>NC_141689.1:1756422167-1757718667 GCF_964263255.1 Lissotriton vulgaris | reverse complement strand
TACAAATCTTTATAGCTCATTTTGTTATGAATCTATATAGTTGATTGTACGGGTGACAGTTTTTATGTCATATACTTGTTGGATACAAAGTGACCAAAACGTTTTATACCGTTGCAGGTTTTCCATCTCTCACCGGAACAGGGACTGTTACAGTCCATGTTGATGATGTCAATGACAACGTCCCCGCATTCGCCTTCCACAAATACTATGCAACCATTCCAGAGGACGCCATCACAGGAACTGATGTGCTGCTCGTCAACTCATCCGACGCTGACACCGGCATTAATGGCGTCATTAGGTAAATGCTGTCTTCTGTACCAGCTGCTGTTGAGCTACTCGTTTCTGGTTAAATGCCCTCGTCTTCATTCCCCCTTTGCTGATGCCATGCGACTGACATTCCGTTGTCCATTAATGGGAAGCATGTACGGGCTCTTTACATAAGAAGAAAGTCCTGTTGACAATTGCCACTTTCAAAGTCCATAGTAATGAAGATGTTAAATGGCAGTGGCACCCAAAACATTCCCAACTGTGAGCTGATTGGTTAAGCTGATTTGCGTAAAAAAAAAAGATGAAAAGCGTAGGCTTCCATTCTGGTGTAACAGAATGGACGATAGAGCAGGCTTCACAAACCTTTTTCTGTCAGCAGTTGTGTCTTCCAAAGAAGGCCAGAGGTACAGCTGATTTTCCAGGAGTTGGTCAAATTTACTCTCAGGAAAACATTTGTAAATTGGACCCACAGATACTACAGTCGCAAATCCTAACCTCCACGGTTGTTGTCCGACAAGTCATGTAATGCATTCCTTGCATGTCCTGCCTTACTTTACTATTTTTGATGTCCCAGAAAGAATGTGCACTCATAAACGAAATGAAAAGTCAAATTGTGATAAAATGCTTTAAGTATAAAATATAGTGCAATATTGGCACAAAACCTCCTTGGCGATTGCAATGAAAACCTGGCATTTTGGCACACTGCCTTGAAAGGCTTCCAAACTTAACATTTATTAAAACAAGTAACAATGAAGCATTTGGTGCCGTGACATCTTACTCCAAGAAACTGTCTCCATGAAGGCTCATTAAGCTTATAAAAGGGGAGCTTTCAAAGCCCAGATTGGTGAAGCCTTACTACTGGAAATAAACAGTCCAGTCCCACTAGATTTCATTGCAACAGTGTGTGGGGAAGGCTGTTAGAAGTACATCACATGTTTTCTGCCATGGCAGACACTTTTTACCATGGAGAAGGATAATTAAAGTGAAACATTTCTTTGATCTTCATCAGATCTTTTCCAACATATATCAGCTGTTTTTTCTCATAACAGATGGATTGTGTTTCTTTTGCATACTTTCTGCTCAACCATAAAACTTAACAAGTGGGTCTTTCTGCCTTGGGGCAATCAATGTGCTTTTAGCGTACTATTGGCTACCCAAAAGAGAAAGGACAACAGTGAATGAAATTAAAGTCCATCCAGATGGCAGCATTGTTAACATTTTGGAAAGGGGAAAATCTAAAAACAGCTGAAAGGCCAAAAAAATTAGAGAATAAAGCTAATGACTCTCCTGTGGTACAGGTTGAATTTGCGTACCTGATAAGCAAGCAAAGAAATCACTGACTTAACATGAGTTATTTTGTATCTGATTTCATGATAAAATATGCAATGGAATGTGAAAGATGCTGATTACTGATTTATACTGACTCTGGTTTCACCACCAAACCTTAGAGCCAACAAGAAACACACTTTTATATCGTGAAAGTAAAGATGTGCAAACCCTGAACAACTTAAATGAATTATAGGAGAAAAGTGTGTGTGTGTAGGGGGGGTGGGGGGGGGATTCCGCTTACAGCAGGACTAGCAGAAGTTTGTATGTAATTCTATTTGAACTATGCTTTTAATTTCACATTATTGTCTCCCTCCAAGTTTTCAAATGTTATATTTTGGTTCTAAATCTCTGCAAAGGAAAACTTGAAAACTAAAAATGGAAAGTATTGATCAATTTGATGATTTTTTCTTTGAGAGAGATAGGTGGAGGTTATAAATCCTTACATCTCTAGCAAGAGATAGGAAATTACTTATCTAGGCTAGTGGATGGTGCTGAGGTATGTTTTGCAAGTAGTAATTCACGAGGCACCATAAACATGTTTTTTTTGTTGTAAACAGTGTCATCAGCC
Organism: Lissotriton vulgaris; assembly: GCF_964263255.1. NCBI lineage: Eukaryota > Metazoa > Chordata > Amphibia > Caudata > Salamandridae > Lissotriton > Lissotriton vulgaris. Next base: position 1,757,716,503 of record NC_141689.1, on the reverse strand, counting down.
GAGAAGAGCCCTTTTGTGTTTCATGCACTCCGCACACCCTAATCGCATTATACATCATCAGGCATTTCTAGGTACACTGTGGTGGAGACCCAGCCTATCCCACTCTGCTAAGCACTGTTGGAGATTCACGTGGATTACACCCAAACACATAACTGAACATTAACAATCTTGCATAAAAGTTACACTAATATAATGGTTCAGGTGAAATGGGCTAACATACAGCATTACAGATTACCTAAAATAAATTAATATACTTGGGCTTGTTTTTAAAGCTAATGACATCGACAAAGCCAGTCATGAGGAGACCGCAGCCAATACATCAAAGGCCAAATAATATTGTTATATGACAAACAGCACACTATAAACGGGAAGCTAAGAAAATTTTTAGTTGTGTCTTATTTATAATCCCAAAACGTTTAATGATGCACCAGGAGCTCACTCCCTTCGCCTTCTTGGTAAGCGTATAACCTCAAATCAGAGTGTATTATCACCTTAGCTGCTTCGCAAATATCCCTCCCCAGTGCTGCGCTGTCCATTGGAACTAGTGCTGAATGGACGTCCAATGGTCGTGCGCAGCACTGGGGAGGTAGCGCTCGTGACGACCGTTGGCCGTCAGCAGTGCTTAAGAGGTTATTCTAACAAGAACTGGTTGAGGTTACTCCCATCGACTCCGCTTAGCTCACATTTTGCGGTGTCAAATGCAAAACCATTTAATCTTCTACCTCGGTGAACCTAACAGTGAAATTGTTTTTTTTCCTTTGATTGGTTATTATACTGTTTAATATTTTTATGAGGTTCCTGTGTTAAGGGTGCTATCAATTAATTCATCCATTTTAGGTTTAAGTAAATATTGGTGTAGTATGAGGTTTGCAAAGAGTGTAGATAGAGCAAATATCCTGGATTATTGAGGAATGAAGTTGGGTGCATTCAATCACCAAGTGGACGATTTCTAACTAGGTTGCCACATTTTTCTAAACCACTTGTATTTACTGTGCTTCTTTGGACAGAACCAAATCTTAGGCAACATGTTGTACTTTGATTTGTTACCATGCTATGGCTAGTTTATTGATTTTAAGTTGTTCTTAAAGATTTGTTAGTGATGCGCATAAGATGGCTTGATTCTGATTCTAAGTTAGCGCATGAGGAAATAGAACAATTAAATGATGTGTTATTCTTCACTGTGCTCATAGCCCTTTTTCAGAGAATGGAGACCAAATTTGCCAAGTTGTGGCAGCGTGTTGTACTGCAATAGAAATAAAGCAAGCAATTGTCAAGAATGTACATTTTCTGTTCTTAGCTCAACAGTCATGAATGGAAAAATCCTTAAGTACTTTAATACTTTTTTCTTTTAGTGCAGAAATTGTCTTTCTGTCATGGAAATCTAAGTGATTTGTTGTTTCTTTCTTTTTCTTTACACAGCTACAGCCTCATTGGGGGGAATCTGCAATTCACCATCAACCCTTCCACCGGGCAGATCATCAGCAGCGCACTTCTGGATAGAGAGGCAAGGGAGAATTACACACTTGTGGTTGTGGCCACGGACGGAGGATCTCCACATGCTATGTCCAGTTCGACCAGCGTTCTTGTTTCAGTGACTGATGTGAATGATAATCCTCCCAGGTTCCACCATGATCCATATGTCACACACATCCCATCACCAACACCTGCAGGTAATAATATCGGCTCTGTCCATTGTTATTGTACACATGCCTTTGATAATTAAAAAATTACATGTGGTTCAAACATAAGATAACGCTTTCACAAGGTTCGCCATTCCAATAGATACTCACAAAATAGCTCCTTTTTCAGAAAAAACATGATAGTTATTACTCAAAACATCTACTATTGAAAATAGCTTCTATCCAAAATAGCTAACACAGTTTAGACTACTTACTTATAACAAGGCAGGGAGAGGACCTTTGTTACTTCCTTCAACCTCCACCAGCACAATTCACATTACTGCATACAACACATTTTTTGTGGAGTAAATTAAAGTAAATTCACTGCATGCCCAAATTCGCAACTCCCAGTAAACTTGTTATAAAAAATGATTGTCTAAATTAAGTAACTTACCAAAAAATTAAATCATTAAAAAATGACAATTTTTTACAAATACAGTCATGCTCTCTGCTGCTCCACTTCGCATCACACCATAATATGTATGACTAAAATTAAATTAATACATATAATGATGCAATTTAAAGGCAAGTCATATAATGAAATGTGTTACAGTAAAACGTGAAAGGGCAATCTATGACCTTGTATGTCATAAGTTACCTTTGATATTCTATGACACATAGAATTGATTGTATACTTCTTGCCCTAACCCCCATTAGAAGAACTCTATCCTGTTTGCTGTGCGTCCTTTCCTGAGTGTCTCTTAATCAGATGTTTATTATGTTTGGATGTCTTAGTTCAGAACATCTTTTTGGCAGAGCATGTGGTGCACTCAGTATAATATCAACCTGAGGGATAAATGCTTGAATTCAAGTCATTTTCTCTCATGAAAAACAGGCCCTGGTACTTTTAAGTAGGGATGATTTGAAGCTAGGAATAACATTTATTGGAAGTCTGACTTTGAAAATACATGTGAATTTAACCACCATAGCTTACCCTGAAAACTCTGAATGCTGTACTTTTATTCCAGCCGCATCCATTAGTGTGGTTTGATAATAAACCCCCTGTAGCTGACTCGGATACATCTGACAGCTTCCAGCTTTTGCTGGAGGATTCAGAAGGTGGAAGCAACAGATTTTAGTGGAGAATCTTTGGGTGGGATTTGGAACTACAGTAAGGAGCTCAAGTTGGCAAGCGATTATGGAACTCTATATATATGTCATCTTGGCAAGGGGGAACTAAATATATGACAGCTTGGTAAGGGGTAACTAAAGGTGGGGTGTGGAATGTTTGTTAGTTGCTGGCTTAATAGGTGAAATAGCATTTTTTAATATGTTATGCACTCAGGCTGTATGAGTTTGAAAGATGTACACATCTTGAACCAGTTTTACTCTGTACTGCTATGCACAGATCATTGTCTGTTTCTGATGTGTTATGTCCTGGACGTGTGTTGCTTTGAACTACCACAGTGCATAGATCATTGTCTGTTTCTGAAGTACTAAGTCCAGGCAGCCAATCCCCTTAGTTTTTTGTTATATGAAAACAAGAAAAAAATTGTTTAAAATAAATGGTAGAGAGGAGTGACTTTAAAACAGTGGGATTTCGCCCCCACTATTGACTTATATACTAAACTAACCTAAAAACGATTTAAATCCATAGTACTGTTTAAACTATCACACTAAGGACCTGATACCTGATCTATCAAAGTGTTTTTCTCATTCTGTGTCTATTGGTTTATAAGGGCCTGATTCACAGAATGAACTTATGACTAAATCCTAAACTTACTACTATTTGGTATTCACAGAATGCACTTACTACTTTCGGGATTCACAAAGTGAACTTACTACTTTCGGGATTCACAGAATGAACTTACTACTTTCGGTATTCACAGAATAGATTTAAGACTACTAACTTTACGTCCGCACTCGGGGCGGAAATTCTGGCCCGGAGGCGGAGTTTCCGGCTTAGGGGCGGAGCTTACGGCCCGGAGACGGAGCTTCCGGGCCGGAGGCAGAGCTTGTGACTTGGAGGCGGAGCTTCCAGCACGGAGGTGGGTATTTAGCCATGGCTGAAATCTCCACCTCTGGGCCGCCTAGTATATAAATCTAGAGCTGGAGGTTGGGCTTTCTCCGAATTGGCACCTATATTGTGGAATTCGCTTCTTGATTATCTTAGGAATATATCGACAGAGACTATGTTCAGGGCCCTGCAAAAAAGACACTTCTTCTAAGAATTGTGAGTGCTGTCCCTGTCTTCCTCTTAGACAGTTTAACTAGTGCTGGGACTCTCCTGCTGGAGCAGCTGTCACTCTCTATAAAACAACATCATTCATTCATTAATGTAAGTGTTCAGGATCTTGGCAATGGTGGAAAGGGAGGGGGAGAACCCAGATGGAGACTAATGTCCAAAAGTAAGCCAGCCACTATAATTTAATTAGACAAGCGCTAGCTGGTATGTGGATATTTTGTGGAAGTAAATTATCAGTGTGTCTCTTTGAAACAAACAGAGTATAAAAACATAAAACTCAAAAGTTCTCCCAAATTGTGAATTCTTCAGGTCTGATTCAAAAATCTTATTTTCTAATACCTATGCATCCGGTGTAACAACTGTTGATTATTTTATTTATATTATTTGTAATGCATGTAACTCGAAGTATAAAACAAGTCAACAGAATTATGATAATAATGTATGACATATTTTTAATATATTTAATAAGATCAGTACTGAGCATAGTGAGTAAGCTGATATAATATAGCTATCTGAGATAAAACGTTTCTACCTTTTAGTTATATTTTATTTAATGAAATGTTTTTCATTTTTAACCGTGATTTGTCATAGATGTCAATAGAATATATTGTTGAAATGTTATATTCTTTATTAGTTTGATTTAACTAGATTTAGATCACAAAAGGGCTTGTTAGAGCTTAATTATACTCAAGGTAATTTATACAAGCACAGTTTAGTTTACACTAGCACCTTTATCAATACTTCTACAAACATCAGCTATCTTCACTGATGTTGCATGCGAGATATTGCGGCATAGCAAAGGAAGAACTGAAGCCAGTGGATTAAAATCAGCTTTCCAAATGTAAAGAATTCACAAATATTTCTAAGCGTATGCTTGGAAACCAATGACAGCCCCAGGTTTCCACGGATACTCCTGGAAAATCTTTGTTATTTCTGATTTGTTCAGATATTGAGACCTTTCCACATGGGTAATGCTCACTAGAGTACAATTGCAAATGCAAAACTTCCTTACAACAGTCTTATTGCATTTTATAAAATGTCTTTCTCATTTTTCACCATAGTGAAACCCCTTCCCTGAAACCCCTCAAGATTTTGTGGTGTTCCTTTCCCAATTAGAACCTAGAAGTGGATTTAATCATGCCCTTGACAGGAGACACTCTTACTATTATCACCAAAAATTAAGTTTGTGATGAAAGATTGTCTAACCCTGTACTTGACTTTCAAGATGAAAAGTACTTTAATGCACACTGGGCGTAAACACTACACACAGGTATGCACATTATCCAGTCTTATAGCTTGATTTAGAGTTTGGTGTATTAATGTCTATCAGAGCAACATAGTTATTCCTCCGATGCCCTGAAAAACATCCTATCTGTCAAAGTTAGAACTTTCCTCAACCCCCACAGATATCTCTCTGCAAGAAGGCTCCTGTCAATGTAGGAAATATTTAGAGAATGATACTGACAGCTACAATCTTTTTGAAAGCTTTTTGTTTTTCAGAAACAAACTCCCTATGTGAGATTTTGCTTTTGATAAACATATATTAATGACCCCCACATCTGGAGGGTATTCTGCCAGGTTGTTGGGGTCATTATTGATTTGTTTCCTGTCACTCACCACTAGGTTTGTCCTGGTGGTGACAGGTAAGAAAAAAGGCATTAAATCATCCTCCCTAAATAGAGTGGATAATGTCCTTTCTTAGACAGCCCTGCTTCGTATGGCCTTTGGGGGAAGTATTCTATCAACAGCACCAGACTTATGGACCACCCATCTTTAAAAGAGACAGACAAAGTGTTCAGCGGGCAGGGTACTCTGTTGCATTTGCAATGGAGTATCCTTCCCTCCAAACTATAAATCAGGGCATAAGTGTCCTGTCACTATATTATTTTGGCATCTCTCCCTTTATTGGCTCCTGGTCCCCTATTTTGGTACACGTGGATTCATCTCTTGTGCAGAGCGTAGTGAGATTAGGCTCAGGTGCAGATTGCACCCAACACTCTTAAATTAGCACTCAGTCTTTAGTCACTGTTTCTCACCCGAACAGTTCTTTGACTCCATAGACTGGGCCAATGTATCAGGGAACACTCTGATCTTTCCAATCTCAACCATTCCCCATTTTCTGGTGCTGGACGTGAGCCAACAGTTTTCCCAGCCTCTTCCATGATAGTATCTGTGGCTGCTTCCGGGTGTCGACAGCCATACAGTAAGGCTGGTTCATGGCTGATATGGCAGTGTGTCTGCCACGGCTGTTCAGACCCACATCCCAGATCAGTGAGGCCATGATCATGTAGAGTTCTTGCAGCAGGCAAAGAATCAGGCAGGATTTTTAGGTGGGTGGTAGATCACGGATCAGTTCATGCCACGATCTTAGGTTGAGTGAGGGTTCTAGTCATGCCACCATTGTGGATCAGTGACTTTCTGGCACACCACAGTTGCACATTTCAGGTGCAAGAGCTCAGGCAATGTAGTGTCATGCCTTGACAACTTGGGCACAGCGGCTCAGGTCATGCTACATTTGCAAACTTCAGTGCAGCAGCTCATGCCATGCTGCATCTTTACAACTCAGGCACATCAGCTCAAGTCCTGTTGCAACATCACACTTAAGCACAGCTGCTCAGGACATGTCATAGCCTCATGTTTCAGAACAGTGGCCTAATACATTCCGAACTTCACGATGCCTGATGGGAATCGCAGGGGATAGGCAGGGATAAACTGACACCAGGGTATGCAGTGCCTTGAAACTCTCAGGGGTGAGTAGCGCGCTTCACCAACCCCTGATTGATAGTCCACTGTGGCTTTAGACCAAACACACTGGGGTTCAGATGCACCACAACACACTTCTCCTTGACAGTCACTCCTGCTGCATGGTTGGCGTGCTCCTTTGTGCTCTCTGCAGGCAAGCTGACTTTTAGAAACTTCAGGATAGGTGTTTGCTTCTTCCAGCAAGGGGTAAATTCAGGTGGTTTCCCATCACCCCTAGGAAGCTGCTGTCAGTTAGACACCAGCTCTAGTTGCACAGAATACTCTGTGGATCACTTACCTACTTGGCCATAGAGAACTTGGAACAGGAGCAACAAGTGGGTCAGCAGATCCCACTTTAAACAGCCAAAGCAAACAGGAGATATGGATCTAATGTCTGTTTTTTCAGAACTTGTTTGGGGTGGTTCTCCTTTCCAGTGTCCTCCCCAGGGAGCTCTCCAGAAACAGCCTTTGTGTAGAGTGATGGTTCTCACAAAAAGGTACTCCCTCAGCCTGGAACACCCACAAAAAAAGAGGTACAAAAAGGTGTGAGGTTTCTGTACCAGGCTGTCATCAGCCAACTGAATTAGTGTTACCAAGGAAAAACAACACACTGGGCCTCACCTAGCGATCTCCTTTACTATGCACAACAGAGTCTGCAGTCCCACCCTTCTCCTATACTATCTAACAAACAGTAGAAAGACTAATAAGCAGCTCCTTCCTCCGCAAAAGGCTAATTGAATTTCAAAAGTAGACTTGTCTTCCCTCCCGGTCTTTCACTGTACTCCCTCCTGCTTCATGAACACCAGAAATACACTTCCACTGTCTTGAGAGAAAAACATACCTCAATCTTGTCCTGCAAGTCAGGCCTCTATTACCCTAGTTCACTACTACACAACATACATGTACCAAGCTGGAGATACACAAATATGGTTTGTTAGTGCTACGATCCAGGTCAGTGCATGGAAGTGGAACTTTATATGGTTGTACAAGTAGGCCTCCACTCCAGTGATACAGATACAAAGGGCTGGTCACAACTGTTGATTCACTAAAACATGGTGCCCTGCAACCACTGATTCATGTACTAAACCCATTACAGGGACAGGAGCCCACTGTTGATTCAGAGAAGACACCATTGTGATCCCTATTGGTCCCACAAGAGGTCCAGGTCAAGAGATAGGCGTAGGCTTCTGCACACATACTAGATTAGTGTGATGCTAGGGCCAAAATATGAAAACTGGATACCAGATACATGCAGTTAGGCACTCAGGGAAGGGGACCACAACTGTTCACCATGCCGAGGATATTCCCATCCCAAGAGGGAGTAAATGGATATATGAGTGCAGGTTCACTTACTGTGAAATTGTTCTCTCTGTACTAAGATATTTTCTTTCCCGTCTTCTAAATGAGTGGAACTCTGATCGTCTCAATTCTAAATAACACTACTACACCTTTCAGTGTGTTACACTTACATGTGTGCCAGTATAATTTAGTCCAAAAACAACAGTAATATGCAACGATTCGGATTCAGGGAGAAGGGTGATTGGCATTATTTGTATTGCTGATTAGCACTTAATGGTAAATCATACACTTACAGGACGTTTTAGACACATAATAATTTCCAGCCTAATGAATGTAATACATCCAGGTTAGGGATTAGTAGGTGCTATACAGTGACTAACTGTGAGATAAAGACATGCTAGAAAACATTTTTCAAACGGTTGCCTTTGCTTCTAACATATTTCAATATAAAGGCATGACTGAGTGCAATACATGTGATGTCCTTAAGTTTTTCACCTATGCCATGCCGGCAGTGACTTAACTCCCATCTGTACAGACACAAATTCTTTTTTTAAAAGAACAGGAAGAAAGTTTCAGTTTGTTGAAGATATATTTAAGCTTTAGGTAAGCAATTGGTTACATGGCCCTCACACCAAGGAGGTGCAATAGCATATAGAATTTTTTTATGGATATGTCTACATCCACAAATATTAACCAGCGCAGTCAGTAATTATAACTCTCGAAGGGCGAGTGCGAACTGGGATACTTCTTGCTTTGCTCGCCTTAGGAGCCATCAGCTAATGGTAAGGCAGCAGCAGTCTAGACCAAGTACTTGCTCCCCTTTTGCTTACCTCAAAATGAGTTCCCTCTGTGTGGCATTGTTACCCAGGCCCTTCTAAGGGGATTGTGGATGTAAATCAGAGACCAAGGACTGCTGTACCATGAATACAACTTACTGTGCATTCATGGCTGTCAGCAGTGAGGTGCAAAGTGATTAGCACAGTCCCGCTTCAAGAATAGTCACTAGCTGGACAACAAGCAGCACCATTAGCTCAGGTCGTTTGACCTGTAGGACATTTGTGCTTCTGCCCATAGGCAGGCAGTACACTTGATGGCAGAACATTGTTGTGCTCTAAGAGCCTTGCAGGTACATGTGTCATTTTGTAGACCATGTGATGTTGATATTTTCCTTAATGTGTTGTGTCAATGCACAGTAATAACTCTATGTAATATATGGAGGTTTTCAAATTAGTTGTTGAGATTCATAAAACTATGTTACCTTTCCAGAAAACAATACATACAACTAACTCTGTTCCCTCTTTCTTTTCTGCAGATTCCTTCGTGTTTGCTGTAACGGTGACTGATGCAGATTCAGGACCGAATGCCGAACTGCATTTCACCCTCAAAGACAGACACTCAGAAAAATTCCACATTGATCCACAAAGAGGTGCAATAATGGCTGCTGAATCAATCTCAGGAACCTCTGAAATTACGTTTGGTGTGCATGTAAGAGACAGCGGGCAGAGTCCCAAGACAGACAGCACAACCGTGACTGTAAGGTTTGCTGACAGGTCGCTGTTCCCTCGTGTCCACATTGCTCAGCAAACATTCATGTACCCTGAAAATCAACCAGTTGGCACTGTTGTTACCACAGTCTCTGGTTCTGCATCTAGAGGGCGATCCTTGTCTTTCTTCATCGCTAGTGGAAACCATGGCAACACCTTCCATGTTGACCAGCACACAGGCCAGATCTCCATCGTACAGCCTCTCGACTTCGAGAGTACACCAAAGTTTGTCATCTGGATTGAAGCCAGAGACATGGAGTTTCCTCCTTTTTCTTCATATGGAAAATTGGAAGTTACTGTTGTAGATGTCAATGACAACAGCCCAGAATTCAATAAAGATCCTTTCATCGTGGAAATAATGGAAAACCTTTCGCCACGTAAAATAGTAGCTGTCTCTGCTGTGGACAAAGACAGTGGTCCCAATGGCCAACTAGACTACTCAATCATTGATGGCAATAAGGAGCACTTTTTTAGTATAAATCGGGGCAGTGGAGAACTAAGAAGCACCAGACCTCTTGACAGGGAAAAGATTGCACAATACACACTTACTGTCAGGGCTTCAGACAAAGGATCTCCTTCATTGAGTAGTACAGCCAAGGTACTAGTTAATGTTCTTGATGAAAATGACAATGCCCCCCGGTTCTCACAAATCTTTACAGCCTTGGTACCCGAGAACGCACCTCTGGGTTATACAGTTACACGAGTCACTACATCAGATGAAGATGCCGGTGTGAATGCTGTAAGTAGGTACTCTATTGCAGACTCTAGCCTACCATTTAGCATTAATCCCACCACTGGAGATATTACAGTCAACAGGCCACTAAATAGGGAAGATACTGAGCGGTATATTATCCGGGTTTCTGCGCATGATTCAGGGTGGACAGTAAGCACAGATGTCACCATATTCATAACAGATATCAACGATAATGCACCACGATTTAGAAGGCCTTCCTATTACTTAGAATACCCTGAACTTACAGAGGTCGGATCAAAGGTGACACATGTTGCTGCATCTGATCCAGATGATGGACTGAACGGCCAAGTGTATTACTTCATAAAATCCCAGTCTGAGTTCTTCCGCATAAACGCCACCACTGGAGAGATTTTCAACAAGCAGCGCTTAAAGTATCAGAACCCCAGTGGATCAAGCAACATTAATATAAACAGGCACAGCTTTGTGGTAACAGCTTCAGACCGAGGAAGCCCCCCTCTAATGAGCGAAACTACAGTGTCAATCAACATAGTGGACAGCAATGACAATGCTCCAAAGTTCCTTACCAAAGAATATTTCACACCAGTGACAAAAAATGCAAAAGTAGGGACAAAACTCATTAAAGTGACTGCCGTGGATGACAAAGACTTTGGGCACAATTCTGAGGTGGAATACTATATTGAGAGTGAGAACCTTACAGATAAGTTTGCCCTGGACCGCCAGACAGGATGGATTTCTGTGGTAGCACCTCTGACTATGGATTTGAATAAACATTTCTTGCTTAAAGTAACAGCAAAGGATAAAGGTAATCCTCCTCTCTCATCAGAAACAGTTGTTCAAATAGTTGTAACAGAAGAAAATTTGCATACACCCGAGTTCTCTCAAAGTCATGTAAGCCTGACTGTTCCTGAGAGCTTTACGGTGGGAACGGTACTCAGGACGATGTCAGCAAGGGACAGGGATGCGGCTATGAATGGAATTGTCAAGTATAATATTTCCACTGGAAACGATGCAGGCCTCTTCACTATCAATGCAACCACAGGAGCACTTATTCTTGCCAAACACCTTGACTATGAGATCAGTCAGAAGCATGACTTGACTCTTAGTGCTGCTGATGGGGGGTGGGTAGCTAGAACAAGCTACTGCATTGTCACTGTGCATGTGGTTGATGATAATGACAATGCACCAATATTTGATCCGGAAGAGTATTCTCCTAGTGTTTTGGAAAATGCTCCTAGTGGCACAACTGTTATCAAACTCAATGCAACCGATGCAGATTCTGGCCCCAACGCAATAATTGCATATGCCATCCAATCCTCTGATAGTGACCTCTTTGTTATTGATCCGAACACCGGAGTGATCACGACTCAAGGCTTCTTAGATTATGAAACAAAACAGAGTTATCATCTAACCACAAAGGCTTTTAATGTTCCAGATGAAGAACGATGCAGTTTTGCCACAGTCAATATCCACCTGAGGGGAACAAATGAGTATGTGCCACGCTTTGTTTCAAAGCTTTATTACTTTGAAGTGTCTGAAGCAGCCTCCAAAGGCACCGTTGTTGGAGAAATATTTGCAAGTGACAGGGATATGGGAATTGATGGGGAAGTCCACTACCTTATCTTTGGAAGTAGCCGAAAGAAAGGTTTCCGGATTGACAAGAAGAGTGGACAGATCTATGTATCTGGTCCCTTAGACAGAGAAAAAGAAGAAAGAATTTCTTTGAAGGTTCTTGCAAAAAATGTCGGTAGCATCCGCGGTGCGGACATAGATGAAGTAACTGTAAACATCACTGTACTAGATGCCAATGATCCACCCCACTTTAGCACTGAGCTCTACAATGTACAGATCAGTGAAGGTGTGCCTCCTGGCACCCATGTCACCTTTGTAAGTGCCTTTGATTCTGACTCAGTGCCCAGCTGGAGTAGGTTCTCCTATTTTATTGGCTCTGGGAATGACAAAGGTGCCTTTGCCATTAATACCCAAACTGGTCAGATAACTGTGACTGCAGAACTGGATCGGGAAACTGTCCCTGTATATAATATGACTGTCTTGGCTATTGATTCCGGAACACCATCAGCCACCGGAAGTGCCAATCTGTTGGTTACGTTAGAAGATATTAACGACAATGGGCCCACCCTATCCACCACCCAAGGAGAAGTGATGGAAAACACTCGTGCAGGAACACTTGTGATGTCACTTCAGTCATCTGATCCAGATCTTCCCCCAAACCAAGGGCCATTTACTTATTACTTGCTCAGCACAGGCCCTTCTACCAGTTACTTCAGTCTAAGTCCAGCCGGCGTGCTCTCCACAACCAGGGAAATTGACAGAGAGCAAATTAGTAACTTCTACTTATCAGTGGTTACCAGAGACTCAGGCATTCCCCAGATGTCTTCAACTGGAACAGTTCATGTGAAGGTTCTAGATCAGAATGATAACCCATCAGAACCGAGATCAGTTGAAATATTTGTCCACTATTTCGGCAATATATTTCCAGGAGGAATATTGGGCAGTGTTAAGCCTCAGGATCCTGATGTGCTGGACAGTTTCCGATGTTCCCTCACCTCAGGTATTACAAGCCTCTTCAGTATTCCAGGTGGGACTTGTGATCTGAATTCCCAAGCAAGGTCCACTGATGGAACATTTGACTTAACTGTGCTTAGCAATGATGGTTTGCACAATGCCGTAACTAGCAGCGTTCGAGTTTTCTTTGCCGGATTCAACAATGCCACCATAGACAATAGTATCCTTCTCCGTCTCAATGTGCAGACCATCAGGGACTTTTTGACTAACCACTATCTCAGTTTTCTGCGCATCGCAAGTTCACAGCTTACTGGGCTGGGCACGGCTGTGCAGCTCCATGGGGTTTATGAGATTAGCAATCGAACTTTTGTCCTGGCTGCTGTCAAAAGAAACAACAATCAGTATGTGAATCCCAGTGGAGTCGCCACCTTCTTCGAAAGCATCAGGGAAATTATTCTCAGACAAAGCGGTGTATGGATAGAATCTGTGGACCATGACTCGTGCGCTCAGAATCCCTGTCAAAATGGCGGAAGTTGTGTTAAAAAGCTTGCTGTGGGTCCTGGTTTGAAAAGCCATGAGAGCATCCCGGTCATCATCGTGTCGAATGAGCCCCTCCAGCCATTTATGTGTAAGTGCTTGCCCGGATACGACGGTAGCCTGTGCGAGATAGACATTGATGAATGCCTGCCATCGCCTTGCCACAATGGTGGGACGTGCCACAACCTGGTGGGAGGATTCTCATGCAGCTGCAATGATGGCTTCACTGGAATAGCCTGTGAAAGGGATGTCAACGAATGCCTCGCCAGCCCCTGTAAAAATGGAGCCATCTGCCAGAACTTTCCAGGAGGTTACAACTGTGTCTGCAAAACAGGATACACAGGTACGGTCACTCTCTTTTAAATGAAAAATGTCTTCTGAATTTAAGTATTATTACATAAAGTGATTTCTTAAAATCTGCCAGTCAGTGATCAGAATATTTTGTTTGCAATGTTGTTATTCTCAATGCTTTTATGTAAATTAGTTGACCTAAATGAGATGTTAAGTGAGAAGCAGACAATACATTAATTGTGCACTAACAAAACATGGTTTTGAAGCAGATGTTGTAACAGAGATACGTAACAGAGCCTTCACTTGTCCACTTAGGACATTTTTTGAGCAAGTTTTATATATACAAATATGCTTTGAATGAGTATTCCTGTTAAGCATTCCTGAAGCTAGCATGAAAACCTAAAAGCACTGTAGTCTCATTAAACAAAAGTGTTTTCAAATGAAATACAATCTATTTTAACAGGATTGAATAACCATTAAATAAAAAACATCAATATCATCTTGTATAGTAAAATATATTAGTAGAAGAAAAGTTGTCAAATACGTTATTTCAGGAACGGTTTGGTGATCGATTTCAGAACAATTTTGTTTTTTAAATAAGACTAGCCCTGTCAAATTCTATGGCTTATTCTCCAGCAGTAAAACGTACCAAGACAAAGGCAGGGCATGAATTGCCAATCCATACCCTTTAAAATAAAATTGTATCCGCTATTGTTTCTCTTTTCACAGTCGTTATCTCCCTCCATTATTGCTTTCTTGACTCTTTCCATTGTATTCCTTGCTGTGAGAGAGTACATGGGTTATTAGGAGAATGCGTTCACGTGTCTTGAGTTGTTGTTTACAATTGAGCGGTTTTCCTTCGTTCTCAATCTATGCTGTCAAACTAATAAAGAATCGGTAAAATAGGAAATCTTTCAGTGTCCCTTGAAGTAGATCAGTTGAGTTTAAATATATGTCAAATGATTACTCTTGGGTGCCAATGTCCCTGTGCTTGGGGGGTAATTAAAAGAAACAATTTTATAGCGCTATTTTCGCACAAAGAAGGTTTGCACTGAATGTGCCAGAGAAGGGGTTTAGAAGAAATTTCTGGGCCCATATTTTGGGCCAGCCCAATAAGGTCTTTTTTGTCAGCTACATTGCTCGCTCCTGGCTTCCACTGTTGTTAGAAACTTTGGCCGACATTAGGATGGCGAGCGGACTTTGTCCACCTGCCATCCTATCGGAAATAGGGACCGCCCGCCATAAGGGCAGGGGTTCCGATGGTGGTATTAGGATGCGCCCGCCACAGTGGCGGGCACATCCAGCATTCCGACCATTGGGGCAGCCAGTGCACTCAGCACCGCCCGCCACAATGGCAGGAAGGCATGCTGTGCACTCCCATGCACAACATGGCAGGCACTGCGCGGTGTCTGCCGTGTTGTCCATGGAACTGCTAGGGGGACCATAGGTACCCCCATGTGCGCCCCCAACCCCTGGAGTACTTGGGGGCCCGCAACGGGCCCCCAAAGCAGACTCCGCATGCCTTTCTGTGACGGCATTGCTGCCACGGAAAGGCATTGCTAAATACCCATTGTAATATGGCTGGCGGTGTCTGATAGACACCGCCACATATAAACCCGTTTCCTCCCTGGTCGCAAGGCGACCGGGGCGGAAAAGCGCGGACGGTCTTTCCGTCCTCCGCGGACCCCCCATCCATACTAATATGGCTGGGGGTCATTCCGGCACGGATGGCGGGCGGATCGCTCCCACCAGGCCAGCGGGTAGCCACCGCCTGCCTGGCGGGGGCAATCCCCCGTCCTCCTAATGGGCCCCTTAGTGTGAAACCTTTTGGGACTTGTTTGCTGGCATGTGTACTCACACCGCAGGTTCGCAAATTATATATTATTTTACTCTCAATGGTACAACAGTTTTTCTTTTCCATTAATGCGCATAGAACCTCTCTTTTTCACTTTCACCTTTATTTATTACTTGAATCCACTTTTCTTTTTAGCATTTACATTTTCCTGCACCTTTGATGTTATGAACCTGTTGCATTTACTTTCACTTAAAACACTCTCCTCTGTGCACTTGCAAGCTTCTTTGCAAGAACTGTAACTATATCCCTCCTTCTTCCCCTTTTTTAAAGGGGGAGGGGCGTGTGAACTCCCCCATATCAATCACCTGCAGGACGGACACATCTCTTAGGCCCATACTATTGGTTTGTGACAAATGGTATGTGTGCTGCATTCCCTGACATTTCAACTATTTGTTGCCTGGTTCTACTTCTCAATTCACTGCACAGTGGAGTGATTTATTTTACATAATCTCAACACATTCCAAAAAACGTTCTTAAAATAATGATCTACACCTTGGCTAAGTCAAATATGTGTATACTTAAGAGATGCTTCACATCTTGGAGAGAGGGAAACATTGGCGAGGAGATGTGGGCGATGGTGTGACCATAAAGGGGGAGAGGTTCTCAGGGGGGCTGTTTTGTAGTGACATTATTTTGGCTTGCACTTCCTTTTAATTGTTGTTTCCAGTGGCCATGGTGACTCTGCTCCTGATAGGAGGGCTGGGCAGTGTTGACATTTCTTCGTCCACCAGTTAAAAATCCACAATGATCTTTACATTGGAGGTTACCTTATCAGGTCCTGCAGCATTAGTGAGTCTGTCTTTTCTACAAGAATCCTTTAGTCAATCTGCATTTCTGACAATATACAAGACGTTTATTTGTGTATCACTCTAAAAAATGTGTGGTCTTATCTTGTCCATGATAACTTTATCTGAAGCAGTACATTATGTTCCACAGCAACTCCTTGTTCCATCGTTGTTGATTTCCAAGTGTTTGTGTTAATGACCTGTCTTGTGTCCTGAATCATCTTTTTCAAGTTGTTACTTCCCACTGTTGTCATCAGTGCTTTGGACTTCACAAGCTGTCCTCTGGTTAGTGTACTTTACTGACCAACACCACCCTACATGTTACCTCCTTAACTTCCCTCCACTTTGTTGGTAAAGGCCCTTGTATATTTGAGAAGCCTTGACTCAATTAACCGTTCGGCCTGTGGTTGATGTTGATCTCCTTGCGGCTCCCTCTTTTGCCATCTACCTGATCTGCCCTTTAGCTACAATTAACGTAGTCGTGTATGTTGACCTTGTCAGAATTTCATTTGTTTGGACTTCTCTTCCTCAAGCCAATGCAGTGTTCTTGAAACAAGGTTGAGATTACTGGTTATTTTCCAAAATTTTCAGTCTTTTTGCCGCTCTCCTATTTTGCTGTTGTTTGCCTGGTCTCAGGTCAAGGGCTGGCTTCTGCTAAACCTGGGGACAGCGCTGGATGCAAGGTATGATGACTGGCATATTATTGAGTAGAGTGTATCAGTGCAACACTTTATTGGTATAGGAATTAGTCACTAGGAGTGTATCTTTCAATAGTGCAACTATTGTAGTGGCACGGGGCCTCAAGGGTATGACCAGATTATTAATATACTCGGAGTACACCTAAATAGTAGAGATGTGGGGGTGAGCAAATGAAGTGACGAGTCTAGCTTTTCACTTGTACAATGGTGGGCATGAGAGCGGTATTGGCGGCGCTTCATGTTTTTCACTGTATTTTATTCTGAGAGTTGCTTCTATGGAAGATCAATAGACAAAGGCTCCCTCCAGAATATCCTGTTCCTCAATTTGCATTCTATTTGTTATTTTAAGTACCCCATCTTTTTTATGTATACTTGAATAATGTATTTTCTTTACTTAAAAAACATTAAGGTAGATTTGAGTGACAAATGTACTTTTTGTAAAGATCTATGTACATCCAGAAGTTCACAAAGTTTCAGCCTTTTATGGAGACACTTTTACCTTTCTAAGCACATCCATTTTGAAGACGATGAGAGAACTGAGGCACCGTAAATAATGAATGTGTAGGTTATGCGTTCCGGTTTTCAGTTTCTGCTTCTTGTGCATCCCAGTGGAGTTGTTTGAGTATTTTTCTTTTTCTTTTTTTTTAATTGTAATAATCAATGGTTGTCATTGTTTACACTTATTTGCTCCATTAAAAAAGTAGTGTTTTGCCTGTGATTATATAGAAATATGCTTTTATTCCCTTGCTTCTCTGGTTTATTCCTCTTTTCAGATCTGCCTCTTTTCTGTACTGCTCCTAACTCCCTTCTTGATACCTTTTGCTTGAATTGAATCTGTCATGTAAGGTTTCATTGTTTCTCTCACCCTCGTTACTGTCTCAGTTCCAAGCTCTTAGATTCCTCTTTCCAGCTGCCCAGTCCCACAGTGTGTGAAGGATGCGCATGGATGCCTGGAGATATGTCTGCCCCTCATTAAGATGTGATTACAGTAGATAAAAGTTTAATGGTGGTCATATAACACATTTACTCTGTTATTCAGACAAATGACAAACATCTGCTGAATACACATTTTCTAATTAGGGCATGGGGTACATATTGTGAGATGCTCGGTCCTCCATTACTGGAAGCCAGTTCTCACCCCGTCTCAGATGTCATGAATGGACACGGCTGAAACATATATTCTCACTACATGATGTGGGCCAATTCTTACTCCATCTTTGTCATATACAGAAAGCTCCTGAGGAAATAATATGCATGCTGTTAGCTACATACCCTTTGGTAACAGTAAGCTGTCCTGCTGTATAAAACAACAGCTGAGATAGTAAAGAAACTTCTTGACCACAATATGCCTTGAAGTTTTTGCATGCCCCGTTCACACAGTGAAACAAAAGTCAGTTTATTCGAAAGCCAGCACAAAGACCTCTAAAGCTTGACTTTTACCAAGAGTGTTGTCATTTGTTTATTTGAAACCAAGAAGGGGGCTGTGCACTCTGCTCTGTTCTAGTGTATTTCCTGTCTTGGGGCGAATAACATGCACAGCTCAACATGATGCCATGGAATGTAGTTGTAGTGGTGTTTATGGGTAAGGCTGCCAAGTGTCAAGTCTTTGTATCAGCACCATCAGTTTGAAGCTTCAGTTCGACATGGAGAAAGTATAAATTACTGTTGAACTTATTGAATCAGGAAATGCATCATGAATGTCTTCTACGTTGGTAATCAGTCGCAAACAGATCCATACACCTGCTTTTGCTGAAATTATGTTTTGGCTGAAATTGTGCTGCCTGAAGAACAAAATAGGAAACACAGAAATGGTTGCCATGTCATATTTTCAAGCTTTAAAGTGTACAGCTTGATACACTGAACTGAGACCCTGCTCTGAGCTAGTTACAAACCAATCGGCCACTCTACAGCAACATGGAGTGAACAGTGAGCCAAAGCCATGTGAATTGAACGGTGCTCAAAAACAAGAGTGTTGGTAGTTATTCTGAGTCCAAGGAGCTTGCAGAGGTCATATTATGTATTACCATGGCCTGAGTGAGTTAAAGCAAGATGCATATTTCACAAAGAAGTGCTTGGAGGTAGGCGAATATTGCAGGGGAATGTGGTGTTTTCCTGCTTCTACTGAAAGGCAAATATTTTCCTCTGTAGTGTTTATCGGTTATAATCTGTTGTAACTGAACAGTGTTAACCCTAGTTATGCACCAACTATCAACTCATATGGCCAATTATAGTTTCTAACATACGATCTAACACATTCATGGTCCGTAGACAGCAGTTTACCCACTAGATCATATTTCCGCCAACAGGAGTATCTCTAAAACCAAAAGCATCTCCTACACATACCACTATGGTGTGTAGGGTTGGGTTGAAATTAAATAGCAGAAAAATTACGTTATTGGAACACATAATTAGAATTCTGAAAAATGCATTTAATAGATTTATTTTTCATTATGTGTTTTTTTCAAATGTTTCACAATTCGAAACACAGGGAGATAAAGTGTTGTGGCCTGAATCCATAATTCTTCGGTCATTGGAGAAGTGTGGCTCACTGGTTAGAAGCGGCAGACCCTGAAGCAGAGGTCAGGCCCGGGACCAGGGTTCAATTCCCGATGCGGCAGGATCTTGGGCTCAGTGTCTGCGGACTCGATAATTCTCGCCTCGGTGCCTACTCTAATCATGGGTCCCACTCTGCAACTCTGGGCAATAGCTTGCTTAATCTCCACAACGGCCCCAACAGCGCTGGGATGCCTGGCTTCATCTTGGGGGTGCCCAGGAGTGGGCACTTCACAGGGAAAGCCAGGATGGGTTCCACAGCGGTATGCGTACAAGCGCTTTGAGACCCCCCCTGGGGGTGATATGTGCGCTATACAAATACAAAATTATTATTTGTTGAAGCCTAGACTGCAATCTTGGTTTCTGGATCATAAGTTCAGCTTCTGTACCAGTAGATAATATATCACTCAAAACACTTTTCTGATCTGTAATTATACTCAATCTGGGTTCCTGTGTTTTAGGCTTGGAATACAGTTCCCTTCATCTGTTTGGGGAAAATGTAATTGGAGAATCCAGAACACTGCCAGTGCACATTGTGTGCATTTGGTGTTTTGTATCCTCAACCCTACTTGGGCTTCTTATTTTGATTTGTGATCCTGCAGTTTTACCCTGCAAGGGTATGTGCTTTCATCACACACCAACTGCTCATTACCATATATTTGGGAAGCAGATATCCACAGGATTCATATAAGAATAAGTTGGGGTAGAAACCTCCAACCCTTGGCATGTCCTCTAGCACCCAGTGCTTAAATTGAGCTGGTGGGTGCCATTGGGGGCCACAAGCACTCATTTTTGGGGACCAGCACTTATTTTTCATCTTCAAAGATTTCCCAAAAGCAAGAGAGGGAAAACACACAACAAAGACATGAGGAGGAAGAGAAAGACAGAAAAAAGACCACAAAAGAAGAAAGCAGGAGCCTGCAACATTGAGATAAGAAGGGGCCTAGGTGTGCCTGGGAGTGGATTAAAGAGGCCCTGGGGAAGATTCAAGACTACCCATCCTTAGTATTCGGCGTGCTGACTGAGCGTAGGCCTCTGATCAGAGCTTCGGGCATCAGCACTCATCATGTTACAAATGTATCACTGCTGGCACATCTAGCAGCGTCTTTGCTCCTATTGGCCTCGTGGGGCTTGAAGGCTGGGGCTAGATCCCTGTTTATGTTATGTAGATAGACTGCTTGAAATGAGCCAGAACCATAGCCACGCATAAGAAGGTATTGGGGGACAGGCTTTGGACAATGAGTCAACCCTATCACCTCATTTGGGGTTGAAGCATGCAAGGTTTTACGGGTGTGCGTGAATGTTTATGATTTCTATACTACAAACCTAGCTGCAAGCAACCAAACACTACTACAAGACGAGAGGTTTACCACCGTGATTTGAGTGGTGTTGGTGTTCACAAAGGTGAGAAAGGAGGTAGAGGATCAACGAGAAGATGTGGTGGAGTGAGATTTACAGTAATAATTTGGGAAGAGGATGTGGGTTTAATACCTGAGGTGGGAAATTCACTTCCGCTCGAGTATAACAGTGCATGGAGGTGTTGCTTGAAGATGGGGAAGGGATGGACTCTGCCAGATGTGGCTCTAGGTCATCAGAGCATTGCAGGAAAAGGCGCAGGTCTTGTCTTATACTTCCTGCACTGTCTGATCTCAGTCTGATGGTGATACTACTGCAGCAGTGGAGATGGGAGTTCCACCCAAGAGATTGATCCTAGGTGTTGCAGGGTGCTTGAGCTGACCACTTTGAGGGCGGTGCAGCAGGTTTAGAACTCGCTGATCTAGAAATTTTGCAGCCATTGCCATTTTGGTGAATCATCCATGCAGGTTTCTCTGGCACGCTGGGTTCACTCAGAAAAGCTATTTTCTTTCATGGGAAAACAAAGGGGAAATTCTCCATTCACTTACCGTCATCATTTTTACGCAAACTATAATCAAGCAGTGTCTGAAACAAACTTACCTTGCTAAATTTAACTGCAAAAGAGTGCTCTATTTTTGATTAAATACCTTCCCACTGTCTGTCAGACGAATACTGGGAGGAAGCGCTGTTGGAGAAGATGAGTAATTGTGTATTAAATAGAAAGTAGTTCATGCTTGCTCAATCTCTTGCCCCAGACGCATTGAATTACCTTGTTGTCGTAGAGTGGAAATAGTCAGGATCTTAATTGAATGTGTTTTTTCGCAGCAGTGCAGTGCACTTTACTTTATGCCTATGGGGAGCATAGGGGTCTCTGCCTGTTGGTCTATTTACCATTGTAAATTTGGACTACAGAAGTCATAGATCTTTCTAATGGCTTTCCTTAAAACTGAATGAGGATGAGAGCTCTGTTGATTTAGTGTGTTTAGCCAGCTGCATTTGTAGTTCATGTTGGAGTAAAGATAGTTCAGCTGGTTCTGATGGATAGGATTTTAAAGATGGATGACTTTCCTTCACCATCATTAGCGTGAGCAGGCTGCTGCTCTTGTATTTCTTCTGGGCGATCAGTTTTTGTTTGGGAAATGGTCATTTTCCGTATAGAATTATACCCAGCGATTGACGTGGTTAGCCCATCCTACCAGTGAACCCCGAGCATTCTCTCATCCTTGCTTGGAGTCCATAAACAAGTGTTAGGCCCTTAAAAATGGAATTTTTCTACAGTTTAACAATAGAAAAGGACATCTCCATTCTGGAAGAGCATTTACCGAGCTGGTCTGCAGATAACGTTTTGTGCTCCAGATTTACAGCGGCTTAAGCAAAATATTATTTTGCTGCACTGACCGTGCATTTCAAAAATAGCCTTTTTCCCAGCCTTGTGTAGTATTTTGCCAACACCACTAGGTGGAGCACTGTGTGTTATTTATGCGTAAAAATATGTTTTAGCAACCAACTTTAGTGCAGTGTGTTATTGTTATCAGCTGAATGCTGAAGAGGCAGTATCTTTAATAGTATCCAACTAAGGTCCTGGAGTCGCTGGATCCAGGCTCAAATGTAATAATCACAATCATCTAGATGAGTTCCATTTAAATACTTTGTAAAAGTATTTTATGTGGTACCCTGTTCTCACAGCCTGCATTGGGCCCTCCTGCATCTTCTTCCTTCCTGCCTTTACTAGCCGCACGTCTATGAGTGTTTGTATGCAATTCTTCACAAAGAAGGAGTCTCAATAGAAGTGTACACTTATTGACTTAAGGAACAATGGCATGGACTTTGGTTCTGATGGATCCTGTGAGATCTTTCCTCTGAGCGTAAAGCCTATAAGGGGAAGCATGAAAGGACACATTAAGTACCTAACTATGTTCACAAGCCCCCCAAAACAACTATTACATTAGAAAAGTAAAACCCAGATTTTTATGTGTGGTTTCCATTGTGCACATCAAGAACCCTGACTGCACCACAGAAACTATGGCCCGCACTTGAGGTTAAGTAACCAGGGTTGCTTGAGGATCTATGGTAGGAAATTGTGACCTACCTCCTGGATAATGTACATTCTGGGAACCTCTTGAAAGGTAACATTCCCCTGCATGTGCCCCGAAATAGAGGCATGTTTCATGACAATCAGGTGATTCAGAATTTGTATGGGAAATCACCTGCTCTATTGACAAACACACCAGGAGCTATCTGTGTAATAACCCTTCATGTTTAGCTATTGAAATCCTTACCAGTGCTTATATCCTGTAATTTTTATAGACAGGACAATGTAAATGTAAATTAATACTTGTATAGCGCACTACTCACCCGCAAGGGTCTCAATGCGCTTGTACGAATACCGCTGTTGAACCCATCCTGGCTTTCCCTGCAAGGCCTCCACTCCTGGGCACCCCCAAGGTGGAGGCCAGGCATCCTTAGCGTTGTGGGTGCCGTTGTGGAGATTAAGCAAGCTATTGCCCAGAGTTGCAGAGTGGGACTCCATGATTGGAATAGGCACCGAGGCGAGAATGATCAGGTCCGTGGAATTTTGAGCCCGAGACCCGCCGAGGCGGGGAATTGAACCCTGGTCCTGGGCTAGACCTCTGCATCAGGGTCTGCACTCCAATCATTGAGCCACACTTATTCCAAAGATGGCCTCCCTATAAAAGGATAGCCCAAAAATGTATAAGATTGTTTTCATTTAGTATTTTTCCTGAGTTAAACATCCAATTGCCAAAATGTCAGGTATATGTTAAAAGAGTGAAGTCTTTTAAACCTCAACTGATTTCATATTTTAAAAGAAATCACTAATAACATTACTATTAACTTTTAATTGACTGATTAAAAAAAATTGTTTTTGTTTCCTTTTATTTTAATAGTGATAAAACGTACTATCTGTGTCATGGTTTGCTTGAATTGGTTTTCTAAGATGATCTATCTATCTATCTATCTATCTATCTATCTATCTATCTATCTATCTATCTATCTATCTATCTATCTATCTATCTGGCCGTATGTATCTCTGCCTATCAAATCTAGCAGTTTATCCCTGTTTGCCGGCCTGTCTAGTTGGCAATCTCTTTGTGTTTCTGTCCATCTCTCCTTTTGTATATTTCAGAACATTTGTCTCAATATGTATACCATTCACTCTCATTGTCTGTTGGTCTGTCTTCTATTATCTTTCTCTTTATCTAGGAAGCTGAACTCCACTCGTTTTCTGGAAATACTTAACTCAGTGTAATCATTTTAACAGCTTCTGTCCATAAATACCCTTCGCTCTTCCTTCTGCCCTGCAGGTAAAATGTGCGAGTCTGCCATCAACTATTGTGAAAGCAACCCCTGCTTCAACGGAGGGTCCTGCCAGAGTGGCATGGACGGGTACTATTGCCACTGCCCGTTTGGTGAGTGTATGCTACTGACCGCGTATGATTGGCGAGGGGGAGGGAGGGGGAAGGGCAAAAAAAATCATGGATATGGCTTTCTTTGAACATAATATTCTACAAGTTTATTGCCTTACACTTCGAATGATGTTACCTGTTCGTCATAACGTCTTAAATACTGTGATATAGAGAAAAAAGGCTGAAAGATCTGTGAAATGTCCACGTTGTCCCTTCCAGTAGACTAAGACTGCTTGTTGTGTGCTTAAGACTTCATTTTGATTCAACTATTTGGGGTGGGGTTTATGGCATCAATGTTACAACCTAAGAGATACAATTAGGTGGGTCGCGTGTGAAATCGATATAGTAGGGTCCACCCTGTGAGAACGAGATCTCTCAACTCTTGGCTAGAGGGTGTATGCTGTGGTTCTTGATGGTGTTAGCTCTTCAATGGCGACGCTTGCATGCAGTGACATAACGAGATAATAATAATAATGGTCTGTTTTTATACCATGCCATACCGTACAGCACCATATCGATTTCTAAGCACGGCAACTATCAGTTGTTACTATGAGAATGTAATACTCGTAATATTTGCTATGCTGAGGGATACATGCACTCTACAAGTAGGCCTGTTGCTACAATACAATAAACACTGAGGTTCTCTTTTGTGGTTTTGGAACACAAAACCAGCCAAACCCCTACGCACTCACTTCTAGAAACCATACACACCAAAGGGTACAGTTGAAGATTAGTATCCTGGATCTATAAAGCAATATTAGAACATACTGACATCTCCCTACAACACATCAGGGAACTCTGGGAGCCGGGCTGGACTGGCTGTATCGGGTATTTTCCCTGGAGGCCAGAGCATTGGGGCTGAATTTGCCGGTGTGGGAGCCAGTTTTGCAGCAGTGCTGCAACAGCGGCCCCAAGTAACAAAAGCAGCAAGTAAGTGTTTCCAGCCTTCCACGGCCAGGCAGTGCTTCCCCAGGCGCTGGTACGAGAAAATTGCCATGGCTGCTTTGGGTTCCCAGTCCAGCCCTGTCTTGGAAGCTGTCTCAATGTAAGCCTATGAGGATAAAGAATGGCACAAGGTCTTAGAATGCCCCCATAAGGTCTCTAGAAAAGCCTGTTTCAAATGTCTACAATTTAGCATTCTACACAGAGCCTATCTCAGAGACTAGAAGATTGGGCAACTGTATCCAGAAGCACAATCGGACTGTACTAGGTGCCATCACTCCCCACAGACTTTCAAGTCTTGTCTTTCTCAAGGCTTAGTGCATTTTAGAACATAATACAGATCCCAATTTCAGAAGTCATTGACTGGGAAGCCTAAGAAGATTGCTACTATGGAAGCCTGCTTGATTGACATGTCCCTGAGATCCTATAAGACTACGGTCACAAAGAACGAAATTCACAGACCTCCTACTCTTACTAGCCAAGCATAGTGTAATAATGCAATGGAAGCCTGCGCAACCTCCCAGCATATGGACATTGAAGGCAAACACTATTCTGGGCAGAGCCTGAGAGTAGGGCACTCCGTAGAGTAGAGAAGCAGCATTACTATGGGATGAGTTGGTAATGGGCCCGAAGGAACACAGAGATGCAGAGGACAAAGCCCCCTTGACTCCTCACTTCAACCACCCAATAAATTCACCAACTGGATCGCCAACTCTATACAGACATGGGGTCCTGTACACCCTAATTGGTCTTGGCACTGCTGCCCCCTTCTCTATTTCCCAGTGAACCTCATAGGCACCACCCACCCTGCACCACAACACATACCTTCTCACAAGCACGGCAGAGCTCCCCATTCAAACTGTTCCAACAGTATCTGGATGGAGAAAATCATGACGGAATCATAGCTCAGGACACTCCAGGAAGGGAGGGTGGAGTTGGGATAGTTTGGTTTACTGTATACTAATACACATGATCCTAAAGATCTGTGTGATGAATGTTTGTTCTAGCATAGGCTTGTTCTACTTGTATGAAACCTCGAAATCAATACACGTAAGACATCTGTAAAGGAACCCTGTTACATGTCAGTTAGGATTACTAACAAAGAAAATCACAAACAAAATGAATGTTTTGAAAAAAAAAGATTCCGAAGGTCGTGCCTTTCATATTATACTAGAGGTTCTTCCATCATCATAATTTACCAAAATGTGGCATGCTAGAGGGTTGGTCATCCACCTTCTAGTTGTCGTAAGAGTCAGGATGAATTGGGCTCCCTAAGCTGGTGAAAAACAAATAACACATACATTTTTTAATGAGAACACAAATTAAATAGGACCTAATTCAGTAGCTCTTAATCTTTCAAAAGAATAGTACACAGCCCTCATCCTGTGTTGTGCATTTTAATTGCAATGCCCAGCATTCTTAAATAAGTTTAATAAGTTATTCCATCACAAAGGTCAAATTGTTTTCACTTCATACCCTCACTGCACACTAATATCTGAGTGTGAATCATGATGTCAAAGTAAATATCAGATCATAAACTTAATGTTCCTGTGTGGCCCACAACAGCAAGGTAAGGTGTATCTTTATCCTATTCCCTATATGTGTGTGTGCCCGCCTATTGGTGCAATTGCAAATTCATATGTCATGTTGCACTGTTCCTTGAGTTTCATAGTAGTATTCTTCTGATTCTTCTGCAATCTATGCAGAATTCAGTGAGCATCTACCATGGGACAGGGTATATATATATATATATATATATATTTCTTTTCACCACCAAGAAATTATACTCGCACTCCTCCAGGAAATGATTTCCGCAGGTTTTATTTTGCCATTACAGCACACAGCACGATCTCGAAACGCGTACGTTGAAGTGCTGTGTGCTGTAATGGCAAAATAAAACCTGCTGAAATCATTTCCTGGAGGAGTGCGAGTATAATTTCTTGGTGGTGAATTAATTGTCAGGGAAAGCCAGTCCCTGCAACTCGCACCAGCTGTGTGATAGCGTGCCTTCTGTACCGGGATTGCTTTGGTGAGCAAAATATATATAAATATATACATATATACACACACACACACACACACACACAGTGAGCAAGGCGACTGAGTTCGCCGAAACGCGTCTTGTCCTTCAGCACATGCAGTTCACCCGAAAAAGAAATAAAATACGTGCTACTTGAAACCTGTGAAGATTCCGTTTCTCCGTTCGTGCTCTGTTGCAGTTTGGGAGTTTACCGTGATATATATATAAATATATATTACCTACTGGCGGTCGCCAGTAGGTATATGTAGTTAGGACCTAGTTACCATAGGAAATCCCCAACATTCTATTGGGAATAACTTTGGCGCCGATTGAGGAATCTGCGTGTAATTTTCCTTAAAATTGCTTCGCTCCGCTCCTTCCCTGAAACTTTCGGGGGGATTCGTCAAGCGGGGGCCGAAAGGGGGGTCCCAAAACGTGTTTTCCCCATGTTAATTTCCATAGGGACCTTTAGACACGGCTACAGCCCGAACTGCTGAATGGAATTACACCAAACTTGGCAAAATGGTAGGGCCTGGTGTGTAGATGTGCCTTTGCTATGTTTGGTGAAAATCCCTCCAGTAGTTCTTGAGAAAATTGAATTTGAAAATTTTCAAATGGCATTTTCTATGGGACCTTTAGACACGGCTACAGCCCGAACGACTGAACGGAATTACACCAAACTTGGCAAAATGGTAGGGACAGGTATGCAGTAGTGACTTTTCTATATTTGGTGAAAATCCCTCCAGTAGTTGTTGAGAAAATTTAATTTGAGCAAATTATATATCTATATGCGCTCACCGTACGCCCACTGTACCCTTGCGTGCGCGAGCGCGTTTCTGATTGGCTGGCAGTCGACTGTCAACATTCCAAACTGTCCAAACCAGGAAGTGTTGGCCACCATCTTGTTTTTCAGGAGAACTGAGGCACAAGAGAGCCCAAAACAAGAGTGAAAAACACGAAAAGGGGGCAGGGTAGAGACCCCCAACCCTCTAGCCCTTCTCAGGGGGTCCCAAAAGGACCCCCAAGGGCAAAAAAAAAAAATTCAAAAAAATCCCGGGGTACGCGCACCGTACGCGCACGGTACGCGTACCATGCGCGTACCCCGCGATTTTTTAAATAAATACATTTGGTTTTGCA
Source organism: Lissotriton vulgaris (assembly GCF_964263255.1). Taxonomy (NCBI): domain Eukaryota; kingdom Metazoa; phylum Chordata; class Amphibia; order Caudata; family Salamandridae; genus Lissotriton; species Lissotriton vulgaris. Next base: position 1,757,688,217 of record NC_141689.1, on the reverse strand, counting down.
CTTGGTGGTCCTTCTGGGACCCCCTGAGAAGGGCTAGGGGGTCAGGGGGTCTCAACCCTGCCCCTTTTTCACGTTTTCCACTCTTGTTTTGTGCTCTCTTGTGCCTCACTTCTCCTGAGAAACAAGATGGCTGCTCAGGTGGTCCCAGAAGGATAATAACATATATAAACGTTACCCGCTAATAGAATTAGCATTTACAAAACCTTTGAAATTTATTGAAAAAAAATATAGGTTTCGCGCCTGATATAGTTCGGAATTAGCATTTAAAAAACCTTGCAAATTCACTGAAAAAACCATAGGTTTCAAGCCTTATATAGTTAGGAATTAGCATTTAAAAAACCTTGCAAATTCACTTTAAAAAACTATAGATTTCAGGCCTTATATAGTTAGGAATTAGCATTTTAAAAACCTTGCAAATTCACTTAAAAAACCATAGGTTTCAGGCCTTATATAGTTAGGAATTGGCATTTAAAAAACCAGTGAAATTGCTCCTATATAGTTAGTTGTACTAACTATATTTCGCGCACCCGCAATCCACTGCTGATGATGTCACATATTACATCATTCATGACATGGTCAGTGACATCACTGATGACATCACTGATGACATCTCAAATGACATCACTGATGACATCACTGATGACATCTCATTTGACATCACTGATGACATCATCCAGTGACTGTGTGTTTCTGTAAACTAAGTTACTTTCATGCACCATAGTACTTTTCCTTAATAAATCACATTAAGCATTGAAAACTGAAGAGCTACAAGTAACTAGGTAAATGGGCTGGATTTTTCCGAACCCTGGAATTACTAATGCTTAGGGTACTAGTAACTGCAGGAATAGTGAAAACCCTTCACAAAACTAGTTAGACCCTGAGAGTCGACTAAGAAACAAGAAGAAAAATTACAAAGGGCAGTAGTAATTCCAGCTCCTTGTTGTTACCGGCCCCACTCGTAATGACAGTCTATGTATTTTTCAATATACTAGTAAAGTAGAGTGGGTTGCAATTTCACCTAAATCAATAGTGCTTGGAAAAACTAAAATAACCTTAACAAACAGTAGGAACTTGAACAAGAACTCAGACTTTGAATGGCTCTTGCTGGCCTGTCTGAGTACAAGGCAGATATTTCCTGCTAGGATCTTCTGCATGTTTTCATTCATGATTTGTGGAGCTTGTGCCAAAACCTACACCTCATCAGTAAGAGACTTTTCCTATCTGAGGCAGGAGCTTTCAGAGGAACAGCTGCATGTCATGGGTGGTGGAAAAGAGGATGAGTGAGTGAAAGCAGAAGCACTGAGGAAGGAACATCAAGAACTCATGACTTGATGGAAAAATCTGAGGCCGTAACTGGAAACCACCATCTCAGAAAGCTCTGCTTGTCTTTTATTCCTTCTTCAGAATCTCTTGCTTGTCTTTCATTCCTTCTTCAGAATCTCTTGTTTAACCACTTCAAAGAAGTCACGCTTGAGTTCTTTGCAAATGTAATAATTTTGTGATATGCCTTCCTTTTCCCTCTCTTGTGCTATAGAAATTCATTTGCAATTTCGGTAAAACATCAAACAGATAAATCTAAACTCTCGGCTTATGTGTGCATTGGAGTAATGCTGAAAATAGAAAACAATCTGTGATCCATTAAATTGGGGCTAAAATGTTTGCAGCAGAAAGGGAGCTGCTGAGTCTTGGAGGGCAGCTAAAATAAAAAAATCTTTTTTAACTGTATCTCCTAAGAATTTGGTAACAAGGACAAATATGACAAATATTTTCTAGCTTACTTAATTGGTAACAAACAGATTACATTTTGAAATATATTTGCATGGAGTGTAACATGCAGGTCAAAGATTTCTATTTTATATAGATAGCTCAGTGGGGTAATTCTTTTAATGCAGAGATCCTTGCGTTACCCGCAATTCACAAGTTGCAAGCCTGTCAATGTAGCTTACAGTTATGAACTGGCGTGAATGAGCTGCACACCATCTTCAAGGCATACGTTTAGAACCTTACTGGTTTCTTTATTCTAAGATTGCTAATAAGTGCTACTAATAAACACTGATTAGCAGGTGCTATATAAATATTTAATATACTAACCATCCGGATACAACTCGCTTTCATACCGCGCAGGCATATGTCTTGCTTTCAGAGCTTGCGGACATCAAAAACCTGACTCCAAATCATGGTTTATCTCTTAAGCACTTCTTATGTGACAATCTAACAGTATTAAGCTTCAACTAGCCCTGAGGCAGGAAACGACTCAAACAAATGGAGTGCTGGTGGCCCTTTAAGTCAGACATTTGGCACACCTGGAACTGAAAATAATAGTCCTCCTCACCCCTGAACACAAAGCACATGTGAAGCTGCTGAATGTGTCCTGGTGTCAGTAAATTGCACTAGCACATAGTCAGCACATTACACTGGGGCTGACCCAGATCAGGCTCGATAATAGCTGTTGGATCCAGACTCCAGCTTGAGCCACCTCTCTGCCAGCACTTCATCTAAGAGGAGAATTGGAAAGTGGATGATACAACAAAATAATAATGTCGTTTTTACCACAGTAAGGACCTTATTTAGAAAGTGCAACATTGCAGGTTTTCCAATCACAAAACCCAAAGTTGCCATATATACATGGTACCTTGTGAGTGTCAAATGTCACAATATACTCTTTGCAACTTGTTTTGTATTATTCTGAAAAGGGGGTATGAAATGGGCATACCTTCCTTTTAATAACTGACAGTAGAATGTATCAATTGTCTGTGACCTCCATTGCAGTTTCTTATCAGCAGCATGTGAGAGTGTGTGTGGCCAGAAGCAGAGCCAAGTTGAAGAAGCGAGCTATCATTTTGTTTTTCTTTGTGTGCAGACAGGAGCCCAAGGCACACGTCTCTCTCCCAGGCATGCAGGGAGGGCAACTTCTATGTCTGCACAAGTTGTGCAGAGCCTGCTGATCAGTACTGAGACAATAATGGATATGACCATAACATGCAGTACAAGTCAGCATCAGAAAGTGGCAAGGAAGGCAGCAGGTGTTCGTCCCAGGGAAAAACGTGTTAATCTTGGCAGAAGATAGGTACACCCTAAGCAAAATGAAGAATTGGATGAAGTTTGAACCTTTACATTTCTAGTGACAGCAGCGAGGTAGGCCAGTACTCTGTCCCATTCTTTGTGGGCATAGACCCGCCCAGTTTCAGTTTCTCACCTATCCCAAAGGCTGGGTAGGCCTGAGCGTGCTCAATAGCCGTAGTCAGCCAACTGAAACTCCTCCAACCAATTTCCACGGTGTGAACGTACGGTATAATGTTTCAGTCGCCACGATGTTCCAGCTGGTTTGCAAAATGCGAACCATTGTGTAATATATTAGGAAATGTCACCAATGCATATTAAAAAGGCCTGCAAGCTCATCAAAGAGCAACTGATTGCTGTCCTGAAAATGGTCGCCCTCAGATGTTATTTCTTCAGAATACCAGCGCACCATGGATGTCAGAGGTCACAGGTCTGTGGGTAGCCCCGGAGGGGAATGGCTGGGGCATAAGAAAGACTTGGAGCTGTAATACGCAGACTCCTACGGAAGCAATAGTGTGCCATCTGGAGGAGATGTAGGAAGGAGTGTGTTTTGCCCTGAGAAGGGTGGAATACTCATAGAATCTTCTCTAAGCACCAGGGGGGTTGGATTGAGACAGTGTTATCCAGATGACACTCAGCAAGCCATCGACTCACCCACTGCGCTGTGCCGCAAAGTAATAATGCTCTTAGTTGGGGGCAACATAGACCTCCTTCATCAGTAGGCAGTCTCAGCTTGACCAGTGCAACTCTGAGAAGGCCAAATGAGCGAACAAATGTGACTGGTAGTCGAAGGGAAAGATTGGCAAAATCATATGGTATCTGTGGAAGCACAACCATTTTGGAACAAGCAATTCTGCCAATCACCGAATACAGGAAACTATTACCCCCAGGTCCCTTATGTCCTCGGCCCATTCATTACTAATGGAGATTACTATCTCCTGACAGAAAATAAAAAACAAGAGGAATGCTGGGATATACCTACTGCCCCTCCCCCCGGGAGTATAAAGGTAGTACCTACCCAGCAGACCTCCTGTTCTTTTTTTCTGTCTTCGACAGAAATGGCTGATGGATGCTGTTGGTGTGGGGGGACTGCACCTGCTCCTGCTGGGCTTGAGTGGCGTTCGGTCCTCCTGTGGCTCCTCCTGTCCGGCTGCCTGGCTTCTCGGGCAGGGGTGAGGTTCCTGTTGTGTCTCCCCCCCGGCCTGCCGGGCTTGCTGGGGGGGATTGACTTCTCCACGGCCGCTGTTCCGGTTTACCGGCCCTTTGCGGCTGGTGCGCCGCCTCCCGGTTCCTTCCGGGTCGCTGGGAGCGTCTCCCCGAGCCTGGCCGGGTGGGAGACGCGCTGCGCTGACTTTCGATTCCCGGATCCGGCTGTGGGTGTGTGGGGGCCTTGATGGTGCTACTCGGGCCCCCGCTCCGGGTGAGTCCCGCTTTTGCGGTGTTTTGTACCATTTATGGCTCTGTCCGCTGTTTGTTGCGGGGCGTTGGATTCCTGGAGCGTTTGCCTTTGCATGCCTCGGATGTCTAGTGGAGAGGTGTAGCCCTATGGTTGGAGCGGCGGACCCTGGTGCGGAGGTCTGTCCCGGGACCAGGGTTAGATTCCCCGCCTCGGCAGGTCTTGAGTTCGATTTCCCACGGAACTGAACTCCTCCTGTGCCAGGGTTTGTGGGTTTGTGTCCCATCGGAGGTGTGACCCATTTTCTACTTTTTCTTCCGGGGCCGGACTTCCTGTCCAGGGAGCTGGTGGGGTTCAGGGCTGTTTCTATGGATGTCTCCTGAACCCGGATACCGAGAGCCTCTGCTGTGGGCTCGGCTCTGGCCACAGCTCCGTCATTCGCTCCCCCACACCCAACACACGGGATGCTGTGTACAGTGTTTGGTGTGAATGAGCTAGGCTGCAGCTGAGGCCTGCCTGGGTGCGTAGTGCTCGATCTCCGGCTGCAGTGCCCTGCCTTCCCCCGGTGGGTGCTAGGGTGCAGATTTCCTGTTCCTGTGCTGTTCCAGGTGGTGCCAGTGCTTGGGGCGTTCCTTCTGATGCTGCCGACTTGATGCTGGTGTCACGTGTTCGGTCCTCGGCATTAGGCTCCACATCCTGTGTTTGTGTGTTGCATGTGGGCTCCTGTGGCACGTTCGATTGCAGTTCTTATGCTGGGCCTTGCCGGACCGGGGTTGGGTGTTCGTGCCTCGCCTGGTTCTGCTGTTGGTTTTCGTTGTCCGTTGCACTGTTTTTGTTGTGCTTGGCCTTGGGGTTCTGCTCTTGCTAGGGGGTCTATTCCTTTGCATGCCCCCTCTTGGCTGCTGGACCTGTTCCCGGGGCTGCGTATGTGTGTGGGACTTTACATGCTGCCCTACGCCCGCTCTGTTCGCCTCCTCTTGGTGGGTCTAGGTTGGGGGTGTGCGACGGGGGTTTGTTTGGCCTCTGCTGTTTGCTGGTTGCTTTTCAGCTAGGCCGCTGCTCTGCCCCTTTCTCTCTTGGGCCCGGGTCTGGGGGGGGGAGGGGGTGTGCTGCCTGCCTATGTGGTGGGGCTGCTCTGTCCCTGTGACTCTGCCTGTCGCGCCCTTTCGACTTGAGCGGACGCCTTGGCGGTGGGTGGTCCTGGTTCTTGTCTCGGCGGGGGCGCTCTTCCTCCGGTATTTCTGGGCGGCTCTCGCCTCTCGCGGTTTCTTCCGCCTTGGCAGTGTTCCTCGGTGTTGGGGGTGGTTGTGTTCTGTCGGCTGCCCCTCCCATCTTGGTACTGTCGCCCTTGGTTCCTGCCTCCTGTCGGGTGGCTCTGTGGGCCTCTTCCCTTCGGGGTTTGCGGTTTCTTCCCTTTTGGGGGTTTCCTGCTGCTGCTGTTTCGGGGTCCGCGCTGCCTTCGGCTGGCCCCGGTTCTCCGGTGGTTGCCGTTCCGTGGGTCTGTTCCCTTGGTTCTCTTCTTCGGGGGTTCCCCTGCTCTTGGCGCCTCTGGGGGTGTTTGCCCTTTCTGTTTCTGGATTGGGTTCCGGTCGCCTCTGTGGTGGCCGGTTCTTTCTGCTGCTCCTGCCTTTGCTTGCTCGTGGGTTCCCTGTGTGGTTGGGGTTTCCCTGCCTGCTGGTTTGCGTGCCTTCTTCATCCGGCTCTCTACCCCGTCTGGTGGTGGGTCGTTGTTCCTGCTTCTTGGTCCTCTGCGCGGTGGGTCCTGTGGGCTCCCCTCGTTCGGGTGGGCCTGCAGTCTGCCTCCTCTGCGGGCTGGCTGTTGTGGCCTCTGCCCTGCTTGGGGATCCTGGTTCTCCCTTCCGGGTTCCTGGTCCTTTCCCTCCTTTGCCTTGGCTGCGCCTGGTTCCTTTCTTGGGGTGCCGTTGGTTCTTTGGGGTGCTCTCTCCCCTCTGCCTCTTCTTGGGTGACTTTTGCTGCCTTGGGGCCGGCTGTTCTGTTCGTCCCGGCCTGCGCCTGTTGTCAGGCGTGTTACGTGGTGGGGGGCCTGCTTGGTCCTTCTGGTGCTGTGGCCTTCTCTTTGCTGGGTTCTGCTGTTTCCTGGCGTCCCCTCCTATGTCTGCTGTGTGGTCTGCCTGATGTCTCCTGGCGGCTGCCGGGTCCTGTCATGCCTCCTGTTCTGGGGGTTGGTGGTTGTTCCCGCGCTCCGCTTTCTGCTCGGTGGCTTGTTCTGGCCTGGTTGGTTCTGCCTGGCCGCCTGGAGCTGTGGGGTGCGATTGGCCTCTTCCTTGGTTTTCTTCCCTGCCTCTTCTGGTTTTGGGTGTGGTGCAGGGTGGCGGTTGTTGTTGCCTCTCCTGGGCCTGTGGATTCTTCTCTCTCACTGGTTGTCTGCTGGGTCTGCCTCCCGGCCTGCCGGGCTTGCTGGGTGGCATGGCTTCCTCCTGGCCGGTGTTCCGGGTTCTCGGCCCTTTTGGGCGGGGGCACCGTCTCCCCGTTTCTTCAGGGTCGCTATGCGCGTCTCCCCGTTGCTTGGCCGTGTGGGAGGCGCGCTGCGCTGGTTGCTGTGGCCTGCGTTTGCTTCTGCTTGGCTTTCGGCCGTGGCTTTCTGTGGTTGCCTGTTGCCTTGGGCTTCCTCCCTGTTGGCTCCTGTTCTGAGCTGGTCTGCCTTCTGTTTGTGCGTCCTGCTCTGGGTTGCCTGGTTGTGCTCTTTCTGCGGTCCTGGCCTCCCGGGTGGCGTGTCTTCTGGGAGTTTCGTGGGTGGCTTGGCGCTTCTTTGCAGGTGCCCTGTGTGCCTGTGGGGTGTCTGGTCCCTGCATCGTGGGGTTTCGGTTGCTTGTGGTTGTGGTGTGTTCCGGTCTGGTTCTTGTTTCTGGCCGTCACACTGTTGCCTTCTTGTTTGCCCTTCTTGCCTCTTCTAGGGTTCGTTGGGGCTTCGGCGGGGCTGTTGGCTCTCGGGCCTGTGCTCTGTTGGGGTCTTGCCCTCTTTGTCCTTCCCTTGTTTGGGTTGGTTCTGCGGGTTGCTTTGGCTTCGGCTTGAGCTTCCTGCCTGTATCCCTGGTTGCGGCTTTAGCCGTGCGGGGTTCGTCCCCTGTGCTGGCCCTGCCTTGGGTCTTGCCGGGCTGTGGGTTGTGGTTTGCTTGGGCTTTCCTCCCTGGCTGCGGTTGCTTCTGTGAGGTCCTCTGGGGTGGTTTTGCCTCTGTCTCTCTGGCCTCTGGGTTTCTGCGCCGGCCCTTTGCTTGGACTGTTTGGGGTCTTTGTGCCTGGCCTTTTTTTTGGTTTGGCTTGGCTTGGCTGTGGTTGTTGTGCCCTTCGTGGTTCCCTTGCTGTTGTCTTGGGTCCTCCGGGTCCTTGGCCCGTCCGGTTGCTATCCTGCTTTGGTGTTCAGGTTTGCCTTCTTCGGGCTGTTGTTTCCTGCTCCCGTTTCCTCCGCTTTGGCTGGAGTTCTGTTTTGGGGTTCCTGGGGTTCCTTCGGTTCCCTTTCCTCTTTTTCCGGGTCTCTTGTCCCGGTTGGTTGCCCTTGTTGGTTGTTCCTGCTCGGGTTTCCTGAGGTTGCGGGTTCCCTTTGCCTTGTGTCCTCGTCTTGCGGGACCTGGTGGCTTGGCTTCCTCGGGTTTGCTCTTCGTTCCCTGGTGTCTGGGGTTTCTCTCTTTCCCTGGCCTTGGGCTCGGTCTTGCCTTTCGGGTCGGGTTCTGGTGGGCTTCCGCTGTTCTTCTTGGTTGGGCCTTTGGTTCCTCTAGTCCGCTTGTCTCCTGCCGGTTCTGGCGTGGGTTGTCTTCTCCTGCCCGTTTCTGGCTTTTTGGCCTGGTGGTTCATGGCCTTTCACTTCGTTTGGCCTCTCTTCTGCTGTTGTCCCCTTGCCTGTGGTGTCTTGGGTGTCTGTGTTCACCCTGTCGCTGGTTGGCTGTCGGGTGTTCCTGCGGTGGGCTGGTTGGCCTCTGTGGTGTCCGGTCTGGTCGTCTGGCTGTGCGCCCTTGCTCTTGTTGGGTGTCTGCTGGTCTGGTAGGGGTCCCTCTTGTCGGGGGCTCTGCCTGGGGTTTCCCCGGTTCTTCCTTTTTCCTTCTGCGGTTGCTGCCTTGGTGTGGTTTCCTGGGTTGGCTTCTGTTGGGTTGGGAAGGCCCGCTTTTTACTGCTTTGGTATTTCTCCATTAGTAATGAATGGGCCGAGGACATAAGGGACCTGGGGGTAATGCTACATTACTTACCGGTAATCCTCATTACTCCTGGTCCCGTTGTCCTCGGCCCATTCATACGCCCCTCCCTCCCTCCCGGGCGGCCGGCCTTCCTGTCTAGGCTTGTTAGTACAGGAGGTCTGCTGGGTAGGTACTACCTTTATACTCCCGGGGGGAGGGGCAGTAGGTATATCCCAGCATTCCTCTTGTTTTTTATTTTCTGTCAGGAGATAGTAATCTCCATTAGTAATGAATGGGCCGAGGACAACGGGACCAGGAGTAATGAGGATTACCGGTAAGTAATGTAGCATTCCAGAGCATGAACTGATTTCAAATCATCACCACCATTCTAGTGGCTTTGCCATTTAGGAGGTCTCCCTTCATCATGGTAAATCCGAATCACGAAGTATCTGAATTTTTGGGGCTGCCAGGAGAGTATCCCCCCCCCTCCAATGTCCAATTTGGACTGTGGGTTTTAATAGTTCCTTGATGATACAAATGTTTTGGCAGTTTATGATCCCGGTATGTATTTGCAAAGGTGTTTACTGTATATCTAAATATATTGTTTGTGCTTTAGGATTATAAGTATGGACCTGCCCTTTGCCCCATACATGTGTAAGTCACTCACAATAATCTCACATCCTTACACATATACATTTCTCATGCAGCATTTCCATGCACGAAAAAACTGTTTATATGTTTTAATTCAGTGAAAGACGGTTTAAAAACTAGGGCCATATTTACAAATGTATATTTGGTCCTAAATGTATGTTTACAATCAAATGTAACGTTCTTATTCCTGTCAAGAAATCACAAAGGTATTCCTGGTAGACATAAATCCCTTTACAGGGCCAGAGATCGCTGTCACGAATGTCAAACTATGCACAGCTGTAAATTTCACTCAGGGGGTGCGAAGTGGGCATTGAAAGGTATGGCTTGCCGTGGTAACTGAGGAATGCCCACAGACGTATGTGTGTGGGCATTCTCAAACTCATCTGCTTCCCCTTTTCACGCTGGAAAGGATCGTACATTTACTCTAGCAAAGGACTTGAGTCTAATGTTGGGAAAAGGAACAGCCAACCCCAAGATCCAGTAGAGGTTATAGGGGCAGCGCTTTCTCCAAGAAGAGAAATATTTTCTCCACGTTTGCCCTGGGGATCCTGTTGATCCTGTCTGGACTTCTTCTCAAGTGAGAACTCCGCAAACCAGGAGTACAATCTCCACATGCGTTTTACCTACTTTTTTGTGGGAGGGAGGGCGGTCCTATGATGGACGCACTCCGAAGGACATCCAAAAACAGCCATTGACTTGGATTCCTAACAACACAAAGGCTGCACTTGTTTCAGGCTCGCTTAACCCCTTGGGCGCGGCCTCTATTCAGTGCCTGTGCGGCGGTTTTATTGAGTGGGCGGGTTCATGACGGCCCCCAGCCGTCATCAGCACACGCCCACCGTGATGCATGACGGCTGGGGGCCGTCATCAGCATGGAAGGGGTTAAAGAAAGGTATCAGGGGATTTGGGTTCATTTATGAAAATTGGCAGCAAATACAATTCAGGATCCTCTTTGTCATGTTAAGAAATGTTAGGTGTCATTTTTGGACCCAGTCTTCTAATATTCCCCTGTGTTCATTTTATAATTATTATGACTATCATTGCAGGTCAATGTTTATACTGTAGGTTCATGTATGATAAAGATGTGTACTATGTCATTGAAGTATTTACTGACTACTGAAAGATCTTTACTGTTCCCTCCTGAACAAGTCACCCATCCCTGGTATCTGGCAGCCCTGGCGCATTTTCCATTTTGCTCCACCGCCATAGCATAGACAATAGATAGGCCAGTGAGACCCCTGTCAGCAATGGCGTAACAAACGTTGAAGGGGCCCCCTGCAAAGTATATTTAGGGGCCGCCTCCAGACTCACCCAAGAGCTCCCAGGCCTGGGGACTGTGCTGAAGGGGCCCCCTGGAGCTCCGCCTCTCCCCGCACTGCGAGGGCTGCAGGGGCCTTTTGTTACACCACTGCCAGTCAGGTACCCTTGCTTGCGTGTCCACTGGCTATCTACACAGGCCCAAGGGCTAAGAGAAATGTACCCAGGGGCCAAAGTCTTTTGGCTCATGTCAGCTTCTGTCTGTCTCTCCTACTCCCTTCTGGCTAATGGGTAAGTACCTGAATGTGGGTAGCACAAAACAATCATAAACGACAGTAAATAAAGAAACAACTTTACTTGTGAAAAATAAGTCTCAGCTAGTGTCTAAGCCTTTGTAGTGGGATGAAGTCCCATGTACACGAGCTGTGGGTGGCATGTGACCTATCCCAAATGTATGCTTATGATGGAAGGATCTGATCAGGATTCTGGTATTGTGTTCAGAGAATTATTTGTTTTATCTTCTAGTGATTAATGTTATAGGTTTTTTACAGCACATGCTTTATTACGTTTGGTGTGACTTTTATTGCAATAACAATGTCTATTTCTCCTACGTAGGTGTCTTTGGAAAGCATTGTGAATTAAACAGTTATGGGTTTGAAGAAATGTCCTACATGGAGTTCCCCAGCTTAGACCCCAACAACAACTACATTTACATCAAGTTTTCCACCATCAAAAGCAACGCCCTGCTACTCTACAACTACGACAACCAGACGGGGGAGCAATCCGAGTTCCTGGCCCTGGAAATAGTTGAAGAGCGCATGAGGTTCTCCTACAACCTGGGCAGTGGAACCTACAAACTGACCACTATGAAGAAGGTGTCCGACGGGCAGTTCCACACTGTCATTGCTCGCAGAGCTGGAATGGTAAGGGATGTTTCAGAGGTACAAGGTTTGACTCCATCCTGTTTTACTTAGATGGAGACAGTGCACATGGAAAATCCATTGGGTCTGGTGTACTTCATAACCAGTTTTTAAAAAGCTGAAGCATATGTATATTGTATCTCTCATGCCATTCTCACCTCACTTTTCTCCCATCAATAACTGCCTATATTTTTATTTAGTGTTGTGACTAGATACTTGCCCTTCCTAGTGATTGTTATCAAATGATGGATGTGTGTTTATCAACTCAGAATCTTCTCTCTCTCCCCACTTCCCGCTTTGAAATAGAAATAACATTCCCCTTGAAAAGGAACACACCTTACAGTCTCTGTGCAGTTCCCCGTGGAGGCATCTCACTCCTAAACCACGGCCTGGGCCGAAGCTGTGTTTGTGTACAGTCTTACTGGTCAAATCCCATTCAATGTCTTTGAGATTTAGAACAAGTCAGATACATTTTATGTATGGGCATACAATAGATTGAAATCAGTCATTCATTGTTAAACACTTCTTTGAGGTCCAACCTCGTTTTCAGAGATGTACATCTTCCTAAGACATCATTCTGATATTTTCTCTTGGACCCTCTAAAGCCAAAACTAAGGTTATGTTCCAGTGAAAACTTGTATATTCACAGCTTCTGCTTTCGGCCACATGAATTCTGATATTTTGCAAATTATAGGTGAACTATAACTTTTATTTAGCATATTTTCTGAACTGAATGGTGTCTATTGAAGTCATGGAAAGAGGTCGAGAGTATAGTATCGAGGGTAGCAATGGCTACTCGTGTCTAGTCAGGAAACAGGTCGATTTTGGGTCCAGTAGGATGGAATATTTCTGAAGGTGTTACACTATTTTTCAGAACTCAAGGTAAAGGACTGAGCGACCACCGCCGCCACAGTCCCTCAGTTACCCATCCAGGGGCGCATTTTACAAAGTGCCCCAGGGGTGCAATGGTCATTTGAGCCCACTTTGCAGGCCCCTGGGGTCCTTGGTATTACAGAGGCGTCTGTAGACGATTGTGCAGCCTCTTTCGTAATACTAAAAGTGCTGGTGCACATACATCATAAATGCTTTCACAAGAGGGTGTTTCCTCATTTGAATGGGGGTGTGGTCTAATGCAAATGAGGGAATCCCTTTTCCTCTGCCTTCGCGCAGTATTATAGGTGCGGGCGCAGAGGCAAAGAATCTGTAAGGGGGAACACTAACATTGTACCACCAAAAACGTGGTGCACTATCAGTGTGCCCCCTGATAGCAGCCCTCTGGAAGAGAGAAAGGGGCCCCTAGGCATCCCCTTGCAGGTGGATGCAGTCACTCACTGCACCCGCCTCTCCCTGCACCCACCTGCAAGGGGATCTCTCTAATCAGGGGCGGATTGGCACTGCGGGCACTCGGGCATGGGCCGAAGGGCCGGTGTCCCAGTGCCCTCTGTGGGCCGTTTTTTTCTCCCCTTTCCCAGTGCTCTCTGTGGACTGGAAAAGGGGAGGAAAAAAAACGGCCCACAGAGGGCACTGGGACAAAGACAGAAAGGAAAGCAGCTTCGCTGGTCGGCCATGATTATCAACTGTGGCCTCCTTCACCCCCTGCCATGCACAGCAATCACACAGAGGGTGGGCTGGGGAGGGGTGATTGTGTGGCCAGAATGGGCCTCCCTGGGGCCAGGTGTTGCTCAGTCCTTTGACCCATTTTCACATCAGCCCCCTGGGGCCCACACAGCCCAGAAACAGCGTTTGTTTTAACAGCTCGCCCACAGCCCTTCACATGCAGGGCATAGTGGGCGAGGAAGAGAGGAAGAATGGGTCTCGCAGTGGGGGCCAGGTGATGTTTGGAACAAGCACGTCTTCACCTCAGCCTCCCCCTGGCTACCATGGATGACCCAGCAGTTTTACTGCTTTACTAGTCTAACTGCATGATTAACCACTTTCCTACAGGCCTTAAATGAGATTGTGCAGCACAGGCCGAGATGTTAAGCATTTGTGACCACCATCTGTGGATTGTCTTGTCGTAGCATGACCCTGGTGATAGCGGCATTTTTGTGTTACCCTGCTACGACATTGCCCTGAGGCCCTGGAGGGCTGGGGAGGGCTGAGTAATGTGCTAATAGCAGGGTCCTCGCTGCTGTTCAGGTGCTCCTGCGCTGGAGGGCTAGAATAATTTTGAAATAGAAAGGGGCCTGGCTGTTTTATTAGTTGCTCAGCTTTTAGGCCATTGTCACCTTGGCCCTGTGTCCTTCACAAGAACATCATCCTCCCACTTACATTCCTTGTGTGTGCATAGGCATATATGGCCTGATGCCAGAGTTGCAGAGATGGGGAATCATGTTTGAGTCCCAGCGTCTGCTCAACACCCTGTGATTCTGGGCAGATCACTTCATCACCCAGGCCCTTAAATAAAAAATCGGATCTTGAGTACTGTAATTGGTGCTCATGAATAGAACTCAGGTCTGGTTTTCTAATGGTGTGGATTTCTGATTTGTGATTAGAGTCAAGGACATAGCTGGTTGGGAAAGAGTATCTAACAACATTGTGCAGGGTGTTAAGACTGCAAGTAAGTTTTCGGTTTTCAGGACTACAGTACTCCTAGTCTTTACCAATGTTACTGGCTCTTTAAGCTTTAAAATGCTTAATTTACTAAATATTTCTGACCTCAAAGAGTAACCAAATGATATTTCAGGGAAGGGCACGCCCCTTGAATGTAGGGCACGCCCCTTGAATGTGGGCCACGTGTCTTGAATGTGGGCCACGCCCCGCGAATGTGGGCCACTTTTTTCGTCAGTGCCCGGGCCAAATTGTGATCCCAATCCGACCCTGTCTCTAATCCCATTCAAACGTGCAAGCGGGAGGCGCAAACACAGCGAAACAAGGAGCTGCTGCTTCAAAGCCACTCTATTTTTCACCTGAATGCGCTGCCCCTAGGGGCAACGTGAGTTCACAGCTGCCCTGTGGGTAGCTCATTCAATGTATTTGAGCACACTTTCCCTGTTTGCGCCCAGCGCACCTGTTTTAATGTGCACAGGGCGCAAAAAGAGAAAGTGTATCCTATACTTAATAGGGCCCCCACTGTGTAACTTGCGCATAAATAACCCCTTTGTGACTAGAGTACTTAAGTATCCTTGCCTACCTGATCTTTCATGTCATGGCATGTCATGGCAACAATAACCGCATATTTATGCAAGATAGCAGCAAATTTGTTTGGCAGCATACTGTTCAAACATTGTTTTTCCATTTCATGAACAAATGCTTCCAGCTTGGTGTTTTCTTTTATTTGGTAAGCGTGTGAGCCTAGGCACGTACTAGATTAAATCCGCATACCCGCTATTCAAAGCTACATATAATACCCCCCATGACCCAGTGAAAGTGGAACACAGGACCAGTAAGGGCTTTATAAATCATTTCAATGTATCATTCTTCCAGTATTAACTCTAGGCTTAACATTCCCATCAGCTATTTACCAACACAAGGCGGGAATAGAATTCTCCCTCATCTGTGCTATTTATTGCAAGAAAGGTTTTTCCTATATGTCGAAAAAATGACAAAATGGCAGCCTCCTCCCCCACCTGTCATTTCCTACAGAGCAATGGGACTTCGCCGGAAACTGGTAAAATCATTAAGTTGTCAGGCTTGAGCTATTGCAGAGTGACAGCATAGAAAATCGCATAACTGCAAGAAGGTAACTTTAGAGAGAGTGGAATTAGCAGCAGGAACTTCTGACTAACGTCAGAGCAGAGTGCGTAAGAACTCGAGTCCAACTAAAATACAGGCTCAAATGTCCTTCCCTGCACCGGGGGAGGGTTTGCGTGCCCCGCTGTGAAAATATAGAAAAGAAAGTGTGAGTGATATGTGAAAAGTGACGAGTTGCCGTTTGTGGCGAAGGGGGTGAAGGTACCCGCCGGAAACTCAGTGCGCAAATGGACGGCGCTTTACAAAATACAGGGTTGATGGCAGATTTTAGGTCCATGCCTCATATTATTATTGGTGTGGGGATGTGGCGTAACGGCCAGAGCTTGCAACCTTGGAGTTGGGGAACCAGGTTCGACTCTCGGCGTCTGCTCAACATCCTGTGATTCTGGGCACATCCCTTAATCTCCCAACACCTTCTAAAAACGAATGTCTCCTTGTGTAACGTGCGCATGTAAAGCGCTCCGAGGCCTTCGGGTCGAGTTTGCGCTATAGAAAACAGGCGTTTCTGCTTAAAGTAGAAGGAAGGAGTGGGTTGCTGAGGGCAAACGAAGTGGCACTCAAGTAGAATTGTTGCTGTTAAAATAATTTCGCACGCACAGTTAAGTGATGCGAGAAAGCCTTGCAGGACAAGCAGCTGGCCTGGCCGATACAACGTGTCAGCGCTGGTCGTGTAATTGGAAATGAATTGTGTGGACTGCTAGGAATTTCAGTAGGCCTGCCTATTAGTGGTGATTGCGGTCTGCGTAGGGAAGATAAATGCCGATTTATGACACCAAGGCGGCACACTTGGAGTTAATAGTGTGTGTGCTACTCCATCAAAGCTAACCAGACGTAAACACAGCCCAGCCGGTGTACAAATTGTAAAAAAAATAACATTTGATGTTCATTATCAGAATTCACCCTCACATTTTTTCCCTAGAAACCCGGGAACTCGTCATATATTGATAGATTTGGCTATATGTATTTGTTTTTGCACAGCTGTGCCTTGAGACAAATGAGTCTGCAGTTTATTTTTTCTATACATGCACTCGGTGGGGAATTTATTTTTGTAAACCGGCTGAAGGAGTGCACGAAAATAACGCTACGTATGGAAGTGTTCTGTAATGTGCTGCACGTAGCGATCATGCATCTAAATGCCTTTCTGCACATTTGAAAAATAAACATTTACTAGTGACCTTACTTTACATCACATTTGAACGAAAAGGTCTGGATTTTCTTCTGAATCTGAATCCTAGAGATCTCATTTGCCTTCTTCCTGCTCTTCAGGAAAAACAATATTTCATATATTGCGTAGAGGTTCTAAAACTACTTCTGTCAGAAAAGTACTACTCTGGTGCCGCATTACATGCATTAAATGAAAAAATGTTCACTAGTGAAAATGTAATGGTGCTCCACCAATTGCACTTGGCGAGCAGTTTAAAATGTCATTTTAAATCTATTAATTTCTCGATTTTGCACTTATGAGTCAGGTGAAATACCATTTTGCACTGGCTGGTGAGTGCAGAGTTCCCCACTCAACAGTGCAAAATTTCTTAGTCACCGCTGTATCGTTTCCCGTGATGATTCAATGATAGAATGTGAAAGGATGATATACTGTGATGACATTTTCATGAATACCCTTGATTTGCTCCCTACAGGCTGCTTCTCTCACAGTGGACACATGCACCGAGGATCAGGATCCGGGCTTTTGTGCTGTTAGTAACGTGGCCGCTTCCACTGACTGGTGAGACAAGTAACCCTTCATTTAAGTTGGGCAGTTGGGAGGGGATGTCATCCCGTGGCTACTTTATTGGCGGTGGAACCTTAGAACTCTAAGTTCAGATTTCAACTTCCCTCTTGGCCAAATTCTGTAAGGCCGAGCTGGTGTCATAGCAAAGGTGCCATGGGCTCTAATGGAAGGTAGGAAGCTCAGGCCCCTATCCTCAGGGTAGGTAGTAAAAGATAGCCATAGTAAGATGGTAGTAATGAAAGTATAAACATGGTGGACACATAAAAAAAAAAAAGTATACATAAAGTGACATTCATCTTTTAATGGTATTGTACATAGTGTATCTCTTATTCAAAATTTCAATATGGATGACACATTTAGAAGTAATCAATATGTTAGCCATCTTGAATAGGTAAAAAAATGACGACACACTAAGGATAACACCACTCAAAGATGGATGCTTAGAAACATCACACTTGGCAGCCATTGTGAAATGGTGTTCTACATAGTACCGATCCAAGATGGCCAATGTCATGCTTCGAAATTCTGTTCACCCTATGTGGGAAGGGTATGCCCAGACGTGGGTCCCTTGCTCACTACGCCACTGGAATCAAGCTATCCTGGCTGAAGACGGCTGATAGCAAGAAACCGGTCCTAGGATGCTTGATTCTGGCCCAGTGAAGACATGGCTTGGCAGTTCTGGCTGGACTGTTCTCATGAGGCACAGGGTCAAGACGGATTTGCATATGGCCATGTCTGAACTGGGGTGGCTTGGTGAGCAAAATAACGATGGATTAAACCCAGATCTGTGACTGGGGGTGAATGTTTTGCCATTGTGCAACATTCCGTCCATCATCTTGTATGTTATGCTTCAAAATTTGGCAGACATTTTGAACAGTAATTTGCTATGGATACCGCCATTCAACATTGCCTGCTAAGTTTAGAAGCAGTGGATTCCTGGGGTGTGGTGACTGTACATGAAATGAACAGCACATGGTCAGCTAGCACTATCTGGGGAGGGGAAGTACATTCTAAAAAATAAAATAAAAAAGAGGCAAAAAAAATTAATGAAAGCGGAAAAATTAAAGGAGAAAATGGAAAACCAACGGACTTGCCCACCAACCCTGGAAGTGAAGCACTCATTTCCAGATTGGTCAGCCCATGTTATCATGAAAAATGCTGTCACTTACAGGGCATGAGAGTCAAAGGCTGAATGGGGCTGATCCATTTCTCCATGCTGTTTGCTGTCATAGGCAGAAGCAGAATGTGAATGTTACTCTAACGGACCACTGGCAGAACAGGGTTGATCTATAGTCTCTATTAATGTGCATGTGTGTATGTATGTATTTTTAGGGCATTTAATCATTTTTGAAAGACTGCAAGACAACTAAACCTGCCAGTCCTTCCTAAAATGGTTGTAGCAAGGATGATCATAGAGTAAATCTAGTACTCCAGGGACTGTCAAAGGAGTTAGCAAACGCCCAAATCCTTAACCCCTTCCCTGCTCATGACGAGCTCAGCTCGTCATGAGGCACAGTGGAGCTGTGCTTATGACGAGCTGACCTTGTCATGAACAAGAATAGATCTTACTTTCCAGCACAGGAGGGGAAAACTACTATCAGCCAAGGTGTTAACTACTAAAGTAATCTGTGAGATTCCATTTAAGATACCAATCTATAGGATTTAATACAGACGAATAACAATCCACCCATAAAGGCCTATTGGCTTTAACAAATGTTTTTAATAATCAATGAGTTAGGCCTGTAACCTTTTTGTAACATTTCATAATAAATAGATCCGACATATGACATTCCATAAAACTTATACCGATGATGCAATAGGCAGATAACCTTTCAAATTGGCTTTACACTGTAACCACCTTTGGCATGTTATATTGAGCATAAGCTTTCCCACTAGTCACCCATCAATTATACATACTCACAAAATTACAGTTGGCAAAACAATTTGCATGCCCCCCTACTTTTATACAGGGACCTTACAAGTATTCTAACAGTACAAATGTTCTACCCCCAGGGTTTGTTGGAAGGGGTAGCAAATACCCAAACCCTTACCTATGATGGTAAATGGTTAGAGTGTATCTAACACAATGCCTGTCTATTAGCTTATACACAGTGTAATAACAGTACGTTCTACTGGTTTTAACCTAGGGTTTTCACTATAAGTGTCAGGTCAACTGCCTTTGTCGGAACTTTACAGAATAGACAGATCAGGTCTATGGCACCTGACATAATATTTCCAAATGAACCAATCAGGCTTATAGCATTTACCATTGGCTCCTCCCCTTGAGCGGAAGCTTTCCTACAAGGCAACAATCAGGCATATTGAAAACAGAACCAGGTGGCAATATAATATGTAGCCTCACCTAAGCGGGATTAAAAAGGATTATCACAGGGAAAATCTCCCATTAAGGTTTGTCAGAGGCTGTTAATCATTATTAAACTCATGACTACGATGGTAATCTATCAGAGTTCATTATGCAAAATACATTTCTTCGGACTTTAACCTAGTGCAATAACAACCCACCCTTAAATGCACATATACTCTATCATACGCTTTTCAATAACCAACTCAGTCCTGCCCTCACTCTTTTTCAGTGGAATCGCACAACCTCTGATGAGTCAAATGCTGATCTCAAAATAATCAATATGTGGATGCAGTCAAAGCCCCTCTCTCTGTAGTGCTTCTTAAACATTTTTTTCGGTTGATCAGATACGATCCAGCTATACAGTGCTACTGTCATCAGACCTAAAACGTAACCCTTTCCGTGCTGATGACGGAACCGCTCCGTCATCAGCCGCGGTGGCGCGGTGCTGATGACGGAGCGGTTCCGTCATGGCCCACCCGACGCGCCTGCGCAGCGCTGATTTTGCGCCTGCGCGGCGCGTTCTATTAACCGCATCGCTGCGGCGGCTTTTCCCGCTGTGCGCGGCAGATTTGAAATTACCGCGTTACGTGACGAGCTGGCCTTGTCATCCGCGCACGACAGGTAAGCGCGATGACGAGCCCAGCTCGTCAATAGCCTCGAAGGGGTTAAGCGGGCGGGGCCATGACGGAACCGCTCCGTCATGAGCACAGCTCAACCGCGGCTGGTGACAGAGCGGTTCAGTCACCAGCATGGGCGCACCGCGCGCCCCCCGCCTCCTTAGCGCTGCGGCGGAATAGCCGCCGCAGCGATGAGGTTAAAAATGCTGCAATCCAAAGATTTTATGCATATGTTTGCAAAAACGGAATTGATTGAAAAATGACCCACTGCCATAATACATTAAAAAAAAAGCATGAGGTATAATCAGCACACCAGCCCAGCCACTGAAGCGGACTACAACTTTGGTGGATGTGTACATGTGCAGTAGCAAAGTGCCAGCAATCATTGTCAAGAGGCCGAATGGCTGAAATGGAATGGCCCATTATCCCATGGTCATTGCTACAGGGGGAAGAGTTAAATGTGAATGACACTTAAACAGGCATAATGATAAAGAGGACTGACTAAAAGACAGTGAATGTATGTATATTATTATGAATTTTTGAGAACATACAAGGCTGACGAGACAAACCTAAAAATGTCATGCAGCGATGCAGATGCCACAGAAATGAACACCCTCCATATCAAGTTCGACTCCAACCCAGTAATTTTGTGTATTGGGTATGGCATTAACTTTATTTAACTATTTCAAATTTGATTATATTTTTCATTAGGTGGTAATTGGAATCAAAGATAAGCTCCCACAAACAATAGGAGTGCCATTGTTCTCAGTGATCTCGCATTTCAATGCGTGGCTTGGATTCTGTATTGCAAATATTACCACACGTTGCAGTTTCGTAGCTCTGTAAATTGAATTGGTTTCATTTGCACGAATCAAGAAGTATGAGAGGCTGAGCAGGCCCCATTGAAATTCAGCAGTGGCTGGTTAACTTACTATGGCTATTATACTCAGTTAAAGGGTGTCTGACATCTTTATTTTAATATTAGTTATAGAAGGAACTTTCAGTGCACAGGTGAGATATCACTTATGACTGAAAATAGTACAGTAAATATGAGGCTGCCTTCTTTTACCCATCCCACTTGTTCATAACCACTGTCATCAGTTTTTAGATGTTCTTTCAAAATATGTACTTCACCACCCAAACTTAATTTCCAGTTTTATTGGATTCTATTGCCAAGGAACTACTGTTCAGAATTTCTTTGCTTCTGGCTTGCATGTCCATATCGTCTAGAATCGCTATTACTAAGCTGGCTGGATGAGCATTAGTCCTGTCCAGAGAAAGTTCCTATAAAACCAACTTTATCTCAATGGTGTGGAGGTTAGAGCTATACACTGTCTTTTACAAAATGGCAGACATTAAATACAAAAACCCTCTATACTTGGTAGTTCCTGGTCTGCACTGCATTTTCCAGACCTCCATTTTTTATGTATCAAACGCTGGTTAATTGTCCTCTGAACCTTCACTATTAAACCATAGAAGTTGTTACATTTGAGCTTTTATGCTGTACTTCATATCGTCCTTCCGCTGTCTATTTAGCCCCTAGTGCTAATGTTGTGCTAATTTGATTCCATTCAGTGATTTAATTCTTAACAGTGCACATTACAAATATGATTACACATCTAACTTGAAATCGGTAAAACTAAGCTGTGGTAGCAGTGCACTGAAGGAATGGATGATGTCCAGGTGGTTCACATGTGACCTGTTCTTTCTTGATTGATATTCATTGCCCAACCTCCTTTCATGCTCCTTCTTTCTTCTGTTGTAGGATTCTGGATGTGCAGCCAAACCGAGTCACTGTGGGAGGCATTCGATCCCTGGAACCAATACTTCAAAAAAGAGGCCAAGTGGAAAGTCATGACTTTGTTGGATGCATTATGGAGTTTGCAGTGAACGGGCGCCCTCTGGAACCGAGTCAGGCTTTGGCAGCTCAAGGAATCCTAGATCGGTATGTGTGTACAGCATATGCAAGATGGCAATGCCGACACATGATTTTAGAACCCACTCCTTTCTCACTTATATATATTTATGACAGTTCTTTAATCTTTGATACCAGAAAGACCATCTTTTCACCTATAATTCATTAATAAGTTACTTACTATGTCAGCACATCTGGAGGTTCGTACATGTGGCACAGCAGGCAGCACGATTCTCACAATTTAGACCAGTCTTTAAAACAGCGATCCAAGTAAAATTCATAGTTCTGTGTAGCATTGCTTTTTGACCATTAGCAATAAGTCTTCCACACAATTTTATCAGCCTATAATCACTTATTTGGAGAGTTTAGCATCAGTATAGACATGTTGCCACAAGCCACGTCAGACCACTTCATGGTAGGAGGGTTGACCTTAGGGTCCCCTCCTACTCCGGGCCTGATTCACAAAGGAAAGCTTACATTTGTGTGTAAGTTTATGATTGTTTGCTATTCACAAAGGTATTTTACGCATAGTATCTTTGTGACTGCAAAGTTTCCACACATAAAAAGATAGAGCAGCTTGTCTGCTTTCTGTTCTTGTCACGTACTTCTTGACGCATGAGTCCAGGACTAGCAGGACAGTTCAAATGCTGCCACCCACACAACCACTAATTGATGGCCTTGGCTGACTCGTTTTTCTATGTTATTAAAATAAGGTCTGACAGACACACCCAATTTCTTTCCTCTTTGGACTGTAAGGAGACAGATACACGGATCGCACATAGTAGTAAAATAGCTGGGGAGAAGTCAACTTGAGACCAAATGTAACCCATAGTGTCTTGAAAGAGCTGTTGGCTGTTCATATGAAGAAAAATAATAAATTAACCTTCGACCTAGTGCTTGTTTGCTGGGAATAATTTTTGATGTGGCGCTGACCATTGTGATTATCACCACATACGTAGGTACTTACCTTTATTTCAAACATGTATGATGAGTTAGAGAGCCTCACCTTTTGTTCTTAGAATGTACTTGGCACCATGACTATTTCTGTTTAACTGTAGCTATTTAGGTGTGGATTCAGGGAACTGGGAGCTTCGTTTCTTTCACTGTAACATACATGCACACTCAGCTTACAAGTTGGTGTTCATTTTTCAATCTTTCTCCAAAAACGTGAGCCTATTCTACATTTCTTCTCCTATAATTGTGTCTTTCTCCTATAAAATCAGGATTAAATCATCCATACATCTTGGGTGCACCACAACTATGCAACAGATATTTTCGTGAATGTGACCCTTTCTGTTGCAGTGAGGTGTGGATGTTTCTATACATTGCTCTCTGTGGGGGAAATAACTTCCCCTTTAAATGTAGCAGAGTTTGTTTCTACACTATCACACTTTTACACGAATTTTAGGGTGACAAACCCCACATTTCTTTACTTCTGTTTATGTGTTTACCTCTGTTGGTTGCAAGTTTTCACACATGGAAGGGTTAGGGGGTTTCCTCCATTTAGATGAACGTTTGAGTTAGCAAATGTCTCTTTTCCCTAAATGCTGCCATTTTTAGTTCGTGCCTATCTGCTTGGATATCCCTTATGCCACCACACACCTAGACAGACAGACACACACACACACACACTCAAAAACACACATAAACACACTCATATAACTATGAAGGGGCTTTTGGACAGCCCCTTTCACCATTGGCCACAGTGGTTTAGCTGCCTCTTCACACTTGCTGACAGAGTTTTCCATCAGTATTGGTATCAGCCCACGGCACATTGCTGATGCAAAATATTAAAACGTAGTTCAATCAATCAATCAGGAGTTTGTTAAAGCGCGACTACTCACCCGTAAGGGTCTCAAGGCGCTAGGGGTTCACATGTGTGTTATGCCTTTTTGAGAGGGGGGTTACATTTTTCATAGGGCTCACAGTCCTCACATGTTGGTAACCTGCCACCAGAGCACCTGGCAGACATTTAAAGCTTCTCCCACGCAATATCTATTGACCTTTTTAATGCTAGTTTCTTTAGGGGTTGCTTCTCCACACCACTTTTCAAATTAGCTAAAATCTGCTCTTTAACAAGGTAATTGCCCAGAGTGAAGCTGTCCAATGGCATAACATTTAGATCTGGGTATTAACCATAAATAGTTTGTGTTGTTTTGCTGTCTTTGGCAGTTATTCTTTAGCTTTGCTTATTTTAGATGTTTGTGGATGTTCTGGTACAGAAGCCTATTTGCATCCTCACTTGAATCAGATAATCAATGATGAAACATGAAACAATGTGCACTTTATCTGACTGTCATGTCTGACGTCTATATCAGCATAGCGTAACTGCACGTTATTTTAAAGTATATACTGACAAGTTCAATTAACTGAGTAAAAAGAATGAAAAGACTCACTTTTCAATTCACGCCAATTTTTTTAATGCATTTATAACTTTTGTATTTTGTTTTAGTTGCCCCAGGTTGGAAGGAGCCTGCACTACTAACCCATGTCAGCATGAGGGTACCTGCTTAGATTACTGGTCATGGCAGCAGTGTAACTGCAAAGACGGATTTACTGGAAAACATTGTGAAAAATGTAAGTTAAGGGAATATAAGATGTGTATGAAATTAAAAGGTCTGGAAAAGCAAGTATTCCCTGCCTCCAATAATTCACGTTTGTCTGTGATGCATTTAGCCCTTAAAACAATATGTAGGATGTGCAAAATTAAGAGGTGTATCTGTTGCTTTTAAATCAGAGTCTTGTGACTCCACACCACTCCACTCAGACTCCAGCCAGTCTCCTCTACGCCACTCTACTCTATGCCACACCACTAATGTTTTTTTATTCAAGGAGGCATAACTAGCAACTGTGGTCCTTAACATACTTGTCCTGGTTTCTGAAAAACTTTAGAACAGTCTGAAACCTTTATACTGTAGCTATAACTCTAAAATTGCATACCTTTTATCAGTTTGTAACTTTAGGATATGAAAAGATTTATTAAATATCTTCACCCAACCTGTGCTCTCCCAGATAATTTGGACTCTAAAAGCTAAACCTGCTTAAACTATAGTGTCAGAAATGAAGTTATTGATATTTATTGAGAGGTGTTACCCCTTGCAACTTAATATACACATCCGGATTAGGCCAGAAGACAGTTCTTAGAGAATCTTTGCTCTGCCTCTGGTAGCTATGACACAAGCAGTAGCCAATTCCCTAGAGAATTATATGTTACATTCAAGCACTACCAACAATTTTGCAGTCAAGAAAATAGCACAATAAAATTACCAAACCAATTTAGAAAAAAAGACAAAATTATAAAAAAAATTAATAAACAAAAAGACAACCTGATCTTCAAAATTGGATAAGGACAACCGCATATATGCAATTTTTAAATTTTACAACAAAAACAAATGGAAAATCTGAAAACGTTTGGGTCAAAGACTGGGACAGGCAAATGTTCTGAGGAGGTGGTGGAGAAGTGCCAGTCTTCTCTTGTGCACCAGCTAGTGATTTGAGAATTTTTCCTTCCGAATTCTGGCTATTTTCTCGCCTACCTTTTTTGCAGCAGTTTCTCTTCACCCTACTGTAAAATTACCCAGGAGCCACTGTTTGAAAATGGCAGACCACTTCTGTCACCAGGCAAGCCATTATTCAGCTCCATTGCCACTCCCCTATTTAGACAAGCAGGGCCGGACTGAATACCGGGCAGTTTGGAATGCTGCTGAGCTGGGGGCTCATTTTACTGCGGTGAGGGCTGATTTCGTTCATGGAGGCCTGCGTGTGCTTCGAAATAATTAAAGCAAAACGAATTTAGTTTAGCACACGCAGGACTCCATGAACGAAATCAGGCCCCAGCTCTGCAGCATTCCAAACTGCCTGGTAGCCAGTCCGGCCCTGTAGACAAGCTGTCCCCCCCACCTGATAGAGTATCAATGTATCAATAACTAGAAGTAGATTTTCCTACTATGGCAAATACACTTTTCCACTCCATGTGTTATTGCAGTGCCCCTGCTGCAGCCCAGCCGATCGCTGTGCTAATCCTGAAAGTCATATGTTTTTGTCATCTATGTTGGTGGCGTACATACACACAGCAGCCCACATATGGCATTTAAATCCAATGTCATTGGTCTATTTCCTGTGAAATCTTCTATCATCTTACAGGAAAGTTAAACAAAAACAATGGAGTGAAATCGATTTTACCAATACCATTTTAGTGCCAGAGTCCATACACTTTGACAGTAAATGCCAATTAGGCAGAGCCCAAAATCCTAATACCAACAAAAATATGGTCCAGAAATTGGCCAAATACTGGCATGACCTTGCAAAAAAGACACACTTGCTACACAGTGTGTGGAATTTAAGAATCACATTAATAAAGCCTGCTTTGATGGAATAAATAGCTGAAGAAATGCAAACGATGCATAACATGATTCTCAATTCTACATTGTTCCTCTGGAGAGTGAGCACATAATTCACCCCACCATACTATTTTACTATTTTGCTGGGCCTTTCTGCAGTAGGTCACAATGTGAAATGTTCTACCAGTGCTATTCTTCAAACATTATCACATTCAATAGCATATATGTATAGTGTGCCATGCAGACATTATAAACAGATGCAAGATCTATAGATAAGAAACTTTATATGTGACAAATGACAAATAGCATATTGATTAAAGAGAAGCAAGGTGAAAAAGGTGCAGTTCTATAAAGTTTTCTAATGCTAAATGCTGTTCCTGCAGAACTCTTAAATATGAGAGGGGGGGGGGAATAGAAATATTTTAGAGGTACACTTTCCTTAAACCCCAAAATATATGTATTTTGGATAAACTAGCATGGTTGCAATTATAAGAGTAGTATTTAAAATATATAGTGCAAACTAAGAGTAAACTATGGTGTTTTCGTTGATTGCACAGGTCATATTTGTGTCCATTTTGTGTAATGTGTTTATGCCTTCTTTTCAAGTGATTCGCCTTTTCTGGCCATTGTGTTTTTTGGCGGGAAGAAATGTACATAAATGATTACAGTAACTTTTTTTCCTTCTAAGGAAAACTCAACATATGATATATAAGATTTGAATTGACATTAGCATAACAAGGTTCAACTGTTATCAAACATGATCTTTAGTAAAGTAGATAAACTGGCTGTTAATTTCTCATTTGTACTGAGGTTCTGGGTTGTACAAAATTACTTATTGTAGGAGTGTGCTATTTTGTTCTATTTCCATGTTTGCTATTTTACATCGGTGAGAGTCAATTGTTTGTCTACAAAATTATGCCTACAAAGGCAAACTTCAAACAATAATTTTGGTTGTAGTAAAACACAATGGAATGTCTTAATAAGTCATTGAGTAAAATAGCGCTTCCTAGTGGAATATGGTGCTAAATACCCCCTGGGTGAAATATAGCACCACCTAGCGAATTTATGTGACCCTGCCCTTGAAATTCACTGGCTATTCTAGCTTCAACCAGGTATGTTCTTTGTAACTCTCACCTTCCACTCTCTGCCCTCTTTTTGCAGACATTACAGCTGACACAGCGCTGTCCCTCGAAGGGAAAGGCCGTCTCGACTTCTCCATCAGTCAGAACAAGAAGCGTGAATCTTTGCTGAGGCAGAGTTTTCCGGGTGCCCTTCCAGAGCCCATCAGCGAAAACCGCTTAGAAGTGAAGTTCAGGACCAGGAGCGAGAACGGCCTGTTAATCCACGTCCAGGAAGGCAGCAATTACACCACTGTGAAGGTGAGATTAAAGCGCGGGCCGCCTCGCTTTGAAGGAACCCCCTGCAGCACAGGGTCTAAGCCGCTTCTTTCATTGCCCTGGTTCTTTTCATCATAACATGTTTGAGTGGTGCTTGGCAGGGCCCCCGCTGCCTTCATCCGTTTAACTGTTCCCTAATCACTTGCCACAGTACATTGGCGTGGCACAGGTGCGCAGTCGTGTTCTTCTTACGTTGCGGATGCTGTGATTATAATGGAAGACACATTAAACTAGAGGAAACCTATTCTGCCACCACTGAAATCAGTAGAACTCTCTATGGGGAATTCAGAATGCCTCTTCTGTTCCCATAGATTCAGATCCCTTCCTTGAAAGCATTTTTAGTTGCCAACTAGTCTATACTTTTATTGTATAGACTCAACAATGCCTTAGCAATGTTACTAGTAGATTCAGTACTTGGCCAATTAATGCATTTTATGTTTTCTGCTCAGTAGGTTACAAATCGACTGTAGTCATTGGCTATCGTGATGTGAGCATAAAACTGCGAACCCCCTGTCATATATTTTAATACATATTAGAAATTGAACCATATGACAATGAAATGACTTGCCTCTTGTGTAAGTACAAGTTTTGAACACTAAGGCAAGCGCAGTACACGTCCTATAAAGACTTCTCCTGATGAAAGTTTAAATGTACTGCTTTGCTATCATGACACTTGCATTGATACCGTCTCGCTTTACCATCTTTAGAGCGTAAACGCCTACACGGTGGACCTATCCCTGGAGGCCTCTGGGTGTGGTGGCTTACTCAAATCCTTAAATGAGCACAGAAGCCTTGCTGGCCCGCCATCTTAGTAGAGAAGTCGCTTGGCACATGCTGCAGGCTTTCTTATTTTCTTGGATTTGGCCCAATTTTTTTCATTATCCTTAAGAATCTCCTTATTCTAAAACTCCATTGGTTTCAGTTTCTCCCTCAACACTGCCAGTCACCTGCTTTCTATTATAGCATCAGATAAAGCAATTGCCTCGCTTTCTGGGTGGAGGGATTTGTGCATCTCGTGTTTATGTGTCTGGATGAGAAGAGAAAAGAATAAACCAGGTTTATAGCTGCCTGTTTTATAATTGAGACTCATGGACACTGACCTCTACCGGTGAAGAAGATGTTCACAGCATTATACTTTTATGACTGCTGTATCCTTGATGTTAGTACACGAATAATTATTGTAGACTTTCCTGTATGTATATGTTATTAATGGAAACAGTATGCAATTGCAAAACGTTTGCATCAATTACAATACTGTATTGCATTTTATAAAAGCAAACACATTTATTTTATTTATTTTTTATTTTGGAGATTTATAGAGCGCATGGCTGCCCGAGAGCGTCCCAGCGCTGACAGAATCCACTAAGATCTCCAAGGGAGGGGCCGGAGGGAAAGCAAGGGATCAAGGGAACAGCCATGTCTTCAGGGATTTGCGGAATGCTAGGAGATTAGGTTGGGCCCGGAGGTCCGGTGGAAGAGTATTCCACATCTTGGATGCCTGAAATGAGAATTGTCGACCTCCGAAACGTGATTTTTTGATCTTGGGTATTTTGGTCAGGTGGGCATTGGTAGAGCGTAGGGTTCTGGTTGTCGTGTGGGGAGTCACGAGATTTTTCAGAACCGGGGGGGCTTTTCCGTGCAGGATTTTGTGGGTTAGGCACATGGCCTTGAAATGCACCCTTTGTTCCACCGGGAGCCAATGAAGTTCTTTGAGTGCAGGTTTGGTAGAGCAGCGTTTTTTGGTGCCAGTGAGAATTCTGGCGGCCGCATTTTGCACCACCTGAAGCTTAGAGATGACTTTCTTTGGGGATCCAAGATATAAGGCATTGCCGTAGTCCAGTCTGGACAATATGAGGCCCTGGATGACCAATTTTCTTGACTGGAATGGTAAGAGTGGGAGAATTGTGCGGATGGAGCGGAGCAGGCCAAAGCAAGTTCCTGCAGTTTTTTGGGCCTGGGTGTTGAGGGTAAGTTTGTCATCCAGCCAAATCCCTAGGCTTTTGATATCAGTTTTGGGGATTGGTGGTGGGCCCATACTGGGAGGCCATAGAGACTCCGGGCGGAAAAGGGACTGGTTGCCTAGTACCATTAGCTCCGTTTTTTCCCCATTGAGCTTTAGATGGGAGTCGCTCATCCAGCTGACTATATTCTCCAGGCAGGAATACAGATCGATGGAGGGGGGTTCTGACTGGCTCAGGGAAACGACCAGCTGTGTGTCGTCCGCGTAGGTCAGGAGTTTGATGCCGTAGGGGACGACGATTTGTTCCAGAGGTGCCATATATACGTTGAAGAGTGTCGGGCTCAAAGAGGAGCCCTGAGGCACTCCTCAACGTATCGGGGTTTCCTTAGAGATACAGTCTCCATCTGCCACCTGAAAGGAGCGGTTGTGGAGGAAGGATTTTAGCCATTTGAGGGCCGTCCCGGAGATGGCGAGGTTTCCTAGGCGTTGGGCAAGGATGCTATGGTTGACGGTGTCGAATGCTGCGCTGAGGTCCAGGAGGATCACTGCCACTGATCCTCCTGCATCGATGACTTTCCTGGTTTCTTCGACTACCGCCACCATTGCTGTTTCTGTCCCTTGGCCCGGGCGGAAGCCCGTTTGAGAGGTTTTTAGCAGCTCATTGGACTCAAGATAATGTGAAAGCTGGGAGTTTATGTGTTTTTCCGCCAGTTTACTGATACCTGGGAGGAGAGATATAGGTCTGAAGTTGGCCAGGTTGTCCGGGTCAAGGTTAGGTTTTTTTATGAGTGCCTTCACCACCGCTTTTTTCCAGCTTGTGGGCACTGTTCCAGATTCGAAAGAGGTATTTAGTAAGTTGGTTATAAGAGGTAGGATACTCGGGGCCACCTGTTTAAGATGTCTCATCGGGGCTGGGTCATGGGGCGATCCGCTTTTGAGGGTTTGTAATATAGAACCAAGAGTTTCCGCGTTGATGGGTTGGAATTTGCTTAGCTCAACACCATTGCTCTGATGTTGGGAGGTGGGAAGGGGGGAGGGGTCTAAGGGGGAGAGAGGCGGAAGTTGTTTGAGTATAGTTTGAATTTTAGAGTCAAAGAAGTTGGCTAACTCATTACAGTGTTCTGTTGTAGGGTCTCGCGCAGCTGGGGGAGTGGGGGGTTTTAGAAGCTTTTTCAAAGTGAGAAACGTCTCCCTCGACGAGTTTGCTGCTTTGCTGATTTTCTCGCTGTAAAAGGAGATTTGTGCATTTTTCAGAGCTTTTTTATAATTGAGAATCATCAGTCTGTAGTTGTTTTTGCTGATAGGATTGAAGTCTTTTCTCCAGACTCTTTCTGCTCTCTTGCAGGTTTTCTTTAGAAGGCGTATTTCTTGGGTAAACCATGGAGAGGTAGCTTTTGTCCTTGGTTTACGATGAGGTTTTTTTGGGAGGGCTAGGTCTAAAGAGTTGGTAATCCAGGATGAAAATTCCCTATCTGCGAGGTTGATGGTTGAGCTAAGGGTGGGGACTGTATCCTCGAGGGCTTGTTTCCATATAGCAAAGTCTAGTTTCGCCCAGGGTCTGGATGGTCTGCCGGGGGCTTGAGTTTGCGGCGGTTTGGGGTAGGTGTGCCAACTGAAAGGAATAAGAAGGTGGTCGGACCATGGCACAGGAGTGGGGGGCCTGGTCACAAGGTCCTGGAAATTACAGAATATGGGGTCGAGCAAATGCCCCCGATTATGAGTAGGGAGGGAATTCTGTAAGTGCAATTGGTGAGTAGCCAAGTCTTGGATCAGTTCTGAGGCCGTATTGTCTTTGCTGTCTTCAAAATGGACATTAAAGTCCCCTAGAATGAGGAAGTTGGTCCGAGTGCTAGATCTGGCCAAGGAGCATTCTAGGAGGGAGTTAAGGAATTTTCCCATAGAACCGGGGGGGCGGTAGATAAGGAGTCCGGAAAGAGAGGAACAAGGGGAGATCTGCAAGGTGAATTGGACGTTTTCACAGTCTACCAGAGGACTATCAAGGAAACGGCATGGTATTGAGTCCTTGGAGATGACAGCAATGCCACCACCTCTACCTTTGGGCCGGTCAAGATGTTGGATACTGAATCCTGGGGGAAGTGCTAGGACTATGTCGGCGTCTGAGTTGGGTGTCAGCCATGTTTCTGTAAGAAACATTATATCAAGACTAAGGTCTTCAATAAGCATATTTATTTCAAGGGCGTGTTTGGGTAGTGATCTGCAATTAATCATTGCCATGTTTATAGTCGTCTGGGTAGGGACGTTGGTGATAGAGGGGGTGTATTTAAAAGAACAATGTGGACAGTGATTGAGGCGGGAGTCTCCCATTAGTATTTGGGAGCATGGAGATGGGACGGGCCTGTTGAGATAGCGAAGAGCATCCCCTGAATAGGTAGTTCTTACCTCAGGCCTCTTGCCTGGCTCCTGGCGTGTACTGGCGCAGACGGGCTTGCCTTAGGCGCGCCTTCGGCGCGCAAACGGTGCTCCCGCTGCGCTCGTCCGCTGCGCTTGCGTGGTAGGCACATTTGTAGGCAGGCGAGGTGGGCGTGGCCTGTCAGGTGGGCGTGGCCTCGCGACTGGCGATGGCGCCGTCGAAAACAACTTTACAAGGCAGCGCTAGAATCTGCTGTTTGTGAAAGCGGTAGTCAGAGTTACAGCAGGAGCTCAGGGTAGGTGAACAAGTTAAAAGCAGTGGATAACAAAAGTAAACAATTTTAAAATGTCGAGTTTCAGCTCCTCCGGCTTCCGCCTCAGAGGTAGTGTATTCTAATGGTCGCACTAGTGTTCAGTGCTTTAATAGGCAGGCGTGGTGGGCGTGGCCTGTCCGGTGGGCGTGGCCTCGCGACTGGCGATGGCGCCGTCGAAAACCACTTTACAAGGCAGCGCTAGAATCCGCTGTTTGTGAAAGCGGTAGTCAGAGTTACAGCAGGAGCTCAGGGTAGGTGAACAAGTTAAAAGCAGTGGATAACAAAAGTAAACAATTTTAAAATGTCGAGTTTCAGCTCCTCCGGCTTCCGCCTCAGAGGTAGTGTATTCTAATGGTCGCACTAGTGTTCAGTGCTTTAATAGGCAGGCGGGGTGGGCGTGGCCTGTCCGGTGGGCGTGGCCTCGCGACTGGCGATGGCGCCGTCGAAAACCACTTTACAAGGCAGCGCTAGAATCCGCTGTTTGTGAAAGCGGTAGTCAGAGTTACAGCAGGAGCTCAGGGTAGGTTAACAAGTTAAAAGCAGTGGATAACAAAAGTAAACAATTTTAAAATGTCGAGTTTCAGCTCCTCCGGCTTCCGCCTCAGAGGTAGTGTATTCTAATGGTCGCACTAGTGTTCAGTGCTTTAATAGGCAGGCGGGGTGGGCGTGGCCTGTCCGGTGGGCGTGGCCTCGCGACTGGCGATGGCGCCGTCGAAAACCACTTTACAAGGCAGCGCTAGAATCCGCTGTTTGTGAAAGCGGTAGTCAGAGTTACAGCAGGAGCTCAGGGTAGGTGAACAAGTTAAAAGCAGTGGATAACAAAAGTAAACAATTTTAAAATGTCGAGTTTCAGCTCCTCCGGCTTCCGCCTCAGAGGTAGTGTATTCACATAAGAGTTGAACTCCAGTAGCGGCCGGTGGTGGGAGTGCTGCGGTGCGGTAAGGCGGGGTAGAGCAGGGCGGGGGGTAGTAAACTATGGAATATGGTCCAACGGAGGAAAGTGAAAAAATAAATAAATAAAATGATTTTTGTTGCGCGCTGCATTGCATTTGGCAATGCAGCGCACACAATGAAATTTGTTTTATTTATTTATTTGTTTACTTACCTCTGTTCGGCTGTATGCCGTAGTTTACTACCCCCTACCCTGCTCCCCGCCCTACTGCCTCGCAGCACTCCCACCACCGGCCGCTACTATATTTCCTCTTATTTTCGCACTCCAGCAGCTGGAGGTCACCGTGTATAATTATGCGGATGACCTCCAGCTCATCTTTGACCTATCTTCCTCTCCTCTCTCTGTCTCTAATTTCCAGTCAATCATGACATTCATCAGGGACTGGATGAACCACAACCATCTTAAGCTGAACCCGGACAAAACCGAGTTGGTTCTCACCGGTGGTTCATCCAGCCCCTGGAACTCCCTGTTCTGGCCCCCCTCTCTCGGTCCCGCACCCTCACCCTCAACCACGGTCAAAACACTGGGTGTCAAAATGAACAACCAGCTCACCCTCCACTCTCAAATTGGTTCTGTGGTCTCCTCCTGTTTCCTCACTCTTCGAACCATCCGCACTGTTTCCCGCTTTTTCTCCCCACAGGCACTTAAGTTGATCATGGCCGCCCTGGTGATATCGCGGCTGGACTATGCCAACGCCCTCTATCATGGCATCCCAGCATACAGCCTGCGGAGACTCCAGATGATCCAGAACCAGGCGGCCCGGTTGGTCTATGGTCTCCCACGCTATCACCACTCCACACCTCTTCTCAGGGAGCTTCACTGGCTTCCTGTAAATGAACGCTCCCTCTTTAAGACCGGCTGCATGGTCTTCCAGGCCCGTCAAGGCACTGCCCCGCCTTCATCTCTTCACTTATAAAAGAATACGTTCCCACCAGAGAGCTTCGCTCTTCTTCCAAGTCTCTCCTTCAGATCCCACGTTTCAAACGCAAAAAGTGGGGTGGGACCAACTTCTCTACCCTGGCTCCCACGTTCTGGAACTCCCTCCCTGACCATCTCCGTTCTGCCACTCACTATCTTTCCTTCCGCAAGGATCTAAAAACGTTCCTTTTCAATCAGGCCTTCTCCGTGTGACCCCCCCGTCTCTTTTCCACAGGCCCCATGTTTTTGTCCTCAGTTGCCGAACCTCCTACCAGCGCCAAGAAACCGTACGGTGCACGCTGCGCTTTATAAATGTTTTAAATTAGAAATTAGAAATGATATGGACTCCCTACACCCTGTTACTTGTTGTTACATTAGAGTACCTTTATATAAAAACTACTAACCACACTCCTTAGTGTTTCAAAGTTTTGAGTACAGTATGATGTACTGTCTGTTTCAAGTTGCTTCACATTTCAATACATTTCAGTCCTGTGCAAATCTTCTATTTACTGTTTATCATTTGCATTTTAATACAGACATACATTGTCCTGTTTGAAATAGAATACTTTTGCACATACTGCATTTGCTTTGCTCTGGCGTTTTTACTTCACCTCTTTAATTGGTTTAGTTTGAAACAACGTAGTTTTACTTGATACAATAAATACTTACAAATGGGAATGCTGTTACTTATTTCGTGGTCCAAGGTGCACGTGGTGGAGCTGTGTGATGCCAGCCTTCTAATTCGCCATCAGGTGCATGGCTGTTCTGCACCGATCCCCAGAAGTCCCATGTTCTTTTGTTGGTATGATTGCACTGTGGCAAGCATGGTAACTTAAAATGCTTATGTCCTACTGAGTGACCCAGAATAATGGCGAGGAGGGGCCCACAACAATGCAGAAATTAAATAATACATTTCATTCTGGGCCAGCCAGTAGAAAGATTCTTGTGACTGTGGGGAGGGGGGCGGGCGGTGGGGGCCCTTGCCATTGTTTACCCTCTGCCTTGACAAGAGGGTCACACTTCAGGATGTTGATACCAAGCCTTGTCCTGGGAGGCATGTAGTACTTCCTTGTCTCTCAATGATTGTGTCATTTAACACAAGAACGTTTCTTTTAGTTTTCGTCTGAAGGACACACGTAACCTGTCAGCAAAATATATTGTTCATACACAAACGTTTCAAAACAGGCTTAGAGCCCGCACATTGCTTACCAATACGTACTACTGGTTGTCTTCCACGTTATCTTCTTTTCCTTTCTTCTTATTGGTCCCGCCTCCTGCTTCCTCCCGGCTGCTCGCCTCCTCCTGCTTTCTTCCTGGGGCTTCTGTCCCTGCCGTAGAGCATGAACCTATCAAAGCTTCCTGTTTGCAGCCAGTGTTTTTCCACAGGGCGCGTACTGCTCCAGATACTTTTTTTGAAGCTATTTGCCATGCACTTTAGAAGAGTAGAAGAGTAGAAGAGTGCATGGCACTGTATAGGCTCCCCACTCCAAGCCCGCCCCCTCCTACCCGCTATCTATGGTCGTTTTTCCCTCCCTCGCAGATCCCTTGTGTTGTTCCCCCACACCTTCCTCCTGTTGTCCATTGCAGCTCCCTCCCTCCTGCCACACAGGCTGGTGTTGCTTTCCCCCACCTGCTGTCCGTTGTTTCTGTTGCCATCCTCCTACCACCCGCCCCAGCATTTTTTTAGACATGTGCTGCTGTTAACATTATTTAAAGGGGAGAAAAAGTGCCATGATGCGGTCAATGCTGGACACGTCATTTCACTTTTTTTTTACTTTAAGCCATGTTGGACATTAGACCATCCATGATGCTGTGCATTAAGTCTAAAGAAACATTGACAAAGCCAATAGATCTCAAATAGGTGAAATCCATTGGCATTGCCAATGCTTGTTTAAGAATCACTTTATTAAAGGGTAATCTTCACCCTACAAGTGTTATCACTGAAAGCCATTGGTTTTGAGTGTAAGACGAGCTTTGCCTAAAACAAACACAACTGATGAGTGAATGAATACATGGAATTCAAGCGCCGGGACGCCTCTTTGCTGAAGCAGCTGTTCCTCTATACAAGACTACCAAATAAATAATAAAATAATTGTATTGATAGTTAAAACCTTATCAATAGATCAAAATTAAACGAAAGTATTAAAAGTATATGTGCTAATCACTGACGTGTTTTTAGGTCATTTTGATTTAGACAGCCATGTTGAGCTAGTCATCGAAGAGAAAACCCCGTAAATGCGACATTTTTGATGGATGTCTCTTTTGTTATTTTTGACTTTCTTAGGATAAACCTCAATACACTGTTCCATTGTGGTTTACAACACGTTGAACAGCAGCATGTACTGTAGACAGCCTATATACTTGTGTAAAATCTAGCATATAGCAATATGTTTAAAATATCTCCTGATTACATTTGCATATGTGGGTCATAACATGATAGAACGAGACCCCGATAGAGCCGGCTCTGTAATCTACAGACAGCCCTCTACTGATGGCCTTGACTGATTCTTAAACATAGATTGGTTTAAATACTGTTTTCCTTTAATGTATTTAAAATATGGGTAATGTGTGGAAGTTCATTACAAACATATTGCAGATAAATGTTTTCTTGTGTTTATCTCCACCATGCAACATCAATAAAAAGTTTCTTTTAGATCGAAACACGGCCTCACATCAGAGTTTATCTGCAATGACATTAGTGAGCTGCTGCTGTTTTACAATATTGAAAACACTTGTCCCTATCCCTGAATTTTAGACAGAAATGTCTAGAATTTTTACCAGTGTGCCTGTCCACTATCAGTGACCAGTGACTGGCTACCGGGCAGTTTGGAATGTTGCTGAGCTGGGGGGGGGGCGATTTCGTTCATGGAGACCTGCGTGTGCTAAACGAAATTCATTTTGCATTAATTATTTCGAAGCACACACAGGTCTCCATGAACGAAATCAGCCCCCACCGCTGTGAAATCAGCCCCCAGCTCAGCAGTATTCAAAACTGCCCGGTAGTCAGTCCGGCCCTGTCAGTGACCTCGCCAAAGAGGGCATGAAACAGCTCTAATTGGATTATGAATGGAAAGCTGTTCAGAACAGGGGCCCCCGAAATCCATGCCGTTGTGGCCCGCAGGCTGCTGCATCCCATGATGAAACTGCATTGCCATCAACGTGCTACCCTTGAAATACCGCTCCGTTGCACTACTAATGCTAATGTAGTTCTGAATCACTGCCAGCATCTGGAGCACTGTTTACACAACAGTGTTTTTTTCACCTTTTCTTTAGAATAGGGAGCGACTGTGTCTTTTGCTAATTTGCTGCAGTGGTGTGTCTTACACTCCAGTACATGTCATGTAAGCAGCCAATCAAAATCAATTTAAAGGCTAGCTCTTAACTCTGTTTTTTCATTAAATAATCAAAGTATTTCACACTTATAATATGTGCCTCAGATTAACCCTCTTGAAGTCTGCTGCAAGCCTAGTTGCTGCAGCAGCTTTCCATTGAGCCTGTAGTCTTCTCACTAGGACTTCCTGGTAGGCTGTGCTTCCACATTTTAGGGGACTTGATATCGTTTGAGAATCTTTAAAGTTTTAATCCCATCTTTGGCTGCATTGAGTGTGATTTTAATAGCAATCCAAGGTTCCAGAAAACTAGTGATAGCTAAATTATCTTTCATTTTGAGGACATTGTCAATAGTAAACTCCTTCTTTTGAGCTGTTAGTGTGGAAACACCTCGATTGAGTGGGATGAAAATTTGATTTGATTTGATTTGAATAAAACTTATATTGCGCAAACAATAACCCGAAGGCATCAAGGCGCCTAACAAAGTATGTCATAAACCTGGGCATGCCACCATTACAGATAGGCCTGCACAAAGAGATGGGTCTTCAGGGCACTTCTGAAAGCCTGGAGAGTGGGTAGGGATCTTAATTCCAGTGGGAGGGAGTTCCACCATTTGGGCGCCAAGGTGGAAAAAGCCCTGCCACCCCATTTAGTTCTTCTGAATTGAGTGTTCAAATCGATCAGATTCATAAAACTACAAGTTGAGGATTTTTTTTCTCTGTTGGTGGATTCCAGGCAAACCAGGTGCCCATCTTGGTAAGGTTCTCAGTACCTGAAACACAAAGGTACCTCCACCCATCCATGGAGTCAGTGAGTATGTTCTCTCTTCAAAAGTGTTGCATCATTATAACTTCACACTTCCAGTGACATAGGCTCAATTATGAAAGGTTTTTGCACATCCGCCTTCAAATTAACTGGGCCAAAACCAAAAAAATAGTAAAGTCGCCTTTTTAATTCATAGAATTAGCAAGCATTGGTTGCAAAGCCAATAGGTCTCACCTCTAGGACGAATTGGCTTTGCCAATGGTGTTTGCCAATCATGTGCAGCGTCAGCAAAAAGCAAAATGCTCTTTGACAATGCTGCACAGAATCAGCAAAAAAACACAATAATGCAGCTCATGTTGCTGAGGGTAACAATGGAGGAGCTGATTGGGGAAGCTATGAAGGGGTAAAAATAATTAAGTAAAAATAGAGCCGGTGAGAAATGAAGAACTATGCAGCAGATGAGGGAGAAAGCAAGTTGGAGCACAGGGAGGGTGTGGGGAGAAGCAGATGAGAGAGAGAGAAGAACATTAGGGAGGGAGCAACACTGAGGCTGGAGGTCAGGTGAGGAACACATGAGAGAGCAGCACATGACAAAGCAGTGAGTGTAAAGGGAGAAACGCAGTAAACAAGGGAGAGACTGGAAAACACATGCACTTATGGAGTGCTGAAAGAAAAAGAAAAAAGTAGTTCCTCAAACATGAATAGTGGAAGGATGCAAGCATTGAAACAAAAGGATGGTAAGCAGGATATGCTCCAGGACTGAGACAAATAGAAGAAGGGGAAAGCAGCTGTTGATTAAAATGCAAACAAATGAGAGTGACAATAAAGCAAACCAATGGTAATCAAGGGGTGAGCTTTAAGGCCAAGGTATGTTTTTTGTAGGTCTACAATAGGTCTTTCTCAATCTGATAGCTTTCACTGTCTGGTGAGCAAGACCTAAAAAGGCGTTACTCGGATGAAAATTCTGCAAGTATAGTGTGACTTCAGCTTTCACAATTGCAGGGCTAGCAACAGTTGTGCAAGTGTTCATGGATTGGGTCAACTGAATAATTTGTATGTTTGTGAATATTCACCAAAATTTGCGGTTAGCAAGAAATTAATTCTTATTTATTTTTTCAAGGACAGGAGTTAGTGTGTTGGGAATGGAGAACAAACACATCCATTATTGGCAGAGATGACTGGAAAGAGGGTTCGCAATGGAGAGACATAGTTTCACATTTCAGAAATAATCAAGTTCAATGTGCACATACATGCACTTTTATTAATTTATGATACATTTCTGCCTGCAGTGCTGTGCACTTGATTACAACTCTGCATGCAGTGGCAGCTGGCACAGATTAGGGGTGGCGTTGGGTGAAGAAAATAATAATACACTTACCTTTTCAGGACCGCGTCTCTCCTCTGCTTCTCTTCGCAAAGCATCCTGGAATGGAAGCAGGAAGCACTCAAGCTCCCCTAAGCCAATCACGGTGCTGCTGTCACCAGCATGACATCTGCGTCGTGATTGATCTGAGCACTGTGGTTCGGTGCTCAGACAGGGAGTGGGAGCCTGTGCATGTTCTCCACCCAGGCAGTTTAATACAGACGGGTGGAGAACCTGCTAAGAGTGCATGGCTGGCCAAACCTTCATGCACACTTAGAAAGTACCCTAACCACTCCTCACCCTGCTCTGTGAAGAGCCCAGTCCCGCCCCACCCTGCAAAACTAAAGCAGCAGGAAAAAGTAAAATGATAATAACATTGTGTTATTATCATTTAATTTTTCCTATTTTGCACTGCTGAAAAGCAGTGGGGCGACGCTCCTCTGCCTTAGTGGAGGAGCCGCTGCTATCTGCTTGCAGAAATACTAAAACATTTGAGTACCACATGAACTTTGACTGTCAAAGAATTCCAAGATTACTCCTTGGAAAATATCTCCTTATAGAGGATTAGTACCACAGGAACACATTTTCATCTTTCTCAGTACTAAGTGGCCTCTCCAAGATTTCTGTGAACATTGCACTATTCTCAATTTCAGTCCTTTAAAGCCATTAAATATCAGCTAATACCTACAGGCAGCTATTTGTGCTCTTGCGCTACTTTAATTAGATGGCTTTGAATTAAAGTTGGCCTGGTCCCTGTTCTTTCTCCTTGACATGTTATGATAGAATTCAGTGTGCTCACGTCAACTTTTCCATGCGTGAGTCACCACCTGCAAAGAACACCGAGAGAAACCCCATCCCTTCTCTGCATGAGGTGGGAAATATAAATGCTGACACTTACTCTTTCACTGCAACACACACTTTAGGAGCTTTCGAATTATTATCTTTATAGTTCCAAGAAGAAGTACTCCTTCCTGTCCTGTAAACAGGGTCACATTCATTTCTATATTAGGGTGCAACAAACTCTCTGAGTGTATGCACAAAAAGCAACAAGCTTCGGCAAAGTCAATTAGTCTGGAATTGACTGCCAGCCTTTTAGATTTGTGCGGCAAAGTCAATTAGTCTGGAATTGGCTGCTAGCCTTTTAGATTTGTCAATGCTTGTTTTGTTTTGCCATGGTTTTTATAGAAACAATTATTGTGGGAGCTTCT
Organism: Lissotriton vulgaris; assembly: GCF_964263255.1. Classification (NCBI taxonomy): domain Eukaryota; kingdom Metazoa; phylum Chordata; class Amphibia; order Caudata; family Salamandridae; genus Lissotriton; species Lissotriton vulgaris. The sequence goes on along the minus strand of NC_141689.1, from coordinate 1,757,647,570 downwards.
GGGCTTCACCAATATAAAAAAAAATGGAAAAAAAATAAAAAATATTTTTGGGGTCACAAAAAACAGACATTGTTATAGTAGTCCCTGGCACTGAAGGGAACTACTTTGTGCGTGGATTTGAAAGGGCAGATTGCCATCACCTACAGTGAAGTTTTCCAATAGCTGAAGTGGGCTGCACCCATCGACCTTTGAAGTGTGCTGTAGCAGCCTGAAGAATAATGTGAGAGCTGACTAAAGGGTCCTAAAAATAATGGGCCATATTACCAACAACTAGCGATAATTATCGCTATGTTGGTTTAGCGGCGATATTTTTATCACCGAGCTGCGGCGATTTTTATCGCTTAGGAACCTTGCTATTATCAAGGTTTATCTCCTAAGCGATAAAAATCGGCCGAAATGCATGAATATCGCTGAAAACTCAGTGATATTCATGCATTACCGAGCTAATGCTCTTAGCCATGTTATCCACCTCCCATTGGATAACATGGCTAAGAACTGCTCAGGGGCAGGTGTTAGCTTTTGGAGTTATTCGCGCTTAGCGCGAATATCTCCAAAAGTTGGTAATAGGAGATAGCGATGTTAGCGACTGTTTCCAGTCGCTAACATCTTGGCACGCCCACATTGCATGTCATTAGTGATAAATATCACTGACATGCAAAGGGGGGCCCAAGATGGTCGCTATCTCCTACTAGCTGTCGTTAACTGGTGTTAGCAACAGCTAGGTAATAGGGAGATAATTTTATCTCCGCTTTCTTGGCTTTTAAAGCCAAAAAAGCGGAGATAAACCTCCTTGATAATATGCCCCAATGTTTATTACTTATATAATTTTACTAAAACTAAACTATCTTTTCTAACACAAGACCTAAAGTCATAAGAAAACAAGGAAGAGAACTACATTTCTGAAGCCTAACTCATGTGCTTTGATTACATAGGTGCCCAAATCAACCAGGAACAAAGAATTAATTATGTGAAGCCCGTAGCTTACTGGGAGCGATCAGTGTATTATATTTTATCCCTTAGCGGTTGCCCCTTAAACACTCTTCTTCTGCTCAAATCCGACCATACTTACATCTTTAGATAAGTTCATGGTATTTGTGTTGCTTCTCAGATGATGTGTAATAATCCAGTATTCCGAAGATTGGTTATTATTTTTTGAACATTCTCAGAAAAAAATCTACAAAATTCAAAATTGGCAAATCAAATGATCTGTTTGATATAAGCCCGTTTTCAAATAGTGCCTCCTTCAAAAGACCCCTGCCTTTGTACAAGATGTTATTGTTGTCAAGCTAGGTGACAATCATCTTGTTGACATTCTCATCTATGGGGATTTACGCAATTTTGTCTGCAAGTGGCTCGTAGATTTTTTCAGTAGGCATTTTCACCCACTCATATCTCTCCTATGAATGGCAAAAAAAACTAGCCTGCACTTACGCACACGTCACTCCTGACGATGCCTGCCGGCACGCGAAATAGTGGTTGCCTCCCATACAATGCATGAGGACTACTAGTTCCCACGGACATCCGATCAGTGTACATGGCTGACCCTCCTGAATATATTGCGTACCCATCGCCTGTCCCTTCCTGGTTCAAGGCCTCTCACCTCCCCCCATATGTGCCTGTTTATACATGCTATTTGCTCTCGACACTTGATGGGCACACCTCTGGGCTGTTCTTCACCCATTGTCACATATGTCATGACTGCTCACATCTTCCGTGCAGTCTCATGAGCTTGTTTGTTATGTTATGACGTTTTTGATTGGTATAACTGTGTCTATTATTGCAATTTTCATCATGGGCACATTTGTGCCGCTGGTTATATTAGTCGACAAGTGGCTTTCGCATGGTCCGCATGTTGCGGCAATTCTCTGTCTGCTGCGATGTCTGCAGTGGCTGTTTCACTTTATGTATAAAATATGAAAAACACATTAAAAAAATGAATGGCAAAAAGAGCCGTATACTAGGTCAAAGGATGCTACGATGTGTAAAAAAACACAAACCACACTCTTATAATACCCACTTCCATGCATCAGACGGCCCACTGCCGTCCAACGTCATGGTGGGTGTGTGCGTCGGACGGGTAGGGGCCGTCCGATCTGCGCACGCATCAAATTTGCTCACACTGCCGCGTAATGTCCGCCGCAGTGAAGCGGTTAAACCTCCCTTGTAAAATGTTACACAAGAAGTCAAGTGGCAAAGTCAGGGTCATAGCTCGCCTTTCAGACTCCACTGAAACATTGAAGTGCAAAAGCAGAAAGATTCCTTCTCGATGTGATGAATATTTGAGTAATGTGTCCATAATTTGGTTAAAAAGACTGTATGCATAATTTTTCCTTTCTATGTTGCACCAAGAGAGCAATGTATCCAAGAGCATCCCAGATTTCTTCTTGACCATGTGGTTTTTCAGCTATTTTTTGACATTCTGCAGTTTCCTAAAACCACGTGTATAATAAATGATTATTTCACCATTGAGATGTATGTATGTGCTGGCCTGTATCTGATGTCAACTCTAATACAGGATCAGTTGTGAAGCAGTATATACAGTATTAAAGTGCAAGTTACAAGTAATTATACATTATTTATGTAACAGTTTTTCACATTTTACTGACATCCACATGCGAAACTGCAATTGGGAAAAAAAATAATTTTTGAACACTATAAATGAAATACAATTATTTTTTCAAGTTGTGTTCTTGAGCTAAGATAAACTGTACATTTTATATGAAACAATTAATTTACGGAGACGTATGTATCAAAAAGGTTAATGCATTCTTCCTTGCATTTACGCTTTTTACAGATACGTAACGGCAAAGTGCACTACACATCAGATGCTGGAGTTGCAGGAAAAGTGGAGAGGAATATCCCTGAGGTGTATGCCGCAGATGGGCAATGGCATTCCCTGCTGATGGAAAAGAACGGATCTTCTACAATCTTGTCTGTGGACCGGATCCATAGGAAAGAAGTGCACCACGTCACTCAAGACTTTGGTGGATTGAATGTCCTTACTGTCTCTCTTGGAGGAGTTCCACCAGACCAGGCTCCACAAAGTGCCCACCCAGGTAACGCGCAAGCATGCAACATGTTTTTTCTAATACCTACAAAAATATCAGAACATGAATCACTATGGCAAAATCAGGGAATGGAATTGTGTGCATTTTGTGGCATTTTTAGGTTTCGCTTCCACAGTGCTCGCGCTATGCTTGCAAAGTCTTTTGTACTTAAAGAAATAAATCTTAAAAGGGACTTAGAACCCGCCCAATACTTACCTGAACCTGCCACTGGTATATCCCAATGTCACTCTAATTTACTTGCGTCTGTCAGTGATGGCATTGGCCAGCATGTCGTCTCTTTTCACTTCCTGTTCTGCTTTTGCTGTTCATGCCGTGGCGTAGAGCTTGGACCGAGTACATCTTCTGGTCACTGGCCACTAGCTACTGGTCACTGGACACTAGCTACTGGCTACTCGCTCTGCAGGTACCTTTATTTCCATTACAAATGAACACTCCATGTGAGTGCATCCACGTGCATTATACAAGCATGCTTGTGCCAGTGCTTTACCTATGTAGCCCATTCAATGCCACAGGCTGATTAGATCTACCTGCTGCTGGAACTGAAAGTACTTCAGCTGATCTAAGCAGTCTGAGGCTCCATCCTTCAATGGGGGAGGGATTTGCAAGCAATGTGTGCCCGCTCCAGTAATGATCAGATTCTCCCATACTTCAATACCTTTCCCTCATTCCTCCACCTAGCTCCCACATCTAATTGAAGTTTTCTAGGAGATACAGGAGTTACTTTTAAATCCATTCATTTGTTGTGCAGGGAAAGCCTGCATACTCTAAGCCGAGCTGTATGTTGGGAAAGGCGGTGACATAGAGGCGGGTAAAGTATCATGTAATGGTAGTGACCCACATTGGAGGATAGACAGACAAGGTGTGTCTGTTTTCACATGGGCATGTATATGAATGTATACATCTTTAGAAATATTTGTATGTTATTGGCCTATGCATGTTGTTGTACAACATGACTTCACTGGTAGCTAACCCTACAACTTGTGCCATGCAGGGAGCGCTGCATAAACTGTGGAGTTGCAGAAAGGTAGGAATCACCTGGGAGGCTATCTTGGGAGTTACCACATTTTTCAGTGGCTGCTGATTCCAGCCCGAAGCACAGTAGTAGTGAGTCTATTTTACATATATCACAAATGTGGTGCTTCCTTTTGCTGGGCTGGACCAAACAACAATACAGTTCCGTTGAAAATAAATTGAAAACAACAATTAGAGCATTGTGTCCGTCCTTACCTTCCCTAGCTCTCATTCCCTCTTTTTGCACACTCACGCACAATAATGCTTTCAAAAGTTCTTTCAAACAGCCATTGGTGTGGGGGATCCGTTCCCTTACTCTTTCCTGCCCAGCGACAGTAACTCATGTGTCTCGCTGTCTGGCCTGACCAGATAATGACCCTAGTCCAGGCATCACACTGTTCAGCAAAAAATGTTGGAAACCAAGTTAGGCTACAGTACACTCTAAAATAATTGCCAAGATTAGTGGAAAAAATAATAACAGAGCAGTTTACAAATGAGATGCAAGCAATCCATTTGTCAAATTCCTGTCCCCCACTTTTGGAATTCTGATGGCAGTGTGAGTAATTTGCAAATTAGTCGATTGTATTTCATTTGCAAATGCATGCAATTGCACTTGCCGTCACTGGATGCCAGTCAGATTCACCCTCTCAGCGCGCTTCTGTGTTTGCACTTTGAGGAAAATTGGTTTACTCTGGTAAAAAAGATTGTTAGTCTTAAAAAACGATGCAGTTCCCTGATTGTTTGGATGGCAGCTCCTCAGCAAAATATCACAAATGTCTAGACGCTTACAGAGGATGACAAGATCCATTCCAAAGCAATTTATATTTAAATTTACAAGAAATGCTTTTCAACGTGTTCGCACTCTGCTGAATTCTGCACATTATTTGCTTGGTTTTCTTCAGGGCTGCATGGACACACTGGAAACAATGTGTTGCGGGGAGTGACAGACACACCCTGACTCCATATAAGCCAATGTGGTCCAGTACAGTCATTACCTTTAGCTGGCAGGCGTTGAAACTGAATAAGATAAAGTTCGTGTCCTGGAGTGGTCTGTGGGCAGTATCTGGGTCACTGTGAATGTGTCAGTAGTGTGTTAGGATAGCGCATGGTTCATGCCTTTGGATGAAGGGGGTTGTGTGTGTCTAGGGGGTGTTCAGACATGTTTATGGGTTTGGCAAAGTTGTCAAACCATATTTATGGCAATTGAAGGACAGATATGGGTTTCTGTAATCATGTGCAGCTGATGGGTTTATCTGGAAGGAATTGTGTGCCTTCCTGTGTTGCATTTTGTTGTTTGCTTTGGGAGAGTGTCTAGCAGCAGAGTTGGGATCTACAGGTGCATCTCTTGTGAGGGGTTATGACTGTTTTATAGGGTAATCTGGTGGCACTGAGGGACGTTCTGACTGTGTTTAGGCCATTTTGGGGTTGTCTGCGATGTTGAGGCTATGTGAGAGACACATTGAGGGCACTTTGGGTCAGTTGTGAGGGTACCTGGGGTGGGTTGTGATGGTGCCTGGTAGCGCATGGGTGTCTGAGGTGGGCTTTGATCATATCAGAGTTGCTTTTTCACACTGGGTGCTTGATTTGCACACATTCAAGATTCCTGCATGCACTGGGTGTGAGAATGTGAGAATGCATACAGGAATGACTGGCACAATCTAGAATTGTGATTGTGAGTTAAGAGTTAATACATCACTAGCATACTGTGTGTCTATAAGACATGTGCACACTGGGTGTGTGTCTGTAAGTGTGTACTGGGTGAGCGAGCACACTAAATATCTCCTCAGGTGTGAACAGATCCAAAAGATAAATGAAACCTATTGACTTTGCCAATATTTGTTATATTCCTCAATTGCAGTGTTCACATATGTCGTTTGTGGGTAATTGTGGTCATCCAATATGATGGTACAAGTGGAACTTAGGGCTGTATACTCGATCTGTACTTCAATTTCTGTATTAAACAATTGCTTGTTCTCTGTTCAACATGCTGACTACATCATCACTGTTAAGAAACTGGGTTTTTAATTGACTGGGGTGTGAGCCCTGGTCAAGCAGAAAACACAATTCTAGTCAAGGCACGGCACAAACAAGCCCCATATTAACCTGTGGTGACCCCAGTGGTAGATTGGCAAAGGGAAGACAGGCTTAACTTGGAGGCAATGGGTAACGTACTTGTGCACCACTTCATACAGTACAACAATAAAAACACATCACAAAAAGAGCCCACAAGAGATTTAGAAAGATAGTCATTTGTCATAAATGAAACAAGACAAAACAACAGAAATCCAATTAATCGAAACAGAGATATTGAATTTTACACTGCATATTGAATATAGCACCAAAAAGCATAATGCGCCAATTTGGGATATCTGGTCGCCCCAGACCTGGACAATATCACAAGCTCAGGCTGACTGAGATGGAGTGTGGGTCGGCTAAAGGAGCCCAGTTAGACCTCCTGAACAGAGTACCTTAAATCCTGGTTGGGGAGTGTTGCTTAGTTCCGGGTCGAAGATGAACCACGCAGCTGAAGCGATGCGTCAGTTGTGAAATGTGGTGAGGCTGCAGTGAGGTCCTTGTGCATCTTCGCCGAGTGCCCCATCAACAGGACTTGCGATGCGAAGTCCAGCATCGGGGATGCTGAGAGCAACTGGTGATGTGTCAGTTCCGAGGAGCTGTGATGCTGCGAGGTGGAGTCAGGTGTCGTCATCAAGGCTGCCATTTACCTGGTTGTGGATGCGCCATGCGAACTGAGTGATGCGTCAGTTATAAGGACTGTGGTGGGCGATGCAGTTCTTTGCATCAGGTCCGGTACACACAGAAGCATCAATGCATTGATTCTTCTCAAGGATGCGCCACTCAGCTGTGGAAATGTGTCGGTTCTGCTTGGGAATGCATCACTCAGCCGAGAAGATGTGTTGGTTTTGCTGGCAAGCACCTTAGGTCCTCTTCCAAGGGTCCATGACTGGGGTGGTTGGAAACCTGTTATGTTCCTGAGACGTCAGATCAAGAGGCCAGCCAACTAGCCCTTGGAGTCACTCTTAGTTCTGGGCCCAAGAGATGCAGGTCCAGTCCTTCTCACCCAGGCATTAGAGCATCAGGGAGTAGGTCAGCACAGCGAAAGCAGGAGTCCAGTTGAGTTCAGTTCAGCAGAGTGGGAGTCCTTCAGCAGCACCGCAGCCCTTCTTCCTGGCAGAGTATCCACAGGTCCAGAAGTGTACTGAAGTGGTGGAGTCTGAGGTCATTCTTTTGTACCCAGTTGTACCTTTAAAGTGGGGAGATGTTTCTACTGGTATGCCTTTGAAGTGCACATATGCCCTGTCTTTCCTACTGTGGCCCCAGACTAACTTCAGGGGTATGCAGCCCTTTGTGTGGAGACAGGACACAACCTATTCAGGGGTAAGTGAGGCTAGGCCTAGCTCCTCCCTCCCGTCATGCCAGTAATGGCACACTCGGTCACACTTAAACTCCCATTGTGTGTGGCTGTCTATGAGGAATGCACAAAGCCCTACTGACAGCAACACCCAGTCATGTGACTAGAGAAAGGCTGCAGTCAAAAATGGTTAAGGCAAAAATATGGCAACTTTGTAAAAGTGACATTTTCAGACTTTTAAATGCAATTTCACCATAAGTTAGGATTTTAAATTGTGATTCCAGAAATACCAAACATAAAGGGGTTATCTCTTCCCATTTAGAAATTACACTTATAAATTGTAATAAGGCAACTCCAATGTTATCCTATCACAGAGATAGGCCTTGCAGTAGTGAAAAACAAATTTTAGAGTATTTTCGCTACAGAGACATGTAAAACATAAAAGTACATGTCCTTTATAAATACATTGCACCCTATCCTGTGGGCTGTCTGGGGCCTGCCCTAGAGATGACTTATATGTATTAAAAAAAGGAAGGATTGGGCCTAGGAAAATGTTTATTTCGTAAGGTCGAAAATTGCGTTTTAGACTACACACACAGGCCCTGCAGTGGCAGACCTGAGACATTTTTAAAGGGATACTTAAGTGGGTGGCACAATCAGTGCTGCAGGCCCACCAATAGCATTTCATTTACAGGCTCTGGGCACTTGTAGTTCTCTGGATTAGGGATTTATAATTAACTTAAGCATACCAATTGCGTATGTGCAAAAATTACCATGTTTAGAGGAAAGAGCACATGAACTTTACCACTGGTTAGCAGTGTAAAGTGCAGAGAATCGTAAGACCAGCAACAGAGAGGTCAGAACAACTGGAGGAGGATGGGAAAAAGTTGGGGGGAAGACCACCCTATGGCTGACAGATTTAACATCACTGTTTTTATTGACTTAAACTGTGTTCAACCAGGCCCTGTGACTAAGCTTTTTATAATCGAACTTATATTTCTAATTCACTGGGCTGGTTTAACCGCATCGCTGCGGCGGTTATTTTTGCGCCGTTGCGGCTTTTTTCCAAAAGCCGCGTTACATGACGAGCTCAGCTCGTCATCCGCACATGACCACCGTGGCTGATGACGAGCTGAGCTCGTCATCAGCAGCCAAGGGGTTAAAAAAACAATCTAAGTATTATGGAGCTTATTTACAAGCCCCTTGCGCCACTTTTGCATCATTTTTAACATGGGAAAAGTGACGCAAAAGTGGCGCAAAGGGCTTGTAAATCTGCCCCTAACTTTTTAATTCTAATGGAAGCAACAAAGACATTTGTCATACCCCTTTGGATTTTTTGTTATACCCAAGGTCATACTTGTAAAACATGTCCTAACTTACTCCAGTATTTTTGACATTGCATTTAAATTAAAAATACACATTTAATTTTAAGCCCTAAGTGGTATGCCTGACTGGAGCACTAAGATAATTGAGCAATACTTAAACTATTTAGTAAATCATCCAGAGTTGTAAAGAGGGTTGTTTTAAAAGATGTTTCCATCTACATTTCTTTGCTATTTCGTTTTTCAGAAGTTGTCTGAATATGTTGACTCAAAGGCTCCATTCAGTTAGCTCGTGCAAGCCCCACAAACATTGATAATTTAAGTGTAATTATTTAATGGGGGGTGAACTGCCTTTAACCGGTTTCAGAATTTGATTTTACCTGTGTTTACAAACTCATCGTGGATCACAGTTGTAGTTGAGCATTTTCTTTTATAGACCTTTAAACTTTCACAAGTTAAATTGTGAGTAATTCTTCTCATCAAATGTTAAAAGCACTTGCTAATGTGAAGAATAGAACAATTTTTCCTTTAGAGGACATCCCTATCCCCGCACATTGAGTGCAGCATGAAAGTTTCCAAGTTGAGGGCTTGAGCTTCCCGCTGAACCTACTTTATTGTGCCATTGGCAGAATTTAGCTCTCATGGTGTTATGCAGAAGATATTAGATTCTACATCTCATTTTCTAGACTTGTTTGGATTGTAGTTCTTAGGTTTGGTAGTATGAAATGTATAGGTAAACAACCATTAGAATATTACTGCACACCTGTCAGTTTTCCAACCTCTGTGTGGTTCCCCAGGCACTCTCAACCAAGGACAGCACACTTGCTTTCGTCTTAACATGTTTCGGTTTCCCTTCCATAGGATGTAGCTCCCTTCCACAGGATGTACTCGCCAAATTATCAATAGCGCATAATGTTGCACATTCACAAAAAGCCTATTGATAATGAATTGCTTAAAAGGGTTCCATTTACCTGTGAATTTTTAACAATGTATGTCACAAACTCAAAGAATATATTTTCTCTGCCTTATGTGCTCTAATGGCATAGTGCCCTACAACATTTTTAACATATCTCATTGTTGGCCAAGATAGTTCACGAAGAAACTCATGTAGTTAAACGTTATATAGGCTTTAAATTAGTGAGCATGAATTGTGTCTGGATGCAGCCATTAATCAAAAATGAATAGAATTACTTAAAGTACTGAAATCATTTTTGTTTCTTTTTTTTAGGTTTTGATGGATGCATTGCCTATGTGAAGTACAACCGAGAAAATCTTCCTTTCAGTGGAAAGCACAGCCTGGTTACAATTTCTAAAACTGACCCCTCCATTAAGATTGGGTGCAGAGGGCCCAATATTTGTGTCAGTAATCCATGCTGGGGAGATCTCATGTGCATCAACCAGTGGCATACGTATAAATGTGTCCCACCAGGAGAGTGTGCCTCAAGTCCCTGCCTGAATGGTGGTATTTGTGAACCCGGTGCGCACTCTGGATTTTCATGTAGTTGTCCCGAGTCCTTCACTGGGAAAAGATGTGAAATTGTGATAGCCTGCCTTGGAATTGTGTGTCAACAGGGTAACATGTGCAAGGCCACAAACAGCGGAGGCCATGTCTGCATCCCAGACCCACACACCGAGGAACTAGCTTTGCCCATCTGGGCTGTGCCGACCATTGTTGGCAGTTGTGCTACTCTCCTTGCATTGTTAGTTCTTAGTCTGGTCCTCTGCAACCAGTGTAAAGGGAAGAGAAAATCAACTGTAACAAAAGAAGAGAAAAAGCCCAAAGAAAAAAAGAAAAAAGGGAGCGAGAATGACGCTTTTGATGATCCTGACAACATTCCACCATACGGAGATGATATGACAATCAGAAAACAGCCTGAAGGGAACCCCAAGCCAGACATAATTGAAAGAGAAAACCCCTACTTAATCTATGATGAGACTGACCTACAACATAATTCCGAAGTTGTGCCAAGTGCCCCTCTTGCAGCTCCAGAACCAGAAATAGAGCACTATGACATTGAAAATGCAAGTAGCATTGCCCCATCTGATGCAGACATTATACAACACTACAAGCAATTCCGCAGCCACACACCTAAATTCTCAATTCAGAGACATAGTCCTCTTGGTTTTGCTCGGCAGTCCCCCATGCCACTTGGTGCAAGCAGCTTAACGTATCAACCACCATACAGCCAGGGGATAAGGACATCTTCCTTCACCCATTCAACTTGCCCACCTCCCAATTCTCTGTCTCGCCAAAGCCCTGCACCGTTCTCGAAGAGTTCTACATTCTACAGAAACAGTCCAGCAAGAGAATTGCATCTGTCAAGAAGGGAAGGCAGCCCTTTGGATATGCATAGTGATGCCTGCCAGCCTGGTATATTTAACTATGCCACACGGCTAGGCAGGAGAAGCAAAAGTCCTCAAACAATGGCGGGCAATACCTCTAGGCCCGGCAGTCGTCTGAAGCAGCCAATAGGGCAAATTCCTTTGGAGACAGGACCTCCTGTGGGACTTTCCATAGAAGAAGTTGAGCGGCTTAATACCCCTCGTCCTCGAAATCCAAGCATCTGTAGTGCTGACCATGGTAGATCGTCATCAGAAGAGGACTGCAGGAGACCCCTGTCAAGAATAAGAAATCCAGCGGATGGTATTCCAGCTCCGGAGTCATCATCCGATAGTGACTCCCATGAGTCGTTCACTTGTTCAGAGATGGAATATGATAGGGATAAACCTGTCGTCTACACCTCAAGGATGCCCAAGCTATCTCAAGTTAATGAATCTGATGCAGATGATGAAGACAATTATGGTACTCGGATGAAGCACCGAAGGTACCACAGCCGCAGAGGTGATGGCGGTCCTTCAGGCTCAAACACAGCAGCAACTACTCTTGTTGCTGAGAACACATTGCCCTTGAAACTTGGCCATCAAGCTGGCAATTTCAACTGGGACAATCTATTGAACTGGGACCCGGGTTTTGGGCATTATGTAGATGTTTTTAAAGATTTGGCCTCTCTCCCGGAAAAAGCAGCAGCAAACGAAGAAAGCAAATGCGGGACAAGTAAACCCGCTTCAAGAGATGGGGAGGCAGAACAATATGTATAGACATTATGCAATGGCATTGTGAAACCGCGAAGCCATGGAACAGTCAAGCCATTGTATGGTTGTATGTAATTAATGAAGGTCCGCATCTTAACAACAGGCCAGTCTAAACTGTTGGTTGGGAGAGACAATTTCAAATAATGGCCATTATGCTGCTGGAACTGACATAAAACATTTTTTTTAATTTAATTATGCTTGTACAAACATATCTTTCCTGCATGTGGTGCATTTCTGACCCAGACATTCAATCATGCAGCTTCACAATGGTTTCCGGAAAGCAACTAGATGGTTTTTAATTGTTTTTGTATTCATTTTTCCTCCCAAAAAGAATTTCAGAAAGGGTTCCAGAAAAGGAGTATTGTATATTTTTGATATAATATTTTCCATAACAAATGCATTTAACAGCATTTTTTGTAAGACGCGTACGAACGACCCTGTGGCCCCAAAGGACTGCAGTATTCCAGTTTCTGAAGCATTCCTCTCTTAGAGCTGCAAAGCTTTTTGCTTGTGTGTTTTTTCTTTTCTGTGTTTTTTTAAGCTTGACTGTGAGCTGTTAATGGTACTGAGACACACTTCAAGCATTAGGTGCCAGAAGCAGCTCAAGCGGATCAGCACTTTAGGATGTGTCTGACAATATTTGTGAAAGCTTCGACGTTGCTCTGAAATACTATGTCTTCCCGCCTCTGTTCTTCCAGTATGTACGACCTGATTGGCAGGTGTGAGTAAATGGCCGCTGGAAAGACTTTGATGTACTGTAGCATTCGGCCCATTTCCTTCACAGAAACCTTTAATGGATTATTTATTGTGCAAGCAGCTCCCAACTCTGGCATTTTGAGAGCTGAAGCTCCTGGTCGAAAGTTGTTTACAGACCGAGTCGTTATGTTTCCTAAATGCCCCAAAAATGCAAAACTTTCACACAGTAAAATTTCCTGGTAGTCAACATTTGTCAAGGCGCTCTGAAATTTTATACAATGTAAAAAAGTTCAAAATGTTGTGTTTTTTTTTAACCTATGCCCTGTTTTTGATATTATTTTCCTACGCTGAAGTTTCTTACCTTCAAGGTAAGGTGAATAAAATGGTGGTGTTTTTTACGTGTTACTTGTGTAACATCCATATTTTTCACATTTTGATACAACTGTAACATACTCGTATGCTTTGTACTTGTAAATGCCAATAATAGAATTAAAGTATTTATTTAAAATATGTGTTGTGTTCTTCCAAATGTACGTGTTATCAGTGTGCTAACTTTTGTGCCCAAACGGATTCTGTAACATCAGTGAGTAAAATGCATACTTGCTGTTTTAGTGGTTGTCAAGAAGTCAGGTACACACAACCAATACCACTGGTGCTGCTATATTTAAAAACATTCCTTTCACTATCTGTCAATACACTGAGCGGCCTCTTAAGATTCATTAAGCCCTACTAAAGTTCCCACTTTCCCTAAAAAATTGAGAATTACACCAGCAGTCAATGTTTTCTACACAAGTGGGCATATTATCAAGGACAGGCGATATATTATCGCCGCTTTTATCGGCAGGAAACTGCAGATAAAGCGGCGATAATGGCCTTGATAATATGCTCTATGAATTCCAATCGAAGCCCATGTTAGATGTGTTCAAAAAGCATATTATCAAGGCCATTATCGCCGCTTTATCGTCAGTTTCCTGCCGATAAAAGCGGCGATAATGTATCGCCTGTCCTTGATAATATGCCCCAAGATTCCTACTGTATCAGAATTTTTAACACATATTTTCACACGTTAAATCTCTGAAGTTCAACCTACTAAAATGTGCCAGAGTGAACATTGCATTGTGTATGGTAATTACTTGATTCCTCAAAATGTAACTCCTTACTACACCCCTAAGAGCGTTTGCATCAGAATTTCCCCACCTCATACTTAGGGGCTTGATAGATAGGAGTATCAGGGTATTTTGCGGCTTTATGTTCATAATAACTTTGAATTAGATTACACACTTTTGTGCTAGTTGTAGCCCGAATAATACTAAACTTTCAGAAACAGATTTCATACAGAAATAAGTTGAAATGTGTCTTTCCAAGGACCCTAAATGTTCTTAAGGTGACACTGGGCAAAGAGAGAAAGAGGTTGAAATAGGCAGAGAGAAGAAGAGAGATTCAGATATAGATATAGACAGAGGTGAGAGAGATAAAGTTTACCTTCCCTGGAGGTCCCTTGGAAGGTTGGGGCCCAGACAACTGCCCACTTTGCCCATGCTTTCTTAAAACATCTCTAGATGGAAGCTGGACTGTAGCTGAACTCTTCTCAATCAGAATGAAGAACTACAAGCACAGGCAAATTATGACCAAGAACAGGGTCAGACATCACAAACCAGAGTGCATGTGGGCTGCAGAAACAGAATGGAAAGCGAAACCAGGACAGTTCTGTCATCAAAGTAACCTGCACATTATCAACACTAAGGTACTTTTCTCCATATAGTGTCCTAAACATGAACTGCTTCAGTGACAAATCCACCCACACTTTCATTGGGTGTTAAAAATGGAAGACTGAGCAAACGGTTTGCATTCTGCTGGGGGAAATCCCAGAGCTGGCCCAAAAGGCAGTACATGTCAGCTTGCAGAACCACAAATCCTTATGTAAAAATGTTACAACACCCCTGAACCCACCAGAGCTTTGACAACACTTGGAAGCATATAATTTATGCCAATAAATGATTAATTGTTTTGTGTTGCATGGTATTGTATTAATTGTATGAAATTTAGCAACCTCTGGTGCTGCTCTGCAAAATGTTCTGCCGCCTGTGAAGCACACGTGGTCACCAAAAAGACAATTTTTATCTTCATCGTGTTTGATTTCAGCTACAGAATTAAGACAGCAGTGTCAATGTAAACTTACTTAGCCTGGTTTTAGGTGCAGCAGTTTAAATGTTCTCTCTTTATTTACAGTCTGCATACATTTCCCCTGAGGATCAATCATTTAAAATATATTTTGTTACGCAAAACGTTATTCGGCTATAAAAACAGCCATAAAAGTGCATATAGAATAACACAGTTAAAACAATTAAAATCTTGTTGATATACATAAAATGATAATTATAAAGTTAATTTGCTGCTCTATTACATAATACTTTTCCTCGCGTTGATAGATTTCAAAATAAATAGGGCAACATTATAGCATACAAAAGGTTCGCTTAAAGTCACCAGATATTTCATTGCTACCATATGTGAGCTAAGATTCTGTGCAACAAGCATAGGTTTAAGATAAACCCTCCTAAACTTCTGATAACTTTGATAGAATAATAGAAAGTGCAGTGTGCTTTGCTTTCTTTGCTCATCACGAGGGCAAAGAGCCTTCATAAGATGGACGGAACTTAATAGTTGGGGAAGCAACTAGATGGTACACATTGCCACATCTCATTCTTACCAGCACAAAGCGTAGCTGCATAATATTTGCGTATGATAAATAGCTATTTCCTCCCTCGTCCAAGTTCAAAGACTTATAAAAAGCGACTGTTGATTTATTCCTATCATCCATCGATCGTTGATCCAGTCAATTCAATAAACTTTATTCGGAAACATGTAAATCATGTCCATAAAAGTACATACATACAGAAAACATGCTAAAAATGTTCAAGACAATCGCAATCACTAAGAAAGAAAATACAGTAGAGTACATATAATAAATTGAATAAGACACTTAAAAAGATTTAGAATAAGTAAAATGTTGTATAAAAAACATTAAAAAATCATGCTTTTCCTATAACTAATGGCCCTGAGTAAATAACTAGCTGTATAAAAACAGATGTCAGGATGATGCATGTTAAAAAGTAATTTCATTGCCGCTTTAACAGTTCTGGCTCCGAATTTAATAAATAAAGGTTTTAAAAAGAATTTACGACATTCGCTATACAAGTTACAAGTAAGTAGAAAGTGCTCTGTGCTTTGTTCTGAAATATTGTCACACCGACATGGACCTGTGGGGCGTGTTTTAATCTCAGGGAATGCAACCAATAGATGGGCCGTACCCATCCTCAACCTGGTAAGAACAAACCTATGTTGCCCTTTAGTTACCTGAGTGAGGTATGGATGTAGGCCCACAAATTCATTCAAATGGTTATAACGTACACAGGTAGAAAGCTTCAGATCATCCGTGGCCCGTCTTTCTGCACAATGATTTAAGAAAATTAATTTCAGACTCTTTTTAGAGAGATCCGAAGCAGAACAATGATCTGATGCAACGTCAAACCCAAACACATTAGAAAAGGATTCAATAATGTATTTAATCCAAGGGATTCTGAGAAAATAGTCGAGACGAAGGCAATCCTCAATGATGGTCCTATTAAATGCAACTTCGTCTTTAATCCAAACAGAACGCCACAACATCAAAGGTCTCAATAATAATAAATCATTTAGATGACATAGTCCTAATTCTTTATGAACCAGACTATTAGCAGTAGAAGTCGGGAGACACAATAATTTTTTCAGAAATGTATTCTCTTCTACCTGCAAAGATTCTGCCCTGGATACTCCCCATACCCCTGCTCCGTAGAGGGCAGCAGATAGACACCTGGCTTCGAAAATCTTAAGCATAGCTTTAGGTCTTCTATTACCTAGTTTACTTGCAAAGGCAAATATTCCATTTGCACTCCTGGCCATTTTATCACGCACCACCTTATGCTCGGTGTCCCAGCGGCCGTTTTTAGAAAAGTTGACCCCTAGGTAGCAAAAGTTTTCCACGCACTGCACCTCTTGACCATCGATGAGATACCTATAGGGCTTTTTAGTTTTGACTTTACTAGCTCCACACTCCATCACATAAGTCTTGCTCTTATTAATGATCAGCTTTCTCTTTTCGATAAAGGCCACAAATTTATCTATCAGAAGCTGTAGGCCCCGAGGGGTCCTGGAGAGCAACACAGCGTCGTCCGCATAGAGTAACACGGGGATGGAACTTGTGTTTACTCTAGGGGCGTCCGCTGGTACCTCCTTTAGGATCGAATCAATTTCATTAATAAACAGAGTGAAAAGCAAAGGGGCC
The DNA here is from genome assembly GCF_964263255.1 of Lissotriton vulgaris. Taxonomy (NCBI): domain Eukaryota; kingdom Metazoa; phylum Chordata; class Amphibia; order Caudata; family Salamandridae; genus Lissotriton; species Lissotriton vulgaris. The sequence continues at coordinate 1,757,630,689 of NC_141689.1, read as the reverse complement.
AAAACACACCCTTGTCTAATACCTCTCCTGACCCTAAATTTATCTGTGCATTCGCCCGAGGGCCCATAACGGACGCACGAGCTAAGCCTCTCGTATAGACGGGCCAAAAAGTATATAATTTCCCTAGGTGCTCCCATTTCTAGCAATATAGTCCATAATATGGCGTGGTCCACCAGGTCAAAAGCGCTGCTCAGGTCAGCGAAGCATAGGTAGAGCGAACCATTTTTAGCTCGGGTGTATTTCCCTATCAGGAGCTCCAGGTTTAAGCATTGTTCAATGCAGCCTCTACCTTTCCTGAACCCATATTGACAGTCTGTCATTATCTGATTAGACTCAGCCCACTCTTCTAATCGGACGAGGAGTACACGGCTCATAATTTTGACAGACGAATCCAGCAATGAAATTGGCCGGTAGTTTTTAACATTTCCTCGGTCCCCTTTCTTATGAATCGGGACTATTATGGATTCGGACCAGGTGCACGGGAAAGTATAGCGAACAGCAGCATTAAAAACTTTGACCAATACTGGTCCCCAAGTCTCAGGTGCAAATTTGTACATGTCGACTGGCACACCATCGGGTCCCTGGGCCTTGCCGCCCTTACTAGCCCTAATACAACTTAGGACCTCCTGCAAGGTGATGTCTAAATCAAGTACTGGCCAAGAGCAACTTGTCGGCAACGTTACCGTGTTAGAGTTAAAAATACCGGAGAAGTGCTGTACCCACGACTCCTTACCCACGTTTGAGGTTAACACGGGAAGTTTATCGTCTTTTAAAAAGGGGCTATTTACTACTGCCCAAAAAAGGGTACAGTTGTTCGATGCAGCCGCCAGATCCAGCCGCTCCCAAGCTTCCTCACGTAATTCATTTTTCCTTTGCTTAAGAGCCAGGTTATAATCGGATCTAAGCTTGGCTACGACTGTTTTGTCTCTAGGTTTATTGGATAGTTCGTTTTTCAGTAACTTCAATGCCACAGTGCAGGCGTTGTTAAACCATCCCCTTGCTTTGTTATTAAAATTTCCAGTCAGCCTAGAGAACTTACCACTAATAAAAACATTGATTTTCGTAAAATGAAAAATGCAGGCCTCCAGGTTTGGTTTCTCATCGATAATTGATGTAATATCGGTTAAGCAGTGTGAGATAATGCAGTTAGAAGTTACTTCTGCTTTATCTCCAACCCACCTTATCCTGAATCCATTCGGCCTATGTACCTCAATGTTTATAATAGGGCTGCTATCTGGAATTGTACAAGCTTTCCAAAACCTAGTTTCGATAACAAGACAGTTATGGTCACTAACCAAGTAATCAACAACCTTGACATCAGAACTAAAATGGGCTAATTCGGAAGACATGCAAATAAAATCAATTACAGTGTTTGCCCCTCTCCCCACAAAAGTTGGCAGACTATCACCCTTCCCATCCTGTTCAATCTCTAGGATTTCCATATCATAATCTAGTAGGAAGGAGTTCAGAGTATCTCCATAAGTATTATGTTGGAAATGCGTAGCTGGCTCTCCAACACGATTCAGAATGCCACACAACTTGTGGTTAGAGAGAGGACAAACAGAGATGTTAAAATCTCCCACATATATGAACTCAAAAACTGTATTGGAAACTTTCATCAATTGTTTGATTGCGGTGTCTAATTCTAAAATAACCTTATATCTACTGGCATCAAAAACATTATTATACATATTGATCAACAAAATGTTTTTGTGTGCCTCATCAACTAGCCACAACAGTTGAGAGTTATTACCCACAGTGATGTGCTCCTTCACCCTTGTTCGCATTTTCACTGAGGTCAGGATTAACAAACCACCTTTAGCCCTACCTGAGCTAGTAGCCATTGCTGGTAACTCGTAAGCTACAAAGCCATCAAGGCCCTTAAAATTTAGGCACCAGGTCTCTTGAAAGCATATGATATCAAATGTTCTAATAAATTCTAACCACCCCAATACTTCTAATTTGGAGGCTAGTCCTGCAATATTCCAGCTGGCAATAAGGCGGGATGTTGTTGGCCCCGCTAAGGTATTGCAGGGTAGACCCACATGCTTAGGCTGTATACTAACAGTAGTAGCAGTTATATTTGGGGACTGATGTAAATCAGATCCAACACCCCCTTCAACAGGCTCATGTCTGACCTCTTGTCAATCGCAATTATTAAGACCAGACAGAGCATCATACCTATTATGTAGTAGCGTGCTTGGTACTAGGGGGAGTGCCCAGCGATTACGCATATTCAAGTGATTATCCCACCCTAATGCTGGTGTTTTCGGTAGAGTTACATTTTGTTGTTCCCCATAGAAGAACTTTAATGTTAGGGGTACCACCGTACCTCTTCTACGCTGGGGTGGGAGAATATGTGTTAGGACATTAGGAAGTACGTCAGGGTGGGCAAACGTTACCACCACACAGTCCCCTTTAAATCTTTTGGGGCGATTCCCTATCCATGGAACACGTTTGGCTGATTTGATATCATGCGCCAGTTGCTGTATCCCACCAGGCGCTAACCTCATGTTACCAGACAGCCAGTGAAGGGCCTTACTACACAATGAGCTAGATGACTCGGTGACACCGTCATCCGGCATAGGTACATTCGCTAACACCAGTACGACAGGTGAGGCTTCCTCGATAAACTGCAGGGGGTCTGTTCCATGGACTTGTGCTTGGGGTGCATTTCCTATCAATGGGCACTCTACTGTAGTTGCAGTATTATGATTAACTTTCGGGGCAGGCATATGCACTACATTAGTCGTCACACCAGATGGCCCTTCCCCAGCTTGATTAGCCCTTGCAGTAGTATCTATTGTTGATAATAGAGTATTAAGACTACCTATTTCCTCAGTTAACTTTGTTTGTATGCCCCCAAGTCGTTTTACTTCTGCCTGTAATTTATCTATTTTGGAGATCAGAGGTTTTACAATTTCGAAAAGTTTACCCTCAACAACCTCGAGCAGTTTAGTAAACATATCATCATCTCCTCTATTTCTTGTAATCCCTTCCCCTACAGCCTTTTGTGGAGCTCTAGAGGGGCCAGGGGATAATATTCTTTTTCTTTTTACTCTTGGCCTTTGTCCGCCCTGTTTCCGTTGGTTCTTCACACAGGCGCGCACCGGCCGTGGTGTATGCTCAGTTAATGGTAGGTCATCCTCCACAGGACCAGATACAGTTTCTGGGTCTGAGTCAGTAACGTTGTCAGAGTCTACCTCCAGAGTAACGGGAGATGCTAGCATAATCAGTGGCTGGCTGTCAGTCTCAATCCTAGATGATATATTTGGCGAGACCCTATTTTCCACCAGCACGAAGGGGCTGTCCTCTGCTGACTGAGGCAAAGTAGGGCTTAACCTACGCAAGTCTGGTGACTGGCTTAACCCAAGTGATTCCCTCCTTTGTTCGTTTATTTTCTTCACCGTTTGCACAACATAATTATCCATGGTGTTAGTGGGCAGAGCAACAGGTTTCTTTTTTGTCGCCATATCGATGTCACACAGTTCGCAAACAATGCAGCAGCAAGGTCTTACTTGTAGGCGCGTCTCTGGTGGTCCAGGGGGTTGGGCCCTACCCCTGCCTCCTCGTGCCGATGAGGGCCGTAGAGGGCCCGCCCTTTGCCCGGGCTTCGCCCCGGGCGTCCCGCTCGCGTCCCGCGACGCGGGTCTCCTCCTGCCTTTATGGTGGTGTTCCGCGCTCAGCTGGCGCGTTCTGCGTCAGTTCCACGCGCCGCCGCGAGGCCTGCCGGGAGTTGTAGTCCTCCCGGAGCGGCGGCGTGGTTACCAATGCCCGGTTCTTGACTCTGGGCGGTGGCGGCTTGGATGTAGGGTCTGGCGAGTCCTTTTCAATGCCTCAAATGACTCTCGGCGGTGGCGGCAGGTAAGCGTGATCCAGTCTATACTGAAGAAAGGCTTCTTTAGTCCTCCTCCTAGTTAATGATAATACCTTTGTAGGATCCGACCAGATAGATAAATTAAACATCCTAACGAGGGAGGAATTAACATACAGTAGCTAGGGGATACTTAGTGCATCATTCAAGATGAAACAATCTGAAATAATTGTTTTAGTAAAACCGGTTTCTTCCTTGGCCCATATTGAAGCCCACAATAACAACGGTCAGGCTAATAGAAGGTCCTCTAAAAACTGTAGCCTGACCTCCTGATGTAAAATAGTATTCGAAACAGAGTAAGGTAGGCATGTTAAACATTGTAAAAAGCTGTTTTCTTCTACTTGCAGGGTCGTGCTATTTGCATAACCTCAAAGACCTGCCCCATATAGGGCTGTAGTCGCTCCTTTTGCTTTATCGATAGCTATCATTTTGTTAAAGGGGCTGTTCCCTAATTTTGAGGAGGATTTAAAAATCCCTTGCGATGCCCTGCTCATTTTAACTCTAACGTTTAGAACATGTTGTGACTATGAGCCATTGCCCCTAAATAAAATACCCAAATAACAAAACGAGTTCACAAAAACAATTGGGTTATTATTAATAAAAAAAACAATTTACAGGATTTATGCTTAACCCCACAGACCATGGTAAAGGTTTTAGATTTGTTGATTACCATTTTCCTTCAATTCATAAAATCTGCAAAACAATCATCAGCCTCTGGAGGCCAACTGGGGTTTGTGCTAATAATACCCCATCATCGGCATATAACAATGTAGGTGTCAGGCGACCAGCCGCCCAAGGGGCATCTGCCTGAACCAACTGCAGGTAATTATCTACCCCATTGATAAAAAAGGAAAATAATATTGGTGCTAGCACACACCCTTGCCAAATACCTCACCCCACTTTAAATATTGTTAAATTAATTAATTAATTAATTTGTTTAGTTAAGTTCTCATAAAGACTGGAGAGAAACCCAATGATTGGCCTAGGTGCATCCAGGGAGATCAGAATTGACCAGAGTAGGTTATGGTCGACCAAATTGAAGGCCCTACTTAAATCGGCAAAGCATAAAAAAACTGTGTCTTCTTTAGCCCTAGTATATTTACCAATTAATAGCTCGAAATTGATACATTGTTCGATAGTCCCTAGCTGTTCTCTGAACACAAACTGCACCAGGGTTTAAATGGATTGCTCTTTACTCTGGACTCTGGACTCAACTCATTAATTTCAAAGAGGAGTCCAGGAGGGAAGTAGGGCAATAGTTGTTTGTGTCCTCTTTAGCCCTTTTTAGGTCTCGGCTAGCGTAGGCTGCGCATGTGCAGTCTCGCTGGCGATATTTTATGTCTCAGAGTACCATGGGCTGGCCTCCTAAAGGCGGCCAGCCATTGGAGAAGAGGTCTCTGTGACGATCTCTTTTCGCTGTAAGCCCCGTCATTTTTGGATAGAGGGCGTGTTTTTCTTTAGAGAAATAAACGAAAAAATCATGCCCCAATCCAAAAAAGACGGGGCTTACAGACTCCTGCTGCCCATCTGCCCGCGTCTCCTCTGTGCGTCTTCCCCCCGGGGCCTCCTCTCTCTCCTCCCTCCGTCTCGCACCACCGCCAGGCGACTGCCATGGCTGGGAAAGTGCCTCCCCGCTGCTCCGCCGCTGCTCTGGTTCCACCTCACCCCTCCTCACCTCGTGGTTCCGTTGTAGTTCCTCAGTCCGAGTCGCTGGCGAAGACCCGGGCGCAGGACCCACCGCTCCGGCAACCACCAGCAGTTCCAGCAGCAAAGCAGCAACCGGAGGCCCGCCCAGCAGCCCCTAGATGCTCGCCTGGCCTCAGTTGCGGCAGAGAGACAGCATGGGCCCTGCTCATCGCCGCTCCCAGTGGAGCCCTGCTGAGAACCCCTAAGGCATCAGTGCTCCCCATGTATCCAGGCGCCGTCCGGCTCCCCGCTCAACAGCAAACTCAACAGGACCTCACAAGTCAATGCCATCACTGCCTCATGCTTCCATACCCTCAAGATGTGTGGAAAATATTCAATTGGCTCCCAATCAGCACCGGGAAAATCATCATGCTCGCCTTCATCACAAGCAAGCTGGACTACGGGAACATTCTCTATGCCAGGATTAACAAAAAACTCTCCAGAAGGATGCTGACCATTCAGAACTTGGCAGCCAGAAGCATTCTCAATCTTCCATGCCGCATTCACATTACAGTACATCTGAAGGAGCTCTACTGGCCAAACAAGCACAATTTAAACTTCTTTCTCTGAGGCATCAATCTGTACAATCAAGGGCTGATCATGAGATGAACCTTCAACATAGGTGAATTACATACTGCTGTCTTCAGGTCCGCATAGGCCTACCGACACAGTCCAAATCACTTTTTTAGGTGATGTTTTGGCTGTAATGGCTGTCAAGGGCACAACTGTGATTCCATAGCTGGTCATAAAGTTCCTATACCATCCTGAAAGTCCTAAGAAGTCTCACACTTGAGTCTGGATGGTGGGAACCTCCCACTCCAACAGTCTGGATCTTATCATCCAATGGATAGCTCTTCCTGTTGCCTAACTCATGACAAAAGTAGACAACAGAGGAGTAACCCGCATGGCACTTGGTACAGTTTAGCCCCTGTATCTTCACCAACACCTGGTCTACATATCTTAGGCGATTCTCCTATGAATTGCTAAATATAGAAGTGTTATCCAGGTAGGCCATATTAAACTTTCCCAGCCCTCAGAAAACATAACTTACTACGCACCAAAAGTGACAGGAACATTCTTTAGTCCAAAAGGCATTATTCTAAACTGGTACGACCTCTCTAATGTATTGACTACAGTCTTCTTCTTGGTACTATGTGCTAATGTGATCTGCAAGCAGTAACTAGTCAGTTCAAAGGTTTTCAAGATGTGAGCGACACCCCGCTGATTAAGACGGTCATCCACTCTGGGAGTTGGGTGAAAATCCAACTTGTTCATGTAATAAAGGACGCGGTAGTCCACATAAACATGCAAATCTGTGGATCCTTGCATGGATACAGAAGTGGTTCAAGAACTACAGAAAAGCTCCCAAGTCAAACACCTTGGCAGCCTTTGCTTTGATCGATTCCTGGACTTCGTCTGACATCCTGTAAACCTTACTCTTCACTGGCATGCTACTACCTGGATCTATGTTGTGTATATGGACATGTGTCAACCCGGGAGTCAGTTACAAGAGATGGGAAATCCATCCCAGCATCTCTCTACATGTTCTTGCTGCTCACAGATCAGCTCAGGGGCAAGTTCCATCCCTTTCACGGATCCATCTTTTCATCACTGTACAAAAGGTCAAACAGTGGTTAACTATATTCCTCAACTTCCTCTGTCATTGTTCAGTCTCTCAATTAATCAATCGCTATTCGATCTCATCAAGTAGATCATAAAAGATAAACACATTACAAAAAAACTCATGATTTTAAATTAATAAATATATGCAAGACATTATTAAAGCAAGTTCTCTTCTTTGTTAAGAAGACGCCGCACACCACTTCAGTTTGGTTTCAGTTATTTTTATTCTCCAGTAGGCATTCCCCACCTACGCGTTTCGGACTGTTACAAGTCCCTGATCACAGTCATCAATATATGCAAGACTATTAAAAATACATAAAACATTAAAAGCATACCACAGTACAAAGCCTTACTTAGAATTCATACCAACGGGAAGTACAATATTTTGTTAGAGGGCTGATGAGGGGAACAATAAAAGTCAGAATTTAGAGTGCAAATAATGAGAAGCATTGCAATCGTTAAAATAACATACTTTTCGTCTGTGCAAAAGTGCATTTCAAAGGGCATCCAAATGATTAACATGTATCATAATCGTTAAATAAACAGCCCAACAACTGTTAATCAAAGTACTCTTTCTCTGTGCCAAAATGCACTATAAAAAAGCAACCGATCCTATAATATGTATCATAATCATTAAGTTCCTGTAAAATGAGCAAGGCAGCTTTACATTTAGAAAACTTATACCTATGCAACAAATGCATTAAGAGTTTTCTAGTATAGGGTAGGTAGTAACTACCAAAAAAAAGATGAATTGCAGTAGGGACTGAGGCGATTTTTCATCGCATGGGCAGATGCATATATCAGAAGAGGAGTATTGCCTCAGTGTGAAACATAACAGCCAACGTATCGTACCCAGTCTAAATTTAGTCAGCATTGTTTGTTCTAATACATTCTGTGCAAAAAGTAAATATGGTGCAGTCCCTTCTGCATCTGAATTACACAATAGTCTCTCACAGCTAGTTTTACCACCTCCACTGCCTCCCTAGAGGCCTGCCTATGCTTTATGAAGCAATCCTGAATCCAAGTTTTACCTTTTTTGTTATGATTCAGGATTCTCGAACATATATGCGCAACCCAGAGTTAAAGAGGTGTCGCTAATGTACTTTAACCGCTGGGTTATCATTCCATAGTTACAGGAGAGGCAATCTCTTATAACTGACCGATTAAGCTCAGCTTCACTATTCGCCCATATTGAGCACCAAAGATTCAGTCATTAATGAGATTGTGAACATAGTCCAACCATTATCCCTGGTACAGGCAGAAGTGTGGAGTCAAGGGGGCAACCCACAATAAGCGACAGCAAAACCTATTCTCCTCCACCCAAATCACCCCAGCATCTCTTTAGACCCAGATTCCCATTCCATATGTTACCGTTGGAATACACTTCCTTTTATAATTTTCCAGAATCGGAGGAACCGGTTTTGTTCAAATACATGCAGCAAAGGAAAAAATAATGGCAACAGAGGGAGAGAAACAAACTATCCTGCGTCTAAGAGAGGGAGACCAAAGGTAGGCATCATCAAAATCCAAGTTGAGGTATGGAAAGGAACTCACCCTGTCCAATGTTCTTCCTCCTATGCTCAGAGTGTGGGTTTTAGTGTTTCTAGGACCACTCATTGATATTAAAGTATTTGTGAAATTTGTCTCTAAATCAATCCCCTTCATAAAGGTCACAAAACTTGAAATTAAAATCTTTAGGCCATTGGCTGTCTTGGCGAGAAGTACTGTATCGTCCCCCCTATAATATAGCGGGCATGGTCTTTTCCCCAGCACATGGCATATCTGCCCCAGCAGATACCAATACTCTTTCCAAATCTTTAATATAAAGGAAAAAAAGAATGGGGCGAGTACACACCCATGGTGTGCTCCTTATTTAACTTTGAATGGTGGTGTACACTCGCCGGAATTTCCAAATCTAACGGAAGCCGAGAGATCCTGGTGAAGGAGTATTAGGAAAGAGTCCAAGCTCTCCTTGAGACCCAGGGACACAAGGGCAAGGCCATCATTTAGACCTGTTAATGCAATCAAAAGCACTCTACCGGCCCAAAAATGAAATATGAATATGGACACCCTTTGTAATTTTGTATTTAGCCTCCATAAGATGTAGATTGAGGCACTGTTCAACTGTCCAAGGACCCTTCCTAAAAGCATTTTGTAGTTGGGAGAGGACAATATTCTCATTTGCCCAAGAAAGAAGACAATCAAGGATTATCTTAGGTGTGGAATCGAGAAAGGATATCGGGCAGTAACACCTGGTATCATGAGCATTACCCTTTTTAAAAATAGGAACAACAATTGACGCGCACCAAAATGGCAGGACCCTTACCGAGAATCTGAATTAAAAACACTGGTTAGCACAGGCGACCCGAACTCAGGGTCTTCTTTAAAAAAATAAAGAGGGACTCCATCTGGACCCAGAGCCTTCTTGCAGGGTTTGTTGTGAATGACTTTAGCAACTTCATCAACACAAAAAGAAAGGTTACCACAAAATAAAGAGTCGCACTGTCTCTCTTCGAGTAACACATCATCATTAGTAGAATAAACACCAGAGAAATTATCTATCCAGGCCTTGACAGTAATATGAACAGTAACGTTACATAGGGATGGCACAGGGGATAAGCCAGTTCGCACTACCTTTCAGAATGCCTGAGGATCTTTTCCCTGTCAAGCAACAACAATAGCCTCCTATTTGTTATCCTTAATGGCTACCTTCCTCTTTTTTAATGCCAAAGCATATGCCTTTCTTCTGGCTGTAATTGTACCCTGGGACTTCCTTTAGGGGGCGCACAAACTATTGTTGGCAACCCTGCAATCTTTGTCAAACCAAGGGTTATCTTGAGGGGAGACAGTACCCCCTGATCCAGTTGGCATATCTTAAATATGTGATAAATGTTCGACAATGCTATCTAGTACAGTTAAAGGATCTTGTGATTCCAGAGTACAAGAATTCACCAGGTCCATACTGCAGCTAATCATCTGATTCATCACAAATTTCATGTCAGCAGAACCCCAGACCAACCTGCGCCCACGTCTTTGGTAACTAACACCTGGTTACTAACTGTGACTGCCTGTTGATGCTGAAGGGGGACCACAATCTGAACTGTAGGGGTTATGATCAATTAATGCTAATACAAGGACCCCAGCCACCATAATCAAAGGAGACATACTTTGTGAGCTGAAGATGTAATCCACACAGGTCCCATTGCCCTTCCCACTGATAGTCGGGATTACCGATGAAGAGGAGTTACTGACCCCATTTTTAAGTCATGATCCATCTGCAATGAATATAAGAGGCACCATCTGGTGTCCATAGCATTCAGATCGACTTAACATTGAAAGAGGGTCCAAGATTGCTTGTGTCTAAAGAGGTAGGAGGCCCAATTTGGCATTACAGTTACCTGCCAACAGGAGGTTGAAGGACAGTTGAATTGTGATATTAATTTATTTATTTGTTCCTTATCACGTTGTATCCTTTATCCTTTCACCTATTGCACGTTTTGTATCTATGATGTATTCAGCTCAGGCATGAGAGAAATGTTTATAAAGAATGTGAAAAAATTGTAAAAACTGTGATTTAAACACTAAGAACATATGAACTTAACAGTCTTTGTTCTATTGACCGCCTAAATAAATAGCGGCATATAGATTCACAGCCAGGTTGTTCTCTTTCTTTCTCACAAGAGGGTCGTAAGCATCCAATCCCCCCACCTGCCATGCCAAGAGAATTTCATTACAAAGTTCCTATTGTTTACAGACGTTGGAATTCAGCCAGTGGATTACTTAATTCAGGAAGGCCCTTGTAGGTTTGGGTTGGTCAACAGGCAGGCTTAGTGCATTAGCTTGCACAATGACATACAAATGTGAAGCAGGAGGTAGATTCATCAGAGGGAGGGATCCTGGCATCAAACTGCAACCATCATCCTGTTTAACAGGGAAGAACTAAAGAAGCCCAATCACAACTATCTGTGGCAGTGAGGGCAGGGCAATTACTTTCTCTTTAACCAGAAGTTCAATGTTGGCATCAGGACCACTGCCCCACTATAATAGGCTGAGTATTGCACTGGTGGTATTACAGAAAAACACACAAGATGATGGACGAAATGTTGCACAATGGTAAAACATTCACCCCCAGTCACAGATCTGGGTTTAATCCATCGTTATTTTACCCACCAAGCCACCCCAGTTCAGACATGGCCATATGATAGGGTTAAGACTGATTTGAACTGGATTGGCCTGATGAGCAAAATAACGATGGATTAAACCCAGATCTGTGACTGGGGATGAATGTTTTGCCATTATGTAACATTCCGTCCATCACCTTGTGTGTTTTGCTGTTCACCCTATGTAGGAAGGGTATGCCCAGACGTGGGTCCCGTGCTCACTACGCCACTGGAGTCAAGCTATCCTGGCTGATGACGGCTGATAGCCAGAAACCAGTCCTAGGATGCTTGATTCTGGTCCTGGGAAGACATGGCTTGGCAGTTCAGGGTGGACTGTTCCCATGAGGCACAGGGTCAAGACTGATTTGCATATGGCCATGTCTGAACTAGGGTGGTGTGGAGTGCAAAAAAACTATGGATTTAGGCCCAGATCTCTGTACTGGGGTGAATGTATGACATTGTTCTGCATTCTGTCCATCAACTGTTGTTTGAGCATAGAGTAGGCATAGTTTTACATCCAGTAATTCACTTAAGTGTGCACTCATACTGTTTCAGGTATCAACAATTGCTAAAGGCACATTTGTGTGATCATCCGTCCCATGTGCAGCTGGTTTGGCAATGTGGTTTGACGGCTTGGATTTTAAAGCCCTTTTCCTGTGTTTTGCCATTGGGCCTGGATCTGGTTCTCGGACTAGGACTGTGTGTGGATAGCAAGGATTTTACACATTCCCAATCTTTAACCCCAACACCTCACCCTCATCTAGTGGGTCAACACGAGCATCCCCCTTGTCACAGTTGCATTTGTTAGGGCTATCCGTTGCAGATAAATTCAACCGCATGGCCAACTGCACCATAGAGGCAGAGGAGTCATCACTACATTGGGAAGCGGTGCAAGCTGTCATGGTTATTGACTGTAAAATCTAAATTATCAGCTGTTAATGAACGCCGACGTTCTGCTAATTTGATCTCATTAGACACCAAGTCCAGTGCCCTCTTCATTAAACTACCAATTGTGGTATGCGGGTTCGGTCATGGCTGTTGTAAAATTGTAGAGTTCCCGGGTACAACCTTCATCTTGCCCATATTCACCACAGAGCAGGCTCAAGACACATGAATATCCAAAATGTACTAATAGCAAGACTCACAGTACCTTTATAGATGACATACCACCAGATGACAAAGGACAGTAGAACAATGAGCCAAGAGATTGGGCCCAGTCCAGTCTCTCTCAGTCTATGACAGTCTAAGGTTAGCCCGTCTTGGCCTGGTCTTCACCAAGGTGCACATCCAAACACATCCTGCGCATATCCCATGCAGTGGGAAATCATAAGCGCTTCTCAGTGTGTGGCTGGCCCCTCCTTCCACATAAGAGTAAGCTGGGAATGTAGTCCCACCCCAGCAGGGCTGCAAAGAGATCACTTGTGATGCAGTAGGTGCAGGCAGGGCAGCACAGAAAGCCTGTCCAGGTTTATGTCCTGCACTGACATTTTTCAGTGCATGTCCGACTCTTATTTCCACCTCGTAGTATGCCGGGGGGTGTTGTCCCAGGGCTGAAAAGAGATCACTGGTGATGCGGTACGTGTGGGCAGGGAAGTACAGACCCATTCAGGTTCACGTCCTATGCTGTGCAAATTCACGGGCAATTTTCAGCAAGTGGCCAGCCCCTCCTCCACCTCGGAGTATGCTGGGGACATAGTCCCACCCCAGCAGGACTACAAAGAGATCACAGTCATGCAGTAGGTGCGGGAAGGGAATCACAGACAGCCCATTCAGGTTTGCGTCTGTGATTGTTAGGATGCTTACTGTGATATCCCTCCAGAGGTATGGCTAAAGCTGGTTCACGTAGAACACAGTCTTTGGCTTCTGTGTGGCACCTGTGTCCACCAATTAGATTGGATACATTGTGTACTTCATATTACAATCCACACCAATTAAGCTCCTGGGCAAATTGGTTTCAGCACCATCACCTCCTGACCCTCCTGGTATCCTGTCAGCATCACTTTCTGGTCATGCCATTCCTTCAATAGCTCTTGGCTCCCATGAAGAATTTTCTTCGCCTGATTCAAGTATAGTGCCTTCACATTCTTGAGGCCTATTACAAAAGCCTCAATATACTTTTGAGATAACTCTTAAGTTCCTTCCCAACTGACCCTGACTAGAATGAGTGAGCCACTGTTGGACCAGTCCCTTTCTGCAGGGTCACATTCAAACATTATGCCTTCCTCCTCCCCTTTTGTTTTGCAGAATTCGGTTTGGTGGCTTTTGGACTCTGGGAACTTTACCACTGCTTACTAATGCTAAAGTGCATGCACTGTCTACCTAAAATATGGTAACATTGGCTTATCCACAATTTGCATATTTAATTTAATTATAAGTCCCTATTAACGTGCACTATATGTGCCCAGAGCCTGGAAATAAAATGCTACTAGTGGGTCTGCAGCACTGATTGTGCCATCCACTTCAGTATCCCTTTAAACATGCCTCAGGCTTCCATTAGAAAGCCTGTGTGTGCAGTTCTAAACTGTCATATCGACCGGACAAGTTAGCCATCCAACCTTGCTTTTAATTACATATACGTGACCCCTAAAGTAGGCCCTGGATAGGCCCAAGGGCAGGGTGAAGTCTATTAAAAAAGTTAGACATATACTTTTAAGTTTTAGATGTCCTGGTAGTCAAAAACTCTTACATTTGTTTTTAGTACTGCAAGGCCAATCTCTCCTATTGGTTAACATTGGGATTACCACATCACAATTTATAAGTGTAATATCCAGTTTAAAAAAGATAGACATTTCAAGTTGCGTGCCTCTGGACTCACAATTTAAAATCACAGTTTACAGTAATGTGGGATTTTAAGAAGGAATTCTGAAAATTGGCACTTTCTTTACTTTAACCATTATGTGCCTTCCACCGGTCTCTGAGTACACGTCTGGAGTGGGGGACAGCTGGGCTTTGTGCATTCCCTCCAGACAGCCACGCACAAAGGGAACATAGGTGTGACTGATGGGCCCTCAACATCCTGATGGGTCATCATGGGCAAGATGGGAGGGAAGAGCTCACACTTAAACCTGGATGGCTGTGTCCTGTCCCCACACAAAGGACTGCTTAACCCCCTGTGGTGAGTCTTGAGCCAGGGCAGAAAGGGCAGGGGCTATGAGCACTTCAAAGAGACCTCTCCTTGAAGTCTCCCCACTTCAAAGGCACAGATGGGTATAAGCATAAATCTCAGACACCTCCAATTCTGTACACTTCTGGACCTGAGAATGCTCTGCCCCAAAGAAAGACATCAGTGCTGCTGAAAGGACTGTCACTCTTTTGGACCCTGCTGAACTTTGCTGGACTCCTCCTTTGCTGTGCCTGCCCTGTTGCCTTCATTTGTCCTTACCTGGTAGTGAGAAGGACTAGACCTGCATCTCTACACCCGAGAACCAAAGTTACTCCAAGGGCTTGCTGGCTTGCCTCTTGTTCTTCAGCCTCATGGACATCAAAGATTTCTAACAACTCTGCTGCAGCACTTGGACTCTGCCAACTGTGAGTCTTGCCTTGCCAAGTGGTGCTGGTCCAGTTCTAGTCCCTTAGAAGTGGGTTTTCTGTGCGGTTTCCATCAAAATTCATGCACTGCCACCATTGCACCAGCCGGAACCAACGCCTTTCCCCTTGTTGCTGACGCATCGCTGCTGCTGCTGAGGACAAGTATATTGCATCACTGGCTGCACGGCTCAACGACAATGCATCGCCTACGTCAGAAGAAGCCTCCAACAACGCATCTCGATTTGCACAGCTTGGAACTGATGCATCGCCTACATCCAGAGGGATCGGCAATGATGCATCACATTCTCTGCTGCATGCATCAGGACCCGGCAATAAAGCAACTAGGTACTTTTTTAGCAGAACAAGGTTGATCTCTGTATCTGGACAACACTCCACTGCGGTTGGCCTGAACTGTCAGACCTCCTCCCTGAAGCGCTTGTCAAACATCTTAGGCACATCATCTCTCCTATATGGACCAAAATCATTACCTCCTCCCTTTCGAGTGGCTCCATACCATCCCCACTCAAACATGGACAAGTCACCCTTCATCAAAAAAACAGACCTGACTAGAAGGAACTCAACAACTCCAGACTAATAACTAATCTCCCTTTCCTTGCCAAAACCATTAAAAAAATGTGTGCTTGCACAACTCAGCAACCACATCGAAAAATACGACTTGCACAACACTTTCCAACCTGGGTTCAGGAAAGGCTGCAGTACAAAGACTGCAATACTAAACATCATAGACGACCTGCACAGATCTCAAGAGGATGGCAAGGGCAGCCTCCTAGTCCTCCTGGACATCTTGGCTACCTTTGATACCGTCAAGAATGACATCATCCTAAGCACCCTCTTTCAGCGTGTAGGCATCAATGGAACAGCGCTTTAAATGGTTCGCCGCTTTCCTGAACCAATGCTCTCAACTAATCAAATTAAACAAATCAACCTCAAAAGCAGTGCCTGTCTCACAAGGATTTCTGCAAGAGCCAATCCTGTATCTTGCCCAATTCAACGATTATATAGAACCCCTTGCAACGTTCCTGAAACAAGCCAAAACTGCCTATGATCTCTATGCAGATGGCACTCAACTCTGCATGAAAATTGTGTCAATCAAAGGCATCCAGCACTTAAATAGCAGTCTCTCCACTTTTTAATCCTGGCTGAAGAGCAACCATCTTAAGCTCAACCCCAACAAAAGCTAAAACTGAACTCTTCATTCAACCCAAAGATAAATAATTTCCCGTAGATATCTGGCTTGGCATTAAACTGCAATCTATTCGTATCCTAATCTATCAAATCACTGGGAATTACACTTGACAGACACCTGAGCATGAAAGAGCATATTAATGCGTCTGCTAAAAGTGCCTTTCACATGATGAAACACCTTAAAAAAAGTCAAACCATTTATCCCCATCAATGATCTAAAGATTGTAGTGCAATCCCTTGTCCTCCCCAAGCTAGACTACGGCAACGCAATGATTGCATGAGCACCAAAAACACACCTAGCCCCTCTGAATGCCATACTCCACATAGCGGCTAGACTACTATCAGAGGGGAGAGATGCTTCGATCAAACCACTTCCACTCTCAAGAAATTCAACTGGCTACCAATTGAGATAAGAGCTATATTCAAAACTGTATGCAAAACCCATGAAGCTCTTTACACAGAAAAACCATCCTACCTCCCAAATAAATTATCTAAATCTGGCCAAAGGCGACCTCTTCGAAGCTCTTACAGTCTATTCTTAATTAACCCCAAATTTAAGAATGAGAAATCTCGCACCCGCTCCTTTGCCGGGAATGCTCTTAGAATCTGGAACTCGCTGCCTCAAGATTTACGTGACAATCAATAATTCCCTCACTTCAAGAAGAAACTGAAACTTCTTCTCTTCAACACATTTCTAAACCCACACCCTTAAACCACCCAACTGGTTTGTCGGCTAACACCTCAGAACTTCTAAATAAATCTGAGCAGCACTACCCCGGGGAATAATGTGCCTCTACTCTTCTCACCTTCACAACACCCTCCCTCAGCTACGTCAATGTCTATTTCATCCATCTATTCTACTGTCTGTTGAAAATGTCCTTTATAATCTATAATGCACTATATATATATATATATATATATATATATATATATATATATATACGCACACACCTCCTTCACATGAATGAAAACGCACTCCCAGGATCTTTGGTTTTTTCAAAATTTCGTTTTCAGCAATTTCCAGCATATCACAAAATACAGTCGCGTTTCGCCACCAAACTGGCGGCTTGCTCACGGTAGATATTTTCAATTACAATCAAACCATCCATTTAGGAGTGATCTACCACTCACGTCATTCGGACCTCGGATTATTCTCAGTTCCTATTTACTTTCACTTGTTCAAAACTTTATTAAAAACCGGTCTTGAACATTGAGTTTTATTTGCAGATATTTGCTTGTTATCTAAGGATCTTTTTTCTTCTCGATCATTATTATATTTACATCGCATGTTTCTCTATATATACAAATTATTTAATTATCCTCGCATTGTGCAAATTCACATTATATTGCCTAAATCTCGCCCTCTAGTGGGCTTGTTTTCATGCGGCAAAACGGGAGCTTAATAAGTTAGTAATTTGCTCCTTCTTTTTACAACATTAGTAGTGACTCCAAGTTGCTCCTAGAAACTTCTTTTTATTTTCATTATCTTATTTAAGCCCTCCAGTGGGCATCCATAGTCCCTCGGTCCGAACTACTCTTTATTTCATTTTGTCCTATTTTACCCTATTTATCTTTTATTTTTTATTTTTTATGCCGTGCCAATTTAGTCAGATTCCCCATTCAACCTATACACTTTTACATTGTTTATGACAAAAAAGGAAAATTATTTCCTATCTATTCCATCACTCTTAATTTTCTCCTCGGCAACCCTGCAATTTGTTCATATCAAATTAATTTCTATCATTACAAATGAACATACAATTCCTCACTTTGGTTCAGGCCCATCGGAGTCAAAGTCCGAAAGTTAAAAATTTGTCGTGATTCTCTGCAAACTAAGTGTCCGCTCTCTGTCTCCACCTCTCACATGTGGGACAATTGTTTCCAAGGCATAAAATTGTAATAATTTCCAATCTCCGTTATGCATGGATTCCATATGTTTCGCAACAGCGTTGCTTCTGTCTTTATTCACCGTTGCCCTTACATGTTCTAGTATCCTTTTTTTTAACTTGCACTTTGTGCTCCCTATGTATTTTAAGGAGCAAGGTCATTCGATCACATATACAACGAATTGACTCTTGCAAGTTATGAGTTCTTTTATCAGCCATGATTTGTTGTTTGGTAGTGTCACTTCTGTTTTATTGACAGCAATTTGGCACACTTTGCAATTTTGGCATTTGATAAATCCTTTCGTTTTTAGCCACAGTATGCCCTTACTTTTTTCTTGATCTTGGTGATGACTATGCACTAGTCTATCTCTCAGGTTCTTAGCACGTCTGAAAGTAACATTCGGATGTTTCCCCATTATTTCACCAATCGTTTGATCTAATTGAAGCAGTTTCCAATTCTTTCTAAAGATGCTTACAATCTGTTTTGATTATCTCGTATGATTTATGATGAGTCTCACCTTTGTTTCTTCTGGATGTATGTTATCTACGGAAGATGTACATTTGCGTTTTATTTCTAATGCATCCTCTCTTTTCTTCTCATTGGCTCTTTGCCAACATTTTTTGATGACTCCTTCTTTGTAGCCACGTTGCTTGAATCTGTGTGCCATGTTGCTGCTGTTAGTTTCCCATTCATGTTGTTCCGAACAGATCCATTGTAGCCTCAAAAATTCCCCGTACGGGATGTTGTCTTTTACTGATGATTTGTGGAAACTGTCGGCATGTAAGGTTGAGTTTGTAGACGTCTCTTTTCTATATAGTGTGGTTTCGAATTTATTGTTGTTGATGTACATTTCTGTGTCAAGGAATATTTCTTTTTCATAGCTGATGTTAAACGTAAACCTTATGTTAGCATTAGTTGAATTTAGAATTTTAAAATATGCTTCAAATTCCTGCACAGTCCCATTCCACACTATTAGGAGATCGTCGATGTATCTCATCCATTTCGCTACTTTAGTGACAAATTGGTAGTTGTTAGGGTGCCATGCCACTTGTTGTTCCCACCATCCCATAGTGAAACATGCATACGCGGGGCTGAAAGTGAAACCCATCGCGCATCCCTTAATTTGTTGAAAAAGGTCTTCGCCGAAGAGGAATACGTTTTGTGTGAGGCACATCTCTATCATATCAATCAGCATCTGATTGTGTTGTTTGAATTGGATGTCTCTTTCTTTAAAAAAGAAGGCACAGGCCATCAGTCCGATATTATTGTCAATATTTGTGAATAGTGAGATAATGTCCATCGTAATTAACATGTAACTTGGTTGCCATGGTAATTCTTGGAGAAGTTTTAGCAGATTCGCAAAGATTCGTCCACCAGCGGCGCTGGTGGACGAATCTTCGCGAATTTCTCCAAGAAAATGGCCTGCTCCGCTCCGCTCCTTACCTGAAAGTTTGGGGGTGATTCGTTAAGTGGGGGCCGAGTAAAAAGGAGGGTCCCAAAACGTGTTTTCCCCATACAATTTTCCATAGGGACCTTTAGCAAGGACTACAGTCCAAACGGCTGAACGGAATTACACCAAATTTGGCAGAGGTAGAGTTCGGTTTGCAGAGTGCTTTTTGTTAAATGGTGTAAATCCGTTCAGTAGTTCCTGAGAAAATCAAAAGTAAAATCATAGCGATACCTAGAGACAAAGTGCAATTACGAGCACAAGCTGCATGCTGATTGGATGTCAACTGTCTGTCAACACTCCAAACCAGGAAGTGTTGGCAGCCATCTTGTGCCTCAGTAGCACTGAGTCACAAGAAAACAGTAAAACAAAGTTGAAAAATAAGGAAAGGGGGCAGGGTAGAAACATGTTGACCCTCCAGGCCTGCTCAGGGGTCTCACATGGATCTTTAGGTGCAAACATTTATTTTTATTTTTTAAATAAAAAAAACGCGTTGTATGCGTATTGTACTCGTACGCGGTGGAAAAAAAAACGAGAAGTTTGTTTTATTCTTAATTAGCTCCCGGGGGGGGGGCAAATCCCGGGGGCAATTTATTTCTATAATGGGGGCTTGGAAGTGTCCAACAGGAACAAAAGAGTGAAAAAAAAGTAATGTCGAGGACAGCGATGCTCCTGCCTCCTGCAATAATGTATAGAATTTTAACTTGAGCAAAATCAGGATGAATTTGTGGGTGTGGACTGCTTGCTGAAAATGCTGGTGCAGCAGTTGATGTGCTTGGTGCAGCAGCAGGTGGGTTGTCCTTTAACCTCTGTGTTGCAGCTCGAGCAAAGTTGTTGGGGTGTAAGTTCTTCACATGTAGCTCCATATTTGCTGTGCCAACGGAGTATTTTTGAGATGGATCACCCCTTGAAAGAGTTTGGGAAATTTTACCGGTTACTTTTGGAGCATTAACCTTTTTTTGCACATCTGGAAAAGTAAAAAACTGCCACATTAGAGCTTCTTTCCTCTTCTTTGGAGGTTTATTAGGAATGAAATATTCCTCTCAAGAATGGCTGGAAGATGAGTCCATTGCTGTTATTATGGTAAACTTCGTTCTATTTGACAAGATTCTCAGAAGAGATGCTTCTTTTTAGAAAGTCAAAGTAGAATTATTAAAATGGGATGGAAGTTTCAACAGTTGTAATAGGAAGTGTTATGAACCAATCAAATCTCTTCTTTTGAAGTCACATGGCTTTGCGTATGCTTACGGTGTGATTACGGTACTCGTACGATGCGAGTACGCATGACGTTTCACCGCAATTGGTGTAATTGCTTTTAAAAGTAATATAGGATTATTGGAACTTACTTTTTTTTCATAATTATCCTAGATAATGTGTTCTGTTAGTATGTTCAATAAATACATAAATATATGTTTTTAAACAATTAAACACATTCGTGTCTTTGCGTACGGGGCGCCGCACAAGACGTCACACGGAAGCTTTGATGCGACGTGTAACGTGAAAGCGTATTCGTAGTGTATGCTGAGTATGATTAGCAGTACAAACTATAGTGTGATCACTCTCTCACTGTCAAATCAGAGCACAGGGCGCGCTATGATAATGGTTACAAGTGGTCACTCATTGGAGATCCGATTCAGCTGTGTGGCTTATCCACGGTATCATAACGTTACTTTTTAGCCTGTTTATGTTTGAGGTTTGCATGAAATACTATGGTATAGGCAGATATGGATCTTTAGGCAGTGCTTATCTGCATGAAGCTTGGTTATTATCATTTATATATAGGTGCCTGAGGGAGGGAAAAGAAGTCTATGTGAATGGCGAGGATTGCACAATAACACCAGATCACTCTTTAATTTGTAGACACATACAATTGCATGGCTCTTGTAATCAAGATGCGCCTAATTTGGCCTGAGTTTTGAAAGGCACTGCAACACCTGCTATCATACCAACGTTCAGTTTACTGGCAAACAGGAGTTATTTAATTTGAAATAATGCAGATTGTTGTGCAATGTTAGCAGGCATCAGTTACATGATTACGGTAACTGAGCGTGTGGTTTGCTATAAAAAAAATTGTGTTTACTCCTCTGCATGGGAAGCTGGATGTTTCCATCTGGCAGTCGATTCCGACCTTGAAAGAAGAGTCAACAAAATGAGCAGTATGAGAGCGCTATTGTCTGGAAAAGAGGTCGCTTTTACATCTGCTAGAGAAACATTTGTCCTTCATGTAGCAAACACCCGCACAGAAGTGTATGATTTATTAAATACAGACGTGCCTCTATATGTTGGGGAGTTAATTCAGAGTATCTTTAATGCGTTCTTGACTACAGGGTTACCTTACTTTTTTAAAGTTAGAAGCAGTGGTCTTGTGACTTCTTTTCAAAGTATATTTGGTGTCTTCTCAGCATTTTTTCATTCGATGTTTTCCAGCATCTTTGGTGAATTCCGCTTAATACTCGCCTTAGTTGCCGGTGTGCTTCTATTAATTTGTTTACTTCAATATGGATGCACATCCTGCAGCACACGACAATATGTCCTGGCTGTTGCTGCTCCGCAACCGAATGCTTAGTTATTACGGAGCGCTGCCTCCATTGAGTGCAGTTTATGGATTATCGTTTCGATTTTCCTTTTTCACATGCGTTCAACCTGTCTTCCATTGCCTGAGCTGCGATTTCACCTGGGCCCTGGATTTGTGTCTCTGCAGTACAGTGTCTACCAACGCGGATTATGACCAGCTGATGAGTGGTTCATGACTTGCTCTGTTCTGGGGGTGGGATTATGGTCTTAGCAGCAATGCATGGAATAATGGGACGTTGGAATGCTTTTGCAGCGGCGCATGACTTCTTGGCACGCAGTTACATTGAAGATGACCCGAGTTTTCCTCCGATGGCGATAGAGTGAGGAACATGTATGTTCATTCTCCCTATTGGATTGGATGGCTGAAATTTTTTCATATGAGAACAATGACTTCCTCCTGGAGGCTGTTGCTACATACTGTGCTTATACGTTGTTGGATTAAGACTCTTTGATTTTTCTACCTATTCTTTATTATTTAGTTACTGCTTTTTATCAAACAGCGAATCATTTTGTATGCAAATTTGAACTTGACTCTGCTTTTCAGGCTTGGACTTTGCGTTCCTAATTCACCCACTTTTATATCACGTGGTTCTATCGAGGGAGGGTGTCGTGGGCTGAGCCTTGCACTCACACTGCGTTAAGTTAGCATGGGTTCATTAGAAGGTTAAACACCATTTTTGCTTTCCTGCTCTGCTTTGCACATGACACGCACTTGTGATATTGTTTAGAGAATGCTGAGTATTTTGTTTCTCATGAGAATAATTTGTTATGCTACATTTCTAGACTGCCTCGCTAGTTTAGTGTGTATAGTGAGAGCATGGAATATCAAGGTTATCTTGGATACTGTGTCTGTTATTCGGAATGATCCTCGCACATTCGACCTATAACACATATGCAACTGTGGCCACGTCTGATACTGGCACGTTTAATAATGTATTGTGGAAGCATAATTAGACACAGTTGGAGAACATTGGTATCCTGACACTTTGTGCAGAACTCAATGTGATCCTCTACTGCTGAGTACCAGAGGTATGGGGCCGTCCATGTAATCCTATGAGACCTTCTGTAGTTATAAACTAACCTGGTAGGTAGGGAGGGTGAAATGTAGGTATATTTTAAACCTGTTTCCCGTTAGCAATATAAGATGCTTTCTCCGTTTGTATTTTATGGAATAGTAACAATGCTGACAACCTTGTTTCTGATAATATGTTTGGTTGTATTATCTAAGGTACTGTGCATGAGATTACGGCATTAGAAATAAACATTTCAAACTTGCACGTGTCTTTATTTACTCCTTGTTTTGGACTGCTGTAAAACTATAATGAAAGAGTGCTCTTTTTATCCACCTTAACTGAGGTAATCTAAGTCGCATGTTCTGGGTTGACTAGTCATTGGTGTTTTTGCTATAGAACGAAGAACCAATGAGTCACTGATTGCTAGTCTGGAAGGGGGTTTGGGTACTAAGGTGGGTTTTGGTACACCGTAATTCATTGAGGTCCTAAGTCTTTATTCACAGTTCTGTGTAGGAGCAGAATTTCTGCAACAGTAGTTACAACAAAAAGACTTGATAAAGGGCCTTGAGTTTGAATCAGAATATGAAATTGAAGAATAATTGATGACCCCAGCCAAGAAAGAGAGCAAGTGTGCAAATTTACAGTGCCTTCGGCTAGGGTACTTGTTACAATAAAAATGCTCGATAAAGGCCTGCACTTTGAATAGGAATATGAAATAGAAGAATAGTTGATAATCACAGCTAAGGTATGCAGCAAGTAGTTGTGTGTATGTGTGGATGATGTGTTGATTGAGTGGAAGATGAAAAAGGTGAAAAATAAGAAAGGCTGGAGACACGCAAACTACCCACTGCCTTGTCAGTGAAGAGAATCTTTGGATTTGCAGCTCATTACACAGATAGGGCGTTGGATTCCGCAGTGGGAGGAAGAGAAACAAGTACCACATCTAAAGAAGCAAACTAGTGCATAAAGTACACATAGGGCTCCATTATGATGTCGGGCGGATCGCCACTGCCATGATGGCGGTGGTGATCCGCCCAACAGAAATGCCCGCCCACCACCCTTTTCCCCCCGCCATATTACAATGGCGGGGGGGACCGCAACAGAGGGAAACACTGCCCGCCACTTTTCCGCCCCGGTCGCCTTGCGGCCAGGGCGGAAAAGGAATAATATGGTGGCGGTGTCTAATAGACACCGCCAGACATATTATGATGAGTGGTGTGCAGTGCCTTTCCGCAGCGGCAATGCCGCCATCGAAAGGCATGCGGTCTTCCCTCTGGGAGCCCCCTGTGGGCCCCCAGAGTGAAGTACAGGTGGGGGGTGCACGTGGGGGGTACCTGTGGTACTCCCCTTCATTGTCATTTGCAAAGCGGCAGGCACCGCGTGGTGCCTGCCGCTTTGCAAATGACAATGTTAAAGTGCATTTTCAGCATTGTGGCGGGCGGTGCAGAGAGCACCGCCCGCCACAATGCTGAAAATACAGGATGTGCCCGCCACTGTGGCGGGCACATCCTAATGGCACCCCCGGGACCCCCGCCCTTATTGCGGGCGGTCCCGATTTACGATGGGATGACGGGGGCAAAGTACGCCCGTCATTTTAATGGACCCCCTAGTGTTCGGTAGTAAGGACGCAAGAAAGGACGGAAGGGTGCACATTTTCCCACTGCTATTGATGGGTAGTAGTTACAAAGAAGGCTGAATAAAGGGCCTGAACTTTGAATTTGAATTAAAGAAGAATACTTGATAAGCCCAGCCAAGAAAGGCAGTAAGTAGGTGTGTGTATTTATGGATGATGTGTTGATTGAGCAGAAGATGAATAAGGTGAAAAATAAGAGAGGCTGCAGAGATGCAAACTTTCCATTTCTTTGTAAGGGAAGTGGGTGTTTAGTTTTCCAGTGCATATATATATTCACTGAAAAAAACGTAGGTTTTAGGCACATTATAGTTAGGAATTAGTATTTAAAAACCTTGCAAATTCACTGAAAAAAACATAGGTTTTAGCCACGTTATAGTTAGGAATTAGCATTTAAAAAACCTTAGAAATTCACTGAAAAAAACATAGATTTCACACATGTTATAGTTAGCTGGATGTTTCACTCATACAAAACCATTGAAATTCCCCTGTTATAGTTAGTTCAGCTAACTATAACTCGTGCGCCCGCAATGCACTGCTGATGACTTCACATTTTAGCTCACTCATGACATGGTCAGTGACATCACTCATGGCATCACTCATGACATCTCAAATGACATTACTGATGACATCACTGAGGACATCATCCTTGTGAAAGAGTGGCAGACCTCCGCTCACCTTACTATAACCTTTGATAAACAGATTGAAACATAGAAACTAAAATCTTCAAAATAATGGAGATGCCTATATCAGTTAGAAGAACCTATTCAGTAATTCCAAAATCTACATACATATCCACTCATTCACCAACAGTTCTATATAGTCACTCATACATGTAGTCACTCATCATATGTACTCATACACCTATACATATTGTTACACACTAATAGTCATCCATAGGGTTGCACACACACATACTCATACATGGCAAAAAAACTATCAAACATCCATTTACTTCCATTTACAGCTATACATACACCACTACACTTACTTCTACATAAACCTACACATACTTACTCTCTTAAACAATCACTTATAGAAATACATACTTATTTATATAGCAACTCTTCCAATCGTTCACTCTCACATATACTCACTTATATACATCAATGCTTACATATACTAGTTTAAAACATATGTACTTACTCATAAAGACACTATTGAGACTGTCGTTCGCTCACTTTCACACCCATACACACACTCATCCACCCATACATTCCTGCACACATGCTGTCTTCAAAACACATACAAAAAGTGAGTCACTTATTCATGTATCTATGCACTAATTAATATCGCACAGCGAACCATACAGACAGTCATACTGATACTCAAAAAAACAACTAATAACCCATATACACACTAATGTAGCAACTCACCAACCCATGCAGCCAGTTATACACAAAGTGAGACAGCGATAGAGACATTTAAATATTTAACATTATTCGCTAATACATGTATTCACTAAGATACACTTAATAAGTCAGTTATACAATCAATTTGTCAAAAAACATCCATTTAGACACTTATTTACCCATTTATTCTTCCATCAACCTTTAGATATAAATATATAAAAAATATTTATTTTTCAGAAAGACACACATTCACTAGACGATGTCATCAGTGATGTTATTTGAGATGTCATGAGTGATGCCACTGACCATGTCATGAGTGATGTAATATGTGACGTCATCAGCAGTGCATTGCGGGCGCACGAGTTATAGTTAGCTGAACTAACTATAACGGGGGAATTTCAACGGTTTTGTATGAGTGAAACATCCAGCTAACTATAACGTGTGAAACCTATGTTTTTTCTGTGAATTTCTAAGGTTTTTTAAATGCTAATTCCTAACTATAACGTGGCTAAAACCTATGGTTTTTTCAGTGTATATATATATATATATATATATATATATATATATATATATATATATATATATATATATATATATATATATATATATATATTATGATGCATATCCCTTTAATGTTGACAGGAAGTACTATCAGTCATGTGACCAAAATGCTATTCAAATAGTACCTTCTTCCTCCTTCTCATGACATGTGATCAAGCCTCGGCTGAGGCGAAACGCGTCATGGCGACTGGTGGGCTGTTTATTCTTCACGAATAAATGCACTAACAACTGAGCACGGAGTCTGTGGCTTTACTCGATCTTTCTGTGTGGCATGGCGTGGCGTGGTTGCGCTTTCTGCTGCGCTCGCATTGGACTTCATGAAATATTTTGTGTCTTATCAACTTCCGAGGCACTGAGTAAAGTCCCTCCTCAACAAGTGGCGAGAAGCGGCAGGAAGTGATTGGTTCCGTGACCCGGAGCCGGATTCAGCACTCTAGTACGGAGGAAGCCGCGAGAAGCCCCTGCGGAGGAAGCACACGCCAAACTTTGACTGAAGGAGTCCTGTGTCTGAACGCTACGGGGACACCTCGACATCCGAGTTAAGGTACGGCGGCTAAAACACCGCAGTGAGGAGTGTGGACGTTTGCAGTCACTGGGAAGTTTCTCATATTGACTGGCTACGCTTGTTGTTAGAGTTTGATTTACGAGCCCGAACTCACCATGTCAGCCGCCGTGTTAAGGAGTAGGGAGCAGGCTGCTGAACTTGTGTTTGTCACCCCGGCTGGGGGGGCAACAGCTTCCACATCTATGGGAAATTCTGCTGGCGCCATAAATCCAACGGCGCGCGATTTGTTCCGCAAGCTGGAAAAACTAATGAAGAAAGAAACCTCCAAGTGGTGGGAGAATAAGTCACTATCAATGTACCTGGAAGTTGGCCGCGTACCACGCGGTCTCCGCATCACCCTAGCCCCTAGTTACGAAGCCCCGGATCCTCGTATGCTCGAGGAGTGGGCAGCGTCAAATATTGAATCCTCGGCGAAATTGATGCAAATTCTAATTAAATACGCCGAGAGTGACCGAATGAAAATTCAAGACGAAATCGTAATGGTAGAGGCGGAACTGGAAAAACTGGGTGATGATGAAACTAACATGAAAAAGCTAAGAGAAGAAATGGAATCCCGATTGCAAAAGGAGGAAGACATTATTAAAAAGCGCAAAGCATTCAAATTTGAGAGGGACAGGTTGGACTATCTCAATGGGCGTATCTTCATGTTTGCACGTAGATTTGAAAAAAACGATCAGCAAAACCCAAGAGGGAACAATAAACGTGCCAATAACAATAAAGGCAATGTGAGTTCAGCCTCTTCAGTAAGTTTAAGCTCTACGGAAGGCAGTGAATTTGAGGGTGAAACAAGAAATGCACCTCTGGGGTTTACAGTACTAACGCCTGCACAAGAGGTGAGTCGCCTGTGCGAGGCAAGACGAGAAACCCTAAGACCACGAGTTGCTTTTGCGCAACCAGGAAAAGCGCAAACAGAAAACGAGCAGAGCGACGCAAGCGCCACAAAGAAAGGTGGTGCAACCAAGAAGAGAACAAATCGAAAGTGGTCACACAAGAAACGGGGGAACCAACAGGGAGCCCCTCAATAGTCAATTTAACAAACATTGTTCTGAGCCCAAAGGAAACGAAGATACTTGGCCTTGGGCTTTCCTACTGTGCACCACAGACCTTTGACTACGCTGGCACACGTATGGATATATACAGGTTTGTAAGGAAGCTCAAATTGACTAAATATCACCGCCTGCGACCAAAATCAAGTGAAGATGAAATTGCTGTATTTTCAAGTCCCGATCTTCTTACAGCTGGGGATGCCTCCTCCTTAGAGGAAATCTGGGAATTACAAACGGAACAGAGTGCGCCGAACTCTGGCATACTGACTACGAACACCATCACCAATACTGGTAGAGGAAAAGTGACTACACCTTTCAGGCCGAGATCTAAGTTTAATCCCATCTCAGCACACGATAACTTGGATACATACCAAGATCTGATGGTGGAGGATCTCAAGAAACTCTACATCTGTACAAACAAAAAGAACCAAGCCATTGCACGACAAAATCAAAATTACAATCTGTTGGTGAAAAAACTCAAGTCTGATGAGAATCTAGTAGTGAAACAAGCAGATAAGGGGGGCAACATTGTCCTTTGGGCTAGATGTAATTACATAGCCGAAGCTGAAAAACAACTCAGCGATACTGCCTGCTATCGCAAAACCAATTTATCAGTTGTGAAAATGGCTTGGAATGACTTGAATGCGAAACTGATGGGTTGGCGCAGCTGTGGTTTGATTTCCATGGAAGAATTTAAGTTCCTTAAAAAAGAATTCCCGGTGATTCCATCATTCTACCTCCTGCCAAAGATTCATAAGGACCCTCTTATGCCACCAGGAAGACCGATTATATCGGCAATTGATAGTGCAACGGAAAACCTATCCAGGTATATCGATTTCTTTCTTCAAGAATGGGTCAAGGGACTAAACTCTTATATTAGAGACACAAGTGATTTTTTGAGTAAACTGTCTCAACATGTTTGGAATGAGAACTACCTATTGATGACACTGGACATCTGTTCACTCTATACATCTATCAGGCATGTAGATGGCTTAAAAGCAACTCAATTCTTTTTGGATAAACGCCCCATTTACAATGTGCAGCACAATAAGATGTTAATGGGGATGCTTAACATTTGCTTGCAACAGAATTTCTTCATGTTCGGGGGCCAAACCTATCAGCAGCTCAGAGGGGTGGCCATGGGGTCTTGCTTCTCCCCCAGTTTCGCGTGTCTACACATGGGACTGTGGGAGGAGCAAACCCTGATGGGGCAGCACAGACAACTAATGGAACAACATGCTATTCTGTACCTCAGATATATCGATGATTTATTTTTTATCTAGAGGGGTTCCATGGAAAGTGCCACTGATTTTGTTAACAAACTAAATATGAATGATCTTAATCTCCAATTCACTTCTACAATCAGTGATGTCTCAGTTAATTTCCTGGACGTAGAGGTATATGTTGCAAATAAAAGAATTGAAACCAAGCTGCACAGGAAAAGCACCGCTGGAAAACGGTACTACATGCCTCCAGCAGTCACCCGCGTCATCTTATTCATAGCATCCCCTATGGGGAGATGCTAAGAATAAAACGCATCTGTAGCAATGATGATGAATGCAGAACAGCCCAACTACAGTGTAAAATGCGATTTTTAGACAGAGGGTATAGTGCCAAAATGATAGATGATGCTATCCTGAAGACCTCAAAAGTAGCAAGAGAACATCTGCTACAGAAATGCTCTGAGGTGAATAACACTAGTGAAATGCCAACAACAGAAAAAATCCAGTGTAGGGCTATAGTAACATACAGCCAACAGCATGCCGAGATTCGGAAAATTTTCTCCAGAAATTGGAATCTTGTACGGGGAGATCAAACAATTGGTGACCTAGTAAAAAATCAACCTGAGATCACATTTAGAAAATCCCCTTCCTTAGGC
Source organism: Lissotriton vulgaris (assembly GCF_964263255.1). Classification (NCBI taxonomy): domain Eukaryota; kingdom Metazoa; phylum Chordata; class Amphibia; order Caudata; family Salamandridae; genus Lissotriton; species Lissotriton vulgaris. Next base: position 1,757,600,658 of record NC_141689.1, on the reverse strand, counting down.
AGTGCTATTGTCAATAACACCTTAGACGTTCCGAAAAAGTGGTGGGAACGCATTACAGGCTTCAAAAAGTGTCAGATCTGTAAAGCCTGCAAGCACGCCATAAATAAGACTCACTACACGAGCCCTTTCCATGAGAAGCCTATTAAGATCAGACAGAAGTTAGGATGTAAAACTGAGTTTGTGGTCTATATCTTGGTGTGCCCATGTGGCCTCCAATATGTGGGCAGTACTCGCCTTCCAGCACACAAACGCATCCTTCAACATCTGCGGGCTATATCTGGAAAAGACGAGGCTTATCCAGTAGCTCGACATTTCGAGAAATGTCACAACAGCAACCCTGAAAAGCTACAGTATTATCTGGTGGACTCAGTCCTATCTTTGAGGAGAGGGGGTGACAGAGACAGCAAATTGCGTCTTCTGGAAACCCGCTATATACTTGAGCTAAACAGTAAACACCCGGGGGGCTGAACAGCACGGAGGACCTCTATACTTGTTTATAGTAGGTTCCTAGTTTCCCATTTCAGAGTGGATAGTGTATTGATGAAATGATCTAATTACACAAGTTGTGTTTCAGCAGCCTGCAGATTTTAAATAGATAAAATATCATTGAATAGTTTTCATTATAATTTTTTGCACGAGCACTTTATATTTCCTTTTTGACTTAGCAACCCGCTGGGAGGTACAGAGCAAATAGACTTTTCTTTGTGATAATTGACTGATAGTATGTGCATTCCTTACCCACTGGGGTATGATTTTCGATATTATGCCAGTAACTGAAATTTGTGGTTTATTATAACCTTTATCAGTCAGTAGTTCTTTTAAACATTGATGAAATAGCTATATATCTTATGAGGCAATGCTAAAAATGAGCGTTTACAAGTTGGATTGGTGTAAATATTTATGCGTAGTTTGCACATGTTGTATATATATGAAATTAGTAATATTATATACTTTTTCTATTTTTATACACATAGCTCTGTATATATATATTTTTGAATAATCTACATTAGTTTAGCAATTCTTGCTTGTAAATAATGAAATATGTCTTATATTTGCCTCAAGATATAGAAATGTGATTTTTATCATGTTAACTGACTGGTTGTATGGCTGAGATACCCGCCACCCCCTCTCAACACAATCCCCAAGAATTGGGAAACCGGAAACAGTTCTTGAACTTTTGGAAGGCGGGAAGGGAGTTACCCTTCCCGGCCGTATTTATTAAACTATGAAACAAAATTAAAACATTAAAATAACAGTTTCATATTATGTACAATTTCATTTCCACATTACGATGTTTGGCTAACCTTAACAGATCTTTAATACAAAGGTTCTCCTAGCCGAACTAACATCCTACAAAACATTTGACTTGAAATTGTACATCCTAACGTTAAGGGCCAACGGCAAGGTCGTAACCGGTGTCAGATCCCTAAACCAGAAATACCCCCCTCACTTGTGAGAGGAGCGACCGCACAGAGGCGTACCTCAAGTGCATCTACCAATTTCCCTTTGTACTTGACGGGGGCCCCAATAAACTCGACGCCATTTAACGGTCGTTCGAGGACTCGTGTGAGGTGTCTAAAAGGTAGCGTAAACCCCCTCCCGCACCCCACACAACTTACCCATCTGCCGTCGCAGATGTCCTGGCCCCGGGAAATTCCCCAGGAGGGGCAGTAGCCCCTCCTATCCAGGAAGGGGCCTTGACCACTTTTCCTTTCCTTCCGGCGGCCTCTCCTTAGACAGGACCGCCTCCCCATTGAGGGGCCAATTGGCCACCTCCCCCGAGCGCTCCCATCCGTAATGGGTGACGCCCCCTCATAGGGATCTTCGAATTACTGCTCACCGATCATGACCTTACCGCCCGACCAAAATAAATAAGACAATTCTACCTAAGTTACTAAGATTACAAAGCAAACATCACTTATTACCAAGCGTAAATACTGATCAATCCTTGTTCCAAATTACTTTATTTGCAAAACATACTGAAAATAACCAATCTTTATTGCATCTTAAGAAATTTCACGACAATCATCACAACCTGTAAGAAAACAGAGAAAACAAAAAGACTACTATATCAACTGTATTCACAACGAATCGCTGTCCTCAGGGGCTGGTGGGTGGGTCAAAATTGCTCTTCGTTCCGTCTCGAGCTCACGTGCAGCGGGGAGGTGCAGCTTCAGAGCACAGGAACAAGAGGATGCTTTCTTGGCTTCCGCTCCTTTTATCCGTCTTCGGGGTGGGCGTAAACCCGCCCCCGCCTGCCTCCGAGGGCGTGGCCGGCCGCGTCGGTGTCTAGGCCAGCCCATTCTAGGGCGGGAAAAGGCGCGCCCCGGCTACGCCGCTTCAGGCATACCAGCCGAGACTCGCCTCCCGCCCAAGATGGCTTCCCGGGGGGATCGTGGTACTCCACCATACGTTCGGGGGGACCGAATGGTCGCCCCTTTCCATATGGCTGAGATACCCGCCACCCCCTCTCAACACAATCCCCAAGAATTGGGAAACCGGAAACAGTTCTTGAACTTTTGGAAGGCGGGAAGGGAGTTACCCTTCCCGGCCGTATTTATTAAAATATGAAACAAAATTAAAACATTAAAATAACAGTTTCATATTATGTACAATTTCATTTCCACATTACGATGTTTGGCTAACCTTAACAGATCTTTAATACAAAGGTTCTCCTAGCCGAACTAACATCCTACAAAACATTTGACTTGAAATTGTACATCCTAACGTTAAGGGCCAACGGCAAGGTCGTAACCGGTGTCAGATCCCTAAACCAGAAATACCCCCCTCACTTGTGAGAGGAGCGACCGCACAGAGGCGTACCTCAAGTGCATCTACCAATTTCCCTTTGTACTTGACGGGGGCCCCAATAAACTCGACGCCATTTAACGGTCGTTCGAGGACTCGTGTGAGGTGTCTAAAAGGTAGCGTAAACCCCCTCCCGCACCCCACACAACTTACCCATCTGCCGTCGCAGATGTCCTGGCCCCGGGAAATTCCCCAGGAGGGGCAGTAGCCCCTCCTATCCAGGAAGGGGCCTTGACCACCTTTCCTTTCCTTCCGGCGGCCTCTCCTTAGACAGGACCGCCTCCCCGTTGAGGGGCCAATTGGCCACCTCCCCCGAGCGCTCCCATCCGTAATGGGTGACGCCCCCTCATAGGGATCTTCGAATTACTGCTCACCGATCATGACCTTACCGCCACAGGCCGGATAGTTGACCGGCTATCCGGACCCCCCACAAAACACTCCTACCTAAAGGTCATGCTGTAAACCCCTTAACCAAGCTATGAAGTCTCCTATGAGTAACTCGTTCCCCACCCGGGACAAATGAACACCGTCCCCCAAATACATACTGTCCCCTTTGATACAACCATGCGAAACAGAATGCAGTGTATTTGAACGAAACAATCTACTCACTTTGATATTTATCTTTCTTACTGAATGATTCAGTGCAGTAACCGAAATAGCCCCCCGCCACACTTTCCGTGTGATCATATGGGACCATGCAATCGTGCACCCTGGAACTCTTCTTGCCAACCAACTTACTGTGGAAAGCATTGCCTCGAGAAAAAGTCGTCTACCAGTGGCCACCAGATCGTTACCCCCAAGATGGACTATGATTATAGACGGCGGTGACCTCGTCCGCTCTAACAAACCCTCAAAAAAGATTTGAAACTGGTCAATACAGAGCCCGCCCTTTCCGTAGAAGGACACCCTGTACCCGTATTCCCCAGCCATGTGACTCATATCACCTGCTTTGAATACGTCCGCGGCACGCCTCACGTATGAGTGGCCCACGACCCACACCTCCTTATTCGCAGACGGTGATTTCTGACCGCTGGTCCCCAGGAGTCGGGTCGACTGTACAGTCCGCCCCGCTTCGTAAGCTTGCGTAACTGAAAATCAAACAGAGACAAGAAGCGTGAGTATATCATTACAGCTTCACAACATGTGCAACCGCACATACCTTTTATAACAATTAGAGGACCAACGCCCCACACGTTTTACTTGCTCCACACTCAGACCCCTGGCTGTAGCCTCAGTAGCAGCCCCTATCCGAAAGGAATGGGTCCCGAACTCACCGGGGTTCAAGCCCGCGGCCGAAATAGACATCGCAAGCACCCTCCGGAACTGAAACCTCGTCAGTGGGGTGGCGTCAGCGTGTCTCAACAAGGTCCCCCCCCATGCTGCCACCCTCTGCGCTAAATATTCCTCTACGCACACAACAGGGCACATGGAAGACCCGGGGATCCTCTGAATGATTACGCAGTCCCCGATTGCACCCTGATCGGATTTGGACCTAACAAACAAGACCGTCATCGTCTCGTCCCTGACCTGAATGTGTTCCCGGCACAGTCCCCCCATCGTATCTCGCTTGTTCTTTGCCACTAATTCGCTTACCCACATAGCCCCATGGAATGCTAGTGCAAATGCGGCTCGGAACAATACTGCTTCGTACTGGGATGAACACGTTGCCGGTAGTATGGACAATAACAGTACGGAGTACGGAGGATAACAGGGTCAACCTATCCAGACCTATCGGGTGCCTATCGTCTACTCTGCGACCCTCAAGGCGTTGCCACCCACGTAGCGCTTTCTGCACGACGAAAGACGCTGTCGGGTCCTGGATCCCATGAGCCTTTGCCATAAAGGAAATGGCGGCCCGATGCCTCTGGGCCGTAGCTACTGATTTGCCTGCCTGATGTAAAGAGAGCAGGAATTTCACTACAAACTCTTCCTGACCCCAAAGCTCCCCCCCGGCAGTACCCAAAAAGGCCCAATAGGAACGGAACGCCCCTTCATATGCCTTCCTCGTCCTGGGTGCTAAACTCTCTCCCACGAGGTTTTGTAGTTCGGGGCACCGAGAGACCAGAGAGCTTCGGGAAAGGGTGCCGCCACCGGGTCCGCTGTGGGCAGAAAACCCCAGAAGGCCTGCATACGGAAACGAGAAAGCGCATCAGCCGCTTGGTTCATCACCCCCGGCACGTGTCGCGCCCTAAACAGTACATTCAGTTGCATGCATAACAACACAATTTCCTTGAGCAGTCTCAGAATCAATTTGCATCGTGCTGCCTGATTATTGATACACTCAACCACGGTCATGTTATCAGACCAGAACACCACAGAGTGATCCCTAAACCCTTCAGGCCATGTTTTCAAAGCCACCAGAATAGGGAACAGTTCGAGAAAAGCAATGTTACTCGTCAACCCGCACTCATGCCCCCATGACGGCCATTTTTGAGCCGACCATTGTGTACCCAATATGGCGCCAAAACCCATACTCCCCGCCGAGTCTGTCCAAAGCCCCAACTCCTCGGAAGACACCGCTGGTTTGTTCCAGACAATTCGACCATTGAAATCCGCCAGGAATGCAATCCAAATGCACATGTCCTGGCGAACCTCTGCCGAGAGTCTCGTGCGGTGATGTCCTTCCTTCAAGCCGACCATGGATTGTGCAATCGAGCGGGAAAAGGGGCGCGCCATCGGTATCACTTTTAGGGCAAAATTCAACTGACCCACCACCTGTTGCAATTGATGCAGGTTTACTTTCGTTGCACGAATACATGTCTCAAGGGATAACCTGAATTTTAACACTTTTTCTTTGGGTAATCGAAAACAACCTTCAACCGAGTCGAGCTCGATCCCCAGAAACTCGATCAAGGTCGAGGGACCCACAGTCTTACCTGGCGCCAATGGCACACCAAATTGATTCATTAGGACAAAAAATTCATGTAAAGCCTGTCCACACTCAGGATCCCCGGCTGCCCCCAAAAACAGAAAGTCATCGAGATAATGCATAACATGTTGAAAACCTGTCTTCCTTGTGAATACCCACTGCAGAAAACAACTGAACTTCTCGAAATAGGCACATGAAATCGAGCATCCCATTGGCATACATCTATCCATGTAATAGCGACCCTGAAACTGAAAACCAAGGAGACGCTGATCGTCTGGGTGTACCGGGAGCAACCGGAACACTGATTCGATGTCCGATTTTGCCATCAGCGTCCCGGGCCCCAGGCGATTCAACATGGCAACGGCCTCATCGAAAGATGCGTACCGCACCGAACACACTTCCGGGTCTATTGCGTCATTCACGGAAAGACCCCGTGGGGCCGACAAATTATGTATCAGCCGAAACTCACCCGGGTCCTTCTTGGGGACCACCCCTAGAGGGGAACAAACAAAGTTAGCAACCGGTGGCAAATCGAATGGACCGGCGACACGACCTCGAGTCACCTCTTTCCCAATCTTTACCTGCACCACCGCCGTGTGCTGTAAGACCGACATTTGATTCTTACAGTTTGGTACCCCCTGAAAATCCCCCACTGGGATGCGGAAACCATATGAAAACCCGTTTCGTAACACCCCAGCGGAAGCATGATCCGGGTATTCGCTGAGCCAAGGAATCATTGCCATGGTATCAATCGGGGTCGGTAAAGGCGCCCCTCGGACTATATTAGACCTGTTTGGCGCCTCCCTTACCACCGTTATCACCCGTTTTGGCTCTGCACATGGACTCAGGATGGGATGGCTGCCCACACCCTCCACACTCATGTCCGAATTTGCATGACCCCTGGGGCCTCGTACATTTCCCTCTGTTAAAATTCCAACAGATCCCCCTTTTACCTGTGTTGCCACTCGGCTTCGAGTGGTACTCGTTACCTGCACCCGTCCGAAAGGGTGTCCCAGAGTTTTGGCGGGAAGATTCCCCCCCGTTACTCCCTACCAATGGCACCTTCAACATCCCTGTACTCTCCATTTTTTGCCATGACACGGAGTCGTAACAATCCCAAGTCAACAATGGGTTGTGTTCTTTAGCTTTTCTAAACAGATTGTCATAGCAGAACCACTGATTGCCCCCATATGCCACAGAATACTCCATAATACGCGACTGATAAATGGGTAACTCGGTCAACAACTCGGGCCTGCGCTCACCCATGATGGAAGTAAAAATGCCCCACGCTCTGCCCCAAGTACCAAAGGTCTCGTCGACCTTAAAGGCGGCCATTTTTGCGCGCCAAACACTCGGATGCATGAGCTCCTTTTGACTCTTCACATGCTCAATCTCGTAATGGTCGGTAAGCAATGAAAACATGTTTACATATTTATCCGCCCAAATCAATTCCTTAATTTCTTGTGGGACGTGCTGGGCAATCTTCTTCCTTCGAGAAGGTACAGACCCCTCCCCCGCAATCGGCAATGGCCGCTTACCTGAAGTAGACCCCGCGCTTGTCGCCGAACTTGGGCCTGCTGTACTTCCAGCCGCCGGAACCTGCGGGGGAACAGAAGATGTTGCCTTCGCAGCCTCCCTAGATTCCCGCAGTTGCCTCATTACTACCCGGGCGTCGCCAGCCGTGGCGCCCTCGCTATCGTTTCCCAACCACGCTGCCAATTGTGCCGCTAACTCGGGGGGCATATCCTCCCTGTTCACGGGGGTGACCACCACAGGGATTGGATTCCCCTCTTTCGGCACCGGGATTGGCTCCTCTCGTGGGGTTTCGGGAACCGGGGTGTCTCCCCCAAGTGCTCCCCTTCTGGGCCTCTTGCTTTTTCCACCGGGGATTGTTCCCTGCAAAGGCCGTTTCGGTCCTCCCTCCCCGTCCTTAGCCTCCACCTTTTTCTTCAGATCGGCTATCTCCTTCATGAGCATGCGGAGCATCTCCTCGGTACCGACCCGCTTTCCGACTTTCTTGGGCATTCTCAGACGGGATATCTGTAAGACAAAAGAAAGATTACAACGCTCAAAATTGCTCTTCGTTCCGTCTCGAGCTCACGTGCAGCGGGGAGGTGCAGCTTCAGAGCACAGGAACAAGAGGATGCTTTCTTGGCTTCCGCTCCTTTTATCCGTCTTCGGGGTGGGCGTAAACCCGCCCCCGCCTGCCTCCGAGGGCGTGGCCGGCCGCGTCGGTGTCTAGGCCAGCCCATTCTAGGGCGGGAAAAGGCGCGCCCCGGCTACGCCGCTTCGGGCATACCAGCCGAGACTCGCCTCCCGCCCAAGATGGCTTCCCGGGGGGATCGTGGTACTCCACCATACGTTCGGGGGGACCGAATGGTCGCCCCTTTCCATTTGTATAGTACTGATGTACATTCAATATACTGGCATAATTGGTTATTGGGAGGTCAACAAGGGCACTGCGCCCAGTATTATTTTATGATGCATATCCCTTTAATGTTGACAGGAAGTACTATCAGTCATGTGACCAAAATGCTATTCAAATAGTACCTTCTTCCTCCTTCTCATGACATGTGATCAAGCCTCGGCTGAGGCGAAACGCGTCATGGCGACTGGTGGGCTGTTTATTCTTCACGAATAAATGCACTAACAACTGAGCACGAGTCTGTGGCTTTACTCGATCTTTCTGTGTGGCGTGGCGTGGTTGCGCTTTCTGCTGCGCTCGCATTGGACTTCACGAAATATATATATATATATATATATATTTATATATATATATTTATATATACATATATATATATATATTTATATATACATATATATATATATATATATATAGTTATAGTTATAGTTAGGACCTAGTTTCCATAGGAAATCCTCAACATTCTATTTGGAATAACTTTGGCCCTGGTTGAAGAATCTTAGCGAATTTCTCAAAGAAGATGGCTCGGTCCGCTGCGCTCCTTCCCTAAAAGTTTGGGGGGGATTGGTCAAGTGGGGGCTGAGATAAAAGGGGGGTCCCAAAACGTGTTTTCTCCATGTTATTTTCCATAGGACCTTTAGACTCGGCTACAGGTCGAACGGGTGAATGGATTTATAAGAAATTTGGCAAAACTGTACAGTCCGGCTCGCAGATTACGCTTTTTTTGGAATGGTGTAAATCCGTTCAGTAGTTGCTGAGGAAATTAAAGTTAAAGTCAATTATATATCTATACGAGTGCACACGTGCGCGCACCCAAAGGGCTGCGCGCGCGAGCGGAATTTTGCTGCGTGACGTCTGTTAATGTTCGATTCGAAGGGAATCAGGAAGTGTTGACCGCCATTTTGTCATTGCGAGTAAATATATTGTTGATTTCAAAGCGTTGGAACATGGAAAGGGGAGAAGGTAGAGATTGTTTTGCTGCGTAGGTTTTCTCAGGGTGTGCAGTAAGGCCCTTAAAGGCGAAAATATATATATATATATTTTTTTAAAGTTGCGTGGTGCGCGCACTCGGTCGCGCACACCTTTTTTACAAGAGTGTGAAAATGGAGATAAATCAGAAGTTTGAGTGCTTAGATATAAGGTGGCTCTGAAAAGAGCCATTGTGTTAATTGAGTGGTTTCTGCATTTATAAGTAAGTACCGATGCAGAGCCTGATGTTGCAGAGGAAGATTCTGTTTCCCTCATTCGTGAAATGAACACCGTCTCTCCTATAGACGTCTTGCATGTGGTATCGCAAGTTGTTGTGGTAAATAGAACCCATGCTATAATCTCTGAGGAAGGCAGAAACAGATTTATTTACATGTCTCCTTGCTTTCTCAAATTGTGCACAATGGTGATTGGACCAATTCCATTTCTGTCTTTGGCATATATTGGAATATACCAAGGCAGATCGAGGAAAAAGTGTCATCAATTGTCGAAAGGTGTCTTTTAGAAGCATTTCCAGACCTACCCCAGTGATAGTGCCTAGATCGTTCCCACCACAGTGCACAATTATAAGGTCTGGTTCTGGGAGATGCATAAAAGTTTTCACCAATGGAATCAATTGGTGACATTTCAATCCTCTTTTGGAAATCCATGTTATGTGTACATTTGGTAAGCTGAGGTTGCAAATTCGTCTGCTTACTGCATATTTTTCACTCCAGTGAATATAACTGTGTCCTATTAGCCAGACCTTCATTTTCAAGGGATTTGTAGTCGTCCTCCGATCGGTTCTGGAAGTGGAATGGTAGTTAGAAGTTGAAATTCTAAATAAAGAAAAAGGAAGAGGCTGGGTGTGGTTTAAAAAATAAAAATGATTGGTTGATTGTAAGACGAGGAGATTGAACAGTACGTTGCATGTTAATGTTTATGTTAAACGAAAAGTACTATTGGGTGTGAAAAAAAAAGACATGTAACAGAGCTGTGGATTGGCAGGTGTTTCTGGAGGGAAAACAGTGTTGTTACTTTGCTGTAGAACGTTGAGATATGAACTTTTGACCTGTGCCTTCAGCCAGGTGCAGAATGAGGTGTTACCATGGAAACAGCCAGAGATGGCAGTGGGTGATGGGTGACTTTTATGTGACATTGAAAATATTGTGAGGGAGAACCAACTGAAATGTAAATGCTTACGTTGCGCGCTCCGCATTGCTTCCGGGAAGCTGCGCTTCGCGCCTCGCGCACCGGAGCACTTCCGGGTGCGCTAACGCGGCGCGTCATATGACGGATTACGCAAGAACGCGATACGTCATTGGGGCTCCACCGGAACTGATCGAATTGGTAGTCTACAGTGTTTCTGGATGTTTCAGACTGAAGCTAGCGTCAGCATGAGAGCACCCCGTGGCTACGTCGTGGCCATTCCGCGAGCAATCATGGCAGTCGCTCCCCACCGGAAGTCTGCAGGAGTCGGGGGCCTCGGTGACTCTTGTAGAATCTTCAAGGCTGAGGGGACGCTTTTGGGAATGGGGCTCATGCCCTAGCAGTCAAGCGTCCGAGTTCCAGGGTTGCCCAGAGCCATCCTTGCAGGCCAGGCCCAAGTCTGTGGAGCCGACCGCCATTTCCTGAGCTCCGTGGCAGCCGCCTGTCGCTGTATCGGAAGAGTGGGTGCAATTCAGCCGGATGGCGGGTGAGACGGTGTAAATGTGATGGTCGGACCAGGGCACCGCAGGACGTGTCTTCAGGTTAAACGGATTGTGGGACAAGGTCCAGAATGGAAGAGGCATCAAAAGGCAAGAAGTTCCGCCTGACCCCGGGAGCCGGCCGCCTATGTCGGGGGCGATCTCAGACCATACCAGGGGAACAAGACTTGGGGAGGGGGCAGGAGCCAAGCGCCCCCTCCGAGTCCGCGTTTCTTGGACCCTGAAGTATGGCACTCAACATTCAGAACTTATGACATTTGTGCAAGGCAGGGACATCGAAGCCTCTCAGGGACCAAGTATATCCAGAGTCCTTCCTACAGAAGGTGGTGGGGGTGGCGGCATTAGCAAGGCATCCCCCCACACAACTTGTCGGACCTTGAAGTATGGCTCTCAACATCCAGAACTTATGACATTTGTGCAAGGCAGGGACATCGAAGCTTCTCAGGGACCAAGGATATCCAGAGTCCTTCCTACAGAAGGTGGTGGGGGTGGCGGCATTAGCAAGGCATCCCCCCACACAATTGTCGGACATGACCTCTGGATGTACTGGGTGTTCAATTTCAGAATTGAAACTACTAAGAAGCAATTAGAAGTGTTGTTTTTTGATGTATCAGTAGGCTGCCATGTACATAGTTATTTAATAAAATGTTTTATCCTGTTACTTTGCTGGTGTGTTGTATATATTTATAATATTTGCATAGTGTTTGTCGTTATTTTGGGCGGGGTGGGTGGCGGAGCCGAGCTGTCTTGCAGCCATCATGGCGTCGAGCTCGGTTCGTCTCTCTAGTTTCATGTTTTTTCTAACGATTTATATGTTATAGTTTGCTAGCACGATACAGCGGATAGTCCGCATTTTATATATATGTCCTTTTTATTAGGGGGGTCCTCCGGTGGAGTCGGACGATCTACCTCTAATAAACGGTCCGGGTTGAACCAACTACCAACAAACGGGGCAGAGATAGGCATGACGGGTTACAAAGGGGACAAAAGTGTGCACTACCTATCCTTCACTATCTGCAAAAACTAAATAGAGTATTGCGACTTTATGCTTATTTGTGAACAGAGAATGACTCAAAGAGAACCAATTTCGAACAATCATAGGCTATTGGCAGTGGGCAGAGAGGCCATGACACAGAAAATGGCTGTTACTTACGTGCATGATGGGGCCTAAAAGGGACTAGATGGCGTGGCCACTGTTTCGCGACTTTCACTTTACTTTTAAAAATGGCTGTGGTGAACATAAATGAATGCCGCTTATGCATACCTAATTTTAGTCATTTTCCACAAAAAAGCTTTTGATATTTGCTATTAAAAAAACAAAGAAAATCACTGAAAAAACCATAGGTTATAGACCATATATAGTTACATATCTGAAGTCCATCTCTGCACTCCATGGAGATACAGGTCGTCGATCAGAAGATGTGCTGGCCACCTCTAATGGTAATAGCGTGGCCAGGGCTCTTGTCGTTGCCTCTGCAAATTGCAGAGGGTGCACTTGTTTGACATGCCGCACCATGGTATGTATGGAAAAGGAATATTTTTTTGCTGGATTTCTTCTTGAGAGAACCAAGTCACATATCGTGCAGGTTACTTTTGGTGCATTCACTTTCTTTTGATCTTCAGGATAAGTGAAAAATTGCCAGATGAAAGATTTATTTTTTCTTATTAAAGGTAGTCGATCATTTTGGTCAGATTCGGAAGATGAATGAGATACGGTAGCCATTTCACCAAAGTCTTCCGAAAGATGTAGGACGTTGTTGTCTCTTGAGAGTAGAAAAGATAGTGAGGGAAGTGGGTGGAGTGCTGCGTGTAAATTCCAGAATTGAAACTATTAAGAACCAATTGAAAGTGTTGTTTTCATGTTGCAGTAGGCTGCCATGTAAATAGTTATTTAATAAAACGTTTTACCCTGTTACTTTGCTGGTGTGTTGTGTATCTTTATAATATTTGTCGTTATTTTGGGTGGGGTGGGCGGCGGAGCCGAGCTGTCTTGCAGCCATCATGGCGTCGAGCTCGGTTTCTCTCACTAGTTTCATATTTCTCATGAGGGGTTGTTCCTAATTTTTCTATTTTAGCGAGGTCAAAAAAAGATCCCATCAGTGGCCTACTGATTTTGCTCGATTCCTTTTGTTTTTTCTAACGATTTATATGTTATAGTTTGCTAGCACGATACAGCGGCTAGTCCGCATTTTATATATATGTCCTTTTTATTAGGGGTGTCTTCCGGTGGAGTTAGACGATCTATCTCTAATAAACGGTCCGGGTTGAACCAACTACCATCATGATTTTGTATATCTTCTGAGCTGGATTTAAGCACACAATTGTTAAAGTATGAAACGTTTTATATTTCTAAAAAAAATACCAAGGTGTGTACATCCGGTAGCGCACGAAAGTTAAAAAAGACATTCGGCTCCATTTACTGAAAAGTTTCATAAGAATAAAAAAGAAGTCTAGGTACAGTCTCTTTGACGTACTATAAGTTCTTTGAGGGGTGTATGAAGAAATTCAATAAGTTCAAATTGCAAGGTTTTAACGAAATATATAGGCCTGTGCGCGCACTCGGTCGCGCACGAAAGCCTGGAAATGCGATATCCATTTTATTGACAACTGTTGCCGAGAGTGCGCACACCGGGTCGCGCACGAAAGTTTAGTAAGGCTATTTTTATTTACAGACAAATTTTAATGTGTTTAAAAAAAGGCAAGGTACAGACTTTCGAATTCTGTATTGCTTTACAAGGAGTCTCTATGCAACTTCAACAGTGAAGAAAACGGCTTGTTTTCGAAAAAAATATTGCCAGAACTTTATTGCCAAAAGTATAGGTTGCATACACGACATTTTTCTGAATTAGCATTTTAAAAACCAATGAAATTCACAGAAAAAAACATAGGTTTTACACACGTTATAGTTAGGAAGTAGCATTTAAAAAACCTATGAAATTCACTGAAAAAACCATAGGTTTGACACATGTTATAGTTAGCTGGAAATTTTACTGACATAAAACCAATGAAATTCCACGTTATAGTTAGTTGGACTCACTATAACTTGCGCGTGCAATGCACTGCTGATGACGTCACATATTACATCACTCATGACATGGTCAGTGACATCACTGATGACACCATCCTTGTGACATAGTGACAGACCTCCTTTCACTGTAATGTAACCCTTGAAACACATATTCAAAAATAGAAACTGAAATTTAAAAAAAAGTGCAGATACCCATATCAGTTACAACAAGTAATTCAGTAATTCCACCATCTATATACACATCCACTCATACATATACTCACTCATCATATGAAGTGATACACCTATACATCCTGTTACACACCGACAATCATCGAAAAGTTACTCACACACATACTCACACGTGGAAATAAACTATTGAACATCTATTTATTTGAATATAGAGTTATACACACACTTCCACCTTACTTCTATTGAAAATTACACATATTTATTCTCTTAAACAATCACTTATAGAAACACATACTTATTTAAACAGGAACTCTTTCAATCTCTTACTCTCACATATAGTCACTTATATACATCAATATTCACATATACTAGATTAAAACATATGTCGTTACTGATAAAGACACTAGTGAGACAGTCATTCACTCACTAACAAACACATATACACACTCATCCACCCATACACTCCTGCACATATGCTGTCTTCAAAACACATACAAACAGAGAGTCAGTCACTCATGCATCTATGTGCTAAGTAATACCCCCATCAAACCATATAGACACTCATACTGATACTAAGAGAAACATCTACTAACCCATATACATAAGCATGTAGCTACTTACCAACACATGTAGCCACTTATACACAAAGTGAAACATTAATATATATATTTAAATATTTAAACATTATTCACTAATATTTATTTTTCAGTAAGATACACATTCACTGGATGGTGTCACCAGTGATGTCATGAGTGATGTCACTGACCATGTCATGAGTGATGTAATATGTGATGTCATCAGCAGTGCATTGCACGCGCAAGTTATAGTGAGTCCAACTAACTATAACGTGGAATTTCATTGGTTTTATGTCAGTAAAATTTCCAGCTAACTATAACATGTGTCAAACCTATGGTTTTTTCAGTGAATTTCATAGGTTTTTTAAATGCTACTTCCTAACTATAACGTGTGTAAAACCTATGGTTTTTTCTGTGAATATATATATATATATATATATCAATGCTCCAAAAAGCACGCCGCTTAACACAGCACCTTCAAGGAGAAATGGACACTTGAATCCGGTATGCGAATTGTAGAAGAATTTTATTTCATTTATTTTTTAACTGAATCAAGAGTGCCACGATCCGACTCGTTTCGGCGAACTCAGTCGCCTTGCTCACCTGATGAAAGTGGTTGAAACCAAACACATTTTTAAAATACAAACCACCAATGAAAAACGGTTTACAGATTGTCATGTGACCATTAGTGTCCAAGGATGAAAGACTTTTACCCTTGCTCATACGTACAACCAACAGACTAGCGTTTTAACCAATTTTAACGGATCACTGACAGAATATCGACAGTCAAAATATCGACTTGCCAAAATATCGAGGTAAAAATATAGAATGCCAGAATATCGACTTCCTATCTACAAACAGGTAAGTACAAAAATATCGACTCCAAAATATCAATAGGAAAAAATATAGACAGTCAAAATATCGAATTTTTTTAATATCTTAAAAGTAATATAATAAATATAATTAATTTAAACATACTTAAAATACTTAAATAAACGTAATCAATGTAACTTTATAAAAAATAAAAAAATAAAACATATATATATATATATATATATATATCAATGAAAAAACCATTGGTTTTAGGCCATATATAGTTAGGGATTTGCATTTACAAAACCTTATTTTACTCGCATAAAACCATTGAAATTCCATATATAGTTATAAGCGCTAACTATATATCGCGCACCCGCAATCCACTGCTGATGATGTCACATATTACATCATTCATGACATGGTTAGTGACATCACTGATGACATCACTGATGACATCTCAAATGACATCACTGATGACATCACTGATGACAACATGCAGTGACTGTATGTTTCTATAAAGTTAAAATATCTCTTACATATTGAAGAATGAGTGGATATATAAGTGTCTGGATGAAGGATTTAGTAGGTGCATGACTGACTGTATGAGTGAGTGATTAAATGTGTCTCACTGAGTGCATGGGTTAGTGACTAAACTGTCTTAATTTGTGCATCATTATGTCTGTTGTTCTGTGAACTGTTGCATGTGTTGATAAGTAGCTATATGAGTAACTATATGGGTTATTGATTGGTTGCCCAAGTATTTGTATGGGATACTGAGTGTGTGTGTAGGTGGCTGGGCGGTGTATGACTCTGTGCATAGATGTGTGAGCAGTTGATTCACTAGATGTATGGTTTCAAAAGTGCATGTGGAAACAGCTGTATGGGCGGTTGACTGTGTGCATGAGTGCATTGGAGAGTGAATGGATATCTCAGTGCTACATGTCAAAGTAAGTACATATGTAAAACACAGTACATGTGAGAGTTGACATATATAAATAACTGTGCATAAGAGCCAGTGAATGTGTGAGTGGCTGTATGGATCATTGTGAACTTGTATCAGGGATTGTATAATAGAGTAAATATGTGTTAGTATATGTTTGAATAAGTAAATTTTGTATAACTGTATAGTTGAGGAAATGGAGGTGTGATTGATTCTTTGCATGACTGACTAGGTGTGTGAGTAACTCCATGGATGAGTGACAGTCTGTGAGTGTCTGTTTACACTGATTGTATCTAAGGTTATATTAGACTCTGAAGAGGTTCATCGTATTATCACATGAATGATATCATCAGTGATGTTATCAGTCATGTCAAATGAGATGTTTTCAGTGATGTCATCAGTGATGTCATTTGAGATGTCATCAGTGATGTCATCAGTGATGTCACTAACCATGTCATGAATGATGTAATATGTGACATCATCAGCAGTGGATTGCGGGTGCGCGATATATAGTTAGCGCTTATAACTATATATGGAATTTCAATGGTTTTATGCGAGTAAAATAAGGTTTTGTAAATGCAAATCCCTAACTATATATGGCCTAAAACCAATGGTTTTTTCATTGAATTTTCAAGGTTTTGTAAATGCAAATTCCTAACTATATATCCACTATAACCTATGGTTTTTTCTGTGAATTTCATTGGTTTTTTAATAGCAAATATGAAAAGCTTTAAAATGTCAAGTACGTGATAGATGAAAACATTTTCGTATTTATGCACGCTGATGTGCTTTGAACGCTGCCCCCCCCCTCCCCTCTTTTGTCTTAGTAGTACTCTCTCTTTGCAGATAGTGAACGGTAGTTAACGCAAGCCTTTCCCCCCTTTTTAATCCGTCGTGCCTGCTTGTCTCTCCATTGGATTGATTGTTGTCCAAGCATTTACTGTTTTAGAATTGGTTCTCTTTGGATCATTCTCTATTTACAAACAAGCACAAAGTCGCAATACTCTGTTTAGTCTTTGCAGATAGTGAAAAATCGTGTAAAAAAAATAAAAGTAATCGAGCAAAATCAGTAGGCCACTAATTGGATCTCTTTTTGACCTCGCTAAAATAGAAATATTAGGAACAACCATACATGAGAAATACGAAAATAGTGAGATGAACTGAGCACCACACCATGAGGGCTGCAAGACAGCTCGGCTCCATCACCCATCCCGCACAAAATAACGACAAACCCTATGCAAATATTAAAAATATAGACAACACACCAGCAAAGAAACAGGGTAAAACATTTTATTAAAAAACTATTTACATAACGTTGGTTTATAAGATGATATCAGTAGTGGACCGATGTGTGAATAGATCGAAAGCAGCACAAGGCTCCAAGATCCGGATGGCAAGCTCCTGGATGTTGGGTGCCATAGTTTAGAGTTCTGAATTTGAGCCTTTTTCAATGCCTGTGCTTTGTTGAATCAAAATGGCGGCTTGACACAAAGCTGACTCAAGCGTTGCTACTGATGCTATGCAGACCAAAACTGGTTTTCAGTTTGTACATTTTTCTAGATTTTTCAATCCAAGTTTGGTTGACTTTGTAGAACGATGGCTTCAAATTTTCAACATACGGTGTGGTGGCGCTGACTGGGAGGGGGCGCTTCGCTCCTGCCCCCTCCCCAAGTAAGATTTTCATACGTGAAAGTACGTTAATGGTTTTGGTCCCTGAGATGCTTCAATGTCACTGCCATTCTCAAATAGCATAAGTTCTGGATGTTGGGTGCCATAGTTCAGAGTTCTGAGCAGCGCTTGTAACACTGTCTGAAGCTTATTTCCACCTACTGCAGCTTCACTATTCTCAAAGTATGTGAGTGTCGTTTGTGGACCTGACTGCATTAGAAAACTTGGGCGGTGTGATGGCCATGGACTCGGAGAAGACGCTTGGCTCCGACACCCTCCCCAAGTCTTATAGCACTGGTGTAGCCTGAGATCGCCCCCGACATAGGCGGCCGGCTCCC
This sequence comes from Lissotriton vulgaris, assembly GCF_964263255.1. NCBI lineage: Eukaryota > Metazoa > Chordata > Amphibia > Caudata > Salamandridae > Lissotriton > Lissotriton vulgaris. The sequence goes on along the minus strand of NC_141689.1, from coordinate 1,757,582,348 downwards.
GGGGTCCGGCGGAACTTTTTGCCTTTTGATGACTCTTCAATTCTGGACCTTGTCCCACAATCCGTTTCACCTGAAGACAAGCTGTAGTGGGGCGCCCCTTTACCGTTTTAGTTGCCATTCCGCCCGCTTTTGCTACACTGTGCCTCTTCCGCCATTCAGCTGTTTACCGCCCGCTCTAGCGACTACAGCGTCTCGCTCATCATGTAGTTGAGTTGCTCCCGCTCTTGCGGTGCAGCGATAGGCGGCTGCCACAGGACTCTCAAAATGGCGGCCGGCTCTTCGGTTTTGGGCCTGGTCCACTAAAATGGCCCTGGGATACCTTGGAACTCGGACGCTTCCCTGATAGGGCTTGGGTCCCATTCTCGAAAAGCGTCCCCTCAGCCGTGAAGATTCTACAAAAGTCTTGGGAGCCTCCGACTCCCGCAGGCTTCTGGTGGGGAGCGGCTGCCATGATTGCTCGTGGAATGGCCACGACGGAGCTACGAGATGGTAGTGGTCTCATGCTGACGCCAGCTTTAGTCTGAAACATCCAGAAACACTGTAGACTACCAATTCGATCAGTTCCGGTAGCGCCCCAACATGACCCGGAAGAGAAGAACTTGCCCTCCCCTCTTTGACTGATGGTTCTTGTTGCCTGTCACCTCTGTTGTCATTTAACAGAACTTTTTGGACTGCTGAAAGGGGTTGTGTTCTGAACGCTGGTTGGTGGAGACATTTTGACTAGATTCTTGACCTACGTTGTCGCGTAATGCGTTATATGGCACGCCGCGTTAGCGCACCCGGAAGTGATCCGAGGCGCGGCGCGCAGCGCGTAACGTAAGCATAACAGGTCATGTGACTTGTTAATAAAACTTTTCATTGGTTCATTTTACTTTTGTTAATTTAATGATGAAAAGCTTGGTCATATGACCTAAAAATTACGCTTTTTATTGTTTTCGAACAATATTTTTTTTTCAAACATATGTTATAATATTCCAGGCTAATGTACTTTCCCGGAAAATTTACAACTGACTTGCAAGTAAAATATATTCCTTTTTCGAGAAAAAGGGCGTTTCTTCCTTCCATGACGGAACCGTTGAGTAAAAGAGATTCGGCCTGCTGTCTTAGTCGCCGATACGCCTGATTATCAGATTCTTATCGATCACTTTATGTTGCAGACATGAAAAACACAACTGCCCTTGACCATTTATCTTTACTGCGTTCCTACATATTATACCTTTTATCCGTCATGTAATTGGACTGCTTTATTTCACTTGCCTTTTACTGATTCGAAAACAGTGACTAAAAGTAAAAACTTTACCAATGTAAATACTACTACCGTGTTTTGTTTTAAAAACCTTTATTGTGAAAATGTCAGTGTACAAATACGGGCCTATAACTACGTGGGCCGGCCACGGAGCAAACTGAAATCGTATATGATGAGGAGACATTTACACTGTAGAGGAACGTAACGAGCGGGCCATTAGGTTGCAAGAACTAAGGTGTCTAACAGTTGCGGAATCGGTGGACATACATTTTGTAATTAAAATAGGACAGGGCCACTTACAATAACATTTTCTAGATATACATTTGCGGGCAAGGAGTTACGAGTCCCATTTATACCGGCGCCATTTTGGGCGAGGCCGGGCAGGTCCAAGATATAGTCAAAATGTCTCCACCAACCATCGGCCAGACCAGAACCCCTTTCGGCCCTTTATGCTACAAGATGGTGTCTTCCATTCAGAAAATATTGTTGGCAGCATTTTGAAAGGAAACAGAAACAGCCGTTCTCCTAGTGAGTTTCACATTGTTACATTTAGGAAGAATGTTGAAGAGTAGTATGTGGAAAATCTGAAGCCATTTTTCTACAAACTCTCAATCAGACTTGGATGGAAAAAAAAAACATGAAGAATGTACAAACTGAAAACCAATTTTTGTCTGTATAGCATCAACAGTAACGCTTGAGTCAGCTTTGTGTCAAGCCGCCATTTTCATTCAATCAATAGCGTCCCCCTGCACACATTCAGGGACTTGGTCGTGTCTTCAGATGAAACGGATTGTAGGAAAAGAAGCAGAAAGGAAAAGGCAAAAAGTTCCGCCGGACCTCGGGAGCCGGCCGCCTATGTCATGTGCGACCTTTGGCCACACAAGGGCAATAGTGAAGCTGCAGCAGATGCAAATAAGCTTCAGACAATCTTACAAGCACTGCTCAGAAATCTCAACTGAGGCACTCAACATCCAGGACTTGCCATTCGAATCTTGGCGCCTTGTGCTGGTTCCGACCTATTCACACAACGGTCCTGGATCTCGGCGCGTTCGACTCACTGTACCGCAACAGTGACCGCAATTCAGCTGGACAAGCCGCCATTTTCATTCACTCAATAGCGTCCCCCTACACACATTCAGGGACCTGGTCGTGTCTTCAGATGAAACGGATTGTAGGAAAAGAAGCAGAAAGGAAAAGGAAAAAAGTTCCGCTGAACACCACCTTGGGCAATAGTGAAGCTGCAAAAGGTGCAAATGAGCTTTAGACAGTCTTCAACTTACTCTGATTCTTATAATAAACTTCAGATAGTCTTACAAGCACTGCTCAGAACTCTCAACTGAGGCACTCAACATCCAGGACTTGCCATTCGGATCTTGGCGCCTTGTGCTGGTTCCGACCTATTCACACATCGGTCCACTACTGACATCACCTCATAAGCCAACGGGGCACCCCACGCCGACTTTCGGCGCAGCATTGTAGGATGGCCACACCAGTGCGGCAACTTGCTGGACACAACATCGGGGCCATCCAGATCTCGGCGCGTTCGACTCACTGTACCGCAACAGTGACCGCGACTCAGCTGGACACGCCGTCTTTCGGCGCAGCATTGTAGGATGGCCACACCAGTGCGGCAATTTGCTGGACACCACCTCGGTGCCATCCGGATCTCGGCGCGTTCGAGTCACTGTACCGCAACAGTGACCGCAATTCAGCTGGACACGCCGTCTTTCGGCGCAGCATTGTAGGATGGCCACACCAGTGCGGCAATTTGCTGGACACCACCTCGGTGCCATCCAGATCTCGGCGCGTTCGAGTCACTGTACCGCAACAGTGACCGCAACTCAGCTGGACACGCCGTCTTTCGGCGCAGCATTGTAGGATGGCCACACCAGTGCGGCAATTTGCTGGACACCACCTCGGTGCCATCCGGATCTCGGCGCGTTGTGCTGCCTTCGGCCTATTCGCACATCGGTCCGCTACTGACGCCGCCTCACGTGCCAACGGATTTTCTACGCTTTTTGTAGCCCTATGCCGCATAACAGGTCATGTGACTTGTTTATAAAACTTTTCATTGGTTCATTTTACTTTTGGTTTCCTAAAGATGGAAGGCTTGGTCATATGACCTAAAAATAACACTTTTCATTGGTTTAGAAAATTTTTTTTTCCCAAACGATGAAAGCCCCACCTTGTTTCTGGATCATTCAGACTGAAGCTGGCGTCAGCATGAGAGCACCACCATCTCGTGGCTCCGTCGTGGTCATTCCGCGAGCAATCATGGCAGCCGCTCCCCACCGGAAGCCTGCGGGAGTCGGGGGCCCCCAAGACTTTTGTAGAATCTTCACGGCTGAGGGGACGCTTTTCGAGAATGGAGCCCAAGCCCTAGCAGGCAAGCGTCCGAGTTCCAAGGTGTCCCAGGGCCATTTCAGTGGACCAGGCCCAAAACCGAGGAGCCGTCCGCCATTTTAAGAGCCATGTGGCAGCCGCCTATCGCTGCACTGCAAGAGTGGAAGCAACTCAACAACATGGTGAGCGAGACGCTGTAGCCGCAAAAGCGAGCGCAACTCAGCTAGATGGCCGCCACCTGGGGAGGCCCGTTCACGCCGCCTCCCCCACCCCCGGGCCGCCGCACGCCAATTTTCGGAGCAGCATTGTAGGATACGAAAACCAGTGCGGCAGTTTACTGGACATCACCTGGGTGCCTGTCGTACATGTTGTGTCAGCCATGTGACACTGGACACAGTCCCATCAACATCTCAACGCGTTCTGCTGCCTTGGGACTATTCGCACAACAGACCGCTACTGACGAGGCCTCCCCCCGCACCACCCGGGACGCCCCACGCTGTTTTTCTGTGCTGCATTGTAGGATCCCAAAACCAGTGCGGCACCCAGGCGACATCACCTGGGTGCCGTCCAGAACTCTGCACGTTGTGCTGCCTTGGGACTATTCGCACAAAAGACAGCTTCTAACCATTGTTGCTTTTTGTGTTGAAAAATGTTTAAATGTTTTTAGTTTTTGTTCCGTTCGTTATAGTTAATAGTTAATAAAGTTTTATAATCTTACTTTGTTGGAGTGTTATCTATTTTTTTAAAAACGGGTGAATGGGGCCTTGAATCGGGTTATTGTCATGTGTGGGCTTTGGAAGTGTGCTGCTGCAGGATCGGACATTTCAAACTCAAATGCACATTCTTTTTCTTACCTTTCCGAAGCATGGAGCGCAATAGCAGGCAGAGAAAGGGTGATGCACGTGTTGAACACTACCTGACCTGGCAAGTTGCTGGCAGTGCCCCCCCCCCCCGCCCGCTCCTGAAAGAGGACACACACCGCTGCCCCGAGTACTTCACAAATCTTTAAAAGACCATGCGCTTGTTCATGAGGCTTAAATGGTTTATCACCTCTTCTAGAACCCCTGCATCGACCCTCTGACGTTTCCTGGAAAAATTACCATGTAACACAATACCAAGCCCTGTCAGCTGAAACCCCCAAGGAATCGTGGGGCATATTATCAAGGGGGTTTATCTCCGCTTTTTTGGCTTTAAAAGCCAAGAAAGCGGAGATAAAAATATCTCCCTATTACCAAGCTGTCGCTAACACCAGTTAGTGACAGCTAAAAGGAGATAGCGACCATCTTGGGCCCCGCTTTGCATGTCAGTGATACTTATCACTAATGACATGCAAAGCAGGCGTGCCAAGATGTTAGCGACTGGAAACAGTCCCTAACATCGCTATCTCCTATTACCAACTTTTGGAGATATTCGCGCTAAGCGCGAATATCTCCAAAATCTAACACCTGCCCTGAGCAGTTCTTAGCCATGTTATCCAATGGGAGGTGGATAACATGGCTAAGAGCATTTGCTCGATAATACATGAATATCGCTGACTTTTCTGCGATAATAGCAAGGTTTATCTGCGATAAAAATCGCCGATGTGCGGCGATAATTTTTGTCTCTAAACAAGTTAGAGACAAAAATTATCGCTAGCTGTTCGTAATATGCCCCCGAGTTTTTGCTTGCAGAAATCGGGAGGCGGGAGACTAGCACTGAAATCAGTAGTCACACGCCTGAATCGGGAGGGTTGGCATGTCTGAATTCTCTACAGCTGGGGCCATAAACTACATCCGCAGGGGTAGGTGATAGCCTAGGTCCGGCCTGGACAATCGGACACAGAGGAAGAGGAGTGTCAGAAGGTGCGGTAGTGAATAGGGTGAAAGAGAGGTGTCGGGAGGGCACAGGGTGTGATTCTCAGAGAAGAGCAGCGCAGATGGGGGGAAGTATATGGCCCATGCATGAGAGAGAGAGCGGGGATGACCAGTGCGTGGGGGAGATGCTTGCGAGGGTGGGAAGCCATGCTGAGGATCGGCGGCGTGCAGAGAGTGGGCCTGGTCAAGGCATCTAAAATGGCTGCCGTGCACGACAAAATTGTGGCATTGGACAAAAAGGCAAGATGGCGCAGACAATGTTTTTCAATAAGGATTCATTTATAACAAAATATTTACTCGCAGTGACAAAATGGTGGTCAACACTTCCTGATTTCCATCGAATCGAACGTTAACAAACGTCACGCAGCAAAAAAAAAAAAAGCTCACGCACAGAGCAGTTTTTAACCATGTTATCCAATGGAAGGTGGATAACACGGCTAAGAGCATTTGCTGGATAATGCATGAATATCGCTGACTTTTCAACGATACTCATGCATTGTAGCCGATGTGCGGCGATAATTTTTATCTCTAAACAATTAAAACGAAGCACAAAATGGCGAATTCCCGTTTCGCTACCAGTTTGCGGCCCAGTTCGCGGCCCGTGAAGCGCTTCTACCGTGAAAAATCATTTTTTTTTCTTTTCCCCACGGGACCCTTTAATAACCCCAACAACATTCCTAGGGGGTCAAGAGGGGGATACCTTGCCCCCTTTCATTAAATTCCCCTTTCGTTTTTCACCTCTTCTTCTCTCTCGATCCTACCGAGAGACAAAATGGCGGCCGCTCCGGACTGTCACGCAGCAAAAAAAAAAAAAGCTCACGCACAGCCGCTGGAAGAGATGTATCAACATATATCAGCCTCCTCAGCCACCCTCAGGAAACATAGGGGATTAGGATACGTCTCCCGCACCCCCTTATACCTAATAATTTAATTAACGAAGCACAAAATGGCGAATTCCCGTTTCGCTACCAGTTTGCGGCCCAGTTCGCGGCCCGTGAAGCGCTTCTACCGTGAAAAATATTTTTTTTTTTCTTTTCCCCACGGGACCCTTTAATAACCCCAACAACATTCCTAGGGGGTCAAGAGGGGGATACCTTGCCCCCTTTCATTAAATTCCCCTTTCGTTTTTCACCTCTTCTTCTCTCTCGATCCTACCGAGAGACAAGATGGCGGCCGCTCCGGACTGTTTAGAATGTTGACAGACACCGGAGAGCCAATCAGCTTTCTGCGCGCAAAGTTCCGATAAGCGAAAAGTAAGCGGACCGGATCGCTGCCCGGAGCGCTGTTACAGATATATATCTTGATTTAAACGTTAATTTCTCAAAATCCACTGAAGCACATATATTGAGACCTAGCAAAGGCACATCGGGCTAACAGTCCCTACAATTTTGCCAAGTTTCGTGCAAATCCATTCAGCCGTTCGAGCTAAAAGTGAGTCCAACCGCCCTATGGAAAACTCAATGCAAAAAACGCGTTTTGGGACCCCCCTTTTTTCTCAGCCCCCCCTTGACGAAACCCCACCAAATTTTCAGGGGCTGCTCAGAAACAAAATGTGCCATTTTCCTGAAAATTTCAGCCGATTCCGTCTACAAACGCAAAAGTTATTAGACATAGAATTTTCAGAAATCCCATAGGGAATTAATCCTAACTATATATACCTACTGGCGATAGCCAGTAGGTAATATATATATATATATATATATATATATATATATATATATATATATATATATATATATATATATATATATATATATATATATATATATATATATATATATATATGAATGCTCCAAGTTTGCCCACAGCAAATGAGACGCACTCCAGCATTAACACAAAGCTAGGCTTTTATTTGGTATGGACAGCATATCGTTTGCGGATCCCTTTTAGCAGCTGTTCCGTCGAGTCTTGGCCTGACGCGTTTCAAAGTGTTAAACTTCTTCCTCAGAGGCTCGCCGACGGACAGATTCAGTGTCGTTTCCAGTTCAGCCCCCCCCATTAATGCCACATTACCACGCCCCTTGATGGGCTGCGCATTTGCGAACTGCGGGGCATTGTGGGAGCAAGAGTCCCGAAATGTTCATTACACCAATTAACTGCCGGTAAATGTTTCAAGCCCTGTATGGGCCTCCACGGGCGAACGCTGTCCTCAATCCTGCCAATGCTTCCAATGAATGGGCTCCGTAAGTATCAGAACCCTTGGCCCCCTTCTTCTCCATGGGGTGGTGCATGCTCGGCGGCAGGGCACGCCGCCAAATATGAATGCTCCAAGTTTGCCCACAGCAAATGAGACGCACTCCAGCATTAACACAAAGCTAGGCTTTTATTTGGTATGGACAGCATATCGTTTGCGGATCCCTTTTAGCAGCTGTTCCGTCGAGTCTTGGCCTGACGCGTTTCAAAGTGTTAAACTTCTTCCTCAGAGGCTCGCCGACGGACAGATTCAGTGTCGTTTCCAGTTCAGCCCCCACCATTAATGCCACATTACCACGCCCCTTGATGGGCTGCGCATTTGCGAACTGCGGGGCATTGTGGGAGCAAGAATCCCGAAATGTTCATTACACCAATTAACTGCCGGTAAATGTTTCAAGCCCTGTATGGGCCTCCACGGGCGAATGCTGTCCTCAATCCTGCCAATGCTTCCAATGAATGGGCTCCGTAAGTATCAGAACCCTTGGCCCCCTTCTTCTCCATGGGGTGGTGCATGCTCGGCGGCAGGGCACGCCGCCAAATATGAATGCTCCAAGTTTGCCCACAGCAAATGAGACGCACTCCAGCATTAACACAAAGCTAGGCTTTTATTTGGTATGGACAGCATATCGTTTGCGGATCCCTTTTAGCAGCTATATATATAAACATATACAATATTTTTTCTGTAGGATAGCGAGAGGGTTAAATTTACTATTCACACTCCAGAGAGTGCAACAGTACAGAAAGTGTTGGATAGCTTGGGATAAAAATTACTATTCCCACTCCAGAGAGCGCAACAGTACGGAAAGCGTTGGATAGCGTAAGGTTAAAAATTACTATTCCCACTCCAGTGAGCGCAACAGTAGGGAAAGCGTTGGATAGCGTAGGGGTAAAAATTACTATTCCCACTCCAGTGAGTGCAACAGTAGGGAAAGCGTTGTATAGCGAAGGGGTAAAAATTACTATTCCAACTACAGAGAGTGCAACAGTAGGGCAAGCGTTGGATAGTGAGAGGGTAAAAATTACTATTACCACTCCAGAGAGAGAAACAGTAGGGAAAGCATTGGATAGCGTAGGGGTAAAAAAAACTATTCCCACTCCAGAGAGTGCAACAGTAGGGAAAGTGTTGGATAGCGTGAGAGTAAAAATTACTATTCCCGCTCCAGTGAGTGCAACAGTAGGGAAAGCGTTGGATAGCGTAGGGGTAAAAATTACTATTCCAACTCCAGGGAGTTCATCAGTAGGGAAAGCGTTGGATAGCGTAGGGGTAAAAATTACTATTCCCACTCCAGTGAGTGCAACAGTAGGGAAAGTGTTGGATAGAGTAGGAGTAAAAATTACTATTCCCACTCCAGTGAATGTTACAGTAGGGAAAGCGTTGGATAGTGTAGGGATAAAAATTACTATTCCCACTCCAGTGAGTGCAACAGTAGGGAAAGAGTTGGATAGCGTAGGGGTAAAAATTACTATTCCAACTCCAGAGAGTGCAACAGTAAGGAAAGCGTTGGATAGCGTAGGGGTAAAAATTACTATTCCCACTCCAGTGAGTGCAACAGTAGGGAAAGCGTTGGATAGCGTAGGGGTAAAAATTACTATTCCTACTCCAGAGAGTGCAACAGTAGGAAAAGCGTTGGATAGCGTAGAGGTAAAAATTACTATTCCAACTCCAGAGAGTGCAACAGTAGGGAAAACATTGGACAGCGTAGGGGTAAAAATTACTATTCCCACTACAGTGAGTGCAATAGTAGGGAAATTAAATACTTCATATATAAATATAAATACCATAAATATTAATACCAATTACAAAATAAATAAAATATTTTATAATTTTATAAAATATATTATTAATCAATTACAATTACAAATAAAAATTAACTAATAATAAAAATTACCTACTAATACTAATTATTTACCAATTACCAATACATTAGTTTACAATATAAAATAAATAAAAATTAGACACAAAAATATTTAAAAAATATAATTACTTACAATTAAATTACTTCCCAAACTATTCCCCTATAAACACACAACCCACTACAGAAAATAATGTAATAAAATTAACATATTTATCAATTAATCAATTACAATAAATTACCAATTATATTTTAATTAATTACCAATTAATATTTAATTAACAATTAATTATAAACAGATACCAATAAATAAAATAACATATTTAATTAATTATAATTAAATTACTTCCCACCCTATTCCCCTATAAACCCACAACCCGCTATAGAAAATAAATTACTAAAATGAACATATATTTATCAATTAATCAATTAAAATGAATTACCAATTATTTTTTAATTAATTACCAATTAATAATAATTAACATTTAATTCTAAATAAATACCAATAAATAAAATAACATATTTATTAATTATAATTAAATTACTTCCCACCCTATTCCCCTATAAACCCACAACCCGCTACAGAAAATAAATTACTAAAATTAACATATTTATCAATTAAGAAATTAACATTATTTACCAATTATATTTTTATTAATTACAAATTAATAATTAATTAACAATTAATTCTAAATAAATGCCAATAAATAAAATAACATATTTAATTAATTATAATTAAATTACTTCCCACCCTATTCCTGTATATAAACCCACAACCCGCTACATAATTATATTACACAAAAATAAAAATTAATATTAACTTACCTTTAATTCGATATTTTTGTTGTCTATATTATGTCTAGCCGATATTATGTCCATTCTATATTTTTGATTTGATATTATGTCCATTCTATTCGACATTAAATTTTTCTACTCGATATTTTAGCAGTCTATATTATGTCTACTCGATATTATGTCCATTCTAATTTTTTAACTCGATATTATGTCTAGTCGATATTAAAAACTCGATATTTTGACTCTATACCAATTTTAACATTGAATTGAAATTACAAATGTTTAGTTATCTTTTGTTTATTTAAAGGTGATATTAATGTACAAATACAAATACAGAAATTGAACAGCCAATGAACAATCAAAATATTTCTTTCCCACATATCACGAAAAAAATGAATTAAACGCGATTCTCAAATTTAATGTGGTATGTTTGTACAAGAGCCTAAAAAGCATAATTAAACTTTGCTTCTCCCTGCATAATACAGAATATCTTTATAGCCCTTGACATACAAATTGCTCAATTTAATCCATTTGCCTTTGAAAAACACCTCCAAATACCGATATTCAATTTTAAAACATAGTCGCATATACCTTTTTATAAAAAGTTTAGTCAATCCATAAAGTGCTTGAGTGTAAAGTGCCAAAAATTAATTATTGTAAAATACTAAACAGGAATTCCCAGCCGGGAATCCTTTACTGGAGAAGGCAGCAGTACGAACATTTCCTTACATATAGCAGTTCTAAGATTAATCTCAGAAACATCATATAATGAAAACTCACTCAGAATGTGGATCCATGCTTAAGACAAGAGATAAAATCCAGGGCTAGAGTGGCTAGTGCGTTGTAAATTATTATACATTTGGATAATACAGGAATCATATCTGTGCAAATGGCGCCAATAAATAGCATAAAACCATAAATTCATAAACATAAATTCATGATAAAACACACACCTAACGGACACCAGATGGAGATATAAAAAATCCTATCCATAATAAATAGCTAAAACCACTCTATTCAAAACTATACATAAATACTCTAGATCTACAAAGAGAATTAAACCAAAATTATGTACCCTCCCTACAATGCTCTTTTTTCTCCCCCATGCGGTGTTGGAGGATATTGACGAGGATTTAAAGATAATGATGTAAATCCTCACACATATTGAGACCTCTCGGACTTTTTGTGTCAAGCTCAAGAATATATCTTGTCTCTAACTGTCTGAGAGCTATTTCCCTGTGTCCCCCTCTTTTGCTTATAGGGACACTGTCTATCACAAAATAAGTTAGAACATTTAGATTGTTATTATGTTCGGATTTGATGTGTCGGGCAACTGGGTATGAAGAGTCCGAATTAACGGTTGCTCTCAAATGCTGTCAAATACGTGCATGGACCTGGAGTTTTGTGCTCCCAACATACTGGAGACCACATACACAAGATAGAACATACACCGCATGATCTGTTTTGCAGTTAAAGTTGCCTCCTATCTTGATCAACTCGTCTGAAAATGCATTTTTATAAGAGTTGGTGTTAACCTCAAATCTACATGCTCAACATGTACTGCACTTAAAAAAACTTTTTTTAGAAGAGAGCCAAGTAGCCTTATTAAAAAGCTCAGGGCTGTTTTTGACCAAGTCACTCCACATGGAACGAGCTTTCCGGTAGGTAAAATTGGGTTTTAATGGTAAAACGTCTTTAAGAACTCCATCTGTTACGACTATAGGCCATTGTGAATCTATCATTCTTCTTATGGTCTGAGACTGCTTGTTGTAAGTAGAAATAAATCTACATTGAGAATTAGAAGTATCATTTTCCAACTCAATGGAATCAGATATTGATCGAGTGCTTCCAGCTATTGATAGTTTGGGGACTACATTTAATAATGTCGATCTGTCCTTTTCATTGGCTTTCTTTATTGCCAGAATCAATTTATATGCATCGTAGCCCCGAGCCAGAAGCCTACATTTAGCATTCTCTTGGGACTCTTTTAGTGCCCTTTCGGAGCTGCAAGCCCTTCGAATTCTCAAAAATTCCCCATAAGGAAGACTGGCTATGGTATGATGCGGGTGGAAACTAGCGGCATGTAATAAGGTGTTACCTGCTGTAGGTTTTTGATACAGGCTTGTTTCTATAATCCCTTCCTGGACAGAAACATGAATATCCAAGAAGTTGGTGGAATTAGAGTTGATGTGAGAAGTGAAAGTAAGATTGAGGTCATTGGCATTGATACGCTCAACAAACATTTTAGGTTCCTCAATACTTCCCTTCCACACAATAAACACGTCATCTATATAACGCCACATATGCATCACATATATATATATATATATATATATATATATATATATATATATATATATATATATATAATATATATATATATATATATACTGTATCTACCTCAAAAGCTGCCCTATATGCTTCACAGCATTTGCACATCGCAACTGTGGGAGTTTCATTTGGAGTAAGCATAGATACATAGTGACTATATGTAAATGAAATATATGATAGACATCAGGATATAAAGATGATACAGTATTGAGGAAGACATAGTATAAGTGTATATGGCGCTTTCCTGAGTTAGCATGGCATCAAGTGCAACAGTTCCATGTAGAGTAAATAGAAATGCATAATAATGGTATATAGGATGATATTTGAGGTAGATACGGTGTATACCGTATCTACCACAAATACCTCAGTAAAGCGCCATATACACTTATACTATATTGTCTTCAGTACTGTATCATCTTTATATCCTGATGTCTATCATATATTTAATTTAAATATAGTCACTATGTAACTATGCTTACTGCAAATGTAACTCATACAGTTGCTGATGTGCAAATGCTGAGAAGCGCTCGGATACCTTCGGGTCAAGTTCACGCTATACCAAACTCGATAAATAAATAGATGATATCCCACCAGTCCCAGTGTTCAGGCTTTTGCTACACACAGATTCCTACTAACAGACATGTGCTGCACACTCACTGCATATACACTCACTCAACGCTCACATAGAATGTCAGATAACAGTGGAACTTTATCAGATAACAGTGGAACTTTAAATGACAAGGTTATGCAGACTACCCTCTTTCTAACACAGAGAAAAGTTTCTGGTCACAATAATGATCCTAAAAAACTGGGTACTCGGCCACCACCATTTTATGTGAGTCTTCCAGGGCATGGCCCTTAGTCCTGTGCCCCCTATGAAGGCTGCTATTTGAGCACCTTCAGTTCACAGAACAGTTAATAGACCTCATAGTACCCAACATAGACCTGGGTATCAGCACACGTGCCATGGCATGATGCCAGTGCCAAATAAAACGTCAGGATACAATAAAGACATTGGGCACTTAGGCATGGGTACATGCCCAATTCACTATGCTTGGGACTTCGCCATCCCAACAGTCGGGTATCATAGAATACTCTTCTATTATTATCAGTCTCCTAATATTCATATAGTGCATTTTATCATAGTAAAAAATGAGCATCATGAACTGAAAGTGTGATTTCATGAAAATGTTGAGAGTCATTACTTCATTTATTTTCAGGATGTATAATCTAATAAGAATCTGCTGTATCAGAAGAGGGATTTGCAGTTTTATTCCATGACCCAGCAATAGTTCTGTTTGTAGATGGTACCTAAATTGGCTAGTGGTATACCACTTTACCTGATTACAGCTGGTTGGGTACGCCCTTACCTTGGTATTCCAGATGAAGAAACCAAGGTCCCAATTTTTACGCCCAAAAAAGTCTGTCTGGTAAAATAGCATGCAGATCTGGTTGAGCATACCTGCCCTCTTCACAAACCTCTTCTATCAGGGTTTGGGGGCAAGAAACAATCACCCCTGTCTAGCACCAGCTGTTTTGCCCATGAACCCTCTCCTTTCCCACACAAGCCTGCTGCTCCCATTTACCATCTGCTCTTAGCAGATTTAGACATAAGAATTTGGGTTCGTATTTTAATACCCATTCTGGCAACAAAATGTTAGAATAGTTTGATTTTATTATGGGAATACAGTTTGGAAACCTTAATTTAAATAATGTCCTTCACGTACACTTAAACCCATCGCAATTCTAATTGATGTCAGTGAATTCACATTTAGCAAATAACACCAAAATCTAATTTGTTGCCTGTTAGACATGACATGCTTGACGTGGTTTCCCCCAAAAATGTTTGCCTTCACTCCCTTACTTTGCTGAAATCGTTTATGTTGGCATTAGGGTTCTGTGCACCTTTACTTTTGCCTGCCCTTGATGTTGTCCCCTTAGACAGTTTGAAGCAAAGACAATGGGAAGGGTAAGAACTGACCAGAACCATTTTTGGGGTTAGGTCTAGGAATTCTTCAATACACTGGCTGGCACCAGGTGCAAATATTGAACCTTCAATACCTCTCACCAGAACACTCCTGTACCTGTGGAAGGTTAAAAAGAGGTCTGCCATGCTGCCCTGTTGCTTTCAGGACTGCCTTGCTGTCTGATCTGAAGAAGGAAGATTGGATCTGCTTGCCTTAATCCCAGACTACCCAGAGTTACTCCAAGGCCCGGTCGGCTGACCTCCTGTGTGAACTACAGGAACACAATAGGCTTCAAGTGACCTCCCTACAACTGCCCAGCACCAGCTGTACCTACCTGGACCTGCCTGACTAATGCAGCTGATCTCATCTAGAGAGAGTCCTGATCTCCAAGCAGTGCAACTCTGGCCCTAGGCTGGCATCAGTGAGAGCTCCTCATGAAGAAAAAGGTGAAAATCCCAAAGTTTGGACTCTTTGTATCCACAATTGGACCTGTTTGCCGCCCGTGACCACCGCCAACACAAACCTCCAGCAGGTCCTGCTCTTCACGCCAACAGCACTGTCCGTGACTCCAGTAAGGCAAGACCTGCTCTTCATGATACAGCAAAGACAGCCATGGCAACTGCCAATGGGACGCTCAAGCGATGACCGACTCTTCACGCTACAGTGACAACCATCCACTATGCTCAACCTGCTCTTTGTGCCAGAAGTCTCCTCTTTGCATTCCCCTCCAATGCGATCAGAATTCTTCATGCAGAACATGAGAAGATAACTCTTCAATGGGACAAGCCTCGTCCCTGTATCTGACCCGCACTCCACTGCCTGAACTTGTGACTTTCCCCGGTCTAGCATGATCCCCATAAAAATGCAAAGGTTTTAACCTTGGGCATATATATTTGCTTTACAGCATTAACTCTCTGTTTACTGTTGCTGGCAAGTAACCTTAAAATACACTTGTAAATCAATAGTGCTTTGATAACTTGTTTGTTGACGTGATCCGACTAGGTGACCCTAAAATCTAAAACTACCTATGAATAGGTTTTCTCCAGGTGCTTGTTTTGTAGGAACCCTATTTTTCTTATATATATACAGCGGTCTAGGAAACTAACATTGTTCTAGTTTTCATTATTATTATTTAATTTGAATTTCCTATTACTTTCTTTCCAGATACACATGCTCTTGCTAGTTGCTGGTGGAATAAATGTGATACTTGCTCTGCGTTTTGGCAAATGTGTAGTTTTTTTCTAACTTCCCCAGGAAAAAACTACATTTATTTCACAAAATCAAAGACAGCTGCTTTTTTTCTCACCTGTTAGCTAGCCTACTGCTGTGATATGATTCTGTGGCCTCCGTTTCTGTGAAAAAAATTCTCACTGAGATTATTATGAACGAGTCATTTTTCTCTACTTCTCTAAAACAAAATAGACTCTGTCAGCAAAAATCATTTGAGGTGTGACGCATGTAACCAAGTTCTAACTAGTCAAGCAAAATTCTGAAAATGATTGCATAAAATGAGACACCAAATATAAAACCTCAATTCTGTGTTGCTAGTATGAAAAACTGTAGTTGAAATTATAAGTTTTATGAAGATAAAAATATTTTTCTATTGACCTTCTTTCTTCTTGGCTAAGTGTCGTGACTTACATTCTGTTCGATCTTTATCTCTGCGGCTTCTTTTTTTTATAATATTTCCCTCGATGCAGACCTCTCATACCATCTTGTTTCCTTGGTCTGGAATTCTTTCACTTTCCTGCTCTGCTCGTCCTCTGCTGCCTCTGATTTTCAAATGTATGTCCCGTCTCTTATCCAGCTTGACAGACCTCTTTTTATCAGCCCTGCTCTCTCTCGCTCTCTCTCTCTCTCTCTCTCTCCCCCTCTCTCTCTCTCTCTCTCTCTCTCTCCCCCCCTCTCTCTGTCTGTCTGTCGGGCTGTCTCTCTCTCGCTCTCTCTCTCTCTCTCTCTCTCTCTCTCATCCAGCTTGACATACCTCTTTTTATCAGCCCTGCTCTCTCTCTCTCTCTCTGTCTGTCTGTCTGTCGGTCTGTCTGTCTGTCTGTCTGTCTGTCTGTCTGTCTGTCTGTCTGTCTGTCTCTCTCTCTCTCTCTCTCTGTCTGTCTGTCTGTCTGTCTGTCTGTCGGTCTGTCTGTCTGTCTGTCTGTCTCTCTCTCTCTCTCTCTCTCTCCCTCTCTCTCTGTCTGTCTGTCTGTCTGTCGGTCTGTCTGTCTGTCTCTCTCTCTCTCTCTCTCTCTCCTGCTTTACATATTCTTCTCTCGGCTCCTGAACTGTGGACGTCCTGTGGATCTCTTGTTTGCTCCCCTTCCACGCTGTGCACTGTTTGAGACAACTCAAGGCCCATCTCTTCTACGAAGGATCTCCCAGCAGCTGGATCATAATAAGAACACTCTCCTCTTTCATATGGTAACATCTGCAATCTTGATTTATTGACAGTCTAAGCACAGAGAAATACATGAACAAATAGATAAACACACGAACCATGCCCTGTATAGTAACAAATATAACAAACACAAGACTCATTGAAATCAATAAACACATTTTTAAAAGCAAGGGAAATAACTACAACAGCATAAGAGCACCAATATTCGAACAATGGCCTGAGCCTGATGAAAGGCTTCTAGAAAGACAACACCTGTTGTTTTGTAATCACTCCGACGAATTGCACAATCCCCGTACACGCGAGGTGTAAAAAACCTTTAAAAATGACTAACTTGTAAGGAAAGCACAGCAGGCACTCCCACCACAATTTAAAATGCATAAGCAATGATTGAGGCTGACTGTAATAAACCCAGGCTATTACCAGCTGAGAGAGAAGGGCTCTACCACCTGGAACCGTGAGGACATCTGGCAAACAGCCTTCACTGCTTAGAATAAGGAGGAAGGCACACAGAGAAGGAAATTAGAAGAAGGAAACATTGATGGCTTCCCTGCAGGAGACGTAGCCAAAGAAATTCCCTAGCAAAGGCCTCAACAAAAGCATACAGATCATGAGAAAACCCAAAACATACCCAAAACGGAGGCATAAATGCCATATCGGCAGAGAAAGATAACATTGTTATGTGAACTCAGATATTATCCCAAGTATTACCTTTAAAAAGGCACGGTGGACACACTCAATCCCCATCTGCCACATTTTGCTGGTTTCTGAATCGACCCAAGTTATGAAAGTGTTCTACGACACAAGTGCGAGTGGCTTCATCGCACAAACTATTGTGAACGAAAAAATCTCCATCAAGATGCATCTGACACTCCTATGACATAAAAAATGTTCATTCTATTGCCGGCAGCAGGGGGCATCCCCAGGGAAGATGGCCCATAATGGGAGCTATTGCGGGACTCAGGAAATGATTCATGTGCTGAGTCCAGGAACATGTAGGGTCCATCTTCTACCAAGTTAAAGCGACCCACCATTACAATTATGCATCATGGTCTGTATTGTGATGACTCCCAGTTATAGATGAACATTGACCTTGTCGATGAAAGTTCCACATTTTGAGGCACGGGAAAGTGAGGTACTAGTCAAGCGTACCATCCTGGAGAACCTTTGACCTGGGTCATAATTGGCCCAAGAACAGGACCCTGACTTTCTAACAGATAAAGAGCCCTTCATGAGGGTCAATTGTAACATGAGACTTTTCTGAAGCTTTCTGGCTACTGCTACTAGAAATACTGCAACACCACTATGCACTCAAAAAGGTCAAATGCTTCTATTGTGCTTCTCTGGGGTACCTACAGTGTCAATCACAGCCACGGTGTCCCTCACATACATTGGAGAACTACTAGAATCATTTGGGCGCATACACTAGTTGTGCAAGAATAACATCAGGAAGTGGCAAGGGGCACAGCAAGTCTGTGTCCATTGTGAGTTAAAAGAGGGGCCTGGCTTAATCCTGCAGAAGACCAGTATGAACAATAGCGCTGAAGGCTGGGTTTATGGAAGCACCAAAGGACATATCATAAAACGGGATGAGACTGAACTGTACCACGTGCAGCAGTGACAGTCTGTGTTTCTTGCTGTCAAGGGGATGTCTATGGTATATGATAAAATGCTGCCAGATTGACATGTGAAAATTGTGAGCTGACATATGTTAGTCATTAATAGGAATTATTTAGTGGCTTTGACAGTACCACACAGTATCTACAACATTGTACCATCCCATTTGTAAGTCCTTCTTTGTATGCGAACACCCCATCATGATTTTTTTAATTGCTAATCTCTCCACCCTCTAAAGAAAAAAATCCTGTGTTTGAGTTTATGTGGGAGGATTGTGAAATATATTCTGTGAAAATAAACATGCCAATATATTGTTTTATAATTTGTCAGAAAAATGCATTATAAGTTGTTTAGTATGATCTATTTAAATGTATGGGGAGCTGGGATCCATTCTTTCCTATGTTGTAATTAATAACAGCAGTGGAATAAAAAAGAGAATGTCTTAAATGTCTCCTTATCAGCTAATGAACATGAATTTCTAACAAAGATTAAAGTGAAAAAGCTAAAAAGCTATCTCTCCTTCATTTACTTAATAGCAGCTATATGAGTTTCGGCGGTGCGGGAGCAGGCGGTACGCCACCGGTATGCTTCCGCACCGCCAAAAGTCAACACCGCCTGCCCGCCAGATCACAAGTTTAAAGTTGTCTGGCGGATTGGCAGTGTGGCGTTCCTGCAGCGGTGCCTTAGAAAACAGGCGCAGCAATGGGACCACACAATAAGGTTTCTGCAAGGCATGGACTCGCAAGTCCATTCTGTGTAGGAACTGGGGTACATGCACACAGGGGGCGCACATGATGTGCCCCCCTGCCTGAATCCCCATGCGGAGGAGGTACAGGAGCTGTGTACCCCTTTGTTTTCTCTTCACCACAGTTTTCATGGAGCAGGATCCTCCATGACAACGCCGGTGGACAGGAATCTCATAATATGCTTGGCAGGACCATGGCGATCCTGTGAAGCATATTGTGGCCTCAAGACCACTGTGCCACCGCCATCATCAGCAGTTCCAGGGTGATCCGACTTCCCAACTCTTAATGGGGAAGTCGGACCACTGGTGCAGCGGTAGCTGGACCGCCACTGCCACACCACCATGAGTGTGGCGGTCCTCGAACTGACAGACTCGTAATTAGGCCCATAGTGTCCACTGTCTCTGGCAGTAGCATTTGTGATGTCACAACTCATCTGCAGTAATTTCGTACAGTAAATTAACTGTGTGATTGTCTTATTATAGGTTACTAGTACTGGTGTGGAAACGTTTTTCTTTGACAATTTCAGTTCAACCCATAGCTTACAATAGGGCCCTCCAGCTCTGCACTGAAATCTTCTTCCCTGCAATGGATCATTGCCACTGTTTTAGAATACAGTATCAATCGAAACCATCTCAATAACCATCATGAATATTGTCATTAGTTCAGTCAAGGAAGAGAGTTTTGAATCAGTTCAAAAACAATTGTTCAAAGTCAAGCTAAGAAAATAGTCACAGCAGTAGCCATAACCATAAAAAAATACACACTCAGAAACTAGTAGGCGATCACCATCAAAAGTAGCTCACAGAAATACTGCAAAAAGTGCTAAGGGAAACAAGCATTGGAAATGCAATAGGTCTCGCATTAGGAAAGTTTTAGCTATTGGTATTGTAAATTACACTTTTTGTATTTATGTGTTGGTTTTGAAAGTAGCAAAATTAATAGCTTTGTAAGTTACAATGTCAATAGTTTTAACTTTTGCAAATGTGACACCTATAGCATTTGTAATGCAATGTGTGTTGTATTTACGTGACTTAGATGTCTTGATATTACAAATAACAATGGCTTTTAATTTTGTAAATAATTAATACTTAAATCAAAGTTATTGTAATTTATAATGGCAATAGCTTAAACGTTTGTAAATAACTTTTGTGAAGATTATGTTCAGTGTATTTTATTGTGACGAAAATCCAAGAACATTGCATTTGCACCTACACACACACAGAGCCACACACATATAGATGTGGTGGTGGTGGATCTGGGGGATATGGTGGTGGTGGATGGGGTGGTGGTGGTAATGGTGGATGTGGTGGTGGATGTGGGGTGGATGTGGTGGTGGATGTGGTGGTGGTGGTGGATGGGGTGGAGGTGGTGTATGGGGTGGTGATGTGGTGGTGGTGGATGTGGTGGTTGTGGATGTGGTGAAAGTGGTGGTGGATGTGGTGGATGTGGTGGTGGTGGATGCGGTGGTTGATGAGGTGGCGGATGAGGTGGCGGATGTGCTGGTGTATGTGGTGGTGGTGGATGCGGTGGTGGATGTGCTGGTGGTGGATGCGGTGGAAGTGGTGGTGGATGTGGTGGTGGTGGATGTGGTGGTGGTGGATGTGGTGGTGGTGGATGTGGTGGTGGATGTGGTGGTGGATTTCATGGTGGATGTGGAGGTGATGGTGGATGTGGATGTGGTGGTGGATGTGGTGGTGATGGTGGATGTGATGGTGGATGTGGTGGTGATGGTGGATGTGGTGGTGATGGAAGTGATGGTGGTAGATGTGGTGGTGGTGGATGTGGTGGTGGATGTGGTGGTGGATTTCATGGTGGATGTGGAGGTGATGGTGGATGTGGATGTGGTGGTGGATGTGGTGGTGGATGTGGTGGTGATGGTGGATGTGATGGTGGATGTGGTGGTGATGGTGGATGCGGTGGTGGTGGAAGTGATGGTGGTGGGTGTGGTGGATGTAGTGGTGGTGGATGTGGTGGTGGAAGTGGTGGTGATGGTGGATGTGGTGGTGATGGTGGATGTGATGGTGGATGTGGTGGTGATGGTGGATGTGGTGGTGGATGTGGTGGTGGATGTGGTGGTGGATGTGGTGGTGGATGCGGTGGTGGGTGCGGTGGTGGATGCGGTGGTGGTGGTTGTTGTGGATGTGGTGGTGGTGGTTGTAGTGGATGTGGTGGTGGATGTAGTGGTGGTGGGTGTGGTGGTGGTGCATGTGGTTGTGGTAGATGCGGTGGTGGTGGATGTGGTGTTGGATGTGGTGTTGGATGTCATGGTGGATGTGGAGGTGATGGTGGATGTGATGGTGGATGTGGTGGTGGTGGTGGGGGTGGTGGATGTGATGGTGGATGTGGTGGTGATGGTGGATGTGGTGGTGATGTGGTGGATGTGGTGGTGGTGGATGTGGTGGTTGTGGATGTGGTGAAAGTGGTGGTGGATGTGGTGGTGGAAGTGATGGTGGTGGGTGTGGTGGATGTGGTGGTGGTGGATGCGGTGGTGGATGAGGTGGTGGATGTGGTGGTGGATGTGGGGGTGGTGGATGCGGTGGTGGATGAGGTGGTGGATGTGGTGGTGGATGTAGTGGTGGATATGGTGGTGGATGCGGTGGTGGTGGTGGATGTGGCGGTGGTGGATGTGGCGGTGGTGG
Organism: Lissotriton vulgaris; assembly: GCF_964263255.1. Taxonomy (NCBI): domain Eukaryota; kingdom Metazoa; phylum Chordata; class Amphibia; order Caudata; family Salamandridae; genus Lissotriton; species Lissotriton vulgaris. The sequence continues at coordinate 1,757,560,376 of NC_141689.1, read as the reverse complement.
ATGTGGTGGTGGATACAGTGGTGGATGTGGCGGTGGATGTCATGGTGGACGTGGATGTGATGGATGTGGTGGTGGTGGATGCGGTGGTGAAGTGGTGGTGGATGTGGTGGTGGATGTGGTGGTGGATGTGGTGGTGATGGCGGATGTGGTGGTGGATGCGGTGGATGTGGTGGTGGTGGATGCGGTGGATGTGGTGGTGGTGGTGGATGCAGTGGATGTGGTGGATGCGGTGGTGGTGGTGGATGCGGTGGTGGTGGATGGGGTGGTGGTTGTAGTGGATGTGGTGGTGGATGCGGTGGTGGATGCGGTGGTGGATGAGGTGGTGGATGAGGTGGTGGATGTGGTGGTGGATGCGGTGGTGGTGGATGTGGTGGTGGTGGATGTGGTGGTGGATGTGGTGGTGGATGCAGTGGATGTGGTGGTGGTGGTGGTGGTGGATGTGGTGGTGGTGGATGTGGTCTTGGTGGTGGATGCGGTGGTGGACGTGGTGGTGGTGGATGCGGTGGAAGTGGTGGTGGAAGTGATGGTGGATGTGGTGGTGGATGTGGTGGTGGATGTGGTGGTGGTGGATGTGGTGGTGGATGTGGTGGATGTGGATGTGGTGGTGGATGTGGTGGTGGATGTGGTGGTGGATGTGGATGTGATGGTGGATGTGATGGTGGATGTGATGGTGGATGTGGTGGTGATGGTGGATGCGGTGGTGGTGGAAGTGGTGGTGGATGCGGTGGTGGATGAGGTGGTGGATGAGGTGGTGGTGGATGTGGATGTGGTGGTGGATGTGGTGGTGGATGTGGTGGTGGATGTGGTGGTGGATGCGGTTGTGGATGTGGTGGTGGTGGATGCGGTGGAAGTGGTGGTGGATGTGGTGGTGGATGTGGTTGTGGATGCGGTGGATGTGGTGGTGGTGGTGGATGTGGTGGTGATGGTGGATGTGGTGGTGGATGTGGTGGTGGATGCGGTGGTGGATGCGGTGGTGGTGGTGGTTGTAGTGGATGTGGTGGTGGATGTAGTGGTGGTGGGTGTCACCCTGGCGTTTTTTCTTGAATGAGGAGACATTTGCAAGAATTAGGTGTTTAGAGCATAGGCTGCGCGAAGGTGTATAGTTAGTGATAGATTGCCTAATAAATCTAGGGCCATTGTCATGGAGCGCCCTAAAGGTATATTGGATAATTGTCTACATTCCTGGCTGGCGAATTTAAGACGGTTTCTATGCATTGTGTTTTGCAATGTGGCATGTGCTATAAAAGTAGTGAAACCTGAAACCTCTCCACAGACATTGTATTTGGTGTTTGTGTAAAGACTGTGCAATGCATGCTGAAATGCAACAACATCTGGCAACGTTGAATTCCAAAATAATAGCCTCGCACCGCTAGGCTACCTAGGAGAAAATGCCAAGCCCACCTGAAAGAGCCTTCATTCGTTTTCGACTATGTTAATAAGACACTTTAAAAGTCTGCGAGAGCTAACCTTTCATGTAGTCTTATCAGACTGGTACGTGTCTACAGCATCTGCAGGGGTCAGAGAATGCACGGGCAACGCGGGGGCCTGCCTACACTGCTCGTGTATGCATTTTTTTTTTATAACATATTACAAGTACATCGTTTTTTAAACAAACGTGACAAATTTAAATACCCCTTATATACGGATTTCGACCATCTTAAAAGCTAGTATATGGAAAATACCGCATCTCGACCAAGAGACAAAACACGGCAAATGTCAAGTAAACATATCCCAGATCCATTATCAGTAAAGTGCCACAGCAGTGAGATAGGGTGCAATACACAAGCTGGCCTGAGTTGGAAAAAAACACGGCTCATTGGCGTGAATGTTAAAAAGTAAGAAGGGGAGGAGCAGAAGTAGTTGCCTTCAATGCTCACGTAACAAGCATTTACAAAGTCAAGAGAACTGGAATTTTAGTAAGTGAAAAGATGGATTGAAGGCAGAGAAGGGGGGGCGGGGAGAAATGCGACACGGCGGGCAGGGGAGGGGGCGGAGCGGGGAGAGGGTGTGAAAGCAGCAGGGGCCTGGAGTGCGGCTGAGGGAACAGACGGCGATTTGGTGATGTGCACGTGCATTTTAGGTCAATGCGCTTGCGCATTGACCTAAAAGCCACGGGCACAGCACCAAATGGCCAGTCAGTTAAAGTCTGTTTAAAGCCCTATAGTCTCGTGACCTCAATGCGCATGCGCATTGATAGGTCACGAGACCTAAAAAGGGATGGTCGCGGAATAATAGCCTGGAGCGGACTGGACTGCGTTAATTCTAACTAGGAACACATCTATCCATACTGATATAATAAAGAGAGAGGCCAAACCTTTGAGGCGGGTAATCTCAGGAACCACAGCACCAATCACAACACCCAATACAGCGTTGGAAAGGGCAGTTGCAGCCGAATGACATAGGCTATACAGACGCCCACCATATGCATATAAAAGGTAAAAGAACCTTGCCAGCAAAGTAGTTCCTTGTGGGCGTGTCTGCGTTGTGCTGTGGGCGTGTGCTGGGGGCGTGACAAACGCGGGGGGGCGTTTGGTACGTTCCGCCCTTCATGACATGTCTCATATCGTGTGCTAATCCCACCCTGCTCCCTTTAAATACCCCTGCACCCCATAATCATAACCCACCCTTACTCCTTAAAATACCCCAACACTCTTAAACACTAACCCATCTTAACCCTATATATATATCCTGTACCCCAAAACCCAAACCTATCCCTAAACCCTAAAAATACCCCTGTACCCCAAAACCCAACCTAGCCCTGAACCCTATAAATACCCCTGTACCTCAAACCCCAAACATACCCCTGAACCCTAAAAATACCCCTGTACCCCAAAACCCAAACCTAGCCCTGAACCCTAAGAATACCACTGTACCCCAAACCCCAAACCTACCCCATAACCCTAAAAATACCCCTATACCCCAAAAGCAAAACCTAGCCCTGAACCCTAAATATACCCCTGTACCCCAAAACCCATACCTATCCCTAAACCCTAAAACTACCCCTGTACCCCATAACCCAAAACTATATCTGAACCCTTAAAATACCCAAACCCCCCAAAACATATACCTCAGTACCCCAAAACATATACCACTATACCCATACTTACCTTATCCAAACATTAAAAAAACCATGTTTTTACCATTTTCGAATTTCGTTGTAAATGTATGCATGGTAAAAGCATATAAAATGTAATGCCATGCGTTATAATGGCATTGCGGAGTCATGGTATTTTCGTAATGAAAGTATGCGGAGTGATGGTATGCGGAAAGAAAGTTGCGGAACAATGGGTGTTTACTAACCCTGGGCGAAGCGCTACGCTACGCTCGCGGAGTTTGCGAAGTTTGCGCAACTTCGCACTACGTGAGCTGCACGTAGCACAGTGCGAACACGCGTAGTTCATCGTAGCGTAGTGCAGCGCTCATTTTTTGCTTGCTCGCGGTCCTGCACGTCATGTTCGCGACCGCGAGCAAGCAAAATGACATCCCGCCGAGATTCTCAACGCGGGGAGGTAAGGTTTCTCATTGTGAGTGGTTGCGCATGCTCGTGACCGCTCTCAATGAGAAACTACCAGTTCGCATTGAGAAAGCTGCACCTCGAGTAATAATCTACTCGAGCAACAGAAAACTACAGCTCGCACTGTGCAAGATGCCGTTTTCAATGATTGCACAGTGCCGGATGCTTGTCCGCACTGTGCAATTATTGAAAACACATCTTGCACAGTGCGAACATGCTACTACGCAGCTCGCGTAGTGCGAAGTGCGCTTCGCGTAGCTTCGCCTAGCGCTACTTCGCGAACTACGCCCACCCTTAGTGTTTACCCTCCCCCGGTAAGTACATTGGTGGCACGGCGGCCCACATCTCCAGCAACATACTCATATTTTTTCACCACCCATTTGAAAAATGCACAGGTCTCTCTCATTGATGGCCAGCACGGACATACACTTTTAGACACACCGCCCGCCACAAGTTCTACAAATGCGAACTTTAGAGCCTGGGAGCTACGTTCGAATCTCGCCATCAGCTCAACATCCTGTGATTCCAGGAAAATCGCTTTGTCTCCCCGTGCCTACCACAAATGAATGTGTTCTTCTGTAATGTAAATTGTGCTCATGCCATGTTGTCGAGTTCGCGCTATATAATATTGCAAGGAAAAATAAAGTAGGGAAACTCGAGTACACACACTACTGAACGCGCACTCTTAAGTGCATCAGCAGTGCACAGTGAATAGGAGCGTTTCACAGGCCTGTCACAGATAAGAAATGCTATCAAAATGAAATCCTACAAAATAATAAACTACTGCCGGCAGCAATTCATACCCGGACAACGTCGGGACGGGCTGCTAGTATATATATAAAAACGAAAGTATGTCTGTTTGTCCTTTATGCATTACTACACCATTCATCCGATCACCATGAAACTTTGGGAAGTTGTTGAGTACACTCCCGCGAAGGTTTCTGGCAAAAAAAAAAAAAAAAAAAAAAATTGTTAAAAGTTGTTGAGTACATTCCCGTGAAGGCCGCCCGCACATGCACAAGAAATGCGCATGGGCGGGCGGCCGCGCATGCGCGTTGGTATCCAAGATGGCGGCGACAGCGGCCCAAACGAGCAGAGGGAGCCCCGGGACGCAGCAGACAAGGTAAGTGCCTTTTATTTACTTTTATTTCTTGCATTTACAAAAATTAGGTATGTAGGGGAGGGCGGGAGGGAGGCGGGTGGCGGGCAATTCGCTACGCCCACGTAGTGGGCGTAGTGTTGCCTGTTACACCTACTTTGCAAATGGCGAAGTAGGCAACACTACGCCCACTCCGTGGGTGTAGCGAAGTCCTTCGCCCAGGGTTAGTGCTGAGTATATGCAACAAGACACCCTCACTCTCAGCAGTGGCCAGTGCAGGTCGGAGTGGTGGGGTGTTGGAGCTAGGTGAGGGGATTTCAGCAGATGGTGGCGAGGGTAAGTTAATTATTTATTTAGTTTTCCCTTGTGGTCATCTGTCGAATCTCCCCTTACCTTCATGGGCCGCTCCTGCTCTCTCTTTCGGATCTTCTCAGAGTGTGTTGATTTGGCTCAATACCACTTTCATCATTGGACTCAGTTTCTTCAGGTTTCATTTCTAATATTCAAGCAATTGACAAGCTTCTGCTCAGGTTCCTGTGTTCATAGCTTTGTGGCATCTCAGTTTGTCCATATACTCTTCTTGATCCAGTACTCATTCCTTTACCTGGATCTTTTTTTGATCAGGAATAATGTCAGTGGCTCCATTCTGAGGATTAGTCTCTGCTTCCTTTTCGTTAGAGACTTGGTTTCCACTCTGTGTAACCTCAGGCACCTGAGTTTCTCATTCAGCTTGTTCATCTTCACCTCTCTGTTCCTATTTCTGTTGTACAGGCAACTGTACTGCTGGTCTGGGTGGTCTCATGGGTGGTGCAGTCACTAATGTTCTTTTTTCAGGATTATAGACCACAATTGCTTCCTTAGGATTTCTCACTTTCTTGGTGTGTGAGTCATGAATCCAGTTTGGAATTCCAGCACACTTAACAGCAATATTTGTTGTCAAAATGACCTGGAAGGAGCCTTTGCTTCTGGGCTCCAGACAAGTCTTCTGAACGAGCCTCTTGATCATGCCCCAATAATCAGGACTGAGGATGTGGCACCGTTCTTGCTGTGGATCTTGTGTTTTCACCAAATCCTGATGAGAAATAGAACGGACTACAACAGCTAATCCTTTGCAGTAATCCAAAATAATATCATCAGTGATATTCAAGATTGCATTTGCAGGAGCAGCTGGTAATATCACGGCCCTGCCCATGAGAAGTTTGTGCGGAAACAAACCCGTCTTCCTGTCTGCAGTACTTCAAATGCTCATTAACACCAAGGGTAGTGCATCTGGCCATTTCTGAGAAGTTGGAGCACAAACCTTTGCCAATCAATACTTGGAAGTTGTGTTTACGTGTTCGAGTATTCCTGGAGCTTCAGGTCTGGAACTACAGTGAAATCTTTGCTGAGTCTGTAATACTGTGCAGATCATTTTCAGAACCTCAATATTAAAATTACTTCCTCTATCTGACTCTAGAGAAATCGGAATTCCATACCTTGGTATCAACTTACACAATAACAGTTTAGCTACAGTGAGGCTACCATTTCTCCAGGTTGGATCGGCTTCCACCCATCTCGAGGAAATGCATGCAATGACAAGGGTATGTCTCAGCCCGTTATACACTGTCATCTCAATAAAGCCCATTTGCATTCTATTGAAGGGACCATGCGATCTCCCTATGTGTGTCAATGTAACGTGTTCTCTTCCAGCATTCACTCGTTGACATATTACACATCTGTGTCAAATTTCTTCAGCCAACATTCGTAATCAGAGATTGCACCAGCTTTGCCTAAAGATTTTCACCATGGAATCCCTACCTAAATGTGGGCATCCATGATCAGCAGACATTCAAATGTCATTTGCATTTTTCTCACAACCTGCTTTTATCCAACTGCTCTGTTCTTCCTCCGAAACATTTTCCTGCATTCACTTTAATTCATCCCAAGTATCAGTGACTTTTAGCAACATTGTGAATTAACTCTCTTCTTCCGACTCAAACTACAATTAGAAGTGGACCACACCAAACCCATACTGGCTATCTGTAAAAATGGTGACCTTCATTTGTGCAGTTGAACTGCATGCTCTGGTAAGGGCAATCAATTCGGCAACTTGTGCTGAGGGAACTCTTTAGAGCAATGAAGCTTTGACAACGTCATTTATTGTGCATACAGGATATGCTGCTCTTAGTGTGGCGTTGTTACGTCTTTGATATGAGGAGTCTACAAAAATGACATGGTGAGGCTTAATTAAGGATTTATCCTTAATTTCAGTTCTCGGTTTGGTGCATAATTCCATGACAGTATGTGGAACCTTAGCAGTTAAGGGGTAACTCATCACTACGTTCTTTTCCATACTTCTCTCACCACGGCAACCGCTTTTAGGTAACTGGGAAGACCTGCAACTATGGGATCAAGAGTAGTAGAGTCGCTTTCAGGCATCTCCGTGCATTAGTGTCAGCAATGAGAGAGTGCACACATCTCTTTCACTTGAAAATAGTGTGAATTATTTTGAATAATTAGGCATTCCCAGGCTGGGGGACAGCACAATTTGTCTTTAATCTCTTGGAATGCTTTTGAGCAGTTGTTGTCATATAGAGTCAGATTTGACACATCCCTGCATGTCAACCTTAGTAAAGGTTTTGCCATTAAGGAAACGTTTGGAATCCACTGCCTACAGTAGCCAATAATCCTGAAAAACATCCTAACTTCTTTTTGAGTTTGTGGTGGATTCACTTTCTCTGGTGGCACCTTTCTAACTCCTGTCAACATGATGTGTCCCAGATATTGAACCTCTTTCTGACAGTATTGCAGCTTTCCTTGAGACACTTTGTATCAATTCACAGCCAGGTGATTAGATAAGACAATGATGCCTTGTGTAGAAGCTTCTCATGCTTCTGGTACCACAAGCAAGTCGTCAATGTATTGCACATGGGTCTATTTGCTTGGCATTGGTCAAGAGTAGCGGAGAAGTATGCCACTGGCTTGCCGGAATCTTCAGGAATCTGTGTCAGCACTAAGAGATTGCAACCAATCTCTTTCACTGCAAAATAGTGTGAATTATTTTAATTAATCACTGTCTACAATAGCCAATCATTCCCAAAAGCATTCAGTCTTCTTTATGAGTTTGTGTTGAAGTCAATGTCTCTGGTGACACCTTTCTAGCTCCTTTCACAAAGATCTGTCCCAGATAATGAACTTCTTTCTGACAGTATTGCAGCTTTCCTGGAGACAATTTGCATCCATTCACAGCCAGGTGATTCAATAAGACAATGGTGTCTTGTGTATAAGCTTTTCATTTTTCTGATGCCATAAGCAAGTCATCAATGTATTGCACAAAGTTCGATTTGCTAGGCATTGATCAAGAGTAGTAGAAAAGTATGCCACTGGCTTTGTGGCATCTCCGTGCATCTGTGTCAGCACTGAGAGAGTGCACCCATCTCTTTCACTGCAAAATAGTGTGAATTATTTTGAATAATAAGGCATTCTCAGAGCTGGGACGAAACACAAGTTGTCTTTCAACTATTGGAACGCTTTTGAGCAGTTGTTGTCATATGGAATCGGATCTGACACATCTCTGCATGTCAACCTTAGTAAAGGTTTTGCCATTCAGACAAAGTTTGGAATCCACTGTCTATAGTAGCAAATCATTCTGAAAAAAATCTTGACTTCTTTTTGAGTTTGTGGTTGATTCACTCTCTCTGGTGACACCTTCAAGCTCCTTTCGCAATGATGTGTTCCAGATATTGAACCTCTTTCTGACAGTTTGAAGCTTCCCTGGAGACACTTTGTATCCATTCACAGCCAGGTGATTCAATAAGACAATGGTGTCTTGTACATAAGCTTCTCGTGTTTTTGATGCCACAAGCAAGTCGTTAATGAATTGCGCAAGGGTCTATTTGCTTGGCATTTGTAAGGTTTCCAGATTTCTATTTAGAATCTGGTTGAAAATGGATTGCCTCTCTGTGTACCCTTGTGGGACATGGCACCATGCTAATACTTCCTGTTAGAACATGAAGGAAACAAGATATTGCCTTTCTATGTGCAAAGGCACTGAGAAGAAAGCCTGACATGAATCAATGACTGTAAACAGCCCTGCAGTACACAGGATCTGAGACAATATTGTGGCTTAATTTGGTACAATGGGACAATAGGGAGCAATGCTTTCTTTATTTTTTCTCAGGTCCTGCACTATTCTGTACCTTCCATTGGTCTTCTGCAAGCCCATATTTGGAGAGTTACACAGACTTCCAATTAGTTCCCTCAAAACTCCTTTCTGTAACATGTCTTCTATGACTGGTGTTATTTCTGCAATAACCTCTGCCGTCAAATAGTATGAGGGTGTTATGGGAAACACTGTGTTTGGTTTTGCAGTAATTTGGACTGGTTCTACACATTGTATAAGTCTGACATCCTTCCCTGTGAGATCTCAAACTTCAGCATTCACTGTTTCTCTTACATCATCCAATGATTCTTCAATTTTAAACAAAGGGTACATTTCTCTCTTGTTTTGCTGTCTGAGTAATTGAAAATCTACATTCTGGGCCTGAAAAGCAACAGTCTCCAGTGTGCAGGAAATAGTGAATTTATCTTGCACAGCAAATCTTTCACTAGTAGATTTGCAGGGAACGAACTAGTGCTTTTCATCAAATGGATCTATTTTTACTGGGACCTTTTCTGAAAGGAATTCATGAAATGTTTATTTGTAACTCCTACAACTTTATTTTTCGCGAGAGAGGTAGATCTGAAACGTCCACTGTTCTCACTGTGGTTCTAGTTGCACCTCTATCAATCAAACCTGATATGAGGAGGCCATATACTTCAGCATCAACATATGGACCACTCTGGCCTACCTCTAAGACTGGCAAGGTACACAATCTTTCTCCCCTCTCAGGCACCTTCATTGGGAATTATGAGCATTGATTGGACCGGTGGGGAGGACATCATTGATGCCTGACCTTGCACAGGCATTTCCACCTGCTGTGTAGGCACATTTAGTATTTGCATTCTTTTTGGCATGTGTGCAGTTTCACCAATGTTATTAGGATTATAGCTATAGTTTCTTTTCCACTGTCCAATTTTATGACAGATGTGACAGAGAGCACAATCTTTTCATAGCAGCAACATCTGCTCCAGAACCTGTACCCACAGGAACACCACTACCTTGAGACATATTAAATACTTCTTGTTTTCCCTGAAAACCAACTGTAACTGCAACTCCTTGCATATTTACTTGATGTCCTGCAAACAAAGGAATCTGAAAACCTTTCTGAGCCAAACTTGTTTTGCCAACATAAACTTTTCTTTAAAATTCTTCTTCTTTATGTCCAACTCATCACTGCAGTATTTAGCATCTCTCGAGATTTAATCGAGCGACTTGTTCTGCCAACAGATCATGCGTTGAGTAGTATGCGTACAGTTCTCCGGTTGCAGTCCTAAAACAAATTGTGACTTACAAATCCCCATATCCTTTTCTTCAGGTTATTCTCATCCACTGTGACACCTGTAACATTTGTTCATAATAGTCATGCACTGTTACTTTCAACTCTAGGGTAGTTCTTTAATTTAGTCCAATCCAAATCTCTCGGTGGCACTATGCCTTTCAGGGAGTAAACACTGCCTCACATTTCTCCATCACTATAGGAGATGGTGCATTTGTCTTAGTCTACCTCACAGGTTTCCTTTTCGTTCATTGTACCACAGTCTTTCATTCAGCCCATAAACCAGCAGGTACTACAATGTCTAAAAAAGAAGTTAGATCTGTCCACAACATCTTTGAAAGTTTTTTTAATTGTTCCACTTATGCTTACCCTTGTTGAATGCATTATAATAGATTCTACATGCTTCCATTTTCTACTTACTTTTTCACCTTTCTTACCCTGTGAACCTTCCACAGCCAATCAAACTCTTTACTCTGCAACAAAGTCTCAAATTTCTTCTCAATTCTGACATGCAGATAATTAGAAAATGTTTATAACATACCACTTATATTGTCCTCTAAAGGGACTTCCTTACTATATTAACTAATAGTTTAAGCAATTTCCAATAATTATCCTAAATGGACTATGAAGGTAATAAAAAACGCTTCTAACTAATTGCTCAAACTTAATAGACCTCCAAATAAGCACATTTCCAAAGGAATATATAAAGATTAATACTCCAAAAAATTCCTATTGCAATAATATCACTTTATAAATAATACACCTCAAATGCCTTGCCTCCACACAATGGAATAGCCGACGTCTGTTAACCGATTATATAATAAAATCAACAACACCTGTTTTCAACTTGCTCAATATCCCAATCTGTCATTTGAAAATACCCATTTGCCTCAATCGTAGTATCCCAATCTCCTAAAATGGTTCCCCACTAATAAACGTAGTTTGTGTGGTGGGCGTGCTTAAAATCAAGTTTGTGATTTATTTAAATGGCCTGATTGATCATGCGAGACTCTGGGAAATAACTGGTGACATTTGCCCAATGGCGCTGTCACACACAGCCTAATTTCCCTTCACGCACTCGCCGGCACCCCTGGTGTTAATCCGCGTACGTGGTAACCGAGAACGGCCCAATACTCGTCAGACCAGCAAGATTACCAACAGCTGTGTGCCACTACATGCGTTTAGGCAAAGGTATGAGATCATTAGCAGCATGCTGTGGGCCATAACTGCTAAACTGCAGAGACGATGGTGGAACAGTGCCTACATTTTCTTACAATTTTCATGAAAGAGTTGCATTAAAAAAATACATTGTTACCTTCTAGAAATTCATTTATTTTTTCTGCTTTACAGCATTGCACAAACTCATAAGCTTAATAAATTCCTTAACAACAACATCAACAAAAGAGGCTACATCTGACATGAATGCGGCAGCCTTCCTGCAGCCTCGGGACTACCACCTCCCAAGGGCAATTAACATAGAAATGTGGGGGGCCTTCGCAGCTCCCTGCAGCCCTGGGGACCGCCACGTCCCCAAGCCTCAAATAATATAATGGAGGGGGTCCATTGCGGACCATCACCTCCTAAAGTGAAGATTGAAGGGGGAGCACAGCCCCCTTCCTGGAGCAAAAGATTTCCCTAGGGACCGCGACCCCCAAGGTCCGGCTTCTGCTTTGTTCCAGGGAGCCCATCCCCAGGACACTGCTAATTGCCATGGCTTGGTGGAGCTTTTTTTTCTTTTATTATTTTTTGGGATTTTCAATGGAGACAATTATCTTCAGCGCTACACATGGCGGAATCAGTGAACCAGCAAAATCAAATCATAACAAAAACATCATAACCATTGTAATTGTCTTTGCACACCTTATTCCTGCACAGATAGACCATGTCGCATATTAACAAGCGTTTGTCATGAAAAAGTACATTCACAGTTCAACATCCCTCAGTATCAAGGTTCAATTCACTATGATTCTGTGCCATGAGGTATTGACTTAAGGGTCCCCATATATCTTTGGGTTTAGAAGATGAAGGGAGTTATTCTGCATATAACTCGAGAATTTCTTTGCAATATACCATATCTCGGACCCAGTGTTTTACACGGGGGTCAGAGTACTCCCCCATGTGAGTGCTATGCATTGCTTTGCTAGTAGGAGGGCAATTCTCACAAATGTATCTAGCGTCCCCTTCAGCTATGCTTGGTGGAGCTTTACAGCTCCTGCCAAGCCATAGCAAGTTGTGCTCCCCTTCTGGAAAGCGAGAGCAGAACAAATGCGCCTACTTATTAGAAGCGGAGCTCAATTGCGTTTACACAGAGGGAGATGCATGTTTAGCAGCTCCCTGTGTGTAAAAGCAATTCCGGTTTCCTGTGGTCCCAACACTTCTATGTGGGTGCCCTGGGTTGGACCAGGGCACCCACACTAGTGGCCAGCTCCTAGGGGATGGACCCTAGGGCCAAAATCGGTCCGGGAGGGGGCCACTCAGCCCCCCTCCATTTAAATGTATTAAAAATAGATTTTTAAAAAGGCCGGGCCCCGGGGAATGAAGTCCCTAGGGCCAAGATTGGCCAAGGGAGGGGGGCACGCAGACCCCATCTCCCATATAAAAAAGGCATGGGAAGGAGAGCCATAAACTGCACAGAGTCTGCAATGGCAGTCCTGGGACATGTTTTAAAAGGCTACTTAAGTGTGCGGCACTATATGTGCTGCAGGTGAACTAGCAGCATTTATTTACAAGCCCTGTGTACTTGCTGCATAACTTTACTAGGGACTTATAAGTAAATTAAAGGTGCCATTTGGGTGTAAGCCAAATTTACCATGTTTATAGGACGGAGCACAAGCTCTTTAGCACTGGTTAACAGGCCAACAGAAATAAATTTCATCAAACAGGAGCTGAAAAAGAAAACAGTTTGTGGAAAGACCACCCTAAGATTGACAAGAGCTCACTTTACAAATCCAGTGAATTGGGAGGCTTGTGTCACCCACCGGCCTGGGGAGAAACATTTGAACCATTTCCCCCACCCTTATCCCCATGAAAGGCTATATGTAAACCACCCCAGCATTTCCTATATGCTGTGGAATAAGGTGTTTGGTTTCCCTACCTCAGTGTACCTTCCACAGTTCACCTAAAAGGGCCAGAGATGGCTACTGATCTGGCTTGCCACTTGCGACTCCTAGCACTACCTTTGAGACCCTTGGCCTCAGAGGTGGCAAAACCAGTCTAAGAGCAGAATGTAATCAATTTCTCAATTCTCATTATTGCGAAGACATGAAAAATATCTGAACAAAACATTCACCTTTGTAAAGTGACAGTGTCTTTCACATGGTCATATACCAGATATTCTAACAATGAAAAGGAATACTGTAAGCCAGTATGTCAGCATCTTAATCAAAACATAGATGGTATCAAAAATGTCTATTTGTTTGTGTAATTAACTGTTGTCTAAATATTTATATTGAGCACTCACTATGGGAATTGTAATGTCCTAGTCAAAGGTCATATGTAATCACTTTCTAGGATGTCAAAGGATGGGTGCTACCTCCAGCATTTTGCTGAATCAGCGTCTATGTACTCATGTCACTGACAGAGATTTGGAAAATATGAATGTGCCAGGTAGAAAGGTACAAATTAGGGAGCTTATGACATTATTGCAAAAATGGGGTGACATAGAAAAATGGAAAACTAGGTGGGCAAAGAAAAAAGAAGAAGCCCAATCAAAACAAACTGCATCCGAATATGTGTTAAAAGAAGCAGAAAAGGTAGAAAGGTTATGTCCCATGAGAGGTACCAGGTAGAGGTTATGTACATGTCCCATGGTCCCCACAGGATATTTTGTCATTCACAAATGATTTCCCAAAACTTCGCGAGAAACCTGTTGACTGGTACAGACAAGTCGTGAGGTTTGTGAAGGTTTCCAAATGTCTTTTGAAAGATTTAGATGGATTATTTGACATTGTTGTTCCTGTAGATTTGTGGACAGAATGTAAAGTTGCTATTGATTGGCCTAGTGATGAGTACCCTAGAGACCCAAAGACAGGAGCACCTTCTGATGAAGTTATGAAAAAATACAACCAAGTAATACTCTACCTCAAAGAGAAGGCACCGGCAAAAGAAACTGATTGGACTAGGATAGATAGAACCACTCAGAATAAAGATGAATCTGTGCATGCATATTATTAACGCCTGTTACAAGTATTCAAACAGTACAGTGGTTTGGATAATATTGACATGAAACACATGACGCATTTCATCTATCGGTTTGTGTCAGGATTAAGACCAGAAATTTCATAATGGATGAAAGATCATAAAATTTGCTGGCAGGCCAAGCTAATTGATGAAATTCTTAAATATGCAAAGTATTGTGAAGATGAACTTAACAATAAAAGAAAAGAATTAAAAGAAAAGAAAATTTGGGCACAAGTAAAATTAGCAGAGCTACAGGAACTTCAATTGAGCCAAATGAACAATAACCAGACTCAAGGTGATGGTAATGGGGGTAAGCCAAGGGGAAAATTCAATTAGGGAGGAGGCGAAGAAGAAATTTCATTGTCACAGGTGTGGCAAGTTGGGGCACTGGAAGAACGAGTGTAAGGCTGTGCAAAACAGTAATGTGCAAACAAATGATTTGAATCCACAGGCGCAGAATGAGGTGCCACGGATGCAACATCAGCAGGTAATATAAAACCAGTTACCCCTTGCACCTATGCCAAATTTTAGGAGCAAAGCACATCAGAGTGTGGATACCACAAATTTGAAGGGAAGTGAGAGGAGAGACGCAGCAACATCACAATTTCTTTTGAGTGATACATTTTTCAGTGAGGACACGTACTGACGATGTCTGAGAGGGGAGTACAAGGAGTGCGTACTTGGTGCCTCCTTGCAGGTAGATCAGTCAGGTCCATACATTGAAGGAAAGGTTGAAGGAAATTATGTCAACTTCCTATTGGACACTGGTGCTACCCATTCTACTGTGAGAACAACAGACATTCCAAACCTACCCCTCTCGGGAGAAGCGATCCAAGTAGTGGGCATTTCTAATTAACAAATTAGTACCCCGGTTACAGAACCAATAGAAGTTAGAATAGGCAATTTTAAAGAAATGCACAGATTTGTTGTGTGGGATTCATGTCCAGTGAACCTGTTAGGCAGAGACTTGTGCAAAATGAATTGCAGCATCTTTTGCACTCCAAGTGGTGTTGAAATTCAAACCCCAGACGAAGACGGAATCTATAAACTAATGTTAGCAAAACAAGAAATAGAGAATAAAAAGTTAACTGTAGAAGACCTACCAGAAGAATTACAACATATTGTAAATCCTAATGTGTGGGATTTTACCGGAAAAGATGTAGAATTAATGGCAAATGTTGATCCAATAAAAGTGACAGTAAAAGAAGGTGCAGTTTACCCAAATATTCGACAGTACAAAATGAGCCCAGAAATAAAAGCAGGTGTTGCAGCAGAGATAAAGTGCTTGGTTGAAACAAGAAATAATGCGCAGTCCATGTAATTCACCCATAATTGGCATAAAGAAACCGAGCGGAAAGTACAGGGTCATACAGGACCTCCGAAAAATCAATAAGATTGTTATCCCATGCTGTCCAGTTGTACCAAATCCTGCAGTGATTCTGTATCAGATACCGTGGGAGGCTGGATGGTTCACCTTAATAGATTTATGTCACGCATTTTTCTCGATTCCATTGCACCCGGATAGCAAATTTATTTTTTCTTTTGAATTTAACAGTCATGTGCACGTCTGGAACTGCGTTCCTCAGGGGTTTACAGAGTCCATCGATTTTTAATCAGATTTTGAAAAAGTGCCTTGAGTCTTTGGTACTGCCCGGGCAGTCAATCCTGGTCCAGTATACAGATGACCTATTGGTGGCGTCTAAAACTCGAAATGACTGTGTTGCTGAATCATTTGGGTGAAGGAGGGCATAAAGTGTCACCTAAGAAATTACATTTTTGTGCTACGTCAGTGAAATATCTGGGGCTGAGGTGTCAGAAGGGTTACCTCAGAAAGAATCAGAATAATCAAAAACATGAATCTACCTCAAACTCAGAAAGAGATCAGAATGTTTCTTGGAGTTGTAGGTTACTGCAGGCAATGGATTTTGGGATTTGCAGTCCTAGCAAAACCATTGATACAAATGACAAAGAAAGAGCAAAAGACCCGGTAGAATGGGATGACGAAAGCATGACTGCTTTCTTGAAATTACGAGAAGGTCTGTGTACAGCTCCAGCATTAGGGATGCCTGACTAATCAAAAGACTTTGCACTATTTTGTGATACACAAGATAATTGTGCACTTTCAGTTCTGACCCAAACTCACGGTCTGATGAGACGTCCTGTGGCATATTTTTCTTCCACATTGGACCCAGTGGCATCTGCATTACCAGGGTGCCTGAAAGCAGTAGCTGCAACCTGCATGAGCCTTGAGCAAAATGAGTCCATTATTATGGGACATCCAGTGACAGTGTATGTTCCACATGCAGTTGTGATTTTTTTAACAAGGACTAAGACTCAGTACCTAACTCCTAGTCGGCTGAATATGTATGAGCGAATCATTGTAGGTGCAGGAAACATCACAATTGCCAGGTGTAACATTCTGAACCCAGCAACACTGCTACCTGATTCACACTTTGCAGAAGTGAAGGGAGAAGTCAAACATGATTGTATCGACCTGACTGAATACAGTACAAAAGCACCCCCAGACATAAGAGAAGAGCCATTAATAAATCCTGAATATGAGCTATTTGTAGATGGCTCATGTATGAGACATGAGGAAGGAGGTTTGAGTACTGCCTATGCAGTGTGCACATTGGGGGTCCAGTTGAAGCATCCTATTTACCTGGAGTCAAGTCTGCACAAGTAGCTGAATTGGTTGCATTAACAAAAGCTTGCAAATTTGGGAAAAATTGGAAAGTAACCATTTACACTGATAGCCAATATGGTTACAGGATTGTGCACGACTTTGGCCAGCTCTGGATGCAAAGGGAGTTTCTGACTTCTTCAGGTACTCCTATTAAAAATTGAAATAATGTAAAAGATTTACTTGAAGCAATACAATTGCCAAAAGAAGTGGCTGTGGTCAAGTGTGCTGCTCACCAATCTGGAAATGACATTGACAGCTGGTTACCAATATACTGACCAGTTACCCCAACATTGCGCAAAATTTAAAATGGCAATAAACAAGAAAATTGAAGTGGGTGGAAACAGCTGCCAACTTATGTTGCTTGAAGGTGTGAGAACGTGGGAAGAAGTGAGAGACTTGCAAAATGAAGCAGAACCAAAAGAAAAGGAAGAGTGGAGGAAGATAGGTTGTCAGAGAAGGGTTGAAGATGGTGTCATTGTTTATCTTGATAGTAGGCCTGTGTTACCAGACTGTATGCTTGCTCCTATGGCTAGGATGTTCCACGGAGATTCTCATTTGGGAAGAGATGCAATGATACTTTTGTTCAGACAGTCATGGTTCAATGCGAAATTCAGGAACATAGCAGAAACACTTTGCCACAGATGTTTAATTTGTCAACAAATGAATCCTGGAAAGAAAACTGTAGTGTTACCAGGAAAAATTGGGAAGGCAGAGTGTCCCTTCATACGATTACAGATTGATTTCATTCAGTTACCCCCTTGTCGAGGACTAAAATAAATTCTTGTCATTGTCTGCCTATTTTCAAAATGGGTGGAAGCTTACCCCACACGTAGGAATGATAGCATCTCTGTAGCCAAACTCCTACTCAGAGAACTCATACCTAGGTTTAGTTTTCCAGTAACAATTGAATCAGACCAAGGAAAACATTTTAATAGTGAAATAATTGGCCTAATCTGTGAAGCATTCAACGTTAAGCAAAAGCTGCACTGTGCATACCGCCCAGAGGCTTCTGGAGTGGTAGAACAACTGAATGGCACAATCAAGTAAAGATTGGGAAAGATGAATGAATCTACCCGATTAGAGTGGCCAGATGCTTTATCTCTTGTTCTGATGGGACTCAGAAGTATTCCAGACTGGAACACAGGCTTGAGTCCTCATGAAATACTAATAGGAAGAGCAATGAGGCAAGCATGGGAGCCAGGACACAAGTTGATAAATATATCTGATGATTTAGTACTGGAGTACTTCAAAGAACTGGCTAACCAAGTGCGTTCTATCTCTCACCAGGGTGGAGAAGACGCTGTTGCCAGACAAGCAACTCCAGCACATGACCTGAACCCAGGTGATTGGGTAGTGTTAAAGAAACACACTCGAAAATCTTGCCTTGCACCAAGGTGGGGAAAACCACGACAAGTAATTTTGGTTACCACCACAGCTGTAAAGTGCAAATGAGTTCCACACTGGATCCATGCCAGTCACACAAAGAGAGTGACTGAACCTGATGAAACTGAAGCTGAAGGTTGTGCAGCTGAGGGGGTCTCAAGATATTGATCCTGAAGTAGCTGAAGAGGAACAACCAAGCACCAGTCAAGATGATTGGATTCCAGTAGTTGAGATACCTGCAGAATACGTGAAAACCAGAAGTCAGACTTAACTAGACAGGCAGAGTGATAGTGAGGATGAGATAAGTCTAGAAGAACGTACTCAGATTACAAAAATCCAAGCCAGTCGTAATTCTGAGGGGGACCAGATAGGGAAAGATGAGAATACTCAGACAATTGACATTTCTCTAAGAACTCTTGAGTCTGAGGAGGAACAGATAAGTAATAAGGCGAGAGCTCAGGCAGAAGAAAATGAAGGGTTCAAAGAGCTTGAGCAGGCCAGATAGGTGTAGAAAAAAGTGTTCAGGAAGATGAAGGCGAAACAAATCAAAATCAAGGTCAAATCCAGCAGACGTCTGAACAAGGCCAGATTAGTAACCAGGCAGAAGAAACAGAAATAAGACCTGGACCCAGTCAGATAGAGAGGGATGCGGAAGACAGCATTGAAATAGATGTCCCACAACTGAATGAAAATAAGAGAGCACTGGAAGAAGGCCAGAGCACTTTGCCAGCTAAAAGGCTCAGAAAAGGAGACAAGTGGCCTAGGTTTGTCAAAAGACTGAGATTTTGTTTAAAGACAATAATTCATTCTTTCGGAAATCTTTATTCGGCTATATTCCAAGCCATAAAAGAATACATTATAAAAACAAAGATTTCTAATTTAGAAAAATAAACAGTATAAACAATAATTCTTGAAAAGAAAAAAGAGACATTTCATATCACCGCCCTAGACACACCAATAATTATACTGAGACAGAAAGGAATCTACATTCCTAGTGCCATATGGCAACATTTTTAAGACAACAGTATCCATACTAATATAATAAAGAGAGAGCCCAAACCTTTGAGGCGGGTAATCTTAGGAACCACAGCACCAATCACATGACCCAATACAGTGTTGGAAAGGGCAGTTGCAGCCGAAGGACATAGGCTATACAGATGCCCACCACATACATTTAAAAGGTAAAAGAACCATGCCAGCAAAGTAGTCCCTTGTGGGCGTGTCTGCGTTGTGCTGCGGGCGTGTGCTGGGGGCGTGACAAATGCTGGGGGCGTGTGGTACGTTCCGTCCTTCATGCCATGTCTCATATTGTGTGCTAATCCCACCCCTGCTCCCTTTAAATACCCCTGCACCCCATCATCATAACCCACCCTAACTCCTTAAAATACCCCAACACTCTTAAACACTAACCCATCTTAACCCTATAAATATACCCTGTACCCCAAAACCCAAACCTATCCCTAAACCCTAAAAATACCACTGTACCCCAAAACCCAAACCTAGCCCTTAACCCTATGTAGCTCAAAACCCAAACCTACCCCTGAACCCTAAAAATACCCCTGTACCCCAAAACCCAAACCTAGCCCTGAACCCTAAAAAGACCACTGTACCCCAAAACCCAAACCTACCCCTGAGCCCTAAAATACCCCTGTACCCCAAAGCTCAAACCTAGCCCTGAACCCTTAAAATACCCCTGTACCCCTAAACCAAACCTTCCCCATAACCCTAAAAATACCCCTGTACCCCAAAACCCAAACCTACCCCATAACCCTAAAAATACCCCTGTACCCCAAAACCCATACCTATCCCTAAACCATAAAACTACCTCTGTACCCCATAACCCAAAACTATATCTGAGCCCTTGAAATACCCAAACACCCCAAAACATATACCTCAGTACCCCAAAACATATACCCCTATACCCATACTTACCTTATCCAAACATTAAAAAAAAACATACTTTTACCAATCATGCATTTACAACGAATTTCATTGTAAATGTATACATGGTAAAAGCATATAAAATGCAATGCCATGCGTTAAAATGGCATTGCGGAGTCAGGGTATTTTCGTAAAAGTTGCAGAATAATGGGTGTTTACCCTCCCCCGGTAAGTACATTGGTGGCACGGCGGCCCACATCTCCAGCAACATACTCATATTTTTTCACCACCCAATTGAAAAATGCACAGGTCTCTCTCATTGATGGCTAGCACCGACATACATTTATAGACACACCGCCCACCACAAGTTCTAGAATTGCGAACTTTAGAGCCTGGGAGCTACGTTCGAATCTCGGCATCAGTTCAACATCCTGTGATTCCAGGCAAATCGCTTTGTCTCCCAGTGCCTACCACAAATGAATATTTTCTTCTGTAATGTAAATTGTGCTCATGCCATGTTGTCAAGTTTGCGCTATATATTATTGCAAGGAAAAATAAAGTAGGGAAACTCGAGTTCACACACTACTGAATGCGCACTCTTAAGTGCATCAGCAGTGCACTGTGAATAGGAGCGTTTCACAGGCCTGTCACAGATAAGAAAAGCTATCAAAACGAAATCCTACAAAACAATATACTACTGGCCGGCAGCAATTCATACCGGGACATCGACGGGACGGGCTGCTAGTATATATATATAAGTGCAATATAAGGTCATTTCCCAACAATATTTCTAAGTCGGGCTGAAGAGGAGATATACCTATAAACCATCAGACAGACAAATTCATCCTTTAAAAGCTGGAGATAGTGTAAAGTTGCCTGACACCTTCTTATTTTCAAATGTTTTAAAAGTGGTATAAAAAAGTGCGCCTTGGAGTAATATAAAGATTGCAAAAGAACATAAAGTGCAATGTGCTCTGCTTCGATTTTGAATCACATGGGCCGAAATGAAGAACCAGAACAAGTAAATGAAATAACAAGTCAAGCTGAACAATCTACAATACAACCAAGAAGGAGAAGTCCACGACTGAAAAGACTGAATAACAAATTCAGAGACCCTGGAATGGACTTACGTCGTCCTTGAAGATTTCGCGAACTTAGAAATAAGTGAGGAAAGTGATGACGAATTATTAGTTGATCAGACTGACGGAGAAGTGAGACCCACTTGAAAAATTTCACAGGTTAAAAGACTGTGTAAAAGCTACAAAGAGGGGTTAAGTCTCCTTGGTGAAGAAATAGCTGATCATACTGTTAATGGAAGACCGCAAAGTAACTGTTTAAAAACATGCTGTAGAATATGCACATTTAATATAGTGATAGTACTCATAGTATGGCTAGGACTGACAATAGCAATTCCTTACATAATGAGTAGAGATATAAAGAATAATACTAATGAGCTACAAATGATAGATACACCTAGAAAAATAGATACACAAGAGAAAGCAGTTAGCATTAAACAACAGAAGTTAGATTTAGAAGCATCCGATGAGGAAGGACTACATTGTACTGGAATTAGAAACAGAACTCACTTAAATGTATTTGCAAACCTATTAGTATACTATGTAGAAGCTATGGAAATAGAAGATTGCTATGTTTGTATGAAGTTACCTACTTCGGTAGCCGAAGGTGTGAGTTACCACCATTTACCCCTAACATATGGTATTTCATGTAGTATTTTAGCTAGTTTATTCTATAAGAAAGGACCTTTGCAGTATTACTATTCTAATTCAGATGTGATATTTTCTGAACTTCCTATACGTAGTAACCTGAATCCTGAACATACTAAAAGTGATGTAGCACGTTATATGGGTGAATATTTTCTAACAATAGGTACAATAGATATAGCTGAAGCACACAGGAATAATTTAACATGCTTATTACGTGAAAAAGAGAAAATATTTTTGAATATGGTTGAGAAAAGGAGAGAGAATTTCCAAAGAAAGGCAAATGATAAGAATCATAAAATTCCTAAATGGGCTGAAAATATAGGGTTCACCCCAAATGGCAAGACTCATGCTGCTATGTTGCTGGATTTCGAAAAGAAGGAGAAACTCTGTCTCCACAGAGAAAGAACTAGTTATTATAACAATATATTCATTGGTTCCAGTGAATGTGAACACAATTATAAGGTAATTGGGGGTTGGGGTTTCAAATATGGAGCTGATCCTGTGTTTCCTGGAATTTATTTTATATGCGGAAACAAAGCTTATTACAAACTGCCAGATCATTGGTATCGGAGCTGTTATTTTGGAACAGTATTCCCAAAGATATATCATGTAAACAAAATCACTAGAAACAATGAAGAAACTAATGGATTAATATGTAGCAAAATAGCTAGTTTGGAGAAACAGTAGGTGATATGTTTAGTGCATTGATACCTACAGTGGGAGTGGCTCTGAATACGCAAATATTTTGAAAATTGTCAACAGTAGTGGATCGGTTATCAACTGATACTGCTGGATGGTTTTAATGGTCAATACCAAATTGGTTGCGATCAGATCAATGGTTTTTCAAAATCGACTTGCTCTTGATACATTATTAGCAAAAGCGGGCGGAGTCTGTAGAATGTTGAAAGCGCAACATTGTTGCACTTACATACCTGACAAAAGTGTTGAAATCAAAAGGTGTGTAAGATATTATTAATTTGGAAAAAGAGCTTAAACCTCTGGAGGTTGATAGTGCATGGAAGAGACTTACCGATGGTCTCTCCTCTATAGGTAGTTGGCTTTCTAAAGTAGGAAAAAGTTTTGTAGGTAGAATACTGATGCCAATGGTGGGAATAGGCCTATTGATCTTAGGGATAATAATTTGTTGCAAATGTCAGAAGCACAAAAAGACATATACAGTAAATAAGAGAGGGAAAAAGAGAAATATTGATGAACTTGAGTTAGAAGAACTGAATGGAAATATATACAAGAAAGTGAAAAACTTTCATACAAACAATGAAAAGAAACAAAATAGAAAGTTTGAAGATATTGAGCCGGGTGAAATGTGAAAAGTTGGCATCTGTTTCATTAATTGGTGATGATATAAAATATCATCAAAGAGGGGATTGTTGGAGCAAGGATTCGCACATAATGCGACTTGCTTGCATTCAGTCCTCTCGACATAACGTAATGTACTAATCAACATGTTTTGTCCTATTAATATTGCATTACATGACATCTAGATGAAGCTTGCATATGTGCTTTTACTAATGATAATCCGCTTGCATTAACATGGCCGCTGCTATGTGGGTTTTCTTATTGCGCATGCGTCTGTCACACTTTTGCTTCTGCGCACTTGAACTAAGATGGCTGCTCTATGAGATACCTCCCCAGGTGATCGAGCGCTATATAAGAACATACAAAAAAAAATGTCTTCACATGCAAGAAGCTTGCACCGCTGCTTTTGCTAAGCTGTTCGTTCTGCTTAACTCTAACGCAATAGTTAAATATAAAGTAATGGGAATAGAGTAGAGATAAGTGGTATACAGTGCATTCATTTAGTCTTGTTCTAAAACTGTTTCTTTTATATTCTTTCATGTAATCACGCTTCTGAGCCTGAAATGCACCCGATACTCCATTTTGAAACCCACTGCACTCCATATTGAAACCTTTGAGCCTGCGCACAAGAGTCTGAAAACCATCAAGTCATGGCATTGAATGAGTTCCAGGGACAGTCTTGACCAAGATGCACCTGGGAACTTCACCTCCTGAACTCTCCAGAGGAAGCAAAATTGTTAAATGGACTACTTTGTAACCGACATTGATACATTCACTGCTGGGTGGAATAAAACATGCATGGGAAAAATAACATTGATGGGTGGAAACGTAAAATAAATATTTCTATGGAAAAGTTTCATTTTAATATGGTGTGATGACAGCTCCCCGTCTTTTGGCCAATCAAATTTGGGGATCCTTACACTTGCAATGTTGGGAGGTGGTACACTGACCTGGGAAATAGTATAATAGGGTAGTCTTAGCTAGTTAATTTGTCCGACTTGTCCGAATAGCTGACCTGTCGCTGACCCAACGCACTCAATAGGTGAACGAGAGCAGAGGTTCTGGCGAAGCACTCTGTCAGAAGGTTTGAAACCCAGATCGGGGTTTGAGAGCTGAAGTGCTGGCGAAGCACTTTGTCAGAGAGATTGATAACTCTTACCAGGTTCTGGCTGTTAGCTGCAGAGAGGGGGTAACGCAGGAGTTCCAACTTTAACTGCGGGTGCTGGTCCTAGCCTGTGGTGGTCCTGCCCTAATCCAATTTGGCTTTACCTGTCCTGATTCTACTCTGCACCTGCTTGCCTTTATGGTGCCTGCACTTTCGGGGTTTCTATCCTTTGACTGATCCGTGGCCAGGATTGGTCTCTACACCATTCTAGGTAATTATACCATGTGGGTAAATGTCATTGTATTGCTTCCTTTTCTTACCCTCCCTGATATCAAATGATTAATGACTGTCTTTATAAAATCTTTGCATATCTTCATTTTAATCATTATTTCTCTAATAGAAAAATATCTGATGTTTAATAATTGGATTAAGACATTTGGGAAATTTAGATATAGAGTTTAAACCTTCCCCGCGGTTTGTGGTTATTATATGAGTGCAATTGTTTATTTTATTCTACCTATTATTCTAACTCCTGATCCTTTAGGACTTTAGGTACCGATTACGTGGATTGGTAAGACAATGGTATAGGTCCAAAATAAAATGTATAAATCACTGATTAGAGTAAGTCCACAGGTTACCTGATTAAATCTCATCATATGTTGTATATGGGCCCAGGAGAGTATGGTAAATTGAGTCGGGTGACCTGCGCGCACAGGAGCAAACTTTTCAGGGATATGATGTATTGTCTGGCCACACCCTTTTCCTTGCGCAAACAGTTTTTTAAGACCTCCTCTACCATTTATCACATGTTCCCAATGTTCCCTTTGGTAAAAATTACATTCTGGCCCTTTGATTACACTTCATCCGGCCTGAGCCGGAGAGTACGGCCCGAGTCGGAGAGTATAGCCTGAGTATAGCCTGAGTATGGCCCGGGTGTGGAGAGTATGGCCCGTTGCGGAGATTCCTGCCCAACTGTGGACATAAAGATACGACTCGCAAATGATATCTGTGGATACCAAAAGTCGTAAAGTTAAACTTTTGTCTCTAATTACCTTTGTGAATCGGCCTCATAGTTTTCTAAATTTCTTGAACAGATATTTGAGAGAATTTTCAAAATATTCCTTCATCCAATCCACAGGTCTTAGTCTCAGCAAATGCTCAGTTAGTATGTTGAGGGCCAGACTGTAATACAGAATCAGTCACACCAAAAATGCCCACACCGGCCCCATATTGCAGGAGTCAATAAGCAGGAATGGGCTATTTGGGTTTTCAGTTTTGGGTCATGACAGTCTATTCATCTCCTTAAGCTGCCGGCTAGTCTGCATGCCCCCCGTGAAGATGCCTTATTGGCAGAATCACTAGTCCAATCCTGAGTATTTCCCTGAATATGACTTCCCAGCATCAGGATGAAAGGGATAGCTCACATTCAGCTAAGGTCAACTTCCAGTTTTAAGATCCTGGGGCTACCTTACACTCAGTTAGTGCAATCTTCTTCTCTCTGCGTCTTAAGGCTTGTAAGTACTTGTCTACTGTCATCTTCTGGTGTCTGGATCCTGGGGCAAGCTCACCTTCATTCACTGTAATCTCCTTATTTCTGAGTCTTGGACAGTTTCAGTCTTCCAGTGACTGTGTCCGGGATTTATTTTATACTTAGTGTAAACGTCCAGTGTCTTGGCTCATATGATATAGATATCCTTTACAGTCCTCAGGATACCTCATACCCTGTGTCATATTAAAGTCTCTGGACTCTGAGGTTAGCTTATGTGCATCTTTTGTAATTTTAAGTATCTGTATCCAGGGACAAACTCACATTCAGTTGATGTAATCATCTAGTTTTTGGTACCTTGGTCCTGTTTCATACTATGTCAATGCTGTCATTGAGTCTTTGGATCCAGATACAAAGTCACACTCAATCTGTTCATTGTTTCAGTTCCTAGATTAGGAGATCATATCTGTCAGTGTTGAAGGTATGGGGGTGCCATGGAGTTGAAGGCAGACTGTGCTATTTTGTTTTACCAATAAGTGGGTATACCGAGTGATGAGGATTACACACGTTGAAGCAAGGTTGGGAAGGTTGGGAATACAGACTGTAGTAAATGTTTCACTGATTCTTTCTGAATATGCGATTGATTTTTGTTTTACATGCCCATTCAAATAACTCAATAGTTCGAATGACTTTAATGAGTTGATTTTACCGATATCACACCCATTGGTGGGAAAGTATATCAGTGTTATTTGCAAAACAAATGACCCTCCTTTTGTGCGCGAGTTTGCCTTACAGAAAATCACTTGGGGGGTCATTAGGATGACGGGGGGCTTAGTTCGCCCCCGCAATCCTATCGGGACTCGGGACCTCCTGCCATAAGGGTGGGGGTCCCGTGGGTGGTATTATAACATTGTGGCTGGCGGTGCTCTCTGCACCGCCCGCCACAATGCCATAAATGCATGTATGCATTTGCATACACAATGCGGCAGGCACCGCGTGGTGCCTACCGCATTGCATATGCAAATGCAGGGGGGTACCACAGGTACCCCCGTGTGCACCCCCACCCCTCCTTCACTTTGGGGGCCCACATGCCTTTCCATGGCGGCATTGCTGCCACGGAAATGTAATGAAAAATGCCCATCATAATATGGCTGGTGGTGTCTGATAGACACCGCCACTATATTATTCCTTTTCTGCCCCGGCCGCAAGGCGACTGGGGCGGAAAAGCGGCGGACGGTCTTTCCGTCCGCCGAGGTCCCCCCTGCCATACTAATATGGCGGGGGAAAATGAGTGTGGATGTCGGGCAGATTGTCTCCGCCCAACATCATAATGGGCCCCTTGGTGTCTCAGATTTTGATGTCCAAGCAATGAACTAATCACTAATGCACATGGAGGGATCATCACAGAAAATTGATCATTCTTGTATATTGACATACATGGCCCCTTAAAGGAGTGTTTCCCTTCTAGAAGAAGGTACATTACCTCTGCATATCGTCCAGGACCTCACCAATTTACCACTCTGCCTATCTTCACGCCCCACACTAAAATAGTATATTTTAATCGTATTTGTAAAGGGATTTGTAGATTGTTTAGAAAGAAAAAGGTGCCAAAAATAGTGTTTTCTGGAAGACAAGAACCACCCATTAACTCAAAGTGAATCTGAGAAATTCAGTGATTATTGAGCACAATGGTCCTCGGTGATATCCTTTACTGTATCTTTTACTAGATAATCAGCTCAATCATTGTAGTTGTTCAATAAAATTAAGGTAGGAGTAAAACAAAGGCAACATCACTTAATTTTTAAGTTAAAAGTTGTATTGTAAGCTTATTTTTTAAACTATATGCTTTACAGTGGCATTTTACCCCAGTGTGGGGCACAAGCAAAATCACAACCCAAACATGAACAGAACGTGAGAGAAAGATTATAATTCCTTGTATGTGTTTATCAACAAACAAGTCTTTTAGTTTTCCAATTAATGTTGCATAGTTTGTTTGCTGTATTTTTGTCAACGTTATTTCAACCCACAATTTGGATAAGTGGGTCTCATCAGGACAGGAGAAATCACTGGCGTATCTGAAATAAGTGATAAGTAAGGGGTTATCCATTTGTCAGGGCATATGGAATCCAAATGGGTAGCAAGCAAGTGTTTATACCTCATGAGAGAATGACAAACGGAGCAGTGATGTCATAAAAATAAGTGCCCAGTTCATGCAGTAATGAATAAGTACTCACTCAGGGGTATCAGAAAACCTAAAATACCGAAAAATCAAGGGCACCCATTAGTCTATGTAAACAATGGGTGGTTAAACTAAGGGAAAGATATCAGTCAAAGTCAAAACGAGGAGAAATAGAAGTATTTCTCCTGGTTGCACCTTTCTAACGCCTGCTAATACATGGCGTTAGTTTTTGGCGCTGCCTCAGATGTACACTTCCTTGGAAATCTGGGGCAGCAATGGGTGTTGTGGTAAAGTGCCCACAGCAACACCGGAAAATGCATGAAAGGGTACCATATTTACGAAGTGTTGTTAATCCACAAAAGTTGACTTAATGCTACTTTGTAAATATGGAGCAGGACATTGTGCCACAGAAACTTTGGTAAAAGCGACATTCCTGTGGCGCAATTCCCAGAGAGTGGTGGGTGTGGGTGATAGGAGGTCAGGTATTCTTTTTTTATTTCAGACATGTATGGCTCCTCCATTACTCCTCTGTCCTGTGAAGCAGTTAAATGCAGGGTAGATGATTTGGGGGGGTCAAACATAACAGAAAATTGTAGATTATAAATGGGTAAAAAGCGAATTACGGGTAGGCCTGGGCAGAAAATCAAGTTGCCAATCGCGAGCGTGGAAAATAAACCTCCCGGCAAGATTCTCAACACAGGGAGGTCAGGTTTCTCATTGGGAGTGGTTGCGTATGCTCGTGACCGGTCGCAATTAGAAACTACCAGTCCGCGTTGAGAAAACTGCAGCTTGAGTACAAATCTACTGGAGCAGCAGAAAATGACCGCTTGCACTGTGCAAGATGCCGTTTGCAATGACTGCACAGTGCGGATAAGCATCCGGCACGGTGCAATCATTTCAAACATCATTTCCCTACTGCACTACACAGTTCGCGTAGTTCTATGCATAGCTCCCGTAAGTGCGAAGTACACTTCGCGTAGCTACACGTAGCGCTACTACGCGAACTACGCCCAGGGTTAATTATGGGGATGTTTTTCACCTCAGGGTTCTAATTAACATCATAGACAATTCGAGCTTCGCTCTCATTGTCTATTTCATGTTACTCAGAAACTCTCAGTGAAAAACACCTTGGTAATTAACTGTCACTCACCTATCATTCTAAATCTAGTAATTCACTACTAGGACATAGGAACGGTGGCTAACAGAACTTGTTAAACACAGGGACACATATTGAAGCCGGTGGGAGCCTCAGGACTTCAGGGCCCAGCATTGCTTGCGGCGAGGAGGCCGCCCATGCTCTGCTTCGCACCAGGAACTCGCTTAAAATCCTGCCTTGACTACCGTAGTGCAGGATGCATATTGGAGCTGGTGTGGCCCAGCATTTCAACTTGGCCCACTCTCTCTTAAAGGTTTCCATGCAACTGCTGTCCCACCGCAGATCTTGGGTGAGTGCTACCCTCATTTTAAGTATTGGGCAAATGTAAGGCTGCCGGTTCTGCTACAGCACCGTGCAGAATATGTACTATAGAGAGCATGCTGGAGAGAGCTGTGGGGATGATTACAAATTAAATTGTACTGATTGAATGCAGACTATCTCTGGAGCAACGGGCAGCATCTGCTGATGTAAGCGGTAGCATGAGTATGAACAACAGTGAATCAGTTGTAATAGGAGTGGGGAGGGAGCTGCGGCACCCTAGTCATTACAATAAACATGGTAGTCCCGTGGGTAATTTGGATATCTCTTGGTGCCACCTAGTCCCATGATCATTCAGTCACCTCCAAAATATCAAGAACTAGTGGTTTAACACAAAAGAACAGCTAATGCTTGTCTTGGCTACATCCACAGCCATAGCCTGCTAAGACGGGCGTAAATCCAAGCTGAGTTTACAGGGCATTGAGGAACTGTGTTAAAACCTTTTTGCTATGCTGCGGTAACATTTGGGGCCCATTACTGAGCATTTGGTATGCATAGAGAATCAACTGGCAGATTTGTCCAATCTACGGATAAACGCTGCAAGCAGGAACAGCTCCCACCAAAACACTAACACCCATATTCAATATTGTGTGTGCCATGTTACTGCAGGGAATAATCCTTTTTCAGAAATAGTCAAGCAGAATGTAACTGCCCCTGCCCCTTTCCTTCTCCCCTGCCCATGCCCCAGTCAGCTCTTGTGGGCACCCACCTTCTGAGCCAGTTATAGGTGCCTTTTGTTTTGGCACAATGTTGACTCAATCTCAAACTTAATGAAACTTTGTGGGTCAGGAACTCATACGAGCACAGACAATGTAAGAGCATATTATGTCCCTAATACTGTGACTTTAAACCTAGCCCCCAGCCGCATGTCTATAACTGTTGGCGTTAGCCAGTGTTCCCCCTCTAAGGCGTAACCAATCTGAAGCATGGGATCAATTGCACAACAGGGTTATTCACTGGCTTTTCAGATACAAAAATCTTAATCTAATGGAGTGCAATGAGATTATAATGATAGACAGAGTTGGGTGGGTGGGGTCTTCAAGCAAAACCCTAGAGGGTGACTGCATTGTGGTAAATGTTATACAACCAGCCTGTGTGAGAAATCTATTCAGGTTAAATGCGGAGGGCTACTATGCTAGTTCAAGGATTATAACACTATCCTTGGGGTGTTTCTACAAGCCAAATGTGAGTTTAATGCTCCCTGCAATGCGTAGCTATCCTTAACCTAAGCTATTTTTGGAGTTTAGAAACAGTTTTGTGGCTTTGGCTGATCTTACTGATACTAACTGACTGGGGAAACAAGTGGTTGCAAGTCAAGAGGCAGTGCTCATTCAGGCTCCGGTTATATCCCGAAACCTAGCCCTGAACTTTTCTAGTGCTAACTCTAATTTACATGCACCTCTTTTGAAAGTATTAAGTTGAAATTGCAGCGGGTCTTCTCTCCAAGATACACCTCTCAGTTTGGCAGCTTTTTGGAAGAAGTTATGATATTTTGCTGTTTCAGGAAAAGTGGGACCCCCATCTTACTGCAATTGATGGGCTTCCGTTTTTTAGTGTGTCAGCTACCCTGTCTCGGTCCGGCCTTGTATTAAGGGACTATCTAGTTGGATAAATGTGCTGACTGGTAGCCATGCTATGGACCTAGAAACCCCAGGCAAATATGTTCAAGGCTGTGCTTTTTAAGGAGGACATGAGTCTTTATTTGGTCAACTTTTACAACAATGATTTCACTATATGCTCCAAACATGAATTTTGTTTGAATACACTGACTCACTCCTAGGTAAAGCCACTGACAGGTGGCACAAGGTGTATCTGTGCGTTACAGGTGATTTCAATGGTAGGCTGATGCATCTCTGGCTACATCATCGTGGGTCAAAAATAATGTTGATGATGGGATCAATGAACTCTGGCCATCCTCAGATAACCTTGGATTGGTCTGAAAACTCCAGAATCCGGCTCATTCTTGAAAAATAGTCTGTTCTTTTGATGCCCTTTGTATTAAACCTCTCAGATCTGCACACACCGCACCAAGGGATCACTGACTATTGAAAGTCAGAATATGGAGCTACAGAAATATCGATGTCAGAATATTGATGTCCAGAATATCGACGTCCTATCTACATTATGGTAAGTACAAAAATATCGTTGTCAAAAATATTGGGGCATATTATCAAGCCTGTGCGCTAAAATTATCGCCGCTTTATCGGCCGAAAACGGCCGATAAAGCGGCGATAATGGGCTTGATAATATGCTCTATGTAAATCCAATCGAAGCACATGTTAGATGTGAAGACATCTAACATTGGCTTCGATTGGAATTCCACAGAGCATATTATCAAGCCCATTATCGCCGCTTTATCGGCCGTTTTCGGCCGATAAAGCGGCGATAATTTTAGCGCACAGGCTTGATAATATACCCCATTGTTCTTAAAAATATCGTTTTTTTAATGTTAAAAAATAAAGTAAATAATATATACAATTAAAAGAAACATAGTAAAAAATATTTGAAAATATTTGAAAATGATAACTAATACATACAATGTAAAAATAAATTTAACATATCCATATAAAATATAATATATATACTTACTTAATAATATTCATAAATAAATATTTTAAAAACTTATAAATTGTTAAAAGTCATTTTATAAATTATCAATACATATATATATACATACAACAATAATATGAATACAAATATAACAAACATATATAACAAATTAAAAATGTACAATCTTTTTAATTTTTTTAAGTAAATTATACACTACATTAACAAAAACAGTAGAGAAAATATTGGATAGCGGAGGGAATAAAATGACTATGCCCACTCCAGAGCGTGTAACAGTAGGGAAAGTGTTGGATATCGTAGGGGTAAAAATTACTATTCCCACTCCAGTGAGGGCAACAGTAGGGAAAGTGTTGGATGGCGTCGGGGTAAGAATGACTATTTCCACCCCAGAGAGTGCAACAGTGGGGAAAATGTTGGATGCGTAGGGGTTAAAATTACTATTCCCGCTTCAGAGAGTGCAACAAGAGGGACAGTGTTTCAAAGCGTAGGGGTACAAATTACTATTCCCACTCCAGAGAGTGCAAAAGTAGGGAAATGTTGGATAGCGTAGGGGTTAAAATTACTATTCCAACTCCAGAGAGTGCAACAGTAGGGAAAGTGTTGGATAGCGATGGGTTAAAATGACTATTTCCACTCCAGTGAGTGCAACAGTAGGGAAAGTGTTGGATAGCGTAGGGGTTAAAATTACTATTCCCACTCCAGAGAGTGCAACAGTAAGGAAAATGTTGGATATGGTATGGGTAAAAATTACGATTCCCTCTCCACTGAGAGCAACAATAGGGAAAGTGTTGGATAGCGAAAGGGTAAAAATGACTATTCCCACTCAAGTGAGTGTAACAGTAGGGAAAATGTTGGATAGCGTAGGGGTTAAAATTACTATTCCCACTCCAATAAGTGTAACAGTAGGGAAAGAGTTGGATAGCATAGGGGTAAAAAATTACTATTCTCACTCCAGTGACTGCAACAGTAGGGAAAGTGTTGGATAGCGTAGGGGTAAAAACTACTATTCCTACTCCAGTGAGTGCAAGAGTAGGAAAAGTGTTGGATAGCAGAGGGTTAAAATGAACATTCTTATCAATTAAATAATTATTTAAATTAAATAACCAATTATTAATTAATTAACTTTAAATTGATTAATTATACCAATAAATAAAAATTATTTATTACTTTAATAAAATTAAATTACTTCCCACCCTATTTCCCTACAAACCCACAACCCGGTCTCCTCAAAAAATTAACACAATTAATATAATTCTCAATTAATCAATTAATAAAAATTATTACCAATTAATAATGAATTAACAATACATTAACAATACCAATAAATAGAAATGAATAATTACTTAATTATAATAAATTACTTCCCACCCTCAATACCAATAAAAAAAAAGAATTTTTTAACTATAATAAATTACTTCCCACCCTACTTCCCTATAAACCCACAACCCACTTTGGGAAAAAAATAACACAATTAATATAATTTTCAATTATTCAAATAATAAAACTGAATTACCAATTAATAATGAATTAACAATACATTAACAATACCAATAAATATAAATTAATAATTACTTAATTATAATAAATTACTTCCCACCCTATTCCCCATTAAACCCACAGCCCGCTCCTAAACTAAATTAACACAATTAATATAATTATTAACTAATACAAATTAATTACCAATGAATAATAAATTAACAATAAATTAATTATCAATATCAATAAATAAAAATTAACAATTACTTAATTATAATAAATTACTTCCCACCCTGTTCTCCTATAAACCCACAACCCGCTACGGAACTAAAATGCAAAATTTAATTAAAAATAATTAATAATTTCTAAAAATTATTATTTAATTTACTATAATTAAATTACTTCCCACCCTATTCCCCTATAAGCCCAAAACCCGCTACGGTACTGAAACGCAAAACTTAGTTTGAAATAAATGACTAACTTTCACAAATTGAATACATATATTTAAAAAAAAAACTATAATTAACAAAAAATATAGAACACAAACATATAAAATAAATACTAAAATACATAACACTAATATAAACATCGACATTATTAACAACGATATTTTTGCAAATGATTTTACTAACTTCGATATTAACAAAAACGATATTTCTTACCTTCAGGTCGATATTCTGGTCACCGATATTCTTGATGTCCATATTCTGTCCCTTCGATATTTAAAACTCAATATTTCTGTTGCTCGAAATTAAAAACTCGATATTATGTCTGTGCACCTGCACCAAGATTATTTAATCATGACTTTTCAGCAGCCAATCGGTTATTATGCACGGCACTTGCTGATAACCCCACGGATCCTCCAACGGTAGCCGCCTAACACAAGTACTATAAAGCATTCACCACAAAGAGATGGAATGAGGTAATTACACAGCAGTGGGATGCACTAGCCCAAGCAGCATCCAAGAAGGACATTAAGTCCTTCTGGACTTCCTTTACTACCATGAGAACTATCAATCACACTGTGACTCTGATTGGCTGCCACATTACAAGTGAGGTATTGGAGGCACACTTCTCTAAAATATATTCAGCTGCAACAACAATTACTCAGACTAGCTTGGATAACTATCAGGGCATCCGGGTCACGTTATATAATGTTGTCAACTCTACTCTATGAGTGTTAGTGAAAAGGCACCTGGCCCGGACAGATGCCCTATTGATTTGATCAAATGCAACATTGAATTCTGGGCTCCACTACCGACGAATGTCTTCAATAATGTTGCACACTCGCTACTACTGAGTTCTTTTGCTATGTCAACTAGTGTCCCAATATTCAAAGAAAGTGACTGGTCACAGTCAAGTTGCTATTATCACATTTCATTTACTGATACAACTGTTAAAATACTAGGTAGTGTCTTATATAACAGGATTAAGGAGTAGGATATAGAAAAGGCTATCTTACATCCCTGCCAGTACTGATTCAAAAAACGAGTGGGTACAATTGAGCAATAAATCTTAAATGAGTGTTTCCAAATGAAATCTGGTCACAAGCCCAACTGGGGCACTCCTTATAAGTGATCACGAGTAGAGCTTCATATTTTCATCTTTTTATTCTTTCATTTTTTCAAAACGAAAAGAGTTCATTTAAATTTCATTAGTTTCCAATTAATTCAAAGGATCTCCTGAAATTATTTTCCAATCTCCAATGCATTTCGAGCGTACATTCCGCTCTTCATCAGGGAGTGCGTTCTAGAAAAAATCGATACAGTACAACCAATAAATTCAATTTCTATAGGATGAGACATCACATTTCGAAAATGCATGAGTGTAAACAAGCGTCTATTTCAAAATCACACTAGCGTAACTGATACAGTGTTCGTGTAGTGCCGAAAAAGCCTTATAGCCCAAGTGAAAAAACGTGTTAAAGTGCACAAGGTTACGCAAAAATTACTCACGTACCCTTTAAACGAATCGTGGAAAATCTAGGAGAAAAATAAGGTGTATGTCAGACAAAGGTAGGCTGACTGAGTAAATGAAGAAACTCGACTCGCGCTTTAAAGAGTAAAGCGCTTCAGAAAAGATGCGGAAAGGGTACGAAAACGTAGCCCTCTCAGGACCGCTTACCTGGTGAGATTAGATACGCGCGTTCAGGGAACCGTCCATAACACCGTGTACGGTGATCCTAACATTAGTGTGCTCATTATATACGCACAGGTTTACCTAAACGCGGGGTTTAGAAAAAACCAAGTGGCGTTCAAAACAATCGAAACAGTGAGGCGGACTAAAACGAGTGGTCACGTGAACGATAATGAAAAGGTGGCGGCCATCTTAAAATGGTGAAGTTCCATCGTGATAGATTATAACAGTAAAGACAACTCGTAGCACACATGTAATATTTAGAGGCATCACATTTACAGAAAATCAAAGAGCAATATAAACAAGTGTCAGTAATGTTACAGATAACAAACAAATTCAATTCGTTCATTTAAACCGTTTGGTTTCAGCGCCTGCAGGTAATAAATCCAGAAGTTCTCTCTGCGCAAAAGTTCTTTGTTGTTGTCTTTTCCTTCAGATTTCTCTACAATTTCCAATATCAAAAATCTCAGTTGCGCAATGTTATGTTTTGATTCATGGAAGTGGGTAGCCACAGTAGATTTGGCATTTTTTGTCCTAATGTTTGATTTGTGCTCGTTGATGCGCAAACGAATTTTGCGCTCAGTCTTCCCCACATAAATTTTCCCACAGGGACATTTCAAAAGATAGATCACATTTGCAGTTTCACAAGTTGCTGTTACTTTTAGTTTGATTTCTTGGCCCCGCATGGGGTGACGGATAACATTACCACGTATGATGTTGTGACAATTCTGGCAGTTTAAACAAGGCATCGTGCCTTTATACATCTTTTTCCTTGGTTCTTTTCTTTTGATGATCTCTCCTAGGTTTCTGTTCCTAGTGTAAGCAAAAAGGGGGAGTTCAGTGAATGAGGTTTTGAAATCTGGTTCCATAGTCAACATTGACCAGTGTTTGTTGATGATTTTTTTGAAGATGTAACTGGATGTAGTGAACTTAGTAACTACCACCATCCTGGTGGTTTCCTTTCTTTTACTTTTGGTTAAAGTATCCTTTCGAGTAATTTGTTGACATTTTGAGGAAGCATCAGAAATGATGGTTGTAGGGTACCCTCTTTCACTAAATCTGTCAGACATTTCTTTGATGCGTTGTTCAACTTTAAGTTCATCAGATACAATTCTTTTAATCCTTAACATTTGAGATGTAGGTAGATTGTTTTTTAAAGAATGTTGGTGATGACTTGAATAATGGAGAATGCTATTTTTATCAGTTGGTTTCCTGAAGATGTCCGTTTCCAGGCATTCACTTTTTTTCATTACAAGTACGTCAAGAAACGTAATCTGAGTATTTGAAATTGTGTGGGTAAATTGAAGGTGTTCATTGAATGAATTCCATGTTTCAATTGCCATTTTGGCGCTTTCCTCATTACCTTTCCATAGCATGAAAATATCGTCAATATAACGTTGATACATTAGGATGTGGGGCATCCATTCCATGTTAGACAAAATATGATCTTCCTCAAATTTTTCCATCACTAGATTCGCATAGGAAGGGGCCATACAATTTCCCATGGAGGTACCACTAAGTTGGAGGAACCACTCCTCCTTCCATTTGAAGTAACTGTGGTATAGCGAGAAGTTCACTAGTTCCAAGATGAATATTTGCATGGAGTGTTCCAAATTGCTATTTAGCAAAGTACGTTCAATGGCTTCCAAGCCTAATTGGTGGGGAATAGAAGTATAGAGTGCTGACACATCAGCTGTACAGAGGGTAATCTCATCTCCCTCTGACCATTTAATTTCTTGAAGTTTTAGAATGAAGTCAGTCGTGTCTTTTGTAAAGGATTTCATTTTCCTTACACTTGGTTGTAGATATTTGTCAATAAATTGACCTGTATGTTCATGGATACTCCCACAAGTGGAGACAATTGGTCTAAACGGTGGGTCTTTCAAGTTTTTATGAACTTTTGGCAACATATATATGTTAGGACTCTTAGGAATTTTCACGAGTAGAAACAGTTTTGTTTTCTCATTTATAGCGCCCATCTCTACTGCATTTTCAACAATTTTTTCCAAAATCAAATTGAACTCTTTGGTGGGGTTGTTAGCAAGTTTTAGATATGTATTAGGATCCATTATATGTTCCAAAACTTTTCTTTCATAGTGCGAGGTGTTAATGATAACCAGTCCTCCTCCTTTATCAGCCTTTTGAAACGTGATTTCTGAATTGTTGGATAATTTCTTTAAGGTATCCCAATCTCTTCTTGTGAGGTTTTTTTTATTTGTCGGTTTGAACTTTAAGGAATTGAGTTCTTTCTTCACCATATTTTCAAAAAGATCAAGAGTTTTATGGCTGATGGGAGCCATATATGTGCTACGAGTTCTTAGTCCCATAAGTTCATCATCTTCTTCTTTCTGTCTATCACCTGACTTCTCAGTTTGTATGACATTATCAAAGAAATTCCTTAAACGAAGTTTCCTCATCAATTTAAACAGGTCAATTTCCAACTCCAATAGGTTACTGTCAGATGTTGGTACATATGAAATACCCTTTTGTAAGATGGCTAGTTCCTGAGGAGCAAGTTCGTAGTTCGAAATGTTTATGACTAGGTTTCCTTCACCGTTTTCTTCTTGTCCTTCTTCGGGACATTCGTGCTCCTGGTGTTCGGGTGCTCTTTTTCTTTCTCCTTTTCCTTTTCTCTTATGTTTTCCCCGCCTGAGTCTTCTATTAGATCTTGGCCTACCTCTAAAAAAGTATTCCCAGAGGTAGTAGGTACATTTTTCTCAACTGTAGTGGATGAGGATCCACTGGTAGATTTAGTAATTGTGGTTCTTGGTTGTTGCGTTCTTCGAGGTTGGTGGTCACTGTTCTCGCTGGAAGAAGATGAAGTGTCTGTATTTTGAGTTTGCGGTCGGTTTCTACGTCGTTGGGCATAGACATCCGCCCAAGTATACACTTCTCCCAATTTATAGTCTAAAGTGTCTCTTTTAAATTTACGTATCTTCCGTTCATTGACTTCTTGGGAGTGTTTAGAGAGTTGGTTGTTGATGTCCTCTAATACTTTAGACCAATCGTCAGTTGTCATCATTTTACTTAGTTCATCCTTGACTTCAATAATTTCCTTCGATAATTCTTCCAAAATGTTGGATAACTCCTCAACAATTAGTAGTATCAGGTCCAAAGAACACTTATTCAGGATAGCGTACCACCGCTCTTGAAATGATTTAGCATTTTTACACAATGAAGGTTTTAAGGCGATACGTAATCCACGGGGAATCCTTAGGGCCCGATGGTATTTGATCAATGTGCTTGCGTGTAACCTCTGGTTTACTTCACGTTTTGACAGGTAGAGAAGATGTTTTATACTTTGCTCCCTGGATCTGTGTGGGGATGCCTCTGAGGTATCCTCTTTGATTAGAGCATAAATTCTGGTTGCTGCATCTTCTTTGAAGGCAAAAGTTTCTGCCCTTTGGTCAGTTGTATTAGTGATTTCTTCAAAACTTGACATGGTGTGCTACTTGTGGATAGGGCGGAAATAGAATAAACAATCCAAGTAGGACAAGTGCACAACCTAAGGTTTAGTAAATAAAGTTGTTAGCGTACATTTGTATGTGTTAGAAAGGTTTAAGGTTGCTCCCTTGGGTACGTTGTCCGTCCAATACAACGTAACAATAAATCTTAAATGAGTGTTTCCAAATGAAATCTGGTCACAAGCCCAACTGGGGCACTCCTTATAAGTGATCACGAGTAGAGCTTCATATTTTCATCTTTTTATTCTTTCATTTTTTCAAAACGAAAAGAGTTCATTTAAATTTCATTAGTTTCCAATTAATTCAAAGGATCTCCTGAAATTATTTTCCAATCTCCAATGCATTTCGAGCGTACATTCCGCTCTTCATCAGGGAGTGCGTTCTAGAAAAAATCGATACAGTACAACCAATAAATTCAATTTCTATAGGATGAGACATCACATTTCGAAAATGCATGAGTGTAAACAAGCGTCTATTTCAAAATCACACTAGCGTAACTGATACAGTGTTCGTGTAGTGCCGAAAAAGCCTTATAGCCCAAGTGAAAAAACGTGTTAAAGTGCACAAGGTTACGCAAAAATTACTCACGTACCCTTTAAACGTTTAAAGGGTACGTGAGTAATTTTTCTAACACATACAAATGTACGCTAACAACTTTATTTACTAAACCTTAGGTTGTGCACTTGTCCTACTTGGATTGTTTATTCTATTTCCGCCCTATCCACAAGTAGCACACCATGTCAAGTTTTGAAGAAATCACTAATACAACTGACCAAAGGGCAGAAACTTTTGCCTTCAAAGAAGATGCAGCAACCAGAATTTATGCTCTAATCAAAGAGGATACCTCAGAGGCATCCCCACACAGATCCAGGGAGCAAAGTATAAAACATCTTCTCTACCTGTCAAAACGTGAAGTAAACCAGAGGTTACACGCAAGCACATTGATCAAATACCATCGGGCCCTAAGGATTCCCCGTGGATTACTTATCGCCTTAAAACCTTCATTGTGTAAAAATGCTAAATCATTTCAAGAGCGGTGGTACGCTATCCTGAATAAGTGTTCTTTGGACCTGATACTACTAATTGTTGAGGAGTTATCCAACATTTTGGAAGAATTATCGAAGGAAATTATTGAAGTCAAGGATGAACTAAGTAAAATGATGACAACTGACGATTGGTCTAAAGTATTAGAGGACATCAACAACCAACTCTCTAAACACTCCCAAGAAGTCAATGAACGGAAGATACGTAAATTTAAAAGAGACACTTTAGACTATAAATTGGGAGAAGTGTATACTTGGGCGGATGTCTATGCCCAACGACGTAGAAACCGACCGCAAACTCAAAATACAGACACTTCATCTTCTGCCAGCGAGAACAGTGACCACCAACCTCGAAGAACGCAACAACCAAGAACCACAATTACTAAATCTACCAGTGGATCCTCATCCACTACAGTTGAGAAAAATGTACCTACTACCTCTGGGAATACTTTTTTAGAGGTAGGCCAAGATCTAATAGAAGACTCAGGCGGGGAAAACATAAGAGAAAAGGAAAAGGAGAAAGAAAAAGAGCACCCGAACACCAGGAGCACGAATGTCCCGAAGAAGGACAAGAAGAAAACGGTGAAGGAAACCTAGTCATAAACATTTCGAACTACGAACTTGCTCCTCAGGAACTAGCCATCTTACAAAAGGGTATTTCATATGTACCAACATCTGACAGTAACCTATTGGAGTTGGAAATTGACCTGATAAAATTGATGAGGAAACTTCGTTTAAGGAATTTCTTTGATAATGTCATACAAACTGAGAAGTCAGGTGATAGACAGAAAGAAGAAGATGATGAACTTATGGGACTAAGAACTCGTAGCACATATATGGCTCCCATCAGCCATAAAACTCTTGATCTTTTTGAAAATATGGTGAAGAAAGAACTCAATTCCTTAAAGTTCAAACCGACAAATAAAAAAAACCTCACAAGAAGAGATTGGGATACCTTAAAGAAATTATCCAACAATTCAGAAATCACGTTTCAAAAGGCTGATAAAGGAGGAGGACTGGTTATCATTAACACCTCGCACTATGAAAGAAAAGTTTTGGAACATATAATGGATCCTAATACATATCTAAAACTTGCTAACAACCCCACCAAAGAGTTCAATTTGATTTTGGAAAAAATTGTTGAAAATGCAGTAGAGATGGGCGCTATAATTGAGAAAACAAAACTGTTTCTACTCGTGAAAAATCCTAAGAGTCCTAACATATATATGTTGCCAAAAGTTCATAAAAACTTGAAAGACCCACCGTTTAGACCAATTGTCTCCACTTGTGGGAGTATCCATGAACATACAGGTCAATTTATTGACAAATATCTACAACCAAGTGTAAGGAAAATGAAATCCTTTACAAAAGACACGACTGACTTCATTCTAAAACTTCAAGAAATTAAATGGTCAGAGGGAGATGAGATTACCCTCTGTACAGCTGATGTGTCAGCACTCTATACTTCTATTCCCCACCAATTAGGCTTGGAAGCCATTGAACGTACTTTGCTAAATAGCAATTTGGAACACTCCATGCAAATATTCATCTTGGAACTAGTGAACTTCTCGCTATACCACAGTTACTTCAAATGGAAGGAGGAGTGGTTCCTCCAACTTAGTGGTACCTCCATGGGAAATTGTATGGCCCCTTCCTATGCGAATCTAGTGATGGAAAAATTTGAGGAAGATCATATTTTGTCTAACATGGAATGGATGCCCCACATCCTAATGTATCAACGTTATATTGACGATATTTTCATGCTATGGAAAGGTAATGAGGAAAGCGCCAAAATGGCAATTGAAACATGGAATTCATTCAATGAACACCTTCAATTTACCCACACAATTTCAAATACTCAGATTACGTTTCTTGACGTACTTGTAATGAAAAAAAGTGAATGCCTGGAAACGGACATCTTCAGGAAACCAACTGATAAAAATAGCATTCTCCATTATTCAAGTCATCACCAACATTCTTTAAAAAACAATCTACCTACATCTCAAATGTTAAGGATTAAAAGAATTGTATCTGATGAACTTAAAGTTGAACAACGCATCAAAGAAATGTCTGACAGATATAGTGAAAGAGGGTACCCTACAACCATCATTTCTGATGCTTCCTCAAAATGTCAACAAATTACTCGAAAGGATACTTTAACCAAAAGTAAAAGAAAGGAAACCACCAGGATGGTGGTAGTTACTAAGTTCACTACATCCAGTTACATCTTCAAAAAAATCATCAACAAACACTGGTCAATGTTGACTATGGAACCAGATTTCAAAACCTCATTCACTGAACTCCCCCTTTTTGCTTACACTAGGAACAGAAACCTAGGAGAGATCATCAAAAGAAAAGAACCAAGGAAAAAGATGTATAAAGGCACGATGCCTTGTTTAAACTGCCAGAATTGTCACAACATCATACGTGGTAATGTTATCCGTCACCCCATGCGGGGCCAAGAAATCAAACTAAAAGTAACAGCAACTTGTGAAACTGCAAATGTGATCTATCTTTTGAAATGTCCCTGTGGGAAAATTTATGTGGGGAAGACTGAGCGCAAAATTCGTTTGCGCATCAACGAGCACAAATCAAACATTAGGACAAAAAATGCCAAATCTACTGTGGCTACCCACTTCCATGAATCAAAACATAACATTGCGCAACTGAG
Source organism: Lissotriton vulgaris (assembly GCF_964263255.1). Taxonomy (NCBI): domain Eukaryota; kingdom Metazoa; phylum Chordata; class Amphibia; order Caudata; family Salamandridae; genus Lissotriton; species Lissotriton vulgaris. The sequence goes on along the minus strand of NC_141689.1, from coordinate 1,757,517,574 downwards.
ATTTTTGATATTGGAAATTGTAGAGAAATCTGAAGGAAAAGACAACAACAAAGAACTTTTGCGCAGAGAGAACTTCTGGATTTATTACCTGCAGGCGCTGAAACCAAACGGTTTAAATGAACGAATTGAATTTGTTTGTTATCTGTAACATTACTGACACTTGTTTATATTGCTCTTTGATTTTCTGTAAATGTGATGCCTCTAAATATTACATGTGTGCTACGAGTTGTCTTTACTGTTATAATCTATCACGATGGAACTTCACCATTTTAAGATGGCCGCCACCTTTTCATTATCGTTCACGTGACCACTCGTTTTAGTCCGCCTCACTGTTTCGATTGTTTTGAACGCCACTTGGTTTTTTCTAAACCCCGCGTTTAGGTAAACCTGTGCGTATATAATGAGCACACTAATGTTAGGATCACCGTACACGGTGTTATGGACGGTTCCCTGAACGCGCGTATCTAATCTCACCAGGTAAGCGGTCCTGAGAGGGCTACGTTTTCGTACCCTTTCCGCATCTTTTCTGAAGCGCTTTACTCTTTAAAGCGCGAGTCGAGTTTCTTCATTTACTCAGTCAGCCTACCTTTGTCTGACATACACCTTATTTTTCTCCTAGATTTTCCACGATTCGTTTAAAGGGTACGTGAGTAATTTTTGCGTAACCTTGTGCACTTTAACACGTTTTTTCACTTGGGCTATAAGGCTTTTTCGGCACTACACGAACACTGTATCAGTTACGCTAGTGTGATTTTGAAATAGACGCTTGTTTACACTCATGCATTTTCGAAATGTGATGTCTCATCCTATAGAAATTGAATTTATTGGTTGTACTGTATCGATTTTTTCTAGAACGCACTCCCTGATGAAGAGCGGAATGTACGCTCGAAATGCATTGGAGATTGGAAAATAATTTCAGGAGATCCTTTGAATTAATTGGAAACTAATGAAATTTAAATGAACTCTTTTCGTTTTGAAAAAATGAAAGAATAAAAAGATGAAAATATGAAGCTCTACTCGTGATCACTTATAAGGAGTGCCCCAGTTGGGCTTGTGACCAGATTTCATTTGGAAACACTCATTTAAGATTTATTGTTACGTTGTATTGGACGGACAACGTACCCAAGGGAGCAACCTTAAACCTTTCTAACACATACAAATGTACGCTAACAACTTTATTTACTAAACCTTAGGTTGTGCACTTGTCCTACTTGGATTACAATTGAGCAATGCCTGAATTTAAACCTAATTATAGGAAAGGGCACAATAGCCATGCAAACACCATTGTATCTTGCATTTATGGATTTGCCTTCAGCGTTTGATCATGTAAATCATCCTAAACTATTGCGGCTTCTTCTTTTTAAAGGAATGGATAAAGCACTTATGCACATTTTATCATATTTGCACAAGAATATGAAAGCCCGAATTGGGTTTGGTTCTAATGGTGAAGTTTCAAATGAAATAACAATCTGCAGAGGTGTGCGGCAAGGCTGCATGCTGGGATCCCTGTTGTTCATACTGTGTATTAATGAGCGTAGCCCGTAATTATCCACTGTCACTCCGATGTGCCAAAGGTATATGCTGATGACTCGCACCCCAAAAGCCAGTTATTATGGCTTGTGGCCCCAAGCGTATTCCGCTTTCAACTTTTGCTGTTGGATCAAATTGTTTAGAAAGCACAAGCAGTTGTTCATATTTAGGGGTCACTTTTGATGCAACTGGCTCATGGGCACCTACTATTATTAATTGTAGCTATCCTGGGCAGTTGGCTCCCATCTAAGTCTACCTCAGCTCCCTGGGGGAAGGGCACTTCTTTCTGTTAATAAAGATCTATGTGACTCAATGTGTCCCAGTTGCAACGCACAGGTCAGAGATTTGGAGCATTGCAAATTGTGAAGACATTCAGGTGGAGGGAAATCGTTTTTGCAGAAAAGCCCTTTCTTTCCCTTAATTCTCCTCCCACTTTTTTTTGTAATGAGGAGCTTGGTTTGACTTATATGGGTGATCTCAATAAAGTTCGCACCCCACTCCTGTGGTTAGCTATCTGGAGAAATGAGGAGGCCTCTCTCACTAGATATATTATTGATGATTGTCTTGTTTGTGAGAAAGGCTGTACTAACATAACATGTGTATTTGTATAGCGTATGTTCACCCAGAGGAATCTTTTTGGGGCTGAAAAGCAGATGTTTACTGTTACCCAACTCAATGGTACTCGTTGTATTGATCTCAGATGGATGAAAGGCTGAGTGAACCCGCCAGGATTCAAACCTGTGCCCATGAGTTCAAACACAGGCACCTGCAGAGGATGCATTAGGCTATTGAGCCCCCAGACCCGGCTCTAGTCCCTTGGATAGCATATGTGAAGAAAACTTTCCAGTAGATTGGTATGTCTCACGGTTTTTCTGAGCCTGGCTCTAGTGGCAATTGAAATAAGCATGTGCAATTGTTATTAACTAATCAAGCTCAGTCCTGCAGACTAAGGCGGTCATTAGGATGACGGGCGGACAAATCCGACCCGTCATCCTACCGGTGAAAGGGACCGCCCGCCATAAGGGCGGGGGTCCTGTGGCGGGCGCATCCTGCATTCCTACCATTGTGGCGGGCTGGGCACTCAGCACCGCCCGCCACAATGGCAGGAAGGCATGCTGTGCACTTCCATGCACAGCATGGCAGGCACCGCGTGGTGCCTGCCACGCTGTGCATGGAACTGCTGGGGGGGTACCATAGGTCCCCCCCATGTGCACCCCCCACACCACCCCAGAGTCCATGGGGGCCCGCATCGGGCCCTCAAAGCAGACTCCGCTTGCCTAATGCCGCCACGGAAAGGCATCTGAATAAGCCCATTGTAATATGGCTGGTGGTGTCTGATAAACACCGCCACCATATAAACCCTTTTCCGTCCCAGTCGCAAGGCAACCGGGGCGGAAAAGAGACAGACGGTCTTTCCGTTTGCCGTGGACCCCCCAAAATACTAATATGGTGCGGGTCATTCCGGCTAGGATGGGGGGCGGATCGCCCCCGTCAAGCCGGCGGTGGCTACCGCCGGCCTGGCGGGGGCATTCCGCCCGCCATCCTAATGGGGGCCTAAATAAAACCCACTGTTGGAGCTTCCCTGCACTTGAGTATTGATAGCCCAACTACTAATCATTTATTTAGTGCGCGTGGGTGCTTGGAATGATGCTTATTATTTCATTTCAGGGCGGACACAATAAAGTCTTCTCTGTTTTCCGCTGAGCTTTCATAAGAACCTGGGGGCAGATCTACAAGGAAGCAAGCCAACGCAAGCCCTTTGGCTGCGCCACTCTACTGTACTTCCGAAGCACAGGCATGCAACATATTTTAAATAATACGTTGCATTCCAGTGCTCTCCCATGCGCTGGTGCTCAAACTGCATCCATGCGCCTGCGCAGACACCCTTGCACCAAATTAACATATGTGATAGGCCCCACAATGTTGTTCAATCTGCGAGGAGAAGGGGCCTTTTTTTTTATTTAAAAAAAGGCTATTTTTGTCCCCTAATAAGCTCTGGCCTTCTGGAGTGGTTAGATCAAAAGCCTCACCCAAAGCAGTTTTAGAAGTCTACAGATTCTTTTAAGTTAAAAGTGACATAAATACCTCATCGAGGAAGTTTTTGAGTGCCATGCAGCCACCAGCTTGTTCATTGTCCCTCCTAAAGAGAGTACGGGCCTGTGTACCCTTGCACAGATTCCAGAAGTGCCTACTTTCTCAAGGCTAAACATGACACAAATCAGCGAGTCACTCGGTTGGCCTACCGAGCAACAGGGCCACTTGTCACATGGGCCTTTGAAACTGGCACATAATGTGCCGAGTGACTGCAAGGTGACACGAGGGTGCTCAATAAAACAACAAAACAGCAACATATCAGCTACTTATATGGGGCGTGCATAGTAAAAACAAAATATAATACCACATAGTGTGTACTATCACACGTACAGAAATATTTTTTTATTGTCTAGTTCTAATTATTTGCCCGTGTTCGCACTTCGCACAGTTCAAAAAGTCCATTGTCTTGTGCTGATGCAGTTTCTAGTCTAGTTTCGAAGTCTATAACAATAATAAAACATGTTGATGCTTAAAATGCTAAACAATAGAAAGGTCATTTGACAGATATATTGAGTTTAAGAACCCCCCAGCACCTGGAATCGGATGACATCACCCAGGTTTTAACACATGACCAGATACTCTTCAGTAAAATGTGAGCCCTGTCCACATTTCCATCTATGGGTCGGTCCCGTGAATTGTGCAGACTGAGACAGCTCTGCTGTGTCATCTGTCTGGAAGAAAATGTTCTCAGCTGCTGCTAGTTAATTTCTTCTTACAAAGCCCTTCGTATACAAAGGCAGAGTGCTGCTTTCTTTGCAGGTACACTGGATCCAGCTTTATTGGTCACCTTTTACGTGTCCAGGGTTGCATGCCTAAGAACCTCAGACATTTCACAGTTCATGAGTCACATTTCATCTCGGTCAGCGCCTCATTTGTCTGCCCAGGGCTATTCTCCATTTATGCCTTGAGGTACGGCAGGACCTTTGTGTTGAAAGGTCCTGTATGTGCAAAGGCCTTTGCCTATGAAAGATAAATGTGTACTATTTCACAGCATTGCACACAGCCAGAGGGGCTAAGTCACTCAAGTGACTTGATGTGGACACAACTGTTGTGAATGGCAGGAGAAGGAATCGTTCAAGTAGTTCTAGTACATGTAGTAGGATTTTAGTTGAGAGGTTTTTTGGTTCACAATCTGTGGTGTAACCTGAAATTGTGGGGTCTCCATGGCTTGATGTAAGGCAAGACCCTAAAATAACATCAGTTCAACAAAAACAAGAGAGACCCTAATGTCCCTGTGAACAAGGGTATCAAGAGACCTTGGAACAAGTATTCACATGGAGCAAAGTTAAAGAGAACATATTAATGACACCACATTTTCTGTGTAGACAGAATCTATAACAATGTTAAAAAAAATTCGATCATGACTAAATCAATGTAGACAATAAAGAAGGATTAGCCAGTATCTTGCGGTTTAATCCGATTCAGCTGAAGCATTTTTTTTTTAAAGAAAAGACCAATATGCAGTTTTAGGATTCATAGTGCTGGGAGTGATAGAAGATTTTTAGTGCCTTTTATTGTTTTACATATATTATTGCCTGTGTTGAATAACTAATATACCTGAGATGTTCACAAACTTTACCACTGTATTTACATTTTCAATTGGTTTTGGTTTTTATTGCTTTGGGTTTTGCTTTTCTTCTTCAAAAAAATCTTCTATTGCTCACAGTACTATGAATGTTAAGACTGCATATTTGCCTTTTCCTTAAAAAGTAAAATACAATTTGTTTCGGCTGCATCGCATTAAACTGTAAAAGAACAGCAATCATGCTGTCACTTTGCAAAGTTGTATGAGATCAGTGAATCTCGAGCTACAGGGACCACCGAGACCAAACATTACATGACCGACTGTCCACTGAGTTTTCTGATTTTTAAAATATTTTGCTGAAGATTGAAGTAAGTAGAACAGAAAGAAGGAGCAGACTTTTGTAACAAATCCGAATAAAAACAGGAATGAGGGCAGGTTAATATCGAAGCGAGGGGGATGGTGAGGATGGAACCGAGTTGAGCCAGGCATAGTGTCACTTGATGTCCCATGAGGTGAACAGATGAGTACATGCATGGTCTCACTAATGACTGATGCGGCTGCGCCCGCATAAGTGTAACTCTTGTTCTGAGAGAAAATTGCACATTGTAGACTACTCTTGAAGGGAGCATTACAGTTTGGGCAAAACAATTTTTCCCAAAGAAAAACGTACCATCAGAGCTTCTGAGGAAAGATGCAAGAGTAATGATTGAAGCATAAAGGAGTTTTGTAATTTTTTATTAAATTATATCATCTGACAGGTGTCCTCTTACCTGTCCATACCTCATTGTCCAGAGCCACTAGTTGTACTGCAATTCCACATCGCTCCCTCTTCCTAGACCAAGAAGCAGTTTCCCTGAATTGCCCATCCCTTGGTACCCAGAGTTTCTGTAGAGCCTTGGTCTTCACTCCAAAGATATTTTAAACTTACAATCAGTGGTATATAAAAATTCCAAAACACATTAACTACAAACAATGTTGCCCCTTTCTATTTCATATTGAGAGAGGGCTGGCTAACCTGACCATCCCCTGGTGTCCAGAGAGATGCCCCAAGAGAGACAGAAGAACCGCCAATTACACTACAATCCCACCGACCACTCCCACCTCCTACATCAAGAGTTTATTGCCATGAATAATCAAACACTTTACCTAGATCCAGAAATGCGAGCAAATCCACTCACTCTCTATCTTCCTCCTAAGAGGACCAACCTAGAACTTCCCACCCTCTGCGATTCTGGAACACAGCAGCAGAAAGGTTTTGACCGCCTTAATATTCGGAAAATCCTGGGTATCAAAGCGGCAGCTCAAAGCAGGAGTCAGGACACCAGAATGATTCAGGGATTCGAATGCCAGTGCAGTTGCATAGACCATGGGAACAAACACCTCTGTTTTACATATTCACATTTAAAGTTGAATTCCTTTAACTCCTTCGCTGCGGCGGCTATTCCGCCGCAGCGCTAAAGGGGCGGGGCGGCCGCATGCTGGTGACAGAACCGCTCCGTCACCAGCCGCGGTTGAGCTATGCTGGTGACGGAGCGGTTCCGTCATGACCCGCTCATTAGAACGCCCGCGCAGGCGCGAAATCAGCGCAGCGCAGGCGCGGCGGCTGGGCCATGACGGAACTGCTCCGTCATCAGCACAGCCCAACTGTAGCTGATGATGGAGCGGTTCCGTCATCAGCAGGGGAGGGGTTAAACAATGACCTTTGTAACATATTTTGTTTGCACATCAGCGTACTCAGAAAATAATTGCTTATATGTACATTTCTTCGTAGGCACATTATTGTCTCCTAGAACACTCAGTACAAGGTCCCTGGTACTCTGTGCAAACTAGCCATTTTTTTCCGCGGTGGATGGAGTGATACCGCGTCCTCCGAATCGCCCATAATGTGCTACTCGTACTGAGACGACTGACCTATAGATGTTTCCCCTATCATAGTGAACATGCTATCATTTGTTTGGATCTGACGATTAGGAAACGGACACGATTTTTTCAATCTGTGAAATTTACATCATTGATCTGAGCCATCACGGACTTTTCCCTAATTGGAGTACTTTTCCAGAGTACGTTATAGCTTATTATTGCCTTGAGGAAGCCCTATTCAGGGTGAAATGCGTTGGCTGCACCTGCATTGTATTACGCATCTGTGGTTTAAGGAACTATTAAAAGAACCGTTAACGTCATTGAAGAGTCCGGAAAGATCTGTTTGTCTTGCATTTGTCCTTTTGATATTTATGTTGCCTCTCTGTGCTCTTTTTCTGTACCATCCTATGGATTGTTGTCTGTTAGTCGTCAAACCTGGGTGGGTAGAATAACAAGATGCAGCCGGTCCAGAGTGCAGGCACTAAATATATGGGTTCAGTTTAATATAAAAACTGCATGAGCCCTTGCTTAGGCAGAGGATCATTTCACCAGGATTGTCGTGGTCCCTCTGTGCATGAATTCTAGCCCAGCTGGTTTCCATACCTATCCTGAGAAGGATGGAGGCCTGCTCTACACCAGACGTGCCTGTCAGATGACACACACGCACACACACACACACACACACTAACACGCACACATGAATGGAGAGTCAGACCACGCTGGGGGATCTGGCAGATTAGCACACCTGTACTTATGAGGATAGGCAAAGCTAGGTGGGAGTACAATTATGTTTGTTTATATAATCTAATGCAATTGTACAATGTTTGAAATATTTATCCTGTTCACCATTACTGTCATGCTGGTGGTATTGCTTTGCTTAATTCTATTAATCATGGCAACACATATATATTAGAAAAGGTTCCAGTTGCTTCAATAAATATTTGAAATGCCACTTGTGTATTTCTTGCGTATCTCTTTGGGCATGTCTGAGTTACAAACAAAGGGGTAAGATTTGTTTCCACAATATCCTTTGGGGGAATGCTCTGAGTTTGAAGACACTATCTGGTACAGTGTCAACTTGGGGGCCCAGATGGCCAACTGTGAGCTCATCAGGAATTAAGTCAAAATATTCTGACGATATGCATGGACTCAGTTCCACATAGTTTTAAAGCTTATGTTGCCTAAATGTGCAGTCTTACTGAGAAAGTAGGAAACATATGACATGGCGCCACCAATGTCCTAGGTTTGTTACTTATTTAATTGGGTCTCTTGAGTATCTTTCTTTAGTGTGCCCAAGGACCCTACTCATCAATTAATTGGAAATGTCCATGGTGTTAGGGATAAATGCTCCTCAGCTAAATAAGTAGCCGCTATTTTTGACTGTAGGTTGTTTAAGCTTGAACTTTTTAAAGTATCACCGCACTATAGTTACCTTCTCTAAATACCATAAATTAACATGGCTAACATGCAACCAATAAACATACTAATTAATAGTAGACATCCGGTAACACAAATTTTACTACATCATGGCAACTAATACTGATCTAGAAATACCACTCTCTTTCATGCATATTAGTTCCAAGACACCCTCCCACATACAGCAGCAAATCTCAAACTGGGGTCCCTTCAGCAATGATGGGGCAACATGACCCATCTTGGCAGGCTACACACCGTATCCACACATAGCACACCTAAAAGCAATAGAACTTTGTGTACTATGCACACGTCTAGTTAGGTGATACAGAAGTATGACACAGCATGTCACTCGAAACATGGCGCTGACCCTGGCGAGGAATGCTCAGGCTGCACACTTGCATTTAGCAATGTAGGCAATTAGTCCAGTAACTATTGATTCAATAATGGGAAAGATTCCCTCTGGACAGGAGGAAATTCCATTCTGGATTACACAAAAACAAATCAGCTTGATACGAGACGTCAAGAAAAACACAGATTCCTCACAATATGCCTACTTTTAGCAATGGTTCCTCAGGTAGAAGTTTGTGCCACATGGGGCAGAGTGATCGCTGTGGTGTAGGCCACAACACATTGTCCACTACTCATCACTGTTTTACCTGATGTGCTAAAACAGATTCAAAATGAATACGGAGTAGGCCCGGCCCAGGAATTGGGCAAGAAACTGCTGGACAACTTTGCCACATTCTTCCGAATGATTTTAAATCATATTAAAGGGGAAGCAGCAGCACTGGCAGTTCGCCAATGTCTTACATATGTTCCAGTAGCAGATCATAAGTGAGAACTACCAAAAATGATTTCTGAAATCTATAGTTCTAGATCGTTTAGGAACCAAACCTATTAAGCCACAAATTAAGGCTAATTCTGAAAAGGATAACTCCAAACAGACACCTGAGTCTTCTAAAAACTTCTTGGATAATAAGAAAAATAATAAAGAAAACTTTAAACCACGGGGTGGGATTCCTCCACAGGAGTCCTCCGAAAAGTCCCAAAATCTGCACAACCGTGATATATTTAAAAAGCCTGAGAGGTATCAGCATAGTGATAAGCATCCTTCTTGTTCCTTTCAAGAGTCATCTTTAAAACAGTTGGTGTGAGGTGGACAATCAGAGTGCAGGTCAGATGAGTGCCTGAAACCAAAGATTGAGTCACAATGCTCTTCAGACTTCATTGGAAAAATGGAACAAAATCCTCCACAACAAAAGTCTCAATTCAAAAAGAAGGTGGTGGCAAGTATTTTGGTTAGACATTCCACAAATACAAAGGACTCTTCTCTTGAACATCGAGTGGGCTCTGACTGTACTAGACAGTGAGCAGAGGTATTGACAGTTTGCCTTCAGGTGGAAACACCAGATCAGAGACTCAGCTCTCCAGGCTAATCAAATGATTTGCAACTCCAAACTGAAGTTGATAAAGAATGCACAATTAAGGTTCTCTTTTGGGAGAACCTGACATTTGGCTATGACATACTCTTGGCTAAAAAAGATTGGCCACCTGAGTTTGTAACAGAAGCCCCATGAGGGGAAACTTTGCTGCATACAGCTTTCTCCTGCCTGGTTCCAGAATCAGATTAACACGCATAATCCGAAGGAGTGGACTCTTGCACAAGCCCCGGACAATATATTGCAATCATGTTGGCTAGGATAAGGATTTGCCTTATCAAATAATTCCAATACAATCCAGTCCACAAGTGCAACCTCAGTACCCCATTAAACATGAGGCTAAAAAAGCAGTTAGAGAAATATCAACACAACGTGAATATCAATGCATAATCGAGCCTTTTAACTCACCAATCAACAATCCCTTGTTTCCAGTGGCAAAACCAGTTCACTCATACAGATTAGTCTTAGACTATGGACACTCAAACAGTTACACTCGCAGATTTGCAGTACAAAGTGATGACAGCACAGCACTAATGAATAACATAGTGCGCAAAATACATAAAACCAGATTAGACATCTCATATGATTTTGTTCTGCCAAGCATAGCACCCAGAAGCAGGTATTTGTCAACATTTGCCGCCCTGTAGCCACACAAAAATTCTTCTGGTTGGCACAAGGGTACCAGAACAGTCATGGTTTGTTCTCAGCCTGCGTAGCTTTGTTTTTTCTCTGCCCCTTTTCGTCCATAGAATACACCGATCTTCCATCATTTTAACAGGTAGACCCAACACTTTGATTTTTTTGGGGCGGGTGCATGTATGCAGTGATGGTTTGTCTTACAGCTTTACCATTCCTTTGAGACTGTTTTTCACTTTGTATCTTCTATTCTTCATTTCATCCTATTACTCACCCACTGTCATGTCACATGTGACATTTGACTGAGATTTCTATGTGTAAACAAGATTTCAATGTGTGTACCTGACCTAGAAAATCCTTTACCAGTGGCAGCAGAAATGCCTTTTGATATCAGTGAATGTTTGGCTGTCTTACAGGAACTGAATGACTTCTGTGAGGACAACAGCAATGAATTGAAGAAATGTTATGCCACTGGGGAAGTGCAGCTGCAGCCAGCAACTCTTCGCTGGATTCCAGGGATCAGGGATCTGGTCTGAGAGAAGCTTGTGGCCAAAAAGAATGTGACCCATCATACAGAGCACCTGTGTCTGTACTGGTGGTTAAAGGTACCAAAACTGTACTTTTCCTGCCTCTTGGTGGTCGTAAAAAGAAAATGTTTGTGTCAACAGATCTGATCAAACCACGTCATGTGGCCAGTCCTAAACAGTATGCCAGAAGGGATCTTGAGTAGTTTCCCGCCTCCTCTCACAACCATACAGGGCATCCCATTACAAGCTTTAACTAACCGCTGAAGGTACTAAACCCCGGTCGGGGACATCTGATACTGAAGTTATGCTCCTTCCAGTCACATCAACTAAAAACATTCAAGGTACATATGCAACTCCTCAAAATTAATGAACAAATGTCAGCAGTGAAGTTGTTTACTATATTCCACCTATGGAGTCAACTAGAAGTTCACTAATCCACATGATGTCCCAGTTTTGCAGAATCTGCTTTTAGCTATTTCATGGAATTTGATTACTTTTCTTCGGATCCATCAGCCAGGTAGCATGGAACCTGTCCGACATAATTTGGCTCAAAACAATAAGTTTTGTTCCACCATGGATTCATATTTGAATTTCTTTGGCATTGCTTTTAATTTGGACTGGGTTTGTAACTGTGTTCTTTTTACTCTTAAATGTACACTATCTCCCAGAATGCTCTGCGGTTGAACCTGTAGTTGAGGCCTCATTCATAATCCCACAAAATGCGAAGAGACCTGTCCCATGTGAACATTTCAGCGGTTCCGGTCCTTGATGGAATTGTTTGGGATAAGGTAGCTTTTAAAATATTTGGACTGACAGAAACATTACAAATAACTTATGTTTTTAAATTGACATTTCAAGATGTTATTACTCCTGGCACCATCTATGATGATTGGGACTTACATACCATTTATTCTATGATCACTGAGCTAGAACATTATACTGTATTTGAGAATACAGGGCTCATCTTTGTCACCTCTGCTTTTTAATTTGTACCTTCGCCCACTACTGTACTCCCTAAGAAATGCTAAAGTTACCATCTTTAACTACGCGGACGATCTACAACTCATCTTCCCTTTGAATACCAAGGACTCTGTGGAAGAATTTTATAACACCATGACACACATTCAGGGATGGATAAGTCGTAACCATCTGAAACTTAACCCAGGCAAGACTGAATTGGTCTTGCCTGGGCAAAGTGAACTAAGTTGGAGCCCATGCTTTTGGCCTTCTAGAATGGGGGCCCCACCTACGAGATCGTCCTCAGTCAAAAGCTTGGGAGTAACAATTAGTGAGGATCTTTCTTTGAAAAGACAAGTAGGTACTGTAGTGTCGTCCAGTTTCTTTCAACTTAAAAAATAAGGAAAATAGCTCACCTTCTTACGCAGGCCGCTCTCACCCAGGTCATAATTGCCCTTGTCCTATCCCGACTGGATTTTTCTAACAGTCTCTACTTGGGGCTCCATGCGGGAGAGTTAAAACGACTTCAGTTGGCCCAGAATCAAGCCGCCAGGCTTATTCTGGGACTTACAAAGTGGCAATCTATTAGACCTGGTTTGAAACAACTACACTGACTGCCTGTTGCGCAGCGAATTGCATTTAAAACCGGGTGTATTATTTTTAAAACCTTACAAAACTTAGCCCCGAAGTTTATAAAAGATCTTGTCTCTAGATATAATCCATCTTTAAATCTTCGCTCTGCTCAAAAATCTTTATTGATTGTTCCATCTTACAAAAGGAAGCGCCTTGGTGGCAGCTGCTTCGACCATCTTGCAGCCACCTTTTGGAACTCGCTTCCCTTACAACTGAAATTGAGTGGAGACCTTCTTAGCTTCAGACATTCTCTTAAAACCTGGCTGTTCTTGCAGGCCTATTGCTGAGTTGTATTTCACTTTTAACTGTTGTGTTGTGTTCCCTTCCTATAGCGACATGAAGCCCCCAGGCGTATGAGCGCTTAATAAATATATATTAACATAACATAACAGAATAAATATATGTATAATGGGGCATCTAATTATGAAACAAATTATTGTTTTCAGCACTATTAGCAACTCTTCTTACATAGAGCTAGTACTCCAAGTACAGTAATTATTTATACACATTAGGAACATTGCCCTACATCACCAGTGAGCAGTTCAAAAACAAACACCAAGAAGCCTGCATATTTTTCTAGCAAGAACCCTGTAGACCCAGTGTCTTATTATTATAAACTCGTTCCTTTCCTGGCAAAGAAAAATATGGTAACGATAACAAAATCATATATTTGGCTTCTTTTATTTACCAGTTGTCAATACAAGAGTTTATCTTTGGAAAGACAATGTTGACTTAAAACCTGTTTGGGGAACAAAAGGCTGGGAAGTTTAATGTAATGAGGCTTTGTGTAGAGCATGTCTAATACCAAGACAGAAAATATTTCTGAACAAAACATTGCAGCAAACGTCTTCTGGGCCCAGCCAAGATAAAAGACTTAAACACACCAAATATTCCCACATTTACACTTTTAGATAATTGGCAGCAATTTGCAAGCCACATGGAGTAAGAATTCAAAGCATGCTTCAGAATGGCACATACTATTATTCATATTCCAGTCCTGAGGGTTGGTTACCGTATCCATTTAACACCAATGGGTGTGTTGCACGTTTACTGAACAACAAGAAGGGCTTTAGATTAAAGACCTGACCCTCTCTACGTGCAGACACAACACTTGGGGGTAGTAACAACTTATACCGTAAGGAAGATATGCCATGATTGGTTTTGGCACTCAACATAAGATGAAGTGAAGATAAACTTGTCTTTCCTTTCTAATGACGTGGATTTCCATGATTTTTTGTTAGGTCTTAGAAAGCCACCCCGTAAGCATTTCTTATATGCAGGATACAATCAGCTTTAGAAAGTGTCCCAGCAGAAAGCTGCTGAAGTGATTCATGAAGTTGACAGAGTTACTTTGGTAAAAGCATTCGCAGTCATAGACAATGGTATGACTACATAGTCCAGTAGAATTTATTCTTTGAGTAACATTGTGTCATCAGCTACTTACATAATACAGAATGATATGTCCCTCTTACAACATGGTTCGTGGGTTTGTCCATGTTGTTTCTACCCTTCTTACAACATCAACAGAGCCAACTCCTATCTATTATAATATTGAGATGGACATTGGAAACTCTATGCAGTGGTCACATGCCATGGTGGGATTTGAACATTATAGATTATTTTAGACCTATGATTTGACCAAGGAGCAGAAAACAATGACTAAGAAAGACACAGCATTCAACATGTTACACAAAAAGCATTTTGGAGAACTTGTGCACTGCATATTTAATGCATCTAATACTGCGGGAGTTGTAAAAAATTAAAAGCCTAGGTTTGTCAGTACCTTCCAGACTATCTTCCGATTAATTCCATCTTTAATACACTCCATTGTGTCCAGGATGTTCAGAAGTTTGCCATTTGTCCTATTTCTAATTGATGGCATTTTGGTTCTATTTTTGCTGATCCGCAATGAGTGTTCCACCTCATGGCAAATGAGAATGGTACTTCTGCATGTGCTGCTGTGTCAAGATAGAATGATACAGTATTTTGATGCACCATTGTTGCAGGAACTGAATGAGAATTGATCTCTGTTCTTTCGACCTATATGGCTACATTGTGCACGGCCAGTGTTGCTCTGCATATTGCTCACCTTCGAGGGTGCAATGGATTTATGCCTGGTTAAACAACTGGTCCAATCTACGGATGTAGAGTTGCTGATGTGTCTGTTAAGAATCCGCCTGCAAAAATGTCCTGGGAGGTAATCTCTGTTAAAGAGTGCATATTATGTGCCATCCGCAGATGAGGAACATGGCTTCTCGTCATTCGGAACGCTATTGGCTGCCACACCTTCAGCGGCTGCTGTGTAGGTTAGACATGACAATGTCTCTGGGGTGCCAATGGAAATATCATCTGTGGATGCTGGGAACAATAGTTATGCTACTGACTCTCCGAACTTTTGAACAATCATGAAGTTCAAGCACTTTTTAATTCAAAATCTTTTAAAAACGCAAATTTGTTTGTTTTTTTAATACAGAAATTAAGTGCATATTTTTATTGACTTTTTAGCAATGTGGCTTTCTTTAGGCCCTTATTGTCAAAGTGATACATATATTTTTATGACGTACGTTTTATAATATATATTGTGTTGTTTTAAGGATGTATTTTTATATTTACTCTAAGTATTCGGTCATCTTACAGTCAGGAGTGGGTGTCGTGTGGTTGCATAGGCCCTGGACACACACACTTTCATTTTACATATTCACGTTTAATGGTGAACATCTTTTCAAACAGTGACCGTCATAAAACATTTTGCTTGCACATCAGCATACTCAAAAAATTATTGCTTAAATGGACATTTCTTCGTAGGTACATTATCATCTCTTAGAACACTCAGTATAAGGTCCCCAGTACTCTGCACAAACTATTGCCATATTTACTAGAAAATGTCAGAGCATGGAGCTGTGCTAAATTTGGAAGCACCTTGCTCCGACATTTTTTAAAAATGCAGAGATGCGCTGTACTTACAACAATTCGGTGGACATTGTGTTTTCCCAGGAGCTGGCACTGAAATTAGCTGCCTAGTGCCAATGCAGGCCCCTTGCACAATAGTGCAAGTGTGCCTGCGTTGCAGAAAATGAATGGTTATGAAAAGGAAAGTGTCCGTTCCTGCACAGAAACAATCCATAATGGCTTTTTGTTACTTGTACATGTGCTGCATTCTGCAGCACACATTGAAGTGGCAAATTGTCAATATTTGATGATTGTTCATTAGCAGGACGGGAGACCTTCCTGCACATAAACAATCATTAATTTTATTTGCTCTTTCTATGTATGATTGCAGCAGACAAAGAAAAAGCAAAAACTAGGAGACATTAAAGCATTACTCTTCGTGCACCATTCTAACACCTGCTTTTGCATGGCATTAGTTGTTGGCACAGATTTCCACCTCCTTGTAAATCTGGGGCAGCCTCAAAAAGCAATGGGTGTTGAAGTGGAACGCCCACAGCAACACCCAGTGCACACCCTTTTTCTGCAGCGTACTGCATCAGAAAGGGACATGATTTACAAGATGGCATTAAGCCACCCTAAGTCTCTTGGCTCCACCTTGTAAATATGGAAAATTGCAATACGCCACTGGAGCGTATAACAAAGTGATGCTCCGGTGGTGATATGGGCTAGTAAATATGCCTCTATGTTATGAATTGATGTCTGTAAGGTGACAACCCTGAGTAGGTAGAAAAAACATGATGCAGCCAGTCCGGAGCTCAGGCACTGAATACATTGGTCAATGTAATATATAATCTGCATAAGCGCATGCTTAGGCAGAGGAGCATTTAGACAGGATTGTTGTGGTCACTCTGTGCCTGAATTCTAGCCTAGCTGGATTCCATCCTTATCCTGAGAAGGTCGGCGGACTTCTCTACTCCAGACCTGGCTGTCTGATGATACACACACACAGGTGAATGTGGAGTTAGACCACTCGTGGGGATCTGGCGGATTGGCATACCTATAATTATTAGGATAGGCACAGCTAGGTAGGAAAACAATTATATTTATTCATATAATCTAATGCAATTGTACAATATTTATTTATCCTGTTCACCATTCTTGTCATGCTGGTGTCTTTAGTTTGCTTCATTCTATTAATCTTTGCAGCACACATATATTTCACAAGATTCCAGCTACCTTAATAAATATTTGAAACAACAATTGTGTATTTCTTCTGTACCTCTGTGGGCATGCCTGAGTTGCAAATGAAATAGTAAGATTTGTTTCCACAATTTCCTTATGGAAATTAGGGTTGTTATGTTCTGAGGTTGCAGACATCATCCGGTCCCTTTCAATTAAGGGTCCAGATGGTGCACTGTGAGCTAGCCAGCAATTAAGTCAATATATTCTGAAGGTATGAGTGGACTCAGTCCCACATTGTTTTGAAGCTTATGTTTTCCTGAACATGCAGTCTTACTGAGAAAGTAGGAACCGTACAACATAAAAAAATGTCCTAAATGGTGCATATGTGTCATTTCAGGTATCATTGTGTATGAGTATTGAGCCTAGTGCCAAACGTTGGCAAAAATGCTGGCCCTCGAATAACAGTGTTAATTCTTAGTATAGTAACTTGTGAACATTCATGCCCACCCTTGGTAAAATGCTGGACCTGGCATAATGGGTATCCAAAGAATGTAACTGACCCCTAGTAAAGTTCTGGTTCTGCAAGAATGATGTTACTTCCTTGCATAGTGTGGCCTTCCATGCAAGTCCTGGCAGATTGGTGGAATTACTTTCTATTTTGTTGACATCTTAGGTAGGATGGTGTCAAACACAGGTCCTACCTTAATGATGGTAATCAGGGACATACTTTAGTAGTGGTCCTGGCAGAATGTTGGCAATTCTTCCCATATTGTGAGCATTCATTGCACATGGTAATTATTGATCTATTGTAAGCATCTTGGTTTTATATAAGCATTTCAATGTATAAAGACCCACCTACCAAACTATTGTTGCAAAAATATAGACTACCAAAATATTGGCAAGGCAAGTATAGATAATAAAGTAGGAATTTAACATTGGAAGCGCCTCCTCTGCCAATCTATCGGGAATGCTCAACTTTTATAATAGAAAGCAGCCTTGCGATGTGTGTATAGATTAGCGATGTTATTGATATGTAGCTAGCCCTGTCACCCAGTGGATGAAGACACTGATGACATTTGTACATAGTACGAAACAAGACCTTGTACATGATGTTCAGAGCATTGCAATAATGTTGTGGGAAGCTAGATGTGAAAACAAGTTTAGTTTCAGGGAAGCTAATCTAACATTGCCGTGCATGCAAATATGTGCAAAAGATCCCAGCTGAAAATGTTATTTGTGAGGCAATGTAAGTAGTAAGCTGCTTCACTACTTGGGCCTAACTTGGGAATAAAAACACTCTCTTCTAAACATGATAAAAGGTATTACACCCAAATGCACATTTGATGAAATCCAAGCTCAGTACACTAAAACATGATCTTGAAAGCCACCTGGGGGTGCTGCTATCTCGGCCAAGCGACCTGTCTTCCGTTAATCCAGGAACTGAGGAGGCAATACAAACTGGCCCAATTAAAGGCGAAGCGCGAATGGGATGAAAGAAGGTGGGCAGAACTCGGGGAGTCCATCTCAAGTCCGTAAGCTAGATTGTTCTAGGTATTTGTGGATAAGGGTAACCATGAAAGGTCTTGACTTGGCTAATAACATCTCGGCCCAAGCGTGGCAAGATCATTTTGGAGACCTGTACTCAACCCTTACCAGTTGCAATATGCAACCATCAGACGCTGACTTACTCCAATCAACATATGATCTCTCATTTACCAGAGAGGAAATATTGGCCTCCCTGGACGCAATAGTGCCCTCTAAGGCTCCCGGTCCGGATGGGATACCAGGGGATCTCTTCCATCTTGATAGAGAAAATTCTGCAACTTACATACTGACCCTTGCAAATCACAGCGTGGGAGGTGGAATGATCCTGGAATCTTGGAAAGGGGCTGAGGTGATTCCCATCTTCTAAAAGGGCGACAGGTCTATGTCTTCAAACTATGGACCAATTAGCCTGATCGATTGTGTCCAGAAAGTCCTTTGTCGCTCGCTTCTAGACAAAATCACAGATTGGATGAAAGATAATGATATTCTCTCTCCCCTCCAAGCATTTTTTCGGCAGAAAACTGCTACAATTGACCAGGTCTTTTGGCTCCTTATGTTGTACTGGAAGGTGGTCCTGCTGGGTAAACGGTAGGACCTTGGGAGAAATTGGATTTTAAGTTGAGGGTGTGAAATCCTACTCAAGCAACAGCCAGAATCCTTGTCTGGGTGAACTTTAAAGAGTCAGTAAATTATCCTGTGCTTAACGGTCTGGTAGCTTGGCACAAAAACAGCCAGGCTTAATTTAGAGAGAATATGCAAATTATTTCTGCAGCACTCAAACAGTAATAAAGTGAAAAAAAAACAAAGAAAAATCCCACCCATCTTAGAAAAATAGAGTATATTTTAATACATTATTTGACAGCAAAATGACAAAAATCCAATCAGTAGAAACCAAAATATGCAATTTCAAAGATTTAGGGTAAGTATAGTTATCTGGTTGTGCGAGACCGGCTGCAAGTCACAAGTTAAGGCTATCTATGATGAGGCACAGGCTGTATATAGAGACTATGTTAGTCCAGAAAAAGTTACCTTACTGTAGTCCAGTGTGAAGAGTCCAGTTAATGTTGGAGAAGGCCACGGGGAGCAGGGAGAGCGGTAATGGATGGTCATCGCCTTAGCACAAAGATTGTGTCGGCGTTGCAGATGGTCATTGCTGGAGCTTTACTTTGCCAGCGCAGGCTGTCAAAGCTGTATCACAAAGAGCAGATCTTGCATTGCTGGTCATCGCTGGCAGTCGCTGTAGCCCAAAGAGTTGACTTCACAGTAGGTTTGCGTTATCGGTTGTAGGAAGGTGGATACCTGACTATGGTTACCCCAGATTTTTTGCCTTGTGTTTATCTGGTTTTCGACTTAGTTGCCCTGGGATCCTGCTAATCAGGGTCCCAGGCTATCTGCTCTCTCTGTAAAATGGACTCCAGGCATCCTAGGTGCATAACCAATTTGGTACTGGACACATTAACAGCCCCTGTACAGTGCACTATAGATGCCCAGGGCATAGGTGCATCCAAGGCCTACCAGGGGCTGCAGCATATCTTTTGCCACCCCTGGCTGGTACTTAAATTGACACAACTGGCTGATCACTCAG
This sequence comes from Lissotriton vulgaris, assembly GCF_964263255.1. Taxonomy (NCBI): domain Eukaryota; kingdom Metazoa; phylum Chordata; class Amphibia; order Caudata; family Salamandridae; genus Lissotriton; species Lissotriton vulgaris. Next base: position 1,757,497,756 of record NC_141689.1, on the reverse strand, counting down.
CTGGGGCAAGGTGGTGTAATCACCCCTTGCTTAGATATAGTATACCTATACCTAAACCTATATCTGGACACATATATACCTATCAGTCACTCCTATGGCAGGCCTTAACAATCCTGGAGGCAGAGTGCTTGGTTTTATGTGAGATGGTGCTATAGCATGAGCTGAGCCTGTCTGCAGCTGTCGGGACCAACTCCCTTAGCTGTTCCGGGATATTGCCATACCATATACTCTTAAGTGCATTATAATCCTCGCGGTTACTTGCTAACTTTGGTTTGGCTTTATCAAAACATGTCGTGTTTGGTGTCATGCACTTTGGAATACTACCTCCTCACCAGTCCTGGCGACGGGGGTAGTTTTCCACCCTTCTAGAGGGAGAAGACATGTTACTTTGCAAAAACGAGGTTAATCCTAACCAGAGCCTCAGCATCACAAAATGGATGCTGCTGCCACAGACACAAGTCTGACCTCCTACTGCTGACCAAAACTTGGCAGGGGAGCTCTGGACAAAAGGTTTCCTGTCGCAGGGAGGTGCTATACCTCCCCAGACAGGAGATAGTGGATTGGGGCAGGGTGGGCTGAAAGAAACTAGACACCGCCTGGGGCACACAAGGCGTCCCATGCAAAATCCAGTCAAACCGGTTCTGGGGCACTTCAGGCCCAGTTCTGGCGTGAAACTGGACAAAGGGAAAGGGGTGTAACCACCCCCTTCCTGGGTCCCACCCATAGGAGGGACCTAGCAGTAAATCCAGCCCACAGATTTGGAATAAAGGTGGGAGCAGTGCAAACACACATCAGATTATTCTGCCTGAAACTTATGGAAACAAAACTCTGGACCCTTCGACATCCCACTCGACGTGGAAGACTGAAGAATCTCCCTTGTGGTCAAGGAGTGACCACCCTGTGCAAACAGGCACCATCCAGCGCCTCACCATTTGCTTTGTTGCAGTTCCTGCTAGAACTCAAGCAACAGAGATCAACAAGACCCAGCTTTCCTGCTTTCCAACAGCCCGATCCACAGTCCCAGCGAATCTGAGACCCGTGGAGGTGACCTGAAGCATGGGGCCGGCCATCTTGGAAAAACTACAAAGTGCAGATGGTGCAGATCCTGAGGCTCCCTCGAATCTGTGCATTAGGGTTTGAGAAGCCCCAGCCCCGAGCAGTGTTTGCACCAAAGCTCTCCCCTCCACACTCACTGAGTGCTGCGTGGGGCCCTTTTGCATTTTCCTACTCGACACATTGGTCCAGTCGCTTGCCCGTTGGCTAGCGGCCCCAGTACCAACGAACCTTTGAATTTACACTTCTGGTCTGGTTGCTCCAGACTGGCCCTCGCTCCCCTGAAAAAGAGCACCCGCTCTGACCTTGCTGGTCCGAGTAAGAAGCGATCTTTGAATCCTGTGTGGGTTGCATTTGCCAAGGTCTGTTTGCTCTGATCCGGAAGCCGACACCACCAACAGTGAGAACCTGTGTGGGAGAGCTCGTGATCCACTTCTGGACAGCCTCAGTGCCCCAGAGTCCACGTGGCAGCGGAGACAAGCTTTTCAACAACCACCGCTGATTGCGCCCGACATTGCTTGGTTCCTTCCTGGTTCCACCCTGGTCACTGATGAGTGACCCAGACTCTGTCCCCTCTGCTTTCAGGTACTCTACATCTTCGATCCACCCTTGGATCCAACCGGACACTTCTCTTCTGGCCGCCTGCAGCATCTTCATCTCCAGGCTCCATAGATCTACATGACGAAACCCGACTTTGCACGTATGCACCCGCTTCCTGTGGGTGAGGTAACTCATGAACGCCGGTGCTCCTGTAGTGGTTTACACCTCTAGTGTCTAAGTCTAAAGTTTTGTATTTCTAGTCCAGTCGGAAGACTCTTAAAACTGTAACTCAATAACTTTTACGCACCATTGACTTTGCATTGATGCATGCGTGTGCTTTTAGCGCTGCACCCGAGTCCTGCAGGCTTTTCCCGACTTCATCACTGCTAGTCCCGAATAGTCCCAGTGATTCCCAAGGCCCTAGGCCTTACCACTGTTCGATTAGTGATACTTATACCATTTTCTTAATATACCGTTTGAGTGGCCACCGGCCTCATCCATAAATGTGCAACTTTCATATGTAAAACTGTTCTTTTGTTTAAACGCTTGTGCTTCTATACTCATAAAGAGTACAGAGGATTATTCTAGTAATAAATACATATATTTTTATACTATATAACTTGTGTGGTGTCCTTTCATTTGATATTACAGGATTGCATATGGTAAAACAGCTGGCTTCACATGCCCTCTTTAGTTTATCCTAAGACTGCTTAGTCCATGCTACCCCTAGGATAGCTTGTCTATAAGGTTGACTTTACAACCACCACCATAAGGGATTGTTTGGACTGATACAAGGTGCCCACAGAATTGTGGACATCATACATCAGGCCAACTTCTCTCATTGGGTGCAGCGGTTGGGATTTGAGCTTGCTGTTGTTTTACCATTGCAATCTTTTTATCAAATTGAAAGATCACATTAAGTACCATAGGTACATATAAACAAAGCTTACATATTTAAGTTCTAATGAACTTAGTAGTTGTAGATCAAAGGGCTTAGCACACCCTGCCTACAACTCACTAGCAAGGTACAGTAGGAAAACACTTAGTGTAGGTAAGTGCACCACTTACACCTTACAAGAATCATGTCTGGCACAGGTGAGCAACCCATCGCTCTGCCTGTGGAAGGTGACCTTACCAAGGCACCCTCCAGCTATGACAAACTCAGCCATAGGGACGTGAGTGCCTTGTGCACTGCAAGGAGGCTGAAAAATGGTCACAACCCTACCATTCCCATCCCGATAGCCATCCTGGAGAAGGATGATCTTGAGAAAGCTAGTGCAGGAGAAGGAGTGAACCCCCCAGATACTGAGAACACCGCCCCAGAGGTAGAAAATGAGGAGGTGGACCCTGAATCAGAAGGTGAAGAGTCAGATCAGGATCAAGGGGATACCCAGGTACCAGTTGGGAGGCTTAGCCAGGCCAACTTGGTCCTACATGGAAATAGATAGGGCCAGCACCTCCCCAGAGTACATAACAGAATATGTCCAGGCAATAGAAGGGAGAGATCTCCTTCCAGGGAATCTCACATTTCTAGTGCCCCAAGGGAATCTCAAAGGGGAATGACTTCCCCCCAGAGAAAAGAGCATAGGGCCAGGATGAGGGCTGCTGTCCAACTCCAGATAGAGAGGGAAGAGGTAGGCTTGGCACAAGCTAAACTTGCTTCAGCATGGGAACACAAATTGTGTGGGAAGATACCCACTGGTGGCAGCATTATTCCTAGAGAGAAAGACAGGTCCCATGATCATAGAAACCTGAGCAGGATTGTGCCCCCCTACAAGGAAGGGAATGACATCCACAAATGGATGACTGCTCTGGAGAGAGCCTGCATGGTACAGCAGGTTCCTCAAGAGCAGTGGGCTGCAATCATATGGCTATCCTTTTCTGAGAAAGGGAGAGATAAGCTCCTCACAGTTAGACCTGAGGATGCTAAAAATTACACTGTCCTGAAGAGTGCTCTTATTGATGGGTTTGGCTTAACCACTGAACAGTACAGGTTAATGTTCAGAGATACCCAGAAGACACAGACTCAGGACTGGACTGATTTTGTAGATTGTGCTACTAAGGCTCTGGAAGGTTGGCTACTTGGCTATACAGGATTGTATAATTTGATTATGAGGGAGCAGATCCTTAGTAATTGTCAAAACCAGCTTTTGCACCAGCACCTGGTGGACTCAGATCTGGCCTCTCCCCAAGAATTGGGTAAGAGGGCAGACAAATGGGTCAGAACCAGAATTAGGCCTAAGAATCAGGGTAATAACCAAAAGAAGGATACTTCCAAGGCTCAAGAGGAGGGTGGGGATAAATCTAAAGACAAGTCTCCCACAGGGCCCCAAAACTCCAAGGATGGGTGTGGGTCCCAAAACAACTCCTCTACTAAGCATGGGCGAATTTTGCGAATTCGCGATCCGCGAATTTGCGAATTCACAATCCGCAAAATTCGCGAATTCGTGCGAATTTGCAGATTTTTTTATTTTTGCGTGTTCGCGGGGCACTTTGCGTGTTCGCTGTTTTTTTTTTTGCCTGGTTAATCACTGCCACCCTCTCGTTTTTTTATGCCCTTCTGCCCTCCGTACCACTCGTTTCTGTGCCCTTCTGCCCTCTGCCCCACTCATTTTTTATCCCCTTCTGCCCTCTGTCCCACTTTTGGGCGCTTCTGCCCTCAGCCCCACTTAGAATTGCGCCGGCAAGCTGCCAGCGCCATTCTAAAATAGCTACAAAGAGCTTCAACAGGAAGCTCTAATAGATAAAGTAAAGCAGGTGCTCGAGTTGAAGGTCAAATTAAGTTACAAAATCATTAATCACCCCAAGTTTGGGGTGATTAATGATTGTGTAACTGAATTTGACCTTCAACTCGAGCACCTGCTTTACTTTATCTATTAGAGCTTCCTGTTTAAGCTGACTTTTGTAACTATTTTAGAATGGCTCTGGCAGCTTTCCGGCGCCATTCTAAAAGAGTTACAAAAGTCAGCTTGAACTTTTGACCCAATCCGTTCTGCTCGCGGATTTTGCGGGAAATTCGCAAATCTCGCGGATTGTGAATTTAACGAAAATCCGCAAAATCCACGAGCGGAACGGATTTCCCGCCCATGCTTATCCTCTACCCAGAAGAAAGCTTACTGCCATGCCTGTAAACAGACTGGCCACTGGAAAACAGACAGCTGTTGTCCAAAGAATAGCAATAAAGAAAATATACCCCCAAGTAAAGCTCCAACACCTCCTGTTACTGTTAGCATTAATCCCCCAGGTGGTGGGAGCACCCCCAAGAATTTGGCCGGGTTTACTTTTGGAACTCAGGTGGACTCTGGCCTAACCAGGTCCCCTAATACAGCTACTCTTGTCTGTGAAAATGGCATGGGGTTTGCCAACTTCTCTGCTTGCCCAACCACTTTGAGCAAGTACAGACAGGAGCCCATCATCAATGGTCAAAAAGTTGAGGCCTATAGAGACACAGGGGCTAGCATCACTATGGTGACTGAGAATCTAGTCCCCTCAAGGCAACTTTTACCTTGTGCCACATACCAGGTGACCAATATTGATGGACTACAAACCAATCATCCCATGGCAGTAATAAATCTCAGCTGGGGAGGTGTCACTGGCCCAAAGAGAGTGGCAGTGTCAGCAAACTTACCTGTAGATTGACTACTTGGAAATGATTTGGAAATCTCAGCCTGGGCTGAGTTTAAACAGGAAACCCATTCTAAAATGGTAAATCTCCATGGAAAGGTTAGTGGGGCTGTGATGGCCACAGCCCCAATCCAAGATGTCCTTCCTGAAAAGGTTGGTAGGGCTGTGCAAGTCTCAGCCCCATCTTCAGCAGACTCCCTTCCTAGACAGATTAGCAGGGCTGCGATGTAACAGCCCACACCCAAACTGAGTCCCTTCCTGAAAAGGTTGGTGGGGCTGTGATGGCCACAGCCCAAACTCAAACTGTTTCATGTGTTGTGAAGTCTGAAACTATGGATCACTCCACACAAACAGAGAGCATTGAGGAGGAAGAGAAATCTCCCTCCCACCAGACTTTAGGAAAGGATCAGCCTCCTCAGGGAACTGATCGTACCCCTTGTGAAGAAACTGCCCCCGAGGTAGTCAGGCCTAGCCTGTCAGAGCCCCTGGTATCAGTGGACCCTTCCAAGGTGGGGCCCAGTCTAGAGCAGGTAACCTGCCCCTCTCTAACCTGCCTCAGTCAGCCCAGGGCTGCAGAGGTCAAGGAGGTCAGTGAGCCCCAAAGGGCCCCCTGTCAAATAAAGCACCCCCATCAGCAGATTAGGGGCACCAAAGCTAGCAGCCCTAGCAAGGTGAACACTTTAAAAATTCCTGAGGGATCCCCCTTACCACTAGTTAGGGACCTCCCCCAAATGGACACTGTTGGGCACAGCCAAACCTAGGACCCCAAGGCCCCAAACCTGACCAGTCCCTCCAGTAAGCCAACCAAAGGGACCCAGCCTCCAGCTTTAGGTAGCCAGATGTTGACCCTGAGAGCACAGTGCATCTCAGTCAAGGAAAGAAAGGCACACATGGTGGAAGATGATTGGAGGAAGCTGAGCCCTACATTAGTGGAGCCTCACTTCAGTACTCCATCTCAACACCAGCCTTTTACTTTGCCAAAGCACACCAAAGGTAGTGATTCCCTATGGCGGAGACCCTCTGATACCCCTAGGGTGAGGGATTGCTTAGTGTACCATGAGACAGGGGGTAACCATGCTAGTGCAGGTACTTCCTTATATGGCCACTTAGGCAATATAGGCTTACCTGGTCAAGGATAGCCTTATCTCCTTTTGATTGGGGGGGGAGAGGGTTATGTAGGAAGGTGGATACCTGACTATGGTTACCCCAGATTGTTTGCCTTGTGTTTAGCTGGTTTTTGAGTTAGTTGGCCTGGGATCCTGCTAATCAGGGTCCCAGGCTATGTGCTCTCTCTGTAAAATGAACTCCATGCACCCTAGGTGCATAACCAATTTGGTACTGGACACCTTATCTGCCCCTGTACAGTGCACTATAGGTGCCCAGGGCATAGGTGCATCCAAGGCCTACCAGGGGCTGCAGCATATCTTTTGCCACCCCTGGATGGTACTTAAATCGACACAACTGGCTGATCACTCAGCTTTGGCAAGGTGGTGTAAGCACCCCTTGCTTAGATATAGTATACCTATATCTAAACCTATATCTGGACACATATATACCTATCAGTCACTCCTATGGCAGGCCTTAACAATCCTGGAGGCAGAGTGCTTGGTTTTATGTGAGATGGTGCTATAGCATGAGCTGAGCCTGTCTGCAGCTGTCGGGACCAACTCCATTAGCTGTTCTGGGATATTTCCATACCATATACTCTTAAGTGCATTATAATCCTCGCGGTTACTTGCTAACTTTGGGTTGGCTTTATCAAAACATGTTGTGTTTGGTGTCATACACTTTGGAATACTACCCCCTCGCCAGTCCTGGCGACGGGGGTAGCATTCCACCTTTCTAGAGGGAAAGGACATGTTACTTTGCTAAAACGAGGTTAATCCTAACCAGAGCCTCAGCATCACAAAATGAATGCTGCTGCCACAGACACAAGTCTGACCTCGTACTACTGACCAAAACTTGGCAGGGGAGGACTGGACAAAAGGTTTCCTGTCGCAGGGAGGTGCTACACCTCCCCAGACATGAGATAGTGGATTGGGGCAGGGTGGGCTGAAAGAAACTAGACACTGCCTGGGGCACACAAGGTGTCCCATGCAAAATCCAGTCAAACCGGTTCTGGGGCACTCCAGCCCAAGTCCTGGCGCGAAACTGGACAAAGGGAAAGGGGTGTAACCACCCCCTTCCTGGGTCCCATCCATAGGAGGGACCTAGCAGGTAATCCAGCCCACAGATTTGGAATAAAGGTGAGAGCAGTGCAAACGCACACCAGATTATCCTGACTGAAACTTATGAAACGAAACTCTGGACCCTTTGACATCCCACTCGACGTGGAAGACTGAAGAATCTCCCTTGTGGTCAAGGAGTGACCACCCTGTGCAAACAGGCACCATCCAGCGCCTCACCGTTTGATTTGTTGCAGTTCCTGCCAGAACTCGAGCAACAGAGATCAACAAGACCCAGCTTTCCTGCCTTCCAACAGCCCGATCCACAGTCCCAGTGAATCTGAGACCCATGGAGGCGACCTGAAGCGCGGGGCCGGCCATCTTGGAAAAACTACAAAGTGCTGACCATGCAGCTCCCGAGGCTTCCTAGACGCTGTGCATTGGGGTTTGAGAAGCCCCAGCCACGAGCAGCTTATGCACCAAAGCTCTCCCCTCCACACTCACCGAGTGCTGCGTGGGGCCCTTTTGCATTTTCCTGCTCGATGCGTTGGTCCGGTCGCTTGCCCGTTGGCTAGCGGCCCCAGTACCAACAAACCTTTAAATTTACACTGCTAGTCTGGTTGCTCCAGACAGGCCCTCTCTCCCCTGAAAAGGAGCACCCGCTCTGACCTTGCTGTTTCGAGTAAGAAGCGATCTTCGAATCCTGCGTGGGTTGCATTTGCCAAGGTCAGTTTGCTCTGATCCGGAAGCTGACACCGCAGACAGCGAGAGCCTTCGTGGGCAGCTTGTGATCCACTCCTGGACATCCTCGGTGCCCCAGAGTCCAGAAGGCAGCGGAGACAAGCTTCTCAACAACCACCTGATTGCGCCCGACATTGCCTGGTTCCTTCCAAGTTCCTCCCTGGTCACTGTTGAGTGACTCAGACTCTGTCCCCTCTGCTTTCAGGTACTCTACATCTTCAATCCACCCTTGGATCCAACCGGACACTTCTCTTCGGCCGCCTGCGGCATCTTCATCTCCAGGCTCCATAGATCTACACGATGAAACCCGACACGACTTTGCACCTATGCACCAGCTTCCTGTGGGTGAGGTAACTCATGAACGCCGGTGCTCCTGTAGTGGTTTACTCCTCTAGTGTCTAAGTCTAAAGTTTTGTATTTCTAGTCCAGTCGGAAGACTCCTAAAACTGTAACTCGATAGCTTTTACGCACCATTGACTTTGCATTGGTGCATGCGTGTGCTTTTAGCACTGCACCCGAGTCCCACGGGCTTTTCCTGACTTCATCACTGCTAGTCCCGAATAGTCCCAGCGATTCCCAAGGCCCTAGGCCTTACCACTGTTTGATTAGTGATACTTATACCATTTTTTTAATATATCGTTTGAGTGGCCATCGGCCTCATCCACAAATGTGCAACTTTCATATGTAAAACTGTGCTTTAGTTTAAACGCTTGTGCTTCTATACTCATAAAGAGTACAGAGGATTATTCTAGTAATAAATACATATATTTTTATAATATATAACTTGTGTGGTGTCCTTTCATTTGATATTACAGGATTGCATATGGTAAAACAGCTGGCTTCACATGCCCTCTTGAGTTTAGCCTAAGACTGCTTAGTCCATGCTACCCCTAGGATAGCTTGTCTATAAGGTTGACTTTACAACCACCACCATAAGGGATTGTTTGGACTGATACAAGGTGCCCACAGAATTGTGGACATCATACATCAGGCCAACTTCTCACATTACTGGTGGCAACATATCTGCACAACAGGAGCAACCAACAGTCACAATTTCAGTTTTTCTCCTTTCTCAGAGGAGGGGTGCACTCTACTACCAACCAAGGGACCAGGACCTAGAGAGGTGCATTTTAGGCATCAGGGACACACTCTTGCAGAGGCCAGCAGGGCTTAGACAGGTCCAGCTGCAGATTCAGTTATAGCAGGTTAGCTGGACAGTTTCAGGGGGACCTCTGGGGCTTGTTAAGTCTCTGTAGCTCTGAACAGAACTCACTTCAGGTAGTCTCTGACATCAGGTCAGTCCTCAGGCAGCAGGCCAGTCCTATGGCAGCAGGGTAGTCATTCTTTTGTAGTATCCACATGCTCAAGACAGTGCTAAAGAGTGGATCTGAGGGTCCCACTTTTATATCTGGTGCCAGCTTTGAAGTGGAAGACACTTCTGAGGTTTTCTCCCACAGAAGTGTCAGAAGCTTCCTGTCTCCCTCCTCTAGTCACAGTTTGTCTGCCACCTGTGAGAATGTGGAACCCCCTACATTTTTCATTCTAGGTCTAGGAAAAGGATGAAAGAAAAAATCAAGACGAAGCACAATATCCCATGCGACCTGTATCACAACTGTTACAGCTCAAGGTGCACAGTGGACTGACTGGAAACAGATTACAACCAATTATATGTAATACATTTGCATATTTTTTATTTTCTTATGTATTTTTGACATTGGTAAATGTATTCTAGAACTCATTTAAAATTCTTGTCCACAACATTATTTTGAATTCTCTTGTCCATCAAATCTTTGCATTCTTACATATCAAACAACATTTTTGCAAAGCTTTTATATATGTTCCATCAGACTTTTCTAAAATACATTATTGCAATAAGATGGCATATATGATTGTTTTCTCCACATCCCTCACTGGCTCATTAATTAATTCCCAGAAAATACATCCTCTCATTTATACTACTTATACTAATCTCAGCTGCACTCCACATTTACCAAGCGCTACAATGGGGAAAAATATCTTCAATTTCTGCCATTGTTGTGATGCGGGCAGGGTCTCTCACAAAAGCAGTCAATGCACATTTAGGTGGGTGAAAAGTTATTACAATCCTCCTTCCTCAGTACCACACGATATAGCACTTATGCTTTGGTTGGTCAATGGGCAATTGTCTTGTTCTCAGTGAACTCATGGAATATATTGCGTGGAGATATTTTATTGCAAATGCCCCTGTCTTAGGGGCGCTTAGATAATATATGAGACTTCTTTGTATTTCTCATTATGCCTGAAAAATGAACAACATGTTGTCCTAATGGTCTCCCGAGACTCATAAACAAATTCTGCATATATCACTGGGGCAACCTGCTAAACGTCCTCCTTAGAAGTGCCATGGACGATCACATGCTCCTGGCATTCCCAAATGGTAAAGCAGCCTGTCTACTGTCACAATAGGCTAGTGTGAAGTTCTTTATGTGTGAGCTGAGGCAGGGTCTTTGAAGTGTGAGTGGGACTGTGCACAGCTCTGCACCCTCATCCCAGTAGGATGGCCCATCCTCCCAAAAACCAGACCTTCTATCGTGTGACTGTCTAGGAGGAATACACCAAGGCCAACTGGAGCTAGTAATGTGACCTAGGTAACAGGATACAGTCACAAAATGGTTAGAACAAGAACATGGGGAAAGGGATGAATTTTGACACTTCTTACAGGGTTAAAGGCACAGACTTCAGACCCCCTGTGTTTGCAAACAATCCAAAGGCAAAAAACGTCAGTGTAACTCTGGGGATTAATGTATCTGTTTGAGGGTCCTGAGTTTTTGTTTGTCTGAGTTTTAAAGTAGCAGAAGGGGTTAGTATGTATCAAGCGAAGCACAATATCTAATATGCAGATTAAAGAATCGTTTTTTTTATGTAGGTAGCTCAGTAGGTTACTGTTTTTGTTACAAGGACCCTTTTGTTATTTGCAGTTCATAGGATGCAATCCTGATATAGCCAACAACACTGGAATTATGTGGCAGGAAAGGGCATAATTATGCAGCAGGGTTGAGTAAATTATGCTGAAACCAAAGACAAATAATGCAGCATAATGTGGCACATTTCTTAATAGTATTACTTCATTATTTTTTCATTTTTAAACTTGGCAGCACTTTCTGGCCATTGGCTGCATCTCATTTGTTTAACACTCAAAAATAGCCAAAAGCAACAGAAAGGTGACCAGTACAGCTTTGCAAAGGGTCTTCCACCATGCAGCAAAACTTGTCACTGTATTTTTAGCACTGTTTGAAGGATTTGAGGAAGAAAAAAAATATTTGGGTTAAAATCTGCAGATTAAGCAGCAGATGATCGATTAAGTGGCAAATGTGACAAATCTACAATTATGCGAAAATTGCCACAGCGAACCCTATTGCATTATTACAGTGGCACTGAATATAGCACAGTTAGCTATGAGCCAAAAAAAAGCAACATCGAAACTGCAAAGCACGGGTGTACAGCCTTATTGTTTTTCTCTATTCTTTCATTATTCCAAGGTTGATAAATAGGGTTCCTTTGCATAATAATAATAGCTTATCAGTAAACACAACCCCAACCAGTATGTTCTGTTTCAAAATCCGAGTTTGTATTTCTCCAGATTTAGCAGTCTAAACATATAATGCCTACCTGTATGAATGACATGTGACTCCTACACTTTGTTGCCCTCATTGTCTTAAGCAGGGCCACTGAAATTATGTATCAACAGAGAGCCACATTTTGAGGCAGGGTTGAGTAAATCATGCAGCAAGAAAAGGCAAATTATGTGGGTAATGCTGCACATTTTGTAACAGTATTACCTAATTATTTTGTCATTTTTAAACGTGTTAACACTATCTGGGCATAGCTTGCACCTCATTAGTACCAGATTAACATCCAAATATAGCAAGAAGCAACAGATAGGTGACCAGTCACTCTTTGTATAGGGCCTTCCACTGCAGGGAAACATGTGTTCCACCGTTTTTAGTAACTTTTGAATAAAATCTGCAGAATATACGGTAGATGATGGATTATGTGGCAAATGCACCAAATCTATAATTATTCAAAAATCACAGAAGCCGTACAATTGAATCATTCCAGTGGCCCTAAACTCAAGTTACATTTCCTATACATTGGTTTACACAATTATACAAGCCATTGTGTCTGTATAATATGTTTGTGATATAATGCACTCCAACACCTACTGTACCCCACATACCTGGAATGAGTAGCACTGTAATAGTAATTAGGTACACATAAAAGTGGGTCTATGTAGAGATGAAGGACACCATTGGAGGGTGCTACTGATTTAATCCTTGGAGAAGGAGGTCTTCGGGGGCAGCAACAATTATTCTCACCATATCTAACACCAACACTGCAGCCAGCCCTGTCAGTGGCGTAGCTATCATTCCAGCAGCCTGTTGATTGCCCCAGACCCTGAGGTAAAATAACTTCAGCAGCTTTCTCTCTTTTCTCTACTCCATCTTCTTCTGTTGTCTTCTTTTCTCTTTTCACCATCTGTTATTTCGCTCAACTGACAGGCCCTTGTTTGCTTTCCTCCTCTCTTACTGTATCACTCTCACTGTTCCAACCTTCTGTCTCTCCCTCTCAGCGTATAGCTCTCTTTCCTTTCTCACCATCATTTTCCTCTCTAATTCACAATCTCTAGTAGTGCTGCTGCCTGTGAACTATAAGCCTATCTTCAGCAACAGAGCAATCTGGCACTATTATTCATGCTATGGGGGTAGAATTGTGAAATCTGCCTCATATGTTGGCTGTCTGTGATAATTTGAAATAATTATCCTCAAACTTGTAAGGTTGATCTTGAGTTGAAGTTGAATCTTCACAAAGAGTCCCATCCAACCAGGTTAACAGACAAATCTCAGCTGAACCCTTTAACATTCTCCTAAGCATAAGTTCTAGAATATACATGACACAAACCATAGAGGTTGGAGAGAGAACACAACTCATACCATAGAGAATTGAGAGCATGCAGAATATCACACATCTCCCTTCCTCATAAAATAGAAAGTTAGAACAACATATGATCCCAAAATAATAAAAAAACTTAATTACATATTAAACAAAAACTTTTAAATAGCTAGGACATTTGGTAAGTCTAGAAGACCTCCTTAATTCACCTGAGTGAGACTCCAACACAATTCCATCTCCATTCATTATCCTACTAGCTTCTTGATCCTGACTTGTCTCCATCTTACTCTTTCTTTTGACCACAAAGACTCTATTGAGGTTCCAACCCTGATGATCCTGAGTCTTAATCACATTGGAGAAAACTTTAATTACAACCATGTGATCCATGTACTTAGTTTCTCCACTTTTAACAATGCCAGGACGTCTGATGGCAACTAAATCACCAACAGCAACTTTTGTAGATTTCACAGCCTTCCTTTTGTCAAAATACTTTTTCCTTAGGTCTGCTTTTCCCTTGACTTTCTCCATAACTTCCCCATGATCATACCTTTTTTCCTTTCCTTTAGCTTGAGCATACTCATGAACCCAAAAAGGTTCAAGTAATGTATTAGGTAATCTACCTCTAAACAAAATAAAAGGTGTTTTACCGGTAGTAGAATGTGGAGTGATCCTATATTCCTCCACTTTCTTAATAATCTAATTTTTCCAATCTAGATTATACGATCTTGCTAAATTTATAACCTCTTTGATTACTCTGTTAAATATCTCCACCATGCCGTTCCCTTCGGGATGATAAAGAGAACTTTTTTAATGTACTATGCCACATCCATTCAAGAATGACTCCATCACTTGTGAAATCAATTGCACACCATTATCTGTTAGTAACATCTTAAGAATGCATTCTCTAGCAAACAAAGACCTGCGACACTTGATGATGCATTCAGAATCTATTCTGGATAAAAAATAAACATCAGGCCAATGCGAAAACATGTCAATAACAACTAAAATGAACACTTGAGCATCTTTAAAATGTAAAGGCCCTACTATGTCTAATGCAACATCAATCCATGGACCTTTAGGTTGGCTTCTTATTTTATGGGCTATACTCTAGTACTTCTCGATTTATCACACATGTTCCAAGCATCACAATCTCGCATAATTCTCTCAACCATTTTATTCATACCTGGCCACCAGTAAGAAGAACACATTATTTCCATTGTTTTAGTAATCCCAGGGTGACTTTGATGAGCTAAGCATACTATATCATTCCTCAAACTAGAAGGAGGAACAAGCTTGGTACCCCTGCATAAAATGTTCTCATCAACACACAATTCATCTCTCACACACCAAAATGGTTTCGTACCCTCAGATCCCTTCTTAAAATCTTCCCACCTTTTCTTTATCAAATCCATAACCTCTGTCATTGTCACATCGGATTCAACTTTCTCAATCCACTTTTCTTTAGATATATGTTCAAACTCAATTGCACACACACAATCAAATTCCTCTTCAATATCCTCTACCACTTCACATTCCAAAGATTCTAAACGTGACAAAGTACCTGCTATCCAGTTATTCCCACCAGGAATATATTTTACTTTGAAAGAATACTCCTGTAATCCAATGATCCACCTAGAAATACGACCTGTGATAAGATCCAGACCTTTTTTCTCAAAAATTTCAACAAGAGGTTTATGATCCGACCTAACATCGAAATCAAATCCCCATAAAAACTTCCTTAGGTTCTAAAAGCCCAAAATATAGCTAAAGCCTCACGTTCCACCACTGAGTACTGACTTTCAGCATCTTTTAAACTCCTTGACAGAAACAACACAGTACTTTCTCCTCCAGGACCAACTTGTTGTAATACCGCTCCCAAGCTCTTCTCACTCGCAACCATGGTTAAAATAGACTTACACTTAGAATCAAAACTTTCAAGAAACGGCACACAATTGAGCTTATTCTTGATGTCACAAAACTCTTCCTGACACTTCATTTACGTTTCTTTAACAATTACCTCAAATTAGAAGTCATGTTGGAAAAACCCTTCACAAATTTAGCACAATATTCAATCATGCCTAGAAATCTCATTAACTCTTCCTTACTCGTAGGAGCAGATACATTTCTAATTACTTCAATCATTTCTTCTATAGGTCTGATTTCTCGTGCTGAAATGTTATGACCGAAGTAATTCAGTGAGTCCAAACCAAATGTACACTTTTCCAAATTAATGGTCAAATTAAAATCACTCAACCTACTCAACACTGATCTAACATGCTCGTTATGTTGAGATTCATCATACCATATACCAGTACAGTACCAAAGGGGGTGATGATGGATGGAGCATCTGAATCAATCAAACACTCACACCCAGTCAAAAGATCTGGGTTTAATCCATCACCGTTCTTTAGCCCACTCTGCCACCCCAGTTCAGACATGGCTATATGCAAATCAGTCTGACCCTGAGCCTCATGGGAACAGTCCAGCCCGAACTGCCAAGCCATGTCTTCCCTGGACCAGAAACAAGCTTCCGAGGACCGGTTTCTGGCATTCCAGCCGTCTTCAGCCCAGCTTGCTTGAATCCAGTGGCAAAGTGAGCAAGGGACTCACGTCTGAGCATACCCTGCCACACCTATGGCGGCCAAAAGCTGTATAAAAGGGGGTGGCGATGGACGGATCATCTGAATCAATCAAACACTCATACCCAGTCAAAAGATCTGGGTTTAATCCATCACCGTTCTTTAGCCCACTCTGCCACTCTGCCATCCGTCCATCACCACCCCCTTTTGTACCACTTTTGGCCACCATAGGTGTGGCAGGGTATGATCAGACGTGAGTCCCTTGCTCACTTGCCACTGGATTCAAGCAAGCCGGGCTGAAGACGGCTGGAATGCCAGAAGCCGGTCTTCGGAAGCTTGTTTCCGGTCCAGGGAAGACATGGCTTGGCAGTTCGGGCTGGACTGTTCCCATGAGGCACAGGGTCAGACTGATTGGCATATAGCCATGTCTGAACTGCGGTGGCAGAGTGGGCTAAAGAACGGTGATGTATTAAACCCAGATCTTTTGACTGGGTGTGAGTGTTTGATTGATTCAGATGCTCCGTCCATCACCACCCCCTTTTGTACCATATACCAGTACATCATCCTGAAAGATGCACACACCTTCAAGACCCTTTAAGACCCCTTCCATTATACGCTGGAACACTGAGGATGCGAAGATTAACCCAAAAGACATCCTTTTGAATCTATACGTTCCAAACGGAGTTATGAAAGCCGTGAAATCCCTACATGACTCCTCTAACTCCACCTGATGATACGCGGAGGTCACCCACCAAAATTAGCATTTCATTAATGTTGGGTAAAGGATATCTGTCCACTATCACGCATTTCATTTAACTGGCGCAAATCTATGCACAAACGAAGATTGCCATTGGGCTTGTGCGCAGTGACCACCGGAGGAAGCCATTCCGTACCTTCCACCTCCTCTATAATTCCACCTTTTTAATTTAATAATCTCCTTCTCCATATATTCCTTTACTGCAATGGGTACACTCCCTACCTTGCAAGATACTGGAATGGAGTTATCCTTAAGTTTGATCTTATGTCTATACCCTTTGAGATACCCAAGATCATGTCTAAAAATCATAGGAAAATCTTTTTGAAGACAATCAGCCAATTCAACACTCAAAACATTCTCCATTACTTGGCTATTATCTATTAACAACGTTAGAGGGTTTGCACTTTTATCTCTTAACAAGCTCTGAGGA
Source organism: Lissotriton vulgaris (assembly GCF_964263255.1). NCBI lineage: Eukaryota > Metazoa > Chordata > Amphibia > Caudata > Salamandridae > Lissotriton > Lissotriton vulgaris. Next base: position 1,757,480,938 of record NC_141689.1, on the reverse strand, counting down.
TTTGCATTGGGATCAAGATATATACCCATCTCTCCTTGATGAATCCAGCTTACAATACTGTCACCCTTCCTTGATATGTAAATTTTCCCAGAGATCATCTTGTCTTTATACTCTATTAATCCATGAAAATAGCCATGTAATTTTATATGCTCACCACCATAGCCAATGGAATGATATCAGGTTTATGCATTTTGATCTTACCCTTCAATTTGTTCATATAAAAATCATTAGAGATGATTGTTATCTTTGCACCTGAATCAAACAACACTTTTGTGCTGCACCCATCCACCGTGATAAAATCCTAAGGGCACAATTTAGATTTTGTCGTCGATACATTACTTACCGACGACACAATCTGTGCGCATTCATAATCCTCATGACGCTCAGAATTATCATCATCATCATATTTTTTTTTTATTTTTTTTTTATCCTCATCTGCCCGACACACGTCCCTTAGATGCGGAGTTAACCACCCAGCCAGCTCACCGCCATTGGGAGCAATGCCCTGGAAATTGAGCCGCTACACAGCTAGGCAGAGATTTTTATGGGTTGGTTGAACATCCATATATCTTGTGACGATGTCTCAAGGCAACTTCGTGCCAGTGAAGTCAGTATATACATGTCGAAATCTAGGCAGGCCATTATACTGAATTGTTGAGTAGATGGGCTTAATCATCGGATATTTGGGGGGGGGGGGGAAAAAAAAAAACCAAAAGAGCTTCACTTCCACTCTGTCAAAAGTTTCCAGAATGTGAGGTTCTGGACTCCACATGATCTTTTCATGTCAACCTTTGAGGTTTCGTATAATGAGGTTAGCCATGCTGAGTGAGTGGGAGAGGTGATATCCACCCAATGCATGCATATCTGCCGTCTTGCCAACAGGATAGCATAGAACAGAAATGACCGTGCTGCCCCAGTAATGTTCCGGTCGAAGCCAAGAATGACAAATGGTAGGGATAAGGAAATGTTGGTTTTGATAATTGAGTCCAAAGTTACTTTAATCTCCATCCAGTAGGTAGCTATTCGGGGGCATTCCCAAAACATGTGTATGTCGGAAGCTGCTGGCAGTTGGCATTTATTGCAACATTTCCCCTCTTGATATTTGGATAGACGTAAAGGGGTAAGATATGCCCGGTGTAAAGTGAACAGGTGGTTTCGTCTAAGCCAAGCGGGTTTTACCAATTTATACAGAAGGGTAAAGGAATCTATCCAACTATCCTCGTCCAATGCCTCAATTTCTCTGCCCCATAGCTCCCTTGGAAGTTGAAAATCCCCGTCTATCTCTTCCAGTATGGACCAATACCAACGAGCCACCTCCTTACCTCCTATCTGTTTTTCGACTAGCCGTTGTTCTAAAGGACTGATTTTCCCAATATTAGGGTCCTTCCTGATTACTTCTCTGGCCCAGCTGCTAATTTGTGTGTATTTAAATCTTGAGAGTGTCGGCCCTACTTTCTCCTTAAGAACTTCCCACGGTATCAAGCTATTTCCACATAGCAGTTCACCCCATCTAGAAAGCCCAGCTGTGATTAGGGGGGTTGCCAGAGAATCCTGTAGGCACATTGGCAGCCCGGGGGAATCCCAAATTTGAGCATAGTTAGAATAGTAGGCCAACCCCACTCTGCGTCTAATTTGTACCCATGACTTTAATTGTGATAGTAGGGTCTTCAGCCTCACCTTCTTGAAAAACTTTCGATCTCCGAACTTGAATAAAAACCCATCAAATGGGAGGTTTGCCCCTACCAGCATAGCTCTAAATAGCTTCCCATTTGAAGTAAGGTCTGGTGACTTCAATAGCATTCTTGAATGGGAAAGCTGAAACGCCCAAGAATAGTATTGCAAATCTGGGAGGGCCAATCCCCCTTTCTCCCTCCTCCTCCTCAGTTTTTTCCAAGCCAACCTCGTGGCTTTATAGCCCCAGATGAACGAATTTATTTCTTGTTGGCACTTAAGAAGTTGCTTGGGGTCAAATGCAATGGGAATTGTGTTGAAAATAAAAGTCAGTTTCGGGAGGATAGACATCTTTACTATGTTAACCTTCCCAAAAATTGAAAGTCTAAGACCTACCCAGGATCTCAGAAGGGCCCTACACTCTTTGGCAACCAGGTCTAGGTTTGCTTTTGCTAAGGCTTCAATGTCTTGTGTTATTTTAACTCCAAGGTAACGTATTGAGCTAGTTGAGGGCGTCACCCCAACACCCGGATTGGCAATGTTCCATGTCATTAACTCAGTCTTATCAGCATTGATGTCGTAGCCTGATATAGTTCCGAATTCCATCATCATCATATATTGCAATTTTTTTTAACTCTAGGAGTTAATTTACTTTTACAAACTGATGAGAAATGCCCCCTTTTTTTTTTGCATTTATTACAGGTACTGCCAAGCGCAGGACATCTCTTATTATTCGCTAAATGACCAACCTTGTCACATCTAAAACATTTTAGCACAGTATTACCTCCACTTTTCTTATCCTTCCAAATCTCTTCCTTAGTGTGGACTTTACTCCTAACATCCTGACTCTTACCCTTATCCATCACACTTCCCTTCACATTTACAGTTTGTACATTATTTTCACTCCCACTATTTTTTTAAATTATAGCAAAACACTTTACCGAATGTTCAATTCTTTTTGCAACAAGGATCACCTCATCAAGAGTTGGCTCGTCTCGCAACCACAACTCATCTCGAACCCTATCCATATTACATCCCAACATAAATTGTTCACGGATGTGTTCATCTGTTAACCCTTCAAATTTGCAAGACGAAGCCTATTTTCTTAAATCAGTCAGGTACGATTCAACTGTGTCATTCTCCCTTTGCACCCTCTTCCCAAAGTTGTAACTTTCTAAAATGGTACTGACCTTGGGAAGATAATGCAAATCAAGCTTTCTAATGCTAATTTCATACTCATTAAGGTTATTAGCTTCCGCAACAGGCAAATCTGGAAGGTGATCAAATACATCTTGCCCTTCAGAGCCAAGACAATCTAACAAGAGGGCAGTTTTCCTTTCAGCACTCAATGAAGTACCACAGACCTTAGCATAGCGTTCAAACACACTCTTCCACTTTTTCCACTTAATCGGTGGCTCTCCTGGACTTTTCAAGAAGAAAGGTGCTGCCGTAACGTTCTGCATGACTTACAACAATAACAAACTTAACACAAGGAAATTCTAAATAAATAGCACTGAGCACAAATTTTGAATACTAATACACTTACAATACAGTAAATAATTAACGGTCAAGAACCATACCGAAGCTATTTAACTTATTATCAAAGCAAACAGTAATTTTTTTCTAATATGATGAAAGCAATGTAAAGATTATTGCCTTCCCTAACAATATTGATGAAAAGGTTGCTTAAGCGTGCGAGTCGCTGATGACGCCTACATAAGGAACTCGCTACAACAGATAGTCTTCCAATACAATGAAAGCAGTGTAACTATTATTGCAGTAGAAATTATGAAATTACTTGAGCGTCCGAGTCACTGATGAAAGTATAAATAAAAACAACCCGCTACAAAATAATCATCAAATATCCCTTTTCAGCAACAAAAGGAAAATTCAGTAACAAAAGAAAACCAAAATGACTGCTGTGGTGTCACACTGTTATGCTGTAACGCAGATAAGTTCATGTAGCCTTCATCGCTTGCACAACACTATTCGGGACTTGTAACCTAGGCAACGCACACCTATGCCTCAAATGCGCATTTCAGTATAAAAAGAAAATGGCTTCCACGGTGCGCGTACAGCGTGAAACGAAGAACGTCCTTCCAATCAGAATTGTTGACCCTCCGCCTCTTTGCAGAGTGCGCAATGATGTGAACTTGCTGAACCTTCACCTCCTTGCAGAATGCACGATGACGTGAACTTGAGCTTCCAGAGCTGAAAAGCAATGTCGGAATGTTCCAGGACGCGCGGACAAGATCAGGTAGACCTCGAGAACAAGTTCAAGTAAGTATTTCGAATAATGCCCTTAAATAACTGACGATGAAAAATGCCATTCAAGCAGAGCATGGCCAGATATTATAGCGGTGAATAAAACTTCATGCAGCACGAAATGGAACGTCACGCTGCGCCATCGCACCACCAGACCATATTTAAAAAACAAATTCCTTCGCCAGGGCACACGTGAAAAGCAAACAAGACCTTGAATGGGCACACAGTTTAGCGATTCAGGTCCTACGAGAGTAAAACACACAGAAATTGCTCAGAATCAACAAAGCTACTGTCACTGTATTTGTTAAAGTTTCACATGTTGATACTCAAATGAGCAAATGTGAGATTATCCGGCAAAGCACATCGAGAGCTCCCAATCAACTATGTTAACAAAAATTATATATGATAACATTTTACATACAGATGAGCATTTGCTGATTTTGCCAATAAGCCCATAAAGTAATCTTCCTCCAGTCAAAATCATGGAGATGTTTCTTCTTAACGAAGTATATATAAATCTCTCACCAGAAAATGGTGTAAGTCCTCCTGTGTTGAGATTCTTATGAAGAAGTGCCAACTACGCCAATGTGATAATTTGAAATAATTATCCGCAAACTTGTAAGGTTGATCTTGAGTTGAAGTTTAATCTTCACAAAGAATCTCATCCAACCAGGTTAACAGACAAATCTCATCTGAACCCTTTAACATTGTCATAAGCATAAGTTCTAGACTACACATGACACAAACCATAGAGGTTGGAGCGAGTACACATCTCATACCATAGAAAGTTGAGAGCATGCAGAATATCACACTGTCAATTTCTTCTTGGAGTGTATATGTTTACGAGTTTTTATATTTAAATCTGTTCAGCTATTTGTGAATGTGAATGTTTGCTCAACACTCCATTGTGTAATACAAACTACATAATCTATTTGGGCTTGTGCTTCTGTCATATGTCCATTTCATAATCATGCAACGTCCTCAGATTCCCTAAAAATTAGTTTTAGTCCTTAATTTTTGTCCTGATTTTTAACCCTTTGCCCTGAATTTTTACTGTTACTGTCCAGAATTTGTCTTCCTACCAGTTGGTCACCCTTAATGCAGCCCGGACTGGTGGCTTAATTGACCAGAAGTTGCGCAACGCAACTTGATGCCAGCATCGCAGCTGACAGCCCTGACCCAGTGCTATGCATCTCGATGGAGGACCATGCATCGCTGTTCCTGCTCGATGGTTCCGCCACACAGCGTGGCACAGGCCAACGCGCACTTCACATCTTGATTCCAAGTACACAAGGTGCTATCTCAGCAGAACAAACGATTTCCTGTGCCCGGCCTGCGTTCCATCACGGTCTGCCTGAACTTGAAATCAGTTCAATGTATTAGTAAGTCTTGGCACATTGTGAGAATCCTTTGCAGAATGGTTCCCACCCCTAGCATAATGTTGACTACAACACTGTGGTGGTATTTTTTAGCATATTGAGACCACCTGTAGCAGAGTGGTGCCCCCTCCTGGTATTACACCAACCTCTACATTCTGGTACCAATTCACGATATATTGGCATGCCCTAGTGCTGGCCCTGTCTGACTGGTATTTCCTGGCATGTTGTGGGCATATATCGAATGATGGTTTATTAGAACCGGAGGTCTCTGGTTGGCACAGGTATGCACTTGTGACAAGCTAGGACCCTCAGCTCCACGTCAGGGCAAGGGAACTACTCCTTTGAATAACCCCTGCTCACCCTCTAGGTAGTGTGGCGCGAGCAGACAAGGCTAATCCTCAGGGCGATAGTAAGTTAAGCATTCATGATCACACACAGTAAACCCACTGACCCACCACAAATGGACACCAGTCGTATGGTTGTATCAAAAATACGTATACTTTATATAAAAGATAGATTCAAGCAGGAATATCACAAGACCAGAATAACGTTTAGTAAATCGAGGTCACCAGATTACAATAGGCAAACTTAGTCTTTCAATGTTTGTTGGTTAGCAAGGTACGAGGACAGGGAAATAAGAACGTTGCGGACCCAGGATCCGATATGAACTCGAGACGGAGCTCAAGTGTACCTTGCTGGTGGAAGTCCGAGGCGTTTCAAGCGCGGCTACTTGTGAGGGCGGACCCCGAACGAGGCCGATGGTTCTCCAGAGGATCTCTCCGGCTCAATCCCCCTCGAGGAGCGAGGTGAAGGAGCTAGACTGTGGAGGTTTGCGGCGATCCGGGATCGGGACAGCTCACGGGGCGAGGCGCCGTTCAGGCCTGCGGGGCGTACTACTTCTTAGCACGCAGGGTCTGACTCGTGGATCTGTGAGAGGCGTCGGGTTCTCAGGCAGATGGGTGCAGCACCAGGCTTCCGGTACCACGGTACGGAGAGGCCTTTCTTGAGGTGCGGCACAAGCCTTGGTATGCAGGAGCGCAAAGCGAGACAGTCGGGTACGTTACGACGTACGGACCGTCCGAGGCTGTGAGATGCTCTCCGTGCAAATTCCGGCTGGAGAAGATGAGAGGCGCGAAGCTCACTCTGTAAGCGGCGAGGTGACAGGAGAGCAGGCGGCCCGGCACTGAAGCGGAGAGCGGCTCAGGATGAGCGGGACTCTCTGCGGCGGGGAGACCAGGCTCCGAGCTGTCACGGCCTGGGAGAGGGTGAAGGCAGTCGAGTCACAACTCTGGCGAGGGAATAAGAACTGAGGCCCAACAACAAACGGGCACAAGCAGATAGAACCCAATGGTCCTGGGGTTCCGTTCAGGGGGCAAGCTCTCGATCAAGCCCTTGGAGATCGTTTCAGGCACAAGTCTATAAAGTCCTTTCTGGTCCTTTCCTCTCCGTTCTCAGCAAGGCACCACTGCAGGCCAGTCCAACAGGATACAGACTGTTTTCCGTCCTTCAGCTTCTCTTGGTCCTTTTAGTCAGGCAGAGGTTCGTAGTGGTCAAAACTGGATCTGATTTGTAAGGAGCGGAGCTCCTATATTTATACTGCATTTCTTTTGTCTTTGCAGCCCAGGGGGCCTGAGCCTGGTTCAACCCGGTTCTGAAGTACTTTGTTGGCAGGATGCTGCCGTCTTCTTTCAGGGTGCAGGGCAGAGACATCAGACGCTCCGCAGGAGGTGGAGCCAGCATTTTGGTGGTGGAGCACAACCCTATTCAGAGTCAAGGACTACTCCGCCCACCCATCCTGGTGTAAGCATCTCATTCACCCTCCTGAGCACCCGACTATCCCCTGGGAATCTCCCAGCCCTGTCACTCACACAAACCCAGACAGAAGATACACATCCTGGAAGAGGCGGGCTGAACAGTTATTTATTTATTTATTTATTATTTCTTTTCTTTTCTTATAGAGCGCTAACAATCATCCAAGTAGGATATCACAGCGCTATGATTGCTAAAGTGCATGTACAGTTGGCATAGGTCGAGTTGGATTAGTCTGGATGGGGGAAGAGGAAAGTTTTTAGCTGTTTCCTAAATGCCAAGGGGCATTCTGTGAGTCGCAGGGCCATAGGCAGTTCGTTCCACTTGATTGCAGCGATGTGGGAGACGGCTCGCTCACCCATCCTGGTTCTCTTTACCCGAAGGGTTCTTGCACGTGCCAAAAATTGAGAGCGGAGGTTCCTGGTGGGAGCATAGAACCGAATCCTGTTTCTGAGGATGAGAGGGCCTGTCTCGTGCAGTGCTCTATGTGTGATACACATCATTTTAAAAGTTGCTCTTTGCTTCATTGGCAACCAATGGAGATCACGCAGACAGCTCTTGGCCGAGTTAAATTTTCTTTTCATGCAGATAGCCTTGGTCGCTGCGTTCTGCACCATTTGGAGCTTGGTGAAGAGATACTCTGCCATGCCTACGAACAGGGAGTTTCCATAGTCCAGCCTACTCATCAAGAGAGACTGGACTAGGATCTTTCTGCAGTCTAATGGAATCCAGGGAAAGACTCTTTTAAGCATTTTTAGTATTGCAAAGCATTTACCGCATATGGCAGCTACATGGGTTTTCATGGATAGGGAGGTGTCGATTGTTATTCCAAGATTCCTTGCTGTTGGTGTCGGAGCAGGTGGAGTGCCAAAGGCTTCTGGCCACCAGCTGTCGTTCCACAGTTGAGTGTGACCTCTGAACAGCAGTATCTCTGATTTGTCTGCGTTTAGTTTAAGGCAGTGCTTGTGCATCCATTCAGCCAATTCAGAGAGACAGTTTAATAGCCTGTCTTTAGGGTTGTTCTTCTCATCCAAGATTACCGTAAATTGGGTGTCATCGGCATAGGAACAGATTTCGACACCCCACTTTCTGCCTATTCCAGCCAGGGAAGACACAAAAACATTGAACAGAGTTGGGCTTAGCAAGGCCCCCTGTGGGACCCCGTATTTGATGTTCCGGCGGGGAGATGAGAACTTGCCCATGTGCACTGATTGTGACCTATCCGATAGGAAAGACCGCAGCCATCCCAGTGCTCTGTCCCTAATGCCCCTAGATGCTAAGGTTTCCAGGAGCAGATTGTGTGGAACGGTGTCGAATGCCGCCGAGAGATCCAACAGTATTAGGGCCACTGTTTTCCCCTGATCCACATGCATTCTGATGTTATCCTGCACGGCCAGGAGTGTTGTTTCCGTGCTGTTGTTGGCCCTAAAACCTGTTTGTGTGATATCCAGCAGGTTGTTAGTTTCGAGAAAACTGGCCAGTTGCCTGTTGACCAGTTTCTCTAGGACTTTCGACAGACAGGGAAGTTGGGATATGGGTCTGTAATTGGCCGGGTTGTTGATATCTAAGCCTGCTTTTTTTAGAAGGGGGGTGACTGTGGTGTTCTTCCAGCTGGATGGGAATTCTGCAGCTTCTAGCGAATGAAGGCTAACTTTCTAAAAGTAGCATTTGCAAACACAGGATATTAAAATAAACCTTACTAAGGAAGTATTTTATTATTCTGAGTTCAGGCATACTAAACTCGACCTGCTACCGTGTTCCCTAAGCCTGCCGGGACTATGGTGTGTAATAGCTCCGACAGTTAAACTGGCCTAAGAGAACCGGTAGCCCTTCAATAGTGAAGAACAAGAAAGGGCGGTAATTCACTACTAGGACATGCCACACTCTAGGCTTGTCCTACCTTACGCTTACAATGCACCCTGCCCGTAGGCCTACCATAGGGGTGACTGATATGAAGGTGAGGGAAGGTTCTGGGACTGGCAAGTGTGGGCACTTGTACAGTCAGCGTGACAGTACGGGACTGTACGTGGGGTCAGCAATGGCGGTCCCGAGACATATCTTACGAGGCCGCTTCGGTGGGTAGCGCAACCAGCGCTGCAGGCCCACTAGTGGCATTTGTATCTACAAGCCCCGGCACGCCTCGTGCACTTTACTGGGGACTGATAGTAAACCAAATAATCCAATTGTGAAGATCATTCGTACATACACTTTACATTGGGAGCACTTGCACTGCGGCACGGATTGAGCGTGGCGCAGTGCCCAGAGCATCGAACACCATCTAAAACATCTGAGGCACATCAGCAAAAAGTGGAAGGGAGACTCACGCCAAGGTGCCAGGTCTAACACGTGTCCCCTCCAGCTGAAAGGTGAGGAGAACTATCCTACCCCAGGGAGTTCCTCATCACTAAGGCAGAAAAACCTTGACCGACCATCAGCGTTGGCGTGGTCTATGCCAGGGCGGTGTTCCACCGTAAAGTCCATACTCTGTAGAGAAATGGACCACCTCAACAGTTTCGGGTTCTCACCCCTCATTTGCATCAACCATCTGAGGGGCCTGTGGTCCGTCTGAACTCGGAAGTGAGACCCAAACAAGTAGGGCCTTAGCTTCTTCAGGGCCCAGACCACAGCAAAAGCTTCTCGCTCAATCGCACTCCACTTCTGTTCCCGTGGTAGTAACCTTCGACTGATGAAGGCCACAGGGTGATCCCAGCCCTCCTCAGTCGTGTGTGAAAGGACAGCCCCTATCCCATGCTCTGAAGCGTCTGTCTGCCTAAGAACTCTTTGGAGAAATCAGGAACCAGGAGCACGGGCGCTTGTGCACATGGCCTTCTTCAGGGTGTCAAATGCTTCCTGACAGGCGTCGGTCCAGATCACTTTCCGAGGCTGCTTCTTCGATGTCAGCTCCGTCAAGGGGGCAACGATGGTGCCGTATCCCTTGATGAAACTCCTGTAATACCCAGTGAGTCCGAGGAAGGCCCTCACCTCCGTTTGGGTCTTGGGGGCTTCCCAAGCCAGGATGGTCTGAACTTTGGATTGAAGGGGCGTCACCTGGCCGCTCCCAACTTGGTGTCCCAAATACACCACTGAACCCTCCCCGATCTGGTACTTGCTTGCCTTGATCATGAGGCCTGCCACACGCAGAGCCGTCAACACTTCACAAAGGTGCCGCAAGTGTTCCTTCCACGTTCCGCTGAACACTGCGATGTCGTCCAGGTAGGCGGCACTGAACGCTTCCAGTCCGACCACCACCTGGTTGACCAACCTCTGGAAGGTGGCAGGGGCATTTTTCATCCCGAAGGGCATGACCCGGAATTGGTAGTGCCCATCTGGGGTTGAAAATGCTGACCTCTCTTTGGCCCCTTCGGTTAAGGCAATATGCCAGTACCCAGACGTTAAATCAAACGTACTAAGGTACCGAGCAGCGTCCAACCAATTGATGAGCTCATCAGCTCTGGGGATGGGGTGCGCGTCAGTCTTCGTGACCGAATTGAGTCCTCTATAGTCCACACAGAGCCGGAGTTCGGGTGTGGCTCCCGGCGTCGCAGCCTTCGGGACCAAGACCACTGGGCTGGCCCAAGGACTGCTGGAGGACTCAATCACCCCAAGAGCAAACATCTTTGAGACTTCCTCCTTGATGCAAGCTCGTACCCTGTCAGTCACGCTGTAAGCCTTATGCTTCACCGGTAAGCTGTCTCCCGTACGCCTCATTGGTCCTTCTAGGCCCATAATCATGCCTTTCAGGGTTCGGTTGAATCTCTCAACCAACCCGTTTCCTTGGGGGTGGTAAGGGGTGGTGAACTTGTACGTTACACCACACTCTTGCCAAAGGGACTTCATATATTTCGATATGAAGTTGGTACCCCTGTCAGACACCACCTCTAGAGGGAATCCTACTCGAGAGAAAATTCCCATCAACACTCATCCCACCACGGGGGCCGTCACTGTTCTCAGAGGGATGGCTTCAGGGGACCGGGTGGCATGGTCCAGCAATACCAGGATAAACCTGTTGCCCATGGCTGTCTTGGGGTCCAGAGGCCCCACAATGTCAATTCCCACTCGCTGGAATGGAATACTGACGACGGGGAATGGTTGGAGGGGAGCCTTGTTCTTCCCTCCACACTTACCACTTGCCTGGCAAGTCTGGCAAGTTCTGCAGTGAGCATCTGAGCTCTGGTGCTTCTGGGGCCAGTAAAAGTGAGTGACAAGCCTGTCATAGGTCTTGTCCATCCCCAGATCTCCTGCTAAAGGCACATCGTGAGCCAAACCCAGTAGGAAGGCCCTGAACTTCTGGGGTACCACCAGCACACGGGCTGACCCAGGTTCAGCAGCCTTAGGCTCTGAATACAGGAAATGGGGTGCGGGTTTTGCAAACAAGCGACACTTAGGGTCAGAGGCAACATGACCCAGGTCGCCACACCTAAAGCAGGTGATGGGCCCCTTTGGAACAGGTTTACCTGTCGGGGCCCTGGTTGATTTCGGGGGTGGAGGAGGCTGGGAACCTTTCCCTTGGTACCCTTGGAGATTACTTTGGGGGCCTTTGTGGAACCCTTTCTGTTTTCCCTTGTCCCCCCCACTCTTCTGCTGGGGACCCTGCTCACCTTTGGCTGAATCTCCCACTGGACCTTTGTGGACCCTGGTGTTGACCCAGCGGTCCGCTTCCTCAGCAAGCTTCCTCGGGTTGGACAGCTTGCTATCAATCAGGTGCTGGCGTAACTCAGGAAAACAATTATCCAACAAGTGCTCCCATGCGATTAAATCAAACAGTCCTTGAAAATCATTTACCTTACTGCTCTTCACCCAACCATCCAGCGCTCTGCAGAAAAAGGTCACATACTCTACATACGTACCCCTTTGAATCTTCACACACTTTCTAAACCGTTGCCGGTACATTTCAGGCGTTAACCCAAACCGACTCATCATGGCATCTTTCATGTGTGGGTAGGAGACTGACTCTTCAGGAGGAAGATCTAGCAGGGTATCCCGCCCCTTGGTCAGGAACCGTCCCCACAACCCCGCTCCCCAATCCCTCAGGGACCCGGTGGGAAGAGATGGCTACATCGTAGGCTCGGAACCACTGCCCTATGTCATCTCCTTTAAAATACTCTTTCACCACATCCTTCGGTACGTAGACCCTTGACTCTACCTGGGCTGGCGTTGTGCTGCCACCAGGAGCTGCGTCCAAGCTTTTTGCTTTCAGTTCCAATTCTTTTAGGCGTATTTCGTGCTCCAGCTGAAGCCTTTTTTCCTCCATGGCCATCTGACCTCTCAATCTGGCCATCGCCACTTCATGCGCTCTGGTTGCGGCCCTGTCTGCCAGCTCGTCGGCCGACGGGCCTCCCAGGCCTCCGATGAGGCTATCAGGCGGATCGATCACCACCTGATTTTCGGGCTCTCTGGACTCTTTCCAGGGTCTCAGTGCCGTGATGCGCTGGGTTCGGGTTCTGCAGTTGGCGTGCGAAACTCGGAACGTTTCGCACAGGACTCTCAAGTGCTCGGCTTTATACTTTTCTAGCCCGTCCCAGTCAACATCGTTGATTCCAGAGATAACAAAGAGTGCTCTTGAGGGAAGTGAACCAGGCATGGTTTAGGAGATTGGAGATCTCTTGGCAAGACTGTAATCTGGTCGCGGTATTGGTCTGCTCTCACTACGTGGTGATCAGTAATTTACTGTATATGAATCATGAATGCAAACCTGAAATCCTCACAGCTGGTACCAATGTTAGAACCGGAGGTCTCTGGTTGGCACAGGTATGGACTTGTGACAAGCTAGGACCCTCAGTTCCACGTCAGGGCAAGGGAACTACTCCTTTGAATAACCCCTGCTCACCCTCTAGGTAGTGTGGCGCGAGCAGACAAGGCTAATCCTCAGGGCGATAGTAAGTTAAGCATACATGATCACACACAGTAAACCCACTGACCCACCACAAATGGACACCAGTCGTATGGTTGTATCCAAAATACGTATACTTTATATAAAAGATAGATTCAAGCAGGAATATCACAAGACCAGAATAACGTTTAGTAAATCGAAGTCACCAGATTACAATAGGCAAACTTAGTCTTTCAATGTTCGTTGGTTAGCAAGGTACGAGGACAGGGAAATAAGAACGTTGCGGACCCTGGATCCGATACGAACTCGAGACGGAGCTCAAGTGTACCTTGCTGGTGGAAGTATGAGGCGTTTCAAGCGCGGCTACTTGTGAGGGCGGACCCCGAACGAGGCCAACGGTTCTCTAGAGGATCTCTCCGGCTCAATCCCCCTCGAGGAGCGAGGTGAAGGAGCTAGACTGTGGAGGGTTGCGACGATCCGGGATCGGGACAGCTCACGGGGCGAGGCGCCGTTCAGGCCTGCGGGGCGTAGTACTTCTTAGCACGCAGGGTCTGACTCGTGGATCTGTGATGGGCGTTGGGTTCTCGGGCAGACGGGTGCAGCACCAGGCTTCCGGTCCCACCGTACCGGGAGGCCTTTCTTGAGGTGCGGCACGAGCCTTGGTATGCAGGAGCACAAAGCGAGACAGTCGGGTATGTTACGACGTACGGACCGTCCGAGGCTATGAGATGCTCTCTGTGCAGATTCCGGCTGGAGAAGATGAGAGGCGCGAAGCTCACTCCGTAAGCGGCGAGGTGACAGGAGAGCTGGCGGCCCGGCACTGAAGCGGAGAGCGGCTCAGGATGAGCGGGACTCTCTACGGCTGGGCGACCAGGCTCCGAGCTGTCACGGCCTGGGAGAGGGCGAAGGCACCCGAGTCACAACTCTGGCGAGGGAATAAGAACTGAGGCCCAACAGCAAACGGGCACAAGCAGATAGAACCCAATGGTCCTGGGGTTCCGTTCAGGGGGCAAGCTCTTGATCAAGCCCTTGGAGAACGTTTCAGGTACAAGTCTTTAAAGTCCTTTCTGGTCCTTTCCTCTCCGTTCTCAGCAAGGCACCACTGCAGGCCAGTCCAACAGGATACAGACTGGTTTCCATCATTCAGCTTCTCTTGGTCCTTCTAGTCAGGCAGAGGTTTGTCGTGGTCAAAACTGGATCAGATTTGTAAGGAGCGGAGCTCCTATATTTATACTGCATTTCTTTTGTCTTTGCAGTTCAGGGGGCCTGAGCCTGGTTCAACCCGGTTCTGAAGTACTTTATTGACAGGACGCTGCCGTCTTCTTTCAGGGTGCAGGGCAGAGACATCAGACGCTCCGCAGGAGGTGGAGCTAGCATGGTGGTGGAGCACAACCCTATTCAGAGTCAAATTGCTTCAAATTCTGTACACATCTCCAAATATAATTACGTCATAACTGTGCTACTTATTATGTCACCTCTATCAAATCATGAAGTGCAAATCCAAACAAGAAGAAGGGTCAGTAAATGTTTTAATCATTGAATTACTTTTCATTCATGATTTCTTTTTTGTTTTCGACTGACACCTTGATATATTCATAGGAATTATTTACAAAATACGGCGCATCAATTCAAATCAGTGAAAAATGTGACATAAAGTGAAATAATGTGACTCAGTGACATAACAATTAGTGATCAATATATAAATGTGAATGGGGGATATTGATGGGGGAGAAAATTAGAAAGCCGGTCTCTGATTTAGTGGTACTACAATCCAACACGCTATATTAGTTAGCTGTGGTGTGTTGGACTCGGTTGACTGGTCCTTGTGATATTTTGTCGAAGTTTCGACCCTATAGACGCCTTATTTACGGGTCTCTGGCGGGTCTTCCTCAGGACGGGGGCAGGGAAAGTGATATTGCACCTGTTGGCTCAATTAAGAATAAAACCATCAGGTTTGGATTTTGCACACAATTTACATTAAAAAAGATAAAACTGATTTTTTGGGGATAAAAATCACAAATTACCAGATATTGTGACACTAACCTTAGGTCCCTTCATAAGTCGGACACCTTGGAGTTATACTGGCTAGGGTCTCCTCTTCTGTATTGATGAATCTGTGTGAGACGACGGAGTTGTCAGGGATATGATAATTAAGCTTTATCTAAAAGTTTTGATTAGACCCTAGAGGGATGCTATCAACTCACCGAATGAGAGCGGATTTTTGCCTCTGGTAATTATCTTGATTCAATCTTGTCAATGGCGGCGTTACCTCGTTTTATGTAGATCATCTGTCAATTACTTCCAACGATCTGTAAGTTAAAGTTCGGGTGGATCAATACTGATACATCTTATTGAGCTTCCAGCGAGTTTGGAGATGATCACATTGTTCAGTGTAAGTGCTCGCCGCTAAACTCACCTTTAAGTAAGGTTCTCGGTATCACCTCCGTTAGTATAAGAAACAATTCAATGTCATGGTCTCACTGCACTCAGGGTATCTGTTAATGATTTCGGCAATCTGGAAGTTAAAATTAGGGTCGATAAATGCTAATGCTTTGTTGTATTACGGGGTTCAAGACCAGTTTATTCGGTACATGCAAGCAATGGCCGCCACACTCACCGTGACTTGAAAATCTCATTGTCCCATCCGGGAGTCTGAAAACGGTCACCGTCTGTTGAGCTCTATCAATCCTTGAAGAGCACCGGGTACGAGACCGTGAATATAACGTCTTCCGCGTTTGACCTCGAGGACGTCGCCTTGTGGCTAGGCAACCAGGCGTCTGGGATCCCTAGTACGCAATGACGTCATGGCGTTCATGGTTATGGCGTCTACTGTTGCTAAGCGATCTGTTAACGAACCACACAATCCTTATGCGATTGACATGCTTGTTAAAGGCAAAAGAAGGGGTATTTTTTAAAAAAGAAAGAAAGGTATTTTTCTAACAGAGAAAGGAGGCAGCCACGTAGTGTTTCACAATACACCGTTAATCGGCATGATTGCAATTATATACTATGACGGATCAAGGTGATCGGGGCAGAGATTGGTTAATGACATTGTTAATGCATGTTATGGGTGGGAAATGTGTGGTCACTTTTCCTGCGAATAAATACAGATACAGATGCAAACATATTTATACATTTCCCACAAATTTAATTACAGTTGTCCCATCTGCCTCGCTGTTTCCTCTCTCTCATTCAAGCCCTGTTGTACACTATTAAGAGAGTGTATCCACCTGCATTCTTTATAGTTCATTACCTTTGCTAGTGAACCTCCCCTAGCGCCTATGGTTACCTTTTCCAAGACTCTCCACTCAATTTCCCCTGGTTTGTGTTTGTGGGTGCTGTAATGCTCCACGAGTGGGGCCCCAATGGTGGTGATACCGAGACCCATACTTAATGGTGAGTTTAGCGGCGAGCACTTACACTGAACAATGAGATCATCTCCAAACTCGCTGGAAGCTCAATAAAATGTATCAGTATTGATCCACCCGAACTTTAACTTACAGATCGTTGGAAGTAATTGACAGACGATCTACATAAAGCAAGGTAACACCGCCATTGACAAGATTGAATCAAGATAATTACCAGAGGCAAAAATCTGCTCTCATTCGGTGAGTTGATAGCATACCTAGGGTCTAATCAAATTTTTTAGATAAAGCTTAATTATCATATCCCTGACAACTCCATCGTGTCACACAGATTCATCAATACAGAAGAGGAGACCCTAGCCAGTATAACTCCAAGGTGTCCGACTTATGAAGGGACCTAAGGTTAGTGTCACAATATTTGGTAATTTGTGATTTTTAACCCCAAAAAATCAGTTTTATCTTTTTTAATGTAAATTGTGTGCGAAATCCAAACCTGATGGTTTTATTCTTAATTGAACCAACAGGCGCAATATCACTTTCCCTGCCCCCGTCCTGAAGAAGACCCGCCAGAGACCCGTAAATAAGGCATCTATAGGGTGGAAACGTCGACAAAATATCACAAGGACAGTCAACCGAGTCCAACACACCACAGCTAACTAATATAGCTTGTTGGATTGGAGTACCACTAAATCAGAGACCGGCTTTCTAATTTTCACCCCCATCAATATCCCCCTTTCACATGTATATAGATCACTAATTGTTATGTCACTGAGTCACATTATTTCACTTTATGTCACATTTTTCACTTATTTGAATTGATGCGCCGTATTTTGTAAATAATTCCTATGCATATTTCAAGGTGGCAGTTGAAAACAAAAAACAAATCATGAATGAAAAGTAATTCAATGATTAAAACATTTACTGACCCTTCTTGTTGTTTGGATTTGCACTTAATGATTTGATCGAGGTGGCATAATAAGTAGCACAGTTATGTCGTAATTATATTTGGAGATATGTACAGAATTTGAAGCAATTTGGTTCATACCCGACAGGACCATTGTTGATATTATTAATGTATTGCCCAGGTTCTGAGGGATACTGGGTTGTCCCATAAGGAGTTTGCTATTCAGAGTCAAGGACTACTCCGCCCACCCATCCTGGTGTAAGCATCTCATTCACCCTCCTGAGCACCCAACTATCCCCCGGGAATCTCCCAGCCCTGTCACTCACACAATCCCAGACAGCAGATACACATCCTGGCAGAGGCGGGCTGAACAGTTAGGCGAGCAAAGGCTAACTTTCTAAAAGTAGCATTTGCAAACACAGGATATTAAAATAAACCTTACTAAAGGAAGTATTTTATTATTCTGAGTTCAGGCATACTAAACTCGACCTGCTACCGTGTTCCCTGAGCCTGCCGGGACTATAGCGTGTAATAGCTCCGACAGCTCATCTGGCCTAAGAGAACCGGTAGCCCTTCAGTAGTGAAGAACGAGAAAGGGCGGTAATTCACTACTAGGACATGCCACACTCTAGGCTTGTCCTACCTTACGCTTACAATGCACCCTGCCCGTAGGCCTACCATAGGGGTGACTGATATGAAGGTGAAGGAAGGTTCTGGGACTGGCAAGTGTGGGCACTTGTACAGTCAGCGTGACAGTACGGGACTGTACGCGGGGTCAGCAAAGGCGGACCCGAGACATATCTTACGAGGCCGCTTCGGTGGGTGGCGCAACCAGCGCTGCAGGCCCACTAGCGGCATTTGTATCTACAAGCCCCGGCACGCCTCGTACACTTTACTGGGGACTGATAGTAAACCAAATAATCCAACCGTGGAGATCAATCGTACATACACTTTACATTGGGAGCACTTGCACTGCCGCACGGATTGGCCGTGGCCCAGTGCCCTGAGCATCGAACACCAGCAAAAACATCTGAGGCACATCAGCAAAAAGTGGAAGGGAGACTCACGCCAAGGTGCCAGGTCTAACATGGTCCTAAAGCAGAAATGTAAACATTAAATTCACGCAGGTGTAGGGAAGTGAGAGAACGATGCTGCTGGTAATAAGAGAAGAGTATTCTAGTGTTGATCGACTTCATTGTTCGATTAAAAGAAAGGATGAGCCTGTCAAAGGAGAGGGAAAATCAACAAACACTCTCTTACAAAAAAACTGTGGTGAAACTCTCTGAGCATAGTCCTGCAGTTCCACATTACAGGAAAGTCAAAATGGCAACATGGTCAACCATACCAGAAGTAGCCAAGAGGTTTCACATTATTATTACGATACATCATTTATAGAGCTCTCTGCTACCCAAAGAAAGGCATCTTGGCACTGAGAATGTCCATCAACCTATGCCACAAACTGCAAATGAATGCCTAGAAAAGCCAAGATCTCAATTTTGTTTTGTAGACTGTAAAACATGTTTCCTGAGTAATGGAAATAGGAAGGTCATTCCATCTTTTTGAGGTCAGGAGAGAGAAAGCCTGACCCCGAAAAATCCAGGGAATGGTTACCGAAAAGGAAGTAAAAACATTTGTATTGATAATTAATTAAAACCATTCAGTACATCCAATCGTCCTCAATCCGTTCCATAAAATGTATCCAATGTTTAAAAACCACATTCATAAATTGCACAAAACTGCTTATTAAAGAGCATTCAGTGCCATTAACACACATAAGGATTGCAGCTTTACAACTTCGTAACTGCTGAAACATTTGTATTACAAATCGTTTTTGTTTAATGAAAACACAGGACATGAGCAAGCGACTCTTTTTTATAGTTTCTGAAATGGCATGCCAGATTCTGAACCTCCAAGATTGCACTGCATCTTCTGCATCGAAAAACCGAATGAGTATGTACTAACTTCTTGCCTCCTATTTGATAGCAAGGTGTACACATGGTTGGAGCTAGATTATCTCATAGCTCCCCATGACTAGCTTTCTATGCGCCCTGAATCTAAAGGATTTTAGAGTTTTTCTTTCCTTGAGTTGCTAATTATTTTCCTCCTCTTTATTTGCTAGAAGCTTCCATAGGAGAGGTCCGTCCCGATTAAGGTGCCATTCTAGGCTCTATAAACAAGGAATTATAAGCAAAATGTCACAGAGAATCCGAGCCTTTTTTACTGAGACATCTGCAGGAGTTTATCTTTGATTTCTTCCAGTATATACCAATATTTTAGGAGGGCTGCATTCAGTGAAAGTGATTGGTCGAATAGATTAGATTCTAGACAAATCTGATCCTGGCTGGTTGAATTCAGAAGCCTGAAAACTGATTTATAAAGTTTTCTCTGGGTCTGATTAAGCCAGCATTTGAGATTTCCAGGGAAGGCTTAGATCCCAGAGCTTAGCCTTAGAGACAGGAGAAATCTTGCTAATATTACTTTGAGTAGTGCCTTTAATGAAGGCCTGTCCATAATTTTTTGATAGTTTCCTGAATGCATAATTTGGCGATACTTTATTTGCTAGTGCTTGAATGTTCAGGTTACGTTGTCTCTTAGCTTGCATTTTGACTCCGAGGTATTTGTTAAACAAAGCAAAATGGATCAATTTTTTGCCCAGTGTCCAAGTGGAGTTGGCACTGCAGTGCCCTGGAACTATCAGCACTTTGGTCTTTTCCCAATTTACTTCAAATGTGTTATTTTCACAGTATACATCACATTTATTTAAAGTGTGTTGTAGACCAACAGCAATGACCCCCCCTTGACAGGGGAGTTTTCTCCTAAGGTTGGGAGTAATTAAAATAGTTTTTCTTTCACTTACTGCCACCTTTTGGATAGTGGTAAGCAAATGAAAAACACTTGCTATTTGTTCTACTCTAAATATTGCAGGCGGACAAATGGCAAAATCTCAGAATGCTCTTATTCTGTCCGGTTGTAGCAGGTGTTTGCAAATGGTGGAGGTTGAGCTGTCTCTGCAGCTGACAAATTGGAGGGCCACCCGTGTCTAAATGAGTCGGGCGGACCTTCAGTTCAGTGGAAAGAGTACTTCATCGTCCTCACGATGGGATACCATTTCTACTGTACTCTAAATCAGGCACTTTGACATCTATTTGCAGAGGGATAATGCAAAAGGATGGGGCCCCCTGCATAATGCAATGATGGGCCCCTGACTCTCCCATATTTCCCAGTTGTAACTTGAACTCAATGGAAGACTCCTGACGGATTGGGGGGCCCCTGCATCGAAGGGCCTGTGTAATCGTTCCATCTGAAAACTGAATCAGTCGTACTGGATGTCCATTCAACTTTAGCGTACATGCTCTTGGATAACATAATGTCTCTTCAATATCTGCCAAATATAAATACAACTGAGGCCGAACATTGTTTAGAAATAATTTGCCCCTTAAAGTCCCATCAGCCCCCAGTTTTACTTGGATCCAGTTGTTGGAATATAATGAAATTAATGGTTGTAATATTCTTTTTAGAGTCCCTCACCTGATCAATTTTGCCCATAGTAGGCCTCTATTTCTTGTCTTGAAGCTTTCCTTAAGTCTATAAAACATACATAAAGATCACTTTAGACATTGTCCCATAGTACAGTAAGGATAGTGTCACAATGCTGTCTAGAGTTTCTCTTTCCAACTTGAAACAGTTTGATCAATTGAGACAATGGTGTAGCCCAACTCAGACTTCCTTCTTCTAGCATTACATGAAAGGTGTTGGTGTATCTGTCACAAGATGTCCATTTAGTGCTTTCATGAACATGGAATGTAGAGCGTCAAATTCATGAATGCCCACTAAATTTCTTCTTTGGGCAAAGTAAGGCTCATTGAGAATATTCTTCAATTAGTTCATGTGTTGATTCTTTTTTAATTTAAATTGAACTACATTTAATTTCGATTAAAATCGCCTGTTAGTATAATGCCATAGGTAGCCCCTAGAGCTAACACCATTGAAAGATAGTTACACTTAATTACATTTGACCTTCATTGGTCTGATCCAGGCTGAAGGTATATATTAAATATTAGCAAATCTGTAAACGAAAGTGCAATTTCTTCAGAAGTTGCAGCTTGACACACAGCAACCAAGAAATGTTGTTGCCCACTCTTTAAGAATGTAACCTAATGTAACTGTCACAAAAGTAACCATGCCTCTGCTGGTCTCACCATTGCTGAAATTTTCCCTGCTGACCTGTGAAAAGTTTCATATCCCTGCAGGGAAACACATTTCCAGGTCTCCTGCCGACATATGATCAAAGTCAGAGATAAAAGGACTGCATTGTTTTGGTCATGTAATTGACTCCATCCTGCTACATTCAATGCACGAATTTTCAAAGTGTCAATTTTGTGAAGGTAGTCAGACTGACATTCCATCACATGTGAGTTTTAGGAGCTATGCGTGAAATTTGGCCTAAAAGGTGACATTGCCTCCTTTTTCCCTAGCACTTCTGGTAGGCAGGTCCAATTTTGATGAGGAATTTTTGCTGGTTTGGTCCTATAAGACAAGGTACACCAAGTTCGTAATGTTAATCGGAAATTACAAATGTTGTATCTAGATGATTTGAAACCTAACACAGGTTTGAGAATTTGTGATTCTCAGCCTTCTGCAAAATATCTTCTTTCATTATCTTAAATCCAATTTATTTGAAGTCCTTATGTATTTTTCCCTCTGTCTTTGGTACAGCATATTGTGTTACACCAGTGGACCATTGCATAGAATCCAAATAGTCATGTGCTAGCTTGAAGATCATGGGATATCACTAAGGTTTATGTGTTGAAATTGTAATTTCCTGGGATCATCGCCCTCCGCATAGGACGACTCCTGGTGGCCCCCTGCCCTGGGCAGAGCACCCAAACCGACAGACCACGCACACAACCTAAGCTTCATCCTGGACTCCTACCTCTCCATGACCAGACAAGTCAACGCCGTCTCCTCGTCATGCTTCAACATCCTACGCATGCTACGTAAGATCTTCCGGTGGATCCCCACCGAAACCAGGAAGACGGTCACCCAGACCCTTGTCACCAGCCGACTGGACTGTGGCAACTCCCTCTACGCCGGAACCACTGCAAAACTCCAGAAAAGACTCCAGCGCATTCAGAACGCCTCAGCGCAACTCATTCTGGACATTCCCCGACACAGCCACATCTCCGCACACCTGATAAACCTACACTGGCTCCCCGTCAGCAAGAGAATCACATTCCGACTCCTCACCCACGCACACAAAGCCCTCCACAACCAAGGCCCAAGATACCTCAACGACCGCCTGACCTTCTACACTCCCTCCCGCCAACTTCGATCGACCAATCACGTCCTCGCCGCCGTCCCCCGCATCCGAAGAGCCACAACGTAAATGTACAAGTATTTATATACAACGGGAGGAAGATAATTCTCCTACCTGGCGGCCAAGACGTGGAACTCCTTCCGTATCCACCTCCGCCTGACCCAAGACCACCTCGCCTTCAGGAAGCAACTCAAGACCTGGCTGTTCGAGCAGTAGAGGACCCCCCTCTCCCAAGCGCCTTGAGACCCTCCGGGTGAGTAGCGTGCTATACAAATGCTTTGACTGATTGATTGATTGATTGATTGATTGATTGATTAATTCACTAACTGGCAAATGTTTTTTGTTGGTTCATTATATATTGTACCACTTCATCATTACTTACATGTAGGGGTGGAAAGAAGCCTATATTAATTATCGACGAGTTAAAGAACATGTTAGAGAGTGTTTTTAGCAATTTAAGATTGTTGCCAGTTTAGGTAGTGTTGTGGGCCTCTTCAAATATGTTGTGGAGTTAGTAAATAGTCAACTTACTGGTTTCTAGTTCTTTTACACTAGTTTGTGTGTGACTTTCTACTGTGTTATTGTATTTCATTGCATTATTAAAATCTCACTGCACCATACATCTGGCATCCATCTGGCAATTTCTGCCCCATTTGCTATTTGAGCACATATTTCAGCTGTGTTATCAATTTGATTTATATTTATGACCAGATTTTGTGAGAGTTGCTTTACATTCCTTCTCCCACTTTCCCTTGGCATGATAGGATCAGGTTTTATTTTAGATTTCCCTGAATTTATGAGCTCTCTTGTGGGGGAGATTTGATTTGTGAAAATTTGAGCATAATGCTTTTCAACTTTGGATCTAACTTGAGGTGGAATTAATTCATCATTATTCGGATTTGTGCTCATTTGAGAAAATAATGGAACTGTCAAAGAATTGGTTGGATTTAATTCGAATTGATCTTTATTTTTACAGCCAAATTGTGCAGCATGAATTTGGTTGGGTATGTTTACTGTTTCTTCGTTATTTTCCAGGAATTCCTTTAATTTCATTGGTGTATCAGTACTTACCATGTTAGTTTGAGTCAGTGCTGTTAATTTTATTTGTTTATAAAGTGCCAGAATCGACGCCCGAAGGGGTATCTCTGCGCTCTAGAGGGGATGCCAGAAGGAGAAAAACCTAGCCGCTAGGGAACAGAGGTTAACAGAAAGATTTTAAGCTGTTTCCTAAAAAGAAGACGATCCATACATTGCCTTAGTTGTACCGGAAGCTTATTCCAGTAACAGGGACCCAGGTAGGATAGGACCTTCCCACCTTGTCTGGTTTGCTTAATTCTAGGCACTGTGAGAAAATGCTTAGATTCTGAGCGAAGAGACCGCTGCGGGGTGTAAGGAATACATTTATCTGCCATGTAACTGGGGCTGGGGTTGGAAATGGCCTTGTGGATGGTGCAGTAGACCTTAAACTGCACACGTTTCCGTATCGGAAGCCAGTGGAGCTGACAGAGCAGCGGTCGAGAGGCCGCCCTGGGTGGTCCATTCAAGATCAGACAGCTGCCATATTCTGGACAACCTGAAGACGTTCCAAGGCGGTCTTGTTAGCTGACAGTGGGAGACTATTGCAATAATCCAGGAGGCTTAATATAAGCACCTGGGTTAGCATCTTCCTGGATGAGTCGGGGAGTAAGGGAAGAATACGAGGTAATAGACCCAATACATGAAAACATGAGCCAGCTGTCTGAGCAGCATGCTCTTTCATGGTGAGGGTCTGTTCAATACAAACACCTGAGTTTTTCACGCAGGTTTTTGGGGCAGGGGGAGTGCCTAGGTCTGGAGGCCACCAGTCGGGGGGTCCACAGTAATTGAGCTTCCCCAAAAAGCATTATTTCCGTCTTCTCCACATTGCACTGTAGAAAGTTACTCCTCATCCACTGAGAGATATTTCTCATTCCCTGGGAGAAGGTGGCCTACACAGAGGGGGTGAATTTTGTGAATGGAAAATGCAGTTGTGTATCGTCCGCATAGGAAACAGGGATGAACCCACTGTTCCTCAACAGATTGGCCAAGGGAGTCACATAGATATTAAGCAAAGTCGGGCTAAAACAAGAGCCCTGTGGAACTCCCTTGGACAATTCTGTTGTGGCTGAACAATATGAGCCAAGGTTAAGCTGTTTTTTCCATCCACAATTACTAGCTTTAAGTTTGTTTTAGAATTCTGTTTGGCTTCCTGAGTTGAGTGGAAATTGCTGATCTGTGGAAGGAATATCCGATAAAACTTTTGTGATTGATCTGTTACACTTCGATTTTCCATACTGGATTTTCTTATTCATTTCAATTTTTTTTTAAATATATGGAAAAATGTTTGCCTGTTCGTCTTTTGCTGCTAGATCCTCTCACCCCTGAACCTCATTGTTGACATGCACCATGTCTAGAATGAAAGTATCTAAACTAAGTCTGCTGTGGATTCGTTTGGCTGTTCATGTTAGCATCTGTTTTTGTATAAACATTTCCAATGGTACTGAGGTCTGGTTGGGCTGGGAATCAAAAATGCACAGTCGTTGACATTTCATTTTGTTCATTTAAGTTGATTTTAACATAGTTCCTTGAACAGGTCTTGATTTATTTTGGGGTGAATATGTCGTTCAGTCTGACATTTTTTTATGTCCTCAACCTTTGACTGTAAAATGTTCAGTACATTTGCAAGCTAGGAAAACACAGACAAATTACATTTACAATACTGGCCTCTTACTTTGCCCAAATTAGAAATACATTCAATTAGATCATTTTGCTTTCAATTACTGTAGGTCAACCTTCCACTTTTGCCATGGTTTTTGACTGCTTTCCCAAGATGAAACCTTTTCTAGATTTCTAGATAAGGCTGATACCATTATGTTTTCTGCCTGTGAGAAATTGTTGGTATGGGAACGGAACCCTGCTCAGGTAACAGCCACAGTCCCCATCAGGCTGAACCACTAAAGTCACTAAATGAACTTGTGCTTAATTCTCTGACAGCTTGGCACAAAAGCAGCCATGCTCAACTTAGAAGCAAAGTATAAAGTGTGTATGCAGCGCACACACACCAATAAGTGAATATACAACACAAGAAAATCCTACACCAATTTAGGAAAATAAAGTACATTTTAAGAAGTTATTTTGCGACCAAAATGACAAAATTACAATTAATAGAGGTGGAGAAATGCAATTTTAAAGATTTAAGAGAAATAGTGCTTAAAAGCACAGAGTGCCCACTGTGGTTATCTGGCATCTCCATACTTGCAACACAGTCAAAAGTTCAGGTCAACCACGTTGGAGCACAGACCAGCTAAGTAGGCCTGCTGAAAAATGCACCTTGAGTGAAGGATGCGGAGTGTTGTACTGTGCTGCGGTGTTTCCGAGGAATAACGTGAGGTCTGCTTCGAGGATGTGTCACGCAGGGGTGGATCTGATGGGCTGCGAGGGCGGCAATGTAGGCTTGCATCAAGGATGCATCATGCAGATGCAGCTCCAATACACTGCTTGGTATGTGATGTGGGCTTGCAAAAGGGTTGTGTCATCCTGTGTCAGTTCAGAGTAGATGCTGTAGGGTCCTACGTTGGGTTTGGTGTCACGCTCTGTCGGTTCTGGTGGAGACCACAAATAAACCAGCAGAGCTTCTTGATCCCCACTTCCAAGGGTCCAGGACTGAAGGGGAACCACTTGGGGTGTGGGGGTTAGCACTACTTGGGGGGGGGGGGGGGGGGGTTAGGACTTACATCAGGCAAAGTTCAGGTGCAAGATTCAAAATCATTGGAGCCCTTTCTGTTTCTGAGGCACTGGTCAAGAGGCCAACCAACTCGCATCTGGAGTTATTTTGGTGTTCATGGGTTCAAGTGCAGGTCCAGACCATCTTACTTATGCAGCAGAGTACCAGGGCAGCACAACATCCCTTCTTGCAGGAGAGCAACATAGCAGTCTTTCTGAGTCTTCCACAGGTCCAAGATGATTTGAAGAGTGTGTCTGAGTGTCCCTTTTTACACCTGGCACCTTATTTGAAGTTAGGAGGCCTTCTAGAATCCCCCCTTTCAAAGGTGCTTGGAATTTCTTGCCTTCCTACCCTGACTGAGGCCTGGCTACAGGCACAATAGATTAGTGTGAAATCACTTTTGAGTAAGCAGGGCACAGCCTATTGAATTGCAAGTGGGGCTACGCCCATCTCCGCCAACCTCCATCCTGCCTGAGATGGTCCATCCAGGCACACCTAATCCCACTGTTATGTGGCTGTCTGGGAGGAATATACAAAGGTCAACGACCACAAACGCCTAGTCATATGACCTAGGAACAGGTTCCAGGCAGGAAAAAGCTAACTTTCAAAAAGAGGCATTTTCAAACTTGTGACTTAAAATGTCACTTTACCACTAAAGCGGAAGTTAAATTACAATTTCTCAGGTACCAATAAAGACTTTTAACATCCTCCCAATGAAAAGTTAGCACTTATTAAATGTAATAAGGTTGCCCAATGTTATCCTATTGGAGAGTTTGGCCTCACAGTAGTGAAGAACGAAATTAGGTGTTTTTCACTACCAGGACATGTAGGACTTAAAAATGTCCAAGTTTTTCATTACAATGCACCCTGCCCTTAGGGCTGCTTAGGGTCTGCCTTAGGGGTTACTTATATGTATTAAAAAAAAGTTTTAGACTTGGCAAAGGGCGACTATTTTGGCAAGTCGAATTGGCAGTTTAAAACTGAGAGCAGGTTGCAAGGGTAGGCATGAGACATGTTTTAAAGGGTAACGTAAGTGATGCAGGTCCACAGGTAGTATTTAATTTACAGGTCTGGGTATGTGGTTATCACTTTACTAGAGACTTATAGGTAAATTAAATATACCAATCAGGTGTAAGCCAATTTTACTATGCTTTAGAGAGTAAGCCCAAACTCTTTAGCGCTGGTTAGCACTGGTAAAGTACACAGAGTCCTGAGGCAAGCATAACAAATTCAGCAGAAAAATGAGGGGTGAAGGTGATAGGTTTAGGGGAAGACAACCCTAAGGCTGACAAGTCTAACACCTCCTTTGTCATCTCTTCAGAGGTGAACGATTTATATGTGTTTACTTAGTTCAAAATGTGGTAGGTAGTTGAATGTTCCCCTAGTGCTGATGGCTGCTCATGCAGAATGGATTTGAGTTTGTATTGGCATAAGTTTGAATCATACTGTTATTTTATTATTTCAATTTTGGTTTGATATACGTGCTCCCTTTTCATCTGAGATAGTGGGAGTGCTAATTTGGACTATATAGTAGTAACAACTTGATTCCTATTTGCAGTATTTTTCCATTATTCGATTCGATTGAATGGTGGCATGTTTTGGGATTTTTTTATGCTAATAATTCTCTTGTAAACAGAAAAAAGCCGCTTTTGACAATATAAAACTCCAAGCAGGGCTTATTAAGGGATACTTTCTTTGTCATACTTTAATGTATAATTTTGCCTGCAATAGTTTAATATTCCATGCTGTTTTACTGCTTTGTAAGCAAACTTAATTGCTTGCATGGACGTGCTTTGGGAGCACTTTCCTTTGGGCTGCCATTTTGGTGGATTCCAGGAGTTCAGAACTTTCCCTAAAAAAGCTTAAATTCAATTAAGTATGCTCCAATCCATTTTGGGTGCTCAGTTCTCTGCAGCAGTTTGGTAGTATGTCGATTTCGAAATGTTATACTCATACGGGGTCTTTTCAATGTCACAATTAAACTCAAATATAAACCAAATTAATAAGTAATCTCACACATATGTGATGTTACAGTGCAGCAGCAGTTTATCTCACTTCATATCATCTAGAGCCAAAGATCAGGAACTGCAGTTCAAGAGATTATAGGCCTGCCTTATCCGCCATGAATTGCAATCACTACCATGGGATGCAGGGCCGGCTTCAACGCTGGTGGCGCCCGGTGCAACAATCACTTTTGGCACCCCCACGTCCCATGACCGCCTCCTCGGATTCTTTTACTACCACCTGCAAAAGTGCCCCTCATCTCTCTTATCATAAGATATTGCTAAGCACAGCGCTTCTTGAGGTCACAGCGCCCCCTTCCACAGGTCAGCACCCAGTGTGGACGAACCAGTCGCACTGCTCTAAAGCTGGTCGTGATAGGATATCATGTCATACACCAAAGCAGAGAAGTCCACAGTTTTTCTCCTCAACTCCTCATCCTCTCTGCTGCAATGGTGTCAATGGCAGCTCAGAAGGCCACTGATGACTCCCATCGCAAGATGTGCTGGCACCAACTACACTCCAATCAAAAACGTGATCAGGCCACCATTAGCGCACAAAAAAGTGAATTCCCACCCAGCTGGCTCCACATCTGAGGCGAATGGTGTTGGCTCTTAAGGACCCAAGCTCAGCATCTTGCTTACCACTGTTAATTGAAGGGGCAGCAGGGCAGCCGGATGCTTCTGCAGTTCTAGGCGAGAGAGTGAAAGAGAAAGTAAGCTACCCGCCCTGTGTCTTCAAGAATACTGAATTGCAGGCCAAAGATAGGACACGGCCAAGAACTCGCTCAACAAATCCAACGTTTAAGAATTTCTTAACCAACCTCCAGAGAGGCAGTTGCATAGAGTAACTAATGAATGGGACAATAAGAAACAATTAGATCTCTAGGTGGCCGGGTCCCTGCCTATTTAAGAACCAGTGAGCAAAAAAGAGAGCCTTCAAAATGGCCCTCTTGCAGCTTGGGAGGCAAAGTCATTTCTTCTGAGCTATGTTTTTCCAATCTTACACTGATGAGACAGATCCTGATTAAAATCAATGTAGAGAGCACTCAGTTCTCTTTCTACTTCTAATTTCATCATCAACATTTGTCCAATGAGAATGTAAGTTATAGCTAGCTCAGGTAGCTATGACTGCTGGATTTCTATGGATTTGTGCACATGAAATCTGAGCCTAATTATATCCTTTGTTTATTTCAGTGAATATATATATATGCATATATATATATCCAACAACAAATTAGTCTGTAGCTGGTGCGCTCTTTCAGTGGGTGCGGGTCTCGAGGCCAGACAATGCCTCGTATTAAATTAAACAGCAAGAAACTTTTTTAAAAGACCGCACTCCAGAAAACGGGAACTTAGTGAAGGCTTGTTTTTATTCAAGCATGATGATCCCTGCCACCTACCACCACCCACCAACATTTTGAACAAGAAATGTTCTTTCTCATGGTGTAATGAGTCCGTTTTCAGTTTCACCATTTATAGTGCATAAACCAGAGCAAAGGCTTCTGGTAAATGTAGTTTTCAGAGTTAGCAACCTATTTATCACATTCAATTCAAACTTTATCAAACAATTGCTGTACATTTGGTGTTTTTTCAATAATTTGCACTTGCCACTTTGAATGGTATGTGCGTTTAAAAATTATTGGATCTCTAAGTGATGAATTAATATATTTAAACTGCACAGTTGGTTAAAATTGAGGTATAATACCTCAAATATAAATTTCATTATGTGTGGCATAAGGACAGTCCTGATAAGATCGTAAAGGGTTTAGTACCCAATTTCCAATTGTTTATAAATGAACGTACATTTTTTTATCCCCATTTAACCCAAACGGGGTTTTGGTTCTGAATCGAATTATGAGGCGTAATTCCAATTGTCTCAATTTCATTGTCCGGTTACCGCCTCTTTCATGTGCAGTTACCGTAGCAATGCCAAAGTAGCTGATGTCTTCCTAAGTACAAATTATTGAAAAAACACCAAATGTACAACAATTGTTTGATAAAGTTTGAATTGAAACTTCTACACCCTCAACTACCAGGTCCGCACCACCAGCCTCGCCCTCGTCGCTGTTCCCCCATCCAATGAACGACCTGCGGTGGCAGATCCTTCTCCTACCTCGCCACCAAGACCTGGAACACCCTCCCTACCCACCTACGGCAGACCTAAGACCTACTCGCCTTCAGAAGACTCCTCAAGACCTGGCTCTTCAAGCAGTAGCAGCACCCCCCTCCCCTCAGCGCCTTGAGACCCTCACGGGTAAGTAGCGCGCTTTACAAGTACTCTGATTGATTGATTGATTGTATGGGTGTGTTACTGAATGAATGGATGTCTCAGTGGTACATGTCCAAGTAACTACATATGTAAAAGGCAGTGTATGTGAGAGTTGGAGTATATAAATGACTATTTGTGAGAGTCAGTGATTGTGACAGTGGCTGTATAGATGAGTGTTTACTTGTATCAGTGATTGTATGAGAGAGTAATTATGTATTTGCTTCTGTTTGAATAAGTGATCTGTTGTGAGTATAACTCTATAGGTCAGTAAATGGAAGTGTGATTGATTCTTTGCATGACTGACTAGGCGTGTGAGTAATTCCATGAATGATTGGCGCTGTGTGAGTGTCTTTATAGGTGTATGAGTGCATATGATAGTGTTGTATTGATGAGTGACTGTATGTATGAGTGTTTGTATGGGTGAATGCACTTGTAAAATTGCTAGTTTGAGCGGCTAACAATGTCTTTATGTTTTTAAAGTAAATTTATCTTCACCTACCTGTGCTAATCCTGTACTTCCTCTAACTCCCCGGTCCACCACGAGCACAGCTCGATTGATGTGGAGGGAGTCCTTTCTTTGTTTCAACTCTTTCTGTGGCATCATACACACTTCCGGGGGGAAGAGGTGAGCGTTCTAGCGCTCTAACCTCTTCGCCTTTAAAAACCGGATACAGGGGGCATTGCGCATTGGACGCGCTGACACTGGATGCAGCAACCACGCTTTTAATGGTTTGTTGAGCACTTGTAAAATTGCTAGTTTGAGCGGCTAACAATCGTCTTCATGTTTTTAAAATAAAATTATCTTCACCTACCTGTGCTAATCCTGTACTTCCTCTAACTCCCCGGTCCACCAAGAGCACAGCTCGATTGATGTGGAGGGAGTGCTTTCTTTGTTTCAACTCTTTCTGTGGCATCACACACACTTCCGGTGGGAAGAGGTGAGTGTTCTAGCGTTCTAACCTCTTCGCCTTTAAAACCTGACGCTGGGGACAACACCCAGAGGGCGCGCCAAAGGCAAGCCTGTTTGCGCCTGTCCGCGCCAGTCCGTCGCCCGGAGCCAGGAACCCTGCTGGTTTGCTGTCCGATGTACTAGCACATCCAACTACTAGTATCACATACTCCAAACAGGAACTAGAGTCGATTAAAACTGTATTGTATCTTCCCCCATAGGCAATGAGCCCCATAACTGCACCCACCGTTTTCCAGCCCCACTTGAAGGCCCGCTATGTTGCCGATCATGCCGCTACCACAGCATGCCATTGCCCAACCCTCTGCACTTTGATGAAACCCACAGCACAAGTACAAAT
Source organism: Lissotriton vulgaris (assembly GCF_964263255.1). NCBI lineage: Eukaryota > Metazoa > Chordata > Amphibia > Caudata > Salamandridae > Lissotriton > Lissotriton vulgaris. The sequence goes on along the minus strand of NC_141689.1, from coordinate 1,757,449,077 downwards.
AATTGGGATTGCCTCCTGCCAAACGTACGTTCCCTTCCTAAGCACTCCACTAACATCTGGGACCTTCTTTCCTCAGCCTCAGTATGTTATGTTATTTATTCTTTTGTATAGCGCACGGCTACTCAAAAAGAGTGTCCCGGCGCTTTAGGAGAAGGAATGCTGCAACACAATAACATAACACTGTAACAGAAAAAAAGGACAGAAGGTCAGCCGGGCAAATACACAAGAAACGGGCTACTGGGCAAACAGCCAGGTTTTTAGGCCTTTTCTAAAGGCAAGCAGGCTAGTAGCACCCCGCAAAGTGAGTGGCAGAGAGTTCCACAACTGTGGCGCCAGTAGTCCAAAAGAGCGGCCTCCCAGGCGAGCTCTCTTCACACGCGGAACAACCACCAAGAGCAGGGATTCCGACCTCAAAGCGCGAGTCGGATGATAGAAGGCCAGTTTCTTTTGAAGATATTTAGCTCCCACCCCGTGAAGGGCCTTATAGGCCAGAGTCAAAGCCTTAAAGGCGATCTGCTTCCGTATTGGGAGCCAATGCAAGGTTTTCAACAGGGCCGAAGCACTGGCCCGTCTATTTAAACCAAAAATTGCTCTCGCGGCAGCGTTTTGCACCACTTGGAGCCGCTGCAGCAGATACTCTGGCAGGCCCAGGTAAAGAATGTTAGAGTAATCTAACCTGGACCCGATGAGAGCCTGCACTGTCAGTTTCCTATGCTCCTCAGACAGCAAGGGGAGAAACCTCCGCAGCATCCTAAGGATGCCGAAGCAAGTGCCCGACACCCCGAGGATCTGGGATTTCAACGTTAACCCCTTATCCATCTTGACCCCCAAGTTCTTGGCGATTTGGGAGGAACAAGAAGGCGGGAACATATTAATAGGCCACCAGGTCTGCCAGTCTGGCTCTGTGTCACACCCAAAGAAGAGTACCTCAGACTTGTCGGAATTGCACTTGAGGCTGTTCATTTGGAACCATTGAAAAACAGCCCCAAGGCAATCCCGGATACTCTCCCCGTCAAAGTCTCCTCCTCTCTTACAGGAGAAGAGGAGCTGGGTGTCGTCAGCATAGGATATGATCTGGGCCCCATACGACTCCGCTAACGCCGCCAGCGGGGTCATGAAGATGTTAAAAAGGGTCGGGCTCAGAATCGAGCCCTGTGGGACCCGACTCCCAGAGGCGGCATCACAGCGGAATCTGGCGAGGCCCAGACCGTTTGCCGGCGGCCGGCTAGAAAAGAAGAAAACCAGTCAAGCACCGTCCCCTGCAGACCTATCTCATAAAGTCTTACGAGAAGGCCATCATGGGGGACGGTGTCGAAAGCCGCCGACAAGTCCAACATCACCAGCATGGCTTTGCCCCCAGAGTCCAGAACCCCTTTAATGGGTTCTGAAACCTCGAGAAGCGCAGTCTCTGTGCTGAGATGGGGACGAAAACCCGACTGGGTGGCATGCAGGATCTCTTTGGTCTCAAGAAAATTGGAGAGCACCACCTGAACGTGCTTTTCCACAATCTTCGTGAGAGCCGGCAGCAGAGAAATGGGCCTATAGTTAACCGGGGCCTTCGGGTCTAAGCCTGGCTTCTTAAGCAGCGGGATCACCATCGCCTGCTTCCAGGCTTGCGGGACCACTCCCTGGCTCAACGAGAGATTCAGAAGCGGATTCGCCAATGGGTTGATCACCTCCGCAACTTTCGCTAGAAATTTAGCGGGGCATGGGTCGAGCCCGATTTAAGATTACCCATTAGCGCCAGCGAGTCAGCGGTAGAGATTGGGGGAAACTCACCCAGCGTCACACCTGCCGGAACCCGAGGGGGAAAGCTGGCCTCGAGATTGGTCGGGCCCGTAGACACAGGCGATGGAAAAGAGTCCTGTATCAATTGGATTTTGCTCGTAAAAAAACAGCAAGGTCCTAAGCCCAGGAGTCAGATGGCTTTACGTCCGAGGTGTTCGACCGCGTAGATGTAGGTTTCCTGACAGAAACTTGGTTAAAACCAACCTCGCTCCCGGATATTGCGGCGGCAGTTCCTGAAGGATTCCGCATTCTAAAACTAGACAGGCCTCACAAAATGGGCGGTGGGGTCGCAACCATCTACAAAGATCCAATTATAGCAACATTACTAGACCAACATTATAGTGATACTCTAGAAATTCTCATATTTAGAATTGAGCTACACTCACAATTAAGCTGGAAAGGTGCCCTTGTTTATCGACCCCCCTGGCCCCGTTACTAATTCAATCTCTCTTCTACAGGACCTGATAGCCCCTTATGTGATTTCCACCATGAATTTACTACTACTAGGCGATTTTAATCTTCACAGTGAAAATTTGGATGATCCGAACGCAACTTTGTTTCGGAGGGTAATGTCTGTTCTTGGGCTCACACAAAGAAACAGCATCCCAACACATATTGGTGGTCACATCCTGGACCAAATTCTCTCTAACTCATTAGAAATCTCTCACAAAGCCACCTTCCCTCTAACATGGTCGGATCATTCATGTATTTCCTTTGTTCTGACCGGTATTGAGAACAGGCCCCCCAAAAGACTCCAATTACGCCATATACAGACAGTGGCATAAACTTTCTCCTAGCAAATTCCGTGAGGCATATATTCTGGGAATCTTAGCCAGCTCAGACACAGTCGACAACCACCTGTCATCCTTTCATAACACAGTCAAGAGCATGCTAGAGACTCTAATACCAGAGAAAAGATCCTGTGTGGCCCCCACACGCACATAAACACCCTGGTACACAGATGATAGAGAAAAGCAAATGCAAAAGACTAGAACAGTAGTGGCGTCGAGATAAAAACCAGTTAAATAAGGATCAGTATAAGGTGGCCTTAAACACGTTCTTTTACCTTCTCCTAAGCAGCATCGTCGCCAACAAATTTGTAGTATGAATGGAGACAGCACAGCAGGAAAGCTTGAAGTCTTAGTTTATTGAGCTTAGGAGAAGCACAGCGACAAGAGGCAGGAACAGCTATCAACTGCCAGAAGGCAACATTCTCTCACAAAGCATGGAACTATCAAGAACAGAGGTTCTATCTACAGGTGGCTGGGAGGCACAAGCTGTGCTGTCTCCATTCATACTACAAACACCTATCATACAAATCTTAGAGCTGCACGAAAAAACCTCATAGCCAGTCAGCTGGAAGAAGCAGGCAAAACACCTACAACACTATTCAATATCTTGAATTCCCTCATCCATCCTAGTGCCTGTAATTCGGACGAGGAAGTAACTCAATCACTATGTGATGAAATAGCCAACCATTTCACGCAATAAATAGAGAATATTTACAACAAGATACTAGCCTCTCTCACCAACACTAACTATGCTTCCCTAGCTGGACAGGACCAGGCTAAAAAAAATCAGCACACTCTCAATGACTTCCCGTTGCTCACCACCGAGGACACAAAACTGTTACTGCAATACGCCAAATATGGCTTACCCAAAGATGTATTACCGACTAAAGAGGTGAAAAAACTTGCTGCAGAATTAGCAGGGCCTATCCGCACTATCTTCAACAGCTCCATCACACAGGGTCATCTCCCTAATGAATGGAAGGACGCACAGATTATGCCAATTAGGAAAAATCTCAAACTTCCCCCCAATGAGGTATCCAACTACCGCCCGATTTCCTTGCTTCCCTTACTAAGCAAATTACTAGAAAAACATATTAATACCCACCTTTCCACCTATATAGAAGCTTCCCACTGCCTTGATCAGTCTCAGTCAGGCTTTCGCCCTTTGCAATGCACCGAATTAGCTCTGGTCAATGTAACGGACAATATTCGAATGCTGGCGGACGACGGTCAAGCAGTTATTCTCATACTGCTTGACCTGTCCGCCGCTTTTGATACCATTTCCCATCAAATCTTGCTGGATAGACTGAGCTCCATAGGCATCCAGAACTCAGCATTGGCATGGCTTTTGACTTTCTCAGAAACAAGACTCAAACGTCAAACTGGGACCTTTTTCTTCCAAGACCACTCAAGTCACCAAGGGAGTACCACAGGGACCATGCCTCAGTCCCTCTTTATTCAATGGATACATTGCCCCCCTCGCGGCCCTTCTCTGGAAGATTGGGTTTATACCAATCTCATACGCAGATGATACTCAACTTAGCCTCTCGTATAAGAAAGACACACCAAATATCCAAAGGTTGTTTCAAGAAGAGATGAGAGCTATAACTTCCTGAATGAGCAGTAATTTTTTACAGCTCAACACAGGGAAGACAGAAGTTATACTCTTCAAGAACGCCATCGCCAGCTGGTCCCCCAGTTGGTGGCCTGATGATCTGGGTCCTTCTCTTCAGCCAAAGACAGTTGTCAAAAACTTAGGGGTGTTGATGGACAATGACCTTAATATGGACGCAAATATAGAGGCAGCAAACAAATCTTGCTTCTTTGCTTTAAGCCTTCTTCTGAAAGTTTTTCACTTTCTGCCAGCTTCCACACGCAAAACCCTGGTCCATGCCCTGGTACTCAGTCGATTGGACTTTAGCAATGCCTTACTGATTGCCGCTAAGGAGTCAGCTCTACAAGGCCTGCAGGTGGGACAGAATACTGCGGCCCGCCTGGTAACCGGAGCCACCTATCGTACCCCCTCTCTCCCTCTGCTGCAAAAACTCCACTGGTTGCCAATCCGGAAAAGAGTACACTTCAAAATATGTTGTATTGTTTTCAGAGGCATAAACCAGATGGGGACGATGTATATCGCAGACAAGCTGGTGAAATATATCCCTCCCCGCTCTCTCCGCTCTGAAGGAAAGGGCCTGCTCAAGGTCCCACGGATAAGATATGTTAGACTGGGTGGAAAGTCCTTTTCATATCTCGCCCCCAAACTTTGGAATCAGCTACCCACTGAGATCCGTCTAACCCGCAACTACCTGGGATTCAGGAAAAGCGCAAAACACTACTCTTTTAACTTGGTTGTCCGCCCTCACAGCTGTCCTAAGAGTGGAGATACCCCATTTGGGGTGATTCAGGCGCTTTATAAATGACGTAATAATTATAATAATAATAATGAGTGGATGTGTGAGTAGACCTAGGAATCAGTGAGTGCGTATGTAGTAACTGGTATTGGTGTGTTGATGGTTTCGAAAATGGTAGTCTGTATTTTACAGTGGGTGCATCAAAGGTTATATTAGAGTGTGAGGAGATGCATCAGATTTTCACATGGATGTGATCAGTGATGTCATTTGAGATGTCATCAGTGATGTCATCAGTGATGTCACTGACCATATCATGAATGATGTAATATGTGACATCATCAGTAGTGCATTCCGGGGCGCAAGTTATAGTTAGCTGAACTAACTATAACGGGGGGATTTCTATGGTTTTGTATGAGTGAAATGTCCAACTGACTATAACGTCCACAAAACCTATGGTTTTTTAAATGTTAATTTCTAACTATAACGTGCCTGAAACCTATGTTTTTTTCAGTGAAATTCAATGTTTTTTTAAATGCTAATTTCTAACTATAACATGCCTGAAACCTATGTTTTTTTCGGTGAATTTCAATGGTTTTTTAAATGCTAATTTCTAACTATGCCTACAAAGTTATGACATGTGAAGAAAAAGGAAGAAAAGCGCAAAAAGAAGCAAGACAAATGCTGAAAGAGGCAAAAGAACTCCAGAAAGACGAAGAAAATAGCAGGAAGAAGCAAGAGATGTGCAGAAACAACCAACAGAGGAGCAGAAAGTCCTCCTGTGCCCCCAACTTTTGAGTGACGGGTACTGGTGGTACTGATTCTGACTAACCAGGACAGGAGCCTATGCTATGCAAAAAGACACGTAAAATACAGTAAAAACACCTACATACACTAGGGAACACTATGTGTTGGGGTACCCCTGTAATTAGCATGACCTCCTCTGTATTTGCCTTGAGTTAGTGCCTGGCTCATTGCATGAGTACATGTGTAGTGACTGGATGATTAGAGTGCTGCAAGGACAGTGCATGGTGATTTCATAACTGCTTGGGATTTGGCGGAGTGATTGGATAAGTACATGATGCTGGATGGCTGATTTGAGGAGTGCATGGGTAGTGACAGAGGGATTTCTGTAGTGCATGAGTACAACTTGGATAATTGCAGGAGTGAATCACTACTGTGTAGGTGGTTAGAAGTCTGCATGGGTAGTGCACAGGGGATTGTAACAGTGCATGTGTTAGTGCCTGGGTCATTCCATGAGTACATGGGTACTGACTGGAAGTTTAGAGTACTGCAAGGAGAGTGCATGGTGAAGCTATAAGTGCTTGGGTTTTGGTGGAATGATTGGATAAGTACATGTGCTTGCTGGGTGATTGAAAGTGTGCCTTGGTACTGACAGGGCGATGGCTGGACTGCATGGGTAGTGCTCAGAGGATTGTAGCAGTACATGCATTAGTGCCAGGGTCATTGCATAAGTACATGGGTACTGATTGGATGATTAGAGTACTGCGAGGACAGTGCATGGTGAATTTATAAGTGCCTGGGATTTGGCGGAGTGATTGGATAAGTACATGGTGCTCGCTGGGTGATTGGGGGAGTGCATGGGTAGAGGCAGGGCGATGGCTGGACTGCATGGGTACTGCTCAGGGTTTTGTAGCAGTGCATGAGTTAGTGCATGAGCTATTGCATGAGTGCATGGGTAGTGACTGGATGATTAGAGTGCTGCAAGGAGAGTGCATGGTGAATATATAAGTGTTTGGGTTTTGGCCGAGTGCTTGCATAAGTACACAAATGTCAAATCAGGCCTGCCCCTCCCTTCACCACTGTGCAAACGCGCCCCCTGGTGGGTTTTAGTTTGGGGGATTAATTCCCCTTGAATACTGAAGGTCCCTGGGGCCTAACTAGCCCACCAGGTACGTCCAGTAAGCGCAACAGAGCTGCGTTGCAGAGAGGTGGTCTGAGGCCACGCCCCTTTTTACACCTCTCTGCAACACAACTCTGTGGCGCTTACTGGACGTACCTGGTGGGCTGGTTGGCCCCCAGGGACCCTCAGGATTCAAGGGGATTTAATCTCCCAACTTAAAATGCGCCACAGGGTGCGTTTGCATAGTTTTCACATCAGGAAACGCCCCCTCCCTGCAGCACTGTGCAAACACACCCCCTGGTGCATTGTAAATTGAGGGATTAAGTTTCCTTGAGTCCTGAGGGTCCCTGGGGGCCAACTAGCCCACCAGCTACCTCCAGTAAGTGCCACAGAGCTGCGCTGCAGAGAGGTGTAAAAAGGGGCCTGGCCTCTCAACACCTCTCTGCAATGCAGCTCCCTGGCGCATACTGGAGGTGCCTGGTGGGCTAGCTCACCCCCAGGGACCCTCAGGATTGAAGGTGACTTAATCCCCCAATTTACAATGTGCCAGGGTGTGTGTTTGCACACTTGCTATGTCAGGCCCGCCCCCTCCCTGCACCACTGTACAAACGCGCTGAACTTAAAAAATATATATATTTTTATTGGCCCTGGGGGTCCTTCTGGGACCCCGTGAGCAGTCCTAGGGGGTCAGCGTGTTTCTACCCTGCCCCCTTCTCTTGTTTTATACCTTTGTTTCTCTGTTTTCTGGTGACTCACTTCTACCGAGCCACAAGATGGGTGCTAACACTTTCTGGTTTGGAGTGTTGACAGCCAATCACAGTGAAGCTCTTGCACAGGACTTAGGCTCCACCCAGATAACAAAACTTTTATTTTCCTAATTTCTCAGCAACTACTGAACGGATTTACACCATTTAAAAAAAGGTCGCTTTCGGATCCAAACACCAGCTTTTTTCCAAATTTGAGGTAATTCCGTTCAGTAGTTTCGGCTGTAGCCTTGCTCAAAGGTTCCTATAGGAAAAAGATTTTTTGACTCTTCATTTTTGAATTCCTCAAAAACTACTGAACGGATTTACACCATATAAAACAAAGGTCCCTTTCTGAAGCAAGCTCTCCCTTTCTGCCAAATTTGGGGTAATTCCATTCAGCAGTTCGGGCTGTAGCTCGTCACAAATTTTCCCACGGAACTTAACATGGGGAAAACGTGCTTTGGGACCCCCATTTTATCTCAGCCTCCGCTTGACGAATCACACCCAAACTTTCAGGATAGGAGCTGACCTGGATAGACTTTTTGTTTGGGGAATTTCACAAAGATTCATCAAACGGCGCCAAAGTTATTAGCAAATCAAAAAATGCTTTTCCTATATATGTATATATATATATCTCAAACCAAGCACAAGCCAAATCGCTTGCAGCGCCTCTCCCCAGCCACTTCAGGACAGCGGTCCGCGACGAGGCTGGCAGCCTCTATTATCCAACAACACGGCCGCCTTGTGTTTACCTCAAAACAGCAGTCACGGACACAACGGAGATCTGAGCAGCAATCAAGATGTATTGCACAACTGGCCGACAACAACACTCAACGCGTTTCAGGATACACTCCCTTGTTCACGAGTCACCATTATGACCACACACATTCTGGAGAGAGGGTATACACAAAAAACTGTGAATAAAGCTCTAAGTGAGGTGTCTAAACGAACACGTGAATCTTTACTCGTAGAAAAGAAAGACACTGCGAATGAAGATACCACTCAGACCATAAGATTCATAAGCACCTATAACAAGCAGACACATGCAGTGCGTAAAAGCTTGAATAAATTCTGGCCGGCACTAGGTAAGTACAAAGATCTTGCGGGCTCGATAGGAACACATCCACACATTACATACAAGAGAGCTAAATCTCTGAGAGATACTTTATGCCGAGCAGTTGAACCATCGAAAACAGGAGTAGCAGGAATTCAAGGCTTCTATACATGTAGAAGCTGCAAGGCTTGTAAGAATAGTAAAAACAGAAAAGCATGTATACTATCTGCTGAATGTAAGCCTTACGTAATTAGTGAACACACATCCTGCAACACCGAATATGCGGTTTATGCTCTTTTTTGTCCTTGCGGAAAGGCCTACATAGGAAGTACTATCCATAAGGCTAAGAAGAGGATATTAGAGCATTTATGTGCCATAAAGAACTGTGATAAAGCTTACCCTATGGCCCGTCATTTTCAGAGTCACCATGGACAAAACAGTAATCTATTAAGTTACGTAGTGCTTGATTATGTGAAAAGCAATGAGAGAGGTGGAAACAGACTGAAAGAACTCCGCAGGCTAGAATCTAACTTGATCATACAGTACAGGACCCTCACTCCTTCGGGTCATAATTGTGATGAGGAATTCGATTCTCAAAGCCCACTGGGGCCGAATCACTGTTGGTTAATCACACACATCTTGTGCTTTGAGCCCACTGTGGCAACACAATGCATTATAAATGTATTATTGAGTTGGATCGCCCACAGAGGTGGGAGTGTAAACAGTTCATGCGAAGGTAGGTTGTGAAAATGTATGGCTATTCAGAGGACGAGGATTTCGTCGGTTTTACGGCAGCAAGCTAAAGTTTATTGAATGCCTTTCAATTGGGACGTGCGATTATGCCCAGATCACAAGTTTACTCAGAATGTCAAATGAACTGCAACTTTATTTAAAAAAGCACACATTAATTTTCTGCACAATGATTGAAATGTGGTTACATGATCGCGTATTTACGAAATGATTATTTAAGATTAACAATTTCATTTAAGAGAGACTCGAATGAATTACAAAAGTATTTGTAAAACATTTATTATTTGGATCGCAAATGAAAGTCTGTCTTCACTTGTTATGGTGAAAGGGTATCAAGTGTTTATTTAAAAATGAAGCAAACATGGATTCCGACACTCAACAAGGGAGTGTATCCTGAAACGCGTTGAGTGTTGTTGTCGGCCAGTTGTGCAATAAATCTTGATTGCTGCTAAGATCTCCGTTGTGTCCGTGACTGCTGTTTTGAGGTAAACACAAGACGGCCGTGTTGTTGGATATATGTATATGTGTATATATAAATATATATATTTTTTCTTTCTTTTTCAGGGGCTCCCAAACTCCCCACCTTTTCTTTAAAATTAATTATATTTGTTCTTTATAGGGGGGGCCCCCTTTTTAAAATTACTTTTGACACCCTATGCACCAACCCACCCTTACACCCTAAAATACCTTACCATCCTATACCCTTACCCACCCATAAACCCTAAAAGTACCATTAACACCTATACCCTTAGCCACCCAAAATGCTAAAAATACCCTTAGCACCCTATACCAATGGCTACTCCTAAACCCTAAATGTACCCTGGTAACCCTGTACCTTGACCCCCCCAAACCCTAAAATGTCCCTTTCCACCCTACAGTCTTACCCGTCTAAACCCTCAGAATATCTTTACCATCCAATATCACAACCAACCACAAACCCTAAATGTTGTAAAGGCATATGCATGGTAAAGGCATGCATGGTAAAGGTATGCATGGTAAAGGCATGCACGTGGTAAAGGTATTACGCGGGAAAGACTGCGTTGTAAAGGACGTTACCCCAAATGGAGTTCTTGCCAGTGGGGCGGAGAATGATGTTCACATTATGATTGCTGCCGTTCATGCATGTGCGATGTGACAGTGCTGGCCACAAGAATGTTGTTATGTGACTCCACTGTGCCTCAATGCATTCATTGAGCTTCACACACACCCGTCAAGAGCACTGCAGTTTATGAGATCCTGACCATCCAGTTATTTTCTCTGTAAACACAGTATGTGTGTGCATATGAAAGATGAATGCAGAGCAGCCAGTTGCCTTTGATTTATAAATTATCAAGAAAAGCCCTGCCATGCAAAACTCCTAAATGTATATATTTTTACCCTAGAAGGGGACGAATATTCAATAAACAGGACTGTGAATGAGAAACTGGTGGAGAGACGCATTGGGTGTATTGGTAGATTCCTGTTTACGAACTCTGCCCACCATCTCACCTGAGTATCTACACTTACCTGGTCCAATTTCCTCAGACTGGTGTATGAGTAAATGTCACTCTTCTAGTGCTTCTGTCTCACTCATGAATTTCAGGAGAAAGCTAGGCACATTCTTGGCTTACTCCTGGCTTGCTTCTGGAATGCAGGAGTACTACAGTTACAGCAGAGTCACTGTTAACAGGGCACGTTCGTTTTACTTACGATAGCCAAAACTAATTTACAGATGTAAAATTCACATCATGAAAAATTATCAATCAAAAACAAAAAAGACAATGATCAACTCAGGAAAAGGAGGATGCAGAATTAAGTTTTCTTAGTACACAGTGCACATTAGCGTTCGTGTGATTAACAGCAGAAGCCTTGATGTTCTAGCAGATCTCTTACAGGCAGATCCTAGACTCTTGGCATTTTGGGAGAGAGTGCATGTAGAATATGTGGCATGGAGCGCCAGCGGCACCAGAACAACCATTTTCAGAGTTAAGCACTCCATGCCCATATATTGATACACACAGTATGTCATGCAGATTTCAGTCTCTGTGGCCCTGATTACGAATGGACCGGTAAATGTTTACCCGTGAGTATACCCATGTTTGCGCACAGGTTGGACAAATTTAGGGGCTGTTCTACAACAAACTAATGCAGCGCGGCGCAGCTAGTCATCATGGTCAGCGACTGGCTGCCGCCCCCCTCCCAAATGACCACACCAACTCCCGGACACATGAACATGAAACATGGTTATCTTTGGAAGGCGGGGGGTCGCGAAACCCCCCGGCCGTATTTATTAAGATATAAAATTAGAAATTTTAATAGCATGATAAACAATTTATACAAAAATCAGCAGGACATTAGATACAATATTGTCAACAAGCTTGAGAGACTAACCTTAACAGAAACTCTAATACAGGTTGTTTCCTAACCGAATCTAACATCCTCATCTAGATTTTTGTATACTACATTTCTGGCCATATGGCAAGGTCGCTAACCGGTGTCAGGTCCTACTAGCTGCGCCTCACCTAGAGATGTGCGCATGCGCAGCCGGGCCTGGTAATTACCCGGTCCACGCCGTGAACTCCATTACTAGCTGCGCCTCACCAGAGATGTGCGCATGCGCAGCCGGGCCTGGTAATTACCCGGTCCACGCCGTGAACTCCATTTACCCACTAAAGGAGGGCCCTTACTCTGCGCCATCCGGTGACGTCATGAGTATGCGCGCGCGGGGTGGCTACCAGCCTAAGGAAAGCGTGACTACTCCAACCCGTGCCCCTTTGAAACAGCAATTACCTTGCCCCTGAAGTTCTAGGAGGTGCCAGGGGCCCCTCCCCTTGGGCGGGAACCTCCATGGGATGATGCCCGCCCCCTCAGACCTTAAAATACCTGCTCACCGGTCATGACCTTACCGCATGCCCCAAACCTAATAAATACGACGACCTATGGGAAAAAACGCTAAAGGACAACTACTCTAACTAAATTACATTAAAAGTCAACGTATCGCTACAAAGGAAAAAAGGTCCTAACATAAACACCACAACAAAACATATTATAGCATATTTCACTAAACGGGGGAAAAAAGTCCTAAAAGAAAACAGTATCAAACAATTTATTAATCACATAAAGCTCGCTAAAACAAGGAATGTACAAACAATAACCCAGCAAAGTATATATATATCGAACTAGTACAGCATCATCCATGTAGTTCCAGGGATGGTGGGTGGGAAAACAAGAAGCCCCGAGCGCGGGGCACGACACTCTGTGGGGGAGCGTCCAGAGAACAAGAGGATCTCCTGGGCGCTCTCCGCTTCTTTATTCACAAGGGGCCAGGTGAGGGCGGTCACGCCCCCACCCAGCCCCTCCTGCAGCCCGCCCCCCCTGACCCGGAAGTCCTACAATGACATTCGGGTCAGGGAGGGCGCAAACCAATCGGTGGTGAGGCGCGCCCGGAAGGGCACGCCCCACCACCGAGAAGCACTGAGGAGGGGGACGATCGCCGCGCCGCCATGCGGGCGGGGGGGGGCCAAGAGCCCCCCCCTTTTCACATGGTCAGCGACTGCCTGCCGCCCCCCTCCCAAATGACCACACCAACTCCCGGACACATGAACATGAAACATGGTTATCTTTGGAAGGCGGGGGGTCGCGAAACTCCCCGGCCGTATTTATTAAGATATAAAATTAAAAATTTTAATAGCATGATAAACAATTTATACAAAAATCAGCAGGACATTAGATACAATATTGTCAACAAGCTTGAGAGACTAACCTTAACAGAAACTCTAATACAGGTTGTTTCCTAACCGAATCTAACATCCTCATCTAGATTTTTGTATACTACATTTCTGGCCATATGGCAAGGTCGCTAACCCGTGTCAGGTCCTACTAGCTGCACCTCACCTAGAGATGTGCGCATGCGCAGCCGGGCCTGGTAATTACCCGGTCCACGCCGTGAACTCCATTACTAGCTGCGCCTCACCAGAGATGTGCGCATGCGCAGCCGGGCCTGGTAATTACCCGGTCCACGCCGTGAACTCCATTTACCCACTAAAGGAGGGCCCTTACTCTGCGCCATCCGGTGACGTCATGAATAAGCGCGCGCGGGGTGGCTACCAGCCTAAGGAAAGCGTGACTACTCCAACCCGCGCCCCTTTGAAACAGCAATTACCTTGCCCCTGAAGTTCTAGGAGGTGCCAGGGGCCCCTCCCCTTGGGCGGGAACCTCCATGGGATGATGCCCGCCCCCTCAGATCTTAAAATAGCTGCTCACCGGTCATGACCTTACCGCCACAGGCCAGCATTGTTAACCGACGATCTGGCCTCCCCCTTCCAAGCCTAAACCAGGTGCATACTTATTTTGCAAAACCCCTCCAACCAGGCCCATAGATTATTAACCTACAGTACGTTCCCTGCCTCAGTCAAGTGCACCCCGTCCCCCAGGTAAAACTGTGCGCCCCAGATACACCCCTGTGGAATCGTCTGGAACGGGGCGCTTGAAATAGGTTGTCCAACTGTGTGCTGATCCTCTCTACCGAGTGATTCAACGCCCTGACCGAGTCCCCCCCCCTCGCCACTGTCACCAGGGATAAGTTTGCGACCATATTACTGTGCCACCCGGGCAAATCCCGGCCACCCACCCCGCAGTAGAGATAATCTCCTCAATAAGGGTGCGCCTCCCCAGTTTGTCAAATCATTCTCCCCCAGGTGAAGTATCACCACTGACGGGGGAGGTGGGGGGGGGCGGGCTGCTGGGCTAAGAGTCCCTAGAAGAATCTCCTAACTGGCTGAGGCATAGACCCCCTCTCACAAAGAATGAGATATCAAAACCCCTTCTGTGCCGCCCTTTTCCTACGGTCACCTAAAAGAGAAACATTGACCCGGACATGTCTTGGCCACCCCCTGACAGCGGAAATGATTTCCTCAAGAAGGATGCGCCTACCTAGGTTGGCCAAATCGTTCTCCCCCTGGTGAAGTATCACCCCTGATGGGGAGCGGGTTATTTAGGACAGTAGCTCAAGACAGAACAATTACTAAACTGCCTGGGGCGTAGGCCCCCCTCACCCCTAAGGGGACGGAAACCCCTGTTCCGCACTCCTCCTACATTCCCTTTCAAGGAAAATAAACCTGTTTGGCACGCCTCACACCAGAGTGGCCCACAACCAAGTCACCAGTGTCCGTTGCGTGTCTTGCTGCTTTCGTTGAGCTGTTGAAGCCTGCTGATGCCCCGCGGCGAGTTCCTCCCCCGCGTGACAGGTTTGAGAAACTGCAAAAACAGAAAAAACACCAGGCGTGAGTTACCTTGCACGTTACAACACGTCAAACTGCACATATCGTTTAAGAACCCATGAGACAGGTCCATGACAGCATCCGAGAGTTTTACATGAGTCCCAGTTGCGTTACCTGAGAACACATTCGTTTTTCTGCTAGGCGCGAGGAGATTAAGTGATTTGCCCAGAATCACAGTATGTTGCGCCTCTTTGCTAGGACTCGAACCCTGTTCCCTCGGACTGAAGTTCGACCACCCTTGCTGGTAGGCAGACTTCTCCCCTCGCCTGCTTGTACTGTGATCTTGGGTCCTGTTACCAGACCCTTACACCAAGTCTATGAAACCGTGTGACTGGAGGTATTGCCATGTAATATATTGAATCCTTCCTGACAGAGAGGAGGTAGTGAATAGACCAGGAGTAATTTCCGTCTGGACTCAAATGATGAGGAGCCCCCTCACAGGCAGGTGGTGTGAGGGGGTCACGCTGTCTAAAACCCACTGCTGGCTCCAAACTCTGCTGCTGGGAGTAACAAAGGGGGCGGTCACTTACCCGGCTGCCCTGACCAGCTTTATAATCCCCCCCCAGGAAGTTTGCAAGGACATTGTCAAAGGCCCTCCTAGATATTTCTGCTAGGTTAAATCATCTCTCCAGGTAGTGACACAATCAATCCTCTGCTTCTCTCTTGAGCCAAGAGCAGTTCAACCTGTACCGCATGCTCAGCCTGCATATTAACTTGTAAAGACACTTACCCCTTCACCGTCTAGACTGTATCTCGAGGGTGATTTCAGAAAGTCACCCTCAATTGCAGATGCTCTTACCAGGATGGCATCGGGCCATAGACTATTCTCTGGAAAGTAACAGATAGCCTTAAGGGTAGGGTCTTCAACCCATGCTTTGCTGCATTTGACACCTAATCCAGCCTCTACTGGTAGTCTGCAGATACGTACAAAAGCAAATTATGTCTAGCTCAAACTGTTCAAGAGTTACAAAATTGCAGCAATAGCTGTTGCCTTGCCGTCAAAGGACCTTTCTGTCGCTTATTGCTATGGCATTTGCATAGCGCACAAACTGCCATTGACATGGATTCACAGCGATTGGCTCACATTGTGCTATACTGTTTCCATGCATGTAGCACTAAAAAGGCCACAGAATAAACAGCAACCTGCAGTTTCAAAATGTATTGAAGCAGTGAGATCCTTGAGTAAAATACGTGTGCTGCAATTAATAATAGAACGAAACATATTACCATGATTAGCAATACAAGAATAGTGGAGAGAATGAATAATTTCACCATTGTGCTAAAACAATGAATATGTTGGCATATATGTGGTGTAATATAGTATAATGTAGTGTGCTCCTACCTAATACTCCTTAACCTAGTTTGGCCTATGGTGGGTGATCTGCCAAGAATCTCTGCAGAGTGATGTAACTCCCCATTAGCTGCAGGCAAGTGTCATCAGGTTGTCCGTCTTATTGTAGAGCGGGACATCCCTTGTAGAAAGGACAGGAATCAGCTGAGCTGGAATTCCGACATACCGCGACCTCGAAGCGTTAGCAGAGTGCTTCTCAGAATTTAAAAAGGGAGTGTTCGTATATATATTAAACAGTGCCCGTGATGGCATGTCGAGGTCTTTGTCATGCCGCAATTGTTTACGTTAGCTAGATAGCGTTGTTACCTGCTGGGAAACAATAAGCCATGGCATTTGTAGTAAGATGAGATTTTCAAATGTATGATATGGGCCATTGATGTCTAGGGTATGAGCTCGAATGATCTGTGTTACTTGATTGCAACCAAGCTATCTAATTCCTGAACATGTGCAACAAACTGATAGGTATAATGTGTAATATCTCAAACATCAAGTTCCTACAGGAGAAAACCTGAATTATTGATACTTTTAATTCCTGTAAATTGATAAAAGTTTAAAATATGGTGCAAGGTCTGCATATCATTATACATACAGAAAACAAGCAGAGTTATTTTCCCAACCAGGGAAGGAAAATATATTATGGATTGCTGCAGACAGCACTCAAGGCACTGCCACCTAAGGTAGAACAGAGATAATGCCTGGGTTACTGAGCTGGACTGGAATGGACGGCCAGCTATTCAGTAACGCCGAGTTAATAGGGCCAAACATTAGACTTAATTCTGCTCGGCGTACACTAAGTCAAACAAAACAGACACTTTCGTACTTGGTACCACCAAGGTTAGATTTTTTGAAAGAAAAATAACTTTTTCGTAGCAATGACGACTTCTATATGTTTTCAGATCTGGACATTAGAGCTCCATGTTTCAACATCTTTAAAATGTCTACTTACATTGAGACTTTCTTAAAATTATTACCAAAGAACATCGATGTAGAGGACTCTGAAGTCTCCTTTACTCAAAGGTTTTCCTTGATCAGAATAGCCAGAGTAAAGCTGTTGAAAACCAGTATGACTGATGAGCTAGTCGCCTGAAAAGGTAAGAACTGTTGATTTCTAAACTTCATGGCACGAAAGCCAATGGAAGCATCAAGTCTAGATTTCAGCTGCTCCAAAATACATTCTGTACTTGTGACTCTGCCCCTGAAGAAAGGGTGGATTTTGCACAGTGCCTTCAAGCAAACCCCCGAACTCTGTGTACATCCAAATGCCTCTTTGCTGAGTGTATCCAGTCTACTTTCCCAGAGTTTAAAGTATATTGACACAGTAATGAACAGCGTGCAACGCTTCATTGCTTTGCCCACATAAAGCCTTAGTTAACCTTGGTCTTTATTTTGTTGCAGTTTTATATAGTGCGAACTCGACCCGAAGGTATTGGAGAGCTTTACATGAGCACCAGTTGCACTACAAAACGACACATTCTTTATGTAGGCAAGGGGAGATTTGCCTAGAATCACAGGATGTCGAGCTGACGCCGAGAATCGAGCCTGGTTCCTCAGCTCTAAAGTCGGCGGTTCTCGCCATTACGCCACATCCTCTTCCTGATGTATTCTCCTATGGTACTTCTTCCTCTAGAAGTCTTCGAGCAGGGAGTTATTTACTTCCCATTTTCTTGCAGTCAGAAATGAAGACCACAGCCTGAACTGAGAGGGCGGGGGCGTAAGGAGGGGGCAGAACGCGAGTTCGTGTGCCTGTGTAAGCATTTTCTTTGGTGTGGGAGCAAGCTGGAGATCAAACAAAGGCCTACGAGCTATTGCTTGACAGTATTCCTGACAGAGGCGCTCTCCACCTCCTCAAGCTTTTTACAGCGTCTCCTAATATTTGTATTTAAATGTCAAAATAACACGAGCGCGAATTTCGCTCAAGGACCATAATGTCTGTTTAAAATTGAAAATAGCGGGGAGGGAGTGCAGGGTGGCGGGATATCTTGTATAAAAGCGGGTAAGTAATCACAATCATGGCAGAGTTATCAGCGTCCTATCCGTGCCTCAGACTCATCATTAAATCAATAGAACAATGTGATTTTCAAAGCCGGAGGAAAACGCTTCTCACCCTTCAGCATTTCTTACAATTTTAACATGATCCACTAAAGGTTCACTGTGATCTACTGGAATGCTGCCTAGCAGAAATGACTTTTTTCAATTTGTGTTATCGAAATCAAAAGATGTTTCACTGACCTCCAATGTGCCGAACAGTGAAAAGAAGAACTCGCTTTCTTGGTATAAATTCCTGCATTGTCACATGGTCTTACACAATCACATAGTTATTTCCATCAAACGCTCCGTTTGTTAGGTAAAAATACACTTTGGCTATTATCTAAAACATTGAAATGAAATTTAGAGAACGCCGTTTGTAAATCTATATTTCTCCTTTTCTCATTACTTCAGCCTTACTATATTTAACTATGCCATAGACCAAATTCAAGAGATAAAACACTTGCTCTTTGCGGAACACATTTTGTACTGTAAATTCCTTTGAAATAAAACAGGACCCAGGTTTTGCCATATTACTCCTCGACAATTATAAATTAATCGGCTTGAAAACCGCACATTTTTGGCAGTTGTGCTCCCCACTTAACTTTCGTGCTCGCGCTCCAAATCTGCTGGCTAAACGCAGGACGACCTCCGCTCCCGCCGGTTCGTTTGAAGATCCGACGGCCTGCAGGACACGAAACAACAACACGCCGACACTGCTTCTCGGAGCGCCGGGCGAGCTCAACTTCTTCCCGGATCCGACGGCCTGCAGAATAAAAAACAAAACAAGAAGCCCCGAGCGCGGGGCACGACACTCTGTGGGGGAGCGTCCAGAGAACAAGAGGGTCTCCTGGGCGCTCCCCGCTTCTTTATTCACAAGGGGCCAGGTGAGGGCGGTCACGCCCCCACCCAGCCCCTCCTGCAGCCCGCCCTACAATGACATCCGGGTCAGGGAGGGCGCAAACCAATCGGTGGTGAGGCGCGCCCGGAAGGGCACGCCCCACCACCGAGAAGCACTGAGGAGGGGGACGATCACCGCGCCCCCATGCGGGCGGGGGGCCAAGAGCCCCCCCTTTTCATTTGCTGCACCCGCTGCGTTAGTTTTGATGCACAGGGATGCAACATATTTACAACAATATGTTGCATCTCTGTGCTTCGCCTTGCGCTGGCGCACAAACTGCTGCCAAACTGCTCAATTGAGGTGATTTCCTATTTCAATGTGTGCTGTAGAATGCAGCACGTAATGAAAGAGGAAAACAACACGGAGAAATGAAAACATTTCCCCTTGTTGCACCTCGCTACGCCACCCCTAGGGTGGCGTAGCATTCTGACTCATTTCCAGATTTACCATTTCTCTTAAATCTGGAAATGCATCAGTGGACATGAGTGCTGCATGGGAACACCCACAGCAACACCCAAGTCATGCCCCTAACACACAAAGTATTGCATGAACAGGGTCGATATTTACAAGCACAGGTAAAGTCATGCAGGGTGACTTTACCTGTGCTTGTAAATGTCACTTAGCAGGCGGCGCCACCGGTGCGTCACACAATGTGATGAACCTGCGGCACAAGTGGCTTGTAAATGTGCCCTTTAGAGTTTGGCTGTATTTAACGCATTTGACAATTATCAGATGCGTTATATACCTCAGCTGTCACTAAGCTTCTGCAGGTTAAAACTGCCAAAATGAAACAGTGGAATTGCATGGTATTTACTTAAAAAATATAATTCTCACTGCATTTTATTGATAGACATTATTGTTTGTAGAAGGCAGGGGTTGTTTTATGATTAGTTTGGCACGACTGGTCATGCAAATGTTTAAGGTTTGATTTAGTCATGGGAAAATGCAGTGAGAATTATATTTTTTTACTAGTACATTCTTAAAGAGTACTACTTATAATTAGATAAAAAAGGTAGTTTCAGGAGAATTGAGTAGAATATTTACATGTTCTATTTATCATTTCAGTTAACCCTGATGAAGGGCTATAGAGCCCGTAATGCATTGAGTTTAAAACCATGAGGCCACCCAGGATGAAAAATTAATTCAGATGTGCCACTGACAAGGCCCGGAGGGGCATGGTTCTGGTATTTGAAAAAATGAAAACAAGTGAATTAATGCTACATTTGGAGTGCATGGATAAAAAATTGATAACATTTGGGATAATAATTGCATAAATTAAAACATGGATCAAATACGGAGTACATGACAAACTTTGGTTTATTGTGAGAATAAATTTTTCGTTAGGGCTGTACGACTGAGTGATGTGCAAGGACGTGCCACAAAAACTGAGAATACAGCGTCCATGCCACGAAGGCTCTTATTTATTTATTTTTTTAACACAGACTTTATTAGGTTTTACAGGTGTGATATTACATTGTTGAATATTACTTCATACATGTTGAGTTTTCATTAAGACGAGTCGCACATCATATACTTGTCATGCGATAAACTCATTACGCAGGATATTCAACTGTCAGTATGCTGAGTCACGCTAGTCCATCAGGAATAAATTCCCATAAATTTATATATTAACAATACAGCATAGATTGCATGACTAAGGTATGTATTAACTAAAACCCAATGCAACCCACCTACCCTATCCCACCCATGTAAACCCAACCCATACCATGGAGGCTCTTAATGAACAGGGCAATACAATGAAATGTAAAATAACAATGAAATTTCCACCCACTGTGGATTGCACCACCAGAGATCAAATAATACAAAGTGTCAATAAAGAATGTCCATGAATTGTTATATCATATTTTGTTTCTTCTTTATTCAATTTTCTTTAGGCAGCCAACGCGTTTCGTTCAAAAGAACTTCATCAGGGCGTGCTGGCTGTGTCCAATGTGCACAGACATCACATCTTGTTTCTCTGTATTCTGCGTCCAAATCAAAGTAAGCGGCTGCTGTGCCGAGCGAAAAGTAGCGTCCTCTCCTGAGGAAAAAAGTATCCATTTGGAAGAAACTTCCAAACTGATACTTTTTTCCTCAGGAGAGGACGCTACTTTTCGCCCTGATGAAGTTCTTTTGAACGAAACGCATTGGCTGCCTAAAGAAAATTGAATAAAGAAGAAACAAAATATGATATAACAATTCATGGACATTCTTTATTGACACTTGTATTATTTGATCTCTGGTGGTGCAATCCACAGTGGGTGGAAATGTAATTGTTTTTGTTAACAATTGCCTCTTGGGAGCAACAGGGGCAGTGGTAGTGCACACCACAAGAGCTAATAGCTCTGCATCTAACATGCAATTGAGAAGGGTGGGCCTAAGGCCAGTAGAGAGGTGCGGCACACACAAAATCCTTTTTTGCGTGTTGAGTTGAGTTGTTCAAGAATCGGGTCAAATGTAAAATAACAAATTAGTATCAGTCCCAAATAGGTATCAAAATTGGCAGGAAAACAGGTAGTTGACCGGCTCACCCCCAAAAATCAATGGCATTTATACAATATTTTTACATATGAAATTAACAGAACTGCAGAATCACTATGGTGTGAAAAAATGTATCATTTCTACAACAAATCAGAGAATCGTCTTAAAAAAACATCATATTACCTTAGCACTTATCCACTATCCCACTGCAGAAATAAATATACTACCCGCTATATGCTAATATCATCTGGAGATGCTGGATCAAACTAGCTACATAATCTTATATGTGTTATATGAATGAGTAGAGCACAGTGATCTAGGGGAACGACCTTGAAGAAATAGTTGCAGTTTTGTGACTAAGCTGGGGAAGGTTAATCTAAAAACAGCATGAACAATGACAAAGGAAGGTAACACATAATATTTTACTTGACTATGTGCTGCAGAAATGAAAGGCTGTGAGATGTGCAGGGGGGAAACAAGAGTGATATCCATTATTAGAAAAGATGATGATTAGGCCTAAATTGAGGCATATTTAGCGAAGGTCAGAAAAATACACTCCTACACATCATTGAGAATGTGTTTCAAAAACAATGCTACTATGTCTGTGCACATGTATAATCAGGTGTAAAATTACATTCTGGACTTTGTTAATGATGCACAAAAATATAAACCCACACAAATCCTCAACAACTGCATAGCCTTTATTTCACCACAAACCTCTTTAATCCACCACCAGACACTCCCTGCTCTTTTATTTCACTCTTGCATGTTATTTTTCATTCCAGCTTTCTCTCTATGTGACTGTTTTCCTGTCTTTCTTTTCCTCTTTTCCCCTTTTGTGTATTTCTCTCTCTTGCTCTGGATCAAAATCTGTTTATGAAAATGAAGTGCCAATCACCAAAACAAAGTGCTGGTTGACCACATCTGCTACCACCAGCTGAAATTAAATACTGAGGAACCTACTATCTTCTAACATATGGAGCTGTTTTTCTCTTCCACTACACTTGCACACTTTAGGTTGCCATGCTCCAATGCACCAGTATGTGGTTTCTGTCAAGTGTACATTTTGTACCAGAAGGGGAACCTTCCAGTTCAAAGTCTCTGCTTTAAAACATTTCCTTCTTTGTTTGTGTGCCGTACAAAACAAAATGCATGAAAAGTTTGACAAGTAGGCAGAATTTGAAACCTTTTTCCTCTGTTACGCCTGCCTCAAAAAGGCAAAAGGCTCCTGACAAATCCCTGTCTACATTAGTAGATAGGTATTTGTGTGAAAACACATTGGTGGTTGCATTTTATAAAGTTTAATGGAAAAATAAATTGACATTCGACTTGCAAATCACTTTAGAACTGTACCTTTAGAATGCATTTAGAGCTGCTGCAAAAATGATTTCATTGAAAAATGTCACGCAGAAAAATGTGCCCATGCTGAGAAACAAAAATAAAGCCTTCTTAAATATACAACTAAATATGTAATGGCTTATCAATACTTTAAATAATGTAGGGCAAAGGTACATTAGTGTGTAGGTAATGAAATAATAGTGTAGATCTGTAATCTGTTATTCTTAAATGTGTACATTTAGTTTAGGCCTTAGAAGTGAATATCCCTTTCAACACTTGTCCATAGCTTGATAGACACTCATTCAGAACATTTGCCTAGCACCAGCACCTTGTCTAAGAATTGCTGATTCCTATCATGTGACTTAGTTTGCTTCCTCACCTCATATTAGATCATTAACTTTAATACAATGAAATGTGCTGTGTTTGATATATTAAAAAATGTTTTGGACATTTTATGTGTGCTTCATCAGAATGCATTGTTAATTTGCATCCGCTTTTTGAACAAGCCTTTGTCCTCATACTGAAACAAGTCGAGCATCCTTTAGCTCAGGTAAAGAAGGCTTTCATGAGAACTTTCCTCCATATATCGATATCTACAACAGTGTTATACGATGTGCCAGTGTGAATGTTCACCGTGAGAATCGAGGGAAGAGATGCCAGAAGTTTGACGACACAATCAAATGGAAGAATATCATTGGATTAGAAGGATCGACTCACTAATAATGTTTTTAAAATATTTCCTTTTTTCATATTAATGAGTGCTCCTAGCTAGGTAGTATAGATGAAGCTTTGGAGTTGCCAGAATTCTATACTTATAGATCCACCATCCTTGCCTTGTGACTCTTCCCCTGAAGAGTTACGTTTGCTTAGTTTCAGACTGTTACTGCTAAAGGTGACGTACTTTCATTCTCCTCTCTTCTTTTTAGATTGATGTTACTGCAGAGATCGTCTTAATGCTGACAGTTGTTGCTGCAACTGTCGGGGAACTTGGTTGAGTTTCCAAAACGATTTCTATTCGTTCTTTTCAAAAAGGAACTCCTAATGGCTTCTACTTAAGGTAGGGTAGGTCCTTTAGTTAGTTAAGTGACAATTTGCTTTATGGAACACTACATATTAATGTATGCTGTCACTAATCAATCTCTTTATAGATTTCTGTAAACTGACTAATCTGAATAAAACAACATAAACAATTACTAACCTTTAAGATAAATAAAGGTGTTTCAAAACTGATAACATAAGACTTGCACTGGATAAAAGCGAATCGGCAATGTTGGTCCCCATAGCATCTTGAAAAATCGACTCGGGAGGTGGGAATCAGGGGGAATGCCCTGGAATGGCTCGAGAACTATCTAATGGTCCGTACAACAACTGCCAATATTGACTCTATATCTTCGTGCAGTCGACTAGTAAGCGTAGGTATCCCACAGGGTTCCATCCTTAACCCCATGCTTTTTAATCTCTACCTAACACCGCTGGCAGGTATCATCAGGTCATATGGTTCTAAAAAAGTGTCATACGCTGATGACACTCAGTTAATTATCACCTTTGGTCCAGATTAGGCTGACACAAAATCCCTTTTCAAGAGCTGTATGGTCCATGTAAATGATTGGATGGGCAGGCAGAAACTACAACTTAATGGCAGCAAGACCAAGATCATTTTGTTTGGTAGCGTGGAGGAACACTGGTCAAACGACTGGTGGCCCTCGGAATTGGGTCCATGTCCATCTCCCAAGCAAGCAGTGCGCAACCTCGGAGTAACTATTGATAACACACTGTCCATGAAAACCCACGTTAAAACGGGACCCAGCACTTGCTTTGGGATCATGCGGAATCTCCGCAGAATTTTCAAATGGTTAACCATAGAAGCCAGGAAACCTCTGGTGCAAGGTCTTATTATCAGCCGCTTGGATAATGGAAATGCACTGCTGGGTGCATTAAATGAAGATCTGCTCTTTCGACTCCAGATTCATCAGAACACTGCTGCCAGACTTATTTTAACTCTCCACCCAGATCGCCTTCAGCTCCCAGCCTTAAAACTCTCCATTGGCTTCCGGTGCGACAGAGAAGCCATTTCAAAATCCTGTGCCTCACACACAAGATTCTGTACGATACCGGCCCTAGATACCTAGCCAATAAACTCCAATGGTATAAACCCGGCAGACCCCTAAGATCCAGCACCAAATTCAATATTGTCCTGCCACACATCCGAACGGCCCGAAATGGGGGCGATCATTTTCTTATCTGGCCCCCAAGGTTTGGAATAAGCTGCCACCACATCTTCCATCCATAGCTCATCACAAATGCTTTCGAAGAGAATGAAAAACTTGACTCTTTATCCAATAATCTGTTTATCACACCCCGACTTACTGAAACTTTGCTAGCGCCATGAGACCTTTCCCAGTGATATGTGCCTTCAACAAGAACATTTGACATTGACATTGACAAAACATCTCATCATTGATTGAACATATACGATTCAGATTGTCGATGATATATGCCTGATTGATAATTTATTTTAACCCCAATTCACCAAACAGAGGAAAAGGTCTGTCAACCTTGTTTAAAGTCATCAGGATTTCCTAATGAAAAAATCTGTAAGTTGGGTGTTAAGTTTTAAAAACATACTTGGAAATCCTCTGACTTTCCAGCAGTTTCTGGTAGCAGAAATATAGGTTCACACCCTGAATGGAGCTTTTAAAATTAGTACCTAAATTACTTAAAAATAATCCCAAGTTCCAAATTCCAGTGTCCAGATCCAGACAGAGTGATGAAGCGGTTGCGATCTGTCATTTGCGGTTTTGAAGGTGTGCATACTAATAGGGCGAGGCATATTGTATTTAGGAGAGTAGTGGTTGCATGTGTCTTTTCTTACAGGCTGTATGAGTGGACAATAATAACAGTTGGATAAGTTGTTGAAGGAGAAGAAGTTGGTTTCAGGCTCATTGAATTTGAAAGTTCCCGGGATAGTCGTAGTGTGAGGTACCATAACTTCCATCAGTAACATTAGGGCCATCTGTTGTGGTTGCTCAATATTTGCTAATGTTAGTGGAATCTTATTGCGCAAACGGGAGAAACTGCATTAATTGGTGCGAGTTTTTGCTGGCCATGAAGTCACTTGCCTGTGGGAAAATACACTTGGGTGATTGCAATACATTTTTTTCCCTTAGTAGGGCAAACAAGAAGTGGTTTAAGAAATATGTCTGAGATTTGTGTGAATGAGATGAAAATTGTGAAGGAGAGTAAGCCACTGTGAGGAGTGAAGTTGACGTAATTATGTTTCACATGGGGATTGGTCAGTTGGTGTGCTTTTGCACTGTCATTGCTAGAGTACATTTTCTGTGCCATGCTGTGATTAGACATTGTCCAAATATGCTTTGGTTTTGGATTTATTGGGCACTTGCTTGAATAGAAGCTGTTATTTGATTGGTGGACAAAGTTTGACATATATTTAAAATGGGATTGTCATTATGAAATGTTTCAAGTATTTAGAGAAATTTTTAAAGGGATATGCCACTATTCCTGTTCAGAAAGGGGAGGAAGCTCCTCCTAAGAGTACTCCAGCCTACGTTATGATTATTGAGCATGGTTTAATATTTGTTTTTATGGTTAAAACAGTGAGAGAGTATTACAGAGGATGATGGTGCTTTACGTTTTCTGAGACATGGAACATTTAAGATTTTAGAACATTTGAAGGAACAATTGTATGAAATGAAGCCACCAACTTGGCGTATGCAGTATGAGCCATTTAATGCTTGGGAAAAGGTTGTGAGAGAGAAAGAGAAGGAACAGTATCAAAGAAGGGCAAGACGAACAATACAGAATTTTGGAAATGCTTTGTTGGATGAAGAACAGCATAAATGGAGATAAGGTAATACTGAAGGAATCAGATTATGTCCGGTTCTCACATCAGAAAGTACAAAAAAGGATAAGGGCAAGATTAAGCCAGAAGGTAATGAGGCTGATGCTGATTCAGGAGACGAAATATTAGAACAGATGTTGTCTTTCTGACCAAAAGCTGAGAAATAGACCGATCCAGCACAGATAAGTGATAGAGCGAGTCAGGCCATAGTAACTGCTCCAGAGGAAACAGATCCATTACCAATTGAGCATCCTGAACAGGTTTTACGAATTGCTCCACCAGTTGTGAGAAGAGCCATATTTGCCCTTCCCTCTGATTCGGATCGAGCAGAACCACAAGTTCTTCTGAATGCACCACCCCAGGTTGAGGGAAGACTAGAGGTCTTAAACACACCAGTTGTTGGGAATGTGCCAACAACCCAAAGTACACAGATAGTTCTGTGGAACCCCCTGCATAATTTACAGACTTTAGTAGATGGAGGTGGAACCCTAGTCTTCTCAACTCCTATTGCTCCAAATGAGGCCTCTGGTACTGAAGATGGAGGATTGAGCACCTGGAATTAAGAAATTACTAAAGAAAAGAAGGTTGAAGTTGCAGAGTCTACAAAAGAAATAGATTCTAAGAGAAATAAACCATTGAATGTTATCCAGTCAAAAGCTGATCTATAAAAATTGATTAGGGTTTCTTTGGAATTCGATCATATGGATCAATACCAGAGACATGTGTTTGTTTGACTATGTAGAGAGATTGCTCGGAGAGCTGTTTTGGTACATAACAGGTTGGCTGAAGTAGCAAGGAAATATGATGTGGATCTCACTAAAACATGAATCTGCATCGCAGCTATAGAGCTGAGTTGGATGATCCATTAATAGAAAACATGAGAATTTCAGGGATTTGTTTGCGCATTACAGAACTAATTAAGTGCATCCGCAAATGGAAGGATTTTGAGAAGTTGGAATAGAGATGGGCCAATAAACTTGGAAAGAAAAAGAGAGAAGGTGAGTTAGATGAGGCAGTTGTCTATCCATTGAGAGAAATAGATGGAGGTACCTACGCACATTTCCTTGAAAAAGAAGTAATTTGAATGGATTTACAAACAATTTTCCAAAGTTTAGAGACAAGCCAGTACAGTGGTTTGCATACGTTGAGAGGTTTGTGAAGATTTGCAAGGTGTTGTAGAGAAACTTGGATACGTTCCTTGACATTATTGTTTTAGCTGATTTGTGGGCAGAATATAAGGCAGCAGTACAATGGCCAAAAGCAGAGTCTATGAGGAAAAGAGGAACTGGTGCTCCATCTCCTGAGGTGATGGAGAAATATGAAGCAGTAATTACTTTTCTGAAAGGAAAGATTTCTCCCCAAATTACCGATTGAATAAAGATTAAAGTAACTACACAAGATCAGGAAGAGGCAGTTTATGAATACTATGAATAATTGTTGCAGGTGTTTACCCAGCACAGTGGATGTGAATATACTGAAGAGAAGGATATGGGAATATTTATGTCACAGTTTGTTCTGGGTTTGAAGCTTGAAATTAGTTCTCATATTAAACAGTGTGTTATCTACTGGCAGACTAAGACACTGACGAAATCCTGCTCTATGCAAAATAGTGTGGTGATGAATTGTACAAGAAGCAGAGGAACATAAAAGATAAAATTATGTTGGCTCAGACAAGATTGGCTTAAAAGGGTTTTCAGAATCCTTCATTTGCATGAAATAAATGTATTGTGAAGTCACTGGTTGTTCCACAATCTGGGCTTACAGTAAATCAAAATGACGTCCGAATGCCCCATGAATGAGGTAGAGGTGTTCCTGCAGGTGTTGGATCAGGGAAATTGCTGCAATGAAGAAGGCTACTGCTTGTCACGTCTGCCATAGGGTGGGGCATTGTGAACAGGAATGTTGATTTAATCCTAAGAATGCAGGAGCTCTAATGCGGAATCTGCAAGGAATGATGGGTCAGAGAAAGCCTGCACTGCATATTCAGAACCACATGCAAAATTAAGCTCAAATGATACCTACTGCAAATATGCAGGTAGAAAAGCCTAGGTTAAATTCAGATCAGATGCCTAGGTTAAATGTGAATACATTTCAGAATGCAATGCCACAATTTCAGAACCAGAATCAAGATGTATTTGGACAGTTCCTATTGTTTGAGAGAGATGGATTAATTTCTGACAATTTAGAATGACAGTGCCGAGAGAGGAAGAGCATTGTGTGCTTAGCACAGTCCTAGATGTGGACCAGAGGGGCCCTTATGTAGATGCAAATGTATATGGTTACAGTGTGCCCTTTCTGATTGACACAGGAGCTACCCAATCCACAGTTAAAACAGTGGAAGTTCCAGACTTACTTCTCGCAGGGAAAATGATCCAAATAGATGGTGTTATGGTGTTATGTATAAGCAAATGTTAAATCTAATGTTGAAAGAAGTACCAGTGAGAATAGGTTAATTTGAAGAAAAGCAAAGTTTGTGGTCTGTGACTTTAGTCCAGTAAATCTGTTAGGGAGAGATCTGTTGTGCAAGTTACATTTCGCAATATACTGCACCCCAGATTGTGTTTCTTTCCAGACCCATGATGAAAATGTCGATTTTAAAATGATGAGACAAAATACTGAAGTGGGAATATTTCCTTTCCTGACACTTTCTGAATTGCCTGAAGATCTCAGAGAAATCGTAAATGGTGTAGTCTGGGATCCACAGGAAAATACATTTTACTAATAAAATGTGTAGAACCAACCCAAGCAATGTTGAAGCCAAATGCTATCTTTCCTAGAACACCTTCTTATTATTTGACTTCAGAGGTCATTGCAGCAATACAGACAGTGATTGAGAATATGTTACAGAAAGGTATACTGAGGGAATTAATTGGGAGCCCATGTAATTCACCTATAACGGGGTTGCAAAAGCCAAACAGAAAATATAGGATAGTCCAGGATTTGAGGTGGATTAACGAAATAGAAGTGCCTTGTTGTCCCATATTGGCAAATACAGTTACAGTGCTCTTTTGAAATTCCTTGTACTACAGAATGGTTTACAGTCCTTGATTTGTGTCAGGCTTTCTTCTCAGGCCTTTTCATGAGAATAGCCATTATTTGATTCATTTGTCTTCCAACAGAAGATAATCACATGAGATTGGGTCCCTCAAGGGTACACAGAGAGCACCTCGATCTTTAATCAGATCTTAAAGAAAAATCTTGAGTCTTTGCAGATGCCCTGTGAGTCTACCCTTGTGCATTGCATAGACAATATATTGATCGCCTCAGTGACTCGTGATGCTTGCATAAACAGAAATATTGCATTATTGTATTACTTGGCAGAAAACATACACAAAGTGTCTCCAGATAAATTACAGTACTGTCAAAAAGAGGATTAGTATCTGGTACACATAATTATGAAAGGAGAAAGAAAGGTGTCACCGGAAAAAATGGAAGCTATCTTGCAGATGGATCCACCACAAACACAAAGAGAGATCAGGATGGTTCTTAGGTTCAAAAACAATTTATTTTAGACAATTGTCCATAAAATATTCTAAAAAGTACACATTAATTAAAACCTTTAAATGAACCCCCTCCTCACCACACCATAAGAACCGAGCAGTCCCAACTGCCACATCTAAATATCGCTTCTCAGACAGTAACTCCACCGCTTTGATCCTATGAAGAGATTAGGATGTTTTTGAGAATAATCGACTACTGTAGACAGTGGATATTGAATTTTTCATTAATGGCAAAGCCCCTACGGAGGCTGATACATCAAGAAGTGTCTGAACTGCTACCATGGAACAACAAATGCACAAAGGCTTTCCTACAGCTGAAATATAAACTGTGCTTGCTCCAGCTCGCATGATGCCAGATTACATGAAAGAGTTTAATTTGTTTTGTAGCAAAAGAGACGGGTGCGCTCTCTCTGTATTGACATAAAATATGGTGAAGCCCGAAGAACTCTGCCTCATTTTCTACTACACTAGATCCCATAGCTTTAGGACTCCCCAGCTGCTTGAAGGCAGTTGCAGCAGTCAGTTTAATTCTTGGAAAGAGAGAAAATACTGTGATGGGACACCCATTAGTTGCTATGGTCTCACATTCACTGGAGTTACTACTGACAAAAACAAAGAGCCAACATCTAACCAACAATAGACTTACCTGTTATGAGCAGACTCTATTAGCTTTAGACCATGTTACTATCAAACATGGCAATGTGTTAAATGTTTCTACTGTGATGCCTCTAACTGAACAAAATTATAAATGTGAAGAGTCTGACCATGATTGTTGAAGTGTTACTGAACTATGCATGCAGCCAAGGCCCAACATTAAGGCTGAACCACTAAATAAACCTGATCATGTCCTTTTTGTTGATGGTTCATGCCTGAGAGGAAACAATTGTTTCTGGACACAAGGGAACCCAGTAAGGGACCTTCGGACCGTGGGTTACTTAACTTGTTATAGGGAACAGGGGTCCTAAGGATTCACAATATCACATGCAGATAATAATATAGACTACAATCAGTACTATATTTTTGGAAAACGTCCAGCCGGACGTAAGTTTATTCATAGGATAACATGGAGTTGTGTTGGCCCATGGAGGGGCCAAAGATAGTGGCAAGATAGGGTACAGCCCTGTACCTATCCCGAGAGGTTTAGAAGAGGTAAACCAGGAAGAAGGAGATAGAGCAAGGAAAAAGTTTTTCAGGCAAGCAAGAAGTTTTTGAGCCAAAAGGTGACTTGTAGTTATAGTAAATACAGTTACAACAAATTCGCTACACGGCCCATACTACATGTGGCCAGGTAAGCCTCAATTCCTCTGTGAAATCCTGTTATTGATCCAATGTAAGCCCCAGCCTAAGGACCCCTGTTCCCTATAACCTGAGAGGAAACAATAGCACACTGAGAGGAGTGCTGAGAGGAGTGCTCTATAAATGATGTGATCAAAACGTCTTCTCTTCTATCTGTTTTCTCTGCACAAGTTGCAGAGCTAATTGCCCTTATGATAGCGTGCAATCTGACTGCACAACTGAGAGTCACCATCTTTACAGACAGCCAATATGGTTTCAGTGCAGTTCATGATTTTGGGAAATTATGGTCACAGAGAGGTTTTCTTACTTTCACAGGTTCTTCCATCCAGAATGGCCAGAATTTGAAGATTTTCTTGATGCCATTCAACTGCCCCAAAACATTGTTGTTGTATAGTGTCCAGGACACAAACAGGTGCCGGATACATTGCCATGGGCAACAGATACACTGACTCAATAGCCAGATATTGTTCACAGCTAGCATGCACATTCAATGGAGGTTCCACAAACAAATCTGAGGGAGAAAGTGCCATTGCAATGATGATGGAAAAAAATATTTGGGAAGAATAAAAAAGAGTGCAAGAAACGGCGCCTGGGGCAGAACACGATGAGTGGATCAAATCGGGTTATATGAAAAAGGCAAATGATATTTGGATGTCAGCTGAAGGATAGCCAGTGTTGCCTGTTAGCCTGTTGTTTCCAATGACTAGGTACTATCATGGCAACACACATTTAAGAAGTTATGCCATGTTGAGAGTGTTCAGACATAGCTGGTTTAATCCAAGGTGTTGAATGATTGCAGATGGAAATTGCAGGAGGTGTATCACAAGTCAACAGCTGAATGTAGGAAGGGAAAATAAGTTAGATGCATGCACATAGACACAGACTACAGAAGAATATTATCAAATACCTGTGCACAACGGGTTGAGATATATCCTAGTGAGCATCTGTGTATTCTCAAGATGGGTGAACGCCTACCCAACAAGGGGAAACAACAGTCTCACTGTAGCTAAACTGATATTGCGAGAGATCATACCAAGATTCGGGATGCCGGTCCTTCTTGAGTCAGATAGAGGAACACACTTCAATAATGAAGTAATTAACATTTTCTGTGCTAATTTACAGATCGAGTAGAACTTACATTGTAGTTACAGACCAGAAGCGTCAGGAATAGTGGAACAAATGAATGGAACAATAAAGTCAAGACTGGCAAACGTTTGTGCTTCTACTACATTGAAATGGTCAGATCCTTTACCTTTGGTGCTGATGAGTGTCTGAAGAATTCTAGACAGGAAGACAGGATTATCCCCGAATGACATTCTCATGGGGAGAGCAACGAGACTACTAACTGTGGTTGTAAATGCCCTTTTGAACATCACAGATTATATGATTTGAAACTACTGCACGACACACACTGATGTGGTTCGCTATGTCTCTCATCACATGTCAGCCTCTACATGAGATCCTCACCAAGAACAGTGCTACGACCTCGGTCTCAGAGACTGGATCATGATCAAAAAGCACGTTTGGAAGACTTGTCTTGAGCCTAGATGGAAAGGCCCCTATCAGATTGTATTGACAACAAACTCTGCTGTTAAATGTGCTGAAATTCCAAAATGGATACATGCCTCACAAAACAGGAGAGTGGGTAATCCAGAAGAAGCTTCCTTGGTCTATGAGCCTGAGAAAATAGCATTAATGGTCGCAACGCCAGTCAAGAATCCAACAAGACCCACAGCACCAGCACAAGTTGGCTGCAAGCAGAAGTACAAGGAGAAGAAAGGGGTGAAGACCAGCAAGTCGAAAAACAAGTACATGTTCCAGTAGTATTACAAAGTGGTATTGAGGTCTAAAGTGAAGGAGTAGCAGAATTTGAACCTCAATTCGAAAGTATTTGTGAAAGAGAACAAGGAGAAGAACAAGATCCCAGTGAGAGAACAAGCTCTGGGACAAAAAGAATATCTGAACCAGCAGAGTGGCTAAAACGTCTTGAGAAAGAGATACTAAAAAGGAGCACATCCATAGCATGGGTTTCAGAAACAGTACTCGAAGAGAGTGTGACAGAGGACGAGAACTCACTTGATCCAAATCATCATGTTCTAAGAAGATCTAGAAGAATTAGTCTGAGGTCTTTTTCACCTGAATGGTCCTAGTATGCAAATGCATCATTGAATGTGACTCTGAAAGACTTGTGCAACATGAATCCTGAAATGTTAGAACCTCCTTGAAAGGCATAAAGACATTGCCATTCGGAAAATTTATTGAGAAAAAACTGACAAATCTAACTGAGTTTGGTGCAACTGAAGACAGAACTGAGAATTGGCTAGTACTTGTTTTTTATTTTAATTTGTTGTTTGACAGAAGGATACCCTATTTCTAAGAACAAAGGTATAGAAGAGATAGGAATGGCAATATAGTTGAACATGGAGAAGGGTTAAGGATTGTCTGTTAGGGAACTGCTTAACAAAGAAGACTAAGAAAAAAAGTAAACTATTTGCAGCTTTGAAGAAAGTCGGCTGCTAATCCTTTACAGCAAATCAACTAACTTACAGACTCGATAACGATCTGTTGCATTAGTAATAGGTGTAATTGGGTTATGTGTGTGATTTAGTATTAGTTGGCTTCTACTTGACCAATGATTGGGAGCCTTCTAGTATGAATGCCAAAAATGAGCACACACAGAATTTTAGGAAAAATATTAGGGTTAGTATTTTTACAAAAACATTTGCAAGCTATAAAAAAAGATGATTACTTCACTAATGTTTATTCTAGGCTAGTTCAAGAATACACTAATGCTAAGGATGTTGAGGATTGTTAGTTACGTTTGTGCCCACTTGCCAACTTTTGCTTCTGAAAAAGTCACTTATTATCATATTTCTTTGACCTATGCTATTTCCCCTAGTATGTTGCGTTCACTAGTTTATAGATGAGAAGACTTTGAATGCTTTTATTCTTATCATGATTTAGTGCTGTCAAATGTGCCTTTGAAAGCATGAACTTACACCAGCAAGCAAAAACAATGGGCACTGCGGGGTATTATTTCTTCCCACATTTACCTATAGGTAGTGTTAAGCCTATAAGAAAAAAATTTAACCTGCTTGATGCTACTCATAGAAAAAGCTTAAATAATGGCTTTAGAGGACAGGTACATGAACATGGCAAAAACAGCTAATAGAAAAGGGAAGATTTTGGAAAATATATGGAAGAAGGAGGAAAATGAATTCAGAAAGTAAATGGTTTATCCAAATCTCTAACTAGACAGCAGACACAAGTGAAAATGTGCTTTTCGAAACGAAAAACATTGAAAAGGAGAAGATAGAGAGGGATCAGTAGCTGCAAACATACATTGGAAATGATGGGATGACCTTGGGCAATTTTACAATGAAACGACAACGCGATACCAGGAGTATATTTCATTTGTGATCAGACTGCTAGCTTTCTGTTACCTGCTGATTGGGAAAGAACTTGTTATTTGGGCATACTAATTACAAAAATGTACCATGTTACAAGCCTAGAAGCATTAGCATTAGTAGCAACACACAGACAGAAACGTAGTGTAGAAACAGGAATTGCCTTAAAGGGAGACATATTTGGAGCAGTGATACCACCAGTGGGGATCATACTAAATGATGAAAAGATCAGACAGCTGGCAACTGTAATTGACAAAATGGCCACAAGCACATCAGGAGCTTTACTCTTAATTAACACTGAAAACTATGGTTTTATATGACCATCTTGCTTTAACTATCTTACTCACGGATGTTTGTTCTTACCATACGAAAGTGGACAAATAGAGAACTATGCAAAGAATTTATAAAGTCTTGAATCTGAATTACATGATTTGGAAACACCAGGGCTCGTATTATGGTAAAAGCGCATTTTCATTGTTTGGGAGGGGCGAACCTTTAAAAGGTGTGCCAGGCCCAAACAGTGAAAATACACTCTATTACTAAGAATGTATTGCCCCCAGGACAGCCAAAAACTCATGCTGCGCCGGGGGCAGCACATTCAGGTATAATCCGGAGCAGCTTCTTTACAGTCGCTCCGTTTTTTCACTGAGCAGGTGGTACCCGCCTGGACTTTTGAAGGGGATTAGAGATCCCCTTGCAGGCGGGTTCAGTCAGTGACTGCACCCCCTGCAAGGGGATGCCTGGGGTTCCCTAGGACTCCTTTTCCCCCACCAGAGGGGTGCCATCAGGAGGCGCAATGAAATGAAATGAAATGAAAAACTATTTTTAGCGCGCAACTAAGCCCGGTGGGCGTCAAGGCGCATAACCAAACAATACCAGCTATCAGAGTATACTTCTAATTACGGGTAGGCCCTGACAAAACACCAGGTCTTGAGTGCTTTTTTATAAGAGGACAGAGAAGGTTGCATCTTAATCTCATGAGGCAGCAAGTTCCATAATTTGGGAGCAACAATGGAAAATGCTCTATTTCCCCAGCGTACCCTTTTGGCACGTGGGACAACCAACAGATTAATCTCTGAAGATCTCAGAGATCTACAAGGCTGGTAACGGGTCAGCAAAGTACCAAGGGGATCAGAAACGCCATCTGCCAAAGCTCGATAGGCAAGGCATAGGATCTTAAAAGAGATCCTAAGATGAATAGGGAGCCAATGAAGACTCTTTCTAGCCATCGTAGCAGATGAGGCATTGGGGAGTGCCAAGACAAAACGAGCAGCCGCATTTTGAATGACCTGCAACCGCTGAATGAGCCCCTTGTTGGAGTCTGCATAAAGCGCATTACAGTAGTCCAACCTTGAACTCACCAATGCCAATGCCACCTGCTTACGTGCTGAGGGAGAGAGATAGTGAAGAATCCTCTTAAGAATCTTTAACAGCCCCCAGCAGGTGGAAACCGTGCGGTTGACCTGCAGAGTCATGGAGAAGGAGGTGTCAAAAATTACTCCAAGATTTCTTGCAGACTGGGAAGGAGATGGACAAGTTCCCAGCGAGGCCGGCCACCACTCATCCGACCAGATATCCTGGTCTTTGCCAAAGACCAGGATCTCAGTTTTGTCGCCATTCAACTTCAGGGAATTCTGAAGCATCCAGTCAGAGACTGTCTGCATACAGATCCTGAAGTTGGTGGCAGATGTTAAAACTGAGTGGGCCAATGACACCATGATTTGAGTGTCATCGGGGTATGACACCAATTCCATCCCCTGGGATTTTACTAGCCTTGCAAGGGGGGCAACATAAATGTTAAATAGGGTCGGACTAAGAGCCGACCCTTGTGGCACCCCACATTGCAAGGACCTAGCAGGGGAGAGAAATTCACCAAGCTTGACTCTTTGCTCTCTATGCTGTAAAAAGGAGGGCAGAAGGTTCAGAGCCATGCCGGAAATCCCTGCCTCCCTCAGCCGAGATGTAAGAGTCGAGGGAGACAGGGTGTCAAACGCCGCAGTGAGGTCCAGTAACACCAACACTGTGGTTTGGCCGGCGTCCACCTTCATGCGGATGTTATTTGCCACCATATTCAAAGCTGTCTCAGTACTATGTGCCTTTCAGAACCCATGCTGGGAGATGTCAAGATACCCAGATGAGTCCAGAAAGGTAGTAAGATGGCAGTTGAGGTGAGACTCAAGAATCTTAGCAGGAGCGGGTAACAGTGAAATAGGTCTAACATTTTTCAACTGTTCCGGATCCAGCGTGGGCTTCTTAAGTAGGGGCTTCACTATCGCCCTCTTCCATATTAAGGGGAAGGTTCCTTGGGTTATAGCGCCATTCATGGAAAGGGGCGACCACTCGGTCCCCCCGAACGTATGGCAGAGTGCCTCGATCCCCCCGGGAAGCCATTTTGGGCGGGAGGCGCATCTCGGCTGGTATGCCCGAAGCGGCGTAGCTGGGGCGCGCCCTTTCCCGCCCTAGAGTGGGCTGGCCTAGACACTGACGCAGCCAGCCACGCCCTCGGGGCAGGCAGGGGCGGGTGTACGCCCGCCCTGAAGACGGATAAAAAGGGACGCAAGACCAGAAGACATCCTCTTGTTCTGGTGCTCTGAAGCTGCACCTCCTCGCTGCACGTGAGCTCGGGACAGAACGAAGAGCCAATTTTGAGCGTTTTTGATCTTTCTTTTTGTCTTCCAGATACTTTGTCGAGAGATGCCTAAGAAAGGCGCGAAGAGAATGACGACTGACCAAATGGTTCGGGTCCTCGTGAAGGAGATGTCCGAAATAAAGAAGCGGTTGGCGGAGCGAGACGGGGAGGAGGGATCGGGGCGTTCATCGGCTGGAGCAGTTCCTGGAGGGAAGCCCAAGAGGCCAAAAAGGGGACCAGCCGGGGGGGACGTTCCGGTTCCCAGTGCCCCGCTCGAGGCGCCAGCCCCGGTACCGGGGGAGGGGAATCCGATTCCCGTTGTGGTCACCCCGACATCCACCGAGGATATGCCTCCCGAGTTGGCGGCACAGCTAGCAGCGTGGTTGGGCGACAGTAGCGAGGGCGCCACGGCTGCCGAGGCACAAGCGCTGATGAAACAGTTGCGTGAGAAACGAGGTGCAGCCAAGGTGCCCACGCCGGCTGCAGTGATAGACAAGCCACGAGTGGCGGAAGCAGCGTCCGGTGCAGGTAAGCGGCCATTGCCGATCGCGAGGGACGAGTCAGCACCCTCCCGTAGAGAAAAATTGGGGCAGCATGTTCCTTTGGCAATAAAGGAAAAGATTTGGGCGGGGGAATATGTGAATATTTTCTCCCTGCTTGTCGATCATTATGAGGTGGAAACTGTTAAGGGTCAAAAGGATCTAATGCATCCGAGTGTTTGGCGCGCAAAAATGGCCGCCTTTAAAGTGAATGAGAATATTGGCAACTGGGGCAATGCATGGGGAATTTTTACGTCGATTTTGGGGGAACGTAGGCCTGAATTGCTTCCCGAGTTTCCAGTTTATCAGTCACGAATCATGGGGTACTCGACATCGCACCAAGGTAACCAGTGGTTCTGTTATGATAACCTTTTCAGGAAGGCGATGGAGCATAACAAAAGTTTAACCTGGGACTGTTATGATTCGTTAACATGGGATAAGATGAAAGAATCAGGAATGTTGAAAATACCGTTGGTGGGGGGCAATGTTGGCGAGTCCTCCCGCCAATATGCAGGGACGCCCTTTCGGTCAGGGGCGGGTACCGACGATTACTCGAGACCTCCCGGCAGTACAGGGAAAAGGGGTTTCTGTTTCAATTTTAACAAAGGTAAATGTACTAGGCCCCAGGGATCGTGCAAGTTCAAGCATGAATGTAGTGGGTGCGGGTTGCCCCATCCTGAGTCCTCGTGCAGAGCCAGAACGGGTGAGAATGGGGGTAGAGGAGGCGCCAAACAGGTCTAAAGTAGTCCGAGGGGCGCCTTTACCAACCCCGATTGATACCTTGGCGATGATTCCCTGGCTCAGTGAATACCCGGATCGTACTTCTGCTGGGGTGCTGCGGAAAGGTTTTTCATATGGTTTCCGCATCCCGGTAGGGGACTTTCAGGGTGTCGGGACGTGCAAAAATCAACTTTCCGTCTTGCAGCATACGACCGTAGTGCAGGATAAGATCCGGAAAGAGGTTGCCCGAGGTCGGGTCGCCGGCCCGTTTAGTGTACCCCCGGTACAGAATTTTGTCTGTTCTCCTTTAGGGGTGGTCCCCAAGAAGGACCCAGGTGAGTTTCGATTGATTCATAATTTATCTGCTCCTCATGGTCTTTCTGTAAACGATGCAATTGATCCAGAGGTATGTTCGGTGCGGTACGCATCATTCGATGAGGCCGTAGCCATTTTGAATCGCCTGGGGCCCGGGACGCTGATGGCGAAATCAGATATCGAGTCAGCGTTCCGATTGCTCCCGGTACACCCAGACGACCAGCGTCTTCTGGGATTCATGTTTCAAGGTTCGTATTACATGGATAAGTGTATGCCGATGGGGTGCTCTATATCCTGTGCATATTTCGAGAATTTCAGTAATTTTCTGCAATGGGTCTTCACGAAGAAAACGGGTTTCCGGAACGTAATGCATTACCTTGATGACTTTTTGTTCCTTGGGGCCGCCGGGGATGACGAATGCGGCCGGGCCTTGGCTGACTTTTGTGTGTTAATGGGTCAATTTGGCGTGCCATTGGCACCAGGTAAAACTGTGGGTCCCACGACTTGCCTCGAGTTTCTGGGGATTGAGTTGGACTCTAGTGAGGGTTGTTTTCGTTTACCAGCTGCTAAAGTATCGAAATTCAGGGCAGCCCTGCAAGTATGTATAAATGCATCTAAAGTTACGCTGCATCAATTGCAGCAACTGGTGGGGAAGTTGAATTTTGCCCTAAGGGTGATCCCAATGGCCCGCCCCTTTTCCCGTTCAATTGCTCAAGCGATGGTTGGCCTAAAGGAGGGTCATCATCGCACGAGACTATCGGCTGAGGTCCGCCAGGACATGCTTATCTGGTTAGCATTTTTGGCGGACTTCAATGGTCGAGTCGTCTGGAATAAACCAGCCGTGTCCTCTGATGAGCTTGGTCTATGGACAGATTCAGCGGGAAGCATGGGCTTTGGCGCCATCTTCGGCACAAAATGGTCGGCACAAAGATGGCCGACATGGTGGCATGAAGAGGGGCTGACAAGTAATATTGCTTTCCTTGAACTGTTTCCCATTTTGGTGGCCCTCAGAACCTGGCCCGAAGGGTTCAAAGATCATTCTGTCATATTTTGGTCTGACAATATGACCGTTGTAGAATGCATCAATAGTCAGGCAGCACGTTGTAAAATGATTTTAAGGCTGCTCAAAGAAATTGTCTTACTGTGTATGCGTCTGAACGTAATATTCAGAGCAAAACATGTCCCAGGGGTGTTGAATCAGGCGGCTGATGCACTGTCTCGTTTTCAAATGCAGGCTTTCTCGGGTTTCCTTCCCTCAGCGGACCCAGAGCCGGCACCCTTTCCCGAAGCTCTCTGGTCTCTCGGTGCCCCGAACTTCGTCACCTCGTGGGAGAGAGTCTAGCACCAAGGACGAGGAAGGCATATGAAGGGG
Organism: Lissotriton vulgaris; assembly: GCF_964263255.1. NCBI lineage: Eukaryota > Metazoa > Chordata > Amphibia > Caudata > Salamandridae > Lissotriton > Lissotriton vulgaris. The sequence goes on along the minus strand of NC_141689.1, from coordinate 1,757,408,745 downwards.
CGTTCAGGGCTTATTTAGCCTTTTTGGGGACTGAGAGAGAGGGGCTTTGGGGCTATGAGGAATGGGTAGTACATTTTCTGATGTTCTTGCGTAGGGCTGGGAAGTCAGTGGCTACGGCCCAGAGGCATCGTGCTGCCATTTCCTTTGCTGCCAGGGCACACAATATCCAGGACCCGACAGCGTCTTTCGTGGTACAAAAGGCGCTGCGTGGGTGGCAACGCCTTGAGGGTCGCAGAGTAGATGAGAGGCGCCCGATAGGTCTGGATAGGTTGTCCCAGTTGCTGGCCGCACTCCCTGCCACATGCTCGTCTCAGTTTGAGACGTTGTTGTTCCGAGCTGCTTTTACGCTTGCATTTCACGGGGCGATGAGGATGAGTGAATTAGTAGCGAGGAACAAACAGGATGTGGTGGGGGGTTTGTGCCAGGAACACGTTCAGATCAGGGGCGAGACGATGACTGTCTCCTTTGTCAGGTCCAAGACCGATCAAGATGGGATGGGTGACTGCATAATCATTCGCAGGATTCCTGGGTCCTCCATGTGTCCGGTAAAGTGTTTAGAAGATTACCTAGCACGAAGGGTGGCATCATGGGGGGGGACATTGTTGAGACACGCGGACGCCACCCCACTGACGAAGTTTCAGTTTCAGCGGGTGCTTGCGATGTCAATTACCGCAGCGGGCTTGGACCCGGGCGAGTTCGGGACCCATTCCTTTCGGATAGGGGCTGCCACTGAAGCTACAGCCAGGGGTCTTAATGTTGAACAAGTAAAACGAGTGGGGCGTTGGTCCTCCAATTGTTATAAGAGGTATGTGCGGTTGCACATGTTGTAAAGCTGTAACGATGTACTCACGCCTCTTGTTTTTGTTTGGTTTTCAGTTGCGCAAGCCTACGAGGCAGGGCGGACTATGCAGTCGACCCAACACCGGGCCAGCGGTCAGACATCACCGGCTGTGAAAAAGGAGGTGTGGGTCGTGGGCCACTCATACGTGAGGCGTGCCGCAGACGTATTCAAAGCAGGTGACATGATTCACGTAGCCTGGGAATACGGGTACAGGGTGTCCTTCTACGGAAGGGGCGGCCTCTGTATTGACCAGTTTCAAGCATTTTTTGAGGGTTTGTTAGGGCGGACGAGGTCACCGCCGTCTATAGTCATAGTACATTTGGGGGGTAATGATTTGGTCACCACCGGTAGACGACTTCTCCTAGAGGCAATGCTTTCCACTGTAAGTTGGTTGGCGAGGAAAGTTCCGGGGTGCATAATTGCGTGGTCTCATATGATCCCACGAAAAGTGTGGCGGGGGGCTATATCGATTCCTGCTTTGAACCATTCTGTTAGAAAACTTAATAACAAAGTGAGTAGGTTGTTCCGTTCCAAGACATTGCATTCTATCTCGCATGGTTGTATTAATGATGACAGTATGTATTTAGGGGATGGTGTGCATTTGTCTCGGGTGGGAAATGAGTTACTCATAGGAGACTTCTTAGCATGGTTAAAAACGTTGAAATATGACCTTTAGGTAGGAGTTTTGTGGGGGGTCCGGATAGCCGGTCAACTATCCGGCCTGTGGCGGTAAGGTCATGATCGGTGAGCACTAATTAGTAGATCCCTATGAGTGGGCGTCACCCAACACGGATGGGAGCGCTCGGGAGAGGTGGCCATTGGCCCCTCAATGGGGAGGCGGTCCCTTCTAAGGATGGGTCGCCGGAAGTAAAGGAAAGGCGGTCAAGGCCCCTTCCTTTGTAGGAGGGGTTACAGCCCCCTCCTGGGGAATTTCCCGGGGCCAGTGACATCTGCGACGGCAGATGCGGTAAGTTGTGTGGGGTTGGGATAAGGTCTACGATACCTTCTAGATACCTCACACGAGTATTCGAACGACCTTTAACTGGCGTCGAGTTTTTAGGTGCCCCCGTCAAGTCAAGGGAAATTGGTAGTAGTTGCACTTGAGGTACGCCTCCGTGCTGTCGCCCCTCCCAAGTGGGAGGGGTAAGTCTGGTTAGGGATCTTGACACCGGTTATGACCTTGCCGTTGGCCCTTAAACGTTAGGATGTACAATTTCAATATGTCAAGAAAATGTGTTGTAGGATGCTAGTTCGGCTAGGAGAACCTCTGTATTAGAGAATCTGTTAAGGTTAGCCAAACATCGCAATGTGGTAATGAAATTGTACATAACATGAAACGTTTAATGTTTTAATTTTGTTTTAATAAATACGGCCGGGATGGTCACTCCATCCCACTTCCAAAAAACTTCAAGAACTGTTTCCAGTTTCCCTCCTTTTGGGGATTGTGTTGAGAGGGGGTGGCGGGTATCTCGGCCATATGGAAAGGGGCGACCACTCGGTCCCCCCGAACGTATGGCAGAGTGCCTCGATCCCCCCGGGAAGCCATTTTGGGCGGGAGGCGCGTCTCGGCTGGTATGCCCGAAGCGGCGTAGCTGGGGCGCGCCCTTTCCCGCCCTAGAGTGGGCTGGCCTAGACACTGACGCAGCCAGCCACGCCCTCGGGGCAGGCAGGGGCGGGTGTACGCCCGCCCTGAAGACGGATAAAAAGGGACGCAAGACCAGAAGACATCCTCTTGTTCTGGTGCTCTGAAGCTGCACCTCCTCGCTGCACGTGAGCTCGGGACAGAACGAAGAGCCAATTTTGACCCACCCACCAGCCCCTGAAGACAGCCAGTTGTTTGTAATAAAGTTGATTAACTCTGCTTCTCTTTCGTTTGCAGGTTGTAGTGTCATGTTGATGTTGAGTATAATAAAGAATGGTCTGTTTTGAGTACGTTTTGCCATTAAAACGATTCAGATATAGTGTTGATTTTTTAAGCATGCTCTTTCGGTCATAGTGGCCAATGTATTCTTAGGTTTAGTTAGCACTGTCGTATTTATTTTGGTAGGCGGTAAGGTCATGATCGGTGAGCACTAATTAGTAGATCCCTATGAGTGGGCGTCACCCAACACGGATGGGAGCGCTCGGGAGAGGTGGCCATTGGCCCCTCAATGGGGAGGCGGTCCCTTCTAAGGATGGGTCGCCGGAAGTAAAGGAAAGGCGGTCAAGGCCCCTTCCTTTGTAGGAGGGGTTACAGCCCCCTCCTGGGGAATTTCCCGGGGCCAGTGACATCTGCGACGGCAGATGCGGTAAGTTGTGTGGGGTTGGGATAAGGTCTACGATACCTTCTAGATACCTCACACGAGTATTCGAACGACCTTTAACTGGCATCGAGTTTTTAGGTGCCCCCGTCAAGTCAAGGGAAATTGGTAGTAGTTGCACTTGAGGTACGCCTCCGTGCTGTCGCCCCTCCCAAGTGGGAGGGGTAAGTCTGGTTAGGGATCTTGACACCGGTTATGACCTTGCCGTTGGCCCTTAAACGTTAGGATGTACAATTTCAATATGTCAAGAAAATGTGTTGTAGGATGCTAGTTCGGCTAGGAGAACCTCTGTATTAGAGAATCTGTTAAGGTTAGCCAAACATCGCAATGTGGTAATGAAATTGTACATAACATGAAACGTTTAATGTTTTAATTTTGTTTTAATAAATACGGCCGGGATGGTCACTCCATCCCACTTCCAAAAAACTTCAAGAACTGTTTCCAGTTTCCCTCCTTTTGGGGATTGTGTTGAGAGGGGGTGGCGGGTATCTCGGCCATATGACTTCTAGAAGCGGCGGGAGCAGTGTTGATCTGCATTCCTTCAGTATCCTCAAAGGACAGGGGTCAAGAGGGGATGAGGATTTAGTCCTATCGAGCAAAAGCTCAAGTCCTTCTCTAGTAAGTAACGGAAAGTCCGTTAAACTATCAGGATGGTCTCTAGTCCAGGCTTCTAAATTGATCAGGGTTCGGAGAGAGGAATCGCCTAAGGACTTTCTCTGGATTCCCAGCGCGAGATATATGTCCTCAATTTTCTTGTGAAAGAACTCTGATATGTTGTTACAGAGCTCCTGCGAGCCCACAACTGGATCAGGAACCTGTAGGGAGCAGAGGGAGTCGACAATCTTAAAAAGCTCCCTAGAGGAGGTGAGGGAAGTACTGAGATTCACTTAGGTGGCGCATTATGAGTGCACCTTCTTAGGGCTTCTTTGACTCTGCACCCGTGTTTGTAATACGGCACCAGCGTAGCAGCAAAGGAGTTCCCTTATTTGAATGGGGCACGGTCCCATGCAAATGAGAAAATGTCCCCTGCAGATAGCGCTGGCTCTTTATGAGTGCCAGAACTATTGGTATTACAGAAGGGGCCACACAAGCATCTGCAGCCCCTTCTGTAATACCAAAGAGCCCCAGGGGCACACAAAGCAGCCACAAATACCAGTTGCACCCCCAGTGCAATACGGTCCCAGGTGTATACGAACATTTGGGGAAAGGATTGAGCACAATTGGAAATTGGTTTTCAATAGCTGGAAGGAGTATAATCAAAGCAAAACTAATGCCAATAATATTAGGACTCTGCTTAATTTTCCTTTACGTCCCATTTTAGAACTGTAAATATTTTATATGCAAGAGACAGGAAAATATCCAGAGAAACTTGTATAAAAGGACATAGACTAAATGGGAAATATGAATGATGATTACATGAAATCACTTCAACTTACTAGGGGAATCAAAAGAAAAAGATATAACACATCTGAAGACGAAAGCGCTTTATCCAACTCTAATTAGTGTGTGAAACCAGATAATGTGATGAATAGAATCATCAAAAGGGAGGGATTTGCTATAGTTTAATAAAAAAAAAATGCAAAAAAAACCTGACCGACTTGCAAACCATGTACCTTTAGAATGGATTTAGAGCTACTGCAGAATTGTTTTCATTTAAAAATGGCGCGCAGAAAAATTTGCCCATGCTGAGAAACAAAAAGACATCCTTCTTAAATGTACAACTAAATAAGTAATGGCTTTTTAATACTTTAAATAATGTGAGGGAAATGTGCTTTAGTGTGTAGCTAATGAAATATTAGTGTAGAAAATGTTTGTACTGATCTATTATTCATAAACATGTACATTTAGTTTAGGCCTTAGAAGTGCCTAATCATTTCAACTCTTTCTCATAACTTAATAGATGCTCATTCAGAGCATTTACCTAGCGCCAGTATCTTGCCCAAGAATTGCTGACCCCTGTCATGTCACTTAGTTTGCTTCCTGACCTCATGTTAGATTATTCACTTTAACAAAATGAAATGTGCTGTGTTTAATACATTAAATAATCATTTGGACATTTTATGCATGCTTCACCAGAATACAGTGCAAGTTTGCCTCTGCTCAATAAGCAAGCCTTTGTCCTTACACTGAAACATGTAGAGCATCCTTTAGCTTAGGTAAAGGAGGTTCTTATGAGAACTTTCCTCCATGTATCGCTATCCACAACAATGGTGTACTAATGTACCAGTGTGAATGTTTACCGTGAGATTCGAGGGAAGAGATGCCAGAAGCTTGACAACACCATCCAGTGGAAGAATACCATTGAATTAGAAGGATCAGCTCACTAATAATGTTGTTAAAATAGTTCCCGGTTTATATATTAATGCGTGTTCCTAGCTAGGTGGTATAGATGAAGCTTTGAAGGAGCCCGAATGCTGGACTGATAGATCCACCATCCTTGCAACTCTTGTCCTGAAGAGTTGCGTTTGCTTAGTTACTTTCAGCTACTGCTAAAGGTGACTTACTATCATTCTGAACTTTTTAGATCGCTGCTACTGCATAGATCATCCTATTGCTGACGGTTGCTACTGCAACTGTGGGGGAACTCGGTTGAATTTCCAGAACAACTCTTCGTGGGATGTTCTGTCTTAATTCTATTTGTTCTTTTCTGAAAGGAACTCTCAATGAGTTCTACTTAAGGTAGGGTAGGTCCTTTAGTTATTTTAGTGACGATTTCCTTTACGGAACAATGCATATTGATTTATGATGTCATTAATCAATCTCTTTATTGAATTCTGTAAACTGACTATTCTGAACAAACCAACAAAAAGAATTACTAATCTTTAAGATACATAAAGATGTTGAAACCTTACAAAACTTCTCATCATTGACAGAACATCTAAGATTCTCATTGTCGATGATATATATGCTGGATTCATATTTTATTTGAGCTGTAATTCACCAAACGTTGAAAAAGATCTGTCGACCTTGTTTAAAGTCAAAAGGGTTTCATAAGGATGAAATCTGTAAGTTGGGTATTATGTTTCGAAACCATATTTAGAAATCCTTGGACTTTCCAGAATATGGCAGCACCCATGTACCATGCATGGAACGCCTCCTTAACACAAATTTACTCAAAGTAACGCTATGTTTCTTTAGGCAAATACTAAATGCAAATATGGATTTATGTTGGAAAGTAGATCCCATCACAACATTTTGTACGGGGTTTGCATCACTCTTGCCATGCCAACGCAGCACAAAGTGTTGCTAAACTGCCACTAAATCAGAGATACTTTTTATAAGAAGCGCTGTGCTAACTTAGGATGACCACTCACTCTTTAGTGCCCTCTCCAGATGACACACCATGGAACAAGACCTGTCCACCTGACATGCTAGGTGACATGACACTTTCTTGAAAAACAGTCTCTGTGCTCCGTCTTCTTCTTCAGATCTTCTCATGCAATCTTCCCTCCTAAGGCAAGAATAACATGAATCGGGAAAAATGCAAAAGCTACCACAAAAGTAATTTGCCTCAGCTTATCTGTACTGGTTTCCAAACCCTGTAAGAACGTTTTTCTTCCAAACCCTGTAGAGAATCATAGTAATACTTTGGGCCACACACCCACTAAGTTCTCCAATAATTGTACGACATACTCCCCTTACAAAGTTATTCTGTCTTGCGTCTAGCATCCTTCTAGTTAAACAATCTCTGACTTCATCCAAATTTCGGCCCAAGTTGGCCTATTCTGACTCACAGACCCTGCTCACTACTGCACATTACCTTAATTGTGAACACAATGCAGGCAATTCCAAGCAACACATATGGTGCTATGTCACAGCTACAATAAACATATTGCCTGACATGCATTTTGTGGCATAAGTAGCATTCCCTTAACTATCACTTCATTGGTGATTTTTTTTATTTTGTCACACAATATTTAAGCAACAATATTTTAGTACTGTACTGACAATTAATCATTCTCTTTAACCCCAAGTTAGGCATGATACCTAGTTACAGGAACAATGAGAACTGTAGGAGAAATATGTGGTGGGGAAGGGTCAACATTCATAGGACATGTTTATTGCTAATTGATCCCTGCTGTGGCATGGATATGTTCCAAACCTGATATTTTTGTGGGTGTACCGAAGGCACACATAGGATATTTATTAGAATTTAGTCCATACTGGAAGAGTAACACCCAGTGTTAGGCATGGCATCTTTGGTGTGGTTTCATCTGACTGTTTGCCTCTACCACCTGTATTTTTGACGCTGTGCTGGATTTCATTTTTGCAGGTTTAGATTCTTTGGGTACTTTGCCACTGCTGATCAGTGTCAAAGTGCAAGTGCTCCCTGAGTAAATTGTTATTGTGATTAGTTATCCATGATTGGTGTATTTGTATTACCAGGAAATCCCTAGTAAAGTGCACCGAGTGTGACAGGGCATGTGATTCAAATGCTACTAGTGGGCTTGCGGCACTGATTGTGCCACCCACAGGAGTAGCTCTAAAATGATGTCTGAAGGCCTGCCACTGCAGTGCCTGTTTGCAGTTGCTGACTGCCATGCTGCCCTGACTAGTGTCCACACTGGCTAGGCCTAACCCTTCCCTTTCTGTACACATTGGATACCCCTATAGAAGGTCCCAGGTACCCCCCTGGGCAGGGCGCAGTATATATGAAAGGTAGAGCATGTACTGGTGTGTGTGACATGCTCTGGTAGTGAATAACAGCCATTTTCGTTTTTTCACTACTGAGAGGGCTATCTTGCAAATAGGCTATAATGGGGAATGCTGAGTATAATGTTTACCTGCATATCGTTCCATAGGAGCAAGATATAAAATTAAAGTTTGGTATCCCTGAACTCAGAATTTAATAACACATCTTTTAGGATGGATGGTTTTTAAATTCTGTGTTTGAGAACAGCACTTTTGGAAAGTGGATGTTCTCTTATCTAACCTTTCTGTGTGCCTTGGCCTGTTTGTGAATTGACTGTTTGGTTTGTGAGTGACAGGGGCAGGAGAGCCACCGGGAGGGTGGATGAGTCATCCCTAGGCTGAATGACTGCATCTGCATCTTGAGTGGGGTTGTGCCTGCCCTCCACAATGCTGGTTCTACCTCCTGCTGGGCGGCTGATGACCCTGCCCCTCTCTGAAAGGAGAGAAGAAGACAGAAAAACAAAGTGCTCAGGAGCTGACCTGAACTGGTTCTGACCATGCCAAGGCCTCCCTGCCTCTAGAGAACAAAAGGAAAAACTGGTATAAAAAAGTGCTACCCAGATTATAGAAAATTAGATCATCCTGGAATCAAGAAGGAACCTCTGCCAAGGAGAAAGATGAAAGACTGAAGTACTTGTGGGCTGACCTGCAGTTGCTTTGCTGTCAAGCAGAGGGGAAGGACTTTGCTGTTGCTTTGTCCCCTTGCTTGAAGAGATCTCCAAGGGTCTGAGAAGAGCTGGCTCCCTGTTGAGAAGTCTCAGGAACAAAAGGATTTCACCCCCAGCTACTCCCTAAACTCTGCTTTTATGAGTGTTGCCCTTCCTAGAGTGCTTGGTCCAGTTGTGGTGCCTCTGGAAGTTGTGCCTGAGGTTTGGGAAGCTGGACAAGGAGAAAGTAAGACAATCTGCAAATGTTCACGCATCGCTCACTTGCGGAGCACATCGCCGACAGGGCGAGGAAATTCCTGCCGTGCGAAGATCGAGATTGTTGCAGCACCTGTTGCCGCTGCAAGAACCAACGCTTTGTTCACTTGTGGAATGCATCACTCCGGTGCGGGAAGATTACTGTTGCTGCGAACATCGTCGCAGAACCTGTCGTCGCTGGGTGAGATCACCGCACCACTTGCTTGCGGACCGCATCACGTCGCTGCGAGCATCGTCGCAGAGCCATCGCATCGAGGGCCCACGAGAGGAGACTACGACGCTGCGCATCGCCGCCGCACCTGAGATCGTCTCCGTCCCGATGATCGTCGCATCATGCCTTTGCGAGACGTTTCCTACCGAACCTGCGCAGCGGAATCCATACAAGGTATTGCCTCCCTCCCCATACAGACCTGATTCATCGCAACTCACCTGATACGTCCAGCGGGGCTGTCGCATCGCCTTCCCAGGGTCTCAGGAGTGACACAAATACTTACACATTGCCTTTGATAAGCCTGTCTGCTCGTGCCAAGCTACCAAGGGGGTGAGCAGGCGTTATCTAAAGAGTGTATCCCCCTTACCCTGACTAGAAGCAAGATTCCTTATTTGAACATTGGTACCTACCTCTTCCAACTAGAGACCTCCAGATCTAACACCCAGCAGCAGGCATTCCTTGCAATAAGCAAACAATGCTAAAAAAAGCAATCTGACCAAATAATGCAGTGTTTGTTATGAGTTCTGTTATGGCAAATATGCATGCTGTAAAAGCTTAGATCCGTATCACAGAGAGGTTCCCAAAAGACAAGGTTGTTTTATTATTTGCATGTACAACTAATATCACAAGGGATCCTTGGGCCGCTGTGCTAAATCCAAAAAGCTGCCAATGTTGTACACACCATTGCTGCATCAAGTTTCATATTGTGGCATTGCTTTTCAAATTCTCCGGTCCAGCTCATAATTTCATCATCTTACTCAATAGCAGAAAATTGTACATCATGTAACAGAAGTAGCCTACGCAAATTCATGAAGATGCATGGGGCAATATGAAACAAGCATGTAAATGTGGAAACCGACTGGCAACATGTGCTTCGCTCATTAAGTGTGGATAGCCAAGTATAAAAGGAAATATAAGGGCAAATGAGAATTCACATATGTCCCCAAGGGTAACATGACAAAATATTGAATTCAAAATATAGAATTACCAAAATATCGAAGTCCAAATATAGAATGGACAAAATATCGAATGGACAGAATATAGTGGTGAAAAATATCGAATTGAAGGTAAGTAATTTAAATATCGGAAAGTAATTTTTACCCCTTTGCTATACAACACTTTCCCTACTGTTGCACTCTCTGGAGTGGGAATAGTAATTTTTACCCCTACGCTATCCAACGCTTTCCCCACTGTTGTACTCTCTGGAGTGGGAATAGTAATTTTTATCCCTACGCTATCCAACGCTTTTCCTACTGTTGGACTCACTGGAGTGGTAATAGTAAATGTTATATTTATTATTTCATTAATTTTAAATTACTTTTAAGACATTTAAAAAAAATCGAAATTTTGACTAACTATATTTTTTAAAACTGTATTTTTGATTCGAAATTTTTGTACTTACCTGTTTGTAGATAGGAATTCGATATTTTTGCATTCTATATTTTTTCTTCGATATTTTGGTAATTCTATATTTGTTAATTCGATATTATGTCAGTGATCCGTCTCCAAGACTCGATCTGGGCATGTAAAGGTGTTTCTGGCATTTTATAGTGTATTAAGGGAAATGGAAGGCCCAGGAATGAGTCCATGGACAAAGAGACAGAAAGAGTCTAAAACAGCATGACACTGGGTGGAGAAAACTGCTTGAAACAAACAAACTAAAACAATAGACTCATGAGCAACAAATTATGAACAAGAGAAGGACAGATCAACATCAGGAAAGTCGAGAGATGGAATTGGCTAAAAAAAAGCACTATCAGAAGCTCATCCAGAAACGAAATACCCTGACAAGAAATAAACGTTCAAAGAACGGCACAGGGCCAAGATTCTGGCATTCACAGTAATAGGTTGTACCCAGGTTGTACCTAAGGGCGAAAGAGAACCACTTATACAGATGCCCACTACTATTCAAAGAAGACAGACAACACTGCCATAACTGATAGGGTCAGGCTGTAAGATTCAAAACCGCTCACTAGAACCACACATTAAAACCACCTAGTCATGATGACATCCATAAAAGCTAAGCTATAACGTTTGAAAGTGAAGCTTTAACACATATTGACTCCCTACTCTACGAGGGACGTGTCTCAGACTAATGTGGACATGGAAGGGCCGGCCCACGTCTCCTACCCCACCCCTAAACCCACCAATAGTAATACTCACAAAACTCACATGGACACAGAATGTAAGAGGGGATTGGATAGCTACTTGCGCTGGGGATGAGGGGATTTTAAGAAAAGGGATGTAGCCAAAGTGGGCATCTGCCCCGATTTTGATGTATTTATCCCTTTTCCCTTTTTTTGTTATGAAACTGTAACCTTGTTCTGTACTTTTAAACAACTGTTATTTTTATTAAATCATGTAACTGCTTTATGTCTTATAATTTATGTAGTAAAATCCTGTAATAAAACTGATTGTGTAAATTATCTATGCTGTTCCTTACATATGGCTACTCGTAGAACATTGATGAAGTGGGCTTGAGTTTAGAACTTCTTTAGTTAGCTCTGTGTGGAAAAGAATAGACTTATTGTAGCCTTAATATTGCTAGCACTCACCATAAAAGAAATGCAGGTATCATTCAATCATTGAAGATGGTACAAACAATAATAGCATTTGAAATACCACTAGTTAAGGTATTGGATGTAATAGACTGTGTTGTTCATGTAGCGGTAATACTATTCTTATTAGATGTTTAAGACTCTCATAAATGGGGCTTCCTGCTAAAGCTTAAGGAATTGCTGTGACTGTCCCTGTGATATTGAGTTGTGTTACCAGTAGTAACAATACTAGCAATAGTTGAGAGCAATTGTTAATAACATTGGCAGTTGTAGCAGCAAAGCCCATCATGGCATTATTAGTAATACTGAATAATTTGAACCGGTATTATTAGTGTTCCTGTTAACTGGAGCAATAAAGTGATAAATAAAGCAATAGCAATGATTGAAAAAGTTGTGATTTATTTTATTATTGCTCATTATATGATATACCTGCTTTTTATTATTGATAGGGGTGGGTGGAACTCGTGGACCCAGACAGCAATGCAGTGCCATGTTGACAGTTTTCCAGGTTCTAGTGTGGGTTGAAAAACCAGCTAATGTATTGTTCAGTTTTCACATGGGATTTAGTATGAACTGAAACTTTCACCCACCGAGGCATGGGTTGAATAAATACTAACACTCAATTGTGTATAGTGTACCAGAGTGCAAGAACTCTGTATTTGTTCCGGGTTTCTACATCTGTAGCACCTGATTCATCAAAAGAAGGTATAGTGAACAGTTGATGGTGAAGGAACTGTTACAAAAGAATGAAACATTTATGTTCCTGGCATTCAAAGTGTCAGAACGTGGATTATAATTGTAGGAAGAGGGACCCTTACCAACTTCGTAAACACGTCCTGGTTAGGAGCCTACATAGGGGCATATTATCAAGAAGGGCGTTAACATTATCACCGGTTTAGCGTTAGAAAACTGCAGCTAAAGCTGCGATAATGGGCTTGATAATATGCCCTTTCGAATTCCAATAGAAGCCTATGTTCACACCAGAACATGGACTTGTATTGGAATTCTCAAGGGCATTATCGCCGATTTAGCCGGCGATAATTTTTAACACCGTTCTTTATAATATGCCCCATAGTTCTCAATGAAACTCTGCTGAACGCCCGGGAGCTGTCACACAAGCAGCAGGCAATTCCACAGAGAAGAGAGTTTGTGTGTTAACGTAAGTCAAGAAAACAACACAGTAAAATTCCCAAACCAAATTAGAGAAATAGTAAAATATTTATTGAGCAACAAGATACCAAAATGACCATACGTGGAACTTGAGAGATGATTTAAAGTACAGAGAGGGACCAGGAAGGATGGAATAACTAACAAGATGTTAAAGGGGTCCAGTGGCCAGAGGGGAGGGGTGAGATGAGGGGAAAGTAGTCAGGAGGAAGGCCTGCCTCTTGATGTTGTCTTCACTGTCGGGTATGCAAAGTTCCAGGGGTGGGTTGCAAATGAAGTCAATTCGGCTGAAGTCAGTCCTTACTAGTGTGGTCTATTGCATTCTTGCCAAATGTTGGCCGGGGCACTCAAAGGTATATGAAGCAGGAAAGTTCTTAGAAGTCCTGTGCTAGGAAATAAATGCATGGGCCCCAAGTTTGCTGAATTTTGGTAATTAATTGTATAAGGAGACCGTCAATGTTCCCATGGTGATAAGGTCCCATAATTTAAGTAGCCAGTCTGCATGGGTTGGTGTTGTATCCATGCCCCATTTGGATAGGATGACTTGTTTAGCTGCCCACAATGCTAATGTGCAACAGCTATGCCAGTGCATTGGGAAGCCCAGGAAAACATAGTTGGGAAGGTTGGGGATATCTGTTGTACATATCTTGTATATCTTGTTGATATCTTTAAGCACATCTTCCAAATATCTCTTAAGTTTGTGGCAGTTCCAAAGGAGGTGGGTCAAAGTGCCATGCGTCATGGCCACTATTACGCCAACATCAGTCATCAGCATTAGGTTCCTATTTAGCTAGCCTGTCTGGGGTGTAATACCAGTAGGGGGTTCATTTGAGCATAGTTTCTTTACCGGCGGTGCTAAAGAAGGAGGTGCGGTCCTATAAAGAATGTTGGCCCTATTCCTTAGGGCTAAAAAAGTGCTCCAACTCAGTTGCTCACCTTCATTGAGGCGGGATTTATTAAAATCAATGGGCTTGTTTAAAAAGGTGTATATGTTTGAGAGAAGGCCTGTGTCATTGCAGAGGGTGAGGAGCCATTTCTCAAAGTGGATAAGATGTCACCTAGCATGGGGGCGAACTAGAGGGTGGGTAACCCAATTTTTGTTATAGTAGTGTAGTGTCACTGCTCACTTTCTGGTATGTCATAACTGGATTGAATTTGTGCAAAGTCCATGAGACGTAAGTGGTTGAAAATGTCCCTTATTCTTTTGCAGTTAGCCTCCTGCCACAGGAGGGATGTGGGGCTCTGCATGATGGGGAGGAAATCGGGGTTGCCTATGATCTGTATGTATGGATGGATGTGTGAGGACAATTTTTTAGCCAGGCTGTGTCCCAGTTCCCAAATATCACCAGCATAACCTGCGATATATAGACCCCAGGTGGGCGGTGTTATTTGGGAATTTTCCATATGTGGACAATGGATATAGCTTGAAAAAGTACCAGTGTTTTTCCATGAGGGGACTGCTTCATTCACCATGTATTGCAGTTAGCCTGCCTGGTAATAATGGACTATGTGAGCAATGCCCAGGTCCCACTCTGTGTTTAATAATTAGGCATGCTTCCTAGCTATGCACAGCTGTTTTTTTATCCAAAATACAGGTCTGAATCAAATGTGGAAGGGTCTGCATTATATAAAGGATTTTGAGGAGGGTCATTTCCATCACTGCTGTTCTTTCCAGCAAGGAAATGCTCCATCTTTTTTAGTTTTGTAGATCCGAGTGAGCTGTAGCCAGCAATTTGGTGTAGTTGCTTTCTGCTGTTTTCTCTACGGAGAGGCATGTTTTTAGGTCTAGTTATGGCACCCACTGAGTAATCCATGGGAACGGGAAGAGGTGTGCCACCCTGGCTCTTTAGCTCTCTGGGACTGTGAGGTTGAGGGCCTGTGACTTCTGTATATTAACTTTGAAGCCAGATACTCTTCCAAATGCTTCCAGCTCATCCAGAGTGATGGCAAGGAGGTGCGAGGTTGGGCAAGAGGTACCATAACATCATCCACATATCGTGCTATTTTGTGCTCTTGGCTGCCAACAGAGATGTCTTTAATTTAAGTATGTGCTCGTATCCATAACAGCAAGGGGCTTCATATATAGGCTACTCAGAACCAGTGATATGAGGCAACCCTGCTGCGTGCCCCTGGTTATGATGTAGGCTTGTGGCGTCAGCCTGTTAACTCTCACCTGAGCTATGGGTTTGGTGCAGCTTCACCACGCCCACTTCTGGGATTGGGTGCCCAGGGCCACCCAGTCCAGGACTAGCCAAAGGAAATTCCAGTGTATGCAATCAAATTCATTTTCTCCATCGATTGACATAAGTAACCCGGAGGTCCGGGAGCGACATACTTTATCCACAAGGTGCAGCAGCCTTTTAGTGTTGTCTCTAAAGCTCCTCTCTGGTATAAATCCAGCTTGCCCGACCATCCCTTGCATATATGGGTTAAGATGGGCTGCAAGTTCATCTGTGAAAAGCTTGGAGTCAATATTGAGCAATAATATAGGCCGATAAACTGAGCCTAGAGTGGTACCTCTCCCATGCTTGGGAATCACAGTGATGACTGCTTATATCATAGTATCCATTGGATCTATGTTATTCTATTTCTGTGTGTTTAGGCCCTCAGCTGGTAGGCGAGCCATTGACCAGCTTTATTGCCTCCGGCATAGGTCTTCTGCTTAGTGTGGAGAAGAGCATGCCTTGCTTTATCCATATCTAGTGCATTAAGCTGTTTTCTGGCCAGCAATAGTTACCTCCTCACTTTATGGGATCATGAGTGCTTGTGAGCCTCTTCAAGGTCTTTCACCTAGCTTTCAGGTTACCGATCTCCTCAGTTCATTAAATAGCAGTGTAAGGATGGGTGCGAGGTTTTTGCAGAAGGTCTTGTAAAATATGGCTGGGAAGCCATGTGGTCCAGGGTATTTAGAAGGTGGTAAGCGGGCGATGCTGGATACAGTTTTCTCAATTTGGATTGGCCTGTCTAGATCATCCCTCTGATCTGCTGTGAGGACAGATGTGTGCACGTCCCCCAAATAGGCCTGAATGTTTTCCATGGAAGGTACTGAGCTTTATAAAGTTCCAGATAATATTCTCAGAAGGTCTCTGCGATGTGGGGATCCTCCGTCTGAATTTGACCTTTAGAATCTAAGCCCTCTTGGATTCTTTGTTCCTGTCTTTGGTCTCGTAATGTCCCCCCAACATAGAATCGGTGTTTAAGACAGCATATTCCGCTCTATCTGTGTCCAGGCCGGCCAGTAGGGCTCCGGAGGCTTCCAGCTGCCTCCATACCTAGGAACACCTGTCCTTTTATGGATGCGTTCGAGTTCCCCAACCTGAGCGGAGAGATGATGGTGTTTGTCCCAATAGGATTTATTTTCTGCCGCTGAGATCACAATTAACTCCCCCCTTATCACCACTGTCCCAGTGAATCGAAACGGACATACCAAAGGTGTCAATCGTGGCTAAGTAGTTTTCTATGGTGGTTGAAATCTGTTGTTTATTTTGTGGGAGTTGACTGAGGTTATTCCGTAAGCACCAGGATCTGGTGTATGGGTTGCGTTTAGGGATCTTTATTGTAATCACTACAGCTACATGGTCGGAATGGGATCTGGGCTCATTGGTGACATCCTGCACACCAGGGGTGAGGTCCGGAGTGTCTTGTAGATAATCCAATCGAGCAGAGGATTTATGTGCAAATGAGTAGTACATGTAGTCCCTAGTCTGGGCATTGAAGTGTCTCCAGATGTCTATTATGCCTGTGTTTTTAAACCATTGAAGTCCCCCTTTGGAGAGGGCCCCCGCCTGTCGATATCTTTGCACCGACCTATCCAGGTCGATATCGAATACAAGGTTTAAGTCCCCTCCTATTATGAGTGATCCTGTCTGGGTGTCCATTATCTCTGTCAAGGCCTTCTGAATGAAGGGTTCCTGTCCCTCGTTAGGTGCATAGATAGGGCTATTGTTGCAGCAGTCAAATCAACTTGAATCGAGTATGCCAGCATCCTCCCACTTATCTCCGCCTCCTTAGAAAGGACCTTACCCCTAAAGTGTCTGTACACCAGAAGAGCAATCTCAGCAGTTTTGTTCAGGAGGGACGAGAAAAACTGTTGATGAAAGTGTTTGGAATAGAGCCTTTGTTCCTCTTTGTGGAGGAGATGAGTTTCTTGTAACAAGCAAATGTGGGATTCGGATTGTTCCAGGTACGACAGTATAACACGCCTTTTCAGGGGAAGACCAAGGCCTTTAACATTTAGCTTGAGGATTATTAGGCAATTTGTCATTGGTGAATGAGGAGTGTAGAGCTATTGAAGTCCTGCTGGAGACATGGATCATAGTGTCTAAGGCTGGAGTAGCGGTAGCAAAATATTGTAGTGGCAGCACCCGGGTCCAAAAAAAAAAATAAACAAATCGCCCCATGACAGCACGTGTAATAGTAATAAGATAGAATTAACTAACACAATGTCAAAGTTCATTTCCCGTGAGTCTATGGAAGTTCTTAAGCAGGGTTGTGGAAGCCGAACTCCACCCCCGCCCGGCCCACCCTAACCCAGATTGGGTTCTATGTAGTGTGTTGAAGCCAGATTCTAGAAGGGACACCCCACCCATGCATATTGGTGACCTCATTTATAACTTGCAACCCAGAGATCAGGGGGAAGGTGGGCCCGAAGTGTTCTGGGACAAAGAGTCAATGACGGCTTGCTTCTCTCTGGCCACTGTTTCAATGTATGACTTGCAGTCTGCGGGCAAGGCTCTTGTGTTCCTCTGTCTTTTATTTCCCTCTTTTTCCTGGACCCCTTTCTCTTCCTACAATGGTTCCAGAGTCGTATCTGCCAGGTCCAAGATGTTATGAGCCTCCTCCATATATCTGGTTTGGTGCAGTTTCCCACTATGACAGAATATCAGGTGGAAAGGGTGGCCCCAGTTATACTGCACCCCTGCAGCCTATAGATGCGTAGTGATAGGGAGAAATGCTTTGCGTTTCTGCAGGGTTATGGCTGCTAAGTCCTGGTGAAAGGTCGGGTGGAAACCCTTGTTTTGCAAAGGGTGCTTCTCTCACGCCCGTTGGAGGCTTCTCCTCCTTCAAAAGGAAGTCATTCCCACAGGTTAGAATGTTTGATGGAGGAGAGTTGGGCGAACGTTTGGGGCCCCCCTATGTGTTTTGTCAAGTTTAATGACTTCTTCCAGAGGGGTCCTGAAAACAGATTTGAACAGGTCCATGACAAATGCGGAAATATCAGATCCCTCTGCGCCGGATGGTATGCCTCTAATATAAAGGTTTATTACGGCGTGATCTGTTCTCTAAGTCCTCTGTGTGAGCCTGGAGGTCTAGGTGCTGGTTTCTAAGATGGAGGGCCTCCTACTGTAGCTGTTTAAACACCTCATCTCTGCCTGATTAGTGGTCCCCAAAAGAAGATATTCTCTCCCCCAGACCATCCAGGTCCGCAGGGTCTCCTTAAGCTCCTACGTAAGGTCTTTATTGAAGGACTGGAGCTCTTCACGTAGAGCAGAAAATAATGATTCCAGATAGGGGCGAGTAACCGGCTCCTCCGCCAATCCTGCAGTGGTGGGCCTCTCTGTTGCTGTTGTCGCTAAGTCGTCGCTCAACTGCTCCCCTGTGTTCTTGAGAAGCATGTCTTTTAGGCTGTGTTCTTTCTTGCTTTTCGCCGTCACCATTTCAGGGGTCTCGGCGTGTCTCAGAGATCCTCTCTGGCCAGTAAGTTCCAGGGCCCAGGAGTCATCCCGGTATGTAAGCAGATTCCCTTTCAGATCAGCGCCTGCTGATCTCTCCGAGCCAGGTGTTAATAAACCTGTGTATGATGGGTCAGGCGTTATCTCTTTTCCGGGGTTGCTCCTTCCACTGGGGCTGGTGCATTCAAAGAGCTCCAAAGCCTGAGCACTGGGGCCTTCAAGAGACCCACTGTGAGGCTCCATGCAGCGCCCTCTCTGCCCTGTAGCTGACGCCTGTATCAGGCGGTCAACCTAGCCCCAAGTCCACCGAGGTAGGCCAAACGGCACAACCGCAAACGCCTGGTTATACTCCAAATCTGGTGTGAGGCCACTCCAGTCAGGAAACAAATCGACCCTCTCCTGTGCCCCTGCAGAATTTAGCAGAATGAGGAGGCCATGGCCCCCGGTGGTGGGTATTCAGGTGATATGTGATGGTTACCTGAGGCAGAGAAGGTGTGTAGAAGGCCTTCCTCTCCCAGAGAGGCACGCAGCCATCCCCTTCTGCACCACCTCCGAGTGTCTCACGCCAGTGATAGGCCACCCTTTCTTACTCCTCGGGCCGGCGCTCCAGCTCCTCTGTCAGTGGGGCAGCCCCTGGGTGCTCCTGCAGTCCACTCAGTGCGATCCAGTCTCGGCTCCTGCCCGCTCCCCGGGCCGGTGCAGCCTGTCCTCTCGGCTCTGGGAGTACACACCTCAGTCAGGCCTCTCACCAGTCTTCACAGAGGGCCAAAGTAACCCACCCCCAATGGGTGCTCACTGGTCACTCATTCCTTTACTCTACGGTGCTTGGGGACTTGGGCGGGCCCGCTGTAGTTCCCAGCCGAGAGCCGGCCTCTTGAGTGCCCTAGTGCCACCTCAGGCCCAATCCTATGTCTGCTTCTCCACACCTCCGGGCGCAGAAGCCTGCCACCCTTGAAGCACAATTCCCTCCTTCGGGCGTGCCTCTCCTCCGGTTCAGGTTGGCTTCTCAGCTACTCGACTCCTCCACTCCAGGAGGAGGGACGGGCAGCAGCCTCGAGTGCGGTGGCCTGCTGACTGCAGGCCCTCCCTCTGCTGTTCCGCATGGCAGCCCCTAACTCTCAGATCTGCAGTGCCTAGGTGATCTCTGTCTCCATTTTGGGGGGCCCGCCAATGGATCAAAGTAAGCTGGGTGCTCCATTGGGGTGTTCCTGCCAGTTATGCTGTACTGGGCAGTTGGGCCTGCAGTGGGGAGGGGAGAGGCTGAAGGGCACGTCTCACCCGTCTACCATCTTGGTCATGCCCCCTAAAGGTCCTTTAAATGGTGTTGTAGGTCCATGTTTTGGTCTCATAGGTCCAGCAGTTCATGCCTGTGGTTGTCAAGCTCCTTGGCATTGCTGGTGTGCTCCAGGGAGACCACTCACTGGCCGATCTCCACCACGTCTCATTTAATCAGCGAGTGTCTTGGTGAGCATGTTCTTTAGGGTGCAGGGTGGAATCTTTCTTGGATCTGTTCACCACCATGTTGAGATTAAAAGTCTAAATCATGTTTTGCAGTGTGGGTGGCACTGTGACGCAGTGGTGTGCCTGCTGGTGCTGTTCCCATCTGTTGAGTGGGTTGGGGGGGGTTGCTGCAAGTAGACCAAGGCTGCGTTGGTGTGCTACGTACCTTGGGTGGTATTGAGCTATGAAACCTACTATTGGGGGGAGTCATGTAGTGCCTTCCCAATGCACTTGGCCTGCAGCTTTATTCTGTGCCCCCATAGGTCTATGTCACAGGCTGTCTCCCCTGGGGTTCTTCACATCCTCTGAGCATGTGTGCCACCCTCCTCCTGCTGGTGTGGTGCCAGAGAGGCTATGGTATATGTACATGTGCCTGGCGATCTCCGCAGTGGGATGCTGTAAGTGTTTCCATGATGCCTGGAGGAGGGCGCTTCCTTGAGGTCTCCAGCAGGCCCTGCTCTATATTCAGTGCATGTGGGCTTTGTGCCACAGTATGGGGTGCCCCAGGCCTCAGCAGGTGCCAAGCGTAGGTGCACAAGTATCTCAAGCTTTGCTCTAGGGTCTCAGCGGGCCCCTTGCAAGTGGCTTTTATTGCAGGAGCCCCCACATCTGTGTGTCTGTTCTTCTGTGCTGCTGGGTTAGGGAACTCTGAAAAACCGATGTAGTGGGACCCTTTCTGCTCCTTTAGGTATGGGGCCCATTCAGCGACAATGGGAAGCTGCCACTGGTTTCGAGCAGCTGGGTGCTAATTACTAATTCCCACTTTCTTCCATCTTCAGGAAAAGTGGATGTATCTCATTTCACCAGCCCTAAGGACAGGATTCTAGGCACCAGGTATTCCTCCAGCCTGTGCTCATTCAGAGGCCACTACTCAGTGGTCAGCTGGGCCCCATTGACATCACTGGGTCAAAAGAAGCCAGTAAAAGGTTGTCCTTTGATTTGTCTCCTGTTCCTATTAGTTTGACATCTCTGTTTTCTCTGCACTCTGCAAACTTACAGGCCAGCGCCATGTGTCTGAGGGAAAAGAGCAATTTACAGGTAGAGCTTAAATCTAAAGCGTCCATGACAGCAATCTTAGGAACGTCAAACTATAACTTTGGAATTCCTGCAATGGCCTAGCAGTGCTTGAAATGAGGCCCTGACTATTTCATGTTCTCTACAACATCCATTTTGCAAAACAAAAGCAAAATCTTTTGTATTCCTATTTAAGTGAATAGGTTTGTTTGGGTGAATTTGACAGCCTCTGAAAAGTTAGATGCACACATTAGGTCAAATTGAGGCTTGGTTTCATTTACTGTTGGCACTTTGGTAAATGTCTACCAGGCCTTATTTTATAGTTGCAATGCATGTTTGGCCCTTTTTGTTCATGAATGCATTCTCCTTAAGAAACATCAAAATGTGTGAAACTCTGCATTCAACAAAGTAGACTGAAATGCCCTTTGCTAGTTCAAAATTTTTTTCCCACACAATGATATGGGCTATGGATTTGTAGACATTTGCAGTTCTTAATTTGAGCTGTGGCTGCTGCTTGGGGGCACTTCGTTTTGGGGTTTGTCGCGTATTTTCCCCATCAGATATTTAGCAAACGCAAAAGAGGGAAAAACACATAAATCTGAAAGATGGATAAAGACCAAGACTGAAAAACCGTCACAAAGGGATAATACTGAGACCTGCAAGAGTGAAATAAATAGACAGGGACTGTCAGGTATTGGATTAAAGAGGCATTAAGTGGGTTTAACACGATCAGCCTTGCCTGCAGCTTGCCAATGTTCGTTTGCACCGGACACGTGCATCTGAGCAGATCTTCGAGCACCGGCAGTTTTTCTTTCACAAATTTAGCACTGGACATATAGTTAAAGCTTCTTTGCATCTAAGGGACCGATTCTGATCTCGCTCTGTAGCGCTCCTGATGGCATCCGTCAGTAGAGACTCTGAGTCGCACGCATGATTTCCGAGCGACTCGTACAGCTGTACGAGCGAGCAAGTATGATGCGATATTCGCCTCGTGTCCAGAGCGACTCGTATGCGTCAACGATCCCCTATGGATGACTCAACCATGGCCAGCACAGATCAATAGGGCAGATTCCAAGACGACCAAGTACGATGTGCACGCAGAGCAGCTGGATCGAATCTAAGCCTCCGACTTGAAAAAGCTCCGGGAAACAGACTTTGGGGGTCCGTTGCGGGCACCCTTACACCCTGGGCCCTACGACTCGGTCACTAGAGGGGTCCTGAGGGTCCCCCCTAAACATGCATGCACGCTGCAGGCGGGACCAAGGAGTACCCGCAATAGGGGAGCGCCCTTGTCCGAGACATGCGTTTTTTTGTCTATTGGCGCCTATGTATGCAACATACACCAGGCTCCCATAGACTTCAATGGGGCTCCGAGCGACTCGAGTCCATAAGCGCCGCAGCGCATCGTACTCTGTCATTCTGAGCCCAGGAGCACGATCGGTCAGAAAGCTCTACGGCTGTGAGTCGGCCGTAGGGCTTTTCCAGCGAGATCGGAATCGGGCACTTAGTGTTAACACCAGTGAGGAATTATTTCAGTTCAAGAATGTGCTAGAACCTTGGGCATATTTACAAGCTCCTATCGCCATTGGAGGATAATTGTTTTGACACTCCAATGGTGTAGCTCCCTTTTCAATACTTACAAGGTGTAGCAAAGCCACTTAGTGTAGCTTAATGCTACCTTGTAAATATGCCCCCTTCCGCTGCGGTCCTCTCTGGCAAAGGGTCGTGCAATGGCTGTTGCTGTGGGTGTTCCACCCCAACACCCATCGCTTTTTGACGCTGCCCCAGATTTACAAGGCGGTGTAAATCGTTGGCAACGCCAAAAAGTAATGCCATACAAGAGTATCCGTTAGAATGGAGCACAAGGAGAAATGCTTTATTTTCTTATCATTTTTGTTTTTTACTATGTGTGCTGCATTCTGTAGCACACTTGGAAGAGCAAAAAGACATTAACTTTTATTGTGTTGGTTACTGTGTCACAATGTACCTGGACCTACAACTACACAGAGGAGGTTTTGATGGCACAAAGGGTGTGTTGCTTTCAAACTAAGATACAATATTGTTGGTACCCTCAAATGAGAAATAATATGATAGCCCAAGAGTCCAGTACTATTGCAAGACCCAAAGACAAGATCTGCTTGTTTGATGCAAGGCTAAAATAAAAGGCACTCGTTTTTCCTACGAAGCGTTCCAAGGCATCTTGTCAATAAAGATCGCAATCGATAAGTGGAATTTTATTGTTTTATGCGCCAATAAAGGAAACGTGGTGCAATAAAGCGCATCATTAATATCTGGCTTGTAAACTTCACACTTAATTCCATTCTTGAAAATTAGGAAAACATGTTGGAAACACGCCAAACTACGAGCAATCCTAGACAATTATATATTACATATTTAATTTATAGACTAAAACCTGTCAAATGTATCCTCATCAGCGCGCACTCGGCCTGCTTATAGATAAAGGAGCATTCTGTCCTGGTCTGAACCCTCTGTCCTTTAACCACCGTTCCAAAAGAGTCATTTAGTTAGTATCTGTGGCATGATGGTGCGCTAATCCTTGTCGTTTGTAGAAGCAGGGCGCATATGCGTGTCATCTGCACGCGGACACCGCCATGAAGACACAGGCGCGTGTCATGACGGAAGAGGACACGTCTGCAGCGCCAAACACAAGATGATCTAACTCGATGGAAAATGACTCGCAGCCAGCTGCGGCTGCACTGGAACATTTTATTCCATATCCTCTGACAGCATCAACATGACACAGAACATCAATTTCATGGGGATTTCACTGTTCCAACCCGCGGTATCAGATATGATCCAGGTTTTCGCTGTGCTATTATGAGAAACAGTGATATCTCGGTCCGTCTTTGATTAGGAAGTTCTGGGTGCGCCGCAGAAGCAACATGTGTTGAGCACACTGACTATAAAGGCGCGGGCGATCAGTAGGATGGGGCAATTACTTGATCTTCTCACTAGGAAGGGGGTAGCAACTTGCGACAAGACTACGATGCCCATTGTACCATGTCCATGTGCTTTATATTGTGTTATATAATATCTATTATAGCGCTTAGAAATGGTAGAAGTGGATTGAGGAATGCTATATAAAAAACAATGGGCCTCATTTATGAGGCCGTGCGTCACTTTTACGCCGCCGGTGCGTCACTTTTTGTGACGCACCAGCAGCGTAAAAAATGTGCCTTGTTGCACCATATTTACAAAGTGACGCATCTAGGTAGATACGTCACTTTGTAAACCCCTGCGCCACATTATACCAACGCCAGGTATAATGTATGCAGGGGGGGGCGTTCTGACGCAAGACAGGGTCAAAAAAGTGACGCAGTGAAATCTATAAGATTTCACTGCGCCACTTCTAGGACACAAATGCGTCAATTTCTAACGCCTGCCTCACAGCAGGCGTAAGACTGACGCAGGCCCTTTCACGTGGGGCTTGCCCCATGTGAAAGGACACATTGCTGGAGTTGCGTCACAAAAGTGACACCCTCCAGCAATGCGTCACTTTTGCGCCATACAGATACGTCAGAAATACTGACGTAACTGTAACTTCTTGCGCCATGATGCGTCATACTGTAAATATGACGCATTATTTGTCTCGCAAGGAGGGCGCAGTGAAAAGTGACGCATCGCTGTTTTCACGCAGCGATGCGTCATTTTTCATAAATGAGGCCCAATATAACCCAGTGCAGGGCAGCTAGCCCAACTTATATGTTTCCGTGGAAGACCCGTTCCAACATTCTGAGCAGCCCACCGTCATCTGCATGGTAACAACACAGATAGACTTCAAATCGAATAAACTGCTGTTGACATTGAGACAAATACTTTGCAGAAATTTGTACATTTGGAAGGCATTGGCCCCCGACAATCTACATCTGAAAATTATTTTGTACATACCAGTGGCAGGAACTAATAGCGCCAGCCAGGGAAAGCATTGGTAGTGCACTTACATGACTACAAGAGTTCCCCACTGCTGCAGCCCATGAAAGTCTAGAATTCATGGCAACCTGGCTGCAGCTAATTGCCACTTGAGAAAACCTTTCTCTGAAAGACGATTAATTAGAGAACAGACTGAAACTGGTCAACCTGACAATGTGATTCACGTTTCAGCTGAAATAAGTTAAATATTTCCAATAGTTTAGGTATAGGAGCATTATATTCTTTAGGCTTTTTATATACTTTTATCTTCTTCCATATTTTGCAATCTGCAGGTCGTTTCTTAACATATGCACTTCAAAGAAATCATGTTAGCATAAAAACCGAACATATTGTAGCTGAAAATGATAGAACCTTCAGACTGAGCTCGGACCTCGAGGTAGCCTGTGCAAACTGTCCGAAACTCCAGCGGCTGTCCGAGATCGGGAAGGAAAAAGATGTATCATTTACATCTGGTATAACATATCCATCCACCTCCTGCACCACATACCAGCCACCTCCCGGTGAGCATGGTGCACGTGAGAAGAGCCATTAGCTCCATAATTATCGGTAATAGAATTAAAGACCATTAGACAACAGGAAGTTATAAAAAGAAAGCGCACCTGCATCTGATTTGCTTGTGTGCGGTGACTGGTGTGCTGATAAAACCTGAGTTAATTGAAACCGACTGCACCCTTGTGTATCAAGGAGGAATATCCCTGTGCGGGGCTAATGACCTTATGCTGGGGAAGTGTAACTCAGAAGTAGTATCTCAAGAAATGCTGAAATATGGGAAGCACACCCTGTTCTCACAAGCTTTTGAGTAAAATCTTCCTGCTCTGCTGTCAGTTCCGGCCTGTCCTAAAGCGCCAAGAAACCGCTGGTGAACGTGCGCTGTACAAATTTCTTTTTCATATCATATCACACCCGAAATTGTCTTTGCACCATATAATCTCAATTAGTTTGATTAATTTCATGTTACAGTGTAAACACTTAATGTCCTATGTTGCATAGATCAGATTTTGTTCAGGTAAAATTATTATGATATGTTATGCTATACATTGTTATGCAATGTTATGTTATGTATATTAGGTGAGCACACTTGTCACACTTGAAGGTATCCAGGTGCTTGAGCAGATGTGTAGGTCAAGCAAGAGTAGGTGTGTGAGTGTGTGTGTCATCCGAAGGAGATTTGCGGGGTTAATTGAAGAGCCAGGTCTTCAGCTTCTTGCAGAAGTCGAGTAGTGAAGAGGAGGTCCTGTGTTGAGGGAGGCTATCCAGGTCTTTGCAGCGATGTAGGAAAAAGGACGACCTCCAGCTCTGATTCATTGGATGCGTGTTTTATGTGTAAGAGTGATACATAGATCACAGTTGTCTGGTGGGTTGGTAGAAGAGTAGGCAGTGGTTGCGGTGGCAGGTCCAATGTTGTGGAAGGCATTTGATGTGTGGGTAAGCAGATTGTAATGGCAGTGTTTCTGGACGGGGAACCAGTGGAGTTCTCTGAGGTGATGCGAGATGTGGGTGTGGCGATAGAGGTCATAGATGAGTCTGGTGGCAGTGTTCTGAATGGTCTGGAATCTCTGTGTGAGGTTGGCTGTGATTTTGGTGTAGAGAGTGTTACTGAAGTCCAGCCTGATCATGATGAGGGCTTAAGTGGAGGTGAGTCTGGTGGTTAGGGGTGGCCACTTAAAGATCTTACATTGCATTGGTAGAATGAGGTGGTGACAGAGTTTACCTGAGATGCCATGGTGAGTTTTAGGTGTCGGGCTTGCTCCGATGGGATTGGCGCGGGTCCTATTTTGTGTACATTACGTGATCACACTGTGTGTAAAACGCCTATATTCAAACGCTACCATTTGAATATAGTTGCAAAAACCACAGTTGATGGACAGAATGCAGAACAATGTCATACATTCACCCCAGTACAGAGATCTGGGCCTAAATCCATCGTTTTTTTGCACTCCACACCACCCCAGTTCAGACATGGCCATATGCAAATCAGTCTGACCCTGTGCCTCATGGGAACAGTCCAGCCCGAACTGCCAAGCCATGCCTTCCCTGGACCGGAAACAAGCTTCCGAGGACCGGTTTCTGGCATTCCAGCCGTCTTCAGCCCGGCTTGCTTGAATCCAGTGGGGTGGAGAGCATGGGACTCACGTCTGAGCATACCCATCCCACTCGGGGTGTCAATTGCAAAAAACCACAGTTGATGGACAGAATGCAGAACATTGTCATACATTCACCCCAGTACAGAGATCTGGGCCTAAATCCATCGTGTTTTTGCACTCCACACCACCCCAGTTCAGACATGGCCATATGCAAATCAGTCTGACCCTGTGCCTCATGGGAACAGTCCAGCCCGAACTGCAAAGCCATGCCTTCCCTCGACCGGAAACAAGCTTCCGAGGACCGGTTTCTGGCATTCCAGCAGTCTTCAGCCCGGTTTACTTGAATCCAGTGGTGTGGAGAGCATGGGACTCACGTCTGAGCATACCCATCCCACTCTGGGTGACAATTGCAAAAACCACAGTTGATGGACAGAATGCAGAACAATGTCATACATTCACCCCAGTACAGAGATCTGGGCCTAAATCCATCGTTTTTTTGCACTCCACACCACCCCAGTTCAGACATGGCCATATGCAAATCAGTCTGACCCTGTGCATTTTTCAGCCACTGGAGGAAATTATAGGTGGTGGGCCAAGCATGTTTTTTTACACAGAGTTTGATCACGCAATGTACAAGTTTTCTTAAGCTCCTCCACAGTAGGGTGTTCACATTATTGCTTTAATCTGGGAATCAAGGTATATCAGACTACCGCTGATAGGTTGTTTTAAACTCTCCACTGTTTTTTCTTTGTTACAGATACAGAATGACGTTACAGGTTCCATTATTATAAATCGTATGTATGTTATGTGATTTTGCATGGCATGCTATTTATTGTGTTCCTATTAAGGGACATCAAGGAGTGGCACCAATAGTAACTGGTATTCTAAAGGTCCAGACGAAGCACCAATAGGGAAAAGGCTTGAAACATGTTGACCATTTTGAAGAGATAGTCTCATTGTAGAGTCTGTCTTCAAACAGTCTCTTTGTAGAGTCCGTCTTGAAACAGAACACCCTGATTTTAACCATACCAACTAGAGGCAGGAATAAAGTAAGGGTCCTACTAGTCAGGTATTTTTAATCTGTTAACACTTACTCCCCACTCCCCTCACCATCACTGTCTTTATCATAGACATGATTACTGAGTGCTCCTGCATATTCGTTTTGGTGCACGGGTCTAATTGTTCCTCTCAGTTCACGACTTTCGAGTCTGTTTTTGCTTATGGCCCAGGTACTTCTTGAATAAACTCCTTTTGGAGAATCCAGGAGCCATTTCTAAATCACACCCACACCGACTCACCTCTACTCACTTCTCATAGGTTGCCCTGACATAAGCCATCTAGCTTCACAACGGCCAAACCGAGAAGACCTCCGGCAAAGAGACCCCTGCGGGAACGTTTGGGCAGCGCTGGCCCAATGGGGAGCTGCCCTGTGATTAAGCATGACACCCCTCGGGGTGTGTGAGGGCCCTTACTCCTTATTGGCGCTGTTCCTGGACAAGCACTAACTACCCTGTCCTGTCAAGCACCTAGTAACTACTGCCATACTGACGTGATCTGACACCCTTTCTTCCTTCCAACTCCCTAGGAACAGCATACTCATTGTCTTTAGCAGTCACTGGGCTGACATTGGAAATATATTTGGTGTTATTTGATGTGTTAAAAAAAAGGAAACACAATTGTTGAAAAATAAAATAAGAAAAGTTGAGCACAATGTGAATTCCAAATGCACTAAACTATGTTCTAAAGCACTTGCAATTAAAGAAAATAAAGGAAAAATCTGTAAAACACAACCGCAATGGAAAACAAAAGTGCTCAAACGAAGTTGAGCACACACCATGTAAAAACAAGAAGGTCAGTTGCAAAGAAAGGGAAATCTGAAACCTTTTGAAGCGAAGTTACATACATAGAGTTTATATACATGCAGGAAGGCAGAAATCCTCTGTAGTGAGATGGTACACTTGTTTGGTCCGTCTAAGCAAGTTTGAATTGTCTATGGAGGACAGCACAGGGCTAGGGAGGATTTAGTGCAACAAACAAAATGTAAGGAAAACATTATTTAAAAAAGGCAACTAAGTCTGCTCTAAATTTCCTGCAACTAAAAACAATTACAAAGGCAACTGAATGAGAACCACAATGGAAAACTTTACATTCTTTCAAATAACTTAGGATGGATGCTGAGAATGTACAAAAAAGGGAAGGTTGTGCCTGCAAAGAAAGAGAAACCTAAAACCTTTTAAAACAAATCTGTACAAGCAGTTTAAATATAGGAGCACATAAACCTTTAGCAGTCAGGGGGAAAAGAATAAGATCAGGCAACAATGCTTAAGGGAAAGATGTATTGCTTTACAGTAATCCAACAAGGTTAGGGAAAAGGCAGAGTAAAGGTGTTTATGGAAAATCCTAAAGCTGCTCCAAACCACCCTCAGCAAAAAAGGAAAATAAACACTGAAAACCAGGAGCTGTGCAACACCGGTGGCAAAAAACAATGAAAAATATGGAACAATTTGGAACAGACCCACCAATGTGGGTTTAAAACAGAACAATCCACTGAGACGAAAACACAAAACCATATCAAGTCCAAGTTCTTGAAAGAAAAAAAAAGAGAAATGTAGTTTAAACAAAGAATGCAGTGGATGCTGGATGCATAAGACCGCAACATGTAAAAAGGTTAAAACATGAATGCATTGGCTCAAAAACACAATGCCCCCAAAACTATTTTTTTATTTGGAATACCTTTTGGCCAAATGCTATAAATCATATTTACGCAAAAACTCTAAAGATTGTAATAATCGGTAGAAAAGAAAATACAAGAAAAAATAGAACTCCACCACAAAACCATGAGTTGACGTAGGACTATTCCTATGGGTTCACTTCCACACTTGCAAGGATTGTCTAGGTTACATAAGATAGACATGATGAAAACTCTGTGGGGGCACCCTCTGACCCCCCACCCATGGAAAAGTGGACTTCAAAAATATGGATCCAGCCCTTAAAGGTCTGAGCTTTACGGTATGCACTATCTCAACTGAATTGTACACAACCCAAGAATGACCTGAACCATGCAGCAGAGAGCATATTGAAGAGAAGAGATACCCATAGTATAAGGTAAAATACTTTATTCAGTATACAAGAGCAGAATCTTAAGACCTTCATAAACAGTGGCTTCAGTCTAAGTATGCAGGGCAGATCTGAAAGACTCTTCAACATTCTAAACAAGCTCCCTTGGAATGTTCCAAAGAATAGGGCACTACGGGTTGGAGGGAAGGAGAGAAAAGCGCAAGGGTTGGGAAAGGTTAGGTAAACCACAAACCAAATATTGTAGTTGCCAGACAGCCCAACAGCACTTGTACTTAGGAGATTCTTCTCTCCAAGACTCTAAAAAAGAACAAAAAAGAGTTAGAACAGACTAGTTCTTTTCCATGTCACCCTACCCCAGAACACTGCCTTCTACCCACGAAACACCACCACACTACCCTGTTTGCTTCTGACACAACTCTGGTCTCTACTCTGTAACCCCCATCCTAACAAACTGACCACTACCTTACCACTGTCCCTGCATGCTCATTGGTGGCTAGCCTATGCATTCATTATTGGCTCCCAGGGCCCCCGTGTGCCCCATGGGCGGCATGTACCTTTAATAAAATATTGCCCCTTGGCCCACCAATTGGGGCAGAAAGTTAATAAATAATATTTGCACCATGGGTGGCAGGCCTGAAGTGTAATACAATATATTTGCCTACCTGGTCCCACTGAATGCCCCATAGGCGACAGGCCCTTAATTTAATAAGATTAATTGTCTTCCTCGGCCCGCAGCATGACACATGAGTGGCGGACCCAAAATACAATTTTCAAAATTGCCCCCTGGTACTGCTTCGATCCCCATTGGCAGCAGGCCCTAAATTTATTCAACTGAATTGACATTGAGGTCACTGTATGCCCGTGGGTGGTAGGTGGCCCACAATTTAATTTAAACATGTGCTCCCCCTGGGCCTGCCGCATGTCTTGGGGCAGTGGTCCAAAATGTAATAAAAGAAATATGATCCACTTGGGTCCTCTGTGAGCCCTGGGAGTGGTGGCCTGAAATTCAATTAAATAATTTGCCCCTGGGCCCGCTGAGTAACCGTGGGTGGCGGGCCATACATTTAATAAAATGAATCCCCCTTGGGCCCACTGCGTGGCCTTGGGTGCCCAACATTTTATGTAAAAATATTTGCCCCTCGGGCCCACTTTATGCCTCATAGGCGGCGGACTCTACATTTAATAAAATGAATTCCCCCTTGGGTCCTCTGCATGCCCCGTGGGTGGTGGTCCCAAAATTTAAAAAGGAAAATTGCCCCCCTGGGCTGGCCGCATGGTCCATGGGTGGCGGGCACTTCATATTATAATATGAGTTGCACCCCTGGCCCCCGTGTGCCTCTGGGTGGCGGGCCAAAGTTTAATAAAAACAAATGCCTCCTAGGCCCACCTTGTGCTCCGTGGGTTGTGGATCTAAAATGTAATTAAAAAATATTTGCCACCCTGGGTCTGCCATGTACCCCATGGGCAGCAGGCCCAAAATGTAATTTTAAAACATTTGCCCTTCTGGGCTTGCTGCATGCTTCATGGGCCCAAAAGTTAATCAAAAACAATTGCCACACTGGGCCAGTCACATGCCCTGTGGGCGGCCGTCTTGATATGTAATTTGAAAACAATTGTTCCCTCTGGTCTTGCTGCATTTCCTATGGGCAGCAGTTTTCTAAAAACATTTTTTGACCCACCCACCCACCCCCTGTTTGACCCCATTCCGCCTTCTCACCCGGCCCAAGAACCCTTCCATTTCCCCACCTGGGGCCCCTAATGTGCTTAGAGTGAGTAACTGGATGCACCATGCTGCTGAAAGTCGGGACGCAGGGGTACCCCACCTGTTCTTCAGTGTCCCAGTCTCCAAAGTGCAGACAGAGGTGCAAGCCTTCTCTTTTCTGGGGCTTCAGGAACTGGAAGCTCCTCTCGTCTGGTCAGGGGGTAGCAGGTGGGAGTCAGCAACTCCAAACAAAGAATGTGAAACAGCAGACAAGTGAGGACTAAGGGGCATATTACCAACAACTAGCGATAATTTTTGTCTCTAACTTGTTTAGAGACAAAAATTATCGCCGCACATCGGCGATTTTTATCGCAGATAAACCTTGCTATTAGCAAGGTTTATCGCAAATGCGATAAAAAACGGCCGCAATGCACGAATATCGCTGAAAAGTCAGCGATATTCATGCATTATCGAGCAAATGCTCTTAGCCATGTTATCCACCTCCCATTGGATAACATGGCTAAGAACTGCTCAGGGAAGGTGTTAGCTTTTGGAGATATTCGCGCTTAGCGCGAATATCTCCAAAAGTTGGTAATAGGAGATAGCGATGTTAGTGACTGTTTTCAGTCGCTAACATCTTGGCACGCCCACTTTGCATGTCATTAGTGATAAATATCACTGACATGCAAAGCGGGGCCCAAGTTGGTCGCTATCTCCTATTAGCTGTCACTAACTGGTGTTAGTGACAGCTTGGTAATAGGGAGATAATTTTATCTCCGCTTTCTTGGCTTTTAAAGCCAAAAAAGCCGAGATAAACCCCCTTGATAATATGCCCCTAAATTAACAAAAAACACCTCACCTGCCTGCTGTGAGACTCTCCTTTTATTGTCCTAGTGGTGAGCCACTGGACCAATACAAAGAGGAGGTCGCACTCTTCAAATTTCACAGGCACTTTTGTGAAAAGCACAGGCTTTTTACAAAACTGCTGATTTAGCAATTTTTTGGGACATCAGTAAAATGCAAAATCTAGGAGGGTCTGTGTATGGAAGGAGGCCATCCACTGGCCCTTGTATTCCATTGTGGTGTAGCCTTGAGACGAGTGTGTAGTGAGAGACGTGTCAAAAGCTGTGGAGAGATTGAGCAGGAGGCTGTGGTGTCTCCGTGCCAAGGATGGTCCAGATACCATAAGTGGATGCAATGAGGGCAGTTTCTGTCCTGTGTTTGCTGCAGATACCTAATTGCATGTTGTCCAGTAGTTTGTGATGTTCTAGGTGTCTAGAGAGTTGTTTGTTTATCACGTTCTCCATCACTTTGGCGTGGAAAGGAAGTAGTGAGATGGATTGACAGTTGCTGAGGTCGCTCGAGATATCCAATGTTTTCTTCTGGAGGGCATTACCTTCTGCATGCTTCACGTTGACCAGGAAGACTTCACATTTAAGAGATGTGTTGATGATGGATGTGACTGTGGAGCTTTATGTTGATGTAATGGGGTCATTGGTCTGTGGGGGCTCGGATTTCATAATCGCGGCAGTGTCCTCGTTGGTGAGTGGTTTCTAGTCTGTTAGGTGATTGTCATTGCTTGTGGTGTTGGGTAGTTAGTCAATGATGTCTTTTAGGTTGGGTTGGAGGCTGAAGTTGCTGGAGATCTTTGTAATTTTGTTGTGGAAGAAGTTGGAGAGGTTGCGACAGAGTTCTTATAAAGGTGTGATGGTGTTGGTTGTTGTTCTGAGGCTGGTGAATTCTTTAATGATGGTGAAAAGTTATGTGCAGTTTTGGAGCAGGTTTCTATCCTCAGTGTCCGGGCTTTTTTCCTTGTTTCTCTAATTTGGTGGTGGTAGTATCTGAGCATGGCTTTGTATGCATTTCTGGCTGATGTGCCAAGGCAGGTTCTCCATTTCTTTTCCATTTGTTTGTAGTAGTGTTTGGATTCTCTGAGATCATCGGTATACCAATGGCTTGAGTGTTGGTTCTCCTCTGTTTGATGTCATTGAGGGGTGCTAGAGCGTCAGCGTAGCGTGATATCCATTCATGGAAAGTTTATGTTGTTGTTTGGTTGATCCCCAGGATGTTGGTATAGTATGCTTCAATTATTTTATTCCAGCTTTGTCTTATGGTTTGTGGTATAAATGGAGTGGTGGCTGGTGGTGTGTTGATGAGGAAATGGTATGTTGGGGTGAGCGGGTGCTGTGGCTAAATTTGATCTTATTTCTGGAGGTGACTGTGAGGTCCATGGTGTATCCTTTCTTGTGTGTTGGGCCCTGGATGAGATGGGTGAGTTTGATTTTGTTGAGACCTTCGAACAGGGCTGCAGAACTGGGGTCTTTGGCGTCATTGAGGTGGAAATTGAGGTTGC
This sequence comes from Lissotriton vulgaris, assembly GCF_964263255.1. Lineage (NCBI taxonomy): Eukaryota > Metazoa > Chordata > Amphibia > Caudata > Salamandridae > Lissotriton > Lissotriton vulgaris. The sequence goes on along the minus strand of NC_141689.1, from coordinate 1,757,374,699 downwards.
CGAGGAGGATAAAGTAAGTTGAGCTGATGCGAGAGGGGGGCCACGAAGTCTATAATGCGGTTGCAGGAAGTGGTATGCGGTCTGGGGGTGTGCATGCAAGGGTTCTGCTGATGGTGGGTTTTCCATTTGTTTGAAGTGCAAATGTTTCCTGACTGGTGTATTCTTGTCTGCAGATGGAGTGTTGTGAATTATCCCCTGTAGACGATGGCAAGGCCTCCTTCTGGGTTGTGTTGTGTGTCTTGGTGCGCTATGCTGTAGCTCGTCGGGATGGTTGGGGCGATGACAGATGATGACCTTGTTTTGAGCCAGGTTTTGGGATGAAGATGATGTCTAAGGTGTGTGTTTTATTGAGGTCCCAGATCTCTGTGGCATGTTTACCAAGGGAGCATATGTTGAGGAGCATGCAAGCGAGGTGGGGAGGTGGTGGGGTTTTGGTGCATGTAGAGGCCTGTGTGGGGATTGTACGTGGAGCAGTGTTGTCACAGGTGAAGAGACAGTGAAAGCATGTGAAAGGTCCTACCATTGTGTGAGACGAGGAGGCAGCAGTAGTGGTGGCTAGGATTGAGTACATGGAGATTGTTGATGATATAGCTGTGGTAGTCAGTCGGACCAGGTTTCGTGGTGCTAGGTGCAATCCAGGAATAGATAGATTCAGGTGGGCTTGCCTCCGGCACACCAGCGTATGCCTGCTGAACACAGTCGCGCAGTGGCCCCATTATGTAGGTTGTGAGGGTGAGGGGCACATGGAGGGGGGGTTAGTGAAAGGGAAGGTAGAAGGCCTGGGAAGCGGCAGACACTCTAGGAGAGCAGGTGAGGAGCAGAGGAAGGCGGTAGAAGAAAAAGCACAGAAGGGTAGAGGAAATGGCCAAGGAGGCAAGGGGGAGAAGGAGAGTGACAAAATAGGCAAAAAATGGTCAAAAGAGGCACAAAGAGGCAAAAAGAAGCAAAGTTAAGGTAAGTGTTCAAAGACTAAGGAAAGTAGCAAAAAACTGTGAAGTCAAAGGTGAGAGTGGAGTTTGCTAAAGAGCGTAAAGGAGAGACGCCAAAGAAGAGCACTGAAGGAGCACAAAAAAGCAGGAAGCATGGAAATCGCTCAAATCAATCAAAGGGTCTTGTATAGCACTGCTTGTCACCCCAGGGGGTCTCTTGGCACTGGGTGGAAGTGCAGGCCTCATTCGGCAAGGTGGTGGTAGAAAAGCCAGGTATTGAGCTGTTTTCTGGAGTCCTTCAGGGATTAGGGCAGTGCTGAGGTGGAGGTTGTTCCAGGACTTCGGATTGAGGTAGGAGAATGATCGACCTCTAAATCAGTTGTGATGGATGCAAGGGATTTAGACCAAGGCGAGGGTGGAGAAGCGGAGCTCTCTGGTTGATCAGTTGAAATTTAGTCATCTCTTGATGTAGGCAGATCTGGTTCTGTGGAGGACTGTGTAGGGGTGCATGGGGAGCACAAAGAGCAAAGAGTGTGAAAGTAGACCAAGATGGCACAGAGCACGAAAGAGTGCAGTGGAGCAGAGGCATAGAAAGGGAAGTCAAGACAACAGTGAAGAACAGCAGGAGCGAGATAGGGTCTCGACGTGCTAAGGCTGGGTCCAAAATTGGTTGGAGGACCAGTCCTAGATAAGTGAGGGGCAGGCGCGCAACACCCATTGAACTCACCGGGCTTCAGCCCCCCCCCGTCGTGTGTGGCAGCCCGGGATGAGACAGATCCTGGGCACACACAGAGCTGCTCCCGAACGTTTCACAGTTCTTTAAAAGACCATTTGAATGTTAATTAGGCCTTGCTGTTGTTTCACCCCTTGTTGGAGGCCCTGCAGCTCCACTCTGCCTACTGATTAAAGGTTCAGCCCCCCCCCCGAAATTTTTTCTTAGCCCCCCCCCCAAAATTTGGCTCTAGTTCGCCTCTGGTGAGGGGTGGGAGCAGGGCCTACGCATCTACTCAGTGGGGACACACAGTGGCTGTTATTAAGGATGCCCGAAAACGGGGAAGAGCGCAGGGGGGATGTGGGCGGGGCCAGGGATGGGTGAGAGGAAGACACAGGAAGCAGCAGATGACACATGAGAGCAAGTATTGAGTGGGGGAGGCGGGTGGGGGAAAATGTACAGGAGAGGATAGGAAAGGGCCTGGGGGCAAAGGAGAGAAGGAGACAGGCAAAAGAGGGAAAAAAAGTTTAAAAGATGCAAAGTAAAGGCGAGAGCTGGGACTTGGCAACAACAGCAGAAAATATTGTAACATCCATGTTGATCAGAGAGTGCAGGACGAGCATTACACATAAAAAAAGTAATAGTTTCCATACTTTTTTTCTTTATGGACATACATGAGATGTGCCCAAGCTTAAACTTAGTTGTGAAAAATATTTGGCCTGTGATGCTAAGGCCCACAGGAAGTGGAAAAAACCCTTGAATCAGTAAATATCAAAATGGGAGAGTGATGTGCACACTGACACCTAGCATATTATGGGACAAGTTACTGGATTCAGGTGGCTGAACTATACCGAAGTCATGCTGCCTAGAAAAATGACCAACTTTGAACTGCCTATTTATGGTTATGAGGGAGTGCTGACAAGGACAACAAAGCTAAGCGGAGGAATGGTTCCGGATTAGGGATGGCCCCGACAGCCTTTCCACTTCAGCTCATTGAAGGGCTTATCAAAAAGATAAAATTACCTCAGCAATATGACAAGAGATACATTTTGTAAATGTCATCATGGCTGCCTTTGAATGGACTTGCAGTATTACTGTCTATCTTCTTTAGATGAGACAAGAATTTTTGTTTTGCTGGGGAAGCATAGAACATAGAGACTGTTAGACTTAATAGTATCTAGATGCAAGGAGGAGTCTGCTGACATGAAACTGACTGACCGCTTCGAATCGTTTGCTATTAAGACAACCACATCAAGCAGTTTACCTTTCATGGTTTGGATGAACTATCCAGAACATTCCCCAAATCCTATGCATAGTCTAGGCATAAAACATGTCAGTTCTGGAACTGGAATGTGAATATTCCTCAAATTTGGAGGCCATTCCATGTTTGTGCATGAATTGCCTGTGATAGTGATCGATGTCTCACCTGAGTTTCTGATCTAAAACATATCTAACATCTGGGTAGAGGCTATATTTCCTTAGTTGAGGGGGAGTGTAAGGTGGTAAAGAGATGATTACCACAGGAAATTCTTGAAAGGCTCTCTCTTTCCTTCCCTTTGCAGCCCCCTCTGTTGACTCTAGGGAAAATTAACATACAAGGACGGTAACAAGGACAATGTATACCATAGCATAGAAATAAAGAGTAATCCCTTCTCGAAAACTCATCTGCGTCCTTCCCACCAGAAGGAAGTCAAAGCTATATCCATTGTTGGTACATAAGTAAGCCATTCACAAACCCATCTCTTCCAGAATCTAAAAGTTAAGATAGACCTGCTACCACCTACCCAGACACTCCAAAGTTCTCAAATGCAGTCACCCACTGTTTAAGCGCATTGGGCTTGGGCAAGGTAGCATATACCTTTGAATAGCCCAAACCTCACTGAAAAATATGCAAGATTTATCTTTCATGGTATTGTTGCAAACAAATCTATCTATCTATCTATCTATCTATCTATCTATCTATCTATCTATCTATCTATCTAAATGTGTAGCACTCACTCTAGAGAGGATTAAAGGTAGGCACATCACAAAATTATGACGAGCACATATGAATTTGCGAAATGGAAAATGCCTTAAACTTGCTTAATAAGCCAAGTTTGAAGCCTCTTTTAAAACAAAAAATTATTAGGTGTCACTCTCAGCCACTCAATCAATCAATGAAGCAGTACTTATACACCCTTAGGCGTATCCAGGTGCTGAGATCTCATAGGTCTTTAGTGGAAGAGCCAGGTCTTAAGTCCCTTTCTGAAGTCAGCAAGTGAAGTGAAGGGAAGTTCGAAGGTGGAGGTTGTTCCAGGACTTGGCGGCGAGGTAGGAGAAGGAACTACCCCCTAGATTCGTCAAAGTAACGTTTTGCGAGTCCTTAATAGCGAGTTTTAAGGAATCGCTATTAAAGACTCGCAAAACGGGATGCATGTAGAAATCGCAATATTTTATACGATTTCTACAGCTTCCTTATTTGGGATTCGCTAATTGCGAATCGCAAATAAGGAATGGCTTTCCCATTCATTCCTAATGGCCTAAAGGTCCATAGGAATGAATGGGGAGTCATTCCTTATTTGAGATTCGCAATTAGCGAATCGCAAATAAGGAAGCAATTTCAAGGGTGCCAGGGTGTCCAAAGGACACCCTGTAGCACCCCTGAAATGGCAATGTACACTGGTGTTGCGCACACACATGTCCAAAGCACATGTGTGTGTGTAACATACAACTTAGAAAAATGCACTAAAGTGCATTTTTCAAAGTTTTTGCTATTTACCACGTAGTTAGACTTCGCGGTAAATAGCGGCCCCAGATTGCGAATTCGCAATTTTTAAATGGTTAATGAATTGCATTTAAGGAATCTCAAATTGAGATTCCTTAAATGCAATCAATTGCAATTTAGTGATTTCTAGAATTGCGATTTTTGCATTTGGGATGATGAATCCCAAATGCAAAAATAGCGTCGCAAAGGGCCAGATTCTCAGAATCTGGCCCTTTGCGAGCCGAATTTACTTTGATGAATCTGGCTGTACGTCAGCTGTGGCTTTAGCAGATGAGGGGACATGGGTGAGGACAAGAGAGGTGGAGATCAGTTGTCTGGTGAGTCGGTGCAAGGTCAGGCGGTGATTGATGTAGGTTGGTCCCAGGTCGTAGACTGGCATCTCTTCTGGAAGAGGAGCCAGTGGAGGTTTCTGAGGTGGGGGTGATGCTGGTCCTTTTGGGGAGGTTGAGGATGAGCCTGCCTTTTGTATTCTGTATAGTCTGGAGTCGTTTTTGGAGATGGGTGGTGGTTCCAGTGTAGTATACATTACCTTAGTCCAGTTGGCTGGTGGCGAGGGCTTGGTGGCTGCTTCCTTGGTGTTGATGGGAATTCATCTGAAGACCTTTTGAAGCATGGGGAGGGTGTGGAAGCAGGAGGACGATACAGCATTGACCTGGGGCTTCATAGAGAATTTGCTCTCTAGAGTGATGCAGAGTTTGCGGGTGTCATCAATGGGGGTCTGTGAGGGTCCGTGTTCAGTGGGCCGCAAGGTTTCATCCCACGGTGAGGAGTTGTTTCCGTAGGTAAGTACTTTAGTCTTGTTCGTGTTCAGCTTCAGATAATCAGACCTCATCCAGTCAGAGATCGTTATTTCTGGTGTTCCGGAAATTTAAGCTGGTGGTGGCAGGGTCTTCCGTGAGAGAGAGGATGAGTTGGGTGTGGTCTGCGTATGAGATGATGTTGAATCCATGGGTGCAGACAATGTCTGCCAGAATTCTCATATAGGAGGAGCCTTGGGGGTGCCTCAGAGGATGCACTTGGGCTCGGAGGTGAGGAGCAGTAGGCAGATTCTCTGAGTGTGTCCAGTGAGGAAGGAGGCAATCTACTTGAGGGCGTCTCCCTGGATGCCAATGTGGTAGAGTCTTCTGATGATGGTGTGGTGGGATAGAATGTCAAATGCCGCTGAGAGGTCAAGGAGGATCAGGGTTGCTGCCTCACCTCGGACGAGGAGGTTTTTGATGTCATTGGTTGCAGCTATCAGAATGCTCGGGTGCTATAGTTAGTGCAGAATCCGGATTGGGAAGCGCCGAGTAGGTTATTTCCTTCCAGGTGTTCAGGAGCTGGCGACTGATGGCTTTCTCCAGGACCTTGGCGAGGAAAAGGAGCAGCAAGATGGGGCAGTAATTCTTGAGTTTGCTGGGGTCGGCGTAGAGCTTCTTCAGGAGAGGTTTAACCTCTGAGTGTTTCCAATGTTTTTTACATTGTTCTCCTGTTTTATTGCCATCCTGAGAGGATGCCTACCTGTTTTGCATAACTTCATTGTGTTTTTTTTCTAGTTTCCTGTTGGAAGCATAATTTCTTGCATCATGCTAATTTTCGAAATATTCTTCAACTAACCTTTGCCCCCCACTCTCATTTTTAGACTTCACATCTGTAAGATGCTCCCCTTAGGAACAGCGTTTGATGGACAACCTAAGTTGTTTGTCCCAATGCCACTACGTGGTTTGTGCCGGGCTTATCTGTGCTTGTTTAGATATAGGGCCCAAAGGTGGCAAAGCACCATGCCAATCAAACTCTCGGTCCGCCTGCTCGATTCAGACAGACTGTAAGGTTTCCAATAGTGTTGCCCCTGCTGGCTCTGCGACCAGAAACCTGCACCAAGAGGATGACAGAATAGTGACTGCTAGGGTAAAAACATTAGATGGCCCGCCCTATTTAGAATGGGTGGGCTGATCTTCTTTTTCCATTTCAGGACAGCCAGGGATAACTTGGCATTCCACAATAAAAAAAATACTAATGAGCCCCACAGCTGGGAGAAAACTCATGTAGGGTCTTTAGGTATTTTATTTTCAAACCAAACGCCCAATTTAGGAGTTCAGTTTGAAAAAAAAATGTTTTTGAGCGGGCACCTGTAAAACAGCAGCTGCTCAGCAAACGTTCAGTGCCTTCACAAGAGTAACTGTGGCAGCAGCTCTTGTGAATGCACAGAGATCATTCCTGGCAGCTAGTGCTCTCCAGGTAACGCCGTCCAGCAATCTTTAAGTAGGGCCCTTACTTTGGTGAGGTTGGAAGGAGTTTTAGTCTGAATTCTAAAGGACTCATTCAGACTGAATGTTACGCTATGCCTTATTCCGAGCAGTGGGCACTTGGAATGGGGCGCAAAACCACCCTGGGGGAAAACAACCATATGCAGCAATGGCATTGTAAATGTCTGGCACAATTCATGAGCTCGCCTTAAAATACCCCACCCTAGCAATAATTAACTTCGTTTATTTCAATCATAAACCGCAGCCTTTTTATTACAAAGCCACACGAGACTTCGCCCGTCATCTCACCCTGGATGCAGGAAATGTAACGTCTCTCTTCCTCCAGCCTGAGAAAAAGCTCATATTTACACATTCCTCGCCAGCCACATGATTTTATGTGCATTATGCAGCAACTGCAGCGACTAGTTTAATGTCCTAAACAAACCATTTCCATTCGAGTCAAACGGAGAGAGAAGAAGTGCCACTCTCTCGCACAGGAAACCCCTAAAGAGCACTCAGGGTTTCACCATGCAGAGCATAATGAGTTTTACGCACAGGCAAGGAAAGCACATTAGGGTGGCTAATCCGTGCTTGGAGAGGTGACCTCTCAGCAAGCAAAAATACTTGTTGCTTTAAATCCGTTCTGCTGATAAATCTTTTACGATGGTGGTGAGCTCGATTGTAGCCATTTGTTATATATATCGTGTAACGTGCAGTACAACCGTCTGTTTCAAGAGTAGGGCGAGCATTTTTCCACTAAAACATACCCTATATGCTCTTTGCAAAGAAATAATGCTCACTGAGTTTACACACAGTCTAGGAATGGAATTATGGGAAGACGTTGTACGCCTCCCACACGGTTCCATAGCAGAGGCCACAGCAAGCCACACAGTTGGCAATTTCTTCATGGCGCTGATTTCCTCTACAGGTTCTTATCACCAGCGGGAGGCTTCTTACAGCGGACAGGTGACCAAAGTATTTCGGTCGAACCATACATGAAAAACTTTGTATAATTTCAAGTACATCGATTTCTGAGTTACTGAAATGATTTATTAAAAATGATTGCACATTTACGTGTGAACTAGTGTCATATTTGTGACAAATATGGACGTTTGCCAGAACTTGCTGAGTATGATGGATTACATACTGTGGGCCTGATTCACAAATGCACTTCGTAGTAAATGTTTTAAAACTACAAAACTTACTATACTTAATATGTGTTCTCCGGCCCAACTGCAGAGTGTCTGCACATGTGAGTATGTATTTTAGTAGTAAATGTGGAAGGGACACAGGGGACTGATTGGGACAAGGGGCAGACTTACTACTAAAGGGGATGGGTCTAGGGAAGAGTAGAGAGGTTTAGAGAGGGTCCAGAGGGGTTTAGGGTGGAAAGTTGCCCACTCACACAAGAGTAAGTCAATTGCAATACTCGGGGGTGGCGACATTTAATATACATTTTTGTTGTAAGTTCACAGTGTAAGTTTGGGAATACTGAAAGTGGTATACTTACTACAAACAGCAAACTTACTCAAAAGTGTAACTTAGCGAATCAGGCCCTCAGTATCCATCATATGCCATATGAAAAGAGCACTAGCTTGAAGCAATGCTTCAAAATTGCAGGTTAAAGTTTTCTTCAGCAAGTGCAAACTCTATAACTTCAAGTTGTCCCTAACTGAAAACATAGAACAATGTCAGTGGTTTCTGGCCATTTTCTCAGAAACAACTTTATCAAATGTGCACTAGCTGATAAGAATATATTATGGGCATCAGCACTAATCTGAAAAGGTGACACATTCAAATTAATCAGCATTCATAAAAATGGCAGAAAAGTGGCTGTACCTGTACAAACAGGTGTGCCACAATGTTTTGCACAGCCGTACATTGTTCTTGATTTGTCCCCAGGTGCAATTTTACAGAAATCGATCCATTGGCAGGCCCGTTTTTTCACTGGTTCTAGGCTAGTTACAATTTTGCTGGGCAGTTTCGTATTGGTGTTTTTGTCAATGACCAGTGAGATAATTACTTTTTCACTAACTGTATACTGGAAAAATTACATTCTTTGCCTGGCAGTCAGTTCAAATATGGGTTTACAATTTCATGGCAGTTCACATGCAGTGTTATATTCTCAAGTTAGGCCCATGTAGCAAAGCAGCTTCATTCTTGCATTGTTCTCACAATAACATTTCAGCTGTGACCTTTTGCACATATATGTGTGCACAACAATGTTGGGTTAGTTTCCCTGAAACTTAACTTGTTGACATATCAATCGTAGCACAACATTATCACAATGCCCTAAACATCATGTACAAGGCCTCTTTTTCGAACTATGTACAAATGTCAACACTAATATATACACACATTGCAAGGCTGCTTTCTATTATAAAAGATGAGCATCCTAATAGACTAGCAGAGGAGGCTCTTCAGCTGACACCAAGAGTCACTGCATGCTGAGACTTCACCATGCAGGGGTCTGACGTCTCATGAGGGGTGTCTAGTTTGTGACCAAGATGAGGTCCTTCATTCTATCCCAGGAGGTAATGGGGTTGGATTGTCCCTTTGGGGGATCTTGGCTCCACACCTACACACACTCAAGGTACACTTAGAGTAGGGTTTGCATGGTAGGAGCACAGGTGATTACTGCCTTGTGTTATATGCCTGTATATATACATTGCCATCACCATGGTAGAACTATATCTACTATTTATGCTTGTGGTGCTTGAAATCGCTTTTATCTGCTTTTGTCTATTAATCATTGAAGCACACATATTTTATACAAGAATAATGTTGGTTCAATACAACTTATTGAAAACGTCCCACTGTGTATTCTCTGTATACTTCTCTGGGAATAAGAGAGCATGTGTGACTGAGGAAAAGGTTCTGCAGTGATTCACGATCCCTGAGGGGTCAGGGTTGTAATGTTCAGTGGTTGCCAGATACCATTTGTTCCCTGGTAAGGTTAGGGGGGCTTACAGTGACACTACGGTGGTCTATCGGCCAACATATCCTGCAGGGGTGTCCGGAATCAGTCTAGACACTAAACCCATTGTTTATGTTGTCTAACAAGAGTGCAGATCCCATGGATTAGTAGGAACCACTTGAAAGCAGTTCATGTGCTCTAAGGCAAGATCCGAAATATTGTCTACATAGGGATACATTCAAATGAAATTAGTATGTAAATTTCTCACACTACATTTTTAAGTAGTGAATTAAGTAATCAAGATCTTTAAAAATATAGAAACATGAAGACTACCTGTAAGTAATTGGGCCACCACCCACTCATCTGTGTTGTATGTCTCAGTCCTTGCCCTAGGAGGCTGTAACAAGCATGACCTCCATTCAACATTCCAAGAGGAACCTGAATGCCGAGATACGATCTTCTAGATGGAGCTTCAAGAACAAACAGACAGCATTATAGATCATTAACACCAAACTCCTGGAAACTGTTAAAGGACACTACTGTCCCACAAAGGCCAAGCTGCAGACACAGGAAGCCCCACGACAATGACAACCATGGAATTGCCCAAGGCTGAATTGAAAAAATATGGGACCAGTGAACCAGAAGCTGTAGGAACAGAGGTGAACCTAGTGACAAAACCGAAGGCTATGGATGTAGCCCAAATCCAATACTCTTACTAACCGGATAAGATGACAGCCGGCCTTTTGAGGAATGATCAGCAGATCGAAGGATCAGGAAGGGCAAGAGGTCCCCATAGGCCCAAACAGGGGATCGGACCAAGAGACTCTTCCCATCACAGAGGGAATCCAAGTGAGAGCCAGGCCACAACTGGCTCAACTGGCCCTGCCAGATGCCCCATTCAGCAACAGAAGCTGCCTGTAGAAATCAAGTGGAAATACCAAGGTAAGCAATGCACAGCCCCCCCCCCCACCCCGATTTGAAGCAATAGAAGAAATAATTGAAGCCTCCATAATCCTCTAAGTACAACCAGGACAAAAGGCAAATTGGTAGCCAGATCTGTCCCCATGGGAAAGCCACTGAGCATGAACAACCCCATATATGAAGGTCGACAGCGCATGACCAAGCACAGCCAACTCACAGTATCAAACAAAGGGGACCAGGACCGTAACAAAGTCCAAAGCCCAGCAAAAAAATTGTTAGGAACTTTTTGGGGCATTTATTGACTAAAATCCAGACACACCACTTTCTCTGACAGAATACAGGCTGAAAATCAAGAGCAAAACAGCTATTGCCTTTCGGGACTTCAGGTTTTAGCTCTCCAGGAGCTTTTCTTGAGTCCTCAAAGGAAGACAGACACAACAGAAGCACACATCTATGTGCAACTACTCAAAGCTATGAGCCAGGAGAAAGGCAAATCAGCACACAAGTGTAGGCAGCATGGTCGATCAATCAATCAATCAAATTCAAATTAGTCTTTATTCGATCATAAACAATCATAAAAGACACATATAACAATACAAGATAGTTAAAATTCCTTAAAATTCATAATAGCTTTTTTTTAAAAAAGGATTCTTAAGAAGAAAATAAAAATCATCTCATATAAGATCCTATTAAAATACTGGACACCTAAATAAAATACTTTCCTCTTAAAACCAAAATATTCATAAAAGAGATCATATCCATTATACACAAGTTATAGCTAGACACTTCATTCTTATAAGCAGAAAGATTAGAAAAGGCTAATAGCACACTATACTCAGCTGAATCATGTTACAGTACCATGCAAACTATTCCTTCCAAGGGCCCACATCCAACTCCAAAATTTGGCCATAGCGATAATTATGACTTTGCTAGTATCTGTTTTTAGGATACGCAAAGCCTTTTGACAAGATCTTGTTCCTAGTACAACACAAACTGACTTAAGTCATTTATGGCGAGGGCCCTTATATGCTGGGCACACAAACAGAATCAATCAATCAGCGTTTGCAAAGCTTACTCTGTCACCCCTAAGGGGGATCTGGATGCTGTGTTCCTGTTGAGCAGCAAGGTCTTGAGTCTCTTTCTGAAGTCTGCCAGTGAGGGGACTATACTGAGCTGGAGAGAGGGGGGGGGTCATTTCAGATCTTAGCTGCAATGTAGGAGAATGAGTGGCTGCCACAGTGGGTGCGGTGTATGTGGGGGTGTGTGCAAGGGTGAGTGAAGCGGAGAAAAGGTGTCTGCTGTGTTGATGGAACAACAATGGTTCAGTCAATAGTTGAGGTAGGCAGGTCCTAAGTGGTGGATGGCTTTGTAGGTATGCATGAGAAGTGTGGCTCACTGGTTAGAAGCGGCAGACCCTGAAGCAGAGGTCGGCCCAGGACCAGGGTTCAATTACTGACGCGGCAGGGTCTTGGATCAATGTCCGTGGACTCGATATTTCTCGCCTAGGTGCCTACGCTAACCATGGGTCCCACTCTGCAACTTTGGGCAATAGCTTGCTTAATCTCCACAACGGCCCTATCAGCGCTGGGGATGCCTGGCTTCACCTTGGGGGTGCCCTCTCACAGGGAAGGCCAGGACGGGTTCCCCAGCGGTATACAGCGCCAGGATGCCCCGAGTGATGGGGTAACAGTGCGCGTTACAAGTATACATACATTTACATTTACATTTGCATTTACATTTACATGAGAATCTTGAACTGGCATATTTCCTGGATGGGGAGTCACCGGAGGTCTATTAGGTGGGGGTGATGTGGGGTCATTGGGGAGGTCCAGGTTGAATCTGGCAGCAGTCTTCTGTATGCTCTGGAGACTTCTGAGGAGCTGGATGGGGATGCAGTAGTAAGAAGCATTGCCATAGTTGAGGTGGTTAGTGACGAGGGCCTGAGTGACGGTCCTTCTGGTGTTGGTTATAATCCATCTGAAGGATCTGCAAAGTGTGTGGACGTAGGAGGAGGCGGCTGTGTTAACTTGTCATTTCATGGTCAGTTGTCTGTCGAGGATGATGTCGAGGTTGTGTGCTCTTTCGTAGATGTGGGTCTAAGTTCTGCAGGCCACCAGCCGTGGTCCTATTTGGAGGTGTTCTTCTGGTACATCAGTACTTCCATTTTGCAGGAGTTAAGTTGGAGGCAGTTGTCTTTCATTCATTTGGCTGCATTGATCATGGCATTGCAGAAGTTGGCATTGGCGGAGTCCTCACTGAGCAAGAGGGTCAGTTGAGTGTCACCTGCATAGGAGATTATGTTGAGTCCACTGGATCTGATGATATCTGCGAGGGAGGTCATGTAGATGTTGAACAGGGTGGGCCTGAGGGATGATCCTTGTGATATGCTGCACATGATGTCTTTGGATATGGAGGTGAAGGGAGGCAGTCAGATACACTGTGTGCATCCTGTTAGGAAAGAGGTGAATAACTTGAGGGCATCTTGCCATATGCCTGTGTTGTAGAGTTTGTTGGTGAGAGTGTTGTGGGAGACTGTGTGGAATGCCGCATATAGGTCGAGGAGGATCAGGTCCACAGTTGCTCCACAGTTGAGGAATGTTCTGATGTTCATCTGTGGCGGCAATCAGCTTTGTCTCAGTGCTGTGGCTGGCATGGAATCCTGATTGAGAGGCATCCCGTAGGTAGTTTTGTTCCACGAATTCAGTGATCTGCTGGTTGATGGCTTTCTTGAGAACTTTCGCTGGGTAAGGGAACGGGGAGATCAGACAATAATGTTTCTGATTGCTGTGGTCAGTAGAGATTTTCTTTAGGAGGGATCTGATGTCTGTGTGGTTCAATCTGTCCTGGAAGGTTGCTGTGGAGATGAGGATGCTGGTGATTTGAGTGTTGATTGGGTTTTATGGGAGGCTGTAGGGGTGATGGGGCAGGTGTTTCTTAGGTGCCCCAAAAGTGAATGGAAGACATGATGGCTGAGGTGGTCAGGGAATGCTAGGTGGATATGGTTTGGCTGGTGTTTGCTAGTTGGATGAAGTTGTTGGAGTTGATGGTGGAGGGTTGGATATTAAAAGTGATGGAGATATTGGTAATCTTGCTGTGGAAGTAGTCTGAGAGGGTGTTGCAGAGTAATTGGGAGGGGTGGACGGTGGTCTCTGTGGCTGTCGGGTTGGTGAATTCTTCGACTATTTTAAATAGTTCCTTTGTGTGGTTGGCAGCAGAGTCGATGCGGGTGGTGATGGCTACTTTCTTGGCTACTTTGATGTGCCGAAGGCAGTTGTTGAGGCCTGTTTTGTAATCTGCTCTGACGGCTGGGTTTCTTGGTGGTATGACAACATTTCTCCAGTTGGTGGCAGTTGTGCTTGCTTGTCCTGGGGTCAGGGGTGTACCAGCTGACATGTTTGGGACTCTTATTGGCTTTTGTGGGTTTCAGTGGGGCAACTCTGTCTGCACATTTGGAGTTTCAGGCAGTGAAGTTCTGGAAGTCCTGTTTGAGGTATGCTGAGGCCTTGGGTTGGGAGTTGGTGAGAGTCTGTGGCCACTGAGTTTTGGTGACCTTGCTCCAGCTGTGGTGGGAGGAGATCTGCTGCCTGGTGGTGGTGTGCTGGGCATCAGTGATGGCACTATTAGCACTCTGGTTGTTCTTTAGAAGACTCCAGGAGGCTGCAGTAGAACACAGGGGAATCAACTGGCAGGCTGTTCCTGTTGGTAGTACATGTTTTACTGAGAATGTCAAGCTTAAATCTCATATGGCTGAGAAACATAGTATGCTGTCTTTTTAGCTTTTGGATCACATTCTATAACCTCTATGGGAAAATCACAAGAGAACAGTTTTCTCTCTAATAGGATTTTTGTACTCCCAGCGGAAGGCTTCTTCATAGGGTAAAATCACCCCAGAACACATCTCAATTCCTAAATTTAGTATGGCACCATCAACAAATGATTTTTCATTTCTGTGACCCACATAACCTGCAGTTTACTACAATGCATTTCAGAGGGATGCTATCATGTATCTTTGTACCATGATGATTGCTTTCTGGTTGAAGTGCTAACAGCCAATCTCATCTCACCATGGGATCTGCACGTAGGCTCCACCCAGATATTCTTATTTGCTTTCCCATGAATTTCACAACAACTACTGTGGATTTATACCAAATAACAGAAAGATTGATCTGTGAACCAAACTCTACCTTTCTGGCAAACGTGGTGTAATTCCGTCCAGCGGTTCAGGCTATAGTCGTGTTCAAAGCTCCTATGGGAATTAAAATGGGAAATCGTACCTTTTTGACCACCTTTTTATCTGCCTCCACTTGATGATTCACCCAGAAACTTTCCTTGCACAACAAGACTCACTGTGGCACTGTTTTGGGAATATGTTGTGAAGGTTCATCAAAGACATCAAAGATATAGGCAAGTCAAAAAATGCTTTTTCTATTGATACATGGTCCTAACATCCCAGGGATTTGGCAGAAATGAACGCAGGGGTCCCGGGGACCACCAGCTCCCAAGAGCAAAATGCAAGGAGGGGGTCCGCACCCACCCCTTGGAGCAATAGATGGCCCTGGAGACTGCCACCCTCCTGGGCCAGTTCCTGCTATGTTGCGGGTGCCCACCCCTGGGACATAGCTATTTACTATGGCTTGGCAGGAGATTAACAGCTCCTGCCAAGCTATAGCAAACTGTGCTCCACTTTCAGCAAGCAAGAGCATTAAAGGTGCCCTCACTTGCTGAAAGCGGAGCACACTTGCTTTTACACCATTTGCTTTTAGACCCTGAGGTGCCCCGCGTGACTCCAAAATGTCAGCCGTCCCTCCCATTTTCAGGTATAGCGCGGGGTTCGCCCAAGACGCACCCTGAGGGGGTAAAGCAGTAATGGCAGGGTCCCAGGAAGGGTCTTAGAAATCCTTGAAAAGGACCCGGATGTGAGGACTTTTCACTCCAAGGAGCTCTGAACCTGGAGTCTGTTCCTTCCTCACCACTCTTCTCACCATCTTTGTCCCAGTGGCCAGCTGGAGAACATTGCTGAATGGTCTCCCCAGTAACACCAGGACCGATGTCTCTCCTGACCTTACTTCCCTACCCCCTACCCCTCTTGAGTCTTGACTTTGGATCACATCCTGTTCCACTCTCTATTCTGGTGGAACCCGAAATGCATACATGGCCAATTCCCGGTGGAGCTGCATGGACAGCCTTAGGGGAGATTGGCTCCGGCACACCGCCATGGAAGTCATGTACCCAGCCGGACCACTGACATTTGTCTCGTTTCTTCCCTGCCGCTGCTTTTGCTCTTTAATTGTTTTCCCGTTGAGACCTAGCTGTTTGGCTGATGCCCAGTGGAGGTACCTGATAGCTAAAGAGGAGATGTACTGTGGACTTCCCCCTCGGTCGTCACCTACTCAGCTGGACTTTGGGCAGACCCTCCTTCGTCTCTCCATTCTATCTAACTCATGCCCCTTTACTCCACCCCCTTACCCCTTCTAAACTCCAATTATTTTGTCTTCCACACTCTTGAAATGTTTTTCTAGTAACTGATGTAAGGTGTAACTGAAGTAATTTTATAATTTCTATGGAACCTTATGTAAAGTGCTCTGATATCTCCGGGTCTAGCCAGAGCTATATAAAACTTTTTAAATAAATAAAAAATAAAAACAGGGTGCAGCATGTTTAGCAACTCCTAGAGTGTAAACGCAGTGCTGGCTCCCGACTGAGGTGGAGAGCTAGCAGGGGATAAGGAGGGCCTTGAGACTCCCCTGTGGTCTCCATTAGTGGCGAGTGGGTGCTCTGGTGGAACCAGGGCACCCACAATTGGTGCCGGGCCTGGGTAATGGTGTACCCCAGCTCGAAATCACCCCAGGATGGTGGCCACGAAACCCCTCAGCCCATTGTTTCTTAAAAAAATAAAAAGGCCGGAACCCTGGGCCGAAATCAACCCCTACCTTTTATTTATATAAAAGAAAAGGCTAAGTCCCGGGGTTGGAGTTCCCGTGGCCTGAAATCGGCGACTGAGGGGGCCTCGCCCCCCCTCACTTAAAAAAAGGCCTCATCCCAGGGGATGTGATCCTGGGGGGTACAAAATGGCTCAGGGATGGAGGACACTTGGACCCCTCCACAAATTTTTTTTTTAAAGCAGAACAAAAAATTACTTGTGAGTTGCTGGAGGCCATGCCCCCTTTCTCCACCACTCTGCAAACATGCCTCCTAGCACACTGCTGGTTAGAATATAAAGTCCTCTTGCCTCCAGAGGGTCCTTATGGGTCAACAAGCCCTTTGTTATCTCTAGTAAATCCTACAGAGCACGATTGCTGAGAGGACTTCAGAGGCTACACACCCTCCCTCAACCACTCCACGGATACGCCTCCTGACACATTGCTGATTGAGGGATGAAGTCATCTTGGATGCTGAGGGTTCTTGGGGAGTCAATAAATCCTCCTGTTGCCTCCAATAAGTCCAACACAACAGGATTCCTGAGAGCTAGTCAGAGACCCCACCCCTGTCTTCGTTACTGTACATGTGTGACTACCAGTTAAAAAAAACATACAATTCATTTAAAAAACCAAAGGTTACAGGGATGTTATAGTTAGGCTCAGATTTCACTTGTACGAAACCACTGAAATTCAGCAGTTACAGTTATTTGAGCTAACTATTACTACACCCCTGTAATGCATTGCTTATGACCTCACATATTACATCACTCATGACAAGGTCAGTGACATCATTGATGCCATCACTGGTGACATCATCTGCATTCCACTCATCCACCCTCTTACAAACCCACACAACCACTCACATACCCATTCACAAATCCATACTTTTACTCGCATACCCACTCACTCCTATATAAAGACAATCACACACCTACCTACTCACTCATACATAACTCACACAACCATTCCTTCACCCATACAGCCACTTATACAAGCAGTTACCTGGATAGCCAGTTACATACCACAAACACACCTATACAGCTACTCACATACATAATTATTTATTTTAGTCACTCACAACCCTACTCACGCACCCATACAGCCTCTCAACAGAGGCACTCCGTCATCAATACACTCACACACTCAGTCACCAATTCACACAGCCACTTACATACCCATTCACACAACCATACAATCGCTCACACATCTGCTCACTACTCACCCATACAGCCATTCGTGTAGACATTAACTCTCCAATACAGCTACTCACACACCAGCTCACTTAACCCAACACTCACTCAAACAGCCACACACACACTCACTCATACAGTTGCACACAGGCAGTGTCACCCACTTACCCACCCATAGAGCCACTCATATTGCCACTCACTCACTCACTCATATAGCCACTGACACACCCACTCACTCATTCTTACAGCCACTCACATTGTTAAATATTGCAGGGATTTGTTAGCATGAGCTGAAAGCCATTTTGTATTTCTGGCAGCCATCTTGTTTGCCATGTGCTGCCACGTGCTTGCTATGTGCTTTGCCCTCCCTCAGTGTTGACTGCTCTTGTAATCTGCCTAGAAACAAACTATATTTAGCATTTTCCACCTTCGCACATGCTCAGAAGGGTCTAGGTAGTAGAATGCACCTGCTCTTCTTGTAGAACTGACAGGCTATTTTTGCTGCTGTATGGAGAAGTAAATCTCTTCCCACTTTGTTGAGCAAGCAGATCTTGTATGCTCATATTATCCATTTTGCATGCCTACATGTGCCAGGACTGCCCCTTGGTCTTATGCTGAATATGTAACCCTAAGCATATATAAGGCCTCTGTTTTCTGTACTCCTCAGACTGCCTCATTCAGTTGCTAAGGCTTCTCTGTGACGTAGTCTCCCCCATTTGAGGTTAGTAAAGATGTTACTTTTATATTTCAGCTTCTGTGCCAATTTCTTCTCTGTTGGTTTAAAAGGACCAGGTATCAGTGGGAACCCCTGAGAAGGTTTCTATTTTCTACAAATGGCGCTACAACGTGGACCTCATCGGAGAAGTGGCTATCTAAGGAGTGATCTTGTCAGGAGACAGAAATCTACATAGGGGGGCAGGACAGGTCTCTACTAAGGAGGTACTCTGTGCACGGAGATTCTGGGGATTCTCTGTCTCTGCAGCTCAGTATATTTCTGGTCTTGCTGATTTTGATCCTCCACATGATGTTTACCACTCCTGACTGACAACCTTATTAGCGTGAATACTCTAAAAAAGACCGTTAGGTCATTCAGAACTTGGCAGTTAGAATTTGGACACCATTTGATTGGTAAGAGTCGTTCTGTGGCACTTGCTGTTTGTTTTTGATGCCTTGGATTGGTAAGGTAGTTTAGTAACGCTTACTGTGGCTTTGGATTAGTATGATTGGCCAAAATTTGTATTTGTATGTATGTAATATGTAAATTGCAATTTATATAGGCAGGTAATGAGGAGATTTTTCTCTGTTTTGAATTGTTTTGAACGGTGCAACGTACGCAGAGTACCTTAAGCGTTACTTTGATTATAATATTTGCACATTTTGAAATATTTTTGGCTTGCCTGTTTCAAGCACACATCGGAGAATGTGGTGCTTTTTGGTGGTACCATAGTGAGATGTGAAGTGAATTAGCCGGCTCCCCTGAGGGAATACCTAAATAGGTTTAGGTATAATAACATATTTCTGCCTTGGTGATTCCGTATCCCCAGGGAATTAAAATATGACAATAATATAAACAATAATCCTTTTCTGCGCACTTTTATACATGGAGATATGCAGAGCGATTGTTTGGTGTTCTGTCAGCCAAAGCTAGTGAATTGAGTGTATTTTGGCTCCTTGAAAATGAAACAGTCTGTTGGGCTATTTTTTTTTGCAGACTTTTGAAATACTATTGAGAAGCTCTTCTTGTAAATACGACTTACAACTGGTATTTACAAATGGTTTGGTTTAAGTACATTCTGTGGGATGTCCTTTCTTTCTGTCCTAAGTGTTGATCTGTGGTTTAGTCATGTGTTTAAATGTCTATGTGGTTCGTTGTTTTACATTAGTGATACTTCAGTAAGTAAATAGTGATTGCGCTATTTTTTAAATAATGGCTCTTACTCACGCTGTATCATGTGTGCTGAGTGTATAACCCTTCTGTATATGTCTGGAATGAGCTCAATGTGTTTGTTTGTGTTTTCTTGCTGTCATCAGTCTGGTATACAAAATGTCATTTAATTAATATTAAATACAAATTTAAAAAAAATCCAGAAATGAACCATATGATATGCTAAATAACTATATGTTACTATTAGATTGATAAGAGTAAGCAACTATACACATGTACAAACTGACAATGCTTAAAAGATAAACTTAGAATTCACATTGAATAGGAATAAAATAGGCCCCAAAAAAACCCATCAATTGTGTGTTTTTGCAATAAATAATCAATTATAAAATGTTACAACATTTTCCTTAGATACATTGTGTTAGATATAAACAGGCAAACACATCATCTGAGTAAATTGGATGTTGTTGAACTAAAACACATATTATAGAACATGCATTGAAATGCCTCAGTTTTAAATAGACAGTCACTGTGCTTCCATTTCGACACTAAAAAATCTTTACAACAACTGTGTTTTAACTGCAGCTTAGCAGCAGCTGTTGTTTTGATTGTAGGCCACGGACAGACAGGAATGTTGACTCAGCTAGGATTTTGTCAGTTAATCACGGGGTAAAATCCTGCATTTCAGACTGCTGTTTTAAAAACTTACAAAATCAGGTTCATTATTTTAGATAACAGGAACACATTTAAAGTAGGGATTTCCTTTCTTAAGGCCTTTTTACATAAGCACATTCTTGGCTCTGAAAATAAATAATGATTGTCCTTTTAAAAAGTGGTGAAAAACTTTTCATGTTTCAAGTTAGGCTTCTGTGCTTAGGCTTATGAATGAATGTGTTTAAATATGACAGGCAAGGAATGAAGCTTGCTTTTCGTATGTGAAATTATCAAAATGATTGGTTTTATTAAAAAAAATATGAAAAAATTATTTTAAAAATAAGTGCTTTTAAATGTATTTTTAATATTTATAAAGCTTATTACTCATACTGTGACCTCCTATCATTAAAATAAATGTAAGTTGTGTTATACCGCATAATGAGGATTTTTGCATATGAAATATCACTCTGCGCAGGTTTAAAAAACTGATTATTATAAGGGTATATATGATGTATTTTTTATTTTTCATTCCTGGGCTAGGTAGAGAACATTCTGAAGATGCCTAATATGCAAAACAAATATAGGATATTCAATTTTAAGTGCCCCAAATATCAAAGTCGAAATTGGGAAAAATTCACTAATTTAAAAAAGAAATTCTGCATTCAGAGCAGCTTTTAACTTGCCTTAGGCCTCAGTAAATGTATACATGTAGGTATAATACAAACAACTGACTTCTATATTGTTAGACAGGTATACTGCACACTGCTTATAATTGAAAATATGTATAAAAAATGAGCAGAAGTTATTTTCTTAACTCTAAACTGACAAACAGGGGAATGGGGCTGCATTCACACACAGAAAAGGACAGCTGGGAAGAGTTCAAATTTTCAAATTATCTTTATTCGACTTAGTTAAAAGTCATACAAAGAAATTAAAAAACATTTCATGCGGGAATTTTTAGGAACATTTCATACATATTAAAATATGACGATAAAAACAGTTACATTTCATACATATTAAAATATAACAGTAAAATCGATTACAAAAGCAAATGAAGGCATACGATAGTTAAAAGAAAAGGGAATAACAATAGTTCTAATGGGTATGTTTTTTCATCCTAGCTGCAGCTACCAAGAAGTTAGCTATTCAAAAGCTAATGCGTGGGTTAGCCAATGATTGTAAAAAGAGCAAGGCCGGTCTCACTTGTGTGAAGCCCGCCTCCTTCAAAACTGGTACCAAATATTTTTTCCTTGGCTCTAAATAAAACCCGCAAAACATAACAAAATGCATAGTATCTTGGGGTGAGAAATGATCACAGCTGCAGGGTGGAGCTAGGTCTGGTTTTTCCCATGTTTTAAAAGTGCCTAAATAAAAATGTAACAAATTAAACCTAAACTTAATTAAAAGAAACCTATGAAATGAGATTGTGACAAAACCAAGATAAGGAGCGAGCGAAAATGAGTTGACTAGTAGATAATGGCCCCTAACTGATGGTTTCACTAACTCCCTTTCCTCACGGGATGCTCGTGCCCTCCCCATAAAGTGCTTTTTAACCTGATCAATATCTTGGGCCTTAATGTCTTGGGGGGAGGTAAAAAGCTCTGGTCGCCCCAGATCAGAAAATGCCTTCAACAGATAGGTCAGCCAGGGAATCTTTTTGAAGTGATCTAGGGACAGGACGTCGGACATGATCTTATGGTTCAGCGGAAGGTCTTCGTTGAGCCACGTCTTCAACCAAAAGATTAGGGAAGCCATGTTCAGCCCATCAGTTAGAAAATCTAGGCCCACCTCAAAGTGTATAGAATAGGTTGGTGTTGACTGCGGCACAGAGAGAAGTGTTCGTATAAATCTATTCTCCACTCTCTGGATCGATTCCACATTTACATAGCCCCAGAGAGGAGAACCATATGAGGCAAGGGCGACCGAATTGCTCTTGTAGATTTTTAACAGCGCTTCCATTGGTCTAGCCCCCAACCTGCCCGCAAAGCCCATAAGGGCAGACGATGATCTAATAACCGCCAACCTCTTCGCCCTTACTTGAGGACCCCAGGTTCCTCTCTGGTCGAAGAGGACTCCCAAGTAGGGGAACGTGGGGACTCTAGACACCATATCTCCTCTACAGGTGAAGGTTTTTGATCTCCTTTTGAGGCTTTCTCGTCCCACCACCATGGTATGTGACTTGCTAGCATTTATTTTTAGGTCAAGCTGTTCCATGAATGTGCCGAAGTCATTCAAGAGGCGTTGAAGGGCGACGCCTGTGCGCGCGATTAGCACGGCATCGTCCGCGTACAGGAGCGCTGGGATCTTAACTGCTCCTGCACGCGGAACGTCTACATCCTCCTTCTCCAAATATGCACCCAAGTCATTAATGTAAATGGTAAAGAGCAAGGGGGCCAAGATACAGCCCTGCCTTACCCCCTTCAGGGATTTGAAAAGGGCCGTGCACCTACCCTCGTTTGTGACCCGTACAGCCGCAAAAAGCTCCTGGTGTAGGGAAGCCATGAACCTTACCAATGCCTCGTCGATCCCCATCCTCAGCAAGGCCGTCCATAACTTGGCCCTGTTCACCAAGTCGAAGGCCGAGGAGAGGTCCATAAATGCTAGAAATAAGGACCCCTCCTTGGCCACCGTATACTTGGATATGAGCAGGTGCAGGTTAGAGCATTGTTCAATTGTGCCTTTCCTTTCTCTAAACCCATACTGGATCTCTGACAACCCTCCACAACTTTCCACATTGTCCCTTAACCTGGACAGAAGGACTCTCCCTAAGATCTTCACTGACGAGTCCAAGAGGGATATGGGCCTATAACACCCAGGATCGTCCCGCTGGCCCTTTTTAAAGATGGGGACGATGGTTGAGATATCCCATGAGGATGGTGTGGGGTTGCTATTAACAGCAGTAAAAACATTGGCCAATACCTCTGCCCACAGCTTTGGGGAATGTAAGAAAAAGTCGGCTGGCACCCCATCGGGGCCCGGGGCCTTATGCTTGGTTGTGGCCAAGATCGCTTTCTCCACTTCTATGCTCAGGAAATGTATTGGAGTGGCGTCTAAGATGGTCAGCGAGGTATCTTGGGTTGCCTGATCATTATCTTCATATACATTTTTAAAGTGGGACAACCACTTGTCGTCTGAGATGACACAGTCCATGGCCTCATTACTTTGGTGGGAAAAGAATGGTTGTTTAATTATCTCCCAAAATTTCCGACTGTCCTTCAGGACTGCTGTAGAGAGGAGATTTTCCCATGCTTCCCGTTTGATGCTATCTTTTCTTGTTTTAATAGCTGACTTGTAAATTTTCCTCAGTCTGGCAATCTCACCCTTTACCCTTGGTACTTTTTTCAAGGCTACCATCAGGGACCTATGAGCGTTGGAACATATGGTGTCAAACCAGCGCTTCTTATTCGGTACTCCTTTAAATAGTTTCGCCAAGAGATCCGACGCCACCTGGCCACAAATCGACTCAAAGGCCCCTATGGTTTCACAGCCCGGGGCACAAGGGTTCTGGCACACCTCGACCTGCTCCTTAATTTTTGCAAACACCTCCGCATAGAAGTTTTCTAGGACCACCTTGGCCCACTTAACTCTCCTGCCCTGATCAGTAGTACGCAGAGTATGCTCCAATCTCACTTTCCCCGGGATGGGCACCATATAATCTCCCAAAGCCACTTCAAGTAGGACAGGGTTGTGATCGTTATGGTGAGATGGGACGGTACAATAGGAGATCACCTGATTTAGGATACCTTGCGTGGTGAAGATGTAATCTATTATGGTTCCTAGGTTGGTGCCAGTAAATGTAGCTATTCTTAGTCCACCCTCTGGTTCATACAAATTAAAATTTGCCAGAAGATCTTCTAACTCCTCTCCTTCTGTGGTGTGTTCGAAGTGAGGTCCCTCGGGGCCTTCGCCACTTTCCTTGTAGTTAGAACTGCATGCTAACATGCAGGGATGAATGTTAAAATCTCCTAATAAAATATACTCTGTATCCAGCTGTGTGTTCTGGCTGCCTAACCTTAGTGTAACGTCTAAGGTGGCAATATTGCTACCATTATTGTCCTTATTCCCTGAATTATAAAAATTTATGTATAAAGTCCTCCTAGTGGGGTTGATCTCTCTCTCCACTATGAGGATGTTGTTCGAGTTTGTGCTAATCTCTTTTAGGGAGCCCTTCAATTCTAGAGAGAATAACATTAACAGACCCCCCTTGGCTCTGCCAGTGTGGCTAGGAATAGCTGCCTTAGTGAAGCTAGAGAACCCATCCCACCGCAGATTAGTAGCTGTATCCCAGGTTTCCTGGAGGGCAATGATGTGTTTTACAACAAAACTTGACCACTCTTTATCGTTACGTTTGGAATTGAGACCCGCTACGTTCCAACTTAGTATTTTACAAGTTTCTACGATTTTCTCCGGCACAGAATCGGTCAAGGGTGCCCCCTCTACTGCATTTAAATCAGGGGTTCCATTAGCCGATACGTTGTCCACTATCTCTACTAAACTTAACTGATCATAAGGAATATCATTCTCATTATTACTAACATTCTTGTTAAGGGGGCCGCCAACATGCTTGGCCAGTGTTTGGTCAGGAGCAATTTCCCTCTCTAGGGCAACTTGCGCTTACAGCCTCCCAAATTTATATCCTCATTCCCTTTTACTCCATTTCTAAAACCTCTGCCCCTATCTTTGGGGTTACTTATTGTGCATGGGACCCTTGTTCCATTTGTGATCGTACTTGGACCCCCCTTGCGTCAGTCGCAATCGTTTAAGTTTGCCAAGACCCCAAACCTGTTCGCTGTGCCAAACCCCCAATCATAGGTTGGGGCCCCCAATCCCCAACAATTTGTTACTGCATTCCACCCGGGTAATGGTGTATTGGGACGCATTGGGAACTGCTCATCAACCAACCAGGCTCCAGGCCCATTTCCGCAGCTCCCACGGTCGTTTATCTGGGCACCCAACCCCCACCTATTTATTGTGTTCCAGTGTGATCTAGTAGTCCTGGCAAATAACACATTCTGTTGGTCACTTCGCCCTGTACCAAATTTATTTACTGGGCCAATACTGTAATCATTATGTATAGGTCTGAGGCCCCCACCCCATCTGTTACTTCTTGTGGGCCACCCTGATCTTGGGATATTTGGCTGAATCGCGTTTTGCTGTTCACTGTAGAAGAATTTTAGGGTAAGAGGGATTATAGAACCACTCCTTCGTTGGGGGGGGGTAAATATATTTGACAGGATGTTTGGGAGCACGGCTGCGTTTGAAAAATTTAACACTACGCAGTCCCCCTTGAACTTCTTATGCCTGTTTCCTATCCATGTCATCCTCCTCGCCATTACAATTTCCCCTGCCAACTGCTCTTTCCCATGGTGTGTCATCTTCATATTACTTGTCAACCAGTGTAACGCCTTACTAGTCAGGGATGAAATAGATTCTGTCTGGCCAGGGGGTAAAGTGAGTACATTAGCTAGTACCAATACCAGTGGTGAGGCTTCCATTATAAATTGTGAGGGGTCATCCCATAGGGGTGGCGGTGTAGGTACAGTAGGTGGAGGTATGGGGCCTCATTCACTACTTCCTGGCTAAGTACAACTGGTGGTACCTGACCGGCGGGAGGGTCTCTAACAATCCTTCCTCTACAACAATATCGCCCCCAATGTTTCCCTTCATGGTATCTAGTGGTTTAGAAACGATGGTTACTACATGCTCTATTTCTTCTGCAACCTTACTTTGCAACCCTCCTATCCTTTTCACCTCTGCAGTAAGCTTGTCTATTTTCCCAATCAATGGCTTGATGATGGTCTTTATCTTTTGATCTATCATGTCTGCTATCCTGTTGAATAAGTCATCGTCTATAATTTGTCTGAGGTTATCTTCCTCAAGGTCTGGATTTTTTCCCTTGGGTTTTGGTGGGGAAACAGTCCTTTTCCTCCGTGATCGTGGCTCCCCTCATTTAGGCTGAGTTTTTCTACAGTTTCTCATCGCCCTGTTCACTGGCGCTGTGGGTAGGGTCTCCTCTGCTATAAATTCCACCTGATGCTCAGGGTCAGATTCTTCATTTGTCTCTACGTCTACCAACAAATCTACACTTTGGTCATGATTTCCAATGTCAAGGAGGTTGGTATCTGGAGTATTCGTACTAAGATCTTGCAATGGTAAATCCGACGTTTGGGCGCTAATGGAGGGGCTTGCTGGATGAAGGACAGGGGATTGGCTCAAGCCCAGCGATTGCCTTCTTTCGTTATTTATTTCATTTACTACCTGAACCATGTAGTTGTCCATGGTATTAAGCATCTCTAAGGCACCATTTGCATTTTTCTTTGGCATATTTCCAGGTGTAAATAAGCGCTGCAATACGAGACAAACAAGTATCAACCAAATAAGTGCGCGCTAAGTGCAATCTCAGGGTAACAGTTATTATATCCTTGATGGTATGGTGGTAGCACGGACAGAGTGACCGGCCCAGTCCAGTCACGGCCAGTCTCGGACTGTCTAAGACCGTCCCGCCCTTGTCTCGGGCTTCTCCCGGCGCCGACCGCGCGAATACCGTGATGCGCGGTGCAGGTCTTGGCTTTATCCCACCTGTGGGGGGCGTGGCGGGGAGGCGTCTTCAGGCCCAGGTGTGTTGTGGGCGTTGTAGTTCTATGCCCCTTCACTATCCGCGGCACCCCAGCTGCGAGCGTTTCCCGCGAAGCGGGAAACGCGAGATGTGTCTGTGCAGGCGGGCGCTGAAAGCAGGCAGGCAGCAAAGGTCAAAACGGGCCGTGGAACTCCTTAAATCGAGATGCCCAGCAGTCCGGTTTCAAAAAGACAACAGGAAGAGTTAAAAGTCAGTTCTATATTTAGAAGCCTACCGTGGCTCCCAGAGCAAGGTCTGCTTTGACATTTTGACCTCTCAAACTTTTTGAAAGATGACAGGGGAGAGAAGGAGAAGTTTTACTTTTTTGGGCAAAAGCAAGAATTTTATGCACTCATGTGATAGAAAACTATATAATGGTATATGTGCACATTGATTAACAGATAAGCTTTGCCACATATATCCAGCACTAATGCTTTTAGTCTGAGGATTACTGTAAAAGCAAAGGTAATGAAATTTAGTTTGATTTCATTCGTTTTCATGTTTCATTTGTACATTTGCTAAAAGGATTGGGAATTTGGTTATTCATGTTTTTTTAGTTCTCTCAAATGTGCTATCTAACTCCTATAACTGTGTTTATGATCAGTTGCTACAAATAGGGGTTGATACTGTTGACAGAAGTGAAACCTGTTTCAGGTTTTCTACTGCCAAAATGGGGGAGGGAGGCTAGCTCCTCTACAAATTAAGGCTAGGTAATATGTACGTTTCTCTCTCTCTTTCTCAATTTTTTTAGCCTGTCTAAGCTGTCTGTGAAATAGCAATGACACATTTAATTGGCTATTCAGTAATACTGTTTTAAACATTGTTAGCATTAATAAAATGAATAAATATATATGTTATGTTACTGCCCATCCTCTTTGATGAAATTATGACAGGATCAGTAGTCTAGATTGTTGTTCCCTTATTCTGATCCTTAAGGGGAACTAGATGTGGGTAGTTTTTGTTCTAAAATTCTGAGGTGATAACACCATTATTCTATGTTATTCTATGCTACATAGTTTTGCAAGGGCATTGCTAGTTTTTTATTAGCTAGTCTGTGTAAATAAACTGACTGTCCTTATTAGAGCTGATGTTGCATAGTTTGGATCATGAAAAGTAGAACGTAGGGAAGATGCCCTGTTAAATTGGCAGTTTTAGATTTTTCTGTTCCTCCTATAACATGAAAGCATGGTCCTAAGCATACAATGTAGGTTCTTTTATTAAGAAGAATCATTTTAGAAGTGTCTGCAGTCCTGTACAAGTAATGTAAAGTTTTTGAGCAAAAGTGTAGAACATTTCTTTTTTTTGAGGTTTTTCAGATTAGATTAGTACACAGGAGTACACCAATGTAAGGATTTAGGGTATGTCTGTGTTGTTTTTCTCTTTTCCTCACAATTTAGAAAATGAATACAGACTTCCTTGGCTGCTTGGGATTGGGTGATGTATTACTCTTGTCAGTTCACCAAAGAGTTCCTTTTGTACTTGCCAATAGGTCCAGGCTTTTGTTTTTTTTACTCTCTCATAGATAGATGAAAGTGGTTCTTGGGTGCCTTGCTAATATATGGGGCGTCCCAAGATTAGGAAGTATTCTGAGACTATCCTCTCTATTGATAGACTGTTTCTGTGCCTTGTCTAAATACCTTTTGTTCCGTCCACCGATAGATATTTTCTGCCTTACAACCATTGTCAGAGGGGCCAGGACATCAGATTCAGCCTCAGGAGTCAGCGTCAGTACCAGTCCAGCTTGAAGCCAAAGTGAAGGTAACCAGCACAGGCATTGCTGGCAACTAGGACCTCAGGGAAGGCGGAAACCCTGAGATGTAGTGTGTACCCCCTGCCACTGTCTTGGGCGAAAGACGGGGGTCACAAATCAGAAAGGAGAAATTATGAATCAAGTATTTAACGCCCAGCTGAGAGTCACACACCGACCAGAATGGCAAGGAAGCTTTGCTTGAGTTGACCCCTTTTAAAACAAGGGTTGCTTCAGAGATCCTAGCATCAGGCCTCTGAATCCTGGTCCAGAAGTGAATGCAAGTTTGCTCCTTTGTTTGTTGGTCAGGAGATACCTGAGCACACTGGATGCAATGTTTGGCCCCAACGAATGAGCAGTGCGCCAGCAGAGCAATACAGGAGTAAGGGAAGGACTTGAGTTCAGGGTACAGGTGCTGTGTCTCTGGTGCCTGTTAGATTGAAGTGAAGAAAACTGGTGCACTGCCGGAGACACTGGACAGGATCGCTAAGAGTATCGCTAAGAGCATTTGCCCTGGTGGGTGACTGTCCTATCCTGAAAGAAGAGTCTTTTTCCTTGAAACTGGGCTGTGATTCCTGAGTTGCGAGTTGTGCAGCTCCACCATGGAAACAACAAGAGCCTGCCTGTGAGATTCAAACGGACACAGGGAGAAGACTCCCCTCTCGTTGGTTGTAGAGCTGCTTCAATTTCCCCAAGAACTTCTTCTTTTTGTCAATAATGTACCCCTTTGGATGTCCCATTTTTAAGGAGGAACAGCCCTTTGCAGCTCTTCGTTCTAATTCCTATGGCCCTGTGTGGTCCTCCTGGTCCCAAATATAATTGATGTTCTAGCCCTCATAAAAGAAAAAATGGACAAGTAGCCCTGAAAATGTTTACTAGAGGATTTTAGGATTTGCTTTTGCTTAGGACTAGAAAAATTATAATTCTGTTTGTAATAGTGGTCATTACTTCCTCCTGCTATCTGTATGTTAATGATGACCCGATGCTCCGTTCCCTTTGTATTCCTGCTTATACTTTATATATACCCGTTTAATGAAATGTTTAGAATAAATGTGAATGTAAATGTAAATGTATTGGCATTTATATAGTGCACTACTTACCCGTAGGGTCCCAAGGCGCTTCGACCGCTGCGAAACCCTTCCTGGCTTCCCTGAGAGATGGTCCCTTAATGGGTATCTCCAGGGTGAGACCAGGCATCCCCGGCGGTCTGGTGGGGCCGTTAGTGAAGATGAAGCAAGCTAATGCCCAGAGTTGCCGAGTGTGATTGCTGATCAGAGTGGGCACCGAGGCGAGAGAATTATCGAGTCCGCTGACCCTGGTCCAGAAACCTGCCGCGCCGGGAATCGAACCCTGGTCCCGGGCCGTCCTCTGCTCTGGGGTCTGCCGCCTCTAACCAGTGAGCCACACTACTTCACTTATAGAATAAAAAATGCCCACCTAGCAATGAATTAGGATATTGATAAATTTATGAAAATTAATGTGCAAATATTTTCTGTGTTCCTACTGGATCATAAGAATGTCTTTAGCTCATGCTATAAGGACTATCTGTTAAATATTGCAGGTATTTGTTAGCAAGAGCTGAAAGCCATTTTGTATTTCTGGCAGCCATCTTGTTTGCCAGGTGCTGCCATGTGCTCGCCATATGCTCTGTCCTCCCTCAGTGTTGACTGCTCTTGTAATCTGCCTAGAAACAAACTATATTTAGCATTTTCCACCTTCACACATGCTCAGAAGGGTCTAGCTAGTAGAATGCACCTGCTCTTCTTGTAGAACTGACAGGCTATTTTTGCTGCTGTATTGAGAAGTAACTCTCCTCCCATTTTGTCGAGCAAGCAGATCTTGTATGCCCATATTAGTCATTTTACATGCTTACATGTGCCAGGACTGCCCCTTGGTCTTATGATGACTATGTAACCCTAAGCATATATAAGGCCTCTTTTTCTGTACTCTTCATACTGCCTCATTCAGTTGCTAAGGCTTCTGTGTGACGTAGTCTCCCTCATTTGAGGTTAATAATGATGTTACTTTTAGATTTCAGCTTCTGTGCCAATTTCTTCTTTGTTGGTTTAAAAGGACCAAATATCAGTGGGACCCCTGAGAAGGTTTCTATTTTCTACAAAATTGCATCTCACTCACCCACACAGCTACTCACACACCAGCTTATATACCTATACAGCCTCTTAAACACCCATACACGCAAGGATACAGTGACACAGCCGCTCCATAATCTATGTTAGAAGTAGTACCACTCACTAGTAGTGCACCTAGTATACTAATTTAACTTCTGTAGTAAGTTAGTATATATGTTTAACACCCATAAACTCTTAAAAACACTTACACTCACTTGATTATGTCATCAGTGATGTTAATTGAGATGTCATCTGTGATGTCACTGACTATGTCATGATTGATGTAATATGTAAGGTCATAAGCAGTGCATTGAGGGCGCCCTTGTTATAGTTAGCTCAGCTAACTATAACTGCTGAACTTCACTGGTTTTGTACAAGTGAAACCTGAACCTAACTTTAACCCTGTAACCTTTGGGTTTTTTTCGAGTGAATTTCTAAGTTTTAAAGAAATTACATTTCCTAACTATAACACCCCTGTAACCTTTGTTTATTTCAGTGAATTTCTAAGAATTCTTAATGCTAATTCCAAACTATAACATCCCTGTATCCTTTTGTGTTTTTCAGTGAATTTCTATGATTTTTAGGTCGAGCCTGAGCCAGCGCGCAAGCTTTGCTCTGGTGATCTGGGGTAGGTACGGTACAGAGGTGAGGCCCCGCCCACATTTTTCATTGGCTTGTGTCTTTGTACTTCCTAAATGCTGGCCTCTGATTGTTTAATAAGTCTGTTAGTCTTTCCTTCTGACGGCTGTGTTGTCATTTGTATCCCTCCATGGCTACTGGCCCCTTTACTTGATTGTTACACAGTTCTATTTTTTTTGTTTCGTATTCTGCTTTGCTTTCGTTGCGCCAACTGCACTCAAGGCCCACAAGGCCCAGGGCTGAAATCGGGCCATACTGCCACAGATGCAGAGCCCGACCGAGGCCCCGAGGCCTCCCCCGCCCTTCTCCCACCTGCAGCACTGCACAGAGATCAGCGGACCCTGCCCCTGTCCTGCTGGAGCCCGCACCCTGAGGATGTGTGCTGGGCCTCTGAACCGCTTCTGCAGGGGCTGCGCCAGGGCCTTTCCAAAGGCTAAGAAAGTGTTGGTCAGCGTCCCGGAGCAGATTCAATGTCCTGGTTTGAGCTAGTACAACATCACAGAGGGAGATTGCATTCCTTACCGCATGTGTTGTATAGTGCCTGCTCGCACCAAAAGAAAGGCTTGTGGCACAGTAAACCACAGGGAGAGATGAAGGGCATGTGAAATGAGTGGGAATAAACACTATTCACAGATCTGGCACCTGCTCATGTGTGTGTGTTTTTGTATGTGTGTGTGTATGTGCGCTCATGTGTGTTTGTGTGTGCGTACGTGCGCTCATGTGTTTGTGTATGTGTCTGGGTATGTGCACTGGCTCGCGTGTGTGTCGTTTTACATAGAAGTGAGCTAGGGATTTACTCAAATTGGGATTTGGCTCTACTTCATCTTGTTGCCTTCACCCTCAGCCACCCCTTTTTCCTGCTCATTGCTCAAGAGTTACACAATGGACATTTTGCATGGTAACTTCTGTCAGCAGATGAGGTCTGCAGGAAGTTTACTCTTTCTTTCTATGATAGGGTTTAAACCTGAACATTTTAAACGTCTCTAAGGCTGTGGTGTCCTGACCACTGGAAGTAGCAGCCAAGCCTTCTCCAGGGTAAAACCATGTTTGGGATTTTTCACAAAACTACAAAAAGCACTGTTTTCTACCAAGAAATATTGATGCTGATGGCTTTGCATTCCACTTTTATTTCTATTATTCTTTCCAGTTGCTATACTTTCACTCCTTGCATTTGCTTTTCTCCCCTGTGCGATGATTTGGCTACCCCACTTTGGGGCTGACTGGCATAAAAGATGTTCTTGTCACTGAAGTCTAAATAAAGTTAAACCTGTGTTGTTCTATCTTGTTCAATGAAGAGTAACAATAAATTAACTGCTTGTAGGGCCTGTTATTTACAGAGTTTGGAAATAACAAAATATTGTCACAATACTTTTTCCAAAAAATTTGTTATTATGAATGTCTAACAAATCAACCTTTTTTTGTTTTTTCCAGCAAGTGCTGGAGTCTTGATTTTTGACTATTCATAATGCTTTAATTTCACCCTATTGTAAGATTGAACTGCTGTTTTGCTTACTTGCTTATGTCCATGCCAACCTGCATTTGTTCAAATATTGGTGAGAGAATGTAGCTTACCAGGTAGAGTGGTCAACCTCGAAGCTGGGAACTGGGTTCAATCAATCAATCAATCAATCAATCAATCAATCAATCAATCAATCAGTCATTTGTAAAGTGCACTACATACCCAAGAGGGTCTCAAGGCGCTGGGGGGGGGGGGGGCGCTACTGCTCAAACATCCAGGTCTTGAGCATCCTCCTGAAGGTCAGCAGGTCTTGGGTCTGTCGTAGGCTCAATGGGAGGGTGTTCCATGTCTTGGCAGCGAGGTGGAAGAGGGATCTCCCGCCGGTGGTTGTTCTTCGGATGCGCGGGATGGTGGTGAGTGAAAGGTCAGCAGAGCGTAGCTGGCGGTTGGGGATGTAGAAGGAGAGCCGTCTGTTGAGGTAGTCTGTGCCGGTCTTGTGGAGTGCCTTGGGTGGGTGGATGAGGAGCGTGAAGGATATCCTCTTGCTGACGGGGAGCCAGTGCAGGTCCCTCAGGTGGGGGGTGATGTGGCCGTGGCACATCAAGGACCAGTCATGCCGAGGCGTTTTGGATGCATTGTAGTCATTTGATGAGCTTGGTCGGGGCTCCGGCGTAGAGGGCGTATCCGTAGTCGAGTCTGCTGCTGACAAGGGCCTGGGTGACTGTCTTTCTTGTATCTGTCGGGCTTCATCTGTAGATCTTGCAGAGGATGCAAAGGGTGTTGAAGCAGGAGGAGGAGACGGCGTTGACCTGCTTGGTCATTGAGAGCGTTGAGTCGAGGATGATTCCCAGGTTGCGTGCGTGGTCGGGGGTTGTCGGGGCTGCTCCCAGTGCCATCGGCCACCAGGAGTCGTCCCAGACTGAAGGGTTGGAGCTGAGGATGAGGATCTCCATCTTGTCCGAGTTCAGCTCCAGATGGCTGGGCTTCATCCAGTCGGTGACGGCCTTCATTCCTTCGTGGAGGTTTGCTTTAGCGGTGATGGGGTCCTTGGTGAGGGAGAGGATCAGTTGAGTGTCGTCGGCGTAGGATATTATGTTGAGGTCGTGCAGTCGGGCGACGTGTGCGAGCAGGGCCTTATAAATGTTGAACAGTGTCAGGCTCAGGGAGGATACCTGGGGTACACCACAGATGATCTCGGAGGCTTCGGACCAGAATGGGGGGTGGCGGACTCTCTGAGTTCTGCCGTCGAGGAAGGAGGTGGTCAAGTTCAAGTCTCGGCAAGGACGCTTAACATCCTGTGATTCTGGGCAAATCACTTAATCTCCCAGTGCCTAACAAAATAAATGTGTCAGTCTGTAACAAAACTGATGCTCATGTAAAGCTCTCTGATACCCGATACCTTCAGTTCAAGTTCGCACTACATAAAACTCCATCCCCCAAAAATATATCATCCAATGTAAAACGAGAAAAAGTGATCCCTTATAAGAAGTTAACTGCCAGAAACCATTAGTAGGTTTTAATCCATGTGCTAATATGTTACTTTATTTTACATTATCTAGCACCTATGTTGGTGCGTACTTTGCTATTTTCATAGTCTGCCAACAATCATAGTTTCTAGCTTAAACATAACTAAAGGCCCAGAAATGAATGGCTGACTTAAATGTCTTTGAAAATAATGCGTTTTGGAAAGAACAGCATTGCACTGGGGTGTGCTTGTCGGTTTTCCTGACTTCCTGCGTTTGGCTGTGCTCTTTGGTCCACAGTGTTTAATATGGACAATGATTAAGGCAGTTTGTGATCCTTTAGAAGAGAGACCTTAAAATGCATAAATATGGGCAGACATCTATGAGGTGCTTTATTATCCATTTCCTGGGCGTTATTTCAATCAGCTTCTTGTGCTGATACTGAGCTATTGTATCACTACCTTGTCTTGGATTTGGAGATAATTCTAAACTCCTCTGTACCTGTTTATTCGTTTTTTTCTTGGGGCCGTCCCTACAATCTGTGACAATGGCTTCTATCTGGACTATAATGTATGTGATGTGTTTTCATGTACTGTACAGTCACCTCTCAATCACGCTTGCACTCCTCGACGTGGATAGCTTAGTAATAGCATCACCTTGTCCCATATGTGTCTGCTCTGAAAGACTTAAGGGCATATTAGCAAGAACCTTGTTAAAATTATCACAGTTTTAGCGTCAGGAAACTGCTGCTAAAACGGTGATAATGGGCTTGCTAATTTGAGTTATAGAATTCCAATAGAAGCCCAGGTTAGATGTGCAGGACATCTAACCTGGGCTTCTATTGGAATTCTATAACACATATTAGCAAGCCCATTATCGCCATTTTAGCAGCAGTTTCCTGCCGCTAAAACAGTGATAATTTTAACGAGGTTCTTGTTAATATGCCCCTTAGTTTTTACTAAAAATATTTACATTTGTGTTGCAAAAAAGGGCAATGGGGCACTCTTTAAATTGCTAGCAAGAAACCAACGCCATTCATCAGTGCTTCTGGGAGAGGATTTAAAAGCTACTGCATAGGACTTGGAGTTAAGATAGCTTTTGGGCAATGGCACAATTCATGGAAAAAACTTAAAAACACAAACATTTAAATACATTTTCTATTAAATAGTTCGCTTCATTATTGGACTCTTCTGAAACAAACACACAGAATGCCATGGTAAATGGTGATTGAGAAATTAAGGAACAGTGAGATACACCACTTGAAGAGCAGCAGGCCACTTGTTAGACATTCTGAAAGCTATGAAATCAGAACGTTTTTTTGTCCCCTTGTCTATAAATTGTCTGGCCTGGGGATGGGTACATCTGCACACAGATCTGTACCTGGTGTTTGGAATTCCTGCTACTTTTGGAGAATGCAACATCTTAGATGGGCTATCAGTAATATGTTCTTCCCCTAGCTATTATAGACCTCATAGCTATGTTATGTTAATGTCCCTTTTGTAAACCACACCATCACCATCAGTTTCACGGAGCTATTAACTGGAAAGGGGATAGACTTACCAGGTCACTAAAGTCTGGACTGAGATTTAATCCATAAAAGGCTGCCTAAAGAGTCTGGTTTTCAAGTGCTTTCCGAATTGAGTGTGGGTATTTTCCGAAGGCAAGTGCAGTGGATGGAAATTCCAGAGTGTGGGGGCCATTACCTGAAAAACTGTGTCATCCTATTCTTGCCCTTCTATATTTCAGACTGACTAGAAGATTTAGGCCCTTTTCCTCAGTACACATCCTGCCACATATTTACTAATTGTGTTTTAAGGAATTGAGAAGCCAGGCTGTGACAGGCTTTAAGTTTTGAGCAGTACACTTCAGCTGAACTCTGTCTTCTAAGTAGCATATGAAGTGGTTTTAGTGCCCGAGACACATAAGCCTTCCTTGGCAGTTGATGAATGAGATGAACTGCCAGAGTTTCAATGACTTGAAGAATTGCGGCTTTGACAGGGACCCTAGGTACAATTAGAATAGTTTAATTTTGGCAGGATGGTGGCCTCTATCACAGATTTCGGAGTTTCTTGTGGTAGAAGGCGTGCTAGTTTCCTGATGGATTTCAGAAGGAAGGCACAGCTCAATGTAACAGCACCTACCACCTATTTGATCGGCAATTTGGATGTTTGCAACTCTAGTCTATAGCCTCTCATCAGGCCATAAGTGATCTCAAAACACGTTGGGTCCAGTATAAGCATCCAGTTTAAGTGCATTAATTTAAGATTCTGGTCTTGATTTAATCGTCCTCAAGATTAAGACTTTATGGGGATGCAAATGGAGATTCTAGCCATTTATAATGTTACTGCAGTGCTGTGCCCATGCTTTCACTCTTGTGAATGTGCCCCTTGTATACTAGGAAGTTCAGAACCATGGTACCGGAACTGTGAGTGGCATAATTCACAACTAAACATTGATGAGTAATGATTCGCAAAGCGAAGTACATTACGATTTTCTTTTTGCAGTGGATGTTTTTGTCACAACAAGAATAGCCACTATGTCACTTGACTATTCTGCATGCTATACAGCTTGCTTCATCTAAACTGTAGCATTATGCATTCTGTTCTGCTCGAAGAGATCCAGTGAATGCAAAGCTTTTTGGGTATATAATTGTTCCGAATTGGTAGCAGTCTTCCCTGACTGTTGATGGTGTGTTCTGCACCGTTTTGGATTTCTGTACTATAGATTCTATCCCGGACACCTTGTGACTGTCCAGTAGACTGACTGTGACCATTTTTCGTCTTGAGTCTCTTCACGAACAATGAAATGTTTCATTTAGTAAAACTCTTTTTATTTAGGTCGAGCTTGGGCAGTGCCATGCAGTAATGGAGTATGGCTTTGTAGCCGCCCACTCTCCACCCACATTTTTAATTGGCTTTTGTCATTGTCCTTCATAAATGCTGACTTCAGAGTCGATATTAGCCTTGTTAGTCCCTCCTTGGTACCACCTTGTCTGCATTTGTTACCTCTGATAATGGCTGGACCTTTTAC
Organism: Lissotriton vulgaris; assembly: GCF_964263255.1. Classification (NCBI taxonomy): domain Eukaryota; kingdom Metazoa; phylum Chordata; class Amphibia; order Caudata; family Salamandridae; genus Lissotriton; species Lissotriton vulgaris. The sequence goes on along the minus strand of NC_141689.1, from coordinate 1,757,337,501 downwards.
TGATGTTGTTACATGGTCTGCTTTATAAGTAGGTGAACGCTATTTTATTTAATGCTCTACCCCTATCCCGCCCACTACCTCACAGCATGGTGCCCACTTTTATTTAACTTTTTACTAATGGCGGTCTGCTTCAACTATAGCGGCCGTGTTTTTAAATTTATTTTAGCGCTGTCCTCATTTAGTATTCATGCTTATTTATTTTGTTTACTAGCGCCAATGCAGAGCTTTCACAATCATGAAGGCTGCACCCCTTTTTTTACACAAACTGCGCCGAAAGAAAGGCACGCGGCTGACATTTTACCCCCAGCCACGCTGCAATTTCATTTTAATGTCAGACACACCCGTTTCTTTAGACGTGAATTGTCTAAAGAAAGGGGTGTGGCCTTCATGAATGTGAAAGCGCTGCATGGGTGCTAGTAAAAAAACAAATATGTGCAATGCAATAGGTCTTGCATTTGCTAGTGTTGAAGCTATTGCATTGCCAATAACTGAAACTCTTGTTAAACTGAGACCTATTGCATTGCAAATGATTGTTTAAGTAATATTTGCATTTCCATAGTGTTGGAAAAGGGGTCGGTGCCTCCAACCAGCTCGCGGGAGCTCTGCTGTATAGGACTTACTAGATGTACTAGGTGGGCTTCTTGGTCCCCAACATCCCTCAGCATCCCAGAGGACTTCATCCTGCAACCAGTAGTGTGCCAGGAGGCACGTTTGCAGAGTGGTGGAGAAAGGGGGCATAGCCTCCGAACACCTCTTAGCAATCCTGCTGTGTGGTGCTTACTGGAGGTAACAGGGGGTTGTTCACCCCCAAGGTCCCTCAGCAGCCATAGGGTCTTCCTACCCCATCTAGCAGTGTACCAGGAGGAGCGTTTCCAAGTGGTGGACAAAGGTGGTGTTGTCACAGGCAATCTTTCAGCCATCCTGCTGTGTGGGACATACTGGAGGTAACAGGAGGGGTAGTTGGCCCCCATGGACGCTGAGGAGTAAAGTGGACTTTATTCCCCAACCAGTAGTGCACCAGGAGGTGTGTTCGCAGAGTGGTGGAGAAAGGGGCATTGATTCTGGCAACTTGCCATTTAAAAAACAAAATTCATGAAGCTTCGTCAACCAGCGTCAAAGATATAGACAAGTTGAAAAAAAAGCTTTTCCTATGGAAACTAAGGCCTAAACTTACTGACTGGTGACCGCCAGTATGTAACATGTATGTACATAAACACACACATATATATATATACATACATATTAGATAAAGGATGGTATTAGGGTTTAGGGTGGGTGTTGGTGTTTTTATGGTATATTTTAGGGAGTAGGGTTTGTATTTGTTTGTGAATGGTAAGGTTTTTTTTAGGGTTTAGGGTGGGTATGGGTTTCTGGGTGAGAAGAGATCTTTTAGGGTTTAGGGTGGGTAATGGATTTTGGGTGGGAAGGGATTTTGTAGGGTTTAAGGTTGGTATCTGTTTTTGGGTGGCAAAGTACGTTTTAGGGTTTAGGGTAGATATGGATTTTTGAGTGGTTTAGGATGTTTTAGGATTAAGGGTGTGTATGGGGTTTTGAAAGACAAGGGTTTTTTTTTAAAGTTTAGGGTGGGTATGGGTTTTGAAGTGGCAAGGGGAGTTTTAATGTTATGGGTGGGAAGGGTTTTTTGGGTGGTAAGGGTTTTCTTTAGGATTTAGGGTTAAGGTTAGAGGGTTGTTGAAAGTAAAAAAGATATATATATATATATGTCACAAAGTATTCCTTGTTGAAAAGAACTGGAGGCACACAACGGGGAATACCAGAAGGAATTTATTAAGCACAGGAGCAATGGCATGACGCGTTTCGGACTGTGCCTTCATCAGATGCCTACTCCATCACACCAACTCTCGCCAAAACACCAGCACATGTAGTTTCCAACGTTTCTCCATTGGTGGAAGTTCAGGTGGGCGGAGGAAAAGGCAGCAACGGCACTATATATAGTTTGTGATACTTGGCAGGCCTGTCGTCGGACTGGCTGAAGGAGCGGGAGGATGCCGCTGATATTATGTTCGATGAGGAATTTCTGTTGTGTGAAATAAATCATCATACCTGAGCCTGTGGTCCGTCTCCTTCTTCGCCGGCATTGCTTGGTTGCTTGCTGGAGGTTTTGTGGAGCTTTTCATTCGATATATATATATATATATATATATATATATATATATATATATATATATATATATATATATATATATATATATATATATTCACAGAAAAAACCATAGGTTATAGACGATATATAGTTAGGAATTTGCATTTACAAAACCTTATTTTACTCACACAAAACCATTGAAATTCCATATATAGTTAGATGCGCTAACTATATATCGCACACCCGCAATCCACTGCTGATGATGTCACATATTACATCATTCATGACATGGTTAGTGACATCACTGATGACATCACTGATGACATCTCAAATGACATCACTGATGACAACATCCAGTGACTGTATGTTTCTGTAAAGTTAAAATATGTCTTACATATTGAAGAATGAGTGGATGTATAAGTGTCTGGAAGAAGGATTTAGTAGGTGCATGACTGACTGTATGAGAGAATGATTAAATGTGTCTTAATGAGTGCATGGGTTAGTGACTAAACGATCTTAATTTGTGCATCATTATATCTGTTGTTCTACAAACTGCTGCATGTGTTGATCAGTAGCTATATGAGTAACTGTATGGGTTTTTGATTGGTTGTCCAAGTATTTGTATGGGACACTGAGTGTGTGTGTATGGGTGGCTGGGAGGTGTGTGACTCTGTACCTAGATGTGTGAGTAGTTGATTCACTATATGTATGGGTTCAAAACTTCATGTGGAAACAGCTGTATGGGCGGTTGACTGTGCATGAGTGTATTGGTGAGTGAATGGATATCTCAGTGCTACATGTCAAAGTAAGTACATATGTAAAACACAGTACATGTGAGAGTTGACATATATAAATAACTGTGCATAAGAGCCAGTGAATGTGTGAGTGGCTGTATGGATCATTGTGAACATGTATCAGGGATTGTATAAGAGAGTAAATATGTGTTAGTATATGTTTGAATAAGTAAGGTGTGTATAACTGTATAGTTGAGAAAATGGAGGTGTGATTGATTTTTTGAATAACTGACTAGGTGTGTGAGTAACTCCATGGATGAGTGACAGTCTGTGACTGTCTGTTTACACTGATTGTATCTAAGGTTATATTAGAGTCTGAAGAGGTTCATGGTATTATCACATGAATGATATCATCAGTGATGTGATCAGTAATGTCAAATGAGATGTTATCAGTGATTTTATCAGTGATGTCATTTGGGATGTCATCAGTGATGTCATCAGTGATGTCACTAACCATGTCATGAATGATGTAATATGTGACATCATCAGCAGTGGATTGCGGGTGCGCGATATATAGTTAGCGCATCTAACTATATATGGAATTTCAATGGTTTTGTGTGAGTAAAATAAGGTTTTGTAAATGCAAATTCCTAACTATATATCGTCTATAACCTATGGTTTTTTCTGTGAATTTCAATGGTTTTTTAATAGCAAATATCAAAAGCTGTCAAATGTCAAGTATGTGATAGTAAAAACTTTTTCGTGTTTATGCACACTGATGTGCTTTGAACGCTGCCCCCCCTCCCCTCTTTTCTCTTAGTAGTACTCTCTCTTTGCAGATAGTGAAGGGTAGTTAACGCAGGCCTTTACCCCCGTTGTAATCCGTCGTGCCTGCTTGTCTCTCCATTTGATTGATTGTTATCCAAGCATTTACTGTTTTACAATTGATTCTCTTTGGTTCATTCTCTATTTACAAACAAGCACAAAGTCGCGATACTCTGTTTAGTCTTTGCAGATAGTGAAAAATCGTGAAAAATCGTGTAAAAAAATAAAATTAATCGAGCAAAATCAGTAGGCCACTAATTGGATCTCTTTTTGACCTCGTTAAAATAGAAATATTAGGAACAACCCTTCATGAGAAATACGAAAATAGTGAGATGAACTGAGCTCCACACCATGAGGGCTGCAAGACAGCTCGGCTCCGTCACCCACCCCGCCCAAAATAACGACAAACCCTATGCAAATATTAAAAATATATACAACACACCAGCAAAGAAACAGGGTAAAACATTTTATTAAATAACTATTTACATAACTATTTAATACTTTTTATTGCCCGATCCGGCTAGCTCAATCGATCGAGCATGAAACTCATGCACTCTGATAGCAAGCGTTGCTACTGATGCTATGCAGACCAAAACTGGTTTTCAGTTTGTACATTTTTCTAGATTTTTCCATCCAAGGTTGGTTGAGTTTGTAGAACGATGGCTTCAGATTTTCAACATACGGTGTGGTGGCGCGGACTGGGAGGGGGCGCTTTGCTCCTGCCCCCTCCCCAAGTAAGATTTTCATACGTGAAAGTACGTTAATGGTTTTGGTCCCTGAGTTGCTTCGATGTCACTGCCATTCTCAAATGGCATAAGTTCTGGATGTTGGGTGCCATAGTTCAGAGTTCTGAGCAGCGCTTGTAACACTGTCTGAAGCTTATTTCCACCTACTGCAGCTTCACTATTCTCAGAGTAAGTGAGGGTCGTTTGTGGATCTGACTGCATTTGAAAACAATGTGATATGGTACCTCCCTAAACCGCTTGACGGAGGCCCCCGAGGGGCGGTGTGATGGCACGGACTCGGAGAAGACGCTTGGGTCCGACCCCCTCCCCAAGTCTTATAGCACCGGTTTAGCCTGAGATCGCCCCCGACATAGGCGGCCGGCTCCCGGGGTCCGGCGGAACTTTTTGCCTTTTGATGACTCTTCTATTCTGGACCTTGTCCCACAATCCGTTTGACCTGAAGACACGCTGTAGTGGGGCGCCCCTTTACCGTTTTAGTTGCCATTCCGCCCGCTTTTGCTACACTGTGCCTCCTCCGCCATTCAGCTGTTTACCGCCCGCTCTTGCGACTACAGCGTCTCGCTCACCATGTAGTTGAGTTGCTCCCGCTCTTGCGATGCAACGATAAGCGACTGCCACAGGACTCTCAAAATGGCGGCCGGCTCTTCAGATTTGGGCGTGGTCTACTAAAATGGCCCTGGGACACCTTGGAACTCGGACGCTTCCCTGATAGGGCTTGGGTCCGATTCTCGAAAGCGTCCCCTCAGCCGTGAAGATTCTACAAAAGTCTTGGGGGCCCCCGACTCCCGCAGGCTTCTGGTGGGGAGCGGCTGCCATGTTTGCTCGTGGAATGGCCACGACGGACCTACGAGATGGTAGTGCTCTCATGCTGACGCCAGCTTTAGTCTGAAACATCCAGAAACACTGTAGACTACCAATTCGATCAGTTCCGGTAGCGCCCCAACATGACCCGGTAGAGAAGAACTTGCCCTCCCCTCTTTGACTGATGGTTCTTGTTGCCTGTCCCCTCTGTTGTCATTTAACAGAACTTTTTGGACTGCTGAAAGGGGTTGTGTTCCGAACGCTGGTTGGTGGAGACATTTTGACTATATTCTTGACCTACGTTGTCGCGTAATGCGCTATATGACACGCCGCGTTAGCGCACCCGGAAGTGATCCGGGGCGCGGCGCGCAGCGCGTAACGTAAGCATAACAGGTCATGTGACTTGTTAATAAAACTTTTTATTGGTTCATTTTACTTTTGTTATTTTAATAATGAAAAGCTTGGTCATATGACCTAAAAAATACGCTTTTTATTGATTTCGAACTTTTTTTTTTAAACATATATGTTATAATATTCCAGGCTAATGTACTTTCCCGGAAAATTTACAACTGTCCTGCAAGTAAAATATATTCCTTTTTCGAGAAAAAGGGCGTTTCTTCGTTCCATGACGGAGCCGTTGAGTAAAAGAGACTCGGCCTGCTGTCTTAGTCGCCGATACGCCTGATTATCAGATTCTTATCGATCACTTTATGTTGCAGGAGTGGAAAACACAACTGCCCTTGACCATTTATCTTTACTGCGTTCCTACGTATTATACCTTTTATCCGTCATGTAATTGGACTGCTTTATTTCACTTGCCTTTTACTGATTCGAAAACAGTGATTAAAAGTAAAAACTTTACCAATGTAAATACTACTACCATGTTTTGTTTTAAAAACCTTTATTGTGAAAATGTCAGTATACAAATACGGGCCTATAACCACGTGGGCTGGCCACGGAGCAAACTGAAATCGTATATGATGAGGAGACATTTACATTATAGAGGAACGTAACGAGCGGGCCATTAGGTTGCAAGAACTAAGGTGTCTAACAGTTGCGGAATCGGTGGACGTACATTTTGTAATTAATTTACAGTCCATGTTGTGCTTTCACAGTAAACACTTTTCATCAAGGACCTATTCTTATAACGTTTTCCGTTATACTTCGTAGCACAACATGGACTGTAAATTAATTTAATTTAATTTTCAGCATATAATTTTATTGTTATAAAATTTATGTTAGTACATTTCTTATAAGGAATGTTACCCACACGCAAATCCCAATATGAATGATTTGGTTGATTTTGAAAAACTTACGTTTAATGTTTAAACTACAAGGCCCATAATTCCTCATTCTTGTAAAATTGAGTGAATAGTATAAATGGTGGAAAGTGAAAAGGGACTCTTGTAGAACACTGCCGTGACCAAGAACGTTAGTTCGAAACGCGTAGGAGTTTTTGCAAAGAGACCTAAAATAAACTATCGTGTTCAAGAGGAGTGCCGCGTCCTTGCCTTTTGTTTACAAAATTACCTCGGAGACACGCTCCCGGTCTCCAAACGCGTGCACCAACCAATGGAGTTCCCTCTGCTACGGGGACATTTGTGAGGAGTATTACAATACAGAGGCGAACGCGGCATCCCAGCAGCACAAAGCCAAGAACATCGAGTGGATCACTGAAGAACCAAATCAGCTGATCGGATCAACATCACACGAACGCCCTGGTCGAGCGCCGACGTGCTCAGTCGGAGGACGCGAACACAGTCGGGAGTCTCCCGGGTGAGTAAAAGTGTGTTGAATGCAACGTATGAATATCTGGATGCCGAGTGGGGTTTAAAAGTTTGAAGAAGCTGACATAGCGACAAACGAGTGACTTGTGAAGCAAACAGAGTCACTGAACCCATCTTGTCACGGAAGAGTCTCGCAAAACGGGAAACAATAAACCCGAATCCAAAAGACTACTGAACCCAGTGTTCCAATTATTTCCTACCACGAATATACTTAACAAGTATCCACACAGGAATAGAAATAAGTCAAGTAAGCATTGGTGAAAATAACAACCAAACTTACCAAAATGGAAGAGAGAACAACGCGAAGGATAGCCAAAGCGGAAACAATGTTTCAACGAAGAGACCGTTCCAACGCTGCAGGCGCTGATGGAGGTGGAGAAAAAACACCACCACAAAGCAGCACGACGATAAAACAGTTATTTACTAAACTAGAAAAACTAATGAGAAAGGAAATCTCAAGGGGATGGGAGATCCTAACTCTGGAAAAATATGTGGAGTGCAAAATGGTACCCAGGGGTCTCCGCATTTTTACTCTCCCCAATCACCCAGACACAAAACCCGAGATGCTGGAGGAATGGGGCAATAATAACATGGACTGCTCAAAGAGGATGATGTTGATAATTATAAAATATGCTAAACAAGAGGTCGAAGAGCTGATACAAAAAATAACAGATATTGAAAAGGAAATATCAGCACTGAAAGAAGAGAATGCCACAACAAAAAAACTGAGAACGGAGATGAATAAAAATCTGGACAAACACGATGACGAGGTTCAAAAAAGAAAGGAACGCAAATTCCATCGCGATGAGGATGATTATAAGTTTGGCACAATCCTAACTTTCGCACGAAAATTTGACACAGCAAAAAAACAATGGGATGAAACGAAGAAGGGAACTACCCAACAAATGAGTGGATCGGAGTCAGAAATAAGTGATGGGGAACAAAGAGCAACAGGAATACGTAGGTTTTCTTTTTTAGAGGAACTGGAACTTTTGTACCACCAACAACAAACGCCCCAATACATTCCAAGTGGTCGCGGACGAGGATCCCAGCGACAAAGAGCAAGAGGAAGGGGTACCTACTTCTCAGGAAGACAAAACACAAAACCCGAAGAAGCCAAAAACACAGGAAGCAGATACAACCTGAGATCGCGACAGGCGAGAAGCTGAGTCGGAAAATCAAACTAACACCGAACTTAGTAATTAACCTGTCAAGATATACTCTCTCAAAAGAAGAAATAAACCTACTAAACAAAGGCTTATCATTTTGCCCAGAAACCCACAATGATGAAGTAGACACTAAAATCGACATATATAAATATGTGAGGAAACTAAAACTAAAGAAATTTTTCAGTAAAACATCAAAAATAAAAGACAGAACATCTGACAAATCCGATGAAACAGATGCAAATTCTGAACAGACAACAACGACTAATGAATATAACATTGAGGATGTTCCCCACCTCCGGATTGCATATGAACTGGCAAATGAAGAAAGTGGATCCCAAATAACTTCCACACAAATATTAAATGAAATGGAAATAGTGACAGATAAGCATAAAAAAACTCCTTTCAAACCAAGATCTAAATTCTATCCAGTTCTCCATCCAGGCAATAAAATCGACCTGTTTCATGACCTCGTAATAGGAGACATAGAGAAAATGACAAACAACTACCCTCGGAAAAAAGAAAATCTGTCCAAAAAAGAAAGAGCAGCAATACAAACTTTGAAAAACAATGCCAATATCGAAATAAAACCAGCCGATAAGGGGGGAAACATCATCATAATGGATAAACAACATTACATAGAAGAAGCCCTAAGACAATTGACTGTAAAAGAGAACTATGAGCCGTTAAACACGAATCCAATCCCCAAACTTATAACAGAATTGGAGAACAAGCTCAACACATGGAAAAAGAATGGCCTTCTAACTGATGATGAAAAGAAATATTTAATGGTGGAAAATCCAATCATACCCACGATATATTTCTTACCGAAAGTTCATAAGACACTCAATAAACCCCCGGGAAGACCGATAATATCTAGCTGTGGCAGTTTGTATGAGAATGTGGCAAATTATGTGGATTATTTTATCGCTCCACTAGTTCCCACCCTGACATCTTATATAAAAGACTCTGGAGATTTTTTTAAAGTGCTCATGAATACAGACTGGAATCCAACCTATTCGTTGATAACGATAGACGTGGTGTCGCTTTACACCTCCATCAGCCATGAAATTGGGATCAAAGCCATAGAGTTTTTTCTGAAACAAATGCCCATCACAGAAAGAGAACATTCGAAAATGCTAACTCGGATGATCAGGATGTGCCTATACAATAATGTCTTCTTATTCAACCGCAAAATGTACCAGCAAAAGTGTGGAACAGCCATGGGAGTTTCCTTCTCTCCAAGCTATGCGAACCTCATGATGGGGTGGTGGGAGAGGAGCATAGCTTGGAGAGAAGAAAACGACCAACATATGGCCAAAGTAGCACTTTGGGTGAGGTTCATAAACGACCTGTTTCTCTTGTGGAAGGGAAGCATATCGGAGTTCAAAACCTTCTTTGATATCCTCAATGAAAATGATGTTGGCTTAAAGTTCACGTATAACATAAGCCAGAAAGAAATTGAGTTCTTGGACATCAAAGTCTTTGTACATAACAACAAAATTGAGACAACTACCCACAGAAAGAAAACGGCAACAAATAGCATCTTGCACGGTCTAAGTTTCCATCCCCAAAAACTGGTGAAAAGCATACCCTACGGGGAGTTTCTCCGTATGAGAAGAAATTGTTCAACAGAAGAGGAATTGGAGGAAAAATTTGATGACACGAGAAAAAGATTTCTTGAAAGGGGTTATAAACACAGAGATATAACCCTTGGGGAAGAAAAAGCCAAATGTAAAACAAGATTGGAAACACTAAAACTGGAAAAACCTAAGGAATCAGAAGAAATTGAACAACCTGAAGAAAATAAACAAATAACAGAGCATGAAGAAAAACCGAGAATGATCGCAACATATAACAAAGAAAGTTATAAAATTAAAAAAATCCTGGCAAAATATTGGCATATTTTAATGAAGGATCCGGACATTGGAAATGACATTGGAACTGGCCCTCTAGTAACATATCGGAGAGCGCCAAATCTCTCGGACCATTTGGTAAACAGCCATTTCTCACTGACGAAACAGAAAGACTGGCTACAGAAAAGAAATATTGGATTTACCAAATGCAAAACATGCAAAGCATGCAGAATAGGTCAAAACGCAACATCCATTACAGACCCCTCAGGCAAAGACTTCATAATCAGAATAAAAATAACGTGCGAGTCCTCCTTTGTTGTATATATGCTCATGTGCCAATGTGGAAAAGAATACATTGGGAGCACCAAATGTCCTCTCAAGAAGAGAATCTTAGAACACATCCGGGCAATACAAAACAATGACAACAATTATGCCATGGCGAAACATATGAGAACACACAGTGGCAAAACCTGGGAAGATATAAGATATTTGGGACTGGCATCTATCCCTACCCAGGAAAGAGGGGGAGACAGACTTCTGAAATTGAGACGTTTGGAGTCTAAACTTATAATTAAGTTCAAAACAAGACAGCCGAGAGGGTTGAACGCAGACGAGGAGATGCATGTACACCTCTGAAAAACACTGATCATTGACTTTATGTAAAATCCTGTGTGAAGGAACATTACAAATGGCCATAACGTATAAACAAGGGAATAAGTGTGGGACACAGGGCACTCAGCCCGTCTAACGAAGTATAACGGAAAACGTTATAAGAATAGGTCCTTGATGAAAAGTGTTTACTGTGAAAGCACAACATGGACTGTAAATTAATTTAATTTAATTTTCAGCATATAATTTTATTGTTATAAAATTTATGTTAGTACATTTCTTATAAGGAATGTTACCCACACGCAAATCCCAATATGAATGATTTGGTTGATTTTGAAAAACTTACGTTTAATGTTTAAACTACAAGGCCCATAATTCCTCATTCTTGTAAAATTGAGTGAATAGTATAAATGGTGGAAAGTGAAAAGGGACTCTTGTAGAACACTGCCGTGACCAAGAACGTTAGTTCGAAACGCGTAGGAGTTTTTGCAAAGAGACCTAAAATAAACTATCGTGTTCAAGAGGAGTGCCGCGTCCTTGCCTTTTGTTTACAAAATTACCTCGGAGACACGCTCCCGGTCTCCAAACGCGTGCACCAACCAATGGAGTTCCCTCTGCTACGGGGACATTTGTGAGGAATATATATATATATATATATATATATATATATTACCTACTGGCGGTCGCCAGTAGGTATATATAGTTAGGATTTTTTCCCTATGGGATTTCTGAAAATTCTATGTCTAATAACTTTGGCGTTTGTGGACAGAATCGGCTGAAATTTTCAGGAAAATGGCACATTTGTTTCTGAGCAGCTCCTGGAAATTTGGGGGGGGTTCGTCAAGGGGGGGCCGAGAAAAAAGGGGGGTCCCAAAACGCGTTTTTCCCATGTTAATTTCCATAGGGCGGTTGGACTCACTTTTAGCTCGAACGGCTGAATGGATTTGCACGAAACTTGGCAAAATTGTAGGGACTGTTAGCCCGATGTGCCTTTGCTAGGTCTCAATATATGTGCTTCAGTGGATTTTGAGAAATTAACGTTTAAATCAAGATATATATCTGTAACAGCGCTCCGGGCAGCGATCCGGTTAGCGAACCTTTCGCGTATCGGAACTTTGCGATGCGAAGCTGATTGGCCCTCCGGTGTCTGTCAACATTCTAAACAGTCCGGAGCGGCCGCCATCTTGTCTCTCGGTAGGATCGAGAGACAAGAGGAGGCCAAAACAAAGGGGGAAATTACCATAAGGGGGCATAGTAGATCCTCGTTGACCCCCTAGGTTTTATGTGGAGGTTTTAAAAGGGCCTAGGAGGGTCCAAAAAAAAAAAAAAAAAAATTTTTTTTTGCGTGGTAAGCGCCAAGTTCGCGAACCGGAAAGCGTTCTGGGCAGCGAACTTTATGGATAAAAGAATGAAAGACTTTTCTAATACTGTATGTTAATTATTTGTTGGTTTTGTTGATTATTTTTTAATTTTTTTATTTTGTAAGCAATTATTTATTATTGTGATTGTGTTTCAAAATTTAATAACATTTCTAACATTTAACTAGTTTATGAATTACATATAAAAATGATTAAAGACTCAAACAATTTTTTAATATTACATACAATTTTATTTTTCGGATTGTTTTTCAAAATTTAATACAACGTCTAGCATTTCACTGTCTGATATGTGTTCTTGTTCAGTGAACATAAGTTCCAACATTTGACCGTCATCATAATGAAGTAAATGATCCACAGATTCTACACATTGAACTAATTCATGGTCCCGTGATTCATCCATGAAATCTGAGTCATCATTGTCCTCAATAACTTTTTCTGTGTTGTTCTCCAGAACAATTTCGAAGGAAACATTTTGCTCACCTTCCATTTTATTGCTGTAATTTGCATAAAAAATAAATATATCAGTAGAGATAGGGCACTGTTGGGTTTAAGTTCAGACAGGCATTTGTGAGTTTATAACAGAGAAGTAATCTATGGGCACTGTATGGTTTCAGGCGTGAAGTAGTACTATTAAAAAGTGCCTGTGAAGAAGCCTAAGTAAATTCATAATTATACCACAGAAACCTAAATCAGTCCATAATTATAATAAAGAAGCCTTTCTCAATGTCTAACTCTTACAGAGGGATAGTATATAACTATCTGAAAAATTTTACCATATTTACTTATAGTGCACAATATACTTCAGTTTTAAAAATAACAACTTACCTTTAGAAACAAGTTGATGTTATTAGTGATATTCTAAATGATATATACAACAACAAGTAGTAGTCAAAATGGCTGTGTTTCCTTCTCTCCCTTTATATATATACAGGTATATAACCAATCAAATGTCAGGTAATAAAAGTAGAAAATGAAAGTAACATTTTCATTGGTTGTGAATTCCAACACTTCAGATGTGTTTTGTGAAGTAATTTACCTCACGGTACTTAGAGAGGTCTACAGGCTTCATGGCTAAATGGAATTTCAATCAAATTTGTGAAAATGAAAGGGATTGTTATGTAGTATGAGCTAATCTATATTTGGTGAGAGTGTCTCTAGTCGTTTTTCTGTAAATTACTTTCCCGCCTTTTTTTAGGACCGCTTTCCGGGAAGCGGCCCGGTTCGCGAACCTTAAGCGTCACGGGAGTCCACCATTTTGTGTTTCGGTCGCATTAAGATACAAGATGGAGGGCAAATAATGTTTAGAATGGGTAGAAGGGGTCATGGTAGACTTATCTTGACCCCCTAGGTTTTCTGAGCGTGGCTGAGGAGGCTTATATGTGCGGAAAAAAAACTTTTTTTAAAAAATTTCGCGAGGTTAGCTTTCGGTTCGCGAACCGGGTAGCGCTCCGGGGAGCGAATTTTGTGGAAAATTAGTGAAAAAAGTTAGAAAAAAATAATAATTGTGAGTGATCAGATGTAGGGTAGCTCTGAGAAGAGCTTTTGGGTTTATGGTACATTTAGGTACTTATAAGTAGGTACCAATGCACAGTCTTAAATTCAGAATGAAAATTCTGTTGCCCTCATCTGAGAAGTGAACTCCATCTCCTCTGTAGATATCTTGCATGTAGTAACGCAAGTTATTGTTGTACAGAGAGCCCATTCCATGGTCTCTCATGTAAGCTGAAACAGATTTGTTTACATGCTTCCTCGCTTTCTCAATTTGTGGACAAAATTGGTTGGACCACCTCCATTTCTGTCTTTGGCATATATTGGAATATACCAAGGCAGTTTGAGGAAAAAGTGCCATTAATTGCTCAAAGGTGTCTTTTAAAAGCATTTCCAGACCTACCCCTGTCAAAGTGCCCAAATCATTACCTCCACAGTGCACTATTAACAGGTCAGGTTTTGGCAAATGCATAAAGGTTTTCACCAATGGTATCAATTGGTGACATTTTAATCCTCTTTGGCCCAACCACTTAATTTCCACATCTTGTAAATTGAGGTTAGGTAAATTTCTGCTCTCAGCATACCTTTGAGCCCAGTGGATGTAACTATGTCCAACAATCCAGACCTTAAACATGGTGGGAGAAGGTTGTTCTGCAGTCAGATGAAGTGTGGTAATGAAAGGGCAGTTGAAACAGTAGGAGTTTCTAAAGAAAAAAAACTGTGGATTTACAATGCTAATGATTCATTAGCAGTGATTGGTGCATTTCCATTTCTGAAAACAGAAAGTTAGGGTGCATGGATGTGTTCTTTGAAACATGTAATTTGAATGGTCAAGGAAGAAACATTTAATGAAAGATTGCACTGGATACGCAGGTGCACTGAGAGTTCAATTGAAACATTGTTGTGTGAATTTGCAAACATGAGAGGTCTTCCAGGAGGTGGTTGCTATGGAAACAAGGGAGAGAGGGCAGAGGGGGAAGGGTTTTGATTTGAAAAAAGTGAGGGAAGAGGTATGATTGGCTAATATGAGAGATATGTGAAATGAATATCTGTATTTCTGTGCTTTCAATAGCTGCAGCCTTTGGAGTGCATCCTTTTTCTTCTGCTGAAGACAATTTGGTGTATTTCTGAGACTGTTTTCAAAACTCAAACAATATTTGCTAAGGTGAGAAAAGATTTATTTAATTTAGATAGAGAATAGTATGATTTAAGGAGAAAATGATGAAGAAAGCTGTGTTTTTAAAATGTGGTTTTGTCTCTAGTGATATAGGAATAGAATTAGTTTTATAGAGAAATTGTAATTGCATATTTGGTGTAACATTCTGGCATGCAGTAACACAAGTTATTGTGGTACATGGAGCCCATTCCATGGTTTGTTATGTAAGCTGAAACAGATATGTTGTTTTTAAAAACGATTTAAGAAATCAATTACATTTCTGGATATGTACTGCTAGAGCTTCATAGGTTGTTTTGAGCCATATTTATAAGGTAATTGAGTGTCTTAGATGTTATGTTTTCCTTTTAAAATGTAAAGTGTTCCTCATGGGGCAAGTGTCTTGTAAATACGCTCCCACTTGTGCTTGGCAAATTTAGATTTTGATTATGGGAGTTACCTAGCCATGTTAATAGTGTCCCAAAAATGGTGCTAGGGAATTGCAGAAAACACTTTCATGTGTCTCAAGGACATTTTTAGTGATTTCTTCATGAAAGCAGGTATACAATTGATTTATATGCTGTGTTTAAAAACGAATTTTGAAATCAATTAAATTTCAGGATATGTACTGTTAGAGCTTCATAAGTTGTTTGGGGTCATATTTAGAAGGCATTTTAGTGTCTTTGATGTTATTTTTCCCTTTTTAAATGGAAAGCGTTCCTCATGGGGCCCTGAGCAGTTCTTAGCCATGTTATTTAATAGGAAGTGGATAACATGGCTAAGAGCATTTACTGGAAAATGCATGAATATTGCTGACTTTTCTGCGATGTTATGTTTACCTTTTTAAATGGAAAGTGTTCCTCTTGGGGCAAGTGTCTTGTAAATACGCTCCCACTTGCGCTTGGCAAATTTAGATTTTGATTATGGGAGTTACCTAGCCATGTTAATAGTGTCCCAAAAATGGTGCTAGGGCATTCCAGAAAACACTTTCATGTGTCTCAAGGACATTTTTAGTCATTTCTTCATGAATGCAGGTATACAATTGATTTATATGCTGTGTTTAAAAACGAATTTTGAAATCAATTAAATTTCAGGATATGTACTGTTAGAGCTTCATAGGTTGTTTGGGGTCATATTTAGAAGGCATTTTAGTGTCTTTGATGTTATTTTTCCCTTTTTAAATGGAAAGCGTTCCTCATGGGGCCCTGAGCAGTTCTTAGCCATGTTATTTAATAGGAAGTGGATAACATGGCTAAGAGCATTTGCTGGAAAATGCATGAATATCGCTGACTTTTCTGCGATATTCATGCATTGTGGCCGTTTTTTTTCGCATTTGCGAGCAGTTCTTAGCCATGTTATCCAATGGGAGGTGGATAACATGGCTAAGAGCATTTGCTGGATAATGCATGAATATCGTTGACTTTTCAGCGATATTCATGCATTGCGGCTGTTTTTAATCGCATTTGTGATAAACAATTACATTTCTTGATATGTACTTTTAGAGCTTCATAGGTTGTTTGGGGCTATATTTAGAAGGCATTTTAGTGTCTTTGATGTTATGTTTACCTTTCTAAATGGAAAGCGTTCCTCTTGGGGCAAGTGTCTTGTAAATACGCTCCCACTTGCGCTTGGCAAATTTAAATTTTGATTATGGGAGTTACCTAGCCATGTTAATAGTGTCTCAAAAATGGTGCTAGGGCATTCCAGAAAACACAATCATGTGTCTCAAGGACATTTTTAGTCATTTCTTCATGAATGCAGGTATACAATTGATTTATATGCTGTGTTTAAAAACGAATTTTGAAATCAATTAAATTTCAGGATATGTACTGTTAGAGCTTCATAGGTTGTTTGGGGTCATATTCAGAAGGCATTTTAGTGTTTTTGATGTTATTTTTCCCTTTTTAAATGGAAAGCGTTCCTCATGAGGCCCTGAGCAGTTCTTAGCCATGTTATTTAATAAGAAGTGGATAACATGGCTAAGAGCATTTGCTTGAAAATGTATGAATATCGCTGATTTATCTGCGATATTCATGCATTGCGGCCGTTTTTTTTCACATTTGCAAGCACTTCTTAGCCATGTTATCCAATGGGAGGTGGATAACATGGCTAAGAGCATTTGCTTCAAAGGTTGTTTGGGGTTATACACCATTTTTGGGAAATTATTAACATGCCTATCTAACTCCCATAATCAAAATCTAAATTTGCCAACCGCAGGTGGGAGCGTATTTACAATAAATTTGCACCATGAACAACGTAAAATAGCATACTAGACACTCAAATGCCTTATAAATATGACCCAAAACATCTTATGAAGCACTAGTAGTGCATATTTCCAGAAATGTATTGGTTTTCATTTAATGATTTACTTCATTGGTAGGCCTTCACATGTTTTTTTACCTTGGTTTTTTTCAGTGATAATCTTATCTGCAACCATGTGTTGGCCTCACCTCAAATAAACAAAACAGGTGATGGACTGAATGTGGATCAATGACACACATTCACCCCAGTCTAAAGATCTGGGCCTAAACAAATCTTTAGATAGGCTACATCTTATCGTCATCCTGAATTAATGATTTAAAATATTAGGGAGTGATTTATGAGTGTTGTATGCCTGTTTTGTACCATTGAGTGTCATTTTTGTGATGCAGTGCTGGTGGAAAATATTTGCAATGTTAAATAATTAGTACGGCATTAAGTTTTAGATGACTGTTATTTATTTACTGTTTGGTAATAGTGGTTAATAACATTTTATATTATATTTTTCCACAGATTCAACTGCAGATTCTTTCATAGTTTGTAAAATGCCTTCCAAAAGTAGAATAAGAAAGGCTAGAAAACGTCAAAGACAGCAGGATGATGTTTTATTGCAGCAGTCCTCTTCCCCAAATACTTGTCAAAACACCAAGAAAGGTCCGGGTAAGAGCACAAAATCATTCTTAAGAAATATTTGTAGTAAAAAAAGTTTTGCTCAAAAAAATGTTTCAGTTCACAAAAAGAAAAGTAATTTAAATGGAAAGGAGAGACCCATCACAAATGTTACTGGTAGAGGAAGAGATAACTCTGTGCATGATAGTAGAAGGAAACAACAGTTTAGGGACATTCGAAATCGAATGTTCCGTAATAGGATATTAGTTAATTTATTGAAAAATATTAAAAAGAAAGGCCAACAGAAAGCGGCATTTTATAAGAAGAAGAAAAATGTAGAGAAAATTATTGATCATGCTTTTGAAATTAAGCGAAAGTTGTTTATTTTGGTAATCAATAGAATTAGGAAACTAAGCAAGGTAATTTCTGATTTAAAAACAAAAAGTAGATGGAAGAGAGTAGTAAATCGTACTAACTTTTGTGAAGTTTTTTCCGGAGAATGGATGCATAGTTCAAGTTCTGAGGCATTTTTTAATGAGGAGACTTATTTTCAGGATAATGATTTGGTGCATGCAGTTGACATCAGTGGTCGAGCTTATGAAGTGAAGGATGGTTGTCCAGTTGAAAAAGAACAACTTGTGACAACAGAGACAGAAGAGGCGCTAAGTGATGAGGTTTTAGGAAGACGTCCTAAGGGTCCTGTGTACATTTGGAAGTGTAGTTCTATTTGCAGTGTGCGACAGGTTTCCATCAATTTGCTTTGTGATTTTATACGGACATTTAATAAGAAAAGTTTGAAGCAGAAAATGAAGTTGTTGCAAGATTTAGATCCTTGCAGAGTGAGACAAATGACAGGTTTGCGTGGTCATTCACTGGCTTGTCTTTCCAGGAGAGTATGCCAGAGTGTTTTTCATCATTTCAGGATGCTAGCAGTGCATCATAATAAAGTGAGAAAATTAGTGAGAATGTTGTATTATGCTAAGAGTCCAGCAATTATGCTTAAACAATTATGTGCTGCTCTTTTGCATGGTTCTGAAATAGATGTGAAGAATATTTGTGAAGAAATTGAGTTTTGTTACTTTGGTAGTAAAGATGAGAATGTTCAAATTGACCCAGAAGTAGAGGGTAATGTGGAAGATAATGTACAGGTTTCCAGTACAGATAATTTTCAGAAGGAAATTGCCACGTTTCAGATGAAAACAAGTGAGAGGCCTAATTTCACTTGTGTATGTTGTCGACGCACTTATTATAAGAATCAGACTAAGGTAGTGGATTTATATGCAAAAAGTGAAAGGGAAAATAATAGTGAATGGAAGGATTTTGCCACATACTTGATGGTAGAAAATTATTTTGATTTGGGATCGGATCAACGTGTGTGTACTTATTGTTGTAATAAATTAAACCAAAACCAGATGCCTGCTAGGGCAGTTCATAATAATCTGGAATTGGTTGAGATTCCTTCTGAATTGAAGGATTTAAATACTTATGAATCTATTTTGATTCAAAGTATCCATCCCTTTCAGGCTATTGTAAGAATGGAGCCAAAGACAGGGAAGTTGCCTCCAGCAGATTTACAGAGAGGATTAAAGGGAAGAGTTGTTTATTTGCCTCTAGATTTGAACAAAAACATTAACACAATTGGAATAGAAAAAGTGGAAGAGGAACCTCTGGTTATCTTGGTTAATGGGGTTCCGACAAAGAATAAGAAAATATGGCAAGATTTAGTGGATGTTAGGAAAGTCAAAAAGGCAACAGTGTATTTGAAGAAAAATAATAAGTACTATAAGAATGTATATGTTGCAGAAGAGGAAGTAAGTGATGAAGAGGATAGCGATTTGTGTGCTGGCCAAATTGAGAAAGTACAGGCCTCTAAAAGTGAAGAAATATATGAACATTATAGTGTTCATCCTTTGCATTCCAAGGAAGTCATGGGGAATGCTATTGAGTTGTTTCAAATGAAACAAGCCAAAGGGAGTCCCATTAGTGTTTGGGAGGAAAGTTTGGAAGCTCGGTGTTTCCCACAGCTATTTCCCACAGGTCAAGGAGGAAGATATGATGAGCGACCTCATCAAATTCCTGCGTCTGAATACCGGACTTTACGATTGTATGCAGCAGATCCTAGGTTTCGGCAATGCATTCCCTATTTGTTTCATCTCCTGTTTGAAAGCGATCTGTCTGGACTGTCATATGCAGTGAACCACATCTTAAAAAGTGGTATACAGATGCGAAACATCTCGGCAAGTGACTTTATGCATAAAGTCAATGTCCAAGACAGTATTTTGGATTCTCACTTAATTAATCTCATGGCGTGTCAGCGTGGTACTAATGAGTACTGGTACCGTCGTCATGGTGATTTAAAATGTATGCTGAGGAACTTAGGAACTCCAACATGGTTCCTCACTCTGAGCTGTGCCGAGTATGGCTGGGAAGACTTACTTGAATTTCTACGAGAGGCAAATGGAAATATTGAAAACATTGAATTCAAGACACCTGGAGAACTGTGTTCTTTGGATCCAGTGAATGTATGCAGGTACTTCAATCATAGATTTGAAGCTATGATGTCTTTCATCACAAATAAAAAGAATCCACCTCTTGGAGAGGTGTTGGATTTCTTCTGGAGAAAGGAGTACCAAGCAAGAGGTGCCCCTCATATACATATGTTGTTGTGGATCAAGGATGCACCTAAATTTGGAACAGATCCGGATGACTTAGTGATGAATTTCATCGAACAGTATTCTACGTGTGCTGTTCCAAACGCAACGGAGAAGAAAAGTCTAAGAGAACAAGTTCTACGTTTCCAAAGCCATCGTTGTGGAAAGTACTGTCGTCGTAAATTCAGAAACAAGGACAAGTTCTACACCAAATGTCGTTTCAACTTTCCACGACCGGTGATTTCTAAAGGAAGAGTGAACAGTTTGATGTCTTCGCTGCGACATAATGTGACGAGGAAATCACCCAAGAATACATACAATTTGAAAAGGAACGAAGAGTCCAAGTACATCAATGACTACAACCCAGTGATTTTGTCCATGTGGAATGCTAACATGGATATACAGTTTGTGGCTGACAACTGTATGGCTGTGGCTCGGTATGTGACATCTTACATCACCAAAAAAGAAAAGACCGAACTGAAGGATATGTGGGAGGACATTTCTCATGAAAAGAGCCTCAGCAAGAAGTTGTACAGTTTCAGTCTGAAGATGTTGTCGCATCGAGAAATCGGAGCTTACGAATGTTCTGACCGGTTGTCTTCAGCAAGTCTCTATGCCAAATCCAGGAGTCTCGTTTGGGCGAGTCTTGGTCTTGCTGCAACGCGAAATCGTGTTCTAAAACCTGTCCGGGAAATTGAGTATTTGGCAGAAAAGGAACCAAACAGTACCGACATTTTGAAGACCAACATGTTGGATACATATTATCCAAATCGAAGCAGTCACCTTGAGAATGTTTGTCTATATGAGGTTCTCCAAAATTATATATTCAAGAGGAACATCAAAGAAGATATTGAGAAAGGAGTGTATGCTGTAATTGGAAGTGAGGGATGCCTGGTCAAGCAAAGAAAATGCCAATTAGTAAACCATCGAAAATTGAGTGGTGAATCTCCAGAAAAAAAGGAGTTTTTTTATTTAGCACTTTTGCAACTTTTCAAGCCTTGGCGTGCAGAAGAGGAACTGCTTGGAGATTTCCTCTGTTACGAAGACTCTTTCAATGCAGCCAAGGAGTCCATAGAATGTCCTGCTTTTTCTAAATATCAAGAAATGCTAACTTTGGAAATTGAGCAGGAAGCAACGATTGCAGCCGAGATTGCCAGAGACAGTTCTCAGGACAGTCAGAGTTCTGTTTCATTGAGTCAAGATCCACTTGGAGGACCTATTATCGAAAATGAAGCTGCCACTGCTATGAATGAAGTGGAAAGAGCCATGGCACATGCTCAGGAGGATTCAGTTAACTTAGAAGACTTGGAAAAACAACTCAACGTTGAGCAGAGGAAAATATATGATGAAGTTACCACGGAAATTGAGCACGGATTAAGTCATGAGAAGAACAAGTGCTCATGTACATCGTTGAAGCCTGTCCGACTGTACGTGAGTGGAGAAGCGGGAACTGGAAAAAGTTTCCTCATTAAAGCAATCTCTTGTTATTTGCAGGAAAGGACTGAGTCATCGCTGTCTTGTGTTGTCACCGCTCCTACTGGACTGGCAGCACATAACATTAAAGGTATTACTTTGCATCGTCTACTGATGCTGCCGGTGGAGCATGACAACAAATTACAATACAACAAGTTATCTGGAGATGCTTGCTGTGAAGTTTCAAGAGTCTTGAGGAAAATGAAACTACTTATCATTGACGAAGTAAGCATGGTTTCCAATGTCATGCTTGCCTTTGTGCATTTGAGAATGCAAGAAGTACTTAAAACTGAATATGATGTGTTATTTGGTGGGAAACACATCATTGTTTTCGGAGATCTTCTGCAGCTGACACCAGTAAAAGGTCAACCTGTGTTCAAAATACTCACGCATGAAGATACCAGGAAGTGCCTAGGGAGCATTGGCAACGTCAATATATGGTTAAACTTCAATTATGCAGAACTGCATCAAAATATGCGTCAGGCAAAGGATGAAGATTACAAGAATATTCTACAAGATATTAGAATTGGAAAAGTGACTGAGCATGGGAAAGAAGCTTTAAATGCACGATTACTGTCAAATTTATATCCCAAACAAGAGATTGTGCCTGAGAATATTTTTCAGAAAATTACTGAGAAGAAATCCGGGATATGTCTCATGCCAACTCTTGCAGAATGTGCCATCTTCAACAACAAAATGTTGAATTTAGAAAAGCAAGAGATTGTGAAACTTGAAGCTATCGACAAATTAGAGCATATGGGATCAACAATTATTTTGTCAGACAATTTGAAATCAAAATTGGATTCATTAGAGAAGACTATATCTAAAACAGCGGGTTTTGAAAAGACTTTGAATGTGTGTTTAAATTGCCGAATTATTTTGAGAAGGAATTTACATGTAGAAAGAGGTCTGGTAAATGGATCAATGGGTAATGTTGTTGATTTTGAGAAATACAGAAATAGAGATGGAATAGAATTTTTAAGAATTAAATTTGATGGCATTGAGGAAGTACAGCAAATTGGTCGTTGTTCTGCTAGGTTTTTGCTTGTTAAAGATTTATATGTTCGCCGTAAACAGTTTCCTGTTTGCTTGGCATATGCGGTGACAATCCATAAATCGCAAGGTTTAAGTGTAGACTGTGCATTGGTGAATATTGGCAGTTCTGTGTTCAAGGAGGGTATGGCATATGTGGCATTGTCACGAGTTAGAACTTTATCGGGATTGTACTTGATTGACTGTGATGTCACAAACATTTGTGCGGATCTAGATTGTGTTAAGGAATACAATAGGTTAAGAAGAGAGTATGCGCCACATTTGCCTCAATATCCTTTGTTTGAGAAACGTGTGGTAGGCCGCAAACGTAGAAATAGCAGTAATAGTAGGGAGGTTGTTACAAAAAGACTAAAAGTCAATGAACCGAAAATTGTTAGCAGAAAGAAAGTGGATTCTGTTGAAGATGTTGTCGGTTTTCAATTTGAAAACAGTTCTGGTGTCAACTGCTATGCAAATGTAGTGGTTAATGTTCTCTTTTCACTAGAGAGTTTAAAAGAACAGATTCTGTTGAATTCTGAACAAATTTTATGCTGTTTGTTGAATTCTGTTTTCGAGAAATGTAGCACTGATCGAACAAAAGTAGAAAGTGTGTCTGAAGTTCGTTATCTGTTAGATGAATGTTCAGGTCAAACAGACTTCTCTGAAAATAATCAGCAAGATTGTCAGGAGTTTTTAATGTATATGCTTGATGTATTGCAAGTTGAGGGTGTAGATGTAGATCACCTATTTGGGCTTTCTTATCAATGGCAGCATGACTGCGAGAATTGTAGGGTATCAAGTACTACTAGTGTAGACTCAGAAAGATTTATATATTTAACTTTGCCAGACAGTAAATCAGTCTCCTTTAATAAGCTAGTAAATGCAGCGGATCACAACATGGAGTGTAGCCAATGTAAATCTGAAATGATGTCAACATTACTTATACGTAGATATGGACAGTATGTCATTTTAATGATGCAACGATGTAGGCCTGATGGATCAAAATTGTCAACTTTAATAAAAAAATTTGTGGCTTCTCAGCTTTCAATATCAGGAAGGACTTTTGTAACTGTAGCAATTATCTATCACGATGGTCCTTCAACAACTTCAGGACATTATACAGCTTATTTAAAGTCTCGAAACGGCTGGTCATTCTGCAATGATTCCGTTGTAAGTTTAAAAAAAAAATTGCCGTTTGACCTTAAAAATTCTTACCTGGTGTTTTTAAAACCAAAATTTTAAAGAAAGAATCTCGAGATTTCCTGTGAAGAATTGGAAAAGGTTCATCAAGTTGAGGGAATGTAAGTCTGCAATGCTGTCTAGATTATTGGTCCAAAACTTTTAATTATAATGTTATTTTGTAAAATCCGACTATATAAACCTGATGCAAGTAAGTCTGCTTCATAGTAAGCAGTATCAGTGTCATAGGAAAAGGAGAACATGAGTGACAAAGAAGAGTAAGATATTAGTAGTCCAGGATTGTGAAAATAATCTCAAATGTTTTCTTTTTGCAAGTTGCGAAAATAGAAAATGTCGGGATTTGATTGGAAGAATTACAAGACTTGCGAATCGCGGCAACATGATTTGGCCTAGTGGAAACATGTGATAGAATGAGAGAAGTCTTTTTTTCTATGTAACATATTTTTCGTATCGATGGAGGTTTTCTTTCAGAAAGTGGCGGGCTGAAAATATTTATAGCACAACAGAGTGGATGCTGTTCATAGGAGATCCTTCGACGTCATTGAAAGTAAGTTAATTTTAAGGAGTTTTGAAATCAGATTTCTTAGGTTGTATGGGTTTTTTAAACACAGTCATTTTGATTGTGTTTTTTTTTCCCCGCTGTTACATGATGAATATCTTCAAGTCACTGATTTAAGTGAAATTTGATACATTCTGAGAACAGCAAAAATAAACCATTTAACATGTATAATTAATGTTATGCTTTTTGTATTTATGATATACATTTAGAAATGTGAGGTAGATATGGAGAAGCTGAGTTTTCTGTAAGTGTCAATTTTAATGCTTACAGTGCTGTACTTCTGGGTACTGTTTTTTTTTTAAAAAAAAGAAATAGGCCTCACCTCAAAGAAAGCTCTTGAAAGTACACATCTTATTTGCATCCTAAAACAATCATTTAAAATGTTAGACACAATTTTATGATGGCTTTACATCTTTTTTGCGCTGCATTTGCATCACTATTGTGAGACATTAGCAGTGCAAAAAAAGCACCATGTTCCAAAATAGGCCTCAGTTATTCAACATCAAGATACAGTTTTTTGTAAAATATATATATTTAGGATTGTGTAGGGGACGTAGAGAAGCAGAGACTTCTGTAAATGTCAAAGTTGTTGAAAAACTGTTTGTTCTTGAACCTTTTCCCTTGTCTTTTCTAATTTTTAAGTACATGTTTTAATATTTTTGGAAATGTTTGTTCTCTGTTTCACAGATTGAAAGTATGAAAAAATATTTTAAAAAGGTAACAAGAATTATAAGGTAAATGTTTTCTACTCTTTTTACCCGCAATGCACTGCTGATGATGTCACTGACACTATCTCTCATTTACTCTCTATAGCTGTCTTTCTTTTTACATTATTCTCTGTTTACTTCCCTTATACTAACTCTTCTTTTTTTAAAAAAAATATTTTTTTAGTTCGCTTAAAGTTCGCGAACCGGTCAGCGAACTTGAAGCGAACCAAAAGAAATAGAGCTTGCCAGAGTGATAAACATTCTAGCAATTTTATTTGAAAGGGGAGGTAGTTCTGAAAAGAACTTTTTTTTTTGTTTTTGTTGTTTTATATATATTTTTTTTTTTTCTGAACATTTTTTGATTTTTTTGTATTTTTAGAACAGTTTTATGTTTTTTTGTGTTTTTTATGGAGGGGAAACAACAAAAAAACAGGCATTGAAAACAGCTCAACAGGAGCAAAAAAAAAATTACTTCTTGGGTGCATTAGGGCACTTATGGTTTTCGAACACCATATTAATCAAGTTGATGCTCATGTTCCCATACGACAACATAGCACCGCAATATATACAAGTAAACCTCATATGTTGGAAATTTGGTTGAATATTTGGCACAGTTTCCTGTGCCTCTCTTCCTGACAAAGACATTGATGAGGTAGATCTGGCCACAGGAGTTGTCGGGGGATTGTCTTGTAGGTCCCTTAACTCAGCCCGGCTGTAGTTCAAGGGGTGCCACCTGGTCATATGTCGATGCATAGTATAGTTGCCCATACTATATTTCTTCTCTGTGCCTCTTGACAATCTGTAATCACAGATGAGGCAGGTGGCATATTTCGCATTCACCTTCTTCTCCCCTGGAGGGATGGAAAAAAACTGCCAGATGAAACTAGTTTTTCTCTTTGAAACACGGGGCAACTCTGGGATAAATTGTTGTTGATCTGGATCCTCTTCTTCTTCTTCCTCCTCTTCCTGCTCTCTGTTGGAGGTAAATTGACTTGGTGGTCCTCTCTTCTTATGAGGAGGTTGAGGTGGTGGTGGGGGTCCACCAGCTGCAGCAAGTACAGAAGCCATTACTCAATTATCGGTAAATGGTCTTTCTCTCACCAAGATGAAAGTCAGAGTGAGGAAATAAGGAGGGGTTTACATGATTTGGGAAAAGCAAAAGTTCTGAACCAATGAAAAGTGTTATTTTTAGGTCACATGACCTAGTCATACATCATTTGGAAACCAAAAGTGAAATGAACCAATGAAAAGTTTGATAAACAAGTCACATGACCTGTTCCGCTTACGTTACGCGGTGCGCGCCGCGTCTCGGATCGCTTCCGGTTCGCGGTCCGGAGCACTTCCGGGAGCGCTAACGCAGCGCGTCATTAGACGCATTACGCGACAACGTGATACGTCGCGCTTCCGCGACGCGTCACAGTTCCGCTAACGTAACGTTGACCGGTTCGCGGACTAGGTCGCGGCATCAAGATGAGCTAACGGAAAGCTTCCCGGTTCGCGAACTAGAAGCGAAGGAAAAAAAATATTAAAAAAAAAATTATTAATAAACATCTAAAATATATTTTAAGATTTAAAGAAGAATACATTTTACAGTTACAGATGTTAGCTTTTAAAAAACCAATGAAATTCACAGAAAAAACCATAGGTTATAGACCATATATAGTTAGGGATTTGCATTTACAAAACCTTATTTTACTCGCATAAAACCATTGAAATTCCATATATAGTTAGTTGCGCTAACTATATATCGCGCACCCGCAATCCACTGCTGATGATGTCACATATTACATCATTCATGACATGGTCAGTGACATCACTGATGACATCACTGATGACATCTCAAATGACATCTCAAATGACATCACTGATGAAATCACTGATGACATCTCATTTGACATGACTGATCACATCACTGATGACATCATTCATATGATAATACGATGAACCTCTTCAGACTCTAATATAACCTTAGATACACTCAGTGTAAACAGACACTTACAGACTGTCACTCATTCATGGAGTTACTCACACACCTAGTCAGTCATGCAAAGAATCAATCACACCTCCATTTCCTCAACTATACATTTATACACACCTTACTTATTCAAACATATTCGAACACATATTTACTCTCTTATACAATCACTGATACAAGTTCTCAATGATCCATACAGCCACTCACACATTCACTGGCTCTTATGCACAGTAATTTATATATGTCAACTCTCACATGTACTGTGTTTACATATGTACTTACTTTGACATGTAGCACTGAGATATCCATTCACTCACCAATACACTCATGCACACAGTCAACCGCCCATACAGCTGTTTCCACATGCACTCTTGAGCCCATACATCTAGTGAATCAACTGCTCACACATCTATGCACAGAGTCATACACCTCCCTGCCACCCACACACACACTCAGTCTCCCATACAAATACTTGGGCAACCAATCAATAACCCATATAGTTACTCATATAGCTACTGATCAACACATGCAGCAGTTTACAGAACAACAGACATAATAATGCACAAATTAAGACAGTTTAGTCACTAACCCATGCACTCAGTGAGACATATTTAATCACTCACTCATACAGTCAGTCATGCACCTACTAAATCCTTCATCCAGACACTTATACATCCACTCATTCTTCAATATGTAAGACATATTTACACTTTACAGAAAAATACAGTCACTGGATGTTGTCATCAGTGATGTCATCAGTGATGTCACTGACCATGTCATGAATGATGTAATATGTGACATCATCAGCAGTGGATTGCGGGTGCGCGATATATAGTTAGCGCAACTAACTATATATGGAATTTCAATGGTTTTATGCGAGTAAAATAAGGTTTTGTAAATGCAAATCCCTAACTATATATGGTCTATAACCTATGGTTTTTTCACTGAATTTTCAAGGTTTTGTAAATGCAAATTCCTAACTATATATGGTCTATAACCTATGGTTTTTTCTGTGAATATATATATATATACACCGTGCGTCATAACACGCATCACACAGCTACGCAATACGTCACGATGATGTTTTCGTTTGCGGCAATAGCGCAAACGGGGCGCGAACCGGTACGCGAACCGGTGCGCGGCAAAACTGCGCTTAACGGTAAGCGCATCAGTACGCACCCCGGAAGCGCTCCGGGGCAAAAAAATAAAAAAATAAATAAATAAAACCATAAAAAAAATAGTATTATATAAATATACAATATAGGAATCATTTTAAAAAATATTACATTTCATAGCTATAGAAATTTGCTATTAAAAAACCTTTGAAATTCACTGAAAAAACCATAGGTTTCACACCAGTTATAGTTAGGAATTAGCATTTAAAAAACCTATGGAATTCACTGAAAAACCATAGGTAGAGTGAGAGATTGAAAGAATTCCTGTTTAAATAAGTATGTGTTTCTATAAGTGATTGTTTAAGAGAGTATGTGTAAGTTTCCTTAGAAGTAATGTGCTAGTGTGTGTATAGTTGTATATGCAAATAAATGGATGTTCAATAGTTTATTTGCATGTGTGAGTATGTGTGTGAGTAACTTTTGGATGGCTGTCGGTGTGTAATAGGATGTATATGTGTATCACTACATATGATGAGTGAGTATATGTATGAGTGACTATATAGAACTGTTGCTGAATGAATGGATGTGTATATAGATGGTGAAATTACTGAATTGGTTGTTGTAACTGGTATGGGTATCTCCATTTTTTAGAAAATGTTAGTTTCTATTTTTGAATATGTGTTTCAAGGGTTACATTACACTGAAAGGAGGTCTGTCAATCTGTCACAAGGATGGTGTCATCAGTGATGTCTTGAGTGATGTCACTGACCATGTCATGAGTGATGTAATATGTGACGTCATCAGCAGTGCATTGCAGGCGCACAAGTTATAGTGAGTCCAACTAACTATAACATGGGAATTTCAATGGTTTTATGTCAGTAAAATTTCCAGCTAACTATAACTGGTGTGAAACCTATGCTTTTTTCAGTGAATTTAATAGGTTTTTTAAATGCTAATTCCTAACTATAACTGATGTGAAACCTATTGTTTTTCAGTGAATTTCATAGGTTTTTTAATAGCAAATTTCTATAGCTATGAAATATAATATTTTTTTAATGTATCCTATATTGTATATTTATGTAATACTATTTTTATATGCATATTCTTCATTTTTATTTATTTAAGTTTTTTTTGCCCTGGAGCACTCCCGGTGCGCGTCCCGGTGAGCGCACCGGTAAGCGCAGTCTTGCGGCGTGCCCCAGGGAGCGTACCAGTGAGCGTCCCGTTAGCGCTATTGCCGCGAGCGAAAACATCATTGTGACGTATCGTGTAGCCGCGTCTGCGTGATACGCACGGCGTAGGCGCACCCAGAAGCATCCACGCGCATACGAACACTCTACTTAAGCGCCGCCGGGCGCGCCCCCAGGCGCGCACCGGGGTGCGTAGCGTAAGCGCGTCGGGTCATGTGACCTGAAAATACCACTTTTCATTGGTTCAGAACAGTGTTGGTTTCCAAATGATGAAAGCCCGGCTCATGTGACCTGAAAATAACACTTTTCATTGGTTCAAAACAGTTTTGTTTTCCAAATGATGAAAGCCCCCACCTTTTTTCCTCATTCTCGCTTTATTCTTTGAGTGAGGAAGACTTGCTTCTATTGATAGATAAATGGCTACAGTAGCAGCAGCAGCAGCTGCAGCATCTGCACCACCACCACCACCACCACAAGGACCACCACAACATTGGTGGTGAAGAAGAAGAGGAGGAGGCGGAGGAGGAGGAGGAGGAGAGAAGGCAGTTCCTGCATGAAGACAATCCCCCATATAAACCTAAGGAGCACTTTATATGGGAGTTTTTTAAAATCCTAAGGGGTTTCAAAAAGTTAATGCTGCAAAGGTGACCTGTCTCATCTGTGGCGCTGAACTTTCCAGGGGGAACCCTGCAAAAAAATATTCATTTGGGAATCACACAATGCTACGCCACATGCAACGAAAGCACCCCAATAACCATTCTGCAGCAGAGGTCAGAGAACTGACCAGAAACCCTCCCCAATCTTCTCCGAGCACCTCTAAACAACCCACTTCATCGGATCCTGAAACTAGAGAGATGGTTCCATGCATCCAACGCCAGTTTGGAGAATACAAGATTACTTGTATATTTTGTGGGACTACCATTTCTTATGGGGAGCAGAGCATCAAACTTATAAACCGTGCTGGAGACAACCACCGGTGCCGAAAGAAGCCTTACTTTTTTCCTGTTTTTTTTTTGCTCCAGTTGAGCTGTTGACAATTCCCTGTTTTATGTTTATCCCCATAAAAAATGCAAAAAAAATAAAACTGTTCATAAAAGCCAAAAAAAGTATAAAATGTTCAAAAAAAATAATATATAAAACAACAAAAAGAAGAAAAAAAACAGTTATTTTTAGAACTACCTCCAAGTTATAAAAAAAGGCTAATTTTTTTTAAAACTCTGTCATTCTTTTTTCCCCATGGTACGCTCCCCGGTGAGCGTACCGGGCGCTCCCCCGCGCAAATCAGAAAAAAAATTTTTTTTGCCCCGCTGGGCCCTTTTATGGCCCCCACATCAAACCTAGGGGGTCAGGGGGGTCTATCCTGCCCCCTTTTGGTCATTTCCCTCTTTGTTTTTGCCACCTCTTGTGTCTTGATCCTACTGAGACACAAGATGGTGGCCGCTCCGGACTGTTTCGAATGTTTACAGACACCCGAGAGCCAATCAGCTTTCTGCGCGCAAACTCGCGTAGCGCGCTGGTTAGCTCCCCGGTGCGCGTACCGGGGCGCGCTTACAGATATATATATTTTTTTGAACCTAAATTACTCAAAATCCACAGGAGCACATATCTTGAGACATAGCAAAGGCACATCGGGCTACCAGTCCCTACAATTTTGCCAAGTTTCGTGGAAATCCATTCAGCCGTTCGGGCTAAAAGTGAGGTCGACCGCCCTATGGAAATTCACATGGGGAAAACACGTTTTGGGACCCCCCCTTTTTTCTCAGCCCCCGCTTGATGAATCGCCCCCAAACTTTCAGGCAAGGACCGGAGCGCCGCGAGGCAAATTTGAGGACATTTTCAGGCAGATTCCTCAACCGGAGCCAAAGTTATTCCCAATAGAATGTTGCGATTTCCCTATTGAAAATAATCCTAACTATAACTACCTACTGGCGACTGCTAGTAGGTAATATATATATATATATATATATATATATATATATATATATATATATATATATATATATATATATATATATATATATATATACATATATATATCAAGTCAAGTCAAGTCAAAAAGGCTTTATTTCGACATATAACAATATCTTAAAAAGCGTACATACAATAAAAAATACTTTTCAGTGCATTATTTTAAAAATAAACCGTTAGTTTCTGCTATCAGAAAATGAATCTATAAGTTTCTTAAAATAAGCATTTAGTTAAGAACAAACCATGATAAAAAATGTAATTAAACAATTTGCCTAAGTCTTTTTGACCGGATTCGCCATGCCCACCCAAGATACTTCGAAGTGGCACATGCGTAAAAGGTACGAGTGTCCGAGTAGAGAATCCTTAAAGCCACGTTACAATGCCTAGTGCCCAGTGTGCGACACATGGGTTTAAGCCATTTTGACCGTGGGACTATGTATGCAGGACACTCAAATAAAAAGTGAGGGACAGATTCTCGACGCTGTGGGCAGAAGGGGCACCACGGAGCAGTCTGGTATGGGATTTTCCAGTGACTAGTAAGTTCCATTACGGGGAGAAGACCAGTTCTGAATTTAAAGTACAGGGATCTTTCCCAAGGGGCTGAGATAGTGTCCAGATACAGTTCTCTAAAGGGGGTATCTTTGGACTCCATGAAATTTCTGGTCGACTTGCATATCGAGGTAGAGGAGTTCCTTCTATTTGTAACCCAATTCCAATAAAGTTGTTTTATTGTTGATTTGGGGGGAGCTGACTGTTGGTGCCATGCTTCTTCCAGCCCCAGATTGATGAGTAAGGCTTTAATATCCGTTAGCCACTTTATTTTCGCCCACCCTGTCGATCTTAATATCTCCCGTAGACCGTCCGCATAACTTGAGAGTTCAGGGACTCTCCAGATGCGGGCCCACAGAAGCAAGGGGCGTATCTTCGCTAGATCTTCTATAGCCCGACAGCCCATATCCAATTGCAAAGGCAAGATGGGGACAGAAGGGCCAATGGACATCAAGCTTCTCAAAAAGGTATTCTCAGCTCGAGTAAGGTCTTTCAAGTTCGACATTCCCCATAATTCCGCCCCGTACAAAGCTGCACTTACTCCTCTGGCCGCGTAGATGTCCAATACTGCAGCTATGGGTTTAGTTGAGGCTGCTCTCTGCTCTTTTAGCAGGGTCCCGGTTACTCTTTTTAAGTTTAACAACATCTTGAGCAGATGCTGGTCCCATTTCATGGAATCCACCAACCTGATGCCCAGATAATCGAAGGTTTTAGTCCTGTCCAATGCCACGGAGCCCAATGTTGGTGGGGGGCCCAGTTTTTGCGGGGGGTTCAAAATAAGGTACTTTGTTTTATCTGTATTTATACAGAGTCCTCTTTGTTTACAGAAATCGTCAAAGCCTGAAAGAAGCTGTTGTAGGCCCATTGGCGATTTTGACAGGAGCAAAGTATCGTCCGCAAAAAGCAGGGTGGGAATGGAACGACCTGCCAGACGAGGGGCATCTGCTGGAATCCTTGACAAGTGGTCCACCACCCCATTAACATAGAGCGAAAAGAGTGTTGGGGCAAGAACACACCCTTGCCGCACTCCTCTGTTCACATCTATTCTTCGGGTTTTTTGGCCATTGGGACCCCAGCGAATTTGGGCGTAGTTGTTTTCATGAAACTTCATGACCAGGTGGAGCAAGTAAGGTGGCAGGCCAAGATCATTAAGAACCTTCCATAGATTATTTCTGGGGACCAAATCGAAGGCCGTCCGGAGGTCGATGAAAGCCAGATATAATGTACCCTTCCCAATTGTAACGACCTTCCAGTAGATCATAAGAAGCCTTAGCGATTGTTCAATTGTTCCAGTGCCAGCACGGAACCCTGCCTGAAAATCCGAAAGGATCCTGTTCTCATCTGCCCATTGCTGTATTCTTGTTAAGAGAATCTTGCCTGCGACTTTTTGTGAGCAGTCGATCAGGCTGATTGGCCTGTAGTTCCCTGGATCTTCTCTTGAACCTTTTTTGTGAAGGGGGACCACTTCAGCGGCCATCCAAGAGGCAGGCAGAGGTGCGCCCACCATGGCAGCATTCAGAACCGAGGAGATCATCGTGCTCCAATCGTCTATGTCAGCTCGGAGCAAGTCACCCGGAAGACCATCGGGGCCAGCCGCCTTGCGCGGAACCAGAGATTTTATTGCACCTTCCGCTTCTTTCTTAGTAAACAGACTTTCCTCGGGTCTTTCCATCACTCTGGAGGGCTGTGGTAAAACGAAATCCAACGCTTCAACTGCGGTTGCCGTGTACAATTTCGAAAAATGTGTAAACCATAAGTCCTCGGTTATGTTACAGGTGATAACTGTATCAAGGGGTCTGTTTTTCTTGTGAACTAAGTCCCAAAAAGCTTTAGCATTTTTTCCCCCGCTGGCAGTTCGGAGATCCTGCCAGAACTTGTCTTCCCAGTCTCTCTTTGCTGTTTTGAGCTCTGATTTATAGCCCTTCCGTTCGGTGGATATTAGGGTGGCATCTCCACTTTTCACCGCCAGTATCAGGGCTCTCTTCTTGGCACGACACTCCTTCGTGTACCATCCTGACTTGCCCCGCTGATTATTGCAATTAGGGTTCCCATTTTTTACTTTGGCCTTAAAAAGGTCCCCAATTGAGAGTGAGACCTCACAGAACAATGCTGTAATCTGATTTGGGCAAATAGGCTGACTTTTTAAAATGTCACAGGCTGTGGAAGTAACTGTTCTAATACATGCCATTTTCTCCTCATCTATTGCCACTTTGTCCCATTTCAGACGTCTTAAGCAGTTTGTTGGGACCACTCCTCCCAATGGCCCTGTCGCAAGTGCATCATGATTTCCACTTCCATGGAAGTTCTCTTTCCACCAGGTTGATAGGGTCAAAGAAAGGGCATTGTGGTCACTGTCCAGGGAGGGTATAACTACCATATCCTTCATATATATATATACACTCCAACTTGTCTCCAAGTGCGCGTGCAGCGCCGACAGGTACGTGGACCACTCAATCAAACGCCAGAGCCAGTCTTGAAATCGTAAAGTGATTTATTTCATTTTGTAATAAAAGGGTGCAAGCCTCGTCAAATGCGTTTTGGGCACCGGCTGTGCCCTTGCTCACTGACAATTAGCCAGGACATTTTCACATCTTAAATACATTTTTTGAGAAATACGTGCCAAACAGCACAATATTAAACATAGAAATGGGACTCGATTTTCCAAACCTTGATGGGTTCATGGTGAATAATGTCGCCATTTTGGAACTGGGTTCAGTATGATAACCATATACCTATTTACAGTGTAAATTAACACAATAATATTGCACAAAAATTAATATACCAATAAATTGGCGCATGCTGTTATATATATATATATATATATCCCAGTAACTTTTGATCGTACTGGACCCAAGCCGCTTAGTGACAGCGGGCAGTGGTGGGGTGGCAACCCCTTGAAATCAAACAACTGTGTTGTCTCCTCTGTCTCCATAAAACAACACACCACAGCCCCAAATGCTTTTAAGCAGGTTTATTAATCAATGCAACTCAATGCATTTAGGAGAACAAGTCTCCTTGATCATGAGTAAAAAAGTTGCAGCGCGCTGTGATTTAAATAAACATTACATGAGTATTGGTGTAATAAAAAGTGTAAACAGACTTACCAATTCACAGAAAACCATTACATACTTTTCATTTACAAACTCAATATTACTGTCATATTGGTTGCAATTTGTGATCAGGCGAATGTAGTAGACATCCCTATGCACATAAGATACAAACATTTTGTTCATTTTATGTCGACTTTCTACATCGTTGTATTGCTCGATGAAGGAGACTAGTTCGCTGAAATGCAGGGAGTTGCATTGACTAATATACCTGCTTAAAAGCATTTGGGGGCATGGTGTGTTGCTTCACAGAGACGGAGGAGACAACACTGTTGTTAGATGTTTATATATATATATATATATATATATATATATATATATATATATATATATATATATATATATATATATATATATATATATATATATATATATATATATATATATATATATATATATATATATATATATATATATATATATTCACTGAAAAACCATAGGTTTCACACCAGTTATAGTTAGCTGGAAATTTTACTGACATAAAACCAATGAAATTCCCACGTTATAGTTGGTTGGACTCACTATAACTTGCGCGTGCAATGCACTGCTGATGACGTCACATATTACATCACTCATGACATGGTCAGTGACATCGCTCATGACATCACTGATGACACCATCCAGTGAATGTGTGTCTTTCTGAAAATTAAATATTAGTGAGTAATGTTTAAATTTTTAAATATATGTATTAGTGTTTCACTTTGTGTATAAGTAGCTGCATGGGTTGGTGATTAGGTACATGTGTATGTACATGGGTTATTAGATGTTTTATTAGTATCAGTATGAGTGTTTGTATTGTTTAGTGTTGGAATTACTTACAACATTGATGCATGAGTGACTGACTCTTTTTTTGTATGTATTTTGAAGACTACATATGTGCAGGACTGTATGGTTGAATAGTGTGTATATGTGTATGTTAGTGAGTAAATGACTGTCTCACTAGTGTTTTAAACAGTAACTACATATGTTTTAATCTAGAATATGTGAATATTGATGCATATAAGTGAGTATATGTGAGAGTAAGAGATTGTAAGAATTCCTGTTGAAATAAGTATGTGTTTCGAAAAGTGATTGTTTAAGCGAATAAATATGTGTAATTTTCAATAGAAGTAAGGTGGTAGTGTGTGTATTGCTCTATATGCAAATAAATGGATGTTCAATAGTTTATTTGCATCTGTGAGTATGCGTGTAAGTAACTTTTGGATGACTGTCGGTGTGTAACAGGATGTATAGGTGTATCACTTCATATGATGAGTGAGTATATGTATGAGTGACTATATAGAACTGTTGGTGAATGAGTGGATGTGTATATAGAAAGTGGAATTACTGAATTGGTTGTTGTAACTGATATGGGTATCTCAATTTTTTATAAACATTTAGTTTCTATTTTTGAATATGTGTTTCAAGTTTTACATTACAGTGAAAGGAGGTCTGTCACTATGTCACAAGGATGGTGTCATCAGTGATGTCATGAGTGATGTCACTGACCATGTCATGAGTGATGTAATATGTGACGTCATCAGCAGTGCATTGCACGCGCAAGTTATAGTGAGTCCAACTAACTATAACGTGGGAATTTAATTGGTTTTATGTCAGTAAAATTTCCAGCTAACTATAACTGGTGTGAAACCTATGGTTTTTTCAGTGAATTTATTAGGTTTTTTAAATGCGAATTCCTAACTATAACTGGTGTGAAACCTATGGTTTTTTCAAAGAATTTCAAAGGTTTTTTTAATGCTAATTCCTAACTATAAATCTCAGTTTATAAGTAAGAATTTTAGCGCACTAGTTGTTCTTCAGAACACTCTGGGACATTCTGTCATTGGGCTATATTTGGGCTACATCTGGCTAATATTTTGGCTACATTTGTTTTTTTTGTCTCTGGTTGCCATCTTTGGGCTACATTTGGCTACATTGGGCTACATTGGGCTCTAACATATATATAACCCAATGTAGCCCAATATATATTTTATATAAGTTAACTTTCGTTAAAACCACTTGAGCATATATCTTGAGACATAGCAAAGGCACATCGGGCTACCAGTCCCTACAATTTTTTCCAAATTTTTTTTTAATATATATATATATATATATTTTTTTTTTTTTGCCTTGGTGCGCTCCCGGTGCGCGCCCCGGGGAGCGCACCGGAAAGCGTAATTATATGAAGCGCCCCGGGGCGCGCACCGGGTAGCGTCCCGTAAGCGCCATTATCGCGAACGAAAACATGATCGTGACGTATCGCGTAGCCGCATCTGCATGAAACGCACGGCGTAAGCGCACCCGGAAGCACTCGTGCGAATACGATCGCGCATCGTAAACTTCCGACGCGCTTACGCTACGCGATCCGGAGCGCGCCCCCGGGCGCGCCCCGGGGTGCGTAGCGTAAGCGAGTCGGGTCATGTGACCTGAAAATAACACTTTTCATTGGTTCATAACAGTTTTGGTTTCATAATAATGAAGCCACTGGTCATGTGACCTGATAATAACACTTTTCATTGGTTCAAAACATTTTTTTTTCCTTCTGATGAAGGATCCCACCTTTTTTCCTTCTTCTGACTTTGTCCTTTGACCTGAGGAAGACCTGCTTGTACCTCTCTGTACCATTTTGATCTTTATAATGGCTTCAGTAGCAGCAGCAGCTGGTGCATCTGCACCACCACCACCACCACAACAACCAAGAGGACCACCACAAGATTTCATTGGTGGTCAACAAGAGGAGGAAGAGGAGGAGGAGGAGTAAGAAGGGAGGAGAACATTTCTCCAAGAACAAAATACCCCATACCAGCCCAGACCACACATTATTTGGGAGTTTTCTTCGGTTCCACAGGGGAAGAAAAAGGTAAATGCAGCCAAGGTGACTTGCCTGATCTGTGACATGGAACTTTCTAGGGGGAACCCTAATAAAAAATATTCCTTTGGAAATCACACGATGATCCGCCACATGCAGCGCAAGCATCCTATAAACTATTCTGCTGCAGAGATGAGGGAACTGGCCAGTAACCCTCCCAATCAACAAGAACCAGCTCAAAAAGGAAGCAACCCACTGCTTCTGCACCAGAGGAAAGTGAGACGATGCCGTGCATTCAGCCCCGATTTGCAGATTTCAGAATCACATGTAAATATTGTGGGAAGACCATCTCCTACGGAGACCAGAGCGTAAAGCTCATCGTCCTTGCTGGGGACAACCACAAATGCCCCAATCAACCCTAATTATTTATTTTCTTTTTTTTTTTGCTCCAGTTGAGCCATTTTCAATTCCCTGTTTTTTCGTTTCTCCCCTCCAAAAATACTAAAACAATATAAAAGTGTTCTGAAACCCCCAAAAAAGTACAAAATGGTTCAAAAAACATTAAAAAAATATAAAACAATAAAAAGAAGGAAAAAAAACTGTTCTTTTTAGAACTACCTCCAATTTCAAAAAAAGGCTACATTTTAAAAAACCTCTATTATTCATTTTTCCCCATGGTACGCTCCCCGGTCCGCTTCCCGGTGCGCGTACCGGGCGCTCCCCCCGCGCAAATCAAAAAAAAAAAAAATATTTTTTTGGGCCCCGCTGGGCCCTTTTATGGCCCCCACATCAAACCTAGGTGGTCAGGGGGGTCTGTCCCTGCCCCCTTATGGTCATTTCCCCCTTTTTTTCCCACCTCTTGTGTCTCTATCCTACCGAGACACAACATGGCGGCCGCTCCGCACTGTTTCCAATGTTTACAGACACCCGAGAGCCAATCAGCTTTCTGTGCGCAAGTCGCGTGGCGCGCCCGGAGCGCGTACCGGGGCGCTGCCATAGATATATATATTTTTTTGAACCTAAATTACTCAAAATCCACTGGAACAGATATCTTGAGACATAGCAAAGGCACATCGGGCTACCAGTCCCTACAATTTTGGCAAGTTTGGTGGAAATCCATTCAGCCGTTCGGGCTAAAAGTGAGGTCGACCTCCCTATGGAAATTAACATGGGGAAAACGCGTTTTGGGACCCCCCTTTTAACTCGGCCCCCGCTTGACGCATCCCCCCAAACTTTCAGGGAAGGACCGGAGCTCGACGAGGCCATTTTGAGGAAATTTTCAGGAAGATTCGTCAACCGGCGCCAAAGTTATTCCAAATAGAATTTTGAGATTTAACATTGAAAAAAATCCTAACTATAACTACCTACTGGCGACCGCCAGTAGGTAATGTATATATATATATACTGGGGACATTATTTTGGGAACTACGAGTACCAGCAGGCCATGTGGCATTTACGACGCCCACTGGGGCGGAGCCAAGAACATTTAACAAAGGCTTCTTTGAACTGCCACTTGTTTGCCTACAGTGTGCCCGTGATCAAGAACAGAGGAGTGTTTGAAACGCGTAGGGCTTTGCAATTGCTGAGGGGGAGAATGCACACGTGCTGAACTGTGTTTGTCTAAATTAAAGGTGTTAGCCTCCTGTCGTGTGGCATCTCCTCTGAGGGCAACCTTGTTATGCTGGATATATATATATATATATATATATATATATATATATATATATATATATATATATATATATATATATATATATATATATATATATATATATATATATATATATATGAATGAAAAAAAAGGTCTCCTCTCAAAGAAAGCAGTTATAGTTTGTGATACTTGGCAGACATGTCGTCGGACTGGCTGAAGGTGCGGGAGGATGCCGCCGATATTATGTTCAATGAGGAATTTAAGACCGTGAGAGACAGCTTTAGTAAGCTCAGCTCGAAGCCAGAGACACCAGAAGGGAGTCTGCGGAATCAATTAAGGGAACTTGAAAAACTACGCCGCAACAAGATAACTAAGTGGTGGGAGCATAAATCGTTATCTAAATACCTTGAAGTTGGTCGCATACTTTGAGGACTGCACATATTGATTGTGCCAATGTATGAAAAACCTGACAAAGACATGCTCAAAGAATGGGCAGAAAATAATTCAGAATCATTAAGGAGAATGCTGCAAATCCTAATTAAATATGCACAAAGCGACAGAGACAACATTCTGGCCTCAATTGACCCATTGCAAACTGCAATCAATCAACATCCAGATAAGGAAGAAATAACTAAGGGCCTCATTTATGAGGCTGTGCGTCACTTTTACGCTGCCAATGCGTCACTTTTTGTGACGCACCAGTGGCGTAAAAAAAGCGCCTGGTTGCGCCATATTTACAAAGTGACGCATCTAGGTAGATGCGTCACTTTGTAAACCCCTGGGCAACATTATACCTGCTCCAGGTATAATGTCTGCAAGGGGGGCGTTTTGAAGCAAGAAAGGGTCATAGAAGTGACGCAGTGAAATCTATAAGATTTCACGGCGCCATTTCTTGGCTGCTTATGCATCAAAATCTTACGCATGCTTCATGGCATGCATAAGACTGACGCAGTCAGTAACAACATGGGACTTGCCTATGTGAAAGTACACATTGCTGGAGGAGATTGCAAAAGTGGAATCAGTGCCTAACGTATCACTAACATCAACATCTACTACAGTGGCACATAAATTTAGAGAAGATATGTTAGCACGCCTGGCCCGCGAAGATCAAATAATTAAAAAACTGAAAAGTTTTAAGTTCCAAAGGGATCGATGGGACTATGAAAACGGGCAGGTGTTCACATTTGCCAAAAGGTATGACTCTGTCAAAAGTAAGAAACAACAAATTCAAACACAGAAACAGGCGACAACTCAACCACTGGCACCAAATGAAGTATTGGCAACAGCAGGTAGTTCTATTGCTGGCTCTTCAACTGACCTTAGCTCAGCCATTGAAAGTGGGTCTGACAACGAGATATCACGAATGCAGAGAGCGGGTTTTCAGAAATTCACCTTGGCGCAGGAGGTGGACTGTATGAGCCAGGACAGATAACAAACACTGCGCTCCAGGGCTCAAAATGCACAAAGTGCACAAACAACAAGTCAAGGAACTGTAGGAGGTGGGAACGCCGGCAATGTCACAAACAGCGGTACAATTCCCAAAAAGCGCTATACCAAAAAGACAAAAAAAAAATGGAATTAATAATTTAATTGTCTAAAGCACAGGGAAAATCCCAAACTATAATAAACTTGACGGATATACAACTGACAGAAAATGAAACATCCGTCTTATCATTGGGCTTGTCCTTTTGTCCCAAGGGCAACTTTAATTATGCTGACTGTCGAGTGGATATGTTCAAATTTGTGAGAAAAATCAAACTTAAAAAGTTTCATCTACTCCAGGGAAGCACAAAGAACAAAACAGCTATAATGGACACGGCGGAGGAAATACCAGGTATTGCAGTACATGATATCGGCCTCATGCAGGACTTATATCAGCTACGTGAGGAGGGTAATGTCACGGATGATGTTTTGAGTCAAATGCCAACGACTACAACGCAAAGACCCCTAACTGCGTTTAAGGCGAAATCTAAATTTTGCCCAATAATGATCCGTGACAATGTGGACATCTTTCATGACAAGGTGACACAGGAATTGAAAACCCTTCACAAAAAACAGAATGAGGCAAAAAAGAGATACACGGCCAAGGACAATGCTTATTTCAAACTTATGGCTAAGCTTAACAAGAACATTGAAGTTGTCGTACGCCAATAAGACAAAGGGGGCAATATTGTCCTCTGGCTCCGCAAAATGTATTGTGAGGCGGCAGAGCGGCAACTGGGCGATAAGCAATTTATTTATTTATTTTTATTTATTTTGAAAGTTTTATATAGCGCGAACAAGATCTTTGCAGATATCAGAGTGCTTTACAAGGACACGGGGGTGATAGAGTAATACAATGTAATAATTGAGGTAGTTAGATACAAGGTGCTTAGTTACATAGGTAGGTCAAACACATGAGGTAGGTCATAGGTGAGGTAGTGTCGGTACACGGTGCATAGTCAAACAGTTGTGCCAATAATATAAAGTACAAAAATAAGGAGCATATACTTGCTTAAGCGTGTTTAAAATTTTTGGAGATAGAATAAAGGTGGGCATAGTTGAGGTGGGTGAGTGCAGGATATATAGTCCCGCAGGTGCATCAGTAGTACAAAGGCGGGGATCGTCGATGTGGTGTAGGTACAGTGTGCAAAGTCAAACAGGTGCGTCAACAATATAACAATATACAAGGTCAAACAGGTGCATCAACAATATAACAATATACAAAGAGGGAACGTATACAATCAAGTAAGTCGATAATATAAGTAATACAAATAGGCCAAGGGGGTCAGGCAGGTCTTACAGAGCAGATTCATGAGAAATACAGAATAGTAGATCATGTGTATTTAGCCATGAGGATCGCTTTTACTTCTTTCTTAAAAAGTTTGTTGGAGGAGATGAGCCTGGTTTCAGGTGGGAGTGAGTTCCAGATCCTGGGTGCCATTCCTGAAAAGGAGCGTTTATAGGTTTTTTCCTTCCGAAATCTTCGAGGCTTCAGAAGAAGACTGTTTGTGCTTCTAGTAGTTCTAGAGCCACCCGAAATTGTCAGCTTTTGAGTGAGGTAGGCGGGTGAGTTCATGTGTACAGCCTTGTGTGTCATGCAGGCGATTTTCAGATGTATTCTGGCTTCAAAAGGTAGCCAGTTCAGATATTTAAAGTCAGGGGAAATATGCGAGTGTTTTTTTGAGCCAGTGATGAGTCTCGCTGCAGCGTTAAGGGACGCTCTTAGGGGTGCCGTTGTAGTTAGGGGGAGCCCGCAGAGGGCGGTGCTACCGTATTCTATGTGCGGGATGACTATAGATTGTACTGCAGTTTGGAAGTCTTTGGCAGGAAGGAAGGGTTTAAGTTTTCTCAAGGTGTTGATTTGGTAGTTCGCTCCTTTGGTTGCCTTGCTGATGTGCTGCTGCATGTTGAGATTGGCATCAAGTGTTATGCCTAAAGATTTTGCTGAGTCTACGACGATAGGTTGTACATTTAGAGCCGTTAAGTGCTTAAGCCACGTTTGAGCCGTGGAGATTTTTGCGGGAGGTGAGATCAGGAGGAACTCAGTCTTCAGCGCATTGAGTTTGAGGTGATTCTCGGCAAGCCAGGATTGGGTGTTTCTGATCGTGGTGTTCAGAAGCATGATGTCCTTGGGGGATTTTGAGATAAAGTTGGGTGTCGTCAGCATACATGTGAAAGTGAACATTGGATGTCTGAAGCAAAGTAGTGAGAGGTTCCATAACTAGGTTGAACAGTGTTGGGGAGAGGGAGGATCCTTGAGGGACGCCTAGCGATACCGGTACCGGAGAGGACAACAGGTTGTTACTTTTGAATCTTTGTGACCGGTTGAGTAGAAAGGAGGTGAACCACTTGAGAACAGTCCCAGATATGCCCATTCTTGTGTTTAACAGTTCGAGTAAGTTCTCATGTTTAACTGTATCGAATGCTGAGGAGAGATCCAGAAGGATGAGGAGGCAGGTATCGTTTTGGTCTAGGATTTGGAGGGCGTTGTCCACTATGTGAGTCATGGCAGTTTCGGTACTGTGCCCTGCTCGGAAGCCTGACTGATGAACGTTGAGGAGATCAAACTCATATATGTGTTTAGTCAGTTGTAGCTGTACGCATTTTTCCAACAGTTTAGCGAGGGTGGGGATATTTGTAATAGGGCGGTAATTGTTTAGATCAGTGGGGTCTGCTGTTGTTTTTGTTTAGTAGCGGTGTGACTTGCCCGACTTTGAGGGCGTTGGGGATGGATCCTTGTTGAAGAGAGCTATTATAATCTTAGTCCAGAGTGGGAGGAGCAAAGGGGTAAAGTCTTTTACAGCGTTAGCAGGAAGGGGGTCAGTGAGGTGATTGGATGGTTTCAGGGTGCTGAGCAATCTGCCAATTTGTTCTTCGGAGTAGGTGCCAAAGGATGACCAAGTAGCATTGTTCTTTGGTTCAGGCAGTGCTGTGTGTCGGGGGTTGGAGTAAAGGATTGCGTCATTGGGGAGATCGCTTCTTATCTTGTCGGTTTTTTGGATAAAGAAGGCAGAGAAGTCTTCACAGGAAGGTGTAACGCCCATGGTGCTGAGTGTCTGGGGTTGTTCTTTGGATTGTGTTCTGATTAACTCAAACAATTTTCTTGGGCGGTTTTTTGCTTGGGCGAGCTGGAGGCTGAAGAAATCTCTTTTTGAGCGTTTTATTTTCCTGAAGTAGGCGTTTCTCTGTTTCTTTAGACCTTCTAGGTGCACTGAAGAAGGGGCTGACCTCCAAGTGCGCTCTGCCATTCGCATGGCCCGTCTATCCTCATTGAGGCTCCCGTCATACCATGGGTTGGAAATCTTGGACGGAACTCTTTTCAGTTGCATGGGTGCCGCCTCATTGATTATTGTGGACATAGCATTGAGATAGTGGTCAGTCAGGAGTTGAACGTTCGTAGCGCCGGAAGGGGGAAGTAGGAGATTGCAGCTGTTAGGCGGTAAGGAGTTTGGGTTGAGTTTCTTCAAGTCTCTTTTCCAAACTTTGGGCTTAGAGGGTTGAACTGGGTTAAATTTATTTTTTTCATTGATGAGGAAGGAGACAATATGATGATCTGACCAGTCACAAGGTTGGATTGACTCAAGTTGAATAGCGTCCTCTTTGGAGATGATAAGGTCAAGGATAGAACCCCTCTCATGGGTCGGGCTATTGCATATTTGGTTGAGATCAAGTGCGTTGAGGAAGCTTTTGAGGCTGTTTACCACTGTGTCACTGCTGTCATTCCAGTGGAGATTGTAGTCGCCAAGGAAAATTTGGGTGTTCTGCCGTCCTGAGTTGGCTGATATTGTATCCATGAGTTGTTGGACGAAGGAGAGCTTGTCCCCAGGTGGGTGGTAAATAATGTGTAGTGAGCATACCGTTTTGCTTTCGCTGATGACATCAAGGCAGAAGTATTCACAGGAAGTAAGAGAGGGGGCGGACGCTTTAGAGACTGAGAGGTTGCTTCTGTAGATACAGGCAATTCCACCGCCTGTCTTTTTGGTCCTGTCAAGTCTAATGA
Organism: Lissotriton vulgaris; assembly: GCF_964263255.1. NCBI lineage: Eukaryota > Metazoa > Chordata > Amphibia > Caudata > Salamandridae > Lissotriton > Lissotriton vulgaris. The sequence goes on along the minus strand of NC_141689.1, from coordinate 1,757,292,538 downwards.
TACAGTAGTTGGGGGGGACTAGGATATCCAAGATAGGTGTAGAGGAATCAGACAGCCATGTTTCAGTCAGAATGACTAGATCCGGTTCCAGAGACATGATGAGGTCAGCGACCTCCGCGGAATGTCTTTGGGCCGATCTGCAGTTGAGAAGTATGCATTTAAGGCTAGGGGTGCAAAGGGTGGAGGACGGTTCTATAATGAGGGGTACATTAGTGAGGTTGTTGGGGACGGCGCCTCTGTTGTTATCCTTTTGGAGCCTGAGGGGGTTAGAGATAATCGTTAGGATGGACATGTGGTTGGTGGCTAGTCGATTTTGGGGAGCCGGGATGAAAGAGTGGAGAAGGGTGTGTACGCCATGGTCTGAAATCGTGTTGGTAGTGCGTCTGGGGCGATTGGTGGTATTGCGAGAGGGGGTAGAGGTCCAGTGTGGGGAGAGTTGTGTGATAAGGCGAGTAGGAGGTGCGGAGGAAGTGTTGTTAGGTGTAGAGGGAGTATTACGCTTGGTGGTAATGTGATTGCGATTGGTATTGCGATTGGTGGTATTGCGAGGGGGGATAGAGGTCCGGTGTGTGGAGTGTTGTGTGGTAGGGCAAGTAGGAGGTGAGGGGGATGTGTTATTAGGTGTAAGAGTGGTGGTGGGAGGGGGGTGTCTGGGGTATGTGATGAGCAACTCTTTGATGGAGTGTAGTTCTTCTTTCATTTGGAGGAGGGTGGACATAATCATGTCCAGCGTGATGATGGGCGCGGGGTGGGGGGGGTACTGGTGGTGAACAGGCGAATAGGTTGCTGGAGACTGGGGGGAATCGGGGTGGAGAGGTGGAGCTGGTGAAGGGGTTGGATGTGTTAGCGAGAGGATAGGTGTTAGGGTTGGTGTTGGCGATATTGGGAAGGGCATCAGTGCTAGGCGGGAAGGGTAAATGTGGGCGATGTGGAGGCTGGCTGTTGTGGGGGAGGAGGTGGGATAGTGGGCAGTGAGCGAAGGGGGTGAAAGGTTGAAGGAGGGGTGCGGGCTAGGCGTGATGGAAGTGCTAAGTGTGGGGGGGAGATAGGCGGAGAGAGAGTCATGTTGTGTGGGGTGCCGTTGGGGGAGGAGGGGTGTTCTGAGAGGATTGGTGCAGAGGACGGGACGGGAGTGCAAAGTGTGGGGGGGGATATGGGAAGATGAGCGGAGGTACGAGGGTTGGTAGGGGGGATGGGGGAGCAGGTGGTGTATGAGGGGGCGAGATCTATGTCTGTGATTGAGGGGCGGGGAGGGGTAGCTGCAACGGGTGGGTAATTGACTGTGGTGCCGGGTGTGAAGGTGAGGTGAGTGTCGTACTGGTACTGAGCTGGGTTAGGAGAGTTAAGGGTGGGTGCTGTGACGTCAGGGGAAGTAGGACAGGAGGTGATATGCGTGTAAGTCCGAGGGTTGGAAAGGTGCTCTTTAAGAGTGGGGAACAGGTTGTCAAGTAGTTCCAGGTTCCTGTCTGTCGCTTGAATTAGGACAATCCCGTTATTGTAAATAGTGATGGTGGTTCTGCCTGGGAAGAGTTGGGATGGTGTGATGGAGAGTGTTAGGCCATGGGTGGATTTCCTGGTGGTGGAGACGGTGAGTAAGGTGAGGAACGCTTTTTTCCATTGAGCTCTGCGTGTGGTGTGGAAAATGATGTCGGTGTTCAAGGGTCCATTGACCGATGAGAAGTAGGTGTCGGCAAAGGGTGTTTCTGGGTGGGACCTAAGGAAGTCGTGTTTAAAGCGTTTAGCAGCTTTTTTGGTGAGCACGGATGGGTAGTTCATTTTATATGTGTGCTTGCTGATGGGATCCATGTTGGTATGGCAGCAAAGGTAGTGCGAGAGGGTGAACAATAATGATATGCAGGAGCAAGATGCAAATGCAAACACAACAGGTTACATGGATCAGAAATGGCACTAGCGGGTAAAAATGACACTAGTGAGACGACCAGCATATAAGAGGTAGCAATCGGTGCATTACAGGAGAGAAAAGTGAGGTGTGTGCAGGTTGCATAAATGTGCTGAATGCAAGATACAGATGCCAACACCAAGTTAAGCGGATCAAAAATGACCCTAGGGAGCAAAAGTGACACTAGTGAGCGACCATAATATATGAGGTAGCAGTCGGTAAATTACAGGAGAGAAAAGTGGAAGATGGGTGCAGGTTGCAGAATTGTGCAGAGTAGTGCAGAGTACAATTGGAGGAATAGTTCTGATAAAATATACAATATATGAGGTAGCAGTCGGTAAATTACAGGAGAGAAAAGTGAAATAATGGGTGCAGGTTGCAGAATTGTGCACAGTAGTGCAGAGTACAATTGGAGGAATAGTTCTGTTAAAATATAAACCTATAAATAATGTATAAAAAATATAAAAATATAAAGCAGAATACAAATGCAAGCAGTCGGTTACATGACACAAATAGGTGTGTATCAAAGTACAGTATAGTAGTTGGGCTTAGTCTAAAGTTCAGTTCAGTTCAGATAGTGAATTAATTAATAGCCCAGCAACAATGACTAGTCCAAGATGGCGACCCGAGAGTGAGACTGAACAAAAATGGCCGCCACATAGGGAGGAAGGAGACATTAGTCCTCTGTTTATTGTGATTGCTTTGTGAGCAGGGAGGGTAGTTTCACTTTCATGCTGCGAGGGAGTCTTATCTTGAAGGAGACTCGTGGGCACAGTAGGTGATTTATTGCCTTAGTTTTTTGTTTTTAGACCCCGCCATTTTGAACAATGGAGTTTTGAAAATGAGAATTAGGTGAAAGATTTGCGTGCAGTTACCTTCCGAGTCGTCCCTGCCGCTGTTCAAGTAGTTTTGCGTGCAGTATGCAGAGAGTGAAAAATCGGCATGATTATTTAAAGTGATAGCTATACGTGCAGTTACCTTCCGAGGCTTCACTGACGCTGCTGCCCAGAACAGGCACCTCCAAAGTTGCGTAATGGTTGCCTAACACACCCAAACAGACAGGGTACACCGGAGCCTCTCCCAATGCCAATTGCTCCGTTCTCGCCGATCCACTGGGAGGGGAGAGAGGGGGGGAAGCCTCCCGCCTGAAATCTGCCTAAAAACACACAGACAGGGCACACTGGGGGCCGCTCCAGCTGCCCAATTAACCCAAGCTCGTTGATCCAGGAGGGGGGGAGGGGGAAAGCCTCCCTCCGGACCGCTGCCGCAGACAGAGCACACCGGAGCCGCTTAGATGCCCATTGCTCCCTTCTCGTTGCTCCACAGCCTCCCGCCTGAAACGCTGCCCAACACACACAAACAGGGCACACAGGAGCCGTTCTGGGTGCCGAATGCACCGATCTCGTTCTGGGTGCCGAATGCACCGATCTCGTTCTGGGTGCCGAATGCACCGATCTCGTTGATCCACTGGGAGGGGGGGGGAGCCCCCGCCGACGCGCCCTCTATCACCCGCTCCTTTTCTGTTAGCGCCCACTCCCGTCCGCTTGTCACCCGCCCCGGCGGCTTCAGTGACACTGATCACTTGCCGGCGGTGATTGCAGGCAAGCAGGGCAGCTCCACACTCAAGGGGGCACTGGGATGCAGTCGTCTGTCAGGCGCCTCCCAGGCGTCCTCATCATTGTTCCGGTCTCAGTACCGGTGCAAGCGTGGTGATCTTCAGGCGGGTCGGGTACAGGCGATGGTGAACTTCAGGCGGGTCGGATTCTCAACTCGGCTCAAATCCAGCCGTCCTGCATTCCGCCGAGGCTGCTGGGGTCCCAGCCATCACTGTTGCAGGTCTGTGTTTTACGGTGTTCAATCCAGTTACTTGTTACGGTCCGGTTGCACGTTTTTCTCGCCGGCGGTGGTGCGTGCTATCAGGGATAATTCCTGGAAAGGGATCCCCAGCACTGGGAGCTCCGGACCAGAGCTCCTACCAGGCGGCCATCTTTCTGTGCCATCTTTCTGGGCGTTGTGATATGAGCACGGTAAGAGCAGCATGGGACAAATTTTACTCATGTTTGATGGCCTGGAGAAGTGCAGGATTATTGTCAGCAGATGATTATAAATTTCTGAAAAATGATAATCCCATAATGCCGGTATTGTACTTCATACCAAAAGTTCATAAGAGTACATCGAATCCACCTGGCAGGCCTATAATCTCTGCCTGTGGTAGCCTGATGGAAAATGCAAGCAAGTATGTGGACCACTTCTTGCAGGACTGTGTACGGACATTGCCTTCCTTTATATTAGATACAGGTGACCTATTGAGGAAACTGGAAAACGTGATATGGAGTGAGGACATGGTGCTCATTTCTATGGACGTTTCGTCACTGTATACTAATATACATCATAGGGACGGTTTGAAAGCTGTAGACTATTTTCTTCAGAAGCGTCCCATGTGCTACATGGAACATAATAGAATGCTAATAGCAATCATTACCATGTGTCTGGAGAATAACTATTTCTTTTTTTCCAAACAGGTTTACCAACAAATCAGGGGCTTAGCTATGGGGGCATGTTTTTCCCCTAGCTACGCCTGCCTGCACATGGGTTTATGGGAAAGACAGACACTATTAGATACAAATCTTTCATTTGTCAACAATCATGTAGCACACATGTTTAGATACATTGACGACCTATTGTTCATTTGGTGGGGAACTGAAAATGAAGCACTAGATTTTGTTAACTCACTCAATACCAATTACATGAATTTACAGTTTACCAGCTACATTAGCAAGTCCTCGGTCATGTTCCTTGATGTTGAGATATTTGTGTGTGAGAACTCTCTTAACACTAGATTGCATAGGAAAAGCACGGCGGGCAATTCTGTGCTGCATGCAGACAGTAACCATCCGGCCCACCTGATCCGCAGCATCCCTTACGGGGAGATGTTGCGGATCAGGAGAATCTGCAGTATGGAATCAGATTGCCTTAAATCACAGCAGGAATGTAGGATAAGATTTATCGAAAGGGGGTACAGCCCCAAGGTCATTGATAGTGCGACCAGAAGGGCCAATGCGCAAAGTAGAGCTCAGGCATTGGTAACTAGAGATAAAATCAGAGACATTTCCATTGATGAACAGCCCTTGAGACTCATTCTAACTTTTAGCGATCAGCATCAGGCTATTAGGAGAATTATTACCAGGAATTGGCCTCTGATTAAGAACGATCCAATTTTGGGGGAGAAACTCTCACGTTCCCCTAATTTGACTTTCAGAAAAGCTAACTCCATGAGTAACACCTTGGTTTCCAGTAGTCCTGAAATTAAATCTTCTACAGACTGGCTGACGAAAAGTAAGGGCTTTATCAAATGTGCTGTTTGTAAAGCATGTAAGCAGGGTATTAACAAGACTGAATATCATAGCCCATTCCATAGTACACCTAGGAAAATAGATTAAAAACTTACATGCAAAACGGAATATGCAATCTATGTATTGGAGTGCCCCTGCGGATTAAAATATGTAGGGAGCACTAGACCTCAGTGTCATAAGAGAGTCCTTCAACATCTACGGGCTATTAAAAATGGGGATGAATCATACCCCGTGGCTCGTCATTTTTCTGCAGTTCATGCAAAGGATTCTGATCTGCTGAAATATTACATTGTTGATTGCATCCTACCCCTGAGACGTGGTGGTGACAGAAATGCTAGATTAAGAAGATTGGAAACAAACTACATTCTTGAGATGGACACTAAGAGCCCCAATGGGTTGAATTCAACGGAAGATTTTTATACGTTTTTATAAATCTATATCTGAAGTTTAAGGTGTTTTTAAAGCTGTATATATCTTCTAGTGTCCTTCCATAATGAATAAGTCAATATGCCGCATGTAAAATGAATTAATTTTAAGTATTTTATATTTTCTAATTTTGTTTAAAATATCTTGGGTTTGGGTGGTGAATACACTGTTTTGATATATATTGAGTTGGTGGATGATTAGAAGTATGCCCACTTGGGCTTTATTCAAGAGAATTCACTTTCATGTTCCTGCAGGGGCAGAGGCTTGATACAACCCTCCTCATGTGCCAGTCACGGGTGTGACTCATGTTTTCGAGTGAACTAGATCCATTATTTGAAGCAGCCGTGGAGGACTTTTGTAGCATAGATTTTTTAATCATGCGTTTATTTTAGAAAGTTCCTTTTATCGAGGTTGTTTTTTAATAGTGGAATGTTTTTTTATCAGAAATAATGAATTTAATTATTTATTGATGTATTTTACTCTATGTAGCAAATATTTATTGTAAATGTTTACTCGAATTGCGAATTTGCACATGATTTTGGTACATTTTGCACTTTAATTTTATTGTATTTAACAGCAATATTTGCACAGGAGGTTAGTACAACAAGCCTAATCCAAATAGTACTGTATTTTACAGATATAACTGCAATTAAGCAGGGACTGAGTCTTTCATCCATGTTTAGCACATTGGTAATTGCACTGTCACTTTAAAAAGTGTTGATCTGCCCATGTGATGTGTCATGTGATCAAGGTCCGAGAGGGACCGAAACGCGTCATGGCGGTGGTGTTGGGCGAGTAACCACAATAAAGGAATATTTAGCACGATTTTGGGTCTGCATCATCTCTTGGGATTCGAAACCTGTGTGCTAGAGGCGAAATCAGGATATCAGGCGGCAGGCTTGCTGAAATAAACACGAAGGTTTAAGCACTGAAATTTGGGTCCGTTCTTTCGTCAGCGTTGAGTGTTGGGCTGAGGCAGCTGCCTTGGCCGGTGACGAATTCTCGTACATATATATATATATATATATATATATATATATATATATATTAACGCTCCAAAAACCTTCCCACTCCTGGAAAAGAATACGACAGCACTCGAGGTTGAGGGTTACAAACGCGCTAGATTTTATTTAGCGGAGGGGTGCACACAGACGCGTTTCGGCGGTCTGCCTTCGTCAGTGTGTGATGCACTGTGTTTGTTTCCGACATTGTTTTAAACAAGCATAATCACTCCCACTTCCAGTCAGGCATGGACACAAACAAGGGGACTTGCGCCTCGCAAGAAACAAATGCGGCCATCTTGTAGTGTGTAATATATGTAACACAGAATAGCAAATTGCATAGTAAAGCCCACAGATGGGCAATTGCATTATTCCATGCGTGGCGTGTCAAAATAAAACGTCATGAGATAGACATAAACCAAACAGCCGTGGATCGGCTAATGTCCCCATATACAATACATAGTCCAAATCACCTGTACACAAAAAAAATAAATAAATAAATAAATAAGTCACTTCCCAAACCACAGCCGAAAGATGGGTGTAGCTAAAAGGGGGGAAAAAAGTGGGATATATATGGAGTGAGATGCGTCGCATGCAACAACAGAAGGGGCATGTATAATTATTCACAATATATCGATCATATCTCATATGAAAATTATAACATGAGTTCAAAAATGGAACATGTGTGATTATAGTGCATCTTATATACAGTGGAAAGCTAAATATGTGGGAGACATCTAAGTTGTACCCATGCGTTATTCCCAATCAAATTTAAATTCATTCGATCTGGATCACTCAGTATTTGTAATATTTCCTAGATTCGCAGTAGGAAGTTGTACAACAAGACAGGTACTGTGAATTAAATAACGATATGAAGAATCTCTCACATAATTAATATATACATGACAGAAAATCAGATAGGAGTTTCAGAGCTATTATGTACATTGGTATACAATTATTCTATATACGATGATGTTGAAGAGTTCTAATTACAGTTTAATAAGATGAACTATCATCTTGGAGTAGTATATACCAAATGTTGTTCTCTACTCATTTTCCTAGATGGAAAGCCATCTCCTCCCCACTGTTAAGACCTTTGGGATGTTTCGTACACAGATCGATAATATATCGGGACTCTAGTCTCCTTAATCTGCGTAGGCGGTCACCTCCACGTATATTCGGGGGTACAATGTCGAGGCCGAAATACTGAAGCTTATTCCGGTCTCGGTTGTGGGCCTCCGCAAAGTGGCGAGCCACCGGATAGGTCTTATCTATTTTGTCGATGGCTCGCATATGTTCTAATATTCTGAGCTTGATCTCCTTGATCGTGCTCCCGATGTAGCGTAAGCCACAGGGGCACTGCAAGCAATAGACGGCGTACTGTGAGCTGCAGGTGATGAATTTATTTATATACATTTTCCTGCCAGTTTCTGTTATTACATAAGAGAGGACACGTTTACTACCTGCGCACGCTTTACAGCGGCCGCAGGGGTAAAAACCTCGTTGCTCCCTTAAAGTATTGGTTCTCAGGGACACTTTGTCTAGATGACTGTGCACTAGTATGTCGCCTAGTGATCTAGCTTTGCTGAAGGTTAGGAGTGGCTGGATTGGAAGATCTTCTTTGAGCACGCTATCGGTTAAAAGAATATGCCAGTTCTTCCGTAGCATAGCTCTGAAGCTATCCGCTCCTGTTGAATAGGGAGTTATAACTCTGAACTTGCCCTTATTGTCACCTGGCAAGCCTCTTCGGTTGACCTGTTCAGAATTACTAGTCAGAAGGGACTGTCTCTCTATTCTCCTGACTCTATTGAGAGTGTTGTTAAGTATTCTCTCGCCATACCCCCTAGCTCTAAATCGGGATATGCATTCCGAAGCAGCCGCTTCGAAATCAGAGGGTTTGGAACAGTTCCTACGAAGTCTCAGCAGTTCCCCGTAGGGGATACTGTTGATTAGTTGGGGTGGATGGCTGCTGCTGGCATGCAGTGTGGAGTTGCCAGCAGTTTGTTTTCTGAAGAGGTTAGTGTGGAGGTGTCCGTCTTCTACATATATTTTGAGGTCCAGATAGTCCGCTGCCACCGGACTCACTGTTCCCGAAAATTGTAGATTGATTTGGTTATTATTTAGTACATTGATGTACTCCTGAGCTGTTTCAAGTTTGCCTTTCCACACAATGAAAAGGTCATCGATATATCGATGCCAGCAGATGACCTTGCCCTCTTTGCATCCTACTATACAGCTCCTGGGTACCTGCTCCTCCCACCAGCCTACGAACAAGTTCGCGTAGCTGGGGGCAAAGCAGGTACCCATCGCTGTGCCAGACTTCTGGATGTATAACTGTTCCTCGAACAGGAAAATGTTATGTTTTAGACAGAATTCTATGAATTCTAGAATTATTAGATTGTGTCTAGAAAATCGTAGTTGGCGTTGTTCTAGTGCCCATTTCACAGCCTCTAATCCATGATTATGTTCAATAATTGTGTAGAGGCTAGTGATGTCCAATACCATCAAAAGATAATCCTGTTCCCACACCAAGTTATTCAATTTAGACAAAAAGTCTTTCCTGTCTCGTACATACGAGTCCAGAGTAGACACTAGAGGAAATAAGGTGTGGTCCACAAAGCGAGACATATTCTCTGTAAGACTCCCAATAGAAGAAATGATCGGGCGGCCAGGTGGGCAGTCACGATTTTTGTGAAGTTTTGGGAGGTGGTAGAAAGTAGGAGTCATAGGGCAGGTAGTGCGTAAGAACAGATGTTCATCTTTGCTCAGCATGCATTGATTATACCACTTAGAGATACGTTTGTCGTACTCTGTAATGCTCTGCTGGTAGATCTCATTAGTGCATTTAATATAAAAGTTCTCATCTGAAAGTTGCCTTAATGCTTCCTTAGTGTAGTATTCACGAGTCATTAGAACCACGTTCCCGCCCTTATCAGAGGGCTTCACAATAATTTTCGTGTCCGTCGTTAATCCTTTAAGGGCTAGTCTCTGTAGTTCCGTGATGTTCTGGTGGGGGTTTTGTTGATTGATTTTGCGATACTTTAATAGATCCTCGTTCATAGCTTCCGAAAACACATCTATAGCATCCCAAGGGGATTGAGGAACGAAGGTGGACGCTGGTTTAAATCCACTGCTTTCACTTTCTTGTTCGATACCCTGCATTTCCGCTCTCTGGGCGGGATCCAGGTCTGCAAGGTTCTGTGTATGTTCCAGTTCCAGATCAGTTAGTATCTCTACTGAGCGTAAGTCTTTGCCGCTCAGTGCGTCTGTTGCTGTAATTCTTCGCCCTTGGTGTTCTTTATTTTTTAGATGCGTTCGCATTTTGAAGTGTTTATGTAATTTCAATTTGCGCGTGAAGCGGAACAGGTCTATTTAAGTTTGGGTGTATTCCAACTCACTATTTGGACAGAAAGTTAGTCCAAGGCTTAGGACTTGCTCTTCTTCCATTGTAAGCTCTCTGGTAGTGAGATTGACCACCGTTAAATTTGTTGCCTCATTGTAGGTGCTAGGGTTTCCTGAGGGGTCGGTAGTGTTGTTCATTCCACTTGAATTGATGGCTGAGGCTATTGTTTTTTGTTGGTGCGCTTCCGATTGGTCCAACGAGATACTCGGGCGCCGCCTCTGCCTCTTCCTCTTGTTCCCCCCGCCTGCCCGTCTGGTTCTCCGTCTTTTTCTGCTCCTTGGGTATCCGTGTCTGGGGGCTTGTTCTTCCCACCTCGGAGCCATTTTTTTTTTTTAAATATATTTTTATTGCAGAGTTATAAACCACAGGATACAATCAATCCGCCAGTTCACTCGTGATATCCCCCCATCCATTAAGAAATCCAAATTGTACACAGCCATTCAGCCCGCATCCCGGAGGCCGGGCGGCATATTACTTCGTTCAATAGGAAAACATCACGGTGCACGTCCCACAGGGACCATGGTGAAATATCGTTGTGCGTATCTGCTTTTACCCCCCCACCCACAACATCACTCCCGTCAGCCATCCCAGTGAGAACCAGCGGTATCACCCTTGTCGGGACCTGCCCTAGGCTCTATGAGTCGTCACACCTGGCCACTCTCCCCAGCCATTCCACGCTCCACACAACTCCCACCATCCTAGTAGGTCCAAGGTGCCCTATTGGGCCTCCATCTAGCGGCTTCCGGCCCATCCCAAACTCCCATTAACCAACCCCCCAAAGCCCCCCTCCCCTGGCAACTGCTAAGGTGTATGCCCCGTCCTGTCGAATTGGATGGATCCATTACAGTGCGTGGTGCCATACTTTTGTGTTCGCCCCGCGGTGTCCACCAGCCTAGTTTTCACCATCCTCATCCACTACCAAAGAATCACGCAACGCTTGTACCACTAACTCCCATGCACGCGCCGCATCCAGTGCCTTTTCGTTCCCCATCTTAACAGCCTGCTTCATCCGGAGCACACTCTCGCAGTCAGACCACCGCAGCAATTCATTCTTCCATCTACGAAGTGAGGGTCCCCCCCTGGACTTCCAATGCCACGATATTTCCCTCTGCGCCAGTATTAGACCCAGGTCAATGAATTTGCTTGTCACCTTGGTGTGTTTAGTATGCGGGAACCAGAGCAGCAAGCACGCCGCCATATCGAATTCCACCTCCCTGTCAGTTACTTCGTTCAGGAGTTCCCCTACTTCCGCCCAGTAGGTCCCCAGTTGCGAGCACCCCCAGAACAAATGGTCCATGTCCGCGCCCAAAGATGAACACCGTGGGCATCGGGCATCCGGCACCTGGAAGTACCGCTGTAATTTCTCAGGAGTTAAATAGGCCCTATGAAGCACATAGAAATGCACTTGCTGAAAGCGCGCGTTTCTCGTGCCCTTCCACGTGCGCCACAGGATATGGCCCCACGCCGTGTCCGGTATAGGCCGGCCCACGCTCTCCTCCCATTTAGCCTTGAGCCCTTGGAGCGGTTCCAGTCCCTCATTCAGCATCCTATTATGGAGGCACGTCACAGCTTTGAACGTACCTGCCGCCATCACCACATATTGGCACGCCATAGTCGTTGTTGGTTCCATGAGCCCCCCTTTCCAGTGCTTCTGTATGGCAGCCACCACCGCCGCGTGTAGGAGGAACCCCCCATCAGGCAGCCCAAACTGGTCCCGGAGCGCTTCGAACGGCGCCAAAGCCCCGTCTACGTATAAGTCGCCTACCACCTGCAGTCCCGCCTCTTCCCAATCCAACAACGGGGACCAATCACCCCCGTGCGGCAAAGCCGTCAGCATTCCGATCGGAATCTCCGGTGCATAAGGCCGCGATGCCTTCGCTCTCCGAAGGCTCCTCTGCCAGCACAGCCGGAGCGTCCGCTCCTCCATGAAGAGGGCCCGCAACTCTAGCCTCTGTTGCATGATGATGTAAGACAGCACGTGGCGCTGTATCCCCCGATCTCGGTCCTCCTCTGGACCCCGAAACACCCTAGCTACGTTCTGAGTAAGGACCTGTAGCTGCGCCGCAAGGTAGTACAGCTCGAAGTCTGGCACAGCCATGCCCCCTTCTAGCTTGGGGCGAAGTAGCGTGCTCAGGGCCACTCTACGGCGGCCATGCCCCCATAGGAAGCCAATAATCATTGACCGCAGGTCTCTAAAGACTCCTTGGGGAATCCAAACAGGCAGCGTTCGGAAATAATAGAGGAAGCGGGGGAGCGCCACCATTTTCAAAAGTGCAATCCTACCCAGAACCGTCAGCGGGAGGGTCGACCAGAAAGACATGCTGCCCCTCAGTGCCCGGACACAGCGACCAATGTTGCCCTCCAGTAAATCCGCTGTCGCGTGGTAGATGCGAACACCTAGATAGGTGAAGCAAGAGGGTTCCCATATCACGCCCAAATCGCTGTCAGGGAGCGGTGAGCCCGCTCGCAGCGGGAACACACAAGTCTTTGCCCAATTGACCTTAAGGCCCGATAGCCGGCCAAACTCAGACAACAGATCCATCGCTCCGACCAATGCCCCCGAGGTGTCAGCTAGGTATAGGAGCAAGTCATCCGCATATAGCGATATATAATGCCAGTGCCCGCCGCTGGCTACCCCCACGTACATGTCACCTGACCTCGCATGGACCGCCAAGGGTTCCATCGCTAGAGCAAACAATAGGGGGGAGAGAGAACATCTCTGTCGTGTGCCCCTGCCCACCGGGTACGCCGCAGACACCAGACCACCCAACCGCACTCTCGCCGTTGCCGAGGTATATAAGACCCTCGTCCACCTGCGGAACCCTTCGCCCATGCCAAACCTCTCTAATACTCCATCCAGGAAAGACCATTCCAAACTATCAAAGGCCTTCTCGATGTCCACGGACAGGACCGCCGGAGCTCCCTCTCCGTCCAAGATGGCGTCCATTATTCCCGTCAGGCGGCGAATATTCAGCGCCGTGCTCCTCGTGGGGATAAACCCGGCCTGGTCCCTGTGAACCAGGCCCGTCATATGTGGGGCCAACCTGGTGGCTAGGATTCGGCTCAGAATCTTATAGTCTACCATCAGCATGGACAGCGGGCGATAAGACCTCACATCCGCGGCATCCCGGCCAGGCTTTAGGAGCGGCACAATCAAGGCCTCCCGCATGGACCCGGGCAACGCCCCAGCCTCAAAGGCTTCCGTATACACCACTAGCAGCCTGGGAGCCAAGCTGTCCACATACCGTTGATAAAATTCAATCGGCAGTCCGTCCACCCCGGGCGTCTTGTTGCGGGCCATATGTTTGATGGCCACCCGTATTTCTGTGAGCGTGATCGGGCTACCCAGCTCCTTCGCGTCCTCCTCGTCCAGGACCGGAAGCTGCCTCTCCCCCAGATATTCCGCAATGTCCTGAACCCCCACTCCCAGCTGACTCTGGTACAATTCCTCATAATACCCCCTAAAACGTTCCAATACCGCTGCCTGGGAGTACACCATTTCCCCCTGCGCATTATTAATGCTGAGGATCGGGCAGCCCCTAAGTTCCGGGTTAGCTAGTCTGGCCAAGAGGGTACCCACCTTGTCCCTTTCTGCATGTGCCCTGATGATATACTGCCTGTAGTCACAACACCTTAAGCGTTCCACCTCGGTGGCAACCACTTCCTTCGCTTCCAATAACTGGGCCTGTAGATCCGGCCTAGCCGGCCTACGGCGCTCCAAGTCCCTCAAAGTTTCTTCCGCTTTCATGAGGTCGTTCAACACAGTCGTGCGAGCATTCGAGAACCTACCCAAACACACCCCTCTCACCACCACTTTCATTGCATCCCATTCAGTGGACCTGCTCGTGGCCGTGCCCTCATTCACTCCGAAATAGCTATCAATGCCTTGCCGAACCGCGTCACTGAACACAGAATCCTCAAGCGTCTCCGGCCGAAGCCGCCATGTTGGTATCACTGAGCGCTCTCTCTGCCACTGAATGTGTACCAATAGGGGGTTATGATCAGAGATAGTCCTAGCCAGGTACTCCGCATGGGAAATCAATGGGGCTAGGGAACCACCGCAGAGCACCGAATCAATCCTGACATGCAGATCATGGAGGGCAGAGTAAAAGGAATAATCCCTGGCTCCCCTGTGCCGCTCCCTCCAGACATCCAGCAACCCCCATCTATCCTGCCAATCTTTCCTATGCGCGGCCAGCCTGCGCACCGGAGAGTCCACCAGGGGGGGATGGGACCTATCTAGAGCCACATCCGTGATCGAATTAAAGTCCCCCCCTAACACTATTGGGCCCGCCAGGAAAGAGGCCAAGGACCCAGAGAGGCTATCAAAGTATCGAGCTTGTTCTGTGTTCGGTGCATATATACAGCAGAGAACCACATCCCTTCCATATAACCTCCCCTCCACCGCCACATACCGGCCATCCGGATCCACTACTTGGTTCAGCACTTGAAAGGGTATCCCCGCCCTCACCCAGATCAGCACCCCCCTGGCATAGGCTGAATAAGTGGTGCCAAACACCTGGCCCCGCCATCTTTTCTGCAAGGCAGTGCACTCTTTTTTGGTGAGTTGAGTCTCCTGGAGCATAGCAATCTGAACCCCCCTACGTACTAGATATGCATGGACTTTGTGACGTTTCACCATAGTTCGTAGCCCCCGGACATTCCACGTCAGGCATTTCAAATTAGGTAATGTCCCCATTCCAACTTCGTACAGTCCGAATCAGAGAACAAAGGATCATTGCCCCCCCAATGCAGTTGCCCCCCCCGAACACCCCCCAAACAGAAAAACTTCCCAAACCCCACTTCCCAGGACAGAGCATACGAACCCAATGGCCGCCCCCATCCAAACCTTGAACCAACTTCTCGCACTCTTACCCTGTGGTCTCCACCACAGTCGGCCTTAAGGGCCCAAGGGGGGTGAGTCACCGCCGACCCCAGCAAGCGGAGCCCGCGCCCCGCACCTTCATCCCCTCTGATGCACACCACTCCCCCACCCGGCATCCCGTCCCCCATCATCAGGATACCACCCTACCATGAAGTCTAGATATAGTCCCAATTCAACCTCAGCCGCAGAAAATACCATCCGATGTCTGTGGGGTCACTATCGGTCCCTTCGAACTTTCCGCTTCTGAGAGTTCCTCTCCCGTCCTACTGCCTTCCCCTCCCGAGTCCGTCTCTGCCCGTTCACTGTTCTGTTGCGACCATGTAATGGCTGCCGTCGCTGCGAGCGCATCCCTCTTCTCCGCCGCCATTTGAGCCTCCCGTTTCTCCCGCTGGCGCCTGTTGCGGGATCTGATGCGTTGTGATTGCCTCACCCGGGGTTGCTTGGGTTGGTCTCGCCTACTTTTATGCGATCTGTCCGTCCCCGCTCTATACAATTCCAGCCATTGCCAAACTTCATCCGGGGTCTGAAAAAAGTGCGTGGAGACATCCATAATGATCCGCAGCTTAGCCGGGTAGAGCAAGGAGTACTGGATGCCTTCCTCCCTGAGCTCCTTTTTCACCGCTAGGAACGATGCCCTGTTCTTCTGGACCGTTTGAGTGTAGTCCGGGAAGATCGTAACCTTACTGTTCTCCACCTCATATGGGCCCGACATCCTGGCCCGCTGGATAAGAAGGTCCCGGTCCTTGTAGTGGAGGAGCCGCACCACCATCGGTCGGGGGGGGCGGCCAAGTCCCGGCGGGCGTGCAGGTACCCGGTGAGCTCGCTCCAGAGTGAAAAAGGGAGTAAGCCCCTCTGGCGCTACCACAGTGCGGAACCAGTTCTCCATATAGGCCACCGCATCCTCCCCCTCAATCCGTTCCGGCAGGCCTACGACCCGCACGTTGTTCCGTCTATTGCGGCCTTCGGCATCCTCCGCCCTCCGCTCCAGTGTGTCCAGTCGGGCCAAGATGTCCGTGATTCTGTGCTCCGCGGTCACCACCGATGGCTTCAGGTCCAGCAACAGTTGGTCATGGTCCTTGACCCTGTCCGCCAGCTTCGCGTGATCCGCGCGCAGCAGCCCCAGGCCCGTGGCCACCTGGGCAATGTCTTGGTGCAATGCTTCTTTAGTTGAGGTAATCGCCTCAAGTATGGCATCCAGACGCCGGTTCAGCCGCTGTTCTTGATCAAGCTCCGGGGAAGGGCTCTCGCTCAGCTGAGTAGATGTCGCCAAGTCCCCCTCAGGGCGTCCTTCGGCCATCGGCCCTCCGATCGCCGCCATTACAGGGTGCTGGAACCCGTTTTGCGTTGGCGCCCGTAGTTCCGTGCCAGTCTCCGGGCACCGGGCAGTGCAATGTCCCTTCCGACGCTCTCAGGAGCAACGGCCAGTTAGACTAGCTCCGTTCCGTCGCCCCCCCTCGGAAGCCTGAGGGGGGTAAAATGGGTCCTGTGGCGGTGGCCAACGAAGGTCCCCAAGATTCTGGGTGAATCCGGCCAACGTCCCCTGGTCTCAGGACACAGCACCGCCTATCCTAGTGCCCCGATCAGCCGATTACAGGATCTCTTGCCAATCGGCGACAACTTGGCTCAGGGCTGAAGTTCGGAGCCGTCCGACCTCCTCGCCGCCATTTTCTTCGCGCCCTCGGCAACACCTCGGCCGCCTCTTCAACTCGGTCTTCCCGGGGCCAGCAGTCCCCCAGCGACTCTCCGATTGTGCCCAGCTGTCCCCTTACACTTCAGAGGGCAGGAGCATCGTCTTCGGGTCGCCTAGAGTTCCGAAAACAGAAGAATTAGCGGGATTCCGCGCGGAGCTGCGAGCTCACGCCGCCATCCCGATCGGCGTCCAAGCCACGCCCCCCCCCCTACCTCGGAGCCATGTGCTTTGGATTACCTCGTACTCCTCCTGAAAAGGAGCCTTGGTGCTTTTCTCTGCCGATTTAGGCCTTCTGTTGGTAGTGCGTGTATCTGGGTCTGATTGATTTTCTTCCGATTCATTCTCAGTTATATCTGATTAGGAGGTCACTTCTCCAGTACCGCTTGTTGTCCCAGCACCTTCCTTTCTGCTCTTCTGGAGGGCCTTGCGTGGAGCGGCAAACTTTTTCGCATACGTGAGGACGCGTCCAGTTAGATAGTCATTTGCGTCCCTCTCGTATTTCTCCTGTTTGCGGAGTCTTATTTTGGCTTCATATTTTACTAGCCTGGCCTTCATTTGTTCCTTCATCTGTGTGATGTTTGCTACTTGGCTAGGATCAGTTTCATTCTCAAGTTCGTTGTCAATTACTTGAATGTCTGCCAGTGCTCGCTCCCTGTCGCTCCAAGCATATTTCACGAGTATTTTAAGTGTGCCCTCACAGTATTGAGCAGTGTGTTCGAACCAGTCCGTGAGCAGTTGCGGGTCCGGATTCTCGTAGGAGGGAACAGTATGAACTCTCAACCCCCTTGGTACCCTTTCTTCTTCGATATAATTGGTGAGGCTTGTCGCCTCCCACCATTTACGGATTTCCCTTTCATGGAGACGTTCCAATTTAGTCATTGTTATTAAGAGTGGGTTACTGGGTGTTTCCACTGTAGGCGGTTCAGTTGATGCAGGCGATCTTGTCTGCCTTTTAAACATGCTCTTTGCTGCCGATTGCCGTTCCGCAACAGGAAAACATGTCGGAGTAGCACGTGTCATAAACAGTATTAGACTTGTACTGTAGACTCGCGCATACAAGTAGTGCTACCACCCCCGCAGTTCAGAAGCGCGTCTGCAGCCTCAATCCTCTGTCGCCTGGCCACACAATTCCAATGCTCCCTGACGTGCAGAGATGGGAGTATACGATTAACAGCCACATGCAATGCTCACCGGAGACGTCTTCCTCGGGAGACACGGGGCTCGCGTACTCCTCCGTAATCCGTGACCGGACTCGAACTCCCAGATTGGATCAGGCGGTGCGCAGCGGCGCACTTCAAACATGCTCTTTTCTCCACGAAAAAGCGGCTGCTCACTCGTCGGCGGGTGCTGTCGGCGGTTCGTGGACACCGCCACACATTAACACTCCAAAAACCTTCCCACTCCTGGAAAAGAATACGACAGCACTCGAGGTTGAGGGTTACAAACGCGCTAGATTTTATTTAGCGGAGGGGTGCACACAGACGCGTTTCAGCGGTCTGCCTTCGTCAGTGTGTGATGCACTGTGTTTGTTTCCGACATTGTTTTAAACAAGCATAATCACTCCCACTTCCAGTCAGGCATGGACACAAACAAGGGGACTTGCGCCTCGCAAGAAACAAATGCAGCCATCTTGTAGTGTGTAATATATATAACACAGAATAGCAAATTGCATAGTATATATATATATAGTTTGTGATACTTGGCAGACATGTCGTCGGACTGGCTGAAGGCGCGGGAGGATGCCGCCGATATTATGTTCGATGAGGAATTTAAGACCGTGAGAGACAGCTTTAGTAAGCCCAGCTCGAAGCCAGAGACACCAGAAGCGAGTCTGCGGAATCAATTAAGGGAACTTGAAAAACTACGCCGCAACAAGATAACTAAGTGGTGGGAGCATAAATCGTTATCTAAATACCTTGAAGTTGGTCGCATACTTTGAGGACTGCACATATTGATTGTGCCAATGTATGAAAAACCTGACAAAGACATGCTCAAAGAATGGCCAGAAAATAATTCAGAATCATTAAGGAGAATGCTGCAAATCCTAATTAAATATGCACAAAGCGACAGAGACAACATTCTGGCCTCAATTGACCCATTGCAAACTGCAATCAATCAACATCCAGATAAGGAAGAAATAACTAAGGGCCTCAGTGGCGTAAAAAAAGCACCTGCTTGCGGCATATTTACAAAGAGACGCATCTAGGTAGATGCGTCACTTTGTAAACCCCTGCGCCACATTATACCTGCTCCAGGTATAATGTCTGCAAGGGGGGCGTTTTGACGCAAGAAAGGGTCATAGAAGTGACGCAGTGAAATCTATAAGATTTCACGGCGCCATTTCTTGGCTGCTAATGCATCAAAATCTTACGCCTGCTTCATGGCAGGCGTAAGACTGACGCAGGCAGTAACAACATGGGACTTGCCTATGTGAAAGTACACATTGCTGGAGTTGCGTCACTTTTGTGACACACTCCAGCAATGCGTCAGTTTTGCTCCTACAGACACGTCAGAAATACTAACGTATCTGTAATTCCTTGCGACATGATGCGTCATATTATAAATATGACGCATCAATCATGTCGCAAGGAGTGCGCACTGAGAAGTGACGCATTGCTGCTTTCACGCAGCGATGCGTCATTTCTCATAAATGAGGCCCTAAATTTGTAAAGGACATGACAAGCAGGCTAAGCAAACAAGAACAAGTGATCAAAACATGTAAGGCATCTAAGTTCCTCAGAGACAAGTTAGACTACCAAAGGGGACAAATCTACAATTTTGCACGTAGATTCAATAATATCAGATGCCAGCAGCTGTCTGACAAGTCTCAACAGGCACAGCAGACAACCTGCTACAAGTAATTCCTACTTAAGTTCTGAGGTGGAAACAGATCCGGAGGAGGGCCCAGCAGGGAACCCCCATCCATCACTGAAGAACTTCGTTTTTACGGCTGGATCGGACATTGAATTTAAGACCTTGACCTCTAAAAAAGACAAAAGTGGAAATCCCAAAGGAAGAGGCAAAAGAAAAACAGAAGGAGCGGACACAGAACAGCAGCCTGCACAAAGACAGACCCGCAGCAGGAAATTAATATGGTAGACGCCAAGACAGTAATAAATGTTTCTGCAATGGAGTTAACAAGCAAAGAGAAGGAAATCCTTGCATTGGGCCTGTCATTTTGCAAACCTAACAATTTTAATTGTGTTCAGATAATATCGACCTGTTTAAGTACGTGAGAAAACTTAAGCTGCAGAAATACGATCATACTCATACCAGAAGATCTGATGAACAGATTGACTCCACTTCTATGTTCACTAACCTCGCCGTGGCGGATTTGGAACTTCTCTAGGACTTGAATCAGTTGGAAAGGGAGGGCAGTGTCAATAGCTTACCCTTTGAGGGGCAACCTGGGGTTGATATTGGATGCAGGGTGCTGTCACCATTTAAGTCTAACTCTGTGTTCACACCCATTATGGCCAGAGATGGCTTAGACATGTTTTCGGAACTTGAACCTCAGACTTGAAAAGATTGGAATTAGAATCTAGGGAAATATTTTGTGCTGATTTTGCGGGTCGGATGAGAGAGTATGAAGCAGTCATGCACAGGATTTCAGCCAGAAAAGACATTGTGGACAAACAGTGCGATAAGGGGGTAATATTGTGCAACTCAATGATAGGAGCTGTTACAGTAGAATGTCCCCCAACAGCTTTAATTTGATCAAGGAGGGGATCCACACTAAACTGGCCATCAAAAGAATTTGCACTTGAATTATGTAAGTACTGTGGTAAGTATATGAATTTGAATATGCTGAAGCGTTAGCACTTTATTATCTAAATACTGTATATGAATATAGAAGAAAAAGTGGATATATAAGACTAAGCATTTGCACTTCATTGAAATGAATTTTTGTCATGCAAATAAAGGAACATTTTCTCTTTAAGGGCAGCTATTGGGCATGTCGATTATTTAAGTCTTGTGGTATTAATAAATATGGAGGATTGAGTAAATGATGAATAAAGTTACTCAAACCGAAACAAGGAAATGTAACGGGCACTTACTGATGAAAAAATTATAAAACATATATAAAATGCTATGTTTTTTCAACATGTTATAAGATGGCTCCCAAAGGGGAGAAAGAAATGTGAAATGACAAATTTCAATGTGCCAAAAGGAAATTGCTGTTATCCTTTGTTGCTGTTTATGACTTATTGTTTAAGAAATGGTGTCTTGCACTGTGAGCAAGGCAGCAAGCTGCTGATGAAAGGCGTAGATGCCGTCACTGAGAATTAACTAAATACAAGTAAAAAGTGCCCCATGGAGTGCTGGATTACTGCTGCGCAAGCGGGGGTTAATATATATATATATATTACCTACTGGCGGTCGCCAGTAGGTATATATAGTTAGGATTTTTTCTCTATGGGATTTTTGAAAATTCTATGTCTAATAACTTTGGCGTTTGTGGACGGAATTGGCTGAAATTTTCAGGAAAATGGAACATTTTGTTTCTGAGCAGCCCCTGACAATTTGGGGGGGTTTCATCAAGGGGGGGCCGAGAAAAAAGGGGGGTCCCAAAACGCTTTTTTCCCATGTTAATTTCCATAGGGCGGTTGGCCTCACTTTTAGCTCGAACGGCTGAATGGATTTGCACGAAACTTGGCAAAACTGTAGGGACTGTTAGCCCGATGTGCCTTTGCTAGGTCTCAATATATGTGCTCCAGTGGATTTTGAGTAATTTAGGTTCAAAAAAAGATATATATCTGGGCGGAGCCTAACCACACATCTGATCTGATTGGCTGTCAGCACTTCATCCAAGAAGTGTTGGCAGCCATCTTGGGACCAATATACATGATAGCACCTCATTAAAAAGCATTGTAGTTAATAGAGGGTTTTAGGACTTTAGTTACATTATAAATCATTTGTTGATGGTACCATACTCGTTTTAGGAATTGTGGTGGGTTCTAAGGTGATTTTACCATGTGAAAAAACCTTCTGCTGTGATATCATGAATATTGTTTGAAAGAAAACTAATATCTCATGATTTTCCCACAGTGGTATGGAAGGGGATCTATAAGCTAAACTGAAAGCATATTTTCTGTAAATTCACATTATCTTTCTCAGTCATGTGAAAATGAAGTCTGACATTCTCAGTAAAACATGTACATCCAACAAGGACAGAGACTGTCAGTTGATTCCTTTGTGTTCTACTGCAGCCTCCTAGAGTGTTCTAAAGAACAACTAGAGCGCTAACAGTCCTACTTATTACAAAGGTATGGCACACCTGAAGCCATCTTGATTGGAATAAAGTGGTAACTCTTAAAACATTTAACTTAAAAAGAAACAACATGAGGGGGTATATTTTGCCATAGAAAGTATGATTAGTGCTGCAGAATGAAAAATTAGGGCACATTTTGAGTGACTTCTCAAATCCTTTTCATTTCATTAAAACATTCTGACATGCAGTCTCCCAAAATGGCCACCAGAGACAAAAGAGCCCAAATGTAGCCCAAATATCACCCAGATGTAGCCCAAGTATAGCCCAATGACAGAATGTCCCAGAGTGTTCTAAAGAACAACTAGAGCGCTAACAGTCCTACTTATTACAAAGGTATGGCACACCTGAAGCCATCTTGATTGGAATAAAGTGGTAACTCTTAAAACATTTAATTTAAAAAGAAACATGAGGGGGTATATTTTGCCATAGAAAGTATGATTAGTGCTGCAGAATGAAAAATAAGGGCACATTTTGAGTGACTTCTCAAATCCTTTTCTATTTCATTAAAACATTCTGACATGCAGTCTCCCAAAATGGCCACCAGAGACAAAAGAGCCCAAATGTAGCCCAAATATCACCCAGATGTAGCCCAAGTATAGCCCAATGACAGAATGTCCCAGAGTGTTCTAAAGAACAACTAGAGCGCTAACAGTCCTACTTATTACAAAGGTATAGCACACCTGGAGCCATCGTGATGGGAATAAAGTGGTAACTCTTAAAACATTTCATTTAAAAAGGAACAAAATGAGGGGGTATATTATGCAATAGAAGGTATTATTAGTGCTGCAGAAAGAAAAATTAGGGCACATTTTGAGTGACTTTTCAAATCCTCTTCTATTTCATTAAAAAATTCTGACATGCAGTCTCCCAAAATGGCCACCAGAGACAAAAGAGCCCAAATGTAGCCCAAATATCACCCAGATGTAGCCCAAGTATAGCCCAATGACAGAATGTCCCAGAGTGTTCTAAAGAACAACTAGAGCGCTAACAGTCCTACTTATTACAAAGGTATGGCACACCTGAAGCCATCTTGATTGGAATAAAGTGGTAACTCTTAAAACATTTAATTTAAAAAGGAACAAAATGAGGGGGTATATTTTGCCATATGAATTATGATTAGTGCTGCAGAAAGAAAAATTAGGGCACATTTTGAGTGACTTCTCAAACCCTCTTCAATTTCATTAAACAATTCTGACATACAGTCTCCCAAGATGGCCACCAGAGACAAAAGAGCCTAAATGTAGCCCAAATATCACCCAGATGTACCCCAAGTATAGCCCAATGACAGAATGTCCCAGAGTGTTCTAAAGAACAACTAGAGCGCTAACAGTCTTACTTATGACAAAAGTATGGCACACCAGAAGCCATCTTGATTGGAATGAAGTGGTAAGTCTGAAAACACTCAATTTAAAAAGGAACAACATGAGGGGGTTAATTTTGCCATAGAAAGTATGATTAGTGCTTCAGAAAGAAAAATTAGGGATCATTTTGAGTGACTTCTCAAATCCTCTTCTATTTCATTAAAAAAATTCTGACATGCAGACTGAAACATGCACTTTGAATACCAGCAGCAGACGTCCCTGGTGAGCAGTAGCTTTACTACAGTGATCTAATGTGCAACTAGAGTGCTAACATTCAGAATTTATGGCAAATGTGTGACACATCTGAATGCCTTCTTGATGGAACCAAAGTAAACAAGCATTGAAAATGCAATAGATCTCGCCTTCGTTTAAGTTAAAGCCATTCTGTTTGTAATGAGGTGGCTTTTTAGCTTTGCTTTTATTAGTGTTTTTTCAACTTTCATGTAAATAACATGCATCTGTATGCATATAAGTATATGTATGCATGCATTTATGTTTGTATTTATATAGATATACAGATGATATATGTTTATATATGTATGTATATATATATATTCACTGAAAAAACCATAGGCTATAGACCATATATAGTTAGGAATTAGCATTTACAAAACCTTGAAAATTCACTGAAAAAACCTTAGGTTATAGACCATATATAGTTAGGAATTTGCATTTACAAAACCTTGAAAATTCACTGAAAAAACCATAGGTTATAGACCATATATAGTTAGGAATTCGCATTTACAAAACCTTATTTTACTCACACAAAACCATTGAAATTCCATATATAGTTAGTTGCACTAACTATATATCGCGCACCCGCAATCCACTGCTGATGATGTCACATATTACATCATTCATGACATGGTCAGTGACATCACTGATGACATCACTGATGACATCTCAAATGACATCACTGATGACATCACTGATGACAACATCCAGTGACTGTATGTTTCTGTAAAGTTAAAATATGTCTTACATATTGAAGAATGAGTGGATGTATAAGTGTCTGGATGAAGGATTTAGTAGGTGCATGACTGACTGTATGAGTGAGTGATTAAATGTGTCTCACTGAGTGCATGGGTTAGTGACTAAACTGTCTTAATTTGTGCATCATTATGTCTGTTGTTCTGTAAACTGTTGCATGTGTTGATAAGTAGCTATATGAGTAACTATATGGGTTATTGATTGGTTGCCCAAGTATTTGTATGGGAGACTGAGTGTGTGTGTGGGTGGCTGGGAGGTGTATGACTCTGTGCATAGATGTGTGAGCAGTTGATTCACTAGATGTATGGTTTCAAAAGTGCATGTGGAAACAGCTGTATGGGCGGTTGACTGTGTGCATGAGTGTATTGGTGAGTGAATGGATATCTCAGTGCTACATGTCAAAGTAAGTACATATGTAAAACACAGTACATGTGAGAGTTGACATATATAAATAACTGTGCATAAGAGCCAGTGAATGTGTGAGTGGCTGTATGGATCATTGTGAACTTGTATCAGGGATTGTATAAGAGAGTAAATATGTGTTAGTATATGTTTGAATAAGTAAAGTTTGTATAACTGTATAGTTGAGGAAATGGAGGTGTGATTGATTCTTTGCATGACTGACTAGGTGTGTGAGTAACTCCATGGATGAGTGACAGTCTGTGAGTGTCTGTTTACACTGATTGTATCTAAGGTTATATTAGAGTCTGAAGAGGTTCATCGTATTATCACATGAATGATATCATCAGTGATGTGATCAGTAATGTCAAATGAGATGTCATCAGTGATGTCATCAGTGATGTCATTTGAGATGTCATCAGTGATGTCATTTGAGATGTCATCAGTGATGTCATCAGTGATGTCACTGACCATGTCATGAATGATGTAATATGTGACATCATCAGCAGTGGATTGCGGGTGCGCGATATATAGTTAGTGCAACTAACTATATATGGAATTTCAATGGTTTTGTGTGAGTAAAATAAGGTTTTGTAAATGCGAATTCCTAACTATATATGGTCTATAACCTATGGTTTTTTCAGTGAATATATATATATATATATATATATATATATATATATATATATTGTTCTATACCCTCATAATTTTGCTTTAATGTCTTTTTCGTAGATTTGAAAATTATGGCGTAATCATTATTTTACACTGTGTAAATTGATTTTTTTTAGACAGATCATGAAGACTATACTGGAGATTGTATTATTATTTCGTCTCTTGTATTGATTAATATGTTTACCTTGTATTGTTTAACCAGATATTTACACTCCAAAATGATATATAGTAGTATTTCTTCTATGTTTATGGTATTAAGGAGGTGGGGCAAGATGGGACTTTTCAACAGTATTTAAACCTTGGTTTCTCTGAGCATGTCATGTGATCAAGTCCGGGTTTCCCGGACGAAACGCGTCATGCTGCTGCCCATTCTGAAATAAAATCACTTATTTGCACTGTCTACTCTGGTGGTCTGTACCTGATTTCTGCGCGTCCCTTCGTGCCTCAGGATTGTGGATTATATATTAATTGGACGGTCTTGACTGATTCCGTCCCTTTACCGACCCTCTCTTGTGGCTGGTGGATTTTGGCTGACATCGCTTTGCGATCTTTGTCCTTGTACCCGGAAGGAGTTTTGGAAACCAGCCCCCGCGACCGGAAGCTATTGGGATTACAGCGCTGCTTGGGTGAACCGGAAGATCGGTGTCGAGAAGTCCTGCATGGGGCCGGAAAACACTGAGAATCCAAGAAAGCCTAGAAGATACGTATCGTATACAAAATCTAATAACTGTGGTATAACTTTGCAAATAATAAGGCTATTGGATCCCTTAGATCAGTTGACACAAGATTCGAACTAGTGTTACTAGTGGGGTTGTTGTTCTTTTGTCTTGTATATTCTGTGTCAGTGCTATTTCTGTACTGTAATACATATGATTCATGTCTGGATTTCTATATGTTCTTCTTTTTAAATTCTGAATGTGTTATATATGTGTTTTTTAACAAAAACGTTTTAGTATGAAATGTAATTTACTTTGTTGACACTGTAAAATTCTTTTTAAACAGATTGTATGCTTTCAGAAGAACTGCGTGATTTTCCTCTGAAATTTTAACATTAGACAGTCAAAAAAAATGTTTTTTATTAAAAGATTGTAAACGCTATACTTTGATATTTGGTGTGTCCCTTTATATTAGACCTAAGGGCTTTGTGAATGTAGAAAGTACATTTGTCCCTTATTTGCTGTAATCTCTAAGACTATTCCAGGGATTTTCTCTAGACTTACATGGGGTCGGAGGACTCCTGCGTTTCTTCGGAACAGCGTTCGAGGTGAGCCTTTGCAGTAGTTGTTACCGACTGGCTATATGCGGGTGAAGAGATTGTGAGACTTCATAGACATTATTTAGCTGAACACGCGTTTGACATTACGCGTGTAGCTATCATTGCAAGTGCCTATTTTCTTTCCTCATACTTAAAATGGCGACAGCAGCTGATGTGCTCAGAGACAGAGAGCAAATAGCAGATGCTCTTTTTTTATTTTACCGGACATTCACACTGGTAGCAAAACGAATGACAAGCTAACTGAATCCAGAGATGTTAAGTCGAAACTAAAGAGATTGGAGAAACTGCTCCGGACGGAGCTGACTAAGTGGTGGGAAAGGAAGTCCCTAGAAAAATACAAAGAAGCCGGGGAGAGTGCCACGAGGGTTGAGGGTTCTCATAGCGCCATCATTTGAGAACCCCAACCCTCTCATGCTTAAGGAGTGGGCATTAAACAACTTAGAGGCCTCCATGAACATGGTCTGTATCCTGGTTAAATATGCTGAGATCGATAGAATAGAAATAATGAGCCAGAAAGAGGCACTTAATTTGGAGCTTAATGCTATGGAACAGCAAGAAGTGATCAACTATGGTCGAGAGGAGATAAAAACGTCTGGAAAAACATGAAGACACCATCAAAGCACGCAAAGTTTTTAAATTTGAACGCGACAAATCCAATTATGAAAATGGTAGAATTTTCACCTTCTCCAGGAAATTTGAATCGGTAAAGAGGCAGGCGTTAACTAATAAAGTACCCTCTATTCAAACACCACATGCCCAGCCAACTGAAACCCTAGTAGTATCTTTCACAGAATTAAGCTCAGTATATAGTAGTGCAGGATCAGACGACGAAAGAAATGATTAACAACCAATATTGAGTGGCTTTACCCCATCAGAGGAATTGGGGTTTATGATCGAGGACAGACGCAACACCCTAAGACCGAGGGGTCCGCTGCAAATGAAAGGCGGTGTGAGCGCAAGCAGAGAAGGAGGCAGAGGCGGCTTCACGAAAAAGAAAAGAGGGAGAGGGAACCTACAGGTGAACTAATATCTAGCACCACCGCTAGCACTACCGCAAAAAGTGAAACAAATGGAAAAAAGGAAAAAAAGGAAA
The DNA here is from genome assembly GCF_964263255.1 of Lissotriton vulgaris. Lineage (NCBI taxonomy): Eukaryota > Metazoa > Chordata > Amphibia > Caudata > Salamandridae > Lissotriton > Lissotriton vulgaris. Next base: position 1,757,264,817 of record NC_141689.1, on the reverse strand, counting down.
ACAATGAAAATACTGTTATTAATCTCACTGACGTAGACTTAAATGCTGCAGAAATTCAACTTCTGGCTCTGGGCTTATCTTTCTGCCCTAAAAATGGTTTTAAGTATGTCCAATCAAGAATCAACGTATTTAAATGTATTCGTAAGCTAAAACTGATGAAATACCATACTTTGAATAAAGCAAGCAACCAGGCTACTAATATTTTGTTGGACTCTCAACCCAGTAAAAACTTTGTGATATCTGATGTGGCAACACTGAAAACGGCCCACTCCCTTGCAGATCAGGACAGTGATAGTGTTCATAACACGCAAGGGGTGTTACAATCCATGGGTATTATTAGTGGAAGTGCCGCCATGAGTCCATTTGCCCCTCGATCCACTTTCGTTCCCATGATGCCTAGGGACGCTATCGATATTTTTAGCGACCGTATGATTAAGGATCTTAAAGGTTTGAACCTTACGATTGAAGAAAGCCAGAAGCGGAGGAGCTATAAAGACAAACAATATTCTGCCCTCATTCATAAAATCAACAGTCAAGGAAACATTGTGGTGAATAAAGCTGATAAGGGTGGTAACGTTGTTCTATGGCACCGTGATGTTTATATTAAGGAAGCTGAGCGACAATTAAATGAACCATCATGTTACAGAAAGGCCTCTTTTAATGAACTAAATAAAGGGAAGGATTTAGTCCACAAACATTTGGCTCAATGGAAAAGGGATGGGCTAATACATAAAAAGGAATTTGAATTCTTAAAGAAGGATTATCCCATCACCCCTACTTTATATCTATTGCCTAAAATCCACAAAGGTACCTCGCCAATACCTGGACGACCCATCATTTCTGCCCAAAATGGAGTGTAGGAGCCCATCTCTAAATATGTGGACTTTTTCCTTCACAATTATATGGAGGCTCTTCCAACCTACATCAGGGACACGAGTCATTTCCTGAATAAATTGAAAGAAATTTGTTGGAAGCCAGATTATCAATTTATTGTAATGGACATTTGTTCTCTCTACACCTCCATTAATCATGTTGATGGCCTTAGAGCAATTGAGTACTTTTTATTGGACAGAGATATAAGATTCTATGAACATAGTAAAATGTTAATCCGAATGATTGAACTTTGCCTTAACAACAGCAATTTTTTTCTTTTTAATAATGAAGCTTTCCAGCAGCTATGGGGTGTGGCTATGGGGGCATGCTTTTCCCCCAGCTAGGCGTGTTTACACAAAAGCTGGTGGGAGAGGCATGTTCTCGGTCACCCCCGTCCTGCTGTTGAGAACGAAGAGATAGGCATTGCTCATATGTGGCGCTTTATAGACGATGTCTTCATAATATGGCAGGGTTCTAGAGTGTCTGTAGAAGAGTTTGTTAGTGGGTTTAACATTAATAAATTGAATCTTGAATTTACAGCTACTATTGACAATGTTAAAGCTGACTTCCTTGATGTTGAAATCTATATTGTTGATAATGAAATCAAAACTAAAATGCATAGGAAGGTCACAGCCGGGAATTCTATTCAGCATGCTCACAGTGGTCATCCCCGCCACCTAATAAAAAGCATTCCATATGGAGAATTTTTGAGAATACAAAGAATATGCAATAACGAGGTAGATCATAAAGTTTGTCTAGAGGAATCCTTTCAAAGGTTTTTGGCTGGAGGCTATAATAAAAATTATCTTTCCGATTCCATGAATAAAGTAGTTGCCAAGCAGATGAATTCTCCTTCGGTGACTACTATTGACACTGTTATATCCGAGGAGGTTAATCCCATCATGACAGAGAAAACCAAGATTAGACTCATCACTACTTTTAGTTGTCAAGAGAGGAAAATCAAACAAATCTTGAAATCCAACTGGCCCATTCTAAATACGGACATCACTCTAGCCCCTTTGTTAGACGACCATCCTGCCATTACTTTCCGCAGGGCTCCTTCTATGAGGGATGCCCTTGTTAAGACAAGTCCTGAAGTCATTAAACCATCCAATTGGCTCTCTAATAGATCAGGAATTTTTAAATGCAGCTCTTGTAGGGCTTGCAAGTTTGGAGTTAATACCACGGAGTATCATGAGGCCTTCTCCCGGGCTGCTTGCAAGATCAACAGTTTGTTCACCTGTAAGACAGATCACGCTGTATATGTCTTACAATGTACTTGCAATCTGCAGTAAATTGGGAGCACCAAGCTCCAGGTGTTCAATCGTGTTCTGCAGCACCTCCGGGCGATAGTTAATTCTGACTCCAATTATCCTGTGGTGCGTCATTTTAAATTAGTTCATAATAACAATCTCAATGATTTGAGATATTTTGTTATAGACGCACTTCCCTTCTCCAAAAGAGGTGGTGATAGAGAAAGGAAATTAAGACAATTAGAGAGCCACTACATTGTACTTCTCAATACTAAAATACTTCTCAATACTAAAATTCCTAACGGTCTTAATATGGGGGAGGACTTACATAATTTTCTATAAACTACTTAAAAAAATCTTTTTAACCCTTTATAAGATTCTTTTTATCTTTATGGGGTTTTAATCATTTTGTAGTTTTTAGGTGACAGGCTTGTCCTCTTCTTTCAGTCCTCCTGCTCTGGATTTTATACCTCCAGAACCTGAATGAAATTGAATTTTTCTATTGTTATTGCATATATTTGAACTCAAAGCTCTTTACAGTCGTTTGGGTTTTAGCTGTATTCTTTTATGTCCTGTTCTTAAGCGCGTTTTTTTTATTGGTTTTACTGTTTTTTATGTTTTTACCAGATTTTTATAAGCTGAGGATGAGCTATTGGAATCGGGTGAACTTCAATGAGATTGTGAGCTAGCATTGAGTTAAATTCCCTAACTATTGAGTAAACTCTGCAAGTTCTGGTTGCTTTACCTCACTCAATAACTGTGTGATTTCCTTCCAGTTGTAATATTTGAGTATTTAAACTCTGTATTTCTACACTGCATTTTTAGGTTAATGCCTTATAGTTATTTATATGATGTAATTTGCACTTTATCACAGTATATGCTTCAAACTACTGTGTGTATTATTACAGTGATACTTTTCTGGTTCATCACTTTTTGCACTTTACAAGCACATTGCACTTTATTTCTACCAGTGTCTGCTATTCATACCTCATGTTTTTTTCATAGGTATTTTAGCTCTCCTCATATTATTATGTTTTTAATGTGGATTGTATGGCATATTTGCACTTTATCCCCGATTTACTGTTATTTATTCCTTTTGTGTCCCCATAATTAGCCTCAATAGAGAAATACGTATCTGGAATAACATTCTTTTGGTATACTTATTTGGGCACTTGCCCTGCATTTGTTCTATACCCTCATGATCTTGTTTTAATGCCTCTTTTGTAGATTTGAAAATTATTGCGTAATCAGTATTTTACACTGTGTAAATTTATTTTTTTGTAGAGAGATCATGAAGACTATACTGGAGATTGCATTATTATTTCGTCTCTTGTATTGATTAATATGTTTACCTTGTATTGTTTAACCAGATATTTACACTCCAAAATGATGTATAGTAGTATTTCTTCTATGTTTATGGTATTAAGGAGGTGGGGCATGATGGGGATTTTCAACAGTAATTAAACCATGGTCTCTCTGAGCATGTCATGTGATCAAGTCCGGGTTTCCCGGACGAAACGCGTCATGCTGCTGCCCATTCTGGAATAAAAGCCTTATTTGATTTCTGCGCGTCCCTTCATGCCTCAGGATTGTGTGAACAAGGGCGAGTTAGCATGAAACGCGTAGCTGTTCTCTGTGTGTTTGCAACAATAAACCATCTTTGCTGACTCCTGTGGTCCGTCTCCCTCGTTTGCCGGTGTGCGCTGCTGCCTGAAACGCTGCAAAATCCGAGGAGGAGCTTGTGTTTATATATATATGTGTGCACCCCTCCGCTGAATAAAATTTAAGCGTGTTGAAACCTCCATCCTCGAGTGCTGTCTTGTTCTTTCTGGGAAGTTTGAAAGGATCTGGAGCGTTATATATATATATATATATATATATATATATATATATATATATATATATATATATATATATATATATATATATATATATATATATATATATATATATATATATATATATATATATATATATATATATATATTCCAAATCCTGTTGTAGACGCCGCGTCTTTAATCACGCGCAGGAGTCAAACAGGACACAGACCCAGGATTTGTGCTGATTACTTATTTATTCTTCCACGTGTCTGAGACACGTTTCGCGGCGTGAACGCCGCTTGTTCACTCGACAATTTGTTTTTACCCAGAAGGCATTTTTAAAGTGGCAGTGCATACAAAAGTGAATCACGTGCTATCTACTCGCCATGGATATAGAAAAAACACTACATTCATCGTATAATACTGGTTTGTACATTTGTTGGGCTATCAGTTGATATATAAAAATATTTGTAAAATACATTTTTATGTTAAAATCAACCAATTTTTAGAAAGGCATAATCATAAAACCCATATAAGCTTTTTTTTAAGTGAATTCTTGTAAAATACACTGGCCCTTAAACCGTTACATTAACTCGGTAAACATTTTATCCATTTTCATTGGCGAAAAAAACATGACTAAAGTGCTTGAAAGTGCTAGTGACATTAAAATCATTTTATTTACTCTCTTCGTATTTTACAAAACCAAATAAATTCAATTATTCTTAATACGATCCACATAATTGTTACCCATTATTGCTTTTTTTATCTTTCTTTTTTCTCTTTATGATAACCATTGCAATTGAACATTTTTCTCCAGCCAGTACCACTTCTATTGTATGGATCTTGTCCAACATGCATGCTCTATATATCAGTACCAGAATTTAATTATATCCCTTTAATACCAGATATTTATATTTGATCCGATCTATAAATAATGTTTTAAAAAAACAACATTTTAAGATATTTACAAATATTTAAAATCATTTTTACCCCAATTATTCATGAAATACATATGTACAATATTTACAACATAAAACACCTTATTTTTCCTCTTTCATATCTGATGTCATGAACTTGTCTTATGTATTTTATAAGGGATATAAAATAATACCTTCTTGTATGTATTTTAACTGGTTATCTTCTCACTATCTCAGAACCTATTCTCTTCATGTATATCTAAACCAGACAAGTATATAAATCTTCCGTTAGATTCAATCCGTTCGAATATTTTGAATCTAACAATAAAATGTATCTGGTCTCCAGCTTCCTTAACTTATTCTCACGAGCACGTCCTCGTCTGTTGGGGGGGATAGCATCAATAAGGTAATAAGTCAAACCTTTATTGTTTGACCCATGGAATGCCTTAAAGTTTCGGGCCACTGGATATGTATTATCTGTATTTGTTATGGCTCGAAGGTGCTGAAGTATTCGAACATGTGCTTGTAGTTTAGTTGAGCCCACGTAGTTTAACCCACATGGGAAAGTAAGCACATATACAGAAAACTCTGTCTTGCAATTTAACATTTTATTTATCGTATATGGTTTAGTCTTGAATGGACTGAGATATGTTTTTGTATTAGTACCATGTGTACAAGCTTTGCATGTGGGACATTTTTTGAAACCTTTTAAATTCTGGTACCAAGCTGGTTTACCAATGATTTCTAGATCTGATACAACCAAGCAATCTCTCATTGAGGGACCTCTACTATATGTAATGGACACCCTCTGCGGTAGCAGGGGTCCTAATATTGGGTCACTCAATAGTGTAGGCCATTCATCCTGAATGATTTTCTGTATAGCCTTGTGCTGTTTACTGTATCCTATGATCAAGCGAAAAAAAATCTCCTCCTCGTTTGTCTGGCATTCATGATGTTCTTTATCTTTTTTACTGACCAATAAAGTTTCCCTATTTAATGACGTTGCTTTGGCAATGGGCCTGTCTATAGTTTGTTTGGAATAACCTCTGGCTAGGAACCGCTGTATGCTCTGTTTTTGGGCCTGTTGTAATTCTTCCTGTGAACTGCATACCCTCCTTATCCTAAGCATTTCCCCATAGGGAATGCTGGGCCCGATTCACAGAATGAACTTACTACTTTTGGCATTCACAGAATGCACTTACTACTTTTGGTATTCACAGAATGAACTTACTCATTTCGGTATTCACAGAAGTTAGGACTACTAACTTTAGGACTCCTAAATGCCTTCTGTGAATACCGAAAGTCTTAAAATTAGGATTTTTCTCAATTTAGTAGTAGTTAAGTTAGGACTACTAACTTTAGGACGCCTAAATGCCTTCTGTGAATACCGAAAGTCTTAAAATTAGGATTTTTCTAAATTTAGTAGTAGTAAAGTTAGGACTACTAACTTTAGGACGCCTAAATGCCTTCTGTGAATACCGAAAGTCTTAAAATTAGGATTTTTCTTTACTACTACTAAATTGAGAAAAAAAAAAAATATATATATATATATATATATATATATATATATATATATGTATATATATATATATATATATATATATATATATATATATATATATATATATATATATATATATATATATATATATATATACACACAAGACATGGCTTGGCAGTTCGGGCTGGACTGTTCCCATGAGGCATATGGTCAGACTGATTTGCATATGGCCATGTCTGAACTTGGTGGCTGAGTGAGCTAAAGAATGGTGATGGATTAAACCCAGATCAGTTGACTGGGGGTGAGTGTTTGATTGGCTCAAACGCTCCGCCCATCATCCCCTTTTGTATCACTTTGTTCACCCTAAGTTGGCAGGGTATGCTCAGACGTGAGTCCCTTGCTCACTTGGCCACTGGATTCAAGATAGCCTGGCTGATGAGGATTATAAATCCGAAACTGGTCCCAGGATGCTTCTTTCCGGTCCAGGAAAGACATGCCTTGGCAGTTCGGGCTGGACTGTTCCCATGAGGCACAGGGTCAGACTGATTTGCATATGGCCATGTCTGAACTGGGGTGGCTGAGTGAGCTAAAGAATGGTGATGGATTAAACCCAGATAAGTTGACTGGGGGTGAGTGTTTGATTGGCTCAAACACTCCGTCCATCATCCCCTTTTGTATTGCTTTGTTCGCCCTAAATTGGCAGCGTATGCTCAGACATGAGTCCCTTGCTCACTTGGCCACTGGATTCAAGATAGCCTGGCTGATGAGGATTATGAATCCAAAACCGGTCCCAGGATGTTTGTTTCCGGTCCAGGGAAGACATGGATTGCCAGTTCGGGCTCGACTGTTCCCACGAGGCACAGGGTCAGGCTGATTTGCATATGGCCATGTCTGAACTGGGGTGGCTGAGTGAGCTAAAGAATGGTGATGGATTAAACCCAGATCAGTTGACTGGGGCTGAGTGATTTATTGGCTCAAATGCTCCATCCATCATCCCCTTTTGTATCGCTTTGTTCGCCCTAAGTTGGCAGGGTATGCTCAGATGTGAGTCCCTTGCTCACTTGGCCACTGGATTCAAGATAGCCTGGCTGATGAGGATAGTGAATCCGAAACCGGTCCCAGGATGCTTGTTTCCGGTCCAGGGAAGACATGGCTTGGCAGTTCGGGCTGGACTGTTCCCATGAGGCACAGGGTCAGACTGATTTGCATATGGCCATGTCTGAACTGGGGTGGCTGAGTGAGCTAAAGAATGGTGATGGATTAAACCCAGATCAGTTGACTGGGGGTGAGTGTTTGATTGGCTCAAACGCTCCGTCCATCATCCCCTTTTGTATTGTTTTGCATCGTGAACAAGGCAGCAAGCTGCCTTCACTAATTACCTAAATATGGGTAAAAAGTGCCCCACGGAGTGCTAGATTATTGCTGCACAAGCGGGGTTTACTTTTGTGTGTGTGTGTATATATATATATATATATATATATATATATATATATATATCTCTTATATTTCTTATATTTTGTTATGTATATATATATATATATATTTGTATATATATGTAGGTTTTATACTTGCTAAATACTTACTTTTTCGTGGGAAAGGCATGTGTTGTTAAGGCATGCATGGTAAAGACGCGGTTGCTTTTATGACCAAGTTGTTAAGGCATGTGTTGTAATGGCATGCATGGTTCCGTCATACAACCGTGTATTGCCGCTGGGCGACAAGAGTTATGTGTGAGTATTAGGTCACACGGAACTTTGTGTTAGCGATGGACATGTTCTAGGGAAGACAAAGTGTTCAGTGACACAAGTGCTATCTGTATAGAGGGTGCGCAACGCGTAAGGTATGCAGAGGAAACCAAAATAACAATTATGGCCTTCCTACAGATGTTCTAAAGGGGCACCCCCTGAGAGTGGGCACCTTTACTTTCAATGGAAATTTGAAGGCAACACATGTGCACACACATAAGCAATATAAACACATAACGTAACCTTTATTCATACACAAATGCTCATGGGTACAAACGCCCACATATACACTCTCAGACCGAGGCAAGAGAAGGACACCAATAAAACTAAATCAATCAGTAGTTGTTCCATGCTCCAAAAGAACAGTAAGTGACACCAGTAAGTACTGTCCAATTAGGAATCAGCAGATAAGAGTGACACGAAGTCAACAAATGGTAAGCAATGGGCTGCCTCTAGGCCCTTTATAGCAAACAATACGACTCACAGCTACAGCATATTCGCAGTGCAGACAAGACCTAAAAATAGCAATTTGCATTAAAAAAAATTGATTTTATGAAAGATATCTGCTAGGTTCCGTTTATAGTGGATTACAAATGTATGACCGCATAGATCATCTCACTCACCCCAACTGCACAAACATTGTCACGTTAGGGCGGCACAAGCTGTATTCCGCTCTTCTACACAGCACTCTGTTAGATAACACATGTGCTTGTTTATTATAGATAATGTTTAATCTCAAACATTTTCACAGGAATAAACATACATTTAAATTAAATAACATAGTTGCGAGTTACATCAAAATCGCCATTTTGTTCATTGCATCGAGGACATATTGGTTATCTAACTTGTAAGTTAATTGCAGCTGTCTTGTTTTTCAAACTACAGCTAGGGCCTGGAAAAGCTATCAAATAATACTTTTATCCAGTCACTTAAAAAGTCACGTGTGGGGAGTTTAAAAGCACAGAAGTCTTTAAGAAGAAATACACACCATTAAAATCCACTTCACTGCAGCGTCTTCGAAATGCTCATAAAACAAATTAAGCGAATGATTTATTTATAGTACGAAAATAAGCTCCAGCAATATAAGTGCACGAAATTATCCCGTATAAAGTACGATTTTTTGTGATTACTTTAATATAAAACCTTGTCGTTTATTAAAGAGTATTCATGCTTTTTAAGTATTTCCCTGATTGCGACAGCACGAATCGGAGACTTCTGTTAATAGAAGTAATTGTGTACTTGTTCAGTTTGCCCTATCATACGCTGTGTGCTTAGCTGCTGCATTAAGCTATGTGTATTTTAGCCCAAACCCCTGTCACCAAACACCGGTGACTGGCGTTTGGGCTATCAACTATGTTTCTTTGAACCTTTCTGTAGGAGGCTGTCTTCCTAATTTTAAAAGGAAACAGTGGACACATTAATGTATCTATTTGTTGCAGCCCCGGGCACAGGCTGCGTATCCCCTCCATACCCTGGGCTACGGCACTACCATCGCTTATAGTTCTGGTGATAAGAACCTTTGATTTTGAAAAATGTATTAGTATCATATACTAACTTCCTGGGTGCTTTCACTAAGCCCTCTTTACCCACTGGTCTGTCGTTGGGTCATTCACATTTTTCTTCCACTCACAACAGCATATAGCATGGGGCAGAGGAACAGCCTACCTTAGTGATTGGCTAATTTCAATAAGAGGCATTCTGCCTTGTCACAGGATCACATGCACAAACAAAGGTGTCACCTTAAATGGTTTAACTATGGCAATGTGTGCTTTTTCAGACCAAAACATTTTGTTTAGATTACTGATGCTCAGGCAGGTCCATCAACAATAGAATTTCGAAAAACCATATAAAAACAAGCTTTAACAAACTGAAAAGGCTGGCATCCAACACCAGACATATTGGCTTTGCCAACAGCTATTTTTACTTAAAAACGCATGCACCACGAACTAGGTCTGCAGGCCGTAAACTGCTTTGCAATTCCCTCAGCCGAACTACTACCATCTGCAAAAGATATCAGCATCATCCTCCCCTCCTGCACGCCAGGCAACAGAGGAAAAGTCAGTAACTTTTCTGTGTAATAGGAAATGGTAACTGCAACAGGAAGGAAAATATGGCCAGTGATTCTGTCAGTTCTCCCAATGGAAGAACATTTTTATGAGAGTAGATTAATGGCATTCATATGTCTCCTTTACACCACAACAACTTCCCTGTATTCACACGTGTAAATGTCATAGCAAGTAAAATTTATGTTGAAGTATATGTTTGCTTGATTACATAGAAGTGTAAAAAAATGTGATGGAAGGAATGCTTTAATTAATTTCAGGCACTGGTCGTTACTTAGGCCACAGCCCAGTCCATCTATTTTTAAAAAACAATGCCACCTCAGTTTGGACCCCGCTATATACAAAACAGTCTTGACCCTGCTCAAATGGGGACAGTCCGGTCTGAATTTCCCAGCCAGGTTTCGCCCTTATTATGGCTCATCAGTGCAAGACCCAAGCTGGGTGGGTATACCAAGACATGGATCCCATGCACACTGTGCCACTGGAACAAACCTATACCTGATAGGACTGTTCCAATTGTAACTGTAACTTCACAGAATAGATGCTGGTTTGCAGTAACATCAGCCTCTTCCCATCTGCCAGATGGCCAGCCCAGACAGCTAAGCAGTCAGTGGCCATAGAGGCAGGGGAACTTTCCCCCACCTCACTCCACCTCAGAGGGTCTTTTTTTGCCCAATTGAATTTTTTTTTTTTTAGTCTTTTCCATTCATTCACTCGTTTCAAAAATTAATTTGCAAACTTGTGAGCAAAAATCCTCTGTGTCCCTTAATAGATCAACAATTAAATATTATTTAATTGTTGATTTTTCAATCCTTAAAAATATTTAGAATTTTTCATGGACATTTTTTTATAGTAAAATATAAATCGACAATAACCAAGAGGTAAATGACTTCTATCTTACTATAGAGGTATATGATTGAATGTGCTGATTACTGGATGGGATGTGTTGGATTCCAAAAGTACAAAAACAGATCTTAGCATGTGTGATTGCTGTCTGTTCAATTATAGGCATATTGTGTCAATGTATGTGAACTAAGGGCTAGATTTACCAACAATCACATCTGGATGAACAGTTTCCTAACTGTAGCTATGGGCGTTAATGTCTACTGCATGGAGATCCTGAGGGTTGGGCTGGCAGTATTGTGAAGATTGTTGCCACAACCCCTTGTTTACATGTAATAGCAACTTTTAAGTAATCAGTGCCACCCACTGATTTTGCATTCATTGGAACCCTCCAATAAAGAGGAACGCTGGGTGGTGGACAACTATTTTAACATGGATGGGCCAGGGGGGCATTAATAACATGTCAAGTCAAGTCAAGTCATAAAATTTGTATAGCGCACTACATACCCAGAGGGTTTCAAGGCGCTTAGGAAGGGGAGGAGGATTATTTGTCAAATATCCACGTTTTAAGCTGCTTTCTGAACGCTAGGTGGTTCTGGGTGAGGCGAAGGTAAGCGGGGAGTGAGTTCCATGTTTTAGCAGCCAGGTATGAAAAGGATCTGCCTCCCATGGTGGTCTTGTTGATGCGAGGTACAGTGGCGAGGGCTTGGTTGGAAGAACGTAGTTGGCGGGAGGGGGTGTAGAAGGACAGTCGAGAGTTGAGGCAATCTGGTCCGATGTCGTAGAGTGATTTGTGTGCGTGGGTGAGCATTCGGAAAGTGATCCTCTTATTGACGGGTAGCCAGTGGAGGTCTTTAAGGCAACCAGAGATGTGTTCGTTGCGTGGGATGTCTAATATGAGCCTGGCTGAGGCGTTTTGGATTCGTTGGAGTTTCTTCTGGAGTTTAGCGGTGGTGCCTGCGTAGAGGGTGTTTCCGTAGTCCAGTCGGCTCGTGACCAGAGCGTGGGTGACTGTTTTCCTTGTTTCGGAGGGGATCCAGCGAAATGTTTTTCTGAGCATGCGAAGAATGTTGAAGCAGGAAGAGGATACGGCGCTGACTTGTCTGTTCATTGAGAGTGAAGAATCCAGGATGACGCCAAGGTTCCGTGCGTGGTCTGTCGGGATGGGTGCTTTTCCGAGGGCTTCCGGCCACCAGGAGTCGTCCCAAGCAGAGGGGGATGTGCCTAAGATGAGGACTTCTGTTTTGTCTGAGTTCAGTTTCAGACGGCTTTGTTTCATCCATTCGGCAACTTCTTTCATTCCTTCGTGTAGGTTAGTTTTGGCGGTGCTGGGGTCATTGGTGAGAGAAAGGATCAGTTGAGTGTCGTCCGCGTAAGAGATGATGTTGAGGTTGTGTTGGCGTGCGATGGCCGCGAGGGGGCTCATGTATACGTTGAAGAGGGTGGGACTGAGTGAGGATCCTTGAGGTACGCCGCAGATGACTTCAGAGGCCTCGGACTTGAATGGAGGAAGGCGGACTCTCTGGGTTCTTCCGGTGAGGAACGAGGTGATCCATTCAAGTGCTTTTCCTTGGATTCCGATGTTATTGAGGTGTTGTAGAAGGGTGCTGTGGCAGACTGTATCGAATGCTGCAGAGAGGTCGAGGAGGATGAGGGCGACTGTGTCTCCATTGTCCAGTAGAGTTCGAATGTCGTCTGTTGCTGCGATGAGGGCGGTCTCAGTGCTGTGTTTTGCTCGGAAGCCAGATTGTGAGGGGTCGAGGGATTTGTTGGCTTCGAGGAAGGAGGCGAGCTGGTTGTTGACGGCTTTCTCGATGACTTTGGCCGGGAATGGAAGAAGCGAGATTTGGCGGTAATTTTTGAGTTCGGTGGGGTCCGCTGTTGGTTTTTTCAGAAGGGCGGTGAGTTCAGCGTGTTTCCAGTCTTCTGGGAAGGTAGCGGAGTTGAAGGAGCAGTTGATGACGTCTCGGAGGTGCGGTGCTATGACGGAGTCTGCTTTGTTGAAGATGTGGTGAGGGCATGGGTCTGTGGGGGATCCTGAGTGGATGGAATTCATCAGGCGGATGGTGTCCTCAGTGGAGATTGGGTTCCAGGCGTTAAGGGTGTTCACGGGGGGAAGATGGTCAGCAGATGGTAGGGTGGGTTGGTTTCCGGGTTGGTTGTCAAAGCTGTTGTGGATGTCTGCAATCTTGTTGTGGAAAAAAGAGGCTAGGGAGTCGCAGAGGGTTTGAGAGGGGGTGATGTCGTTGGAGTTGGCCGAGGGATTGGAAAACTCCTTGACGATGTTGAAAAGTTCCTTGCTGTTGTGGGAGTTGTTGTCAAGTCAATCCTTGAATGCTGTTTTCTTGGCTTTTCGGATCAGTTGGTGGAGAGTGCGGGTGGCGCTTTTGAAGGCGTCCTTGGTGCTGGTGGTTGGGTCTTTTTTCCAGGCCTTTTCAAGGGAGCGGCAGAGTTTCTTGGACTTCTTGAGATCATCGTTGAACCATGAGGCTTTCTTGCTGCCAGGTTTGCTTTGACGTTTTTTCAGTGGAGCTAAGGTGTCGGCGGTGTTGGATAACCATAGGGTGAGGTTGGCGGCGGCTTCGTTGGTGTTAGAAGAGAGGGCTGGGGAGTTTCGAAGGAGCGATGCGGAGATTTGGTCCGTGGTGATTTTGTTCCAGTTTCTTTGCAGGGTAGGTTGGGAGTGGTTGATGGGTTTCGGCTTGTTGTAGGTGAAGTGAACGCAGCTGTGGTCGGTCCATAGGAGATCCGTAGTGTGGCTGAAGGAGACATGATTGCTGGATGTGAAGATGGGGTCGAGTGTGTGACCTGCGATGTGGGTGGGGGAAGTGACTAGTTGTTTAAGTCCGAGGTTGGCGAGGTTGTCCACGAGGGTGGCGGTGTTGTGGTCGTTTATCTTTTCAAGGTGAAAGTTGAGGTCTCCCAGAAGAATATAGTCTTTGGAGGGGAGCGCGTGTGGAGAGATGAAGTCCGTGATGTCTTCACTGAATTTTGCGCGGGGTCCTGGTGGTCTGTAGAGGAGAGTGCCTCTGAGTGTTGTTTTGGGGTCGATGTGGATCTGGAAGTGAAGGTGTTCGGAGTTGGCGAGGTTGGCGTCAGAGCTGGTTGAGATGCGGATAGATTTCTTATGGACGATAGCGATTCCTCCTCCTGTGTGGCTGGTACGGTCTTTGCGGGTGATCTTATAGTCTTCAGGGATGGCAATGGTGATGTCTGGTGCGGAGGAAGCATTCATCCATGTTTCCGTAAGGAAGGCGACGTCTGGAGAGAAGGTGTCTAGTAGGTTCCATAGGTCAATGGCGTGCCTGTGCACCGATCGGGTGTTGAGAAGGATGCATTGTAGGTGGTTGGGGTCGGGAATCTGTGGTGTGGTCGTAGCGGAGATGTTGTCGGTGCCGCTGAATTTGCAGGTGACGCAGGAGAAAGGTCCATGGGTTTGTCCAGGAGCGGCTTGGACGCAATTGGGGGCGCGACCGGCGTTAAGGGCTAGGAGGGTGGCGGCATCGTAGGTAACGCGGGAGGGCTGGGCAGCGCGAGGGGCAGGGGGTCTGGCGCTGGGCGCGGTCCAGGCGCGGACGGGCGTAGACGGGCTTACCTTTGGCGCACCTTCGGCGCGGATTGGGCGCGGTCGCTGCGCGTAAACGCTGCACGCGGGAGTGACTGTCATATATGGATGGTGGAGGGGGAGGGGCGAGGGCGTCTCAGCTGGGAGGCGGGGTGGGCACACAAGGACGACAACAACAAACAAAATGGAGGCGGAGGGGGGAGCAGGGCGGAGCGCTGGAGGCAAACGCGCAAATGACGTTCTAAGCAGCCCCAAGCCAAGAAAAACCCAGCGCTAATTAAACAAAGCGGTAACTGAAACCCAGCGCTAATTAATTAAAGAAAGCGGAAACTGAACACACAGCTGGCGAGATGCAAGTGCAGCTTAGCAGCACAAACAGTGAAAACACAGCGCTAATTAATTAAAGAAAGCGGAAACTGAACACACAGCTGGCGAGATGCAAGTGCAGCTTAGCAGCACAAACAGTGAAAACACAGCGCTAATTAATTAAAGAAAGCGGAAACTGAACACACAGCTGGCGAGATGCAAGTGCAGCTTTCTGGACAATGCGCGTTATAAGCAGCACAAACAGTGAAAACACAGCGCTAATTATTCTAAGCGAGCGGAGACTGAAATAAAAGCGGAAACTGAGCGCACGGCAGGCGAGATGAGAAGCAGCTTTCTTAGGCAAGGCAGCGCTACAATACCATGTGTCTGCAGGGACACTGGGAGCGACCACTCGGCTCGTGGGAGAGGAGCGAGTCACGATGGGCTTAGGGTGAGGAGCGCTCTTTCAGGACAGTGGGAGGGCGTCTCAGCTGGGAGGCGGGGCGGGCACACGAGGACGACAACAACAAACAAAATGGAGGCGGAGGGGGGAGCAGGGCGGAGCGCTGGAGGCAAACGCGCAAATGACGTTCTAAGCAGCCCCAAGCCAAGAAAAACCCAGCGCTAATTAAACAAAGCGGTAACTGAAACCCAGCGCTAATTAATTAAAGAAAGCGGAAACTGAACACACAGCTGGCGAGATGCAAGTGCAGCTTAGCAGCACAAACAGTGAAAACACAGCGCTAATTAATTTAAGAAAGCGGAAACTGAACACACAGCTGGCGAGATGCAAGTGCAGCTTAGCAGCACAAACAGTGAAAACACAGCGCTAATTAATTAAAGAAAGCGGAAACTGAACACACAGCTGGCGAGATGCAAGTGCAGCTTTCTGGACAATGCGCGTTATAAGCAGCACAAACAGTGAAAACACAGCGCTAATTATTCTAAGCGAGCGGAGACTGAAATAAAAGCGGAAACTGAGCGTTTATCACTCCACACATTTGGAGGACTCTGGGGCATATTATCAAGGGGGTTTATCTCCGCTTTTTTGGCTTTAAAAGCCAAGAAAGCGGAGATAAAATTATCTCCCTATTACCAAGCTGTCGCTAACACCAGTTAGTGACAGCTAATAGGAGATAGCGACCATCTTGGGCCCCGCTTTGCATGTCAGTGATATTTATCACTAATGACATGCAAAGTGGGCGTGCCAAGATGTTAGCTACTGGAAACAGTCCCTAACATCGCTATCTCCTATTACCAACTTTTGGAGATATTCGCGCTAAGCGCGAATATCTCCAAAAGCTAACACCTACCCTGAGCAGTTCTTAGCCATGTTATCCAATGGGAGGTGGATAACATGGCTAAGAGCATTTGCTCGATAATGCATGAATATCGTGGCTTTTCAGCGATATTCATGCATTGCGGCCGTTTTTTATCGCATTTGCGATAAACCTTGCTAATAGCAAGGTTTATCTGCGATAAAAATCGCCGATGTGCGGCGATAATTTTTGTCTCTAAACAAGTTAGAGACAAAAATTATCGCTAGTTGTTGGTAATATACCCCTCTCTTCTTAGGGTGCATTACCTTAGTAGCGTAAGGGCCCCAGCAGAGGAACCTGATCCCAGTGGAGCTGAGCTCTAATCTAATATTTTGAAAGAAATATTAAAGCACTACCATAAAAGGTGTGCACTGTATGATTGTGAAACCTGGGTAACAGGTGTGCCATGCTAGCATCAAGTGGCAAAACATATGTTTATACCTGATATTTACCTTTCCCATCACCCTTTCGACCAGCCTTACTTCCTACTTCATCTACTCCATAGCAGCTTCAACTCATCCCAACCAAATATGTATAAAAAAATAACATGCATCTTCCCTTGTTCGCCCCTACCCATGGCTAAAATTCTCACTGTCCCAAATATTAAATCAAATATTAAATCCTCACCAGCCAGTCTCTGAGCCTTCCACCCTGTTTCATCCCCAGCCCACAGCCATCCACTCCACACTTTATGTGAGAATAGAGAGTCACCACCATTCTGCCATCGGTTCTCTGTGCCCCTGCCAACACTCAGAGGAATCCTCTTTCAGCAGTGGCTCCGCAGAGACCATGGCTGATGGGGGATACATCAGTACGTGGTGAAATATTCTCACCCTCCCTTCCTGAGGCAATTTGATTCCCTCTTTTAGAATGGATCCTGAAACTTGAGTGCGATTCAAACACAGCGTTTGCGCCTGAGTTATGATTCCAAGTGGTCTGAACAGAAGAGGACAATTCTTCAAGAGAAAACGCTTAACAATTTTGTTGAAACTTAATTAAACCCAAGAAAAAGCAAAAGGAGAATTATAATTTCAATTTTTCATTTCATATTTTGGCAACCTGGTAATAAGTTGATAAATTAATTACATGTAAGCTGCGAATAACATTTAAAAACAATTTTAAGCAGTTTGCTCCAAAGAGGGTGCAAGGGGAGATGTGGTGGATAAAGTGCTCGTCAATTAGATAAAGAAGAATTTGTAGAACAATTAGAAGCAATTTCAGTAACAGTTTTAGAACCTGTCTATAAACGTTTAACACATATCATATAATCCAAATAGATATATAGAATTCACATTTTTGTCTAAACATGATACATAGTTCCAGTATAGGTGAGTATAGTTGTTATGTCAATGTTTTGACCCTAGGTGCAGGATAAGGGTCAATTGTTCCTTAGGAAGGGGTCTTCTTCAGGACAGAGAAGTGTGCAACCTAGGAGACAGTAAAAGGGAATGATGAATTGTCTACTAGTTAGTGTGAAAGGCTTGAGTTTTAAGGAGGTGGTCAAAAGGCTCTCCTCTGAAGCACTGTGCAAGGATTGGTGCAGGTAGTCAAAGGGCCAAAGGGCTCCTATGCAGGGGAGTGGCGGGATATCAGTTACACAGTCCGATGAGGATGCGTAATAGTATTGATGTACTAGACTTAATAAAAGCAGCAGGCGTCAACCACTAGAAATGTAAATGCACATAATAAATCTAAAGACTCGTGAGTGCTGGGGTACTCACCCATGGATTCCACTGAAGGGGTTATTCCCTTGGGTGATGGTTGCAAATATAAGACCAACTGGTAAGGCAATAGATGTCTGTGACCAAGGGAAATAATGAAGGTTTATAACGGTAAATCAATTATTCCGAATCTGTATCACTAATCAAATATAATAAAAGAGATAGCTGTAGGAATTACCTATTCCTCTGGCATCTGAGTGCTCAATAGCTACACTGCTTTCCGAAGGTTGATGGAATCAGGCAATTTGTTCTGAAAAACAAGGTACGTGGGCGCGTTACAATTAAACTTAAACTCTCAACCTTGTGTGAGCGATATGTTAACTATAATAAAAAGTAAAGGATGTAAACAACGGACAAGCGAGGCCCGGCATTACTTATTCAGAGCGTCTCCAGAAGAAGATTGTCAGATTTACAAGTGAGTGGGAAGCTCTGGTATTAAGTAATGTCACCGAGGGTTAACGTGCACGCGGCTCTGTTCACTTTGGGAGCGCAGCTGCTAGATGCTGTGGGGGCACGTTACTGTGTCAATTCTCAGCTTGTGGGAGCTATAAGGCTCACATAACAATCGATGGAAGTCTGGATGTTAAAAAGGACTGTATCTGTCAAAATGGTTCAAAGGAAGAGGGATCCTGTGTAGATGACCGGTTACATGGTATCACCACTAAAATTAGCGATAAAACAAGTGGTTATTAAACACTTATGTAAGTCTCCATATTGAGAAGGACTGTATCTGTCGAAATGCTTCGCAGGACCAGGCATATCTGTGTAGATGACCAATACATTATGTC
This sequence comes from Lissotriton vulgaris, assembly GCF_964263255.1. Taxonomy (NCBI): domain Eukaryota; kingdom Metazoa; phylum Chordata; class Amphibia; order Caudata; family Salamandridae; genus Lissotriton; species Lissotriton vulgaris. The sequence goes on along the minus strand of NC_141689.1, from coordinate 1,757,246,103 downwards.
ACCAATACAATTAACGATAAAGTAAGCAGTTTTTAAACACTTATGTAAGTCAGTAACTATTAAACCATTTGGTGAATACAGCAATATAAGTCAAATTATTAAAAAAAAATAGGCAGTTGTTTAGTTGGATACAGAGTGACCCATTTTGAAGGTGGTCTATCTTGACAACTGGTAAATATGTTACTTTAATATGGGCCTATTCAGATTGGATAGTGTTAGACCTGACATCATTGGCTTGATTCTCTCCTCCATTTTTTCTGTTTGCCTCCACTGTTTTACGATGTTTTGCTGGTATATTGCTTTGGGCACTGTGCCACTGCTGATCAGTGCCACAGTGCAAGTGCTCCCTATGTTAAATTACTGTATTGATTGATTTCCATGTTTGGCTTATTTGGGTTACTATCAGTCCCTAGTCTAGTGCACCAGGAGTGCCAGGGCTTGTAAATACAAATGCTGCTCGTGGGCTTGCAGCACATGTTGTGCCACCCACAAGAGCGGCCTAGTAAAAGTATGTCTACAGGTCTGCCATTGCCAGACCTACGTGCAGTCTGGTACTGTCACGCTGACTGCGCAAGTACACCTACTTGCCAGTCCCTAAACCTTCCCTTAACTTCATATTAGTCACCCCTATGGTAGGCCCACGGGCAGGGTGCATTGTAAGTATAAGGTAGGACAGGCCTGACCAAGTTGGCCTGTCCTAATAGTGAATTACAGCCATATTCGTTTTTCACTATTGCGAGGTAACCTGCTCTCCATTAGTTAGAATGGGCTGCCAGGATTATTAATGCTATAATCCTAGCTGGCTCAGGGAGCATGGTGCAATGTCGAGTTTGGTATCCCTGAACTCGGGGTTTAATTACGCATCCGTTTATGTGGATGGTTTTTGGACTCTGAGTTTGAAAATAGCACTTTTAGAAAGTGGCTATTTTCTTGTCTAACTATTTCTGGTTTCTGCTGGTTTGGTGTGTGTGTGACGGGAGCTGGGTGGCTCCAGAGATCTGATGAGTCAGTGTGGGATGAGTGGGACATTTGCGTTGAGAGTAGGGGGAGAGTAGTTGCTGATAGCCTGCCCTGCCTGATACAATGCTGGTTCCACCTCCTGCCAGGCGACTGATGGCTCTGTGCCTGCCATGGACAATCCTGGCCCCACCTCCTACCAAGAGGCCGATAGCTCTGCTCCTGCCAGTGACAATGCTGGCTCCACCTCCTGCTGGGCGTCTGAGGACCCAGCCCTGCTCAGTGAATAGGCCAGGTGCCTCTGCCTGACTACGCCCACAACAGACCCAGGATGTTGGGAAATTCCCCTGCATGGACAAAGGGATCAAAGCCAAAAAGGGGTATAAGAGAAGGACCCCTGAACCAAGAATTTAGATCACTTCTGACAAGGAACCCTGAAACCAAGGACAAGAAGCCTGCTGATCCAAGGACTTGCCTACCCCTTCTGCCAGTGTGCTGTTTTCTGGGGGGAATCCTGCATTGCTTCTTTATTTTTGCCAAGGAACCAGGAGAGAGGAACTGTGTGTGTACTCTCAAACTTTGCTAAGAAAATCTCCAAGGGCTGGAAGAGTGCCAGTCTCCTGTTGAAGTCACAGGGCTAAAGGACTTCATCTGCTAAAAGTGCTTGTTGCTGGAATTTGAGAATCCAGCACCTCTGAAAGAAACCAGCAATCTCGACGCCGACGGACGTCGCCGAATCCAGCTCGACATCGTGAGTAACGGCTCCAGTGTCCCGCTTCCTCGACGCCGGCCGCCGGGCCCGACCGACGCCAGCAGCAACGCCAGTGAGTAGTGAGTTCGGCTCCAGCTCTAAGGGACCTCGTGTCTGCACCGCTGCTGATCGCATCGACTTCGTGCCCTCTCGACGCCGTGAGCGCTGCTCACTCTTGCAACAGCATCATCGACATCGACGACTACTGAGGCCTGATCGACACTGACGACGCGACGCCGGATTGCTCAACGCCGCCGATCATCGTGTGCTTTATTTTCCCAAAGTACTGTGTGGTGGGGGGTCCGTGTGACTCCGGGCTCGACGTAGCGCTCCTCGCGGTCGACGCCGAACGTTTGGATTAACTCTGCCTCGACATCGTGTGACTCCCGTGTGGGTTACATTGTTGTCAAGAACTGTGTTCTAAAGAAGAAGAGTTGCTTTTGATACTAAAGACTTTGTGCTAAGAAGAAACTACACTTGAACTATTATTTTTCCTTCCAAGAGTATTTATTGAGATTGTGGTATATTTTTGTCGTTATTTGGTCTTGTGCTAAGCCTTATATAAAAATACTTATTTTTATAATACTACTGTGTCGTGTCCATTTGTAGTGTATTCACTTTATTACTGTATGTGGTCATAAATGCTTAACACACAGCCTCTGAGATAAGCCTGTCTGCTCTGCCAAGCTACCAAGGGGGGGAGCAGGGTTATCAAAGGGTGTGATCCCCTTGCCCTGACTAGAAAAGGTGTGTCCCTATTTGTCAGAAGTGCATACCTCTGCCAATTAGAAACAGCTGGTTCTAACATTGGACGCAGCGGTGAGGATTTGAACCTTGCATTTATGACCCATGTGCAGTGATTAGTGTGCGCTACATAGTGAAAGCAGACCATAGCGCAACCACAATCTAATTTGGAAGGATTCTATTTTTGTGCTCCACTTTTCTGAAGCTTGATTTGTTGAACACTGACAGTTTTGACCATGAGTGACACCGGAGTCACTGCCCCTGTTGTTGTTGTGGATGAATTTGATAGGAAGAAGATAAAGAAATACAGGAAGAAGCAGCTGCAACACTTTTGCAAGCAGTTTAAAGTTCCTACCACAGGCCTCGAAATTAAAGAGGATTTTCGCAAAGCTTTGGAGGCCTGATTAGAGTCCAGAAATCCCTCTGATGCGGTGGTGGTACCGCCAGGGGAAGAGGATGAAGAGGTACCAGTGAATGGGCCTGTGTCCTCTCCCGGTAGCAGTGTTTCCTCCAAAGGTCTTTCCCCTGAAGAAAGAGAAGAAAGGGCGGAGGAGCGTGCATACAACATGGAGATGGCAAGGCTTAACTTAAATGGGCAGTTGGAATTAGAAAATGCAAGAGGTAGGAGAGAAGCTGATTTGGAGACCCAAAGGTTGGATTTTGAAAGAGAAAAGTTAGCTTTGGAGCGTGATACCAAGTTGAGGGAGTTGGAGATCCAAGCTAAGAAGTTAGAATTGAATCCCTCTGGTGGCAGCATCCCATATGGGCCTGCAGAAAGTAGGTTTTATTTTCCTAAAGATGTGATAAAAGATTATCATAAGAATGAGGATATTGGCCAGTGGTTTAAAGCATATGAGTTAGCATTGTTGGCCCACCGGGTCCCTGAGAAGGATTGGGGAGCGGGGTTGTGGGGTCGCTTTGTGAATGAGGGGAGAGATACCCTGTTAGACATGCCTGTTGAGGATAGGATGTCTTATGCTCATATGAAAGATGCTTTAATGTTGAGGTATGGCATAACCCCAGAAAAGTACAGACAAGCTTTTAGAGAATGTAAGAAGTTGCCTGGTACGACGTGGGTTGAATATGTGTCTTTTTTTTGCAGAGCCATGGATGGTTGGGTAAAGGGCAGCAAAGTGGAAAGTTATGAAGCTCTTTATGATTTGTTTGCTTGGGAGCATTTGTCTGATAACTCTTTTCCAGAGCTGCGCCAGCACCTTATTGATAGCAAGATATCTAACCCTAGGAAACTTGCTGAGGAGGCGGACCGCTGGGTCAGTGCCAGGGTCCACAAGGGTCCAGTGGGAGACTCAGCCAAAGGTGGGCAGGGTCCCCAGCAGAAGAGTGGGGGGACAAGGGTAAACAGAAGGAGTCCCAGAAAGGGCCCCAAAGTAATCCCCAAGGGAACCAAGGGAAGGGTTCCCAGCCTCCCCCTGAGAAGAAGCCAGGGGCCCGACAGGTAAACCTGTTCATAGGGGCCCGATGACCTGCTACGTTTGTGGGCAGGTGGGACACCGGTATTATGACCCCCAGTGTCCCATGAAGAATTCTAATGCACCACCGCGTGCACCCCCCGTCAGTTGGCGAGTGTAGCCCTGGGAGGGGAGGAGATGGTTGTCCCTGGTGGGAGGGGTCCCGCAGAAATGTCCCTGGTCTCGCTAGGAGACATGGAAATGGTCCCTCTACCCCCTCTGCCTAGTAACATTAATAAATATAGGCAGTGGGTGACCATTAATGGCCATAGAGTGGAAGCTCTCAGAGACACCGGAGCGAGTGTGATGGCTGTCAAGTGTCACTTGGTGTCCAGAGAGCAGGTGGTTCCCCACGCATTCTACCCCATGATAGCTGCTGACACCTCCCAGAAAGAGTGTGAGGGAGCTCAAGTTTCCTTTGAATGGGGGGGAGTTTCAGGTACTCTTCAGGTTGCTGTGAGGCCCGCCATGCCTGTTGATTGTCTCCTGGGCAATGAACTGGAAGACTCCCCTTGGGCTAAGGTGGAGAGGGAGACACATTTGAAAATGTTGGGTGTGCCAGAGTGGGTGTGTGCAACCACTCGATCCATGACAGCAAGTAAGGGTGTTGATGGGGTCCCGGAGCCTGAAAATATGGCCCAGGACCCAGCTGTGAAGAGAAGAGGCAGGAGGCACGGGAAACCGGCCCCCGTAGTTCCCGTGGTCCAGGAGGAGGTAGACCCTGAGGGGGATGCCCTGGAGCCCACAGGGGAACAAATTGCTGAACTGGGAGACCTGCCCGAGCTGACCCATTGGCAGCAGGATGGTGGTCCCTCCAGGGAAGAATTTTGTGCCAAACAAAAAGTGTGCCATTCTCTTGTGGGTATGACGCAGCAGGCCTCAGCACAAACCTCAGGTGATCAGTCTGGGTCGCATTTTGTTTACTGGGAGAACGAACTCCTGTATAGCGAGCCTAAGGCTGCAGAGCCTGGGTCAGCCCGTGTGCTGGTGGTACCCCAGCGCTGCAGAGCCTTCCTACTGGGTTTGGCTCATGACGTTCCTTTAGCTGGACATCTGGGGCAGGACAAGACCTATGACAGGCTTGTCACCCATTTTTATTGGCCTCAGATGCGAAGGGATGTAGACATCCATTGTAAGACTTGTCACACTTGCCAGGCAAGTGGGAAAAGCGGAAGGAAGCAGAAGGCTCCCCTCCAACCTTTTCCAGTGGTCAGTACCCCCTTTGACCGGGTGGGGATTGACATTGTTGGGCCCCTGGACCCCAAGACAGCCCTGGGCAACAGGTTTATCCTGGTCTTGGTGGACCATGCCACACGGTACCCGGAAGCCATCCCTCTCCGAACAGTGACGGCCCCCGTGGTGGGACGGGCACTGATGGGTGTTTTCTCCCGCATGGGGTTCCCCAGAGAGGTGGTGTCAGACCGGGGCACCAACTTCATTTCCAATTACATGAAGTCTCTGTGGAAGGAGTGTGGGGTAACCTACAAGTTCACCACTCCTTACCACCCTCAAGGTAATGGGCTGGTTGAGAAATTCAACCGGACCCTTAAAGGCATGATTATGGGTCTTGAAGAACCAATGAGGCGGAAATGGGATGTCCTCTTGCCATGCCTGTTGTTTGCTTACCGTGAGGTGCCGCAGAAGTCTCTAGGGTTCAGCCCCTTTGAGCTTTTGTATGGTCACCCGGCAAGAGGACCTTTGAGTCTGGTCAAAGAAGGCTGGGAGCAATCTCCCAGGAAACCTCCCCAGGATGTCTACAGCTACATGCTGGCCTTTAGGAACCAGACTCGGCGCTTCAGAGATCTTGCTCAGGCAAATCTGGAGGCCAGCCAGGAGGAGATGAAGCGTTGGTACGACCGGAATGCCACTCTGGTAGAACTTCAGCCTGGTCAGGAAGTTTGGGTCATGTCCCCTGTGGAACCTTGTGTGCTCAAGGACAGGTGGACTGGACCGGTTAAGGTTTTGGAGAAGAAGAGCGATGTCACCTACTTGGTGGACTTGAAATCTCCCAGGAACCCCCTGAGGGTCCTGCATGTCAACCGTTTGAAGCCCCACTTAGAAAGGTCCGAAGTGGGCATGCTCCTAGCTACAGATGCTGGAATGGAGGAGGAGAGTGAGCCTCTTCCTGACCTCCTTGGTGCTAAAGAGCAAGATGGGTCAGTGGATGGTGTTGTCCTCTCTGACACACTGACCCTTGAGCAGAAGCAGGATTGTCGCCAACTGTTGGGACAATTCCCTGATCTATTTTCCTTGGTTCCAGGTGTCACTCATTGGTGTGTCCATGATGTTGACACCGGAGACAGCCCTCCTGTGAAGCACAAGGCTTACAGGGTGACTGACAAGGTCAGAGCGTACATTAAGGAGAAGGTCTCCAAAATGTTTGCCTTAGGGGTGGTTGAGTCCTCTAGCAGTCCTTGGGCCAGCCCAGTGGTCTTGGTCCCGAAGGCTGCAGCGCCTGGTGCTTCACCGGAACTTCGGTTCTGTGTGGATTACCGAGGACTCAATTCAGTCACGAAGACTGACGCGCACCCCATCCCCAGAGCTGATGAGCTCATAGATCGGTTGGGGGCTGCCCGGTACCTTAGCACGTTTGATCTAACGTCTGGGTACTGGCAGATCGCCTTAACTGATGGGGCAAAAGAGAGGTCCACATTCTCCACACCAGATGGGTTCTACCAGTTCCGGGTGATGCCCTTTGGGATGAAGAATGCCCCTGCCACCTTCCAGAGGTTGGTCAACCAGGTCTTGGCTGGACTGGAGGATTTCAGTGCTGCCTACCTGGACGACATTGCAGTGTTCAGCGCCAGCTGGGAGGAACACTTGCGCCACTGCTGATCAGTGCCACAGTGCAAGTGCTCCCTATGTTAAATTACTGTATTGATTGAATTCCATGTTTGGCTTATTTGGGTTACTATCAGTCCCTAGTCTAGTGCACCAGGAGTGCCAGGGCTTGTAAATACAAATGCTGCTCGTGGGCTTGCAGCACATGTTGTGCCACCCACAAGAGCGGCCTAGTAAAAGTATGTCTACAGGTCTGCCATTGCCAGACCTACCTGCAGTCTGGTACTGTCACGCTGACTGCGCAAGTACACCTACTTGCCAGTCCCTAAACCTTCGCTTAACTTCATGTTAGTCACCCCTATGGTAGGCCCACGGGCAGGGTGCATTGTAAGTATAAGGTAGGACAGGCCTGACCAAGTTGGCCTGTCCTAATAGTGAATTACAGCCATATTCGTTTTTCACTATTGCGAGGTAACCTGCTCTCCATTAGTTAGAATGGGCTGCCAGGATTATTAATGCTATAATCCTAGCTGGCTCGGGGAGCATGGTGCAATGTCGAGTTTGGTATCCCTGAACTCGGGGTTTAATTACGCATCCGTTTGTGTGGATGGTTTTTGGACTCTGGGTTTGAAAATAGCACTTTTATAAAGTGGCTATTTTCTTGTCTAACTATGTCTGGTTTCTGCTGGTTTGGTGTGTGTGTGTCGGGAGCTGGGTGGCTCCAGAGATCTGATGAGTCAGTGTGGGATGAGTGGGACATTTGCGTTGAGAGTAGGGGGAGAGTAGTTGCTGATAGCCTGCCCTGCCTGATACAATGCTGGCTCCACCTCCTGCCAGGCGACTGATGGCTCTGTGCCTGCCATGGACGATCCTGGCCCCACCTTCTACCAAGAGGCCGATAGCTCTGCTCCTGCCAGTGACAATGCTGGCTCCACCTCCTGCTGGGCGTCTGAGGACCCAACCCTGCTCAGTGAATAGGCCAGGTGCCTCTGCCTGACTACGCCCACAACAGACCCAGGATGTTGGGAAATTCCCCTGCATGGACAAAGGGATCAAAGCCAAAAAGGGGTATAAGAGAAGGACCCCTGAACCAAGAATTTAGATCACTTCTGACAAGGAACCCTGAAACCAAGGACAAGAAGCCTGCTGATCCAAGGACTTGCCTACCCCTTCTGCCAGTGTGCTCTTTGCTGGGGGGAATCCTGCATTGCTTCTTTATTTTTGCTAAGGAACCAGGAGAGAGGAACTGTGTGTGTACTCTCAAACTTTGCTAAGAAAATCTCCAAGGGCTGGAAGAGTGCCAGTCTCCTGTTAAAGTCACAGGGCTAAAGGACTTCATCTGCTAAAAGTGCTTGTTGCTGGAACTTGAGAATCCAGCACCTCTGAAAGAAACCAGCAATCTCGACGCCGACGGACGTCGCCGAATCCAGCTCGACATCGTGAGTAACGGCTCCAGTGTCCCGCTTCCTCGACGCCGGCCGCCGGGCCCGACCGACGCCAGCAGCAACGCCAGTGAGTAGTGAGTTAGGCTCCAGCTCCAAGGGACCTCGTGTCTGCACCGCTGCTGATCGCATCGACTTCGTGCCCTCTCGACGCCGTGAGCGCTGCTCACTCTTGCAACAGCATCATCGACATCGAGGACTACTGAGGCCTGATCGACACCGACGACGCGACGCCGGATTGCTCGACGCCGCCGATCATCGTGTGCTTCATTTTCCTAAGGTACTGTGTGGTGGGGGGTCCGTGTGACTCCGGGCTCGACGTAGCGCTCCTCGCGGTCGACGCCGAACCTTTGGATTAACTCTGCCTCAACGTCGTGTGACTCCCGCGTGGGTTACATTGTTGTCAAGAACAGTGTTCTAAAGAAGAAGAGTTGCTTTTGATACTAAAGACTTTGTGCTAAGAAGAAACTACACTTGAACTATTATTTTTCCTTCCAAGAGTATTTATTGAGATTGTGGTATATTTTTGTCGTTATTTGGTCTTGTGCTAAGCCTTATATAAAAATACTTATTTTTATAATACTACTGTGTCGTGTCCATTTGTAGTGTATTCACTTTATTACTGTATGTGGTCATAAATGCTTAACACACAGCCTCTGAGATAAGCCTGTCTGCTCTGCCAAGCTACCAAGGGGGTGAGCAGGGGTTATCAAAGGGTGCGATCCCCTTGCCCTGACTAGAAAAGGTGTGTCCCTATTTGTCAGAAGTGCATACCTCTGCCAACTAGAGACAGCCGGTTCTAACAGATAGGTGTTATACCGACATACATGCATGAATAGGTGTTATACAGACATTTCAGAAAACCCTGTGGTCGTAATTATATCAGATATAGAATGACCCAGCATGGAAAATGGGTCTGTCTTGGCAGGTTGAAATAGTATATACCTCAAAGGTGAACACATTAGGGTTAAGAGGGTGTCAACCGATGTTGAGGAGAGACAGTTGTCTTGATATCTCCTCATGTTCGTTTAAACCTTGTTTCAAGGTGTCCAAGATGTGCATCCATTTGCACTCTCGCTGATTCAGTAGTTCTGTGATGCTTCCCCCTCTAGGGACAAGTACTACTTTTTCCAGAACTAACCATTTCAGGTTATCAGCCAGCAGAGTGTTGGAGTGTGTGAAAATGTTCCACTAAAGGAGCCCCTTGTCCTTTGCATATTACTCGACTGCAATGTTGTAAAATTTGTTTTTTTACCTGATTTTTTTCATGAATTTTACAACGCTGCAGTAGAGTAAGATGCAATGTACAAGGCACTCCTTTAGTGGAACACTTTCACACACTCCAACACTCCGCTGATAGCTTTAAAAGTTTGGCAGCTTAAGTTTAATTGCAACGTGCCCACGTACTTTCTTTTTCAGAACAATTTGCCTGATTCAATCAACCTTCGGTTTTTAAAAGCAACAAGGATAACAGTGTAGCTATTGAGCACCAAGACGGCTGAGGAATAGTTCATTCCTACGGCTGTCTCTTTTATTATATTTGATTAGTGATACAGATTCAGGTTAATTGATATTCCATTATAAACCTTCATTATTTCCCTTGGTCACAGACATCTATTGCCTCACGAGTTGGGCTTATACTTGCAACGATCACCCAAGGGATTTACCCTTTCAGTGGAATCCATGGTGAGTACCCCAGCACTCACAGGTCTTTAGATTTATTATTGCTCATTTACATTTCTAGAGGTTGACACCCGCTGTTTTGATCAATTCTAGTACTTCTATATGATTACGGATCCTCATCGGACTGCGTAACTAATCTCCCGCCACTTCCCTGGAAAGGAGTCCTTTGGCCCTTCGACTAACTGCACCAATCCTTGCGCAGTGCTTCAGAGGTGGGACTTTTGACCACCTCCTTGATACCCAAGCCTTTCACACTAACTAGCAGACAATTCATCGTTTCATTTGACTGTCTCCTAGGTTGCTCCCTTCTCCGGCCTGAAGAAGACTCCTTCCTAAGGAACAATTGGCCCTTGTCCTACACCTGAGATTGAAACGTCGGCATACCAGCTATACCCACCTGAACTGGAATATGTCTCATGTTTAGACAAAAATGTGAATTTTATAACTCTATGTGGATTATATGATATGTGTTAATAATTCACAGACAGGTACTAAAATTGTTTCTAAATTTGTTTCTAATTGTTCCGCTCATTATTCTTTATCTAATTCACGAGCACTTTTTGTCCAGCACCTTTCCCCTTGCACCCTCTTTGGAGCAAACTGCTTAAAATTGTTTTTCCTTAAATGGTATTCACAGCATACATGTAATTAATGTATCAACTGATTACCAAATTGCTAAAATATAAAATTAAAAATTTAAATACAATTCTCCTTTTGCTTTTGCTTGGGTTTAATTAAGTTTCGACAAAATTGTTAAGTAATTTCTCTTGAAGAACTGTCCTTTTCGGTTCGGACCACTTGTGTCTCTTTACATACATTACCCAGGTTCTATGGACTATTTGCCTTTCACCAATGTTTGTAATGAGTTATGAATCATTCATGTTTGGTTGGTATTGTATATTGCTAGGGGCAGTACTTTGAATCATCTTATCGTTAATGTCCTACTCCATTCCCATACTTAAAAAAATATGCAACAAGCACACACTTCTTGATATAGATCCTATCAGTGTGGCTGGGAAGCCAATGTTTTATAGACCTTTACACCATGTCCAAGCCGGTATGTTCATAGGACAGATGCCAGTGGTTACGATGTCATACAATTGTGAAAAATTACATACATTAAAGCACCAGGTTTACAGTTTAATATAACTCAAATAGATATGATCTGGAGTATATTATTTTTAGGAGAAGATTCCCTTGGCTCCTGTCTTTATTCTTTTCTCAACCTGGATGTTTGCACAGCCCCTTGAGCTTAGATATTACAAGGCGGGGCAACTCCAGGTTGCACAAGCTATATTGCAACAGCATTAATGCTGCATTTGGAAATGACTGTTATATGCAAGATTATGAAGAGTTGAGTTTTTTACTTTGTAAATGAAACAATTCAAAAATTAGGATCAACTTAAAAGAGGCAAGCAATACAAAATTGAAATATTTAAAGGCTGTAATTGATTGTCTCTGAAACACCGGAATTGCAAATGAAGGGGATTAGAACAGTGGAAGTTTGGTTGCAATGTTGTAAATGGAGTTTAGGCTTTTGTTTCAGAATTTGAAAAGAATTATATGACATGTTAGAATATTCTCATTCATTCAAAATGTCATTATATATGTCTCCTTAATATTTAAAGACCTTATTGACAATGTAGAACATTTGAGGGACATAAAGACTGTTCATTTCTTCAGTTTCAGTTTTCACATTTCACTACGATGACCAACTTTTGCACCCACCTAGCATTTAATGAACATAAAGCAGGTGATTTTTATGGTAACAAAAGCATCTTGTGGTAGAGCACTGCCATTTACAGACAACACATTTCCATTGAAATGGCTACTAAGGGCCTGGTTTAGAGTTTGGCGAACCAGAGTACTCTGTCAAAAATGTGACAGATGTGCAGTCAGCCTCATTACAATTCCATAATATCCTATAAAACTTGTAATATAGAGGGAACGGGATATCTGTCATGTTTGTGATGGAGCACCACGTCTGCCAAATTTTAAATCAGCCCTAAATTTGCACCGACTTACAGTTTTGAAGATAAAGTATATAGGACACAAATCATAATGTAAGAAAATCGTGTTTCAATTAATTTTTATCTTTGTTTTCATCACACTTCCGAGTTACAAAAAAAGTGCTTGCTTTTTGCTTCCCTAAATGCTGAATGTGTACAGTTCATATACAGATTTTTACATTTTATTGTGAGTTATAAAAACAAATGATGTCCTACAGCCTTTCATTTCGCACTCCCTGTGCCCCAGCCAGATTTTCACATAATTCACTTTAATTTCTCTCCCTGACTGCAAAGTGAGAGGAGTTTGTAAACACCAATGCCCATGGTAAAAAAGCAGTATCTTTCCAGAAGAGATAGCCTGATATTTAGACACTGTTTTTGAAGCAAAGCAATTGTGATAGGATATATACAGAACTTTTGATTTATTGCTTGCACTTTTGCAACACACAAAAAATCGGCTCACAACCCACCACTGGGTCGCTGCCCACAGTATGAGAAACACCTTACTGAAACACAACACCAATTGCTAATAATTATGATTCTATTAACTGAACCCATCTAACAATTCTGAGTAATAGCAATCAAATTAGTGAAAATTTCAGATACATACTGGTGTGGAACCCTGCATGTACAGATTTGAGCCAATTCCTCTGATATCTTACTATCCATTTACAGTCTTAGGCCAAGATAATACAATATAGCACAAATACAAACATCACATTCACATATGATGTGTGCAGCAAATTCCAAATAAAGTGTACACATATTTCCACAGCCAGCTGTTTACAATAGTGACAAAGATGATAACCTTTTAGAACATGTAATCTCACTTCATCAACTTCCCATACTGTTTTTTGACTGAGCAAAAGAATGATGGATTTAACCCAGATCTCTTGACTGGGGGTGAATGTTTTGACTTGTTCTACATTCAGTCAATCAATTGTGTTTCTTTTGCTTTCTGGCCCTAAGTGCTCTGGATATGCTCCGACGTGGGTCCCAGGCTCACTGTGTCACTGGATTCAAGCTATCTTGGCTGATGAGGGGTGAAACCCAGAAACTGTTCCTAGGAGGCTTGCCTCTGGGCCAGGGAGGATGTTGCTTGGCAGTTCGGGCTGGACTGTTCCCATGATGCACAGGGTCAAGACGGATTTGCATATGGCCGGGTCTAAACTGGGGTGGCATGTTGAGCAAAAGAATGATGGATTTAACCCAGATCTCTTGACTGGTGGTGAATGTGTTGTTTTGTTCTGCATTCCGTTGATCAATTGTGTGTTGTTTATTGACTAAAGCAATATTTCATAATCATACAGCTTAGTCTTAAGCATGTCAAAATAGATAAGTAATTGCATGGTCCAAAGTTTGAGACCTGATATAATAATATAGAGGGTTTGTTCTTCAAATGTACAAAGTCAAATTGACCAGAGCAATATTTAATGCTTTCCGATCACCTCAATACGAGTACTAGGTTTTATTTAGAGAGCCATCTTTCAGCTATTGCCCTTGAAGTAATAAAAAAAACAAGGTCAAAAAAGGATGTGATCACATAACCTTCTGCTGTGAACTATGTGTCATTGATTGGTTCTGGATAGCGGCTCTCCAAAAAACATAATTTTTTACCCTTCAAACAACCCATGATTCGTAATTACATCACAAAGCTGAATAGGCAACAAGAAAGTCACATGTAGTTGGAAACCAATCTGTTACACTCATCAAGAAAGTATTGTTAGCATAAATAATTGCAGGGAATAATCCTGCATGCCCCCTCACCCAATTTAGGCAAACATATTTCTTTTATTGAAGTATGTAACAAAATCCACTTAATTTACTTCATACATGTTAAATAAATCCTTTTTCATGGAAATCTGCTGTGATAAGAAATCATCGATTCCCTCCCACTATAAAACCCAGTTGTCCGTATCGATTTCAACTAATACATTTAACAAGCCTGAGGGCACACAGTACTTTGCCTGCTTCAACTCAAAGATTCTTCCAGGTAATTTGTTGAATACAGTATTAACATCTGTCACTGCTATTACTGCTTTTCTATGTACTAGTTTGGGGCCCATGAAGCTTTTAAGCTGACATTTGCAGCTGAGGCTGGTCAACAAATCAATACATTAAAAAAATAGGAAGCACATTAGACTCCACAAAGAAGACAGAGAGTGGCTTGGTTTTCAAACTATAAAGGTTTTTTAAAGGTTAAAATGTTACTAAAGGCAAAATCATTCATCAAGTTAATGTCAATCAATAATGAATATATGAATGCATTAAATAATATGAAGTTCAAATCAATGAATGACATATAATGAAGGGGACAAATTATCATAAACTTGCTTCAAAGAAACAGATAAGTAAAAACTGTTCTTCCATAAAGAGAGTGTCTTAATCTCCTCCTCTTCTCTGCTCTATTCAAAGTCTGGAAAAGGTTTGCTCAGTAAGCATTCCATATATGTTTTGAACTGGAACCTCCTCCGCAGTTCCTTAAGTCCTACAATTCTAGCATTTATTACACCTGCACATAGTTCCCATAAAACAACCCAATCATGTTAAAGTGAAAAGATAAAATCTTCAGCTTATGTGTTTCCCAGGATCCTCCACAATATAGCTTGTTTTAGCGTCCTTAAAACTTGAATCTTTTCTGCAACCAAATTAGATACATTGGACCAGCCTGCACTCTGTAGGCACGTTCTTGTATTCTATAGCCATTAGAATATTCTGCAATGATTACAAAAAAGAAAACCTTTCTTCTCGTGAGAAAGTAAGAAGCAGAACACCATGTCCAGCAGCATTCAAATTCAGCCTGCCTAGAAATAAAAGTTCATGTGTCCCGATGCAAGATGGCAACCAATGTTATCCATTTTAAACACAGACCTATATTAGCTATGACCAATCTACACATGAACAATACAAGTTAATAGCATTTGTGCGTTTACTTGTTTTTTTTAAAAGAGATTTATATAGCACGAACTAGACCAGAGACATCCAGTATCAGAACGCTTTACAAGAGCAACAGTTGCGGACACATTCATTTTTGATAGGCACGGGGAGATTAAGTGATTTGCCCAGAATCACAGGATGTAGAGCGTCCCTGCCGAGACTCGAACCCGGTTCCCCTGCTTCGAGGTCAACTGCTCTAGCCATACGGCTACATCTAGGGGCCGATTCCAATCCGGTAAAAAGATCTCCGAATAGCCGTTTGGAGCGTTTTCCTGTACGAATCGTACCCTGCAACGTCCCCTGTATGTACGGCGAAGTATGATTCGTACCAGAAGCTGGACTCCGTATGAATCGTACAGAGACCGTACGACTCTAATCTCCATACGTGTCTCACTTGGAACCCGCTGTACGCGACATCTGTATGGTTCGCAGCTGGTTTATACGACCCAGCAAGTACGATACGTGTCAGGTACGCACCGTACGACCCTTTTTCTACGGGAGCTGAAAACAGCCGTAAAAGTAGAGTTCGCTGGGTGTACGGCGTGTACCCCATGTTCGCTGGGTGTACGGCGCGTACCCTTCATGATCGCAGGGGTACGCGCCGTACCCCTTCGATCATGGGGGGTACGTGCCGTACGGTGTGTATGTGATTGTGTACTTTTCCATACGAATCGCCCTTACCTGACGTGGACCGTACAACGCGCGTCCTGATACCCCGGTCCGGATCGTACTCGTCGGGTCGTACGGTGTGTGCACGAGTCGTACGGAGACGGCTCCGGATGCGAATCATACGGACGGTAATTTTACTGGATCAGAATCGGCCCCCTAATGTTTAATAAATGCAATACATTCCTTCATTCCAATTCACAAAGATATTTTCAGCTCTGAACATACATTTCTAGCTGGAAATAGCTCCATTTAAATTTGCCAGGAATTAAAAAAAGATTATTGTTACTACACCTGCTACATATAACATTTTCTTTGGTACAGAAGTGCACGGCCCAAGTCAATTATTGATGCACCCAGTGGTAGAACGGGCTGGCACGCTATTTTTTATCTCACCTCTGTGCCAATGCAGGCACATACAGATACCAACGCTACCACCATGACATGCATATTAACACATCGGTATCTTACCTAAAGTAATACAGCAATTTGACAAAAACCTATTGATACTCGTAAACACTCACTCGGTGCCATTGCAACCCAAATTGGAGTTGCATTTGTAGCCAGCTAATTTTAATACACTGGGCTAAAGTGAATACATTTTCTATTTATGTGTTTGAAGTATACACTTGGGATATGTTTTAAAGTTGTGTGTTAACAGAGCCGAATAGCATGTATAGGAAATCGCACGAGTACATACGTGCCTGGTATAAGTATGGTTTTGCAGAAGTGTGAAGATTTCCTATTCCGTCTATTAAGTACTTGAGTACTTCAAAGGTGATTGTCTGGACACAAAGTGACAGATTTATCATGTTATTGCGTCGGCCTTGCACCATGTAAAGGGGCGCAATGGCAATGCAAAACCTGAGTAAGATTTTTCAAGCCAGAAGGCTCGATAAATCTAGAGTACCGCAAGGCAGCACAAATCACTGCCTTGCATTACTCTGCCCCAGGGAGGCATTCCATGGGCGGAGCATAGGTGAGCACACACATCCATCCATGGATTTTGGTGCATTCCCAGTTTTATCATTAGTGGTAGACTTGGGAATGAGTCAAAATGCTACGCCTCCCCAGGGGAAGTGTAACAATGAAAAATATCTTTATTTCTCCTCGTTTATTCCTCTTTCGACATGTGCTGCATGCTGCAGCACACATACAAATAGGAAAATGTGTCACAGGATTGGTTTTGTGCAAGAAGGTGCCCCTTCCTGCACAAAAACAATCCTGTCTTCAAATGCAGGCATTGCTGCACTATGATGCAAGAATACCTGTATTGGGGCTAGGCAGCCAACAGTGAACCAGCATTAGGAAAGGATAGGAATGTGCTGTATAATGGCAAATACAGTACATTCCTGCCCTTTCGTCCAGTGCAGCAAGGTGAGTTGCTGAGTTGCGCTGCATGAAAAAAATGGTACGTATGGGCCAAAATGTACATAGCTGCTATCCATCAATGAGCAGTAAAGGCATGAACAGGAAAAAGTGAGTGGCATAATTCCTAACAATGTTGTTTGCTATGATCAATTGCTTATCTGAATTATGCTAGTGGTATATTATAGGAAGACATATTCTCAGCTGCATTATTCTAGTGGTAGGTAATAAGAAGACATATATGGGTTAGTTTCTTCTGGTTGGTAGCATGAAGACCGGGAAGGAGGTGAACTTAAGCTACCTAGATTCTAATGATGATTGTGACTGGTTGAGCATCTTATTACAAAGAGGAGTAAGTTGATGCAACATGTTAAGACCAGCATGGATCCGAATTTGAGTGCATAATAGTTTACCTGCTCATGGCATACGTGTATATGGGACACATCAAAACACAGAGGTCCCATGCACAGGTTTGCACTTTGATTTCTTCTTTCTGTATGTAGAGAATGATCTCAAGGTATGAAAAGTACTTTACCTACGCGGAGCACAAAAAATGTACAGCAGAGGTAAACAATGCATAATATGTAGTTGACAAATTTCAACAGGACAAAATGACTGGCCCGTCATTACACCAACTATTATTTATTCACAAATCCTTCCACGTGGACTACTACAAGAATAGTCCAAAAAGCACACAATGCTCTAAGTTATAATTGACCACAGAGTTCCTTAAAAGGTCATTCATGCAGATAACAATTCAGACTACAGCAACTGTATGGAAGCATTCTAAAATGGCAATAAACTATTATGATTTAGGATTGGAATTGGTGGAATGTCTGGAGTCGGGCTCATAAAAGGAAGCGACACATACCAAAGACAGACCTACACAAATGGTCCGAGTTTTCACCTGGCGCAAACTTGCGTGCAGATGTTCTGGAACATGCTATGTTCTGCTTTATGTCAAAATGTCCTATCACACCCATGCTCATGATAATGGCATCTGTTAACAGTATTTTAGAGTGAGCAGTATTTCAAAGATTTAACCACAAAGATAAGGTTTGCTCTCTTGACTTTACTTTACTTGACTTTAGACAAACTGTGTGGCAGGGAAGATTTGTTTTGGATATGGTTGGCAAGGGTACATACCTTTTGTTTTCTAGCGTGCTTAGTGTTAGGGCATTCACATGCCTTTGTACTTTTCAAGAGCTTCTGCACCCATAAATGTTATTTCATAAGAATATTTGCAGACATACAGAAACAGGCTGTAAGCTATGTAGATTATTTTGTACCTTCCTCTGCTGGTCATTTTCATTCTGTGCCTTTTAGTTTGAACCTGCAGTGCGGATTGGTGCTTTTAGGTCTCGCCTGGCGTTGCAGCGTGAAAGCGCTGTCGCCAGCGAGACCTATTGTTGTTGTTTTGCCTCCCAAGGGAGACAGACCAGTGCACAAGCCTCTTAGGGTCTGTGGACGCGCTTCGCACATGCACACACACACACACAGCATTACTGAGGCCGGCCGAAGGCACGCACACATGCGCATACACAGAAAGACGCATTCACACACGTGCGCAAACAAACACACACACCGCTGCCACCCCCCCACGCACACACACACAAGCCGCCGCCCCCCCTTCAGAATGATACTTGTATTCTGTTGCTCCGCTGCTTCATGTGCAGTGTCCATGATAGCCAGGCCTCTCTGCGCATGCGCACCCGGTATCTCGCTCTGACGCTCCTAATATCCGGGGCTGGGATAGGGCGCAGGCTTTTCTTCATTCATCTGGAAGGGGAAGTGAGCTAAGGGAAAAAAACAACATGCTGGAGTCTACTGTTACTGCTGGGCGAGCCGCTTCCTTTTCTTCCCCCTCTTCCACCCGGCTGAACTCCAAGCATTCGGGTAGTCCGATGGTAGCCCAGCCACGACCACCATGCCTCAGGGGAGGAGGACGACGGGCAGAACCTGTGGTAAAAACATACCCTCTATCATTTAAATCCAATAATGTGCCATGCTAGTAAATGCGTTAGATTGTGCTTGCTCTAAATAAGAGTTCTTGTTTTTTTTTAAAATGCGCTTTGCTTTTCTGACTTTGAGCATATTCTGCGACGTTTGACTTGTTCTGGAGGGAAAGGAGATTCCGGTGCCCAAGAGCATTTTGGCGGCTGCCAGTCCATACATAAGGTGAGAGCATCCCACTGGTCTAACTTTAGAAGCAGCGCTTCTCACCTCCCACGCTATTTTTATTATTTATAAAAACACATAAGGTCTCACCGCTCTCTAAGCACTTCCTTCGGTGCTCGCCTCCCCTCCGGTGCCCGCAGCGCCTCGTTCTGCGTGTCTGGAGCAGTGATGGGTGCTCGAGGAGCTGCGCGTGACTCCTCCGCCCTCCCCAGCCCGGGACAGTCAGCGACCAGGTCTAAATTAGGCAGCGACTACAGGGAAACTAAATGAGCAGCCGGGCCCGGTCGAGTGTCCTGAGTGAAGCTGCGCACGTCCCGGGGTCTCCTGTTGACCAGCACGTGCCTTACATCTTGTGTGCTGCTCTTGGCCCACGCGCCACTAGGCGGAGACACCGAGCAGAGCGCGTGCCCCTTATGAGACGCGTCCTCTGTGGAGTGCCATAAAAACCATGCAATGCGCGAGCTAAAAACTTCCTTAAGTTATTTTTATTCTGTAATGAAGCAAAAAAACTCTTCGCATCAAGTATTTAGCGAAGTGCCACGTCGTCACTTCATGTTAATGTGCATTGAAAATGGAATAAAGTATTCTCAGCTGAAAGCGTTACTGAGCTGTACTATTCTGGAAACTACAGTCCGTTTCGTTACAGGACAATAAAGAGACAACTGCTTGAAATGGAAAACTGCAGGTACTCATTCTTTGTGACTTCCTCATTCCCTCGTATGACCCTGGTGCCTTGTCCCATGGACTCTCGTCAGACTTCTGGCTCAAACAGCATTCTGAATTAGCTGCCTGGATACCGATTCTTTTCAATGTCCGTGTCTTCTACTTGTAGGTCAGACAGGTTTGCCAGCTTCTTGCATAGCTGCAAAGGTTTCCGATTGCCATGTGACATTTTCATAATTTCAGTGTAATTATGGGTGATTTCAACACCTATGAGTGACGCTTTCCTGTGAGCAAAATCAAGCAATGAAGACAGGGAAACATATTAATATTCAAAACTACATCCATTTGAGTAATCTGAAACTTAAAGATCTTAAAATTGCTGCAAAGCACCAAAAATGGGAAGGCACTTCACTAAGCAGGGCCAGCTTTAGCGCTGGTGGCACCCTTTGCAACACTGTTTGTTGGTGCCCACCAATGACCGCCTCCACCAGGGATTCCCACACCACCATCCTTTAACAGTGCCCCTCAAGTCTCCATAACCACTCTCTCTCAGATGCATTTAATTAGTTATATAGCGCCACTCATACCAGTGTAGGGTGTCAGAGCACTTTTCATCACTCATGCATTACACAGAGACTATACAATCATACGTTTATGACTCAGTGTATAGGAAATGTTGCATAAGTCAGAGGGCTACAAGGTGTAGGAGTGACATGTCATCCATACTCGTAAGCAGTATCGTTTAAGAGTGCTTGGTCTAGAGAAGCACAAAGTCAGAATTTAACAAGCCTTTGCAATGCAATAGGTCTCGCATTTACGCAAGTTTGAGCTATTGGCAATGTAAATGACAATGCATTTTATTTATTTTTTGAGTTTTAAAACATAAATAAAAGGCATTGTAATTTATAATACTAATAGCTCAAAGTCACGTAAATGCGAGACCTATTGCATTGCAAATGCTTGTTTGTATGTCTGCCCGTGTCATGATACAGGGAATGGATATTTACCATTATAGGAGGGGACTACATGTTAATTCCTGAGAAGTTGATCCTGCACTGGATTGAACTTCTTAAGATTTCAAAAGAATGAAGTAAACACAGCTACGTTCCGTTCCTGGCCCCCGATTTGCCTATTTCCTTTGTGCAGGATTGGTTCAAACTACTGAGTTCAAGTGTTTAGCTTTTTGTCTAAGTCTATTTTCCTTGCCTACAAAAATTCTGGCTTTCAGAGTGCATTACTGTAGGAAAGTGCCTTTTTTGACATGGTTATCCCACACCTTTTGCCTGATGTCTGATGTAATTTCCAACTGTAAATGCACATGACCCTTGCTAACCAGGTCCCTGGTGCCAAATCTCTTCCCCCATTCTGTGACACAATTGGCACCACTTCAGTGGCCATTGTAAGTCCTCAATAAATGGTACATAAGGGCATGGGTAATGTGGATGGTCCTCAGGGGCTGCAGCATTGGTTGTGCCACCCCAGTGACCCTTTACCAAGACTATGCACTCTGCTATTGCAGGCCGCATGTCTTGGTGCAGAAAAATCCGCAAAGTCAACACAAGTTTCCTAGCTCCATAATGGTTTCACCTATTTCTGGGATTTTTGGTGCCAAACATCTTGTCTTAATAAATCCTCACTGATGCCAGAGATGGACTTATTCATGAATTCTCATTGGACACCCTGAAAACCTACTAAGCACTGGCGTGACTCCTGACTTTTTTCCAGCCAGCCACTACCAGACATGTTTAAGACCTTATGGAGTGAGAGCCAGTGCTCTCTGAGGACAGAGACAACGTCTGCTCTGGGTGGAGGTGCTTCACACCTCGTTCAGGACAGGACGGTCTTCCTGGGTGAGGTAATTTAAAGGCAATGCCACCTTTGAAATCCAACCCAGGAACCTCCAGATAGTGGGGGAGGCCAAGCCCCCTTTCCTGCTTCACTTTTGGCAGGGGAAAAGGCGGGAAAATTAGTTGAATGAGAAGGAGGGTCACCACTTAACCTACATCACCCCTAGGGCAGGGCAGGTGATGTGAACCCCTCTCCTAAAATTCCATTATCTTGGAATGGTGGAGAACCCTCCAATTAGGGGGAGGGTAGTGCCTCTATCCACGGGAAGTGGTCACTAGAGTGCGCAGGCACCCTAAAGGTAAGTAGTCCATTAGCTACTACCTGTCTCCCCATGTATCACCCCTAAATTCAGTATTTAGCACTGTAATGACCGGATTCTCGGACCAAGAATTACCCACTCACTCAGATACAACCAACCCGGACAAAACGTAACACCATCCCTTCCCGGACCCTATTTACAACAGTCCACGAGCACTTACCCGGGAATGGGGACTTCGAAATATACAAGCTTATACCATCAAAAACACTGCTAGATCTAAGGGATTACTAAGAATAGTCACTAATAACTACGGAATTCCATATCTCGTGCTATGATCTCACCTTATAGCCCGCGACAATCTGGCCCGGACTATTCTACCCTCCCTCTCATATTGGAGAGCAGCTCACTATACCACACCAATCACAATTGGTGTTCTCATTAACGCCCTATCTTGAGCGATCTCATTACACACCAATCCCAATTGGTGTTCTCTTTAACGCCCTATCTTGAGCGATCTCACTGTCCTATTAATACCTTCTGCTCTCTCTCTCTATTGGGAAAGTATCTAAGTACCTAATATTTACTGGGAGTATATTCTACCTTATATAAATTATTATCCCTCATGTGATAGATAGGAGATCCGATCCTCTCACACAAGAACTGCCAAATTGTTACACTTAAGAATTATTCCCTGACATAAAACTCACATCAATCTCCCGCATCAGTTGCCTGTAGGAAGGGAATCACCCATCCTTCCATACACTGGCACCTGGCTGTAAAGAATGGTTAGCTTTATCATAGAAATAATACTCAAATATATATATATGTTCGTTACAAACTGGGGTCCCTTTATTACACAATAACAGACAAAGAAAACATTATAAAGTTACAATACTATCTAACAGTCTAAGCATAGCCTGAAAAGTAAAGGAAAGAGTTAGTATATCTGCATACTATAATAGCAGGACAGACTTCACCTTATAATTACGGAGTCCGGTTCTAGCTGTCATCTGGGTCACTCTCTCGTCTGTGCCTTGGCTCATCTCAGATTCTACTCTGCACCCACGGATACACGTCTGCACCGCTATGCTCCTTCAAAGCACTGGAACCCTTCTCTCATCTTCTTCTCTGTTTCTTAGCTCTGCACCGATTACTTTGCACTGGCTTCCTCTTCTCCCACAAACTGTCTTCACCTCCAGACTTCAATCTAATGATATAGTTTCAACCGCTCTGGATACCATCTGTTCAACTAACTTCTTCACTCTGATAGTTCTAACTCTGACGTTTAACTATATCCAACTGCTCTAACAGACTGACTCACGATGTAGCTTCAGTCTCTCCGAAAGATCATCAGCCTTTGATCGTTCCAAACTCCAACTGTCGGCTGCAACTGCTAACTGTCATCTGCCTGCCTCTCCTCTCTACACCTCGATAATATAAAGAGCTCTTCGTTCATGGAAATTTCCAGACAGTAACCTGCCGCCCACCAGATTCCTGTACCAGGCTCCGGTCCTCCGACGCTCCCACAGTGGCCAACTGTTCTTTCGTCTAAAACCCGAGCTCCACTTACATTCCTTCGATAAGGGCCAGCTCTGACCGGTTCCTCTCCAGTGAACAACAGCTCATAACTAAAACATCACTCTTGACCTACACTCACCTCGAGCAGCCGAGGCAGGAAAGAAAATTGAGTCTCTCTCGTTTGGGCCCTGTAGGCCCGAAAAAGATGAAAGAGACACATAGCTCTATCTAAATACATAAGCAAGCCCTACCAATAGGTAATATAATATCAGGAATAAAGGATCTACCCTCTAATATAGGCCTTCAGGCCCGAAAATGAAGAAAGGACATATTATTATGCCAAAGTCAATAGGCTAACCCTAAGAATAGGCCGAAAATAGGGATCTATCCACTATACTAAGATGGTAGTAGACTAAAGTCACCATCACTCAGAAATAGGACAAAATATCCGGTCACTACAAGCACTCCAAGACTTGAGCATCTGATTCAATGGACAAAGAAGACCCAATGATCGAGAAATATAGCCCTGCTGCAGAAGAAAAGGTGCCAACCCCTCTCTGCTGTCCTAGGACTCGACCACTGCTGCTACTGTGTTGTCTTGAAACCTGGAAGGAATCCAAGAATCCCAGACCAACTCCAGCCTTAAAGAAATCACTTTGGAGTGAAGGTATCACAACCCTGCACACCGCAAGCACCGCGCCCTTGAAGTCAGGTTTGTCGACTTGCTGCTCCCCAATGACCTTAATGCAGCACCAAAGCAAGAAGAGGTACAACAGCTCCGGAGAGTCAGATCTGCTTCCCCTTCAAGTTTGAAAGAACCAGGACTTATCGGAACCATGGTGAACCAACACCCAGGGTACCGGGCCGGCAACATTAAAAAATAAGAAGAAGGGTCCACACCGGACTACAGAAACACCAGAAGTAAGCAACTGTCAAGGGACATTGAAACACTTGAGACCCACTTCCTAAGTGGCGCAGCTGTCCTGAGATTGCCTCTCCAAGTTGCCTGTTCCTGACTGCATGAACCTCAAGACACATGACAATCTTGCAACCTCCTCCTACTAAAAAGACTCACTAAATTTATCAGTAAGTCCCTCTGTATATTGCTTATTCAAGTGACCCGTCTGTTTTTGCGCACCAGCTTCCAAGACTTCAGCACTTCTGCTTCCGGCTGATCTGGGATGCTCTCTAATTTCTCCTGCTGGAACTTTGGGCCTGGTCCTGACATCGAACTAAAACAAGAAGGTGTCATTTTTGAAAACGTTGCCTGAATTTTTATGCATTTTTATATGCTTTTTCCCCATTGTGTCCCAGGGTGTGTAATTGCTCATAGAAGTCCTACTTTTTCTAAACGTTAGTAAATCA
Source organism: Lissotriton vulgaris (assembly GCF_964263255.1). Lineage (NCBI taxonomy): Eukaryota > Metazoa > Chordata > Amphibia > Caudata > Salamandridae > Lissotriton > Lissotriton vulgaris. Next base: position 1,757,221,465 of record NC_141689.1, on the reverse strand, counting down.
TAACTCCAAAAGTACTTACCTCAGAACTGAAAGATGTTAATTTTATACATTGGTCTTAGATTAATTCTTGAGAGTGTTTTAATTTCTTGCCTATGTGAGTACAACAAATGCTTAACACTTCCCTCTGATAAGCCTAACTACCACAAAAAGAGTTTGTATTATTTACTTTTGCCTCTAGCTGCCATTTGGTGATGTCTTACACTCTTTTTAGTATACTATACATAGAGGCAGTTTCTGATTGGCCATTGGCGGGCAAGATGTTGCCCGGCCCATATTCCCATGTTAAAAAAAATGAGACTGTTAAAAAGATCACCTTTTATAATATTGGGACCAAGAATATATACGGTTCTTTCCAGGACTTCTTGGGTACAAACGCCCAAATGTATAAAAGAGTTTTTGAAGTCTCAAACACCCTGAGTCACAGAATTGGGCCTTTTGCAAACTCAAAATTGCTAATTTTAATGTTCAAACCTGTTATCCAAACACAAAATCTGCATACCAGGACCACTGAATCCACATCCACTACACATACACTCACTTGGCAGCTGCAGGAAATGTCAGCACCAAGGTCTTGGGCTCCAATTTTAAAAAAGTTACATGAAGGGGTTAGTAAATTGCACTCTCATCTTACACAGAAAAAAAGATCTATGCCAGTTATGAGGGAATGCTTGGCACTTTCCCATCTCACAGAATGTGTTCTGGACCTCATATGCACAGGCCTAACCTTCTGTGCCTGTGTAGATAAGTGCCCTTTTGTGTGGTCACTCCCACACTTTTTTCCCCAATGCTGATGGTTATGACTCTGAAAGTGCACAGGAGCCTGCGAACAGTGCTAGTGCTCTTTCCATAAAATATGATGCATGTGCATTAATATCTCCAATTGCCAATGCTTTAACCCCTTATACATCCCTTGCAAGAGGTACCAGATGGGTCACCAGGGCCTGAAACACTGAATGTGCCACCTAGAGTGACCCAAGTAAACAGATGACAGCGGTCCTACCTTTGCAGACTTCATGAATAGTGCAAACTGCTCAAACTTGACTTTGCCCTCATCATCAGTGGCAAGGTCAAAGCACTATTTTAAATATATATGCCTGGCACCCCTATTGTAAGCCTCCTGAGCCGAGGAGGCATATGCCTTATATTAAAGATTTGGGCATATAAGTGCAGTCTTATATGCCCCTATAGTATCATCTTTCCATTAAGGGCTTCCAAAGGTTTTCAGGGAGTCAGAGTCCAACATATGCTGAAACCAGGGCTCCCAGAGGTTGCCAGCTTCATAATAGTTCCGCTGAAAGGTATCACGTTTGTTATCAAATAACTTGCCTCATCATACCTAAAATGTTTACCATGTCAGATTTGATGTGGCATGCAATCAGGTGGCTACCTTAGAGCTTGCCCACCTGGTTGCCCCAACCTTTCCTGTGCCCGGGCTGACAGCCTGCAGCTGCTGCCATCAAGACAGGAATCTGATCACAAGCCAGGAGGTGTGGACACTCCCAGAAGGCACCTCTCTCTCTGGCAGGATGGCTAGTGAAGTGGCACCACCTCTGATATCCAACTAGGATGCCTCCCAAAAGACGAAACAGACAACGCCCTCCCCAGGCACATTTGCACCTGGGCAGTAGGGAAAATTAGGTAGTCAGAAGGCATACATCCTTAGAAGGCTAGCCCACCCACTCTTGACTGGTCTGTACAGCCAAGGATGTGTTCTGCCATTTTATAGGAGGCCCTTCGAGGAATCGCAGAAAAGTAAATGTTCTAGTGCATTGTGAGAAATTTAGTCCTGACCTCCAGCAAGTTTCAGGTGGCTACTGTATTTGCCGGCCACCAGGACGTCGAAGTAACCTTGTGACTACTGAGGTTTGTTGGTGGCCAGTCATGCTACCACTACCTTTGTTCGACACTGTGCCTTTAGGGAATCCCACAAGCTGTGACATCAAATAATGGACGGAATGCTGAATAAAGAAAACGTTCTCAACCCAGTCAAGACATCTGGGTTAAATACATTGTTCTTTTGCTCACTACGGCACCCCAGTTTGGATCCAACCATATGCAAATCAGTCCTGACTCTGCACCTCATGGAAAAAATCCAGCCCAAACTACCAAGCTGGGTCCTCCCTGGACTGAAAACAAACATCCTGGGACAGGTTTTGGAGTATATCACCCCTCATCAGCAAGGCTAGCCTGAATCCAATGGCACACCAAGCAAGGAACCCACATCTATGCATACCCATCCCACTTAGGGCAAAACGTTCTGAGAGAGAAAATGATGGACGGAATGCTGAATAAATCAAACATTCTCCTCCACTCAAGAGATCTGGGTTAAATCCATTGTTCTTTTGCTCACTATGCCACCCCAGGGAGGACCCAGCTTGGCAGTTTGGGCTGGACTGGTCCCATGGAGTGCAGGGTCAATACTGATTTGCCTATGGCTGGGTCCAAACTGGGTTGGTGTAGTGAGCAAAAGAACAATCGATTTAACCCAGATCTCTTGACTGGAGGAGAATGTTTGATTAATTCACCATTCCGTACATCCTTTGTTGCTGCAGCACTCTAGGCAATCCCACATCATCTTCAACCCACTGCCTCAGCGGCCCCTTTGTCAAGATTTTGGATCCCTTTCCTTACAAGCCCTGTCCAAGTAGCAGAACCAGCACCCACAGCTTTTGTGTTCAGTACCAGAGACAGCCAGTACAACTCTACACCCAGGCCTCGTGAGTCAGGTAAAATTCAACTGACCTTCGGAGCCTGGTTCTAGAAACCACATTAACTTAACCCATAGGGGTTTCCACTGGACTCAACCTGCATGTGACCGAGTATCACTTGTGTGTTTTCCAATCGACTACAATGTTACCGTTTTGCAAGAGTTAAATGCATGATTTGTTTTTCCTATTACAATATATAACTTATTTATTTATTTGTTGAATTTATAAGGCACAACAGCTACCCAAAAAGGGGTTCCCGTCGCCTGGACGGAACTGGAAGCAGAAGAGAGGAAATAAGAAGAAGTTACTGATTAAATAACCAGGTCTTCAAAAATCTGCGGAAACAGGGATTTATTTAGTTATTTATAAAGTTTTATATAGCGCGAACTTGATCCCAAAGGATATCAGAGCGCTTTACAATTATTAGAGCTCTCTCTGCTATATCAGCATTGGCTCCATAACCCACCATTATCTCAGTTGTAGTAAAAACCACCTCCAATCCCAGTCGATTTCTTAATACGTTCAAGACCTCTTGCCAGAAAGGCGCTAACATAGGGCCCTCTAAAACATATGAACTGCATTAGCTCTATATTCTCCACATTTAGCACAACTCGTCCTATTGCCTAAATGCTGAAAAGTTGTTTGTCCCCATTTAGCTACCTTATTAGATGTTTAATACAGCATCGTTATAGTTTCAAATTGTTGAAGCCTTAAATTGATAGACCATAAAGCCTCTTTAACTGTAGTAAGAGCAGTCTCTAGGGTTGTGCCAAATATTTCTTCCGCAAGTACTGCTCTCCAGTTCTCAGCTAAGAGATCCATAGGATCCAATCTCTCCTGACTCACAAGTTACTACTTGTGTAACGATATATCTGTAAGAGACATTAGTTAGTGATAGATTCCCTACCCCAGAATATCCCCAGACATCAGACAGGACCTGAAAGCCCCGCCAGCAGCACCCCCACGCATCAGCAGGTGGCGCCCTGCAGCTCCGCGTCCGTCGTTGGCGTTGCAAGCGCCAAGATGACGTCATAGAGACCACCCAGGCGCCACCCATGCGCGCCGACGTCAGCTCTGTACACGACTTTCCGCACCAGGAACGCAGAGCCATGCAAGAAACTGACCACTAGTGCATTGAAAACTAGGGCCCTGAAAGGGATGTCTTAACCTTAGTAATCAGTTCACAGAACGGGGAGGAGGGGCGGGGCGATAAGGAATCTATCACTAACTAATGTCTCTTACAGATATATTGTTACACATTAAATGGTTTCTTTACGGATGGCCAGAGGGAGAGTATTCCAAAGGGCCGGACCAAGATATGAAAAGGACCGACCACCCATCCTAGCAAGTTTGAATCTGGGCACCATGAATTTTTCAAGAGAAGTGGAGCGAAGATGGCAGTTAGGGACATATGGGCAAGCCAGAGAATTCAGGTATTGTGGTGCTGAGCCCCATTTGATCTTAAACATGTAGCTCAGGGCTTTGAATTTTATGCGATTATCCACCCTGAGCCAATGTAAGTCACATAGATAACAGGAGATGAAAGTAATTCTGGGAACTCTGCAAAGAAGTCTTGCTGCAGCGTTCTGCACCAGCAGCAGTCTATGGGTCACAGCCTTGTTTGCACCCAGAAAAAGAACATTCCCGTAATCCAGCCGTGTGGTGATAAGGGCATGTACCACTGTTTTCTGGGCGGTCTTAGGTAGCATTTAAAGGATCCTCCTAAGCCATTTTAAGATGGTAAAACAAATGGCTGTGACCTTGACTGCTTGATGATGCATGGACAAAGAGTCATCAATATGAACGCTCAGGTTATGGACATGGCTGGAAGGCTGCGGAAGAGCTCCCATCTCGGCAGGCCAGTGTAGTGGGCCCCAAAGATCTTTCTCCTTACCAAGGATTAAAACCTTGGTTTTATCACCGTTAAGTTTCAGATAGTTCTGGTTCATCCATATTGCAATTCACCTAAGACCCAACTGAAGTCAGGTTGTGGAGCAAGAGTCAGAACGAGAGAGTGAAAAGATGATCTGAGAGTCATCAGCGTAAGTAAAGAGGGTCAGATCGGCCTGTTCGGCAATGTCAGATAGAGGCCTGACATATATGTTAAAAAGCATGGGGCTCAGTATGGAGCCCTGGGGTACCCCATCGGGTAATGGATGGATATTGGAACTATCTGTAGCAGAAAAAATTTGCAATGTACGGCCATCCCGAAAAGAGACAATCCAGTCCAAGGCAGAGCCACAAATGCCAAAGGACCTCAGTGTGCTGACTAGTATGGGATGGGAGATAGTATCGAACGCTGCACTAAGGTCTAATAATATGAGCGCGACGGTATCTCCAGCATCAAAATAATGGTGGAGCCTCTCTGTAACCCCCAGCAAAGTGGTTTCGGTGGAAAACCCGGTTCTGAACCCAGATTGAGAAGGATGGAGGATTTTGTTAGTCTCAATAAACTGGGAAAGATGAAAATTAATATGCATTTCGAGGATTTTGGAGAAGACAGGCAAGAGGTAAATTTGCAAGGATAGTAGGGTCAGCAGTAGGTTTCTTAAGAAGAGGAGTCACCATAGCGTGTTTCCAAAGTGAGGGAACTTTGGATTCAAGTAGCAAAGAGTTTAATGTATTCAAGATGACATGCATATGGGAACGGTCAAGTTGCTTAAGAATAGAGATTGGCAATGGGTCATTAGGGGTACCGGACTTTATCTAAAATAATAGTAAGAGAGTCTGAGTTAAGAAGGGGCCAAGAATCTGAAAGGGGGGGCGTAGTGCAGAACTCTGTAACGAGTTCTGAATGTGATGTGACAGCAGTCAGAATAGGAGAAGGTATTATGGGGTTAGTGGTAGTCAAATTAGGTTGCAAGGGCTTGTTTAAAGGAGAGTTGGCAATTTCAAGATAGATCTTCTCAATTTTCTGTGTAAAGAATTGGGACAGATCTTCATACTGATTTTTGTTTAAAGGGGAAGGGTTTCCAATAGTTTTTGATCCAGCAAGCTTTTTTACTAGACCGAAAGTGTTTTTGAACAATTAGCAGCATCATTAATGGTTTTGGAAACAAAACTGGCCCTAGCTGTATTGCAAAGGTTATGGTATATTTTTATAGCCTTTTTATAGACATATTTAAGATCAGGCGTGTAGTCTCTTCGCCATTTTTGTTATAATACTTTGCATTTAGATTTCTCCAATTTTAAAGTATCGTTGAACCATGGGGCCGGGGGACGATGGTGTGTTCGTTTTTTATTGGTCGGGGAAAGACAGGAATCTATGGCATTAGAAAGCCAGGTATGGACATTTTTAGAGAGTACATCAACCTGCGAGACAGTTATAGGTAAATTCAAACATAAAAGATTGTTAAGGGCATTGGAATCAATTTTTTCCAATCTCTTTTAGAAGACATAAGAGAAGGGAATGAAGACATCGAAATGAGAGGTAGAGTGATTGTAAACTTTATTAAAAAATCATCGGACCAGTAAATAGGTACTGCTGGAGCACAGAAAATGTCAGCGAGGGTGGAAAAAATGGGGTCAAGAAGGTGCCCTGCTTTATGCGTATGGCCTGAGTTATAGAGGTCAATATTCATAGCAGCAAGTTCGGAAATAAAATTAATTTATGTGGAATTGGAGAAATCATCTAAATGTAAATTTAGATACCCAAGTAGTGAAAAGTTTTTAAAACTCATAATTAAAGGGGATACAAGACCAGGCAAAGATGTGGCCCAGGAGGTGGGAGGGCCAGGTGGACGATAAATCAATAAGCCAGATAAAGTTAATTTGGGGTTAAGTGCAATTTTAAACAAGGCAACTTCACAGTTAGGGAAATCCACTGACTCAAGTTTACATTGAAGATGTTTCTTATAAATGATGGCTATTCCCCACCTGTTCTTGTAACTCTATCCTTTCGAATGATGGAGTAGGTGGATGGTAGAGCTATGGCAAGATCGGGGCAAACACTCTCCTTAAGCCAAGTCTCAACTACAGCCAGGACAGGCTTCTTTGGCTAAGTTATCACCTAAAAGTTGAATGCAATCAGGTTTAATTGCTGGGAGAAGGGCTAAAAGTTCTTTAGACAAAAATACAAGTATATTGGAGAGCTTTGCACCAGGAGTTGTGGCCCCTAGCCCCGGCCGGGCGTATAATTTCAGTTATGCTTATCCAATTGTCTTTGTTTTGGTGTCTGAATTTATATAAAAATCTGCTCTATTTTTATAAATTGGTGTTGGAATTCTTTTGAGTCGTGTAAATTACTTATCGTCCATGTTGGTACTCTGAAATGTTTACCACATGTTCCTCTATAAAAGCCGGACTGCTCAGTGCCACACTACCAGGAATGAGCTAGGGATTTATTAGCATAAATCTAAAGAACCGATTTAAGGGTAATGTGAAGGTATAATATAGTAAAGCCAACTCAGCCGCACTACATAATACCTCACATTCCTACAGTCTGCATTAGATTAGCGTGGGTACAGGGCCACAAATAATTTCAGGCTAACAGTTTCACATGCAGTTGTGAACTCAGGGCAGGGATACATCTTTGTTTACCACGAAGGGGACATTTCCATCCCAACATACACTATTTCCTTTATTGATTGGCCTACATCCCATCAGTAACCGTTATTTCATCCCTCCCTGGTTATGTTTTGTAAATCACTGATGACAGAGCAATATTACATTGGACCAGGTCTCTAAATGTAAATGTACTTAGTGTTTATCAAAATACTATGCATACTGTGTTAAACTGCATTACTGTTGCAACAGATCAGCAAGTTGTCCGAGAGATGCCTGGTGCTTGAACAACTGTGACATACTAGTTTGGGACCTTTACAAATACTATGATTAATTTTTGTCTAATATATCAAAGCATAGTTTCTGCTACTGCCAATATTTAAGGGTGGTCTAGCCCATTTAGTCTTCTAGCATCTGGCAGAAAAACAAAAATTCTCATATCCATGGATTCCTTTTTCCTTCAACAATATAAGGGCTTATTTACAAGCCCATTGCGCCACCAGTATATCACTTTTATTGACGCACTGGCAGGGCAATGGGCTGTCCCTTATATAAAAGGCCATTTAAAGTCACCCTGCATGACTTTTCATGGTCTTGTAAATATGTTTCCTTTTCACGCACAACTCTGCATGAAATGGGTGTTCCGTGGGTGTTGCTGTGGGTGTTCCAATGCAACAGCCATGGAACTTGATGCATTCCCAGATTTACAACATTTTGTAAATCTGGGAATGCATCAGAGTCCAACAGGGAGGCGTGATAAGGCACAATGAGGAGAATTACTTTAATGTTGCCGCTTTTTTTCCTCTTTCTGTGCAGGCTGCACACTGCAGCACACATAGCAAGAGCAAAATGCAATTAATTATTGTTTTTGTGCAGGAAGGTATCCCTTCCTGCACAAAAACAATCATAACCTTAGAGCAGGCGCCCTTGCAAAATTATGCAAGGGTGTCTGCGCTGACGCACAGCTGCAGTTTGAGCGCCGGCACAGGGGAGATGGACAGGAGCATTTCTGTCCTTTTATTTTGACGCCGCGCAGCAGGAAGGCTTGCTGCACTGCCGTGCTTCAAAATATTGTAAATGAGGCCCCTAGTAGGCAAGATGCCGGAAAACTTAAAAATTGCACTTATTTGGGTGACGAGCCATAAAGGAAATGTTCACAACTTTTACATCTGCCTGGGTGAAAATAGACGTATGTGTAATTAAACCAATGTCAATAAAGTCACAAACGTACTTGTAAGTATTCACTAGAAAATGGTCTTTCATAATTTGGCAGATGTTGACATTTTGTGCATTATGAACAAATATGGGTATATTTTATGTGACGTTTCTTCTGCTGACAGCGTCCCTAATTCACAAATGAGTCCAATACAATTGTTTACCCTTCTGCCTCCAAGCTGGTCTTGGTGCAAAAAAAGCAGAGATGATACTGCAGCAATTCCTGCCCCCTTTGTTGGCCTGCATTCTGCCCTTTGAATCAATAGCATGAATGGTGCTGCAAAATATTTTTACTTTTCTTCTTTAAACTTGGGAAACATGGGATTGATTCACCAAAAATATGTGGTATGCAACTTGCAAGTTGCACTTTTACATGGTTAAACTGTGAGGCCCTTATTTATGAGAAGTGTCACATTGCTGCGGCAAAGCAGCGATGCAGCACTTCTCAGTGCGCCCTCCTTGCGACACCATTGATGCGTCATATTTACTGTATGACGCATCATGTTGCAAGGAATGACAGATACATCAGTGTTACTGATGTATATATCGGCACAAAACGGACACATTGCTGGAGTCGTGTCAAAAGCGTGACACAAGTCCAGCAATGTTCCTTTCACAAGGGGCAAGCCCCATGTGAAAGGGCCTGCATCAGTCTTACGCCTGCCATGAAATATTATACTTTTCAATGCGCCACTTCTAGAAGGCTTTTTGCGGGGTAACGCCCACCCTACATACATTATACCTGGTGCAGATATAGGGGTCGATTAGGATGGCGGACGGACTTGCGTCCGTCCGCCACCCCTGAGTAGGAGGGACCGTCCGCATCGGCAGCGGCGGTCCCTCCATGGCAATTAGGATGTGACCGCCACCCTGGCGGTCACATCCTGTATGTTTTACATTGCGGCGGGTGCTGCTTGAAGCAGCACCCGCCACAATGTAAAAAATGAAAGCAGTGCATTTGCATGCACAAAGCGGCAGGCACCGCGCGGTGCCTGCCGCTTCGTGCACGCAAAGGCAGGGGGGTACCATAGGTACCCCCCATGTGCACCCCCCACGCAACCTTCACCCAGGGGGCCCACAACGGGCCCCCAAAGTGAATGTCCGTATGCTTTTCCACGGCGGAAAGCCGCCACGGAAAAGCATTACTTTCCCTACATCCTAATATGGCTGGCGGTGTCTGATAGACACCGCCAGCCATGTTAGTGCTTTTCCGCCGTGGTCGCCTTCCGACCGCGGCGGAAAAGTGGAGGACAGATTGTTAGACCCACCAGCCATCCTAATTTGGCGGTGGGTCTTTCAGGCCTCCTCGGCGGATTCCCTGCATACTCCGGGCCGGCGGTGGCTTCCGCCGGCCCGGAGTATGCGGGGAATCCGCCATCATAATGACCCCCATAATGTGGTGCAGGGGTTTACAAAGTTACACATCTTGCATAGATGCTTCATTTGTAAGTTTATTCCACCAGTGCGTCACAAAAAGTGACGCATCAGTGGTGCAAAAGTGTTGCAAGCACTCAAAAATAAGCCCCTAAATCTATTTGATTATTTCACACTCCATCAAGTGCAACTTACACATTTCTTGAGGTGGACACTAAGAACATGCAGGATGTAATCCATCCAGGACCAATGGCATGATTTCCTGGCCAAGGTACTGCACAATACATGTTGATAGGAGAGAGGCGGTCAAGAATAGAGCAGTGTTGGAACTGTGGGGCATATTATCAAGAAACAATGTTAAACTTATCACCGCTTTAGCGGCAGGAAACTGCTGCTAAAGCAGCGATAATGGGCTTGATAATATGCCCTTGTGAATTCCCATAGAAGCCCATGTTCTGGTGTGAACATGGGCTTCTATGGGAATTTTCAAGGGCATATCATCAAGCCCATTATCACCGCTTTAGCTGCAGTTTCCTGCCGCTAAGGCGGCGATAATTTTAACGCCCTTCTTGATAATATGCCCCTGTGTGCGTTGAGACAGGCTCCTCAAAATTAAAGGAACTAATGTACCAAAGAGGGCATCCACAAATCAAGAACAGTAAAATCAGTGCTGGCTTTAGGGTGGTGCGACCGGCGCCATGGCACGAGGCCCCAAAGCCGAGGAGGCGCCATATGAATGGCAGGAGAATTACGAGCAGCCTGCAGAGATATTTGCGCATGCTACCATTTTTAAGGGATAATAACAACAGCATACTAACTCTTTAATGCACTTGTCGTAATGTACTGTGATTTGTCTAGTGATAGTTTAGACTTTTGCTAAAGTACCATAGATGGCTAATGTTCCTGATACAAAGCGCAACGTTCAGCATGAATATCACAGATTTATATTTTTGTAGATGGCTCAGTGGGCTACTGCTTGTGTCACAGACATCATCCTGTTACTTGCACTTCATAAGTTACCACCCTTCTGGACGCAGGTAGGAAAATTTGTAAATTCTAAGGTTAAGAAATAAAGAGTGAAGCTATCTGCTGAATTTAGACGAAGAAACAGGAGATATACAAACATTTTGGTCAGCAAAACCGCCCAGAATTTTGGAAAATCAATTGCTTGTTGCTTAGATAATCTTTAGTTTTTTTATATGTTGGGTCATTTTTGCCCTTTTTGGGATAACAGTAATACTTCAAAATCATGTGAAGATAAAAGGAGTGATTGTTTTAATTCTTCTGATTATATGATTCCGAAAGACAAACGTCTTTCCAAGCAGAGGGAGCCAGAACGGTGGGGGGCTCCTCCCCTAAACTACCATTTTATGTTTCTGCTTCTCTCACTGCGAGAATACAAAAGGGTTAGGTTGGGGGTGGGAAGGTGGGTGGGTCTTCTCTAGGGCAGGGGAGGAGTGGCTTGCCCACTGCTGAGGGCGCTGACTGTTTGGTCAGCCCTCTGGGGCCGACCAAACCAGTCATGTGCACTCACTCTGCCTTTTCTCCATGTAGGCTGCATGTAGCCTACATACGGAAAATGGCCTCCCGTAGGACTCACAGACAGGTACATATTTTTAATGTATTAACCCCTCTCCCGCGACCCTCCCGCGTGACACACCCCAACCTCCTAGTCACGATTAATGCAGGTCATGATTGTTAACCCACTTGGGTAATTTAGGGCATGTATGCTTCATAGGATACTGAATAAGAGCTCTGTTTTGCATCTCTTTTGCAGTGGCAACATCTATGCTATTAGAAATAGGCAATTGCTATATATTCCCCTGGACGAAAGGGACGTTGTTGTGAAATAAGGTAAACAGAGTATGTTTTTAATTCAAAATTAACATTTTTAGATATACGCGATGTAGGAATTGTTAGTGAGGAAGCGCCAATTAGTACTGTCATATGTGTTTCAATGTTTGGAGAAAAAAAAGCTAACTCCCACAAAATCATTTGCTTGCCTCCCACAGCGCTAAATCAGACATAGGCATAGGAACTCAGATGTAATGAAAAATGGAAACAATAAAAAGCAGATGCGAAACAGTAGCATAATGACTAATGGAATGGCAAACGGTTTGCATAGCTGCAGGGCAAATGTGACTACTAATAGCATTCTTAGGGAATTAAAATGAGAAAGAACCTTACAATGAGCACAGAAAAACGGATTAAGTCCCTGGTGTATTGACCCCTGCCCTTATCAAATGTAGTAATAAAACGAAGGCAAAGACCAGCAAAACACACTCCTAGTATCTGATCTACTTCTGTGTATTCAAGGGTCTAATGATTAAGAGCCCTGCTGACGAATATCCTGGAGAAAGATCAACCATTAAGGGCAATCAAGACAAGGCCCGAAGATTAACTGACACAGAAGGAATGGGGGGATATGTATTAAAGTGGAGATGAGAAGATGAGGGCCTGGGCACACAGTGTGTGTATGTATTTTTGTGTGTGGGGTGAGTGTGTGTGGGTGCGCGCGTATAAGCGTGCGCAGGGAAGATATATTGACCTTATTTATTTTATAGAAGCAATTTTTCTAAAAGAAACATTGCATATAGAAAGCTGTGGTGGGACATAGGTCAAGAGGGTTTGTCATTGTAAGATATATATGGTGAAGTTGACTGTATGTTGCTGAAAACAGAATTATACCAATATTTGGCAGTGATTGGCAGGGAGAATATGTAACATGCGGACAGCTATAAGCAGTTGAAGGTGAACTAGATGAGAAAGTAAATACTAAGGGACTCCTATACAAGCCCCTTGCGCTGCCGAAGCGTCACTTTATGTGACGCTCCGGCTGCACAGATTACAAAATCATATCTATGAGGCAATGCAAAGCCAGTATGGATGGCCTTGAGTGGTCTCATAGATATGGAGTAAGGCAAGGGATGCAAATCACTGCAATGCCTTTTCTGTATTTGGTAGGCATTACATGGCCACCGGGGTGGGTTCTCTCACATAACACCCATGGATTTTGACAGTGCCCCAGATTTACAAGACCATGCAAACCTGGAAAAGCACCAAATCCTTACGCCTTCTGAGATGAGGCATAACAAGGAGAAATTCCTTCATTTCTCCTTGTTCTTTCCTAGAGTTAGGAAAACATCTCTTAGGATTGCTTCTGTGCAGGAAGGTGCCCCTTCCTGCACAAAAACTCTCCTGCCGACAACATAGGCACCCTTGCACCATGGTGCAAGGGTGTCTGCGCTGGCACTAGGCAGACAAAATGGTGCCAGCTCAGGGAGAAAGAACAGGAATGCACCCTATTGCAGAAATAAGGTACATTTGCTGAATCTGCATACCTACCCTTTCACTTTGGCTTAGGGCAGCCCAGCAAGTTGATTTTCTGCACTGGCCTACACAAGATTCCTGTAAATAAGAGCATAAATGAGCATTTACACATATGCTCCACATGGACAACACAGGGCTCCTTTTTTTCTGCCAACGTCCCACAGACTTAATGCAGAGGCCCTGCAAATGTGTTCTTTTGCTGTGTTACCATAAATGTGCAATGAAATAGGTAGAATTCTGAACTATGCATCCTTCACACATGCATTCATGATTCTAGTTTGAAGACCAAACCTGTTTGCGTCAAAAGAAGATGTGTTTCAGAGAGCCAAATTCCTGGGTAACTTCTGGTAATGGTTAGCAAAAGCTACTTCCTAGTCACGCTTGGCAAAGTGAATGCCACGGCCTGGTATTCTGCCAGATCACCATGGAAAGGGAAAGGGAGTGTAGCTATAAGACCCAACTTTCCATACATTCAACTCCTTTTCATCGGATTGCTTAGTCTACACTCTGCCTTTAGTTTTCTATTCTTGTTTTGTGCCAGACGCCATCTTAGGTGGAGGCTTGGATGGGCTAGCTGTGCATGTCCAATAAAAATGTAAAGGGCAGGGGGTGTGGTCTGGCCACAAGGTAAAATGGCCACATGAACAGAGATCTCTGCTGTGGGACGGACTCTGGACGGAGGCGGTGGTCCGAATGTATCACAATGCGTGCTTTAACAACGCATCTCTTACAACGCAAGTCGTTACCACGACTTGCTTTGGGGGCGCGGATTGAGAATAGTATAATTTACTATTCTAACACTAGTCCCCGCGGACACTAGGGAAGGTGTTGGAATAGTAAATATACTATTCTTAATCCCCTAGCGCCCTCCAGCGCAAGTCGTGGTTACGACTTGCGTTGTAACGGATGCGTTGTTAAAGCCTTGCGGAGTAAAATCCACGTGGTAAAGGATGTTTACCGGTGGTCCTCCTAGTGTGGCTAGGGTCGCAGCATCAACGTCCCTTGTGATATGAAGGACTCCAGACATGGCTGGCCCGGGTTCTGCTAATAATAAGGACCAAACTAATGAGAAAACAGCCAGAGAAAAGTAAAATGCTTTGAGGCACCTCTACAGCCTCAGCTCTGAAGTCACTCAGAGGCCCACACCTTCCTCTTTTGCGCCTGTGGAGATTACCTGTCACCCGGGTGGATCAGCGGTACACAGTGAGGAGGCAACAGCTTCCCCCTTGCTTTCGCTGTTGGCGGCCCCGAAGAAACCAGGATCCGGAGATTGAAGACTACGGTAAGGAGCAGCACCCACTATGCGGCAACTCGCCTCATCCTCCGAACCAGCTGCCTCCAGCACTTATAAGATTACCTCATGACCATAGCTAACATACTAGGGGTGATCTTGGAAATAACTATGGGCGAAGCAATTAGCAGCATTCATCTCCAGGCTCCCTAGTGCCTCTCTCAACAAGTTAGTTGCCTGTATTGTGTCGGGAAGTCTTGCCCGGAGGCACGTCTGAACAACTTGGCACAAGCTTTCTTTGCCTCCCGCACGTTTTTATGGTGTTCACCACCCTGATGTAACAGCGGCACCTGGCGGGCACACAGCAGTGACCGCATAATGACAACAACCATGGCCCCCCAAGCAAGAAGTCATTCCATTGCCTGGACCACCTGATAGCTGAGAAGGAAAGCAGAGGCCTCCAGGCTGACTCCTTCACAAACTCAGAGGGCAATAACATATGCAAGCTTGGCCCCCCAGGTTCTAAATGCAAACCAGATTGACAGCCGGAACAAGGCAGGTGATGCCAGTAAATAAGAGTCTTGCACGCCCAGTTGCCAGATCCACTAAGCTCATAATTCAGCGCCCAACACACTCTGTAAGAAAAGACTAGGGAACAAGTCAGCACTCAAGGCTGTGAAGTTCAAGCAAAACTCTCAGCTACCCATAGCATCCAAGGTGCCACAGACACAAGGACCAGAAACCCTCTGGTGGACTCCACACTCCCTGACACTCAACCCCCCACAGCCCACCGGCACTACCGGCGCTTATAAGGCTACGTCCCGGCCGGCATGCTAGCAGGCATCACTGCAGAAATACTAACCAGAAAGGGGGAATCAATAACACAACTCTACTCCCCACTCCCAGTAGCCAGAAGACAAAACACCTGCAGTGGAGGGCGCCAAGACACTAGGCAGGGGCATCTGAGGCAGGAATGAGCCACTAGGACAACGGATAGAAATACCGGCAGAAAAAGTGCATCACTGTCACAATACCACCCTCCCCCCCGAGTCCCAGTGCGACTGAGATAGAGGACAGGTTCACGCAGGGGTTTGCTGCATACGCCCGGACTACCTACAGACCTCAAACATGGCTGGTCCAAAGCAGGAGAGCGAAGGAACATGCTTCTGTTACAGTGCACCGCCCTGGGTCTAAGAGAGAATGTCCAGCAATAAGCATGGGAGCAAGTCATCCAAACAATTTATTTTTGCAGAAGCGCTCAAACAACCACGCCATATGTCTACAAAAGGCATCACCCTTCCTGCAAGCAGCCTGCCCAAAGCCACTGCAACCACTACAGCCCCCTTACAAGGTGAGAACATGGACCGTATCCTGCATAGGCCTGGGTGATGAACTTCGCTCCATTCGTGGAGTTTGCATAGTTTTCTGGACTCCGCATTCTGCGGAGCTAGCGGAGTGCAGAAAACTCCGCCTAGCGATCTGCAGCAGGGTTTTTCCCCGCTCGTGAAAGCGAACGGTAAGTTCACGATCACGAATGATAAGTTCGCAAGCACAAGCTGCCGCTAGAGTAGAATTTCTACCCGAGCGGCAGGAATACCAGCACAAACTGCAGTTCACACTGCACTCCGCTACTCGCAGAACTTCACTGAGTTTTTTTGTAACTTTGCGGAATTCTGCATAGCAAACTCCACAAACTACGCCCAGAGTTAATCCTGCAGGAAATCTCGGCTGTCAGCCGACGAGTGGAAGGTATGGAGACTAACATATCCTCCCTGGCAGCAGAGACCAAGTCGATCAGGACAGGCATTGTAGGGTTCCACAAAAGAGTGGAAGGGCTGGAACAGAAGCTTCTGACCCAGGGATCAGGAGCTGCTATTCCTCAACAGCAAGCTGGCTGACGTGGAAGCTCGTAGACAGGAGGAGGGACAACGTCCACTTTTTTGGATTCCCGGAGAAAGATGAAGGTCAGAATGCCAGAACGTTCCTGCGTGACATCCTTCTGACACTAATTGTCATTGCCTTAGATCTACCACTAGAAATACAGGGCGCTCATCACTTCGGCCCTCCACGCAAAGACTCTGCAACACACCTGTGACCCCTCATCAACTGCTTTCTAAGGCACGAACAGGCAAGACAGTTTCTGGCTGCAGCATGAGCACATGGTCCATATGATATGATGGGCAGGACATCCACATGGCAGCCGATCCCTCCAGGGAGATCAACGACCGTTAAAAAGCATTCCTCTCTATGAGGACCCATATGCGACAAATGGATATCAAAAATGGCCTATTCGAACCCGCCTGTCCCGCATCTCCAAGAATGGGGACTCTAAGGACTTCTGTGACCCCCAGACCTACCGCATTTCCTAGACTGCATTAGACCACAGGATATGGATACACACCTTGCCTCGACGGAACAGCCACAACCCGGCCCTGGAAATTCTCTATAGACGCCAGGCAACAAGCTACGGAACACCAATGGTTCCCGGCACTATGGCAGAGAACTTGAATGATTCACCCGCACTCATGATGACAAGGCCTCAGTCCTCCAAACAGTGATTGCCATCACGCCGGAACAACACAGGAACAAATCCCGCCCCCCCTTAAAGCTTGCATCAGATGCTGAATAAGACCAAAGAAGGTCAAACTATGGTTACAGTTACAGCTATAGTTTGGTTCATTACCTTGATTATAGCCAGGACCACCAACATCAGAGACAGAGTGGGGAGAGGACAATATGAAGAAAAGAAAGAAGACACCCAGACTTTAGGCAGCTGAGTATCGCCCCGATTATACTTATACTTAATGTGTTATATTTAATGTGTTATACTTACTGTGCTAATTACGCTAGCTATGTTAAAAGCCTGACCAAGGATGTACACAGTATATGTTATCCACAGATATGGCTCATCTGGCCTTTGCCATGTTTGTTAGGTATAATGCAACTGATGCAGTTGACGTACCAGTCACTAAACCATCCCCACCTGCAGCATGCATGCAACCCTTCCTTGTACTCTCAGGTGTGACGGATATGCTACCATATACTACCATGCTGCACCATAACGGGCCTCCCCAAGCCAGTAACCAATAATGCACACACCCCCAGGACACAGATACTTTTCCGTTATCACCCTGCACTCCTGATGCAGCACACCTCCTCCCGGCGGTGCTCCAATGAGACCAGAGCCACGGTTAAAAGCTTCGGATTTCAAGTGCTGCTGCCCGGCAGCCTACAGTCCCCATTCATAGTTGCTCCTCTATCACCATCACCCCCTCTTCTGTGCTCTCCCCCTAAGAAGCCACATCTCTCATCACGTGGCCTACGACCGGGACCTCTTCTCCACCACTGCCACCCAACTAGTTGGTAATACCTATTCTGTGTGCCAGGGCCCCTCTCCCCTATCGCCCCCACATACCTTTTCTTTAATCTTACCCTCTACCCTCCTCATTAGTTGCAGCAGCGGTGAAACCTCACACAGCCCCCCACACCACTGAAGACCTCTAAACCAACTTTCAGGGGACCGCTTGACAAGGAATCCCCCCCTTTTGGCCTTCCCAGCACGAACAACACTCACCCTCTATGCACAATAACATGGAATGTCCATGGACTCACGCACTACATCAAAAGGAAAAAAGTACTCTCTTATCTCCAGTCAAAGCAGGTGGATGTAGCATTACTCAAGGAAACACATATAGATGCACTGGAGTCTGACGAGTTGCGCAGGGACTAGGCGGGAAAGGTGATTCACAGCAGTGTTCAGGGGGCGAGAACCGGGGACGTGGGAACCATCCGCAAATGGGGGTTGCGATTTTCATCAGCAAATCTCTTCCGGGCAAGGTGTCAAAGACATGGACGGACCCAGACTGGCCACATGCATTCACCAAGCTCTGAATAGGGGAACCTCATGTCTGCGTGGGATCAGTCTATGCCCTGATGGGAACGAAAAAATGGTTCCTTCTCCAACTGAACCACTTACCAGTGAAAATAGGTGCCTCTCAGTACCTTACAGGTAGGGATTGGAACCTGGTGAGAGATGCCATCCTGGACAAAACAGAATGTGCATTTACCTCCCTTTCTCATGCAATTCTCTCTAGCTTAGATTCATTTCTGGTCTCCCAAAGAGCGGTACAGCTGGTCCAAGAGTCCCACATCCTACAGGCAGCACACTCTGACCACTCTCTGGCCCTTTTAACACTGGAAATAGGACTGGCCAGGCTGGGAAGCAAGCCCTAGTGCATGTACATTCAGCGCCACTGGACTCCTAAGGGTAAATCCCAACTATGAGCACACCTTTAGAACTACCTCTCCACCAATCAAGTGTCCGTGGACCTGGATAGGACTCTCTGGGCTGCATCAAAAGCTGACTTATGCAGGACGCAGCACAAGCCAACAGGTAAAATGCTGCCTGACAGAAGGAGCTGGAACATTGTGTCCTATACCCGCTTATACACACAAAGCCAACCCTAGAGAACCCTAAATCTTTGGAGTAGGCCTTCATGGTGCTGAACAACCATTTCACATCCAAGGCACAGTACGGTGTACAAAGAATGAAAGGGAGACACTATGAGCAGGGACAAAAAGCAGGGAGGCTGCCAGTGGCACGGTTATGCCAACGAGAAGCTGCTATGGCCAAATCGGCTATACGCTCAATCAGAGGAGCCACGGTCACCCGACCCCAGGATATTGTGAGTGAATTTGCTTCATTCTACAAGTCTCTCCACACCCTGGGGACACATGCTGATGAGAACAAAATGGTTGCCTTCCTCACGGAGGCAGACCTTCCTCGCCTCTTAGATGAAGGGAGAGAACTTCTTGAAGGTGAGATCAGTAGGGAGGAGATCTTGCGGGCAATAGCTAACCTACCCTACCACACGGCCCCGGAGGAAGTCGGCTTCTCAGCTGTATTTTACCGATGGACAGGAGAGGAGGTAATTGACACTTTGCACGCTGCATTCCAAGAGGCGGAACGTGATGCCTAATTAGGACCCCAATCTATTAAAGCAGTGATTGCAGTCTTACCCCAGCCTGGGAAAGACTGCCTTCTTTGCGGCAGTTACCACACCATCTCGTTGTTAAACTGCGATTTCAAAATACTGGCCAGCATCCTGGCCTCCTGTCTATACAAAGTCCTGCCTTCCCTGATCCACCATAGGCAAGAGGGATTTGTACCAAGAGCCACTTGCTCACTTTAACCCACACATTGTGGTCTGCCAAATACCTTCCAAATGACACACTGGCATTATCACTTGATGCGGAGAAGGCTTTTAATTGCATCGAATGGGAATACCTTTTTAAAGTACTGGAACAATTCGGACTAGGGAACCAGTTCATAGCCAAAGTTTGACTGCTATACCATAACCCTGCCGCAAAAGTAAACTGCGGGGGCTTCGTATCGGACCTGTTCCCTATCCCTATGGAGCCCCTAGCCGCCATAATACATCAAGCGGCCACAGTCACTGGCATAAACCTCCCAATGGAACAATCTAAACTTTACCTGTACACAGATGACACTCAGAGATCTTCCCCGCTCCCTGCTGTCCCTGCTCCAATTTATAGATGGTTTATTTTTTTTTTACAGCTACAAAATAAACTTGGACAATCTCAGACGGAACCAAAAAAGCGGCCATACACAGGTTCCCCTTTCACTGGCAACCCTCGCATCTTAAATACTTGGGTGTTTTGGTGAACAAGGGGATGGAGGGGATGATCGCAGATAACTTGACCCCCCCTGACACCCAGATGCAGTGTGACTTTTAAAAATGGAAGGCTGGGGTTCTCCTTGTGCGGTTGAGTACAAGTTGTGAGATTGGTCACCCTCCCGCGCTTCGTATACACCCTTGGCATGCTCCCACATCAAGTCCCCCTGTGTACATTACGCGTAATAGTCTCTAAGATCAAATCCTTTCCTTATCTCACTAGTGGAAGGAGAATCACCAGTGGTTAAAGTTTGCTCACTCATACCATAAGTAATTAAATATCTTGACATCCTGTTTGCTCACCACATAATAAATATTTATGAAAAGGTCAGAAATTAGGCATGCAAGAGGTGAACAACCCCCAAAAGCTAACCACACCTCTAGGGCAGGCTACTTGGTCTGTACAGAGGAAGATGGCTGGATCCAACATATATTTCTGTTTACATTCTTTTCAGACTCCCCCTGATGAAGGACTTTACCAGTCCGAAATGCATTGGGTGATGAACTCACAGTGACGCTTATGCATACGTTATGGGAATGTTAATTATGTCACATTGATTATCATCGAATGAACATTGAATAACTTCATGTGGAGAAACATGGAATAAAATTCATTATGATGGAATTCACTTCCCTGTGAACTTAATTGATTGAAATTTTTACAGAACGTCAGGAGATACGTTCACATTGGTTGTGCTCAGGGAGTCGACACTTACCCTAAGTGTCGCTGACTGTATTCTGATTTCCACACCCTTGTCGGGGAGTAATATCCCTGGTGCACACCACAACTGGTTCACGTCATCAACAGCGGAGTGCGTAACCTCTAACTATTTTTTGCATTTATTTACCCAGACTGGGTTACTGCACCCCATTTCCACACTATAGCTTATGAGGATATTACAGCATTGACCGATTTAAAAGCTGATACCTTCGCCTTCACCTCTGAAGACATCGATAAAATATATGCTTTGATCCCTGAAGTGTCTACACACCCAACATTAACTAGAAGCAAAGAAAGTTGCATCAGACAACTATTGTACCTCACAAAAAAGGAAATCAGTCAAAGGCTTCACGCCAGCACTTTAATACACTACCACCGAGCTCAACGAATCCCTAGAATCACTTGATGCGGAGAAGGCTTTTAATTGCATCGAATGGGAATACCTTTTTAAAGTACTGGAACAATTCGGACTAGGGAACCAGTTCATAGCCAAAGTTTGACTGCTATACCATAACCCTGCCGCAAAAGTAAACTGCGGGGGCTTCGTATCGGACCTGTTCCCTATCCCTATGGAGCCCCTAGCAGCCATAATACATCAAGCGGCCACAGTCACTGGCATAAACCTCCCAATGGAACAATCTAAACTTTACCTGTACACAGATGACACTCACAGATCTTCCCCGCTCCCTGCTGTCCCTGCTCCAATTTATAGATGGTTTATTTTTTTTTTCCAGCTACAAAATAAACTTGGACAAAAGCGAAGCACTGCCCATCTCAGACGGAACCACAAAAGCGGCCATACACAGGTTCCCCTTTCACTGGCAACCCTCGCATCTTAAATACCTGGGTGTTTTGGTGAACAAGGGGATGGAGGGGATGATCGCAGATAACTTGACCCCCCCTGACACCCAGATGCAGTGTGACTTTTAAAAATGGAAGGCGCTGGGGTTCTCCTTGTGCGGTTGAGTACAAGTTGTGAGATTGGTCACCCTCCCGCGCTTCGTATACACCCTTGGCATGCTCCCACATCAAGTCCCCCTGTGTACATTACGCGTAATAGTCTCTAAGATCAAATCCTTTGTGTGGGGTTCAGCAAAGGCTGTCTGGCCGCGGTGAAACTGATAGCACATCGCTCTTATGAAGGACTTAGGCTCCCGTCGGTAGACCACTTCACTCTCATGCTGCAGTTATCCAAGTGACAAATGCTATCAGGAACCCCCGATGTGCCTCAAAGGGTAAACATAGAAAGGCCCCTGCTGTCCACAGAGGCAGGCTTCTCAGCCCAATATAGGTCAATAACATGCTGCCAGAACCCCACCAATTCGATAATATCAGCTATGCACAAGGCCTGGCAATGGGCCTGTACTGTTGGGTTTGAATCGACAAATCCATAAGAAAGCCTCCTTGTGGGGTAATACAGGCATACACATTAATAGACAAACTTATGGAGGGCAGCAGTCATCCAGACCCTGGACCAGCTCCTTCACGACGGTGACCTCAAAACATTTGCGCAATTATGGGAGCAGTTTGGCCTCCCGGTGCAGCAATCCTTGAGGTACATGCAAATTTGGCACTGCTTGAAAAAAAATTGGGACTGCGTCCTTGGTTGCTACAGGCATTGCCAGTAGTATTGTATCTGTACACATGGGAAAAGCACAGCAGGGTTATGTATATTTCGAAGAGGCACCTCAACTGGCCTGCACAGCAAAACATCTGTGAGTTTATTAAAGACTCTGATTTGAGTATAAATAAGCAGGTTTCTCAAGTATCAGTGACCTACTTTCTTTTTCGAAAATTGTTACAAAAAACACTCCCATTATTCCCTAAGTGGAGCCACAATTCAATAATCCAAGCAATTGTGCTAACATCTTATAGCTTGAACTAGCTACTAATACACTAAAAGACTTCAACAGGCTCAGAATTGGGCCTCTACATTATAAAATGAGATTCAACCTCTGCAGCTATGAAAGGGATACATTACCTGTTGATAAGTCAAAGAGTATGTTTTAAAACTGCCTAACTCACTGAGCCTTCTATCAAACAGGCCCAGTTAGTATCTCTAAAAAATTGCATAAGTATATCTCAAGAAGTATTTTGATATCAGGACTTTCCTTATGGACTGCGCTTATTTATGTGTGAAGATTCATCAAACTGCGCCAAAGATATAGGCAAGTCAAAAAACGCTTTTGGAAGCATGGTCCTAACTATAACTACCTACTGGCAAACACCATTAGGTAATATAGTTACATAGAGAAGCCATTTACATAGCGCTGATTACCCCTGAAGAGGTGGAGAAGTGTGGCTCACTGGTTAGAGGCGGCAGACCCTGAAGCAGAGATCAGGCCTGGGACCAGGGTTCAATTCCCGATGCGGCAGGGTCTAGGATCAATATCCGCGGACTCGATAATTCTCGCTTCGGCGCCTTCTCTAATCATGGGCCCCACTCTGCAACTCTGGGCAATAGCTTGCTTAATCTCCACAATGGCCCCACCAGCGCTGGGATGCCTGGCTCCGCCCCTCACAGGGAGAGCCAGGAAGGGTTCCACAGCCTAAGCGCCGAGATACTCTCATGGGTGATTCAGTGCTATATAAATCAATAACTATAACTAACTATAAGAGGCAAATAAGAGATTTACTATCCCACACTTTAAGTTGGAAAGGAAAGGCAGCATGGGTAGGTCGTGGTCCCGGGAGTCCAGGAGGTTCAGCCTCAGATTATTATTAACATGCTCCCCAGGGAGGTGGTGATCCCTGGGGCATATAAAAGCTCTTGGAGATGGACCCCATGCTCCCCCTCCACTTTTTAATAAATGTCTGCATGGCCCCAGGACCTGGCCCATCAGGGCGTGAAATTAAACACATGTGTAATAGACTGCGCTTATTTTTCTTTAGTTCACTGCAATATGGGCAAATATTTTGCACATTTTGCCATGAATCCTGGGGTTCATGTTGGACCCCAGGACCAAGGCTATGGGGTTAGCGTATTTGTACCCAGCGCCCTTTTCAATTTGTTTGCATTTTACAGGGAGGACTCTGCTGAAGCCAAGTCCTAAGATGGCTGCCAACCCATTCTGGTAGAGGTGTTGCAAACAATCAGAGCTCTGTGATCGTAGTACTACAAATTTGGATTTCCTTTAATTTAATTTCTTGATAACAACAGAACCGATCTACACCAATTAATTGGAAGCGTGATCTGCGAACCAAAAGCTACCTTTCTGCCAAATTCAGTGTAATTCCGTCCAGCAGTGCAGGTTGCAGGCGTGTCTAAAGACTCTATGGAAATTGACATGCACATTTTTTGGTCCCCTAATTTTCTCAGAACACCACCGCCCCACCCCGACAGATCACCCCAAAACTTTCCATGCACAACAAAAATTCCTAATTAAACAACAAGGGGTGGTGATGGACAGAGTTTCTGAATTAAGCAGAATACTCTCACCCAGTCAAGAGATCAGGGCTAGATCCAACACCGTTTTTTAGCTCACTGCAGCATCCCAGCTCAGAACCTGGCTATATGCAAATTAGTATGTTCCTGTCCCAGTGCATGATGGGAACAGGGCAAACCAAACTACAAAGCCAATTCTTTTCACTGGCAGGGTATACTCAGACATGAGTCCCTTTCTCACTGCTCCATCAGGATTCAAGCAAGCCGGGCCGAAGACGGCTGAAATGCCAGAAACCGGTCCCCGGTAGCTTGTCTCCTTTCTGGTGAAGAATTGGCTTGGTAGTTTAGTCTGCCCTGTTCCCATGATGCACTGGGCCAGGGACAGACTGATTTGCATATAGCCAGGTTCTGAGCTGGGATGGTGCAGTGAGATAAATAACGGTGATGGATCAAGCCCTGATCTTTGGACTGGGTAAGAGTGGTCTGTATAATTCAGACACTCTGTTCATCACCACCCCCTTTTCTCAACAAAAATTCCTGGCACACTTATTTTAGAAAATTTTGTGAAGATTCATCTAAAGGCGCCAAAGGTATAGGCAAGTCAAAAAAGCTTTACCTATGGAAGCATGGTCCTAACTATAACTACCTACTGGTGACCGCCAGTAAGCAATATAGTTAGATAGATAAGCCATTTACATAGAGCTGATTACCCCCTGAAGAGGCAGAAAAGAGATTTTTGGACAGAAACCCCTTTACTTTGTCGCAAGTTTATAACATCAGATATTTCATCATGTGCAAGCAATTAGCGGCCCTGACATAATTCCCAAACACAGAGGAAGAACAATGGAGTTTACACTAGTGGGTGTGCAATAACAGTAGACACGTGTCTCTGAGAGTTGTGTGTCTGCAACAGTGTATATGTGTCTGCATTTACTTTGTGCCTGTCTATAGCATCACAATAGCCATCCCAAGGATGGGTGGTTTAACAAGCAGTCCTGCCCATGAATACTCGACATGAAACACTTCGCAAACCCCTTTTTGATTTGGTGTTTGCAAGTGTTTATTGCAGAAACTGGAGAGCAGCACAGGTGATTTATGATCCTCAGCACTAATTCAATTTAGGGACAAATACAGAAGGGATTATAAGCAGAGTTGGTTGTGGATAGGCCTGGGTGGTGAACTCCACTCAGTTTGTGGAGTTTGCAGAGTTTTTTTTAACTCCAGGCTCCACGGAGTTCATGGAGTCCTGGAAAACTCTACTCTGCATAGCAGAGCAGAGTTTTTTGCGCACTTGCCAATGGTAAGTTGGCGAGCGCGAATGATGAAATTCTAACGCAAGACAACTTCCCAGTGAGATTTCTCAACGTGGGCGGTTGCGGATGGTTGCTACTGCTGCCATTGAGAAGCCTGTTCGGGTTGGGGAAGCTGCAGCTTGAGTAGAACTTCTACTCTAGCAGCCGAAAAAAGTAGCACCCTCTTGCGCTTCACATGATGCCGTTCGTGCTGCTTACAGTGGAGAACAAAGACTCGCTGCTAACAATCAGCACGAACGGCGCAAGGTAACCCACTCCAGCACTCACAGGACTCTGCGTAGGAGACTTGTGCGTAGGGTGGAAGAGTTTTTTTTGTCACTTCGAACTCCACCCAGACCTAGTTGTGGAGCATAGACTAGGATGGGCTATTGGCGCTTTTGTCAGAAATTATCATTGGAGAATGCTATATTCCTGTATTTAATAATAATTCAGAGGACAGATGGAATTGAGGTTGAATTTGATTTATTTTAGCACAGCTGCTGCTTCAGTGTCACAGTTGTAACAGAATTAACCATCACCTGCAACTTCTTGGAGCTCAGTGGGAGACCCGACCTATGCACCAGCAGGCAGGATAATGTGTAAACTCTGTGATTGACCAGCAGAGACTGGGCTTGATGTGTGCACAGGGATCTCACTGGAACCATATAGAATGCGACAGAGTGGTGGAGTGTAGTAACATACCGCTTATCTCACTAGTGGAAGGAGAATCACCAGTGGTTAAAGTTTGCTCACTCATACCATAAGTAATTAAATATCTTGACATCCTGTTTGCTCACCACATAATAAATATTTATGAAAAGGTCAGAAATTAGGCATGCAAGAGGTGAACAACCCCCAAAAGCTAACCACACCTCTAGGGCAGGCTACTTGGTCTGTACAGAGGAAGATGGCTGGATCCAACATATATTTCTGTTTACATTCTTTTCAGACTCCCCCTGATGAAGGACTTTACCAGTCCGAAATGCATTGGGTGATGAACTCACAGTGACGCTTATGCATACGTTATGGGAATGTTAATTATGTCACATTGATTATCATCGAATGAACATTGAATAACTTCATGTGGAGAAACATGGAATAAAATTCATTATGATGGAATTCATTTCCCTGTGAACTTAATTGATTGAAATTTTTACAGAACGTCAGGAGATACGTTCACATTGGTTGTGCTCAGGGAGTCGACACTTACCCTAAGTGTCGCTGACTGTATTCTGATTTCCACACCCTTGTCGGGGAGTAATATCCCTGGTGCACACCACAACTGGTTCACGTCATCAACAGCGGAGTGCGTAACCTCTAACTATTTTTTGCATTTATTTACCCAGACTGGGTTACTGCACCCCATTTCCACACTATAGCTTATGAGGATATTACAGCATTGACCGATTTAAAAGCTGATACCTTCGCCTTCACCTCTGAAGACATCGATAAAATATATGCTTTGATCCCTGAAGTGTCTACACACCCAACATTAACTAGAAGCAAAGAAAGTTGCATCAAACAACTATTGTACCTCACAAAAAAGGAAATCAGTCAAAGGCTTCACGCCAGCACTTTAATACACTACCACTGAGCTCAACGAATCCCTAGAAGTTTCTGGATCCCGCTGAAGCCGCTACTTTGCAAAAACAGCTCCTAATGTGTGGATAGATGGTACGCCATTTTAAACAAGTGTTCGCTGGATTTAATACTTTTAATTGTAGATGAGCTATCGAGAGCACTGGAAGACTTGAACAAAGAAATAGAACAGTGCAAAAAGGATTTATCTGACTTGTCAACTAAAGATGAATGGTCCAAGATATTGGAGGACATCACTATACAGTTGGACAAGCATACCCGTGAGATCAATGAGCGTAAGATACGCAAATATAGAAGAGACACGATTGACTACAAATTGGGGGAGGTATACTCCTGGGCTGAGGTTTATGCAAAACAACCTCAGAACAAACCATACAAAGCCAACACTGATACAGACACGTCCTCCTCTGAGGAAGACACACGCGCCACCATCAGAAAAGTTGGTTCTCAACAACCTTCAACCAGTAGAGACTCAGCACTCAATACACCTATCACTACTGCGGTACCTTTTTTAGAAGGAGGTTCAGGAGAAAGAGACGACCCCGGAGGGGCCAAGGAAAAAGAAAAGGAAAAGGAAAAGGAAATGGATCGTATCGCTGCAGCGGGCCACAACATTCTTGCCGCCATTCCCCAGAGGCCACTGGCCACGCCCACCACCAAGAGGCCACGCCCCCCACGCCGAAGGCATTTAAGCGCGCTGATTGCTAGCGGGAGTCAGAGGCTAATTCATCTCCTGAGGCGGAAGCTGGGAGAACGCTAGGATTGCCATTTTAAAAACTTGTGTGTTTATTGTGTTTTTATATACTCACTCCCCCTTCCTGGGCACTTGCTCTTAAGAAGCTCACCACACTCTGGGCATCCCACGCAGCGGATCGTATCGCTGAAGCGGGCCACAACATTCTTGCCGCCATTCCCCAGAGTCCACTGGCCACGCCCACAACCAAGAGGCCACGCCCCCCACGCCGAAGGCATTTAAGCGCGCTGATTGCTAGCGCGAGTCAGAGGCTAATTCATCTCCTGAGGCGGAAGCCGGGAGAACGCTAGGATTGTAATTTTAAAAACTTGTGTGTTTATTGTGTTTTTATATACTCACTCCCCCTTCCGGGGCACTTGCTCTTTCGCTCTCCACGCTATGGGCATCCCCGCGCAGCGGATCGTATCGCTGCAACGGGCCACAACATTCTTGCCGCCATTCCCCAGAGGCCACTGGCCACGCCCACCACCAAGAGGCCACGCCCCCCACGCCGAAGGCATTTAAGCGCGCTGATTGCTAGCGCGAGTCAGAGGCTAATTCATCTCCTGAGGCGGAAGCCGGGAGAACGCTAGGATTGTCATTTTAAAAACTTGTGTGTTTATTGTGTTTTTATATACTCACTCCCCCTTCCTGGGCACTTGCTCTTTCGCTCTCCATACTCTGGGCATCCCGACGCAGCGGATAGTATCACTGCAGCGGCCCACAACATTCTTGCCGCCATTCCCCAGAGGCCACTGGCCACGCCCACCACCAATAGGCCACGCCCCTTCCGTTTCCCTCTCAATAAACAATGTGTTTCCCTCGTACGCGCAGCCGAAGGCGCACCAAAGGCAAGCCCGTCTGCGCCCTTCTGTGCCCGTCCGTGACCGACCGGGGCAAGGGGCACACCACTATGCACAATTTTTAACATATACTCCCGAACAACTGTGCTCCCTCAATAAAAATTGGCCACTGAACTCTGCAACATTGTCTTATGTTCAAGACCTTGGCATTGCCTCGCCTAAGTCTATCACACCTGTCCCCCCCTCCCCACTGTTGCCCTCCTTCTGAACACGAGGTCAGCCGTCAAGCACCAGACCGAAATATTTGATCTTTTAGATTCCAACTCCCCAGACCTATTGTTTTTAACCGAAACATGGTATAGGTCTGACTCCCTACCGAGCGTCCTGGCGGCCCTCCTGCCCCACTACTCTATGCTCCGTGCAGATCGATCGGAGGAGAGAGCAGGCGGCGGGGTAGCCTTGATTGCCCGCAAGGGACTCCATTTTCAGACACTCGCATCGCCCACGATACCAGCAGCCGATTGCCTCGTAGTACGCTCTACTTCTTTCAAGATCCCAATTACCTGTGTATTAACATATCGGCCACCCCAGCCATCCCCCGGTTTTCTCTCTGCCATCCAGGACTTATTGGCCACCTTAGTAGTCAATAGTGCCTCTGTTCTTGTTCTGGAAGACTTTAATTTCTGGCCTACTGACCCCGCTGAGGATACCAAATCCAAAGTTTTTACTCAACTGCTTCTCAGCCTCAACTTCACCCAGCACGTTCACGGTCCTACCCATATCCGGGGCCACATCCTTGATCAGGTATGGACATTAAACATCACGACTTCGGTTCCAACTATTTTGCCCTGTCCATGGTCTGATCACTCCGTGCTCGCTTTTTCCGTGGATTCGAGCCAAAAAACAGCACCTTCCTCCCCTAAAAACACCTGGGCAAGGAATTGGAATCGAGTCGACATTCCATCTTTGCGCAACTCGTTAGCTGCCACCTGCCCGGATCTATCGGGCTCGGCTCCACACTCCCAGGCTACCATCCTAGATCGCTGGCTTACCAAAGCCTGCGACCTAGTAGCCCCTCTGAAGCAGATTACCATCAACCGCACCCACAATGCCAACAAGTGGTTTAGCCCTGGCCTTAAAGCCAAGAAACTGGAGTTACGGCAGGCTGAACGAGCTTGGAGAAGAGCATATTGCCCGACCCGGAGACAATACTATATTACTATACTTAGCGAATATAAACAAGCCATCCTGGCAGCTAAGACAGAATATTTTTGGGGGCGTATTCTAGCTGCAGAAAGCCAGCTGCGTGAGATCTTTGCCACCGTCCACGAGCTGGCATCATCGGACAGAACTCTGCCCAAGATCCCCCCCTCTCAGGCCCTATGCGACTCGCTTAACGAGTTTTTCATTGATAAAATAGCTTGTATTAAAGCCAACATTCCCTCCCCTTCGCCTACTTTCACCTACCCCCAACCACCTGGTAATAGTTTGTCCCTTACCTCCATTCCCACACTTACTAGAGAATCCCTGTCCCTCTTACTTAGGCTTGTCAAGTCGGGCTCTCCAACTGACATCTGCCCGGCACGCATTCTCCGTCAGATCTTTGTTGAATGCCCATCCCCTGCCCTTACCCTCCTCAATGATTGCCTTACGCATGGCTTCGTCCCTGCCTCTTTCAAGACTGCTATAATCCTCCCTATACTAAAAAAAAACGGGGGCGGACCCTCCCTCCCCGGCAAACTATCGCCCTATATCCCTTCTCCCTTATCTGGGAAAGGTAGCTGAGTCCCATGTCACCCAGGCGCTCAGCGCCTTCATAGAGGACAGTAACTACCTTGCACCCTGCCAGGCAGGCTTTCGTCCCCGCCACTCTACTGAGAAGGTGGTCATTTCGGTCATGGACCAACTCAGGGAGGGGCTTGATACCAACACCCCTCAGGCCCTGGTCCTCCTGGATTTGTCCGCCGCTTTTGACACGGTGGACCACTCCATCCTCTTGTCCCGTGTCAAGGTGGCGGGCATAGGGGGACAAGTATTGGCCTGGATAGGCTCCTTCCTGGTTGACCGCACCCAGGCTGTCCACCTGGCCAAATTTTCTGCCCAGCCTCGCAGGGTGCAATACGGCATCCATCAGGGCTCGTCTCTTTCTTCCCTTTTATTTAACCTTTACATTTTCCCTCTTATGTTTGCATTGCGACAAATGGAGGTCACAGTTTACAACGATGACCTCCAACTTATTTTTCATTTCTCCTCCCCCTCATTAGGTATCACTGCCTTCCAGTCTGTCATGCTGTTTATCCGGGATTGGATGAATGCGAACCACCTTAAACTCAACCCGGATAAAACAGAGCTGATTCTGACTGGTGGCAGTGGTAACCCTTGGTCTCCCTCATTTTGGCCCCCCTCTCTTGGTCCACCTCCCACTCCCTCTCATTCAGTTAAGACCCTCGGTATCACACTCAATCATCATTTGACACTTCACTCCCACATTAGTTCTGTTGTTTCTTCCTGTTTCTTTACCCTGCATATTATTAGGAAAGTATCCCGGTTTTTCTCTCCCTCTGCACTCAAACTTATTGTAATGGTCATGGTCTTATCTAAGATCGACTATGGGAACAATATTTATAATGGTGCTCCCGCCTATGCTCTTCAACGCCTTCAGCTGGTGCAGAACCAGGCAGCCCGCCTGGTACATGGCCTATCTAAATTTCACCACTCCTCACCCCTCCTCATTGCTCTTCATTGGCTTCCCATCAAACAACGGGCCCTTTTCAAACTTGGTTGCCTTACTTTTCAAGCTCGGGCGGGCACGGCTCCTGCTTTTATCAACTCTGCCATTACCAACTACTGCCCTTCTAGAGATCTACGCTCATCCACTAAATCCCTATTAGTCATTCCCCACTTCAAGAAACAAAGATCGGGAGGCCAGAAATTGTCGGTCCTTGCACCCACCTTCTGGAACACTCTCCTGTCCCCTATCAGATTCTCCCCCTCCTATATGGAGTTCCGTAGGGCCCTTAAGACTTTTTTGTTCCAGCAAGCCTTTAGACTATAGTCCTCTGTGTTCTCCCTTGCCCAGGAATCCCTCTAGCGCCAAGAAACTGCATAGTGAACGTGCGCTCTATAAATCTTTAAAAATTCTAAATTCAAATTCAACGGAACGAGATACCAGAAGCACCACGGCCAACAAGAAAGCAGAGAAACCGAAGAAGAAATGAGTCTTGTAGTTAACATATCATCTCACGTGCTTACAGAAGAAAACTTGGTCTTACAAAAAGGTACATTGTTTGTCCCTACCAGCCATACTAATGAGCTTGAATTGGAAATAAGCTTATTTAAATTCATGCGTAACTACGCCTCAGGCACTATTTTGAAAACATCATTCCAGACACAGAGAGTGGTCAAGTGGATCAGCTCAAAGGCTTACGTACTAAGAGTAATTTCATTGCACCCGTCAGTCATGTGTCATTTGACATTTTTGAGAATCTCGTTAGAAGCGATATCTCAAGTTTCAACTATAAACGCAATAGAAGACACACCAACATGACCAATAAGGAATACTCTACGTTGAACAATCTAGCTAAGAATGCAGGAATTACATATCAATCCGCTGACAAAGGTGGAGCACTAGTCCTGATGCACACTGAATTTTATCGCAAACAAGTTAATGAACATCTTTCTGATGAAAACACATACAGTGCAATTGAATACAATCCCACTAAACAGTTCAGTGAAGTTCTACTCAACATTCTATCTACAGCTTATGACAATGGTGCCATCAATCAAAAAACTGTCAAATTCTTGACTCCTCGACATCCTAGAACACCCAGCATGTATATGCTGCCTAAAATGCACAAGAGTTTGACACACCCTCCCTTCAGGCCCATCGTCTCAACCCGTGGAAGCATTCACCAAACTGTGGGTAAGCTAATAGACAAATATCTCCAACCTTTTGTTTAACAGTCACGTACCTATGTCAAGGACACAACAGATTTTCTCCATCTCATCAGCAATGCATTTTTCGAACAGAATGAACAAATCTGGTTATGTTCTATTTACGTTAAATCACTCTATACCAGCATACCACATGATCTGGGCATGGAAGCCAATGAGAACATTCTACTGCAATCTGATTTGGATACTGATTTTCAATTTTTTTTGATGCAACTGGTACATTTTACACTGTATCAGAGTTATTTCCAATGGGAGGGCCAGCACTACGTACAGTTGTCCGGGACTTCCATGGGCAATTGTGCCGCGCCGGTCTATGCCAACATTTTTATGAAATATTTTGAGGAGAACAATATCTTAAACCTTAACACTTGGATGACACATGCCATGATTTTCCTGAGATACATTGATGACATCTTCGTCCTATGGCGAGGAGACCATGAATCTTCGAATACAGCACTGATGAAACTAAATACCATCAATGATCGCATCCAGTTCACCCATGAGTTTAATCAAGAGTCCATCACTTTTTTGGACGTAAAAATTACCCGCGTCAAGGATGACTTAGAAACTGATCTGTACAGGAAAACTACCGACAAGAATAATACCCTACATTATCGATCATTTCATCAAACAGCCCTTAAAAATCATTTACCGTTTTCTCAGCTTCTCCGGGTGAAACGGATTGTATCTGATACCAATAAGTTTGAGGAACAAGCCACTGCTATGATCAAATGATTTGAACAAAGAGGTTATCCACAAACAATTTTGACAAATGCCAAGGAACGCTGTGACAAACTGAATCGTGAAGAACTATTGGCATTAAGCCTAAGGACACCACCAAAAGACCTGTGGTCGTGTCCAAATACTCAGTCACCTCAAAGGCATACAGGGCATCCATACTTAGACATTGGTCTATCATTGGTACTGAACCTGACTTCAACCAGATTTTTCAAGGACCTCCTTTATTTGCCTATAGAAGAGGTCATAATCTCAAGGAAATAATCATCAAACCCACACACGAAACTCCTACCACTTATAAAGGTAATCAACCATGTTTGAACTGCAAGAACTGTAATAATCTCATCAAAGGTTCGGTCATGAAACATCCCATGAAAGGCACAAACATCTACCTTAAACTTAATGCCACCTGCGTTACTGAAAATGTGGTGTATATTGTCAAATGTCCTTGCGGATTGGTTTATACTGGGAAGACCTCACGCAAACTCAAAACACGAATCAATGAACACAAAATTAACATCAGGACTGTTAATTTGAGATCCACTTTAGCAGCTCACTTCAAGGAATATAGACACAACGTCAGTCAACTACGATTTGCTGCTGTCGAAGTAGTGTCAAAGCGTGATGACAGAGACAATAACAATTTTTTTCTACAACGAGAAAATCATTGGATCAAATACTTGCAATCTTCCAAACCTCTTGGTCTGAATGACCGGATGGAATGTTTGTGCTATTTGTAATACAGTGGTTTAAATGTTCACTTCTTTGCTCTGCATCTTGACCCTCACCCTTTATTTTTCACCACTCTTCATTTACTTTTTATTCTTTGTTTCCGTCTTTTTTGCTATCATACAATTTCTTTCCTTTTCACATTATATCTATCACCATTTATCTTTTTCTATTATAACTTTTTACTGTGCTTCACCTGCTTTTCGTTACTTTCATTGAAAACCTTTGCAAGATGGCCACCATGAGTATCGTCCTCTTTCTATGTTGATACTTCGTATTTGGATATTAATATCCGCCACTTCCGGCACAAACTAACACACTGCGGCGTGACATTGGACGCATGGTTTTGAAACACAGCATTTTGCTGTTTACTAGTAAGTCAGTTTCCTACAGCAGGAAACGCTTTTGCACTTCACCATCTTTCATTCTAACTAATTCGGGGTATTGACTTTTCTCTTTAACCGGTTTGCACTCGACCACACGGCGCATCTCGCTGTCGGTCCATGTTTACTCATATCACAGAATTTGGTACACGCGTCAGCACGGTTCTTTACCTGCACTACGAAGTCTACTATACAATTTTTAACTCACATATTTTCTCTATACTGATTTCAATTAATTTTCAACGTTTATTTTAATACTTCACTCACTAATCTATGTGCGTTTCTGTCACTTTTTTTGGTCACCTTTTTCTAATCTCTCGAGTACGCTTTTTTACTGTTAACCAGTATGATTCGCATGAGCATGATTCACGGTTGATATTTTTGTTGAGATCTACACTGGCAGGATCCAGCATATATTTCTGTTTACATTTTTTTCAGACTGCCCCTTATGAAGGACTTTACCAGTCCGAAATGCATTGGGTGATGAACTCACAGTGACGCTTATGCATACGTTATGGGAATGTTAATTATGTCAACAAATAGAAAAGGGAGTTAGAGGATTGTTAGCTAGGCTCGCCCTCCAGAAATTAAGTCAAACAAAAAGGTCTCTGTTTCCAGATACCTAAGAGCCTTGCTCAAAAGCGCAGTCAGCACACACTGGGGTTGACTGTGAGAAATATGTTAATGTGTATAAAAAAGGAAGGATTGCTCCTTTTTTAGGTGTCCCCTCACTCACCGGGGTTGCCCCACGGTGACATGCTTCATCATTGGGGCCATCCCAGTCCTCTACGGGCTGGGGCGTGCTACGACTTGCGAAGTTACGTAGGAGCACTTTTAAGGACTATGTGTGGTGCATGTGTAATTGTGGGGAGTGGACTATGTGGTGTAGGTTAAAAATACCTGCCCACTAGGTTTTCAATAAACTTTATTCTGGCCTCTAGGTGGTTATATTAAAAACGGGGTGGGGAGATAGGCTGCCCTAAACTTAATGTGTCCAGATGTACCTATCAACTCCTATAGTCGACATGTTTCGTGCGTACCCCAAGCACTTCTTCGGGACTACACAGGGACCAGCCCTGTGTTCGCCACTCCTTAACTCTTCAATGAGATATTATAGAAATTAACTCTTAACTGCAGCAAACTCTATTAAGTGCATGCAACAATACCTACGTATTTTGTTCCAATAAACACGTGGTACCTGAAAGATAAAAAACAACTTAAAAAGTCACGGGGTGAATACCCCCATATCTTATCACACATAGTTTGCAGGCAGAAAATGTGATGATTTTCTGTGATCTAGATGTGGACATGTTGACCGTGGTTGTTTTCATGCACAAAAACGTGATTCATTTTGTGCATTGTAACGTGATTAAAAACACACCTCTCTCAGTGACACACCCAAGCATTCATCTGTCATACACACTCATACATACTTTTCAAGAGACCTAACTGGGCCCCATGGAGTCGGAGGGGTATCGATATCCTAGCAACTCTGGTGAGAGGAAAAGACGGAGTTTGTAAATAACCAGAAATGCGGGCCGGTTGGCGATGTTAAACTGACCCATTGGCGGTCCTCATTGCCCTGTTCTTACTTACTTGTGCACCGGATACCTCCTGTATTTAGGCACCTACTTGTGTCCCTCCGGTCCGGATGTTATCGGACTGAGGGTTTCGGTGTTGTTTTTAAGGAAGTACCGTTCGCGGTTTGTTTACGCTACGCTAACGTGGGAACGCCCTTACGTGAACTAGAGCGTGACGTTCTCTCCCCTGATACCGGCGGCAGCCATCTTTGGTGTACCGATTTCGTTTTCTTATTAGGGAAACGTTCTAAATTGGAACATTACGAACATCATTATACCTAAAATATAATTTAGGGTATTGTATGGGGTATTTTGCATATTACCAAACTAAATGCTGGCCTGGTAATTTTAAGCGCATCAACTACTTTTCAGCTCGAAAAACTGTGGGAAAAGGATTTTTTATTTTTATTTTCTTTTATTTTTTATTTGTTGGCACATCAAGTTAACCAGTTATGCCCTATTGGTTATTTATAGTCTCTCACATCAATGATATAATTTACTCGGGATGGCAGAATGGGTCAAGTCAACACCATCATGGTTCATGAACAGTTCAGGTCAATGGTGATATTTACATATAAGATGCTTAATGAGTCGTTTTTGTTATGGGTCAGTTCTCATATTTGCAAACCTTTCTCATTTAGGTAAACTGTCCCCATGGGATATCGTCATTTAATCCCACAACGTGCGAGCGGAGTCTGAACACCCAACGCTGTTCTTTTTCAAGTAGTTTCTTTTCCATGTCAGCATGGGGCTGTTGGATTTCCAGGACTACCCAACGCATGTCATTGGGTGTGTGTGCCTTTTCCAGAAAGTGTGTGGCCATTTTTGTATTTGAGTGTTTGCATCTAAAGTTACTTCGATGTTCTACCATTCTCGTGTTTACCTTTCTGGTTGTCATTCCTATGTAGTGCAAATTGCACACACATGTGATCATGTATACGACCCCTGATGTATTACAATTTGAAAAGTTTTTCAGATCCCACACGAGGCCTGTGTTACATGTCACCTGTTTGGTAGTTTCGGTTAGGTGGCATACACTGCAATTAGAACATGGGTGGTGACCCACTGGCAATGGATGTAAACGTCGGATAGGGCCTTCCATATTCCTTGGACGTGTGTGTACCACTAGATCCTTTAGGTTTTTCCCTTTCCGATGACTGAACATTGGTTGGGTGATGTTCAAACCTCCACTATTCAGTGTTTTCCAATGTTTTTTCACAATTTTTGTTACCTGCTGTGAAGCTACCGTATAGGTAGTGATACAGATGGGTCTTCTTTCAGAGGTATCTGTTGGTGGTTCCTTATGTTTTGATTCCAGCAGTGCATCCCTGTTATTATTGGATGCTCTTTTCTTTGCTTTCTGGACAATCTTTTTGGGATACTGTCTTTGGTGTAGTTTTTCACAAAGCTCTTTGGCTTGCACTTCGTAGTCACATTTCTCAGAACAGTTCCTCCTTAGCCGTAGAAACTGTCCAAAGGGCAGATTTTCCCGAAGTTGACGTGGGTGAAAGCTCTCAAAGCTTAGTAGGCAATTCCTTGATGTCGGTTTAAAATGTGTTGTGGTTGTCAGTATCCCTCTTTCAGCCTTAATGTTTAGATCCAGAAAGACTAGTTGCTCACGACTCATTGTTGAGGTGAACTTTAGAAAAGGGTCCTGTAGGTTCAGCCAAACTAGGAAAGCATTTGCCTCCTGCTCATTCCCATTCCAGATGAGGATGACGTCATCAATATAACGTCTCCACATCTGGATCTTGGTGGAGTAGGGGTTGTCTGTACTCAAGATTTTCTTTTTCTCTAGCCAGTGCACGTACAATCCCGCCACGCTCGGCGCGAAAGTGCTTCCCATGCTGGTTCCATGGGTCTGTTTATATATTGTTTGTTGGAAGAGGAAGAAATTCTCGATTAGCGCCAGGCGACAACATTCTAACACTACATGCCTTGGTGTTTTGTAATCCCATTCGTTCTCAAATAGGATGTCCTCCAGAATTTGTAGTGTCTCTCTGTGGGGCAGACTTGTATAGAGGCTCTCCACGTCGAGACCGATTAATATCTGCATGGAGGGGTCAAAAGTAAGGTCCTTTATGAGGCACAACACTGACTTCGTGTCCTGTAGGTATGTCTCTGTTTTTTGTACTAGTGGTCTCAAGAATGCATCTGCAAACTTGGACAGGGGCTCTAGTATTGATCCGATCCCTGAAACGATTGGTCTCCCGGGTGGTTTCTCCAGTCTTTTGTGGATCTTTGGGATCGTATAAAAATACAGAGTCCTTGGGTGTTTATTATCCAGAAAGTCTGCTTCCTTTTTGGTTAGCCAGTCATTTACCAGACATTCTTCCCCCATCCCTGCAATCTCAATTCTCAGGCGTTCTGTCGGGCCCGCCCTCAGAACCTCATAATTCCTTTGGTCAGCTAGTAATCTCAGACATTCATTCTCATAATCTGTTGAATTCTGTATCACAATAGCCCCGCCCTTATCGGCTGGCTTTATTGTAATG
Source organism: Lissotriton vulgaris (assembly GCF_964263255.1). Classification (NCBI taxonomy): domain Eukaryota; kingdom Metazoa; phylum Chordata; class Amphibia; order Caudata; family Salamandridae; genus Lissotriton; species Lissotriton vulgaris. Next base: position 1,757,182,996 of record NC_141689.1, on the reverse strand, counting down.
CTTGTGTCATTAGCTAGTTCATAGATGGCTTCTTTTTCAACTTTACTGGTGTTATGAAATGTCTTTAGTGACCCGGTGTCCAAGTCCATCACATCCTTCTTGGTGTTGTTACCGGTCCTTGGCCCGGACCGGTAACAACACCATCAACCAGCAACATCTGAGCCTAGTGGTGAACCTCTCTGATAAAGTTTTGACACCCGTTCAAAATAGGGTGTTGGAAAAAGGCCTAGGATTTGTCCCAACCACAACTTTGGATAAATTTAAGTTGTACTGTGAGCTGAAGGAATTTGTTCGCAGTATAAAACTACAGGTTTATTTTAAAGATAAACCGCAACCAGTGGGAACTGTGAGTGACACAGGACTGAAGAAAAAATCCTCATTCACCCCCCCTACCAACAGTTTACCAGTGGAACTACTGGCATTTGAAAAGGCAATCCTGAAGGATGTGATGGACTTGGACACCGGGTCACTAAAGACATTTCATAACACCAGTAAAGTTGAAAAAGAAGCCAACTATGAACTAGCTAATGACACCAGGTGTTTATTGGAACAAAATACGTAGGTATTGTTGCATGCACTTAATAGAGTTTGCTGCAGTTAAGAGTTAATTTCTATAATATCTCATTGAAGAGTTAAGAAGTGGCGAACACAGGGCTGGTCCCTGTGTAGTCCCGAAAATGTGCTTGGGGTACGCACGAAACATGTCGACTATAGGAGTTGATAGGTACATCTGGACACATTAAGTTTAGGGCAGCCTATCTCCCCACCCCGTTTTTAATATTACCACCTAGAGGCCAGAATAAAGTTTATTGAAAACCTACTGGGCAGGTATTTTTAACCTACACCACATAGTCCACTCCCCACAATTACACACGCACCACACATAGGGGGTCATTAGGATCGCGGACGGACTTGAGTCCGTCCGCGACCCCAGAGCATGAGGGAACGTCCGCATGGGCTGCGGCGTTCCCTCTGTGCAGATTAGGATGTGACCGCAAGGGTTGCGGTCACATCCTCTATTTTTAACATTGCTGCGGGTGGAGCTTCAAGCTGCACCCGCAGCAATGTTAAAAATGCATGCACAGCATTTGCGTGCACAAAGCGGCAGGCACCGCGCGGTGCCTGCTGCATTGTGCACGCAAATGCAGGGGGGTACCATAGGTACCCCCCATGTGCACCCCCACCCCCCACTACACCTAGGGGGCCCGCAATGGGCCCCTGCAGTGCAGTTACACATGCTTTTCCTCGACGGAAAAGCCGCCGCGGAAAAGCATGTTCCCAAGCACATCCTAATCTGGCTGACGGTGTCTAAGAGACACCTTCACCATTTTAGTGCTTTTCCGCCGCGGTTGTAAGCCAGCCGCGGCGGAAAAGCTGCGGACCTAAACCATGACCCACCAGCCATCCTAATGTGGCGGTGGGTCCTGGTGGGTCCGCAGAGGATTTTCCGCATCCTCCGGGCCGGCGGTGGCTTCCGCCGGCCCGGAGGATGCGGAAAATCCTCCATCCTAATGACCCCCATAGTCCTTAAAAGTGCTCCTACGTAACTTCGCAAGTCGTAGCACGCCCCAGCCCGTAGAGGACTGGGATGGCCCCAATGATGAAGCATGTCACCGTGGGGCAACCCCGGTGAGTGAGGGGACACCTAAAAAAGGAGCAATCCTTCCTTTTTTATACACATTAACATATTTCTCACAGTCAACCCCAGTGTGTGCTGACTGCGCTTTTGAGCAAGGCTCTTAGGTATCTGGAAACAGAGACCTTTTTGTTTGACTTAATGTTAATTATGTCACATTGATTATCATCGAATGAACATTGAATAACTTCATGTGGAGAAACATGGAATAAAATTCATGATGATGGAATTAATTTCCCTGTGAACTTAATTGATTGAAATTTTTACAGAACCTCAGGAGATACGTTCACATTGGTTGTGCTCAGGGAGTCAACACGTACCCTAAGTGTCGCTGACTGTATTCTGATTTCCACACCCTTGTCGGGGAGTGATATCCCTGGTGCACACCACAACTTGTTCACGTTATCAACAGCGGAGTGCGTAACCTCTAACTATTTTTTGCTATCTTGAAAGTCCCACAAATAGTGGGTTCTGGGTAGCTGGGTGACATACACCCCTCAGACTCAGTCACCTCATGGGCAGATTAGTCATGGGACTAGTATACCATTGGCTACTAGCCCGTACACCTTCAAACACCCACTAAATACAGTATCTAAGGTGCACCCTTGAGACTAGAACTCAGATCTGCTCAGAAGAAGAAGACGACAAAGAAGAGACCTGTGTCATCACAATGCAGAACTTCACAAAGAAGAGGTGCAAAGTACTGCACCTGTGGAAGTTCCCTACACCCACTGGAATATGCCTCGCTCACGACCAAAGACCGGTTTCAAAAGGATGGTGAACGCTTCTGCAACCCCAAGACCTCACCAGGACTCCCTAGGACTAGAGGTACTAGTCCTCTGTAGTCGGGAGGCACAAACTGCACTTCCAAGTTCCAATGAAGGACTGTCTGTCTGGCTCCGTTGAGGATCCGCCCCAAAAAAACTGGCAGGTGCATTCTGGGAAGTGTAGTCCTTAACCTCAGCAAATCTCAGCCTCCTACAGTGTTCTCAAGATGCTGCTTTTGGTTTGCCCAAGGTTTTTTGGTGATATTAATTACAACTGACTACTCTACTCTGTTTTCCAAAAAGAAAAGAAAATTCGTGTTCCATCAACTCTCTCCTTCTGGGGCGCAGTTGTCAAATACCTGCAAGTCCCATTTTGCAAAGAACTGCTTTTTAGCACCTACGTCTCCCATTCAGCATGATGAATATCAAAGTCACCTCTGCACCCGGACTACCTGGGCAAGGAAAACGTTTTCTGAGTGTCTACGCTTGGCCTGTGGACCCACAGGACCTTAACTCAAACTGGGTTCTGTGATACTCACCCTGCAAGTGACCCAGTGTCACCTTGTATTTTTTGCATTGACTGCAATGATAAAGTTTGACAGCTCTGCAAATTATTGATTTTATTACCACTGTCAGTTCTATAACATAACTCTGGTTCTACAAAATGTCCATACTTCATTCTGGTTTCTAAAGTTATATAAAAATAAGCTCTTCTTTTATAAATTGGATTCAGATTTCTTTTTAGTCATGTCAATTACTTATCATCAATGTTGGTACTGTAAAATGCTTTACTCATGTTCCTCTAGGTAAGCCTGTCTGCTCTTTGCCACTCTACCAGGACTGAGATAAGGATTACTGGTATGAACCCAAGGTTAACTTTTGGATATCGTGTTAATGTTGCATGGTAAGGCCTTCCAGCCATCACACAAATTATTGGCACCTCAAAACAATTTGCCATTATTTCGCACAGCTCAGTGCACAAGGAATTTGCTGCTCTGTATTGCACAAAAGAGACGGAGCAGAAATGCTGCATGTTTACAAAGATATGGAGCTGTTCTGCTCCCTCCTTGCGCTGGAGTTCTGTGTGCTGCCTAGCTCCAACGCAGGCACTCTTGCATCATAGTGCGACAGTGCCTGCATAATGGGAAGGATTATTTTTGTTCAGGAAAAAGCATCTTGCTACACAAAAAAATTCTTTGAGGCATATTCCTCTTTCACATGTAAAGAATAAGTAATGAGGAGAAATAAAGATATTTCTCCGTGTTATGCCTCTATCAGGAAGTGATCCATTTTGATGCAAAGCCAGGTTCACCATTCTTTATAAATCTGGGTTTTCCTCAAAATACATGGATGGGTGCATTGGAACGCCAATGTCCACCCATGCAGTGGCGGCTGCTCCATTAGGGCGTTGGAGGCCCGCCCCTCTGCTTTCTTGCAGTGCCAGAAGCAGAAAATATAATGGTATTGTAAATTCCATTTTATTTCCTGCTTCTCGTGCTGCGAGAAAGCAGACTGCACTCGGTATGCCTGGCTGGGGGCAGGCAGGAGAGAATGCCTGGTGGGGGCAGGCGGGTGGGCGTGTCAGGGAGGAGTGGCTTGCACCACTGAGTGCACTGACTGCTTGGTCGGCCCTGGGACCGACTAAGCAGTCATGCGCACTCTACATTTTCTCTATGTAGGCTACATAGCCTACATGGAGAAAATGGCGTCCCTACTGGTGCCCGGCTGGGCGCCCCCCCCGGGACTCAGCGCCATTCACAATGCTGCCATTGCAGCATTGTGATTAGCTCACAGTAGGGGAGGAAGCTGCAGCATGCCTGTTCCTGAACTTCCTGTTCAGAAGGCGCGAGCGGACCCCGGCCCAGGAGCAGAGGCAGAGGCGCGATGTGACGTGTACCTGACAGGTACGTTTTCTTTTTATTTTAATACCACCCTCCCCCGCCCGACTGCTTACACCAGACTCACCTGCGTGCAGAGCTGCTCCTGCGTTACACTGCTCTTGGACATTTGAGTGTTGTGGTTGCATGCGTGATTAACAGCCTATCACCTCTCTGCACTGCTGCTCCAGCGCCGTACTACTCACTGGAGCATAGTGTTGTGGACGTTACACACGTGTGTTCCAGTGTTATACAACTCACAGACGTTTATAATGTTGGGATAACATGCGCAAGCCCCTAAAACAACCTGTCAACGGGCTTGCCGCTTTTGTGCATGGTTTTACAGATTCATTGGCAAGCTGGGCACTTGCTCTGCTGGAATCACACACACTTGTGTCTACAATTTCATCACTTATGTGTACATTGAGTTCAGTGATTAATGGTGCACAATGCACAGGAGCCTGGACTTCAGGGATCCTCTCTTATGTATAGAGCACAAGTCTGGTGTTACACGGTGCACTGGGTCGTGGACTAGAGCCTGGCTGCCGTGGTTTGGCACCCGTGTGAAACACTTCTTCAGAGAGTATGGGTCACGCAGCGCACACACGCGTACACTGCTAAACTCGCATATACTACACCTGCCTGCTGTGGTGGGTCAGGCCCGGTGCACAGGTGAGCTCACAAGCTGGGGCAACTCACAGACCCCCTCTGTTGCCTCGTCACGTTTTCACACCGGTTTCACCGAGAGCCAGTGTTACACTGTACACAGGATCGGCCTCAGGTGGGGGGAGGTCACACACAGGACACTATGGATAACGTGTAACCAGCCCTCTCTCAGAGATTTGTGGTTAAATTGAGTAGGAATGCTGAGGTCACACAGCGGTCCCTGCCACTAGTTATCCCTTCTAAGAGCCCCGGCGATGTGTATGGTTTCTCACTGCAGCACCCATGTCTGCCATGTGTGCCTGCACTCGAAGCAGTGCGGTCAGTCACCCTGTGCACAGGACAGGTGAAGACACTTGTGCCCTGTGCCTCACCTACACAGAGCTCCGCCACAGCTACACGCCTGTCACTCCTGCAGCCGTGATGCGCCCGAGCCCGCACCACCTCCCCGGGTGGAAGTGGCACTTCAGAGACAAGCCTCTGTCCGGGCTAGGCTCCTATTGGACAGCGGTTATGAAGGGGTGAGCAACCCAATATACCATTGCAAGCTTGGGCAATTAACACGTTTAAGAAAAGGGTTGAGCAAGGGATTTATTTTGCTAAGAGTTCTTAGTTACAGCACAGGATGGACTACTAATTTGGTGCCCTCGCTACTAGTAATTAGTGGCTGAATACAGTTTCACACATCTGTAGTGTTACCACACTAACACATTAGAGAGGTGAAAGAAAAACAATAACCAGGTTTTTAGTATCAAAAGATTGTTATTTTCTTTGTAACAGGGAAATTAAATCAACAATACAAGTAGGGTACAGAAAAAATGCATTTGGGATATACAAGGGAGCCTCTTGTATGTTCCTAATATATATCTCAAAATAAGTCTACATTGCTCAAAGATAACACAATGATTTCAAATCAGAAATAAATGAAAATCAAAAGTGAATGATTAATAACAAGAATTAATTGTTATTAATCATTCACTTTTGATTTTCATTTATTTCTGATTTTAAATCATTGTGTTATCTTTAAGCAATGTAGACTTATTTTGAGATATATATTAGGAACATACAAGAGGCTCCCTTGTATATCCCAAATGCATTTTTTCTGTACCCTACTTGTATTGTTGATTTAATTTCCCTGTTACAAAGAAAATAACAATCTTTTGATACTAAAAACCTGGTTATTGTTTTTCTTTCACCTCTCTAATGTGTTAGTGTGGTAACACTACAGATGTGTGAAACTGTATTCAGCCACTAATGTCTAGTAGCGAGGGCACCTAATTAGTAGTCCCTCCTGTGCTGTAACTAAGAACTCTTAGCAAAATAAATCCCTTGCTCGCCCCTTTTCTTAAACGTCCAATTGGACAGCGGCGCCTCCACCGCCGTGGCCCCAGTGTCTTAAAGTTTTATGTAGGGCAGTTTCCAACCGCCCGTAGGATAGACGGGGCGCCGTCGCACCCCAGGGTCCACCGCACAGACTTCCTGGGGATATTAGGCCTCAGCACCCTTTGTGCTCCTGAAGAGGGTACCCCTGAGTACCTTTCGGCCTCTGGATTGCCCTGTAACTCCGCCTGCAACACAAATAAAAAGTATTAAAACCTATCTCCCCCCCACCCTGAAGACGCCGGGTAAGCAGTAGGGAGGGAAACAGCGTCAGGGTGAGGGGACAAAGAGGCCGCTAGGTGGGCGGGGGAGGAATATATACCTCTCCCCGCCCACCACCATGGCCGGAAGTGATGGTGACGTTCAGGACCCTGTTAGGGTCGTGGAAACACTGGGCTGCCCTGTGTGCCATCTTGTGGCACTAGGGTGCTGCTCTCTTAGGAGTGTCCCCTACGGGGACGTGTCGGTCGGCCCACATAGTGCCAATATCGGCCCACTCACCAGCCCTCCCGCAGCAACATGCATGTATCATAAATATTCAGACAAGACAACTTTTTGTTGGGAAAAGATAGCTGCAGGTTTATTAGCATACCAAATGTCAACAAGGTGGGTTATCTTACAGACGATCCAAAGGCAAGCCGCCCCTCGCGACCTACCACCTGATGGGCCAACTTGCATCGTGGCCTTAGCCAATCGGTGCTTAGCGGTTGTGGGACAGGGCTGTGGCAGAGTTACAGGGCGATCTAGAGGCGGAAAGGTACTCAGGGGTACCCTCTTCAGGAGCACAAAGGGTGCTGAGGCCTAATATCCCCAGGAAGTCTGTGCGGTGGACCCTGGGGTGCGACGGCGCCCCGTCTATCCTACGGGTGATTGGAAACCTGAACAACCTGGGGTCGCTTGAACGCTCCGCCCCTCGTAGGAGGGGGGCGTAAGCAAGAGGGTGGACCGATGGTTCACCGGAAGTGGGAGTGGCTGAACATAGACATGATAGGTGCAAGGACATTTTGTGCCCATACAAAAAAACATTTTACTACTGAAGCGCCTCCCTTCCACTTAGTAGGCGATTTTCAGACCTTTTCTTGCAATCTGGCACTCTTAATCATGACCATTTCTGTGCACATTTTCCCTCTAACTTACAGTCAAAAGATTTTTGAGAGAGTGCTGCATGTCAGATTGAGCCAAATATTGTTTGAAAGTTGACAGCAAATGCGCATTATTGTCTTCACACGCTCTTTCAATGTATGCCCCTAGTAAGTCCACCAAGGTGCACATGTGGAAGACGGTCCTATAACTGGCGAGAAAATGCAATAGTGCCTGAAGCATGGGAGGTCATTCTCTTCTTTGTGTAAACTGTTATTGGTGTCTGTCTTGTTCCCCGCCCTTCCCTGCCTTCTCCTCTGCCTCCAATCTCTCGAGTTCACTCTTCATCCTCCTAAGCCCCCTCTCTCCCCCCGTTCTCTACACCACCTATGAGGCCAGTTCTCCTCCGCTCGCCGCCTTCTTTCCACCACACCTTATCTCTTTCTGCCACTTTGTCCGAGTTCCTCAAGATGCAGGAAAGTGAGGCTTGCTACAAGCACCTCCTTAATCCACCCTTTCTCTACCCCCTCCCATTGCACCCGCCTCCCCGTCATTCCTGAAAATTAAAAACTGTGTGTGAATGTTCTTCGCCTGCTTTTCTCGGATTTCTGAATGGGCCTTTTATTTGTTCACAGTCACACCCAGTGTCCTCGGGGGTGCCAGGTCAGGCCACCAAAACAGCGTTGGCACAGGATGTAAATGTCCGTGAACACCACAGTCTCACCAGCACTCAGGGGACAAGGTCTTCAGTGTTAATAAGGCAGGGAGGCCTGAGACGTGGTATGCAGGCCACAGACACCGAGCATGTCTGCCCAGCAGCAGCCCTAGCCAGGTCTGAGAGCAGGACGTGTTGAGGTGAATGGTGGTAGTGAAGCACGGAGAACATAAAAGGGCTTAGGGACTAGGGGTCTGCAATTGCTGAGGAGCTCTTTGGACATCCGCAGAGAAACACAGTAAATAAAGAGTCATAGTGGAGAGTAGAAATGCATGAACAGGCGGGGACATATTCTCCCTGAGATATGGGTTCCCAAGGCATGTATGCATATATGCTCCATGAGATAAATGCTTCCAGCTGTATGTGTTCTATGACCTGTGCTCCTTGATATATGTGCCCTATGACTAAGTACTCAAACAGCAGGCTCTGAATTCGGAGGGGATTTACCAGAAAGACAAGAAGAGGAGAAAGCCCATTTGGTGAGGTGTAGGGCAGTGGCTATGTATTTGCACTGTTCTTAGGGTGGTGACTGTTTTACAGGAGGTGTGTATCTCACAGGTAGTAACTATAAACTGGAAAGTGTTGCTTACCTCAGGGTGGGTGGACGTAAGATCCCAACACAGGTGTGATGGGTATAAGGAGATTACCAAACCGGAGGAAGGAGTCAGGACTTTCGACCGGAGATGGGTTTCCCGCATTTTTGTAATAAGAAGAGGAGTACGTCAGGGGTGTATTTTAGCCCCCTTTCTGTTTAATTTATACACTTATAATTTGGATAAAGTTTTAAGGGAGACAAGGTTTGACTACTCGCAGGTAGGCAGACGTAGTCTGCCTGTCTTATTATACGCAGATGACAGAGCCTTTTTATCTAGGACCGCTAGGGAGTTACAAACATTGCTTGACTCCTTCTCCTCTTTTATGGCAAATCTGGACTGTCTATAAACAACTCCAAATCTTATGTGATGCAGGTGGGACCTTGCCAGAGAAAGGCCTTTTCAATTTATGGTAGGATCTGCACTAGTTCCTCGCACTGATGCCTTCTCGTACCTGGGGGTCCTAATCGACGAGAAAATGAAATGGGGCCCATTAAAACAGAGGAAAAGGGGAGATCTAGTGTGTGCAAATACGGCTGTTTTAAACTTTGCATCTAAACTAGGTAGGAGACGGATTGCCCCACTTCTAAAGATATACCAGGCCAAGTGTGTTGCTAAAGTCACTTACGGCAGCGAAATATGGGGTTACGTCCCCATGAATGAGGTACAAGTAGCTGAGAACTCATTCTTGAGGCACCTGTTAGGTGTGGACCAGGGAACATCGAATATGGTGGTACATGAAAAACTGGTGGTGCCCTATCTCTGTGATTTATTGGCTTTACGCCCATTTTTATTTTGGCTAAAGATTTGGCTGAATGAATGATCAACCTTGAGTCGCTTGATCTTGAAGGAGTGTATGTCCCTTGATTATGCACATTATATTCCATGGCTCAGATATATCAAAAGCAGTTTTGAAAGCTTGGGAAGAGTTGAACTATTTGCAAACCCATAATTGGTGACTGAGAAGGATCAGGGAGGGTCAGGGAGTATTTTTGCAGCCTAAGGAAACTGTAGAGGGAAGAGTTGGAATTGAATAAACCCAGTGTCCGTAGATTTCTCATTTTGAAAACAACCCCTATTAATGAGCCTTGTCTCCTGTGACCTTTTAGCAACTTTGAACGTTTTGTATTGACTAGGTTCTGATTGGATCTGTTTCACTTCGTGTCGGCACTACCACGGGGGAGTAGTAGAGGTCAGATTTTAGAATCCTTTGGCTGCGCCAGTGAGTCTCCACAGGACATGCTTAATTTTTTAATATTTTGAATCCATTATACAACACCCTGAAAAACCTTTATTATTCCTACTTTAAGGAGGTTGAAATTCAAGCAGGTGCGCCCAGCATGTATTCACCTACATTTGTTGTATGGAAATTCTATTTTCTTTGTCCTCAATTTCCTGAAATCTGCAGTGAAGCTTAGAGCATGCCTCTAGTAAATGATTGTAGTTTTAAGGTATGTTTCTTTTACTCTAGCAATCCTGACGATTTATATAGTCTAGAGGAGGCCCTTGGAATGATCTTTTTAACTGTCTTTTCAGTTTAGGAACTAGGATATATGCACTTTATAATTTATTACCTGTACCGTATGAGATTTTTAGGGTAGCTCTGTCCCCTATGTGACATACGTATAAATATTTTATCCTTTTTATACCATGTATGGTTTTGTAGAGTACTTTTATGGTTTCATATGTGAAAACCGAATGCAGCTTATTTGCTTGGTTTGGTGTTTGACTGTGCAATGTCACTTTCACTAGTGTCACTGGGGGGGATCAAAAGGCCTGTGATGTCACTTCCTGACTTTTCACTGAGCGGTCAAATGGTGTGATGTCATTTCCACAACCCCTGGTATTTTGGTGAATGAACATCTTTGCCTGCAGAGTTCCTTTTGTAGCAATGGGAATGTACTGCACAAGGACAGCACACATGACCTATGTGATACGGCATGCCCGACCGTGCTGGGAGGACCATATCCTTCCCTCCTCCCCCTTTACCCTTTATTTTTATTTTTGATATGATGGCTGCAGGAACATATGCCTGGGAAAAAGTCAGCAAATGAGCTTAAGGCAGAAATATCATTCTTTTAAATCAATCTCGTTCAACTTTCACATTCCATCAACTGTGTTTTTGCTTGTGTGTACCTTGCTTCAGGATATTAGCATTTGACCTGCAAGTAGGCCTATCCTCTTGTCAAATATCTGTACCCCTTGATTGTTTTACATAAAAATAGTACTGAGACTTTAATCACCAGATCTTGGTGTAATTTGTCAAAGAAAGATGCATGCGATATAAAGAGAGTATCCATTCCTCACTTTTGAATCAGCAGCATACTTATGGATTTCTTTGATACTTGTGGAAACATTCCATGCACTGTGCTTTGATAGAGCCAATCTCTTCCAACATGTGGTACAGATTTCTTTAAATCTGCCAGAGTCTGATAACTTCAAGTTGTATTTTCGACATTCCATTCACAATATTTTTTTTAACGTGAGCTGCCAACAGAAATAACTTATCAGAGAAGCCTTATCTCGAGTATTTTTTGAAGTTGTATCCAATGCTCAGTGTCTTCCAAGGTCACGTTGTAAGACGAACCTTCAAAAATCGAACTATAATAGCAAAGTCTACATAAAATATAAATAATCAAATTGGAAACGCTGTAGAGAGCAGAAAAGCAAATATATACCTAACCATTTGTAAAGGGGTGTTATTCAAACTAATCAAATTAGCTTCCTGTACATTTTGGCCGCTCACCCATCATCTGGGTGACTGGAATTATGCGACAAGGAAGGTCCAAATTATCAGGCAGAAGTTGCTAAATTATGTGGCAAGAAAATATATGGCTTAATGTGGCACATTTGGAAGCAGCATTACTTTACTATTTTATCATTTTTACACCCTACCACTGTATGGCCAAATATTTTACCTCATTAATATCAGTTTTACACCCAAATATAGCAATAGAGCAAATTGCGTTACAAAAGATCTGCCACTGCGTGGTGCCAGTTTTAGTAACTTCTGATCCATTTGAGCCAGAAACTACATATTTTTGTTAAAATGCCAAAGTTTCGCAGAAGATGATAGATTAGATTATGCGGCAAGTGCAGAAAATCCATAAATGTGAGGAAAATGCCACTGCTGCATGATTGCACAATTCCAGTAGCCATGCCTATAGTATAGGAGAATGTCTTGGGCTGTGTTTATTTACAATATTTGTAACACTCATTAAAAAACGTGCTTTGAACTGAATTATTAAACTAAAAAAGAAGAAACGCTGTAAGTGGTCCAAACTTATCACCTCGCGAGGAACTATTATGAATCGAGAAAAACACTGTTTCGTGACAGAATATCCCTTCGCCAGAGCTAAAGAGTTCTGATGTGATCTACTGTGAGCTGGAGCATCAGGTCCAATGTTACTTGTTGGAAAAGTCGGATGGAAAAATTGAGTGTGGATCGGGCAGAGGCTGCAGGTTCAATTGAAGCCTGGTCCCCTTCTGCCTTCAGCCTCCACTCCCCTAGACGCTCTACCTTCTCCACTGCTGTCGCCCCCCACCCGCAGCAATTCACCTACTCCCATTTTCCACCTGCTCGTAGGTGACATAAGAGAGCGGAAAAGGGTATGTAATTCCAAAGAGGATGGTGATCCGCATCTGGATGTTCATCAGGTAAAACCGGCTTTGCAAATTATTTCCCATTGCCGTTGGCACTGGTAATACTTTAACTGGATGGTACAGGGGAGGGACGCGGGCAGGAAGTCAGACCTAACAGTTTGATGCTGATCTACCTCATTCTTTTATTTGTTTTAAAACTGCACTTGAATTTAGTTCCACCTCTGCTCCTACCTGTACACCTCTGACCGTTGCACTCCCGCATTGCTCCCCTGTCGCCCACTGGATTTCCCGCTGGTTGTGGAGGGAGCTGCGGTCACATCTACTTCCAGGCAGGAGGCGGGGAGAGGTGGGGAGCTACTGTCAGCAGACCAGCTGCTCAACAGTATAAAAAGGAATGTCTGACACTTTGCGCAGCGGGCGTGCCAGCGTCGCACCAAAGGCAAGCCAGTTTGCGCCCGTCCACATCCGGCTGGGACCAGGGGCCACGACCTCTGCCACTTTTCTTAAAGACACAAAGTCTTACTCCCAAAAACTGCTACATGACCTTTGGCCTAAGCCACAACAGAAATGCATTTCTTTTAAACCAGGAAGTCCTATTTCTACTTGCCTCTGCTGTGGCTTCTCCTTTACCACACTACCCAGCAGGGAACATACTGCTAACATCACTACCCCCATGAATTACATCACACAGATGCCCATCTCTGTTAAAAGTAAGGCTGCTCTCCCAAAGGAATTCACCTTTAACATAAATTGTCTGTCACTTTCCAAACACAAGAAGGACATTTATGACCTCTTATTGAATACACAACTGGATGCCATTTTCCTTACGGAAACATGGCTTCATGAGAGCTCTGGACCCGATGTTGCGACTGCCTTACCACCTAACTACACGATCATTAGAAAGGATCACGGGGATAAAATTGGAGGGGGTATTGCATTAATTTTTACCAATGCCTGTACTTGCAAATGGGAGGACCTACCTTTTAAAGGCTGTGAAGCCAGTTCTTTTAAACTCTCTCTCACATCTTAATTCACTCTTTCCAGGATTTTGATTTATCGGCCACTGGGACCAGCAGGGCCATGGGCATCGACTTTTCCGGAACTCATCACCCCTCTGATGTTAGATGCGGCTTCACTATCTTGGCAGATTTAAATATTCATTTTAATGACCGCAGATGGACCATTAGCACAGCTTTGATGGCCGATTTGGAAGCCATGAATGTTCTACTCTGCAACTTAGGTCCCACCCATAAGGCAGGATACTTATTAGACCCCTTTTTTCCAATCTAGCTAGTATCTCATGCCAGTCAGCCATCCCTATACTCTGGTACGATCATTTTTTGGTCGGTTTCAAGGTGAGACTAGATCTGCGCTGTGAGAACTCGTTCATCTCTACTACCAAGTTGGGGTCTAGAAACTGGAAGAAATATATCTAGATTTATTTAATCAACATCTTACATATAATATTCTTGCCATCACCTCAATCAATATAGCGGATGCGGACACCATCCAAACTTGGTTCACAATATCTATTGACGTATGTCTTCCAACTTCTATTAAAAAAAAAATAATCATCGCCCTCCTGCTCCTTGGTTCTCGGAAAAGTTAAAAGTAGTAAAAACCAAATGCAAAGCATTGGAATGACATTGGAAGAAGGACTACACGCTTGAATCTAGACATATTTACAAAATAGCAAAAAGGGACTACCATGCCCTGTGTAACGCTACTCGAGTTGATTACATAAATAACACCATTTCATCGGCACAGAATAGCCCTAAAGTCTTGTTCAAATGAGTTAAAGATCTTTCAGGAGCAACTTGCCAACCAGGGCCACCCGTTCTCAATGAAGCCCAATGGGAGGACTAGGCAAAGGTTTTTATTGCCAAAGTAGAGAAAATCTACATTGAACTGAATACTACAGTAACTATTGTGGAGCAGCAAATGAAGAATGCTCCCTCTACTTAAGGCTGTTCCGCTCCGCTAGTGACGCAGATCACCGTGCCAACTAATACGCTAGAAAACTGGTTGCATCTAGACACCCCTTCCTTCAGCCGCATCCTAAATACCCTTAAATCTGTCTCACCCAAAGACCCTCTTCCCATCTCCATTCTCCAAAAATTGGAACCATCATTACTCAAACTTATTATGGAGCTGCTTAATGCATCACTGCATGAAGCAACAGTACCAGTGGCATGGAAGCATGCCATGGTTCTCCCCCTTTTAAAAAAAGAAAAGCTAATGCTGATCCGGCTGAACCATCTAATTTCCGCCCGATTTCATTACTTGCAGCCTTTTCTAAAATTTTGGAAAAACACATCAACCAGCAACTGACGCAGTTTGTTGACTCCCAAAATATTTTACATACATCACAATCCGGTTTTAGAGCTGGGTTCTCTACAGAAACTATGCTCTTGGGAGTTTCAGAAACTCTGCGCCAATGTCTTGACATGGGAGAAACTGTGGCACTCATATTGCTTGACTTGAGTGCTGCTTTCGCTACTGTGTCACACACTGCCCTTCTACAAGTCTTACTTTCTCTGGGCATTGTCAGATCAGCACTCAAGTGGCTGAGGAGCTTCCTGTCTGGCCAGACTTTTCAAGTCTTTTCCCTGTCTGCAAGCTCTAAGGTCCATGCCTCTCCTTATGGTGTGCCGCAGGGTTCTATCCTCAGCCCATTACTATTTAATATCTATGTTAGTCCCCTGGTCACAATAGCTGAAGAGGCTGGCTTATCTATCTTCTCATATGCTGATGATACCCAGCTAATCTTCTCTCTGTCCACGAATGATGCATCTAAGGTATCTTCTCTCCAGGTAGGGCTGCAAAAGATAGCTAGTTGGATGCATGTCAACAGGTTAAAATTAAACAGGCAAAAAAAAGAAGTTTTAATCCTTGGGAAAAACAAAGATCTCTGGCTGCCTCGAATGGGTGATCTCCCACAACCGTCACAATGAGTCCGCTATCTAGGCATAGTCATAGATGACCAGCTATCTCTGAGACAGCAAGCAGTCAAAGTCGCCTCAACCTGCTTTACCATCCTAAAATGGCTCAAAAAAATACTCTGGATGTTGCCTAGTCCCACACAAAGAACAGTGATCCAGGCCTTGATTACTTCCAGACTAGATAATGGCAACATCCTTTATTTAGGAGCCAATAAGGAGGTGGTTTGAAAACTGCAGGTAGTGCAGAATTTTGAGACCAGACTGCTTTGCCAGGTGCCTAGAAAGGCCTCAATTTCAGGTTCTCTCTGTGACCTCGATGGGCTTAGGATGGAGAATTCCATCAAATTTAAGGCCCTATGCATAAGATTAAATCAGGCAAAGCGCCACAGTATTTGAGTGCCTTAGTCCATCCCTACCTCCCTACGGGTCTTCTCTGATACTTTATTCAGGCGAAATTTCTAGTCCCCATAATTAAACAATCGCGTATGGGTGTCCGGTCTTTCTCTTACCTGGCTCCTTCACTATGATATTCGCTCCCCTCACAACTTCGGCACAAAACCATCTATAACAACTTTCGCAAAGACTTAAAAACGTGGTTATTCAACCAATAGTGTTTCTCTCTGTGCTCGCTTGCGTCCGATGGTGCCGGGAAACCTATAGGTAGCTGTGCGCCTTGGAAAATTAATCATAATAATAATAGTTATAGTAATAATAGTTAATAAGGATCTGCCCTCAGCCCTCTGTTTTTTAACGTTTACGTTGCCCCTCTCGCGAAACTGATTGAGTCATCCGGGGTGAGAGTGCTCTCTTACGCTGACGATACACAGCTGATTTTCTCTTTTAAAGATCACTCGCCCACTGGTTTTACAAATTTTAGAACTTGTTTGGCCAATATCGTAGCCTGGATGACCCACAATACGTTAAAAATTAATACAGACAAAACCGAGGTGCTGTTTTTTAACCAAATGAATCCCATGTCGTCGACCACTTGGTGGCCGCCTGAACTCAACCCAGCACCTTCCCCATTCACAGTAGCACGCAACTTGGGAGTTCAATTCGACACCGAACTCTCTTTTAAACCTCAGATCCAGAAAGTCACCTCAGCTTGTTTTTGTAAGCTCCACATGTTAAAAAAAATTGCTCCCTTTCTCCCTACGGAATCATTGAAGACGGTGACGCACGCTTTGATCACTTCGCACCTGGACTATGCGAACAGCCTATATGTGGGACTTCCGGCCTATCTCCTGCATCGGCTGCAGATCGTGCAGAATGCTGCGGCTAGACTGATCTGTAAAGTCCCCTTTCGTCACTCCATCTCACCCTCCCTGAGGAAACTGCATTGGCTTCCAATCCCCGCTCACGTCAAATTCAAGGCCCTGGTACTTGTTTTCAGGGCTCTGAATGGAAAGGGTCCTGGATATCTCAGACACAGACTGAAAATGGTCCACTCCTCCCTCAATCTCAGATCCAACCACCTCCGCCTCCTACTCCCTCCCAGATTCCGCCGGGTAAGGAAAGGTGGTAGAGCTTTTACTGTGAATGCCTCAAAATTATGGAATGCCCTCCCTATCAGCCTCCGTCTCATCGACTCTGAATCTCAGTTCAGGGGTAAACTAAGACCCTCTTATTTTCTGGCTGTTAGCTTTCCCATGCTGACTCTCTCGCAAATCTGCAATCTCAGCGCCGGTACACCCCCGTTGGGGGTAGCCATGCGCTTAACAAATGTCAACATAATAATAATAATAATAATAATAATAGTAATAATTAACTGCTGGAATCAGTCTTTCTGCCCTAGCAATTCCAGCTCAGTAAGTGGCCTAGCTCTAAGTGCAGCGAGTCAGAACCAGGGCCGGACTTGCCATGGTGGGTTCCAGGTGTTTTCTCGGTGGGCCGGAAGGGTGGGGGTTTTGGAGCGTGGGCAGTTTTATGTTACTGGGGGCTGGTTTTGCACCAGTGCTGCAATATCAGCCCCCTGTAACAAAATAACAACAGCATCAGCAGTGTTTCCCACCACCACCCCTACCCCCCTTGCTACCCGGGGCAGTCTGACTTTATTGCCAGGGCTGGTTTGCGTTCTAAGTCCGGCTGTGGTCAGAACACAGAAGCCATCTTTGGAATGCACTAAAGGCAAATAAATAAAAGTGGTTTAAAGATTCAGAATGTTAACGACAGCCACACATACCCTTTAGAAGTGCATTCCAGAGAGTAGGTGCACAACTTCTGCCCCCTTGGTGTTTGAATTATGAAAGGGGTGGGGGCAGGACAACACTGAATATATCACTAGCCCATAGTTGTAATCATTGTCTTCAGAATCTATATAATCTGTACCAAGTCACACATGACTGTTAAGGGCCATAAATTGCAATTTACAAGCTATCTTCTTTTGTTAAGATAAGGTAAATTATAGGGATCTTTGCTATATGGCAAAAGAAGCCCATCTAGATTAGGGTGACATTGTTGGACCTGGCCCTTTCTGCAGGGTTATCCCCAATCCTTTTGCCTTCCTCCTCTTTTTTTCTGACCTTTTTGTTGGCTTTAGGACTCTTCGCACTTTCCCACTGCTAACCAGGCTAAAGGGCATGTGCTCTCCCACCTGAACATGGCATGATTGGTTTAGACCTGTCTGGCATATTTGATTCGCTTGTAAATCCTTTGTAAAGTGGTACCATATACCCAGCACCTGCAAATTAAATGCTTCTATTGTAGCATTACGCACTGGGCCCTAAAACTTTATATCAATCTAATTTGCTATTTCAATGTTTATTCATTAATTTGACCCCTGACTACCATCATAGTCACTTTGTTTGCCAATGCATCTTGTTTTGTGCTGAGAGTGACTGGATACTTGGGGATCAGCACTTACCAAATGAGGACCAAGAATAAGATAATTGCCACACTTAATTTGTTATTACTTAACCTTTAGGTAAGTGAATATGCAGACTTTAAAGTACATCAATCAAAAGATTTACCTGTAACTAAATAATGAGTCAGAATCAGCAGGGTTGAGTTTAAATCTCAGAATTGAGTATTTTAAATCAAGGGTAAAGAATCATCAAAATAAATTGGCATAAAATCTTAAATCAGGCTAAAATTTAATAAAATATTATCAACCTCTCCGAGATTCTAAGATGTAGGGATAAATCCTCCTTAACCGAGGGAGATTTTGGATGATTATGGCATATGGATCAATAGGAAATCCGTTTAGTCACATACAAACCCCTTGGAAAGGTTCAGATAATTCAAAGTGACCAGTTTCAGTTTGTTAAAGACAGAGATCTGTCTCAGTCTGTTGCTGTAACCTTAAAGGCACAGCAACATGATGTGAACCCTTTCAGCTGAAAGGTTCCACTACGCTAGCATACCAGCCGGCAGCATATCAGAGTATTACGTCACAGTTTGCAATGTTCTTGGATGTCCAAACCGTCAGTCTCAATGCTGCAAAATGAGTGCGTGCCCGCTTGTTCAGTCCAGTTCCCAAATCTGTGAATTTATACTCCATGGGTTCCGGGGTAACACCCCTCAACAACATTAGACATATCAGAACACTCTGTCACATTTGTCATCTTCGATAGAATGAGGATGATGTAGTAGGTAAAAAGTATACAATCCAGAAGAATTAAGGGCCAGAAGTAGGTAATCCAGATTTACAGATTCTAAAATATCGAATTTTACCGATTCGGTATTTTAGAATCGGTAAATGGGATGTAGGTATTTATTCGGTATTCTTTACAGAATCGGTAAGATTCGATTCGGTATTTCCCATTCATCCCTATGGGCCTCCAGGCCCATAGGAATGAATGGGAATTACCGAATCGGTAAATACAGATGCGGAAAAATGGGGAACACATTCAAGGGTGGCAGGGTGTCAATTTGACACCCTGTTGCACCCCTGGATAGTGCATGGGTGCACATGTGGCACACATACATGCCCTAAGGGCATGTATGTCTGCCACATGGCACTGTTATAATTTACAAAAAATTGCTTTTTGTAGGGTTTTCCATATTTACCACCAACTTGTAGTTGGTGGTAAATAACGAATCCTGAAATGGGAAAGGCACTCATTTGAGTGCTCCCTACATTACGGATTCTGTAATTTACCGAATCCGTATTTTAAGGAATCAGTAATTTACAGATTCCTTAAAATACTGATTCGGTAAATTACCGAATGTGTAAAATGGCCACCTACATCTAAAAAGCCTAATACGGGTTGGTAACGGCCGAAATTCGGTAATTTCGGCCGTTACCGACCGGTATTGGGTGACCAACATCTGGCCCTAAGTATTTCACGTAGTGTCGCCGCCTTAACTATTGTAAGTTTAATCATATGAACAGTAAGATACTAAGAGAATAAGCGAGATCATGCTCTCATATTTCCAACAGTTCATTCCTAATCATATGTTCTAGTATGTAACAGTTTTTGTTGCAAATACAGTCAAGCTGTGCTGCAGATGTCAAAGGAAATGATTGAGAGTTGGTAACACAAGTGGCAACTTTGCTAAAAGTTCCCATAGGCTTCAGGCTATTCAGTTTGTGCATTCATGTTTGGAAACGGAAGTAAGATTTGTACCTACATGAAATACAGCTCATTCACAATGAAATGAAGCTAAAGTATGTATCTTGCATTGCATATCCTAAAGTATTAATTTCTCAAATGAATGCATTAATAAAGATTTTCAATCAAAACATAATTATTTCATGTAAGTATAGGGTCCTCATAAAATATTTCGAATGCCACTGCTTTACGCATATGGAGAGGGTACATAAAAATCTTCTTTGTATATATGTTATTAAATCACACACATAATTATAAGAATGCTTAATTAAAAATTCACAGATGTTACTTAACTAAAAAAAGTGTTGCAGCTACTTTTCTTTTGTCATTTTCAATGTACACGTTACACATGAGGTACTATTTATTTCTAATACATGGAACATTCATTTTGCATATAAACTTATTAGTTATTTTATTATTAAATGTTCTAATCACAAGACCAATGTCATTAAAGTGTTTACATTTCACATCTATTTTGTAAATATGAAATATTATGAGTTCATTCTAGCATTCTGCATGCTTTTACGATAAATCAAAATTGCATTTTGTCATTTTCCAGAAATGTGAAGCTTAACACACGTTTCTAATCATCTAAATAAAATATTGTCACAATAATTTTCTTACTTATTTGCCACACATTTGTAAGAGGAAACCCTCTGCTCTGTAACTAGTCGTGGCCTGCAGCACTGAGTGTTCCACCTACAGAAGTAGCCTTTTCAACCTGTCTCAGACCTGCCACTCCAGAGCTTGTGTGTGCAGTTTTACTACCACATCGACTTGGCATTTAAAACTACTTGTCAAGCGTTAAGATTGGACATGTCTGAGCAAGAAATAGCTTTGGACATCCAGCGCATTCACAGAGAGCCTTTTCGAAAGAACCCTCAGAGAACTAAACCCAGAAAAGTTTTGGTCAACTTTCTTACCTACTCCCTTAAAGAAACCATTCTGAATATAGCATTGAAACAGAAGGTGGTAAATTCTAAGGGGTTTAACTTCCAGATCAGATCAGACCTGTCTAGGATAACGCTTGATAGACAGTGGGAGCTTGGTAAGAGGTTGGAAGCGTTCAGGAGTCAGGGGGCCGTAGCCCAGTTGGTCTTCCCTGCGGCACTAAGAGTAATGTATAAGAACACAATGCACAACATAAGAACAGTGCAGGCCGCAGATTAATTCCTCTTAAGTATGGGTAGAAGGTCGAAGTCTCCTAAGTAGTTTCGGTCTACTTTCTATACTATCTGCTTCTGTGTTTATACTAGTTACTTTTCTATTTCCCTTGTCTGATCTCGGAAGAGTTTTTGAGGCTTGGTTAAAATATCTCTTAAAGGGTTTAAGCATCTACACCTTGTATTGAGATAAAGAGACTAAATATTCTAAATACAATAATACAATAAATGTGAGGTATATAGTACACAGTGAAATGCTTATGTGCAAAAAAAAGGGATGGAAAGGGGGAAGAAAGAGGAAGGGTAAAAAAAAAAAAGACATAAAAAATAATAATAATAAAATATAAAAAAAAAAAAAAAAAAAAGGGGAACACCTTATCACCTGTTAATTTATTTCTGCTAAACTGGGTAATAATATTATATTTACTCACGATTCACTTTTCCATTTTGATTCTCTTTAGGTCTTTCCTCTAAATTTTGGCACTTTGTCGGTGGTGGCGGGGGTCCATAGCGGGGTGCTATCTCTCTGGTTAATCCAGATAGATAGAGTAGGGGTTTCCCATGGGTGGGGGGTCTGGGGGGGGAGGGGGGCTAGGGGGCGGGGAAAAAGTAAAATGTGTCCTCTTAAATGTCCTTTAAAACAGTTCTTGGAGGGGAAAGTTATGAATATTTACAATTCATTATCCATAGATTGGCAGTATTGGTCCTTGGTTCTGATAATTCAGTTTCAGTATAATGCATAATATATGCATTTTATCCTGGAACACTAATGGTCTTCGCACTACCCCAAGAAGGAACATTATCATGCAATACTTACGAGATTCTGTTGCACAAGTACTAGTGCTCCAGGAGACACACTTGGCAGAGAATGAAATGCAAAATTTGCTGTGTAAGAACAAATGGATAGACTTTGGGGTCATTACATCACAAACTTCACACATTAGGGGGGGTGGCCATTCTTTTTAAAAAATCTATCAAGGCAAGGCTAATTTCTAAACAGGTAGATCCTTACGGTAGATGGGCAATAGCTTCTGTTATTGCTTCGGGCTCAGCGTTCACGATAGTAGGGTATTATGGCCCAAACCAGGACGATCCATCTGTTCTAACCACACTTTTTTCGCAATTGTACCTATTCCCAGAGCCTGTTATCTTGGCAGGCGATTATAACATAGTATTGGACCCAGTAATGGATAAGTCACCCTCTAATAGGGCAAAAAACTCTATCCAAAACTAGGATGTATTTACTAAATAACATGAAAGCATTGAACTACATTGATATTTGGAGGAAACTCCATGGGTCTCAAAGGGGGGTGACATTTAAGAATTTTAAATTTCATCACCAGTCTCGGATAGATTTTATATTGATTAGCCATATCTTGGTTAAACAGGTAAAATCAATCTCTCATTTACCTTTTCATCTTTCTGACCACACAGCCATCCTTCTTGAGCTTGACGCTGCTCCTAGGCCCTCTCTAAGAAATTGGTCTTTTGATAGATCAATTCTAGCTTCATCCAATATCATAGAAGCATTAATACAGGACACCAAGTCCTTTTGGGAGATTAATCAGGGGACTGCCTTACCCGGGATCACCTGGGATGCTTTTAAAGCCACATTAAGGGGTTATTTAACCAACTTATCCTCACATAAAAATAAGACCTACAGGGATGCAGTAGCCTCGCTTGAATTAGGGATCGCAGGCCTTCAAGAAGAGATTGATCTAAACCTAGGGTCCCCCTTAGTGGAGTTGCAAGATAGATTAAAGGTCTTGAAAGGAGATCTCTCCTCAGTTCTAAATGCTCGGGTCTTAGAGAGATGGGAGGTTAGTAAGTTGGCCCACTTTGAATATGGGGAAGGTGCCGGGAAGCTCCTGGCCTGGAAGGCTAAGACAGATAGGGTCCGAAACAATGTTAGTTGCATTTGTAAGGATGGAGTTCTATACTCTACAGATGAGGAAATCAGTGGAGCTTTTAAAAGTTTTTTCACGGAAATATATCAAGAGGATAAGAGGGTACAACCTAGTCAAGCAAGGGACTAGCTAACTGGTATATCTCTTCCGACCTTAAATTTAGAACAAAGGATTGCCTTAAATCACCCTTTTACACAGGAGGAAGTAAACTTTGCCATCTCTAAAAGTAAAAAAAATAAAGCTGCAGGTCCCGATGGGCTACCCTCCGAAATATATAAAATTTTGTGCCCCATAATTCTTGCCCATCTAACAGACCTGTTTAACAGTATCCTAGTCGATGGTGCTTTACCTCCTGCATCCTGGGATAGGGCCTCCATAACCTTGATTTTAAAACCGGGTAAACCTACAACTAGCTGTGGGTCATACAGGCCGATTTCAATTCTTAGCACAGATTATAAACTCTTTACATCGGTCCTTGCAAATAGATTGGGGGAAGTTGCAAACAACATTCTGCATGTGGACCAAAAGGGATTTGTAAAAGGAAGGCAACTCTACGAATTGACTTACGACCTTATCGGAGCAATAGACATGGCCACATTAGCATCTCTACCCTTAGCAGTTTTTAGCCTTGATGCTACAAAAGCTTTCGATAGGGTAAACTGGGTATATCTAGAGGAAGTGTTGAGAAAGTTTAACTTAGGTGATAACTTTAGGCGAGCTATTAAATTACTATATAAAAGTCTTTCTGCTTCACTACTGGTTAACGGTGAACTTACTGAGTCATTTAACATCACGCGAGGAACTCGTCAGGGGTGTCCTCTCTCACCACTTTTGTTTGATTTATATATTGAACCTTTTGCTCAGTTAATTCGGGATAACTCTAATATAAAACCTTTTATTTTTGAAGGATGGGAGAAGAAAGTAGCATTGCATGCGGATGATGTTCTTATTTTTTCATCCGAGCTGAGCTCGTCCTTTCCTACCGTTATATCTATTGCGGAAGAATTCGGGGCAATTTCCGGACATGAAGTGAATGCATCCAAAACTGATATCATGGTTTGGAATCATCCTGCACCGACTGTAGGGGTACAGCCCAGCTCTATCCTCAGATATCTCGGGTTAAACATCTATACTGACATCAATAAGATTGTCCCCTTAAACTTTGCTGAAGTAGCTAAGGAGGCTCGAAGATCGATGAGATTATGGTCTGCTCTCCCTATTTCCCTAATAGGCAGGTCTAACCTGGTCAAAATGACCATTTTGCCCAAGATCACATATCTATTCAATACAATCCCTCTTTTTTTTGACCCATCTTTGATTGCCAAACTTCAAACCGAAATAAATAGATTCATGTGGAACAGTCATACGCCTAGACTATCTTGGAAGAAGATCAGACATCGTCGAGAAAAAGGCGGCCTTGCAGCACCAGACTTGCAATTTTATGGATGGGCCTTCCAACTCTCACATATCAGGATGCTCTTAAAGGCCCCTAATAATGCTGGCTGTGGGAAACTATTTTCAGCACTTCTAAGGGGGGAAAAAACTGGGCCGACAAAATTTTTATTAAAATTTGGCGACCCTAAGTATTTCAAGAAGGTCAAACTAAAGGTTTTAAGAGACCTGGCTAGAACATGGGCTAGTCTAAGACGAACACTCAAATTGGATTACTATTCTAGTAGGGCCCCACTTTGGGATTCCCCAGGAGCGCCGTCTTGGCTTTTAGATAGCTTAGCTCTCCCAATTAGAGAAGCCGGACTTACATCATGGGGGGAACTATTTGTTGAAGGAACTTTACTCTCATGGGAGACTCTGAGCTTAACTATAGGAACTCGTTTTTCACGATTTAAATATCTCCAAATTCAGAGTTGGTCACAGGCCTATAGCCAAGGAAGGGGTAGGTTATGGTATAGTATGGATAGTAATTTAGTAGCTCACCTGATGGATAAACCACCCTTCAAAAAAGAGATTACATTTTGGTACAATCTTATTCTGGATGAGACTGATGGTGAGTTTCTGTTACCCCTCTCGCTTTGGAAAACCTTTATCACCGACATCGATGTGGAAGGCCTGTGGCTAAAATCATTTAGAATTTTGGGTGAGACTGTTAAACCATCTTGGCTCCGCCGCAACCACTTGTTTACTCTGCATAGGGTGTATTACTCTCCATTGCGTCTATCAAAGTTCCCCAATAATGATCAGGTGGCATGCCCTAGATGTGGCTTGGTAGCAGCATCAGATACCCATATGTTTTTTGAGTGTCCGTTTATATCAATATTTTGGAATGAAATCTGTGCTTCTCTCTCGTTAGCAATAGGCTCGCAAGTTAACCATAGTCCTATGTTAATTTTCTTTGGTATTATACCAGAGCTTGACGGTATGTGTAAAAAATTGGTCTTCTATAGTTGTTTACTAGCTAGAAGAGAAATATGCAGACGGTGGAAAGATAAGACACCCCCTCTCTTTACCGATTGGCGTGCAGCAATGCTACAGATGTCTAAATTAGACATGGCTAGAGAAGGTAACCAACACAAGAGAAGATTTTGGCTACTTTTGAACTGGTAATCTTAGAATATGGGACCAAGGGTTTTTTTTTTTTTTTTCCCCCATGTCCTATGATTTTGCTGCCTGTTGGGTCGTTTATTCGATCCTCGCCTTTTATACATACCCAACAAGGGCGAAGTCGGTTACAATCTGGGTTGTATTGAACAGTACGCTAGTCCAGTTGGTACCATTCGACGATCATTGAGGTGTCGATGCTTGGCACTGCGGGATACCCCGGTAGGATCCATGAAAGTCCCCCCAGTTAATCTGGGTCCGTGTCTTAGTCATCCCCTCTAACTGATCGTTATTGTTTGGTTTCCAAGGGCAAATATGAGGACAAGAAAAAAAAAAAAATACTTGTCAAGTCTTAAACTCCCCTTTTATTACACATAGGTGCCCCCTAAGGTAGGCCCTGGGTAGAAATATGGGCAGTGTGCTCTGTAAGGAAAAGGTAGGGCATGTACTTTTAAGTTTTGCAATTCCTAGTAGTGACAACAAGCCTATTTAATTTTTCACTGCTGTGAGGCCTACTTCTCTCATAGGCTAGCACTGGGAAATCCCTTAAATACTTTAAAGTGGTAATTCCTTATCAGAAAGGAGTAGTTGTTTCCATGTGTGGTATGCTCAGAAAGGTAGTGATAAATCCACCCTACTGGTTGGGTTGGATATCACATTACTATTTTAGAAATGCCACTTTTAGAAAGTGTTTTTAGCGAAAAGGGGATGAGGCCTAATTCACACCCAAACTGGGCCACAGTAGTATCAAACAACAAGAAGAATGGGTGGGTTTCTCAGATTAATACTGTTTAGTCAAAACCCCCTTGACAACTAAAGTTGTTTGGTGCTTTTATTACACCTTTATGATTTAGTCATTTTTTTAAGATACACGTTCAACATTTGTTTCATGTCAAAACCAGGAGGAACAATCAATAATTTTTTTTTGCAGGACATAATTAGCAACAAAACAACTAACATTAAAAAATTACGAAAACAATAATTGCGTGGCCCATTACAAAAATAAGACAACACATGAAAAATGCAAAAATGACCAGTCCTTCAATTATAAAAAAAACGATGGGGGCACAGATTATTTACAGTTCACAGAACCGTAACCAGCCAACAGCATCTAGTTGAATATGTTGTATTTACAACAGGCTGATTGCCCTGTTTGTACTCTGTGTTCCTCTGTGGCTCAAATGGGAATTGTGACTAGCTGGTTTCTTGGATATATCTAATGGAAGCAGTGGTTTCAGGAATGCAGCACCATCTTAACCAGTTATGGCACTTACTCACAAAAGTATATGCTGCTCACCTGAACTTGCACCATTCATACCATCTGTCAGTCCTACTGATGTGCTGTCTTCAGGATCGTTATGGCCAAATCTGAACTTGTATAGCTTCTTTTTGAGCTGCCACTGGAGCCTTTCAACTTCTAAGAGACTTTCAAGTCATGCAGAACGCACCTGGCGCATTTTGTGGTGTCCGCTGTAGGGATCATCGGGTCCATACTCACAACCCTTAGTTTTTTACTTGGGTTGCTTTGCCCAAATGCTGTTACTTGATTACTCACTTTAGTCAGATTTTGGTAAGCGTGATCGTATTCTCTATATATCTGGTTATCGCCACCTCTAATGTTTCACTGCATTTTTCTGCTTTTACTCACATCATTCTCTCACACCTGGCTGTCGCCGCTTATTGCACTTTCCATACCTGGTTGTCTGTGCCTTTAAAATTGTCATGCTGTATGAATGACAGTTCTGTGTTAGGCTGTGGCACAGTATCTCTTGTATTGACTTTACTAACAAATTTCTAGACAACGACAAACAAACCTTCTGTAAGGCCTCCACTTTCTTCACCGTCTTGCACTGAATGGAGTGGGGCTATGACTCCACTTACACCACCCATTGATTTTTCACTTCGACTGAGGCACACATGGCCCACATAAGCAGTTTGCTGGACCACAGGAAACTCTAAAGGAGAGCACTCTTGGTTCTTCGGGTCAAGGCGTTTATATAATGCCCTATCTTGTCACCACATGTAGCATCCACCCCAGCCCTGTTACATGCAAATGATAATGCTGAAAACAGAGCTTGGTTTTACATGTTTTTATTCCTCAGCATGTAACCGTTAACTGGATATTCTACATCATGAATTTTATCACCCACACCCAAGCACTTATGTCACTGTTCTATGAGTTTGTCAGGGACCAAAGATTCTTGACATTGTTAAAGACAACCTTTTCACATGCCAATGAAAGTATATACATTTGCAGCAACAAAAGAAAAATTAATAGGCTTTGAATCTCAGAGTCAACTGACTAGAGTTCCCCCTAGCACTAAAGAATAGAGCAAGCTCCTCGAACGACAGCAAAACACAGATTTATACACTAGTGAATATAAATCTGGAACAGTGTCATATGATTAATTCTTAAAAGATACAAGCAGATGTTTAATCTGAGCTCATAAGAAGAAATGAAATACAAAACTACTCAGCTGAGAAAGCTAGTCTTCACTCTAAGGAAGCCAAGAGTTGAGAATGGCTTTGCATCAGAGACAGACACTTCCTGTGAGAAGTGTTTGCGGATGTATGATGTTACCACGCGTACTTTTAGCACGCATACCATTACCACGGATTTTTTACAACGCAGGTCATTTTACCACGGATACCATTACAACGCAATACACTACAACGCAGATACTATTACAACGCAGACCATTACAACGTAAGTATAATTATAGGTAAGTATATAATATTAATATATAATGTAAATAATTATTTTTGAATTTTGAATTTAAATTATTTATTATTTAATTAAAAAAATTAATCAAATAATTGTAATTTTTAAATCTGTAAATATATATTAAAAATACCCCTGTACCCCAAAACCCAAACCCAGCCCTAAAACCTAAAAATACCCCTGTACCCCAAAACCCAAACCCAGCCCTAAAACCTAAAAATACCCCTGTACCCCAAAACCCAAACCCAGCCCTAAAACCTAAAAATACCCCTGTACCTCAAAACCCAAACCCAGCCCTAAAACCTAAAAATACCCCTGTACCCCAAAACCCAAACCCAGCCCTAAAACCTAAAAATACCCCTGTACCCCAAACCCAGCCCTTAAACCTAAAAATACCCCTGTACCCCAAAACCCAAACCCAGCCCTAAAACCTAAAAATACCCCTGTACCCCAAAACCCAAACCCAGCCCTTAAACCTAAAAATACCCCTGTACCCCAAAACCCAAACCCAGCCCTAAAACCTAAAAATACCCCTGTACCCCAAAACCCAAACCCAGCCCTAAAACCTAAAAATACCCCTGTACCCCAAAACCCAAACCCAGCCCTAAAACCTAAAAATACCCCTGTACCCCAAAACCCAAACCCAGCCCTAAAACCTAAAAATACCCCTGTACCCCCAAACCCAAACCCATAATAATAATAATAATAAATAATAAAAATAATTAAAAAAATAATAATAATAAATAATAATAAATAATAATAATAATAATAATAATAATAATAATAATAATAATAATAATAATAATATTAATAAAAAATAATAATAATAATAATAAATAATAATAATAATAAGATAAACTTACCTATAATTATACTTACGATGTAATGGTCTGCGTTGTAATAGCATCTGCGTTGTAGTGTATTGCGTTGTAATGGTATCCGTGGTAAAATGACCTGCGTTGTAAAAAATCCGTGGTAATGGAATCCGTTGTAAAAAATCCGTGGTAACAGTTACATACCAGTGTTTGCATGAGTAAGAAAAAATGGCTGAAGCAAATTAGTTATGCTAATACAATTTTATGTATTTCAATCCTCTTGTTATTTATTTGCATAATCTTGAAACATTTCATAACTCATTAGTCGCTTCCTGATCTGTATTATTTTGATAATATTCTAAAGACCATCATCATTATTTAGGGCCTTCCCATGGTACGAATTGAAAGTAGCAAAGCATTTACAGGCACATGCATCAATCATTTTTGCAAGCGCAAACCGTGCGATTTTTTAAAATCAACTGTTTGCGCCCACAAAAAGGGCATTTGCGATGCATCAAGGTTCAAGGCACTCGCAATTTGAGAATTCGCAATTAATTGTGATTTCTCAAATTGCGATTGCATTTAAGAAATCGCAATTTGCAGTTCCTTAAATGCAATGAAAGAACAACTTTAGAATAGCGATTTTGCTACTAGGAGGCGCAAATTACCAACAAGTCGAAATTGATGGTAATTTGCAAAAACATTGAAAAATGCACTAAAGTGCATTTTTCAAAGTTGTAGGTTACTCACACACATGCCCTTGGCATGGGGCATGTGTGTGCGCAACATGTGTGCACAGAGCAATTTCAGGGGTGCCACAGGGTGTCCTTTTGACACCCTTGCACCCTGGAATTTGCATGCGCAATTTGCGAGTACCTATTGGTACTCGCAAACTACACAGGCCCATAGGAAGGAATGCGAAGCCATTCCTTAATTGCGACTCACAATTTGCGAGTTGCAATTAAAGAATATTTGGGAATCGCTAATTTTATAGCGATTCCTACATGCATAGGCTTTTGCTATTCCTTAATTGCGATTCCTTAATAATCGCAATTAAGGAATCGCAAAAGCCTACATTGATGCATGTACCTGACCGTGAGGAGCGAGATGGAATCAGTGCAGACTTGGACACAGATATAAACCAGCAAAAGAACAATGAAAATGGCTAATATAAATTTAAGAATCTTCTTTTCCCCAGCCTCCAAAAATGCTTTTCAACAAATAACAAACATGCCAAATTGTAATCCATCGTCAAAAGTGTGTAATCCGTTTAAAAATTTGCATACATGTTTTTTACACAAACTTTATTACATTTTCATTAGAACAAAATAGACGATATAACAGGAGAATGATGACCATCACAGTAGTGCCTGTAATTGAATGCTAGACAAACAGATAATCGTTTTAAGCACTTTGCATCACCATTGAGGTAGTACCTGGTCATGTATTGACAATGGCAATGGACACAAAATAATGTACTTGTATTTCAAACCTTACTCACTTGGATCCCAAACCAACGTTGGAACTACTGCATGTCACTGGAGGGCCATTTACACTTTTGCATACAGAATCAAAGTGTTCATGCATTCCTAGAGAAATACTCAAGATACAAATGCAGAATTTTGCACTTACAAGGGCACAAAATCCATCTTTGGCAACCAGATTGAAATCAAGAGGCATTCAGTTCTGAAAAACACAGTCCATTGGGTTTATTTAGAGATCAAACCTAAAGTAGCAGGAGTTAAGTTGTCTACTTACTCTAACGTTTTGCCAACTTGGCATACTTCTGAAGTGTCTCTTCTGTAAGTAAGGGAGATTTGTTGCAGAGTGTCTAATGGCAGGCACAACATAAACAGGATTACAAGACTTAGACTTGTCTTTGTATTACTAGGCATTAGATATCTATCTCTCATACATACAAAGTCCCAGACTGACAGGTGTGCCACTGATAAGTATTCTTGAAGAAAGTTCGAAATGAGTGACAGAAAAGACTGAATAAGTTGATGTGGAAAGGGGTATATCACACTTCCTTTGTCCCACAAAAATACTGCTGCTTTCAATTTCACAAGCCAATCCATAAACATTATCACAAAGATGGACAGCGAGGCAAATTGTGTTGAGCATTCAAAAGCAAATCCTGGCTCAAAAGTAGAATGAGGGTGACGCCATTGTCCTATCTAAAAAGTATAATACCTATGATTGTGTAGAAATGGTATACGACAGGCATTCATCTGTTCAAGTCTGTGGGCAGGTGGGCACATACCCCGCATGAAGAAAGTTTTATTTCGATCTTGTCCAGCTCCAGAAACTGCAGGAAAGTGAGGTCTGTGTAGATGGCACGCTTGTCCCAGACGTCAGCAGCCGGCTCAGAGCAGTTGATTTCTTCAAGCACCACTCATTTTCTCCAGACACAGCCACACAATGAGCTAGCCAGACAGGCTTGTAGCGATCAGGGTTAGCCAAAGAGAGATCAGGTAGCTGAGATGGGTCCTAATACTGAGCTTATAAGCCATAGCCATGAGGAGGAGGAGGGGATGTAGCCTAATATCTGTCCAGCATGGTAATATGCAGCTGCGGTTTCAACAAAGAGGGAATTGGGACAAAGCACACTGAGGGATCTCACTATGTGCCAAGTCTAGCGAATTTACTGCTCATATGGGGGAGCGGATTGTCCAGTCCTGGTGTTCGCTAAAGATACCAACAATAAGAGGGGTACCAGGCAGTTCCTAAAAGAGTGCTAGTTAGTCGGAGACAGGTTAGGGATTTTGTAGGGCAACGAGTGGTGCCTACAAACGGGCATCCATTTTGTTGGATATAATGGCCTCACACACCCTTGCAAGTGTCATGCTTCATCATCGGCAATGCTCCTCGTTGGGTCGGCGGTGCAATACCCAACGGGCAACACCTCAAAGAGGGGCTCTTTGGCAGAGATCTTTTTCCAACTGCCGTATGGGTGAAGTGCGGGTGTGGGGCCAGGAGGGTGTAGACGTGAAAGTGGGTTAAAATGGGCGCAAAGGTACCAGGATCCACTTTATTCTGGAGGTCCCTAGGCTCCAATTAAAACTTGAACAAGGACTAGACTTGTAGGGAAATAATGTATCCTAATACAAGGCTAACCTGGTGTGTGACTGGGTCGACATGTTTCTCGCCACTTAGTCAAATTGACTGGCGATTCATCAGGACCAGGGTCTAACTGAGTTATTTAAGAGATAACTGTCTACAGTATGGCTGTTCCAATATTTTGCATTGTCAAAATAAGGGGAAGTAGTGTACCTGTGTTGCGCTCTGTATTCCTGGATGGGGAAAAAAGAGAGCAGTTCAAAAGGTGAAAATAAACCTGTAACAAGTTGGGTGACTTGATAGCAGTCTGTGTTCCATGCCTGTGGTTGTGGTACTAGCATGTGATTAAAACAATAATACGTCATTCTTGGTGAGCACAGTGCACAGCATGCTCATGTGGAAAGACATAATTTAAAAACGACGCTACAGTATTCAATAAATGACACAAGTTTTTTAGGCACTCACCTATCGGGTGATGGTGAGCTACAACAACAGTACCCGGCGGGTAGAACAGCGGGTGAACCTCATAGTGGACAGGCTGGTTGATACACAACGGGCATTAGGCATATTTCAACATTAGACATCTATCATGTGTATAATTTCTGTATAAAAATAAGGGTCTCACTCGTTGCTACCCTATGTTATAGTATCATTTGACTTGTCCCTTGAAGTAGCAGAGGTATTAAAAACGGCTGTCAGAGTGTAGGAACTGAGCAGTCTATTTACTTTATTAGGAGTATGCCAATTCAGCTATGTCTAAAGGGAGAGCACTGGCACTTTACTTTTGGTTTAGCAGGGCTAAAGTGTACTGAGTCCTAAAGCCAGCAAAAACAAGATCCAGCAAAAGGCAAAAATCTGGCATGGTGAAAATGCAGATAACTCACACTCAACATTCCCAGAAGAGTATGTACCTTTGAAAAAATACAGGGTAGCTAATTGGTGTCTTTGAAGCAATCCATAGGCAGATGCCATACCTCAGCTGAGATGTAATGATCTAGATATCGTTCAAGGGGTAAACAAAACTTCAATTTAACTCTATAGTCTAGGTGCACCTTTACAGCAAATTCATTGAGCAGGCATAGAAATCACCCAGCCAACAAATCATCAACATACTCAGCCAAAGTGGATGCTCCTAGAACGTTGAGGTTGTCCAGATCTTTTTTGAACACCTGCAAAAGGACAGAAGGTGATTCTGTGATCCTTGAAGCAATCTTGACCAGATGAGTTGATCCCACAAGAATAAGAATACTAAGAGAAACTGTCTGTTAAATTCAATGGGGATGGATAAAATGAAGAACTCTAATCCACAAAACAGACTCATGTGACTGTGGCTGCTATCCTTATAAGTATTGTAGAGGGATTTGGTACAATAGAAAAACATGGTAATACCACAGTGTTACTTCATGCAGATCCTATATGAAGTGATACCAAATACTTTTCTTTTAGTACAGCCAAATTGACTGGGGCGGTTCCATGCCATTGCTGCATTGAGAAATGGGCATTTCTCTAGCACATATAATATTGATTGAGGTGAGGTTTTCACAGAATCATCAGAGTCACATGGATTGTTATTTTCACAATGCACTGCTAAAACAGCATTTGCCTCAAGAGGAGACTGGTGAGGCAGTTAAGACACTAAATGCATCCATGTAGGCCAGTGATTAGACCTTCATGGATGGGACCATGATCACTAATGCAATAAGGAATATGTTAGAAATTCCAGCACCATCATTTTTTTCCTTGAATGAGGTAAAGGGGGACAATCTGAAGTTTTCAAATTTCATCGACTATCACCAATCTCAATGAGACATGAGGTGGGCTTTCTTTTAATAACACAATGTGTAAGTATGGCCCTTTTTAGGTCTCGCGCCTAGCATTGTAGTGCGCAGCACTGCTCGCTTAGCGAGAGACTTCATGTAGGGGGTTTGAAAACGAACCTAGGAATCGCACATGCTTGTGTGTGTGCTTTTCCTTTTGGCCCACGCTATTGGCCTTTGCATGTGTCTTTTTAACAAAGACAGCACACAATTGGCCTTAGAAATGGCTACATATAAAAGAAAAGGCAGAAGACGGAGGGTCAGGGGATTAAAAATCTGGAATCCCTTAATTGAGTGGTCTCAATCCCAAGGCAATTCTCTGTAACATAAGGCCATAACCAGCGTGATCTAAGAACTGCCAAAATGTAATTTGTTATGGCTGCAATTTTTTCTTTTTTTTTGTAAATAATAAGTATTTAGATGCTGTTTGTATCTACCCATACAGACTGGAAATGTTTTGGCTGGTTGATTAACCTATTTACCTATTTAGCTATTAATGTATGATTTATGAACTCACCTAAAATTCATAATTTCTCTGTGTTTATATTTGAAATATTATTGTTGAACTTGTCTGACTTGGGGGGGGGGGGGAAAGAGGGGTTTGTAAATTTGGGAAAAAACCTAATAAAGATATTTTTAAAAAAAAGAAATTCCAGCACCATCATTTTTTTCCTTGAATGAGGTAAAGTGGGACAATCTGAAGTTTTCAAATTTCATCGACTATCACCAATCTCAATGAGACATGAGGTGGGCTTTCTTTTAATAACACAATGTATAAGTATGGCCCTTTTTAGGTCTCGCGCCTAGCATTGTAGTGCGCAGCCCTGCTCGCTTAGCGAGAGACTTCATGTAGGGGGTTTGAAAACGAACCTAGGAATCGCACATGCTTGTGTGTGTGCTTTTCCTTTTGGCCCATGCTATTGGCCTTTGCATGTGTCTTTTTAACAAAGACAGCACACAATTGGCCAAAGGCGGGTGCATTGCTTCGCCCATGGCCTATTGGTGTCGGTTACCCGCACCGCCCCCATGTGGTTTCAATTATCGTGCCCAGACAGATGCGCAATAATTTAAACCACATGTCTCGCTGTGGCTCGCGTGCGCACCACTTGTTCTTATTTATACCAGCTCTTCACATATGTGAAGGTTCCCTCCCATTTCTCGTGCTGCCGCTCTTATGTGTTTTTACGTTAACAGCATGGGTGCCCGCTTTCAACAACAACAACACATGCGCCTGCTTTCACTTTAACCTGGGCCCCCAGCATTATCTCACTCCCCCACCCACCCCGTATTTCTGCTTAATTTGCTCTGTCTCTCTCGTGTCTGTTTCTCCCACCTACCAACCAGACAAGCCCGGCCTCCTT
The DNA here is from genome assembly GCF_964263255.1 of Lissotriton vulgaris. Classification (NCBI taxonomy): domain Eukaryota; kingdom Metazoa; phylum Chordata; class Amphibia; order Caudata; family Salamandridae; genus Lissotriton; species Lissotriton vulgaris. Next base: position 1,757,147,786 of record NC_141689.1, on the reverse strand, counting down.
CACGAGACTGTCTACATTGCCTCTGTCCATGCTTTTTACACCCTTTAGGAATATCAAGCCTTTGTTGGATTGGGGAGGGATATAGTCACGGGAAAGTTAGCCCACTTCCTGAGGTCAATGACTTATTTCCAGAAACAACTTGCTCTGTCATCCTCCAAAACGCATGACACAGCGCAAGAAGGCGCTGGCCTAGCATCGGTTCCGAGGCACGGTATGAGAGGGTGGCAGTGCACGAGGAACCGATCGGATCCGGGGACTTGAAAATTGGAGCAAGGCCAGGCAAGCTGCGAGAAAAGGTAGGTACGCGATAAACATCTCTCCTGGGTCTGCCTGGGATATCTATACTTCTGTTTCAGATTAAAGTAACCTGAGCGATAGTTCTGCTGTCTGTCTGGGAAATCTGCGTTATATGGAAAATACCTCTACTCTGCCCGTTCCCAGTACAACCCAGTAGCACTGAATATTTTGAGGATAGGTGGTCTGTTGGAGATCCTGAGCAACCATGATCTGTGTAAATTGAGGGGTAGCTCAGCTTTATAAATCTTTCAGCTGTATGCTAAATGTATCCACGGGGATTAAGTGGTCATGTGAATCCTTAGCCTTTATGATGTGGATAACCAGAGGGATATCTCTGCTGACAAAAGCCTGAGTTTGTAAGGTTTGTTTTTCAGAGGGAATGTTCAGCTGCCAGGGAATGAATCCAGTGTATGGAGGTAGAAAATATATGATCTGTACCATGTACTGTCTGTCTAAGGCGAGGGGCAGCTTGGTGCCTGAGGGCTGTGTTTATGAACTTTGGAAAATCCAACATGCGTTTAAGATAAGTGCTTCTAGATCATGGATACTTTGAAATATATGTTTTAGGCGGAATTTTATCGTAAAATGGTGTCATTCGTTTACAGAACAACCCCTGCAGCCGCCTCCCTGTCACATGCGTTTTTCTTTAATTGCTAAGGACATTGGTCATTTCACTGGGTGTGGGTGTGGGTGTGAGAAAGGTGGGAACGGAGGATCGCTCTCTTTCAGAGCTTTTGAAATGTAAGTCAGGATCACCCTGTGATCCCTGGCCGGCCAAGCAATATAAAGCTCTTGCTCCACTTCTCAATCCTATTCTTAATGGCATCTGGAATGAATCCCTTAGGACCGGTGTATATCCAGAATCTTGGAAACACGCCCGACTGGTTCCCATTCTCAAAAAGGCCAGTGCCGACCCCGATAACCCGGCCAATTATAGGCCTATCTCCCTACTCCCTGCCCCAGTCAAGATCCTCGAAAAACTGGTGCATTAGCAATTGGCCGGTTTTAAAGAAACTCATGGACTATTTCACAACTCCCAACATGGGTTCAGACCCGGGTACAGCACCGAGTCGGCACTGATAGAGATGGCCGACTCCGTACGTTGGACGCTGGACAGGGGATCAAGAGCGGTGTTGGTGCTGCTGGATCTTTCCGCAGCATTCAACACCGTATCCCACCCTGTCCTGTTGGACCGTCTTCGGTCAATAGGCATTCAGGGTAGGGCTCTTAACTGGGTGTCTTCCTTCTTGTCTAATCGCACACAAGCAGTGTTTACTCCACCTTACACCTCCTCCAGTCGCCCGCTTAAATGGGGCGTTCCCCAGGGCTCGTCATTGAGTCCTCTTCTTTTTAATGTTTATTTTTCCCCACTGGCTGAGCTTATTTCCAAGACTGGAATAAAGGTGACTTCCTACGCCGACGACATACAAATGTTGTTTCCGTATGATGACCCCTCCATTACCACTTTCTACCCCTTGAAAAATTGCCTCCACGATATAGCTCGTTGGATGGACAAAAATTTCCTCAGATTGAAAGCAGGAAAAACAGAGGTTCTTTTCTTCCATCAACCTTCCCCTTTGGATCCGAACCTCTGGTGGCCAGTAGATCTGAGCGTGGCCCCCTCACCCAAGGAATCAGTAAGAAACCTTAGGGTTAGATGGGACACATACCTCTCTTTTCACAACCAAATTCATGCTGTTTCTGCTGCCTGCTTCACAAAAATCAGAATGATTAAAAAATTCATTAATTATCTTCCTAGCCATACCAGGAAAATCATCGTCCAGGCGTTAATTACATCTCACCTGGACTACGCCAATGGTCTCTATCTCGGACTTGCCTCGGGTTTGTGCAACAGACTACAAATAGTCCAAAATGCCGCGGTCCGATTAGTCTGTGGCATCTCCCTCAGAGAGCATATATCGCCTCATCGGCGGAGTCTGCACTGGCTGCCTGTCCGCAAAAGGGCAGAGTTTAAAGCTTTGACTCTGGCCCACCGGGTAATAAAAGGACATGGCTCTGCTTACCTTATATCCTGTCTCCTCCCCTATAGCAATGTTAGAAACCTCAGGTTAAACTCGAAATCTCTGCTTACCAGCCCCAGATTTAAGAAAGCTTGCTCGGGAGGCAGAACCTTTCAAGTGTGCGCCTCTTCTGAATCGAATAAACTTCCCATTCACCTCTGTAAGATCCAGGAGGAATTATCTTTCTGCAAGGCACTAAAACCTTCTTCTTCTGCTAAACTTCCTTCAGGACAAGATCTGACATTTTGAGCACAAGCGCTGGGACACCCCGTTGGGGTAGCTGTGCGCTATACAAAACACACAAATAATAATAACCACCACCATGAAACGTTTACAGACTACAGTCTACAGACCTCTAGGACCTGATGCCGCTTGACTTTCTGCGCCCCTGGTTACTTTATCAGTGGAGCTATGTAGGTGCATTCATGTGTGCAATAGAAGGAGGTCGAAGTGGCTAGGATTGAAGGGAAATTACATTATCATTCTTTTTTAGGTCGAGCCACAGCAGCGCATACCCTGCCCTGCTGAGGCATGGTGTATTCAGGTATGAAATAGAAGCTCCGCCCATTCCCCACCCATCTTTTCAACTGGTTTTTGCTACTGTCCTTTCTAAATGTTGCTTTTGATTTACGAATAGGCTTAGACACTCTTTCGTACCGCCTTGTCTGCATTTTTAACCTCCCATAAGGACTGGACTTTTTACTTGTTCTGTTACATGGTCTGCTTTATCTAGTTTGTGAGCACTATTTTCTTTAATGATTTCCACCTATTCCTTTCCTACAAAGCTTCTTTATTTAGTTTGCCAGAACAGTCCGCTTAAGCAATAGCGGCTGTGTTTCTATAGTTATTTTGGCAGCGCGGTCCGCTTTAACTTTAGCGGCTGCACTACATAACCTTTGTTATTTTTTTTATTATTTTAGGGTGAAAGTGTCCCATACCGTGCTTTCACTTTAATGGTGTTCGGGCCCCTTTCTTTTGACGCTGCTGGCCGCATTCAGGTTATAGCAAGCCATGCTAAAGAAAGGGGTTTGACCACCATTAAAGTGAAAGCACAACATGGGGCGCTTTTATAAAAAATAAAAAATAAATGCATTTTTGTGAAATTGCCCCATGCCGTGCTTTCACATTAATGGTGGCCAAGCCCCTTTCTTTAGATGCAACTCGCTGTAACCTGAATGCAGCGAGCAGCCTAAAGAAAGGTGTGCGGCCACCATTAAAGTGGTATTGCATTTGCAAGAGTTTGAGCTATTGACATTATAAATGGCAATGCCTTTTATATGTGAGTTGCTTTTCAAACACATAAATAAAAGGCATTGCCGTTTACAATACCAATAGCTTAAACTCTCGCAAATACGAGACCTATTGCTTTGCGCTTGTTAATCTACAGGAATTAAATCATTCACAGATCAATCGGTTCTTCTCAGGCTGTTCTAAAAAGTTTGCCATCAATTTGATTCAGAAGTAAGTTTGCTCAAGCTTTTCATGTGAACCCAGAGGAAGTTCAGGCAATCTCATTTTCAGGGTCCCAGCTGGCAATATCTGGAGCATGAGATGCCACTAGGCAGGGAACTCTCTTAACTTTCCTGTCAATAGCTCCTTCTAGGCCTCCCTCCTCTCTGTCCACCTGTCCAGTTAATGAATTCTGTCGGATGTACCATGTTACAACGCATACCGTTACAACTACCTACCATTACAACGCGACCATTACAACGCATACCATTACAACGCATAGCACTTTGGGGTGCTGTATAGTGGTAAGTATAATTTACTATTCTAACTCCAGTCCCCGTGGACCCTAGGGAAGGTGTTGGATAGTAAATTATACTTATTCCCTATCCTATAGCACCCCCCAGCGCAATGCGTTGTAATGGTATGCGTTGTAAAAGTCGCGTTGTAATGGTAGTGCGGAGTAACGAATGCGTTGTAACAGGTGCATACCATTCTGTCCCCTGTTCTGCCCCATTCCCACTGTCCAGGGATGGTAAGTAGAGTGTTACTGTGTCAGCCTTCCATCCCACCCCTCTCACACTTGCCCCTTTACCCTCCAGCATTCCTTCTTTCACCATGTTGCCTCTTCCATACTTGTCAGCATGATGTCTACCTGTACCCCTACCATAGGCCTGTCGACAGGCACTGCTGTGTTCCCAAGTGCTGCCAGCAGAGCACCCCTAGAATTTTATCCCAGGATGTGGGAATTGAAAACATAGCAGGAATCCCATTAGTGGAGCTTTCTTCCGTTTTAAATGTTCTGCCCCCGTACTCCTTACTATGCCCTCATTCACAGCTAAACAATTTATTAGGCATCTGCAGGCCTTGTGAAACTGTCCATCCCATGTAGCGTTGAGATAGAAGGATAAGACGGCCATGGGTAGGATTAATGCTAGTTTCCATCTAGTCTGGTCGAAAATGTAGGAAACAATGTTCTCACATCTCTGCAGATCCCTTTGCTTTCAGAGACCTCCAGTTGTGGCGCCCAGAGATTCGCAGTGGCTAGATCAGTGTACCGCCTTAATTCGCACATCCATCTTCTAGGGGTCCTAGGCAACTATTGCCCTCCTTCCCTGCACAGTCTAAAGCGTCCTGTTCTTATACCGCGGATTTCATGCACATTTAAATCTTGATTTGAATCATAGCATGCTTTTTCATGGTCATTAAACACAAGCAAACTTTACATTTAATAAAATGTGGATTGTGATGGCACTGTCTGAACTCACTGGTTAGTGAGCACGGAGTCATTCTCCACTCAAATCCTATGCAGACCTCTATCTTACCATTGTCCCCTGGGCTGTCTTGTGGAGTCCGGCGAAGCTCTGGTCACTGGGTCCAGACCAATCCAGGAGATTCCTTGCTTGGTTAACAGGTACCTCCAAAGAAAATATCACAATCTGAAGGAGTTTATTAACAACAGAAAATGTAAGAGTGAATGACCCACAGCCTCAACAGGCCAAAGTTCCTCCTAGCATAGGTGAATGGAGCAAGCTCATCAAATGACAGCAAAGCATACATTTTTACACTTATGCTCAAAAGTTTAAAAAAGGCTTATGTAGTTAATTCTAATAAAAATACAAGCAGGTTTCTAGCGTGTTTTAATGAGAACAAGGGAAATGACCTTCAAACAGTAACAATAATAAAAAAAAACATTCATCATTTTTATGTCCTGGGACCAAAGGAAACAGCTCATTATCAAAGATGGCCACTTTCCGTGAGCAATGATAGCATGCCTAAGAAACCTTGGCCATCAGCATCAAGATTTCTGTCTCGTTACTGCTGCAAGGATATGCCGAATGAATGTGGAGCCTACATTATCCAGAGGACTGTATTGTTGTTTACTCTTTCAAATCAAGCTACGTATAGTATGAAAGGGTGCCTTATTTACAAGGCAGCATTAAGCCATGTTAAAAGCAAGACCACTGACTCATTGTCAGTGAAATTGCTCTCCCACCCTCGCAACTCCACCATTAGGTGAGGCCTCCCCCGAGCTCCTGCACTCTCGAGTGTTGGTCTTCGAGGCCCTCCTCCACCCGCAGGTTTTCCTGCACCTCATCCCTGGTGGTCCTGTGGACCTCTGTCTCCTTTTCCTTGCTCCGCTTTCCGCTCTGTTTCCACTTGTTTTCACCCTCTTTCCAATCTCTTCTCTGCACTTTTCTGCTTTGCTACACTTTTCTGCTTTGTTGCTTTTTTCCACTCTTATCTCCTTTTATTCCTTTATTCCTCCTTATTCTCCTTATTCCTCTTTCCCGCTGCCGCCCGTTTTTTCCACTGCTGCTGCCCCCGCGGGCTCTCCTCCCCCAGCACAACCAGCGCGACCAGCCCTTTCCAGCTCCCCTCTGCTCCCCGCTCCTGTCTCCCAGCTGTAACCCTCCGTGACCCCTACTTAATGGCGGCCGCTGCGGGGACAAGCGAGCAAGACCATTGACTAATTGTCCTGTGGACCTCTGCCTCCTTTTCCTCGCTCCACTTTCCACTCCGTTTCCACTTGTTTTCACCCTCTTTCTAATCTTTTCTCTGCACTTTTCTACTTTGCTGCACTTTTCTGCTTTGTTGCTTTTTTCCACTCTCATTTCCTTTTATTCCATTTTATTCCTTTATTCCTCCTTATTCTCCTTATTCCCCTTTCCCCCTCCCGCTCGTTTTCCCTGCTGCTTCTGCCCCTGCGGCCTCTCCCCCTCAGCAAGACCAGCGCAACTGGTTACCCTTCCCGCTCCCACCTTCCAGCCCTCTCCGACCCCTACTTAATGGCAGCAACAGTGCAGCCGTGCCAAAGTCGTGCCAAAGGCAAGCCTGTCTGGCCCGTCCGCGACCCGACCGCGACCGCGACCAGTGCCAGGATGTCTGGACCTCCACGCCGCCAACACTATGACTGACCCAGCGACACTCCATAGTCTCAACCCAGGCCGCAACAACAACTGCAAGCTAGCATAACCAACTGTCACTGCTGTCGGCACACCTACAGCACCGCCAGAAGCACGGGCCCAGCATAACCCGACCACAAGAACCCTCCAGAGCCGAAGTCCCTACAACGCATCCTCCTCAACGTCAGTTCACTCCACAAACATGCCACTGAAATCTGGTACCTCCTCAACAGCACCGCCCCGGATGTAGAATTCCTCACCAAAACCTGGACCAACACCACCCCGGGACAGGACATAGCCATCACCATTCCCCAAGGATACAAGATTTCCAGGAAAGAGCATCCCACCCCCCTGGGAGGAGGAATCGCCATCGTCCACAAATCCACCCTCCACCTGAGCTCACTCTTTTTGACGAGCCCACAGACCTGATGGAACACCCTCACTTCAAGATACTGGCCAGCCCTACCACCACCCTTCGAGGAACCTCATATACCGTCCCCATGGACCTCGTGGACCATTCGCCACCTCCATCATGGACATTATCTCCCCACATGCCATTGCATCCATCAACTACACCCTGTTGGGAGATCTCAACTTCCACCTCAACAACCAACTGGACCCCAACACCACATCCCTCCTGGACAACCTTCACAACATTGGACACTGCGAGATCATGACTGAACCCACGCACTCAGCAGGCAACACCCTCGACCCCCCCTTCACAACAGGAAACTACATCACTTTCAGCCACGCCGTCGAACTCCAGTGGACAGACCACCTTTGAGTCCATTTCACCTTCAGAACACACACCATCCACAAACATCAGCACCTGCTCCAATGAAGAGACTGGACCAAACTCACTGAAGACCAGCTCACCTCCTCACTCGGCAACTCCACCCCAACCATTGCGGCAGACAACGACACCAACACTGCAGCCCGAACTCTCCACATATGGATGTCCGACAGCACCAACACCATAGCCCCCCTGAAGAAAAACAACAACACTCATGCCAAGAAAGCCAGATGGTTTACCACAGAACTTCGAGGGTCCAGACTAACGTGCTACCACCTCGAAAAGGCCTGGAGGAACTCCAAGTTCACAGAGGCCCACAACGACTTCAGTGCCGCCACCAACGCCCACCACCAACTCATCAGAAAAACGAGGAAAAGGGCAATTGAAGACAGAATCTCCACACACACGCACAACAGCAAAGAACTCTTCAGCATCATCAAGGAGTTCGCCCAACCCACCAGGGTGTCTACTGACATCCCTCCTTCACATAACTCTGCGACAAACTCAGCACCTTCTTTCACCTCAAAATCAAGAACATTTATGACAACTTCGATGAAGACAACCAACACACTGAACCCTCACCAACTACCCCGACACCCTGAAGCCAGCGATTGACAATGGGACAGCCCTCACCACTGAAGAAACACTGAAGATAATGAAGTCAATCCATGCCGGGGCCCCACGGACCCCTGCCCCCACCACATCTTCAACAGAGCCGCCAACACTATGGCACCCATGCTCCGCCAACCTCTCCCTGACTAACGCCTCGTTCCCCAACAATTGGAAACACGCCAAGATCAACCCCCTCCTGAAAAGCCCTCGGCGGACCCCGCCGACCTCAAGAACTACAAAACATCTTTCTGCTCCCGTTCCCAGCAAAAGTCATTGAGAAAGTTATCAACAGCCAACTCGCCACCTTCATCGAAGATCACAACATCCTCGCCTCCTCCCAATCCAGCTTCAGAAAAAAACACAGCACAGAAACCGCCCTCCTCGCCGCAACAGAGGACATCCGCTCCCTACTGGACAGAGGAGAAACAGCAGCCCTCATCCTCCTCGACCTCTCAGCAGCGTTCAACACAGTCTCTCACCGCACCCTAATATGCAGACTCCATGAAGCACGGATCTGGGACAAGGCCCTCGGCTGGATCTACTCCTTCCTCTCCGGCAGAACTCAGTGGGTCAGACTCCCCCTTTACTCTCGGACCCCACACCCACCACCTGAGGAGTTACTCAGGGGTCCTCCCTCAGCCCCACGCTCTTCAACATCTACATGCCACCCCACCCCCATCATCAGAACCTACGGATTCAACATTGTGTTGTACGCAGACTAAACCCAACATTTCCTCTCCTTATCCAACCAACCCAACACCGCCAGACACAACTTTCAAGACGGCATGGAAGCTGTCGCCAAATGAATGAAAAGCAGCTGCCTACAACTCAACACCGACAAAACAGAAGTACTTATATGATGCCTGGAACGACACCTGGTGGCCCCCCGCCCTCGGAAGCCCACCCACCCACATGGATCACGCATGCAACCTTGGAATCATCCTGGACTCCAAGCTCAAAATGGACCACCAGATCAACTCCATCGCATCCTCCTGGTTCCACACCCTCCGCCTCCAACGTAAGACCTTTAAATGGATCCGCTTCGAGCACAGAAAGACCGTCACTCACGCCCTCGTCACCAGCACACTCGACCACGGCAACGCACTCTACCCCGGAATAAACAAAAACCTCACCTGCAAGCTACAAAACATCCAGAACGCCGCCGCAAGACTGGTCCTCAACCTGCCAAGACACTACCACATCTCCCAGCACCTCCGCACACTCCACGGACTCCCCATTGAGGCTAGAATCAGCTTCAAGATTCTCACCCACGCACACAACGCCCTTCACGACACCGAACCTGCATACCTGAACAGCCGACTCCAATTCCATGCACCCCAAAGGACCCTACGATCAGCTCAGCTCTCCGATGCTGTGATCCCCAACACCAGAAAGACCAGATAGGGAGGCCACTATTTCTCCCTTCTCGTGGCCAGAGCCTGGAACGCCCTTCCACTCCACCTCAGTCAGACAACATTGCTCGCCATCTTCGCGAGAAACCTCAAAACCTGGCTCTTCGACAGACCCCCTCCTTGATGGACTGGAAACTGCACCCCCTCCCCTCAGCGCCTTGAGACCCTCACGGGGTCTTAATGCTGCCTTGTAAATAAGGCGAAGCAAATATCGCCACAGGAGCGTCACTAAAAGTGACGTTTCTGTGGCTATAGAGACTTGGAAATATGCTCCTATGTGCGTTCTACAAATGCTGACAACCTCATGTCACATCGAGTCACATCACACCACGTTTCTTGTTTCAAACTGTGGGTCTAGTTCACCTCTGATCAAATGTTTTCAGGGCACCATGAGGGTTGGCTCAAGAAAGAACTTGAATCACAGTGATTGGGCATGGCATGAGAGGGGAAGAATTGGGTTAAAATTAAAATCTCTGAACCAATTGAAGCAAAGCGTTAGATCAAACGTGAGTTCTGGTTGTCTTGTGATGCTGTAGTCATGGTATAATGTACACTTTTGTTGCCAGCGATGTACCCCCTTAAGTATGCCATTTAACTTCAGTACCTTACCAGAAGTCATCTTAGATCGCCATTGGCATTTTGAACAGAACAATTCCTTTTGAGCTGGTTATGAGTGACTGGGAAGCAGAATTCGAGCAAAACAGAACGATGGTCATAGTGGTTTCCAGCAGTGAAGGGGGCTTCGGGTTGATGAACTCTTAACTTCTTAATTTTCCATCATAGGTTTATTGGTATTTTTTTTATCCCTACTACAGTCTTGCTGATAAGCTTTCATATAGAGTTATCAATGTATAGTGATGTGAGCGGTGCAGGAGTCCTAAATTAATATTGATATTTGAAGACTAGTCTTGCTTAACTTAGTGGACCCTTCTGACACCAAGGGCCAGATGTAGGTAAATATCATTTACCGATTCTAAAATATCGAATTTTACCAATTCGGTATTTTAGAATCGGTAAATGATATGTAGATAATGATTCGGTAAATTTTACAGAATAGGTAGAATTTGGTAAATACCGATTCGGTATTTACCTACTCGGTAATCCCCATTCACCATTCATTCCTATGGGCCCGGAGGCCCATAGGAATGAATGAGAATTACCGATTCAGTAAATACCGAATCGGAAATAGGGGGTAGACCTACAAGGGTGGCAGGGTGTCACATTGACACCCTCTTTCACCCCTGTATAGTGCATGGGTGCACATGTGGCACACATACATGTCTGCCACATGGCACAGTTGAAAAAAGCACAAAATTGCTTTTTTTAAGGCTTTCGATATTTACCACCAACTATTAGTTGGTGGTAAATACCGAATCCTTAATGCACATATGCACTCTTAATTGTGCTTGCTACATATCATCTACCAATTCGGTAAATTCCAAATCAGTAAATACCGAATCGGTAACATCCAATTCGGTATTTACCGATTCGTATTTACCGAATCAGTATTTTTTGGCCTTCTACATCACAAATTCCCAATACCGGTCGGTCGGTAACGGCCGAAATTCGGTCATTTCGGCCGTTACCGACCGGTATTAGGCGACCTACATCTGGCCCCAAATCATTTAAATTAATGACATATTACCAGCTCCAAGATATTCTCATTTATATGTCTGAAAGAACAGAATTTCAACTTAGTCTCAGCTAAAGATGTGTCTGGCATGATAGATAATGTTAAGGATAACAAACACAAATAGGAAGTTAAGGGTGTAAACCCCTCCTACACCACCAATGAAAATGTCAAAATGCACGTGGTTTTTATACCTTATAATCTTACATACATGTTCTGTCCTAAAAGATCTTGCGATGCCACCTTTCAGATATACAAATACATAGTACAGCAAAACAAATGGGGAACGACCTCTTTTTCATGACAACTCAGAACGGCAATTTTCAATATGGGTAATTCGAATTTACCCTTGCCAAGTTCAGGCGATCATTAGAAATATTAATCAACCTCTTTGGAAATCGATTTGATAATGCATATTTTAGCTTTTTTTTAATTTTTTAATTTTTATAAAAGTGCTTTTAGTTCCACGTGTGCCAACCACTTCGATGCAGACAGGCAACACATGAAACATGTGCTCATGTGCTGCAAATGTCCACCAGGACCTCATTTACATGCTGTTTGTGAAGAAGGAAATAGGCAGAATCCCGAGTCATAATGGGAGACACGGAAAGAGGAATTTCGACTAAAAAACAAGCCTGTTACTAAAACAATTACGCAGAAATACCGGGTCAAGGGCCATGTCCTGTGCAAAGCCGGTGTCATTGAACTTCCTATATTTTCAATCCTCGAGGTTAAATCATGACCATAGACACAACTCGGCATGTATTATTTATTTCGAATTGGCCTCCACTTAGTAACTGTCCGCTTTGATGCCTTTGGAATGAAAAACACTCCGGGCATATTATCAAGGGGGTTTATCTCCGCTTTTTTGGCTTTAAAAGCCAAGAAAGCGGAGATAAAATTATCGCCCTATTACCTAGCTGTCGCTAACACCAGTTAGCGACAGCTAGTAGGAGATAGCGACCATCTTGGGCCCCACTTTGCATGTCAGTGATATTTATCACTAATGACATGCAAAGTGGGCGTGCCAAGATGGAAACATCGATATCTCCTATTACCAACTTTTGGAGATATTCGCGCTAAGCGCGAATATCTCCAAAAGCTAACACCTGCCCTGAGCAGTTCTTAGCTATGTTATCCAATGGGAGGTGGATAACATGGCTAAGAGCATTAGCTCGCTAATGCACGAATATCGCTGACTTTTCAGCGATATTTATGCATTGCGGCCGATTTTTATCGCATTTGCGATAAACCTTGGTAACACCAAGGTTTATCTGCGATAAAATCGCCGCAGCTCTGCGAAAAAATGTTCACGCTAACCAAGCAATAGCGATAATTTGCTATTGCTTGGTAATATGCCCCTGCATTTCCTCTGGAGTTGGGACCTGGAGCAGTATATATTGTTAAATTTGTTATGAGCCATTAACTCATTTCTGCCAAGGTGCAGTCATTCACGTGAAATGTCAGGGCTGTCATTCCTAACAGCATGATTAAAAGTCTGCAGCGTCCTATGCACGCTTACAATGGGCTGCCAGTGTTTCCAGGAAGAAGGGAACATTGTCTCAGCTCGCGACGGGTCTGGAAGAAAGATAACACGCAGGTAATTGTCAGTATCGGTAATAATTATAAGAGCTCTGAAACTGAGAGCACTATAGGAATCCCTGAATCTAGGTCACAAAATCTCTATTTGAATAGGTTTCACTGGCCTTTGCTGGGATTGGTGAAATCAGTACTCCATATAAATATTGTAATAACTGAGAACCCGTTTCATAATGTGACATTTTACTACAAATACAAAAAACTCGACCTTATCTGCCAATAACAAGGTAACAGTTTGTTTGTTATTAAGAGTCCAGCCATCCTTGCACAATAAAATCACCACTGAGGACATTACTGTAGCCACAGCTATCCTGCTCAGGACTGCCAAGTCTTTTACATTGCTAGAAGCATCTTCATAATGAGGGTTAAGAATGTGGCATTTCTAAAACAAGCTTGGGCAAAGCAAATAAGTCTGGTGCTGGCAGTCACCGTTTTGACAATTCTTATTCTGTTCTCTCAGGGTTTTTGCAAAACATGCAAAACTGCCAAAACATCATCAATCTAAATATTTATATATATTGGTTAAAGGCAAACATATTTTTGGGGCTCAAAAAAGCAAAATGGAGTTAGTCACTGGCTGAAGTGGGCTGACCCATTGCCCCATGATGCAAGCTGGAGTGGGTGAAGAAAAATATGAATGACACAACAAAAGACTAATAGAGAAGGTCTAGCTGAAAGCCCCATATCACTATGTTATACACATAATTTTATTAAAATCAAAACGTCTTGGCTAACACCAGAGCTAAAAAAAAAAAACGGTATGGCGTTGGATGAGAGCTCCATGCCTTTACAAATGCTTTTTTTTGTAAGGTTTTTTGTAAATCTTCATTACAGACAGACAGAGAGGGTTGCAAACACAGATGGAGAAATATATTTGCATGGGCAGATATAGAAAGATTTGCAAAGCCATTATAGGGCTGAAAAGATACATTAAAGATAGGTGGGGTTCCTAAGATTAATATAGATAGAGCTGCTAAGAGACAGATATAGACAGACAGATACGGTTACATAGATAGAGTTGTGAAGATAGACAAACAGACAGACAGACAGGCAGGCAGGCAGGATGATAGATAGCATAAACAACACAGCTTTAATTAGTAATATAATAGTTGAATGTCTTTAAAAGCACGACATATACAAGCACAGAAAGCATACTAGGAAGCCATATCAGCAAGACAAACCTACTCAATTCGTTTACAAGTATAATTGTAGTCTTCCATTAAAATACATACCTGTAAGACACACACGAGTGCAACTATAAATGCCCTTCAATGCATGCATATTTAAGAGAGGGTTATCTTCTAAAGAACATTTTGAAATGGACACCATCTGGTATGCTGTGAAACAACAGGAGTCAGATACAGAAAGGCCACTGAAAATGAATTTACAACAGCATTATCAGAGACAGAAACTGATAAAGCTGGAATGTGCCCTGTTCTCAAGTCTGTTAGCATCCTGCTATCACATTAGGCAAAATTGAGCAATTCAGGGAGAGGATGTAGCCTTATGGCTAGACCAGTCGACTTCGGAGCTGGGGAACCTGGTTTGAGTCTTGGCAACGATACTCAACATCCTGTGATTCTGGGCAAATCACTTAATCTACCTGTGCCTAACAAAAATGAATGTGTCCATCCGTAACGAAACTGGTACTCATGTAAAGCTCTCTGCTACCCGATTTCTCGGGTCAAGTTTGCGCTATATAAAACTCTAAAAAAAGAAAAAAAACAATAAAGTGAAACCAAAAACACTGGCACTGAAGTAAAATACTTTATGTGCCGATGTTTAGGTTGTGAGAGAGAGAAATGCTGTCACTGAAAGTGCAGCTAGCCAGTGGCTGAAGTAGGCTTGACCATTGTCCCATGCTGTATACTGTAGTGGGCAGAAGCAAAATGTGAATGACAGAACAAAAGACCAATGGATGAAGAGAGGTGGCTTAAAGCCCCTTTAAGTAAGTATATTATATATAGAATTCTGGTAAAATCAAAAGGTATTTTTCGCAAGTATATTATACATAGATAAGTAGTCAAATTAAAAGGTGTTGGCATCAGCAAAGTAATAGTGCTGTGATTGAGTTTTGCAGGCGGAGCTAGAAATCGTTTCAAGTGGGGGAGGGGGGAATATTCATGTAACCTGCATCAAATTATTCAGTGAGATTATAGGGTGTCTGGGGTGTTTTTGCCATGAGAACAATTGTGAAAAAATCATTGGCAAAGTCAATAGTCCTGACATTTTAGTGGTGCAATTCTTTAGTAATTAAAAGGCAAGTTTATTTGTGTGTTCGTATGTGGTTTTATGGATAGGGAAGTCCGTGAAAGTGCGCATTGAGTGGTTTTATGAATGCAAAAAAAGTGAATGATTGTGTGAATGCAAGAGGGAGCGATTCCTAGTTCAGTGTTTTCATGAATATTGCTCTATTCAATTCCATTAACATAAAAATGCTTTGCAAAATGACTATAGAAAATAATCTGTGAAACAGCGCACTAATTATACACCTATCTTGTTTATGCTATGGGTGAACTATCATGGTCAGCCTCCACCTCTTGGCCTAAGAATCACTGACAAAGACAGAATAAGCCACATTTAAACAATTTTTAATTCTGATTGTTAAAACACCTTTACCATGAATTTGTTGTCTCCCCTGTGGCTGAGGATTTGAAGACTGCTAGAAGGGAGCTCTAAAGAAGAGTCCAGGGACGATTAATTGGACAATACTATACGAAACGTCTGTGGGATCATGAACGCGCCATTGCGAAATAATCGAAATGCAAGAGAGAGATAAAAAAAGCCTCTAATACACAAACATGCTGTGCACACAAGGCTGCCCTTCTCCTGCCGATCTGACAGAAGGCAATATCAAAAAGCATGTGACAGGAGTGCTATGGTTTGTTAGTGTGAGATGTAGCCAATGAGTGTGATGTAATATATGTAACTTGAGCGTTATTATTGGTGTGGGTGACATAGAGGTCAGTGACCAAGCGGTGTGCTACCAAATTACAAGCCTAACTGTGCAAGAAAAATTGACAAACATTCAACAGCTGTTACTGGTGAATAAGCATGTGTTCTAAGCGTGATTACACTAGCAGACTGCTCTGTCAGTCTGTTATCAGTGTTTTGAGAAACTAAGCTGGGCCGTGATGCTCCATGCTGTACTATCAGTTGGGGTAGGGGATTCTACACAAGGCCTGTTTGTGGTTTTTAATGCATATGTTCCCCATGACAACGTATCAGGCAGAAGAAATGTCCTTAATTAATGCTCAACGCACCTCATCGGCCAGCTTTCGAATACTTTTCAAGTGACGCACAACCGGATCTACCACCTATCAAAAATACGCATTAGTCCTGTCTGCCAAGAAGACACATGAACAACGACGTAGCTAGAGCTTGTGGCGCCCGGGGCTATCCCTCAGATTGCCGCGCCTGGGAGGGGGGGTGCTGGGGAAAAGGGACGGTGAGCACTTGAAAGAGGTCCAAGAGACACGTAGTATCGCCGCTAATAGTTACCTCGATCATGCAAGTTACATGCACATACATGACACGGTCCAAGGCTACACAGTTGAATACACCAGTGACTGGCAGTGACTGCCAGTACAATAGAGAACACACAGACTGCATGATCTATCTGGGGACTCAGAAAAACTGCATGAGACATCCATCAGAGAGCTGCGTGAACAATTACCTTGTAATCTCCTCAGCACAATGCAAACATGCGCATACATGACACTGTTCAGGGATCCATCATCTACAGCTGACATTAAATGACCATTCATCATCGTCCCCCCATTAAAGCAGTGCACCTTGTGATCTGCATGGTACATGTTCTTTGCAGCAGGCACATTAACCCTCTGTGCTACCTTTCCAGGAGTCAACCCTTCCACTAGACAAAACTCTGATCTCTCTCTAGGAAGAACATTAATCACCGAAGTTATCATGACATTTGTATTGTTTCTGAAAATTGCTGGAGGCCAGGAAGGAGGCAGCAAGTTTTTTTAAAACCATAATATACTTACAAACACTACGCACCCACCCAAAATAGGTACCCAGTGCGGTCACACCATTTGCGCCGCCCTAACCTGCTCAAGGTACATGTGACTTCAGTGTCAGAGTCACAGTGACTGGATCACTGTTGCTCTAGGGTGTGCTGCTTTGTAGGCCTGCCCACACGACTGGAAATTACCTTCAGTATGGATTGTGGTGGACAGGCCTTAAAGGTTAACCCACAATTGACACCACTTGGATACACCTGCTTGTGCTAAGACATTAAGCCTTTTAAGGTCAACTGGGGCCTTCCAAGGTCCTAGCATGGGAATATGCTCCCTCAGTATAGTGGTCTGGTGGACTGGTCATGAAGGCTGAACCCGGTTCCCCAGTTCCAAATTCGACAGCTCTGGCCATAGTGCCACACCCTATCCCCCACTGAACACCATACTGCCCCACTGAGAGAAACTCGCACTGCCTTCAGCTACAACTTAATTGTGCCCGCTATAAACACTTAGATGTGGCGCTTAGTCTGCAACAGGTAGGTGCGACTCCTTCCAGTAGCCATGCTGCCACGGACAATGGGTAGCGCCTAGCAGGAAGTGAAATAGCCCCAAATGAGGTACAAACCCTAAGGCAAAAAGCCTCTGATTTGGAATCAAGGATCGCAAAGTTAATGGAGAAAAGCAACTGTGGGGCCTGAAGGAAGAAAGGTTGAAGGACAAGAGACAGAACAGGAAAAAGCCCAAAAGAAAGTCAGGAGCGAGGTAACACGAAAAAACTACTTAAAGTGTGGTTATGAAGAGCAGAGAAGATTTGATTGGGTAGGCATCTTTAGGAATCTGTAATGTGGAGTCCATCTTGGATTGGGTTCAATATTCTCTTCCCAGAGATCATTACTGAGGGACCCTGGGAAGGGCAGAACATGTCGCTCAATGAAGAACCCCCAGTGAGAGGAGCGATGGACAAGGAGTTTGCTCCAGAAGGCCGGCCGCTGAGAGGTAAGTTAATTTAGGGAAAACAGCGGCCTGACAGTTCTCCAGAACACAGGGAGCAGAGCATGGGTGTAAATGGCAGGCGGGACAGTGGCTGTCGTAATGGCACAACAGGCTCTGGGGGAATGAAGGTGTTCAAATTCATTATTGGTATTCTCTTGATTGGGATCTTGTTGCTATTTAATTAGTATTGTCCATTATCTAATGCTGATGCAAAAGTATAGGCACAGCCAACACTTTTTCTCCTGCTATCTCTGATAATAATTAGGGAGGTGAGCATAGTGAAATACAAATAAAAAGCAGTGAGGTTTTGTTCAATTTAGTATGTATAGATTGAAGTGTTTCCTCACAAAAAATGGTGGGCTGTGAAAACAAACTCTATTATGTTATATTATACTCAATATGCTGGTGGAGAGAAGTGTATGTAACTATCAAAACACATTTATGTTTGTATTCACCATGTGTCAGCTAGAAAACGTGTCTCCTGTTTAAAAGTGTTACCTAGCATTGGGTCTGCTGATACCTTCATTGGGCCATGTTAACCCCAGCAACCATGATACTTCATGTTGTACATTGCACATTTTATTAAGAGCAACCTTGTTTTCAAACCTGTCCAGGGAAAGGAGGGTTTTGTGATAAGACTAGAGTTAGTATGTGTGGATATGAATGCAATATTTCCTTCAGGGCTGTCCGGGGCTTCCTTGGAGAAAAACCTGAATGCTAAATATGTTTTTACTGATACAAATTAGCTGCTAAAAACAAAGAGTTGCTGTTGATCTCCTCACATTGACTGGTATTAGGAGAACATTTATATATACCAGACCAACATTGGCATGCTTTAGCCACTGTTCCAACTGACACCTTTCTAGCATGATCCCTCGTCAGTTGAAATGACAATTGTCTGTGATACTTTAGCTTGGCTGCCTGAAATTTTGTATGAACGCTGTTTGGGTTTGGGCTTCCCTATGCGTTGTGTTCTTATTTAAAAATCACATACAGATTTAAGCCGTAATTGCTGAACCATACAAACTTTATTTAATGCGTGATCAAGCCACACATTCATATGTAAGCAGTAATTGCTTATCTGCACTAGCTATGCTGATAAGGTGGAGGCGCATAGCCCGATTCCTTAAGTAATACATGATTCCACAACAGTAGATGTACTCCTGTGTATCGTTGTAGATTTATCTCTTTTAAGAACTCACAATGTTGAATCTCGCCAATACCTTCCCATTCCCACCACGGGCAGGAAAGGGTCTAAAAAGGTTTGTGAGTATGAAGAAACTCAAGAGCTTGTGGGTGTTTCCAAACTTTGCAGGGTTGTGTGCTTTGTGACCCTGTAGCAGAATTTAGACATGGAAATTATTACACTGTTGTCAGGTAATATTGTGTATGATTGAATGGAATTACAAGTGCAAGATCACCTTTTGTAAATACCCTGTAAACTACTGACTGTGAATCATGCTCACAGATGATTAGACTGATGGCAAAGTACTCGTTTTTAAATTGCTTTTTCTTCAAGTCCATTTTTGTGCATAACAATATTCGGATTGCTTTTGCGTCATTGACTAACTTTGAAGAGTTACTAGTGAAACAATAATGATATAATACCTACTTGACTGCCACGCTATAACAAGGGGCTGTTTTTAGGAAATTAGCAGGAGTCCCACAGTGTAAATGTAAAATACCCGTAATTCTGGCCTCCAGCCGATCTTAGCCCATGTCTGTGCGGTGGAGGTTGGCATTGCTCCGAAGAGGAGAGACTGCATGACCTCGGGGTGACCCGGTCGCGACTCGCTTGTGCACCGCACCACCAACACTATACTAGGTAGTGGTGCGTGCAACGTGCATGTAGCGTGCGTGGCTGCTGGCAGGCAGGCAGCAGTTGGAAGCAGGTGAGTTTGCTTGCACTTCGAACTGTGCCGCGGCGCGGGCACGGCACTGGTGGCCCGTTGCTGCGGCCTTTATAAATTATTTGGGGGCTGGGGACACTGACTGACAAATTTTGAGACAGTGAGTGTCCCCAAATAAATCATAAAGGCCGCCGCAACGGGCCACAAGTGCCGCGCGGCTGCGGTCGCTGCCTCTAAAACAGTGCCGCCTGGGGCGGTCCGCCCCCCGCCCCCCGGCCCCCGGCCCGGCCCCCTCCCCCTCCACTCCAGCTACGCCTGTGCACATGAATCCATACATGTGTTATCCAGGTATTTATATTTGGCAGCTGAACAGCATGTGCATTCACCATGTCTTAATTCTGGGACGAAGTGTAATATATTTAAATTACCAAAAAAATTAGAAAAGTAAAAAGATCAATTTGACAGTATTTACTTTCAGAAAGTGTCTCTCCTGTCAAATCGGTCGGCGATTTGGAAGACCCGCCAAAATAAAAGTAGTTCACAAAATACCCCAAAATAATAATAATTCACATACATATAGACTAGCTTTGTTGAAAAATTTGCACATTCAGCTTTAAAAAACATAAACACAAGCATCGGCTGCAGTCTACATTTGATATTCCTTAATATTAGCAGATTTATATTTTCTTTAAAGCAAATGCGGATGGTAAAATGAATAACCAGTCACGGTGTGGGCTGCCCACTCACGATATGGCAATATTCAATCGTACTTGCATTTACATATCTCCAATAACAACATGCATGGAACATGTTTTCTCTGTGCGATTATCTGCCCATCTATAGCAAATTATTGATAGTACTTAATGCAAGCTGAACAAATGTCTCACCAGCCAAAGACCCACACACTGCATACCAAGCAAACACAGCTCAGAAACTCAGTGACACTGTGGGCCAAAGCTTAACTACATTTCATGGAGACAGTCATCCTTAAATGGAGTCAGTCTGTAATGCCAACATGTACAAAGCATAGAGGAAAACAATATGTACAATCAAAATAAAAACATTGTAGAGAAAATTATTTGAGAATAAGAATAATGAAAGCCCACCCATAAAAAGTTAAATTCTAATTTTATTTATATAGCACTTACTACCCCCGACTAGACAACAAAGTGCTTTTCAGTGAGTAGCACACTACTCTGGAGCCCAAAAAGGATTATTTGTGAATTTGTAAAGGGAAATGTGAATTTAATTGGAGTGGTGGACATGTGAGTCTTCTAGTTGGATTGAAAAGGATATTGGAGAGATTGAAGAGGGAAGGGTCTAGAAAGTGTTTATTTGGTGATCATAGCAGTAGGAGGAGGTTTGCGATGAGTAAAGGAGAGATGGAAGGGAGAAGATTCTCCAGAAGTGAATTAGGGGGAAGATTAGGTATCAGATGAGTCTGAGGTATCTATGGGGGGAGGGTTTAGAAAGGTTTATTTAGGAGATCTGAATAGTAAAAGAGGTTTGAGATGATGCAAGGAGCAGTAGAGACAGAAGCAGTCAAGAAAGGGTTATTTTTGGGATCATTGTAGTAGAATTGGGTTTGGAATCAGTGGAGGAAGAGGATATATTGAGAGAGGTATAGGGAGAGATATAGAGTAGTGCATTGGAGTAAAGTAATAAATATAAAGATACATAAGTGCATATATATATTTATAAATATTATTATACACATTTATACAAAGGAATACACATATCTAGATAGGTACATACATATAGTCCAAATAAATGCCTATATACACAGGTATGTACTGCACATTCACGTTTAAGTACAGTGGTTATGTGTGGAAGAGCCAACTATTGAGTAGTCTTCTGAAGATAAGATAGTTATCAGTAGATCGTATGTTTGGGGTTAAAGAGTCCATAGTTTGGCTGCTTGAACAGAGAAGGATGTGTCACCTATGTTTTTTTTATTGTATGGTGGGATTTTGAGGTGAGTTGCCAATCTAGAGCGAAGATTCCTTTGTTGAATGTGTTTGATGACTTTATTCCTGATGGAGCGCGGCCCTAAAAATGTATTGCTTTATGGGTGATACAAAGCAGCTTGAATGTGTATCTTCTGGCAACTGGTAAACAATGTAGGGTCTTCAAGGCAGGAGAGATTTGGGATCATGCCTTTACATGTAGGAGTAGTCTGGCAGCAGAGCTCTGAATCCGTTGTAGTCTTTTCATAATTGTTAAAGATGATCCGTGGTAGAGGCTATTGGTGCAATTGAGTTTAGACAGTACAAGAGACATAGTAGCCTGGACCTTGTGTGGAAATCTCAGGTGGGGTAAGATGTGTTGCAGAGTTTTTATAGTAATGAAGCTCAATCTTGCTAGTTTGTCCACTTGGGCACTCATTGGTAGCTTGGAGTCCATGGTAATTTCGGGGTCTCTTACTTCCCTTGATACTTAAGGCAGTGTTCCCAGATCATCAGGCCAGGCGGTGACTGGGTCATAATACATACATAAATTGGCACTACACAGGATATTTAAAATAAAAAATACAGCCTGGTTTACTTTAGTACAGGAACCAGTGAGATTACTCCATAAGTGTGAATAAAGGCATCCAACCCAACAAATTATTTGAAATCCATCTGTTAGGTCCCTAGTCTCCAGAGAGGACTAATGAAACTATGGTACTGCCTTAGACTGGGTACCTTCCTATTACCCATAAATGGATTTAGAGTGGTGTGTGCTGCTGCAGTGATACCAATCACAATAAATGAAGCTCTCTGCATCAAACCCCCAGGGCTATCCCACCAATACTTGGGCTTGAATCAAAAACAGGTGACTGTAAAAATGGGATTTACCCTTGGGAATTAGAGCATCATAAGTACATACCACATTCAATCTTACCCCATCATGAGCTGGTCACCCGTATGATATGTTGACCATAACCTCAGTACCACTACAGTATAGAAAGGCACTAGGCTATAAAGGGGCATTTTTTTTAACATCTTCCGTTATTTTGTTAATGGTCATATATTCAAAATGCACACAATATGGCACAGTAAAAAATATTATATCACTTTCCAAAGTTGAAAACAGTTCCTACTTCAGTGAAGTACTATCTTAGAAAATTCAATTATTTCTTTCCACAATAAGACCCACAAGACATTAATACAATTCGTAAAACAGAAAAACAGGGAGAAACAGGGAGAAACACAAAAAGACAAAACCAGTGCTCCATTCAATATTACTGATCTATGTAACGTCAAATAATCTTAATTACAAACAGATCACACACATTTAAAACACAAAACCAGTTACTGAAATGTAAGTCATCATTGCCCTTCCATGGCATTATAGATGATCTGGGTCAACATTATACATGATACTTGATCTAGAAATCATCAGTAGTCATATCAGATATGTTTACTGTTTTAATCTTTTTTTTACTTCATTGACGCCTTTCAGTGGAGCTTATAATTTTTGCGACCATCTTCAAGACAACATATATATTCTCCGACATGAAATAAAGACAAGTAAACCAGTCATTGAGGGAAGCAAGGGACTTGTAAATTGCTACTAGCGCTCCAACAAGATTCCTTCTTTTGATGGCTCTGAAAAATCAGGAACGAGCCTTTTCATATGATAACTCTGTTTCATTCATTCGCCACTGGTGTAGGGGATGAAGGATTGAAACAGATTTATCATATGAATGGGCTTGTTTCCTGATTTTTCTGAATCTTCAAAGGAGAGAGTCCTGTTGGAACACTAGTAGCAATATACTGGTCCCAAATAGGAACCGTGCTTCTCTGACCTGTTTTAATTATCCGTATTTTATGTGGGAGAATATATATATTTTCTTGAAGAAGGGGGTAAAAAAATCATAAGATCCACCAAAACGCATTGACGAAGTAAAAAAAAAAACTGAGGGCCATATGTAGGAGGCCCAATACCGGTTGGTAACGGACGAAATTACCGAATTTTGACTGTTACCGACCGGAATTGGGCATTTGAGATGTAGGGGCTAAATTTAGGGATTCAGTAATTTACCGAATCAGTAATTTAAGGAATCAGTAATTTCCTTAAAATACCGATTCGGTAAATTACCGAATCCTTAATGTAGGGTGCACTCAAGTGAGTGCATTTCTGAGTTAATGATTCGGTATTTATCACCAACTAAAAGTTGGTGGTAAATACAATACAATACATTTGTAAAGCGCGCTGCATACCCATGAGGGTCTCAAGGCGCTGGGGGGGGCTGCTACTGATCGAAGAGCCAGATCTTGAGAAGTCTTCTAAAGGTCGGCAGGCCCTGGGTCTGTCGTAGGTCGGTAGGGAGAGAGTTCCAGGTCTTGGCGACGAGGTAGGAGAAGGATTTGCCGCCGACGGTGTTTTTACGGATGCGAGGAGCAGTGGCGAGGGCGTGGCTGGCCGAGCGCAGGCTGCGGGTGGGGGTGTAGAAGCTGAGTCTGTTGTTGAGGTATGCAGGTCCGGTGTTGTGGAGGGCCTTGTGTGTGTGGATGAGGAGCTTGAAGGTGATCCTCTTATCGACAGGGAGCCAGTGCAGGTCTCTCAGGTGGGGGGTGATGTGGCTGCATCGTGGGATGTTGAGGATCAGTCAGGCCGCTGCGTTTCTGGATGCTTTGGAGCCGTCTCAGGAGCTTGGTTGTTGTTCCTGCATAGAAGGCGTTCCCGTAGTCCAGTCTGCTGGTGACAAGGGCGTGGGTGACGGTCTTTCTCGTGTCGGAGGGGATCCACTTGAAGATTCTGCAGAGCATTCGGAGGGTGTTGAAGCAGGATGCGGAGACGGCATTGACTTGCTTGGTCATGGAAAGGGCGGAGTGAAGGATGATCCCCAGGTTGCCTGTGTGTTCGGTGGGTTCTGGCGGTGTTCCTAGCGAAGTGGCCCACCAGGAGTCGTCCCAGGCTGAGGGGGTGGGTCCGAGGTTGAGGACCTCCGTCTGGTCTGAGTTCAGTTTCAGTTTGCTCTCCTTCATCCATTCGGCGACGGCCTTCATTCCTCTTTGGAGATTGTCTTTGGTGGTGTGGGGGTCTTCGTTGAGGGATATGATCAGTTGGGTGTCATCGGCGTAAGAGATGATGTTGAGGTTATGTCGTCCTGCGACCTGGGCGAGCGGTGCCATGTAAAAATTGAACAGCGTCGGGCTGAGGGAGGATCCCTGTGGGACGCCGCAGATGATCTCAGTAGTCTTTGAGTGGAAGGGTGGGAGGTGGACGCTCTGGGTTCTGCCAGAGAGGAAGGATGTGGTCCATGCCAGGGCCTTCTCTTGGATTCCGGCGTCATGGAGGCGTGCTGTTAGGATGCGGTGGCAAACCGTGTCGAAGGCTGCTGATAGGTCCAGAAGGATGAGGGCGGTTGTTTCTCCTTTGTCCATCAGGATCCTGATGTCGTTGGTGGCGGCGATGAGGGCGGTCTCGGTGCTGTGGTTGCTGTGGAAGCCGGACTAGGATGGGTCCAGGATGCTGTTGTCTTCGAGGTAGCGGGTCAGCTGTCTGTTGACAATCTTCTCTGTGACTTTCGCCGGGAAGGGGAGCAGGGAGATGGGCCGAAAGTTCTTGAGGTCAATGGGGTCTGCCTTGGGTTTCTTCAGTAGGGCGTTGATCTCGGCGTGATTCCAGCTCTCCGGGAAGTCAGTGATCTTGCAGTGAAAGAAGGTGTCCAGTGAATCGCACAGGTCTTGTGAAGGTGGGATGTCATTGGCGTTGGAGCTGGGGTTGGAGAGTTCTTTCACGATGATAAAGAGCTCTTTGGAGTTGTGTGCGTTGTTGTCTAGGCGGTTCTTGAAGGCGGTCCTCTTGGCGGTCCTGATGAGTTGGTGGTGCGTTTGGGTGGCGTTTTTGTGGGCGGTGTGGTTGTCTGGAGTTCGGGCGCGAAGCCATCTCTTCTCCAGCTTCCGACAGGTGTGTTTGGAGGTCCGTTGGTCTTCGGTGAACCATGCGGCTTCTTGTTGGTGTGATGGGTTGTGGAGGTTTTGAGGGGGGCGAGAGTGTCGGCGCAATCGTTGATCCATTTGTTGAGGTTGATGGCGGCGGTGTTGGGGTCGGTGGGGTCGTCGGGTGGACTGAGGGCGAGGGTAGTGGTTAGTTGGTCCTCGGTGACCTTGCCCCAGCCGTGGCGTGGCAACTGTTGGGTGCGCTGGTGTGTGGTGGGTTTCCTGAAGGTGAAGTGGACGCATCTGTGGTCGGTCCTTATCGAAAACCTTAGAAAAAGCAAATTTGTGCTTTTCCAAGAGTGCCATGTGGCAGACATACATGCCCTTAGGGCATGTATGTGTGCCACATGTGCACCCATGCACTATTCAGGGGTGCAACAGGGTGTCAATGTGACACCCTGCCACCCTTGTAAGTCTTCCCCGTATTACCGATTCGGTATTTACCGAATCAGTAATTCCCATTCATTCCTATGGGCCTCCAGGCCCATAGAAATGAATGGGAATTACCAAATCGGTAAATACTGAATCGGTAATTACTGAATTTTATTGATTCGGTAAAATTTACTGAATTATTATCTACATCCCATTTACCGATTCTAAAATACCGAATCGGTAAAATTCGGTATTTTAGAATCTGTAAAAATGGATTACCTACATATGGCCCTTAATCTGAAAACATATCTAATATGACTAGTGTTGATTTTTAGATCAAGAATCGTGTTTAATGTTAACAGTAATATTGAATAGAGCATTGGTTTTGTCTTTTTGTGTTTCTTCCTGTGTTGAATCTGTTTCTATGTTTTACGGATTGTATTAATTTATTTTGGGTCACATTGTGTAAATAAGGAATTGTTTTTTTTAACATAGTACTTCTAAGAAGTAGGAAATGTATTTAACTTTGGAAAGTGATATATTCATTTTTAGAGTGCCACATTTTATTTGTCGGGGTGCATTATAAACGTGTGTAAATCGAACAAGCATATGATCCTTTGTTGTATTAACATCAAGGGCTTGATTCCAATCCGGTAAAAAAATCCACCGTACGATTCGTATTCGTAGCCCTTTCCGTACGAATCGTACCCGTCCGTCCGAGTCGCGTAGTACGATCCGCATTCCGTGAATCCGTCCGAATCGTCGCGATCCGTACGTATTGCAAGGCCGAGACTGTGAACCGTACGACTCGTACACACGCCGTACGACCCGACGAGTACGATCCTGACCGGGGAATCAGGACGCGATTCGTACGGTCCACGTCAGGTAAGGGCGATTCGTACAGAAAAGCGCACGATTACATACACCCCGTACAGCGCGTACCCCCCCATGATTGCAGGGGTACAGCACGTACCCCTGCGATCATGGGGTGTATGAGCCGTACCCCCATTGTACGATCGGTGTACGATCGGTGTACGAGCCGTACCCCATGTACGATCGGTGTACGAGCCATACCCCATGTACGATCGGTGTACGAGCCGTACCCCATCATACATGGGGTACGGCTCGTACACCCCATGATCGCAGGGGTACGGTGCATACCCCTGCGATCATGGGGGGTACGTACCGTACCCGGGGGGGCCGTTCCGTACCTGTTTTGGCATGAACTCTGCTTTTACGGCTGTTTTCAGCTCCCGTAGAAAAAGGGTCGTACGGTGCGTACCCGACACGTATCGTACTTGCTGGGTCGTAAAAACCAGCCGCGAACTGTACAGATGTCGCGTACAGCAGGTTCCGAGGGAGAATCGTACGGAGATTAGAGTCGTACGGTGTCTTGTATGACTCGTACGGAGTACGGCTCCTCGTACGAATCGTACTTCGTCGTACGTACGGGGGACGTTGCAGGGTACGATTCGTACGGGAAAAACGCTCCGAACGGCTATTCGGAGCGGTTTTTCCCGAATCGGAATCGACCCCCAAGTGTTAGAATTGTGAAACGTGCTAAAATGAAATGTGATGTATTTTAGCAATTTAACAATAACATGGAGAATCAACGTAGGAAGTGAACGTAACTAGCGGAAGACATTAACGGAGAAATTCACGTACTAAATGTGGTTATTAATTGTGTTGTTTTACAAGTAGGTAAATACATTCATTGGAAGAGTCTTTTTTTTCCATGCAAATTCGTAAAGTTCACACAACGTTTTCCTATGCTAGCTAAATTATGTAGGCCTGAAATGTAGTTCCCGGGAAAATCTCACTTTAGAATTAACAAGTTTGAATTTCATGTGTGATGTTGTTCTTTCTCAAGTTTTGTTTTGTGGGTGAAAGAAGAACTTTTGTTAGTTAGAGTAGTGTCTTTGTTTTACTATTCAGGCAAGGAGAGAAGAAGATACAATTTTGTGGCTTGACTCGATAAGGGAAAATTGTTGTGGTGCACACAGGACAAGACCTGGGAACGAAGGACAAAATGTAGCAAGGAAAGAACTTTGTTGTCCCATGGAAAGTCACGGTCAGGATCGTACCCAGTGCAGATGGCGTAATTTGCAATGAATTTTGGGAACGTTACCTATGAATAATGTGTTGTTAGGATTAGGGAGAGAGCCCACTTCTTCTTTACCTTCGGAGAGAGAGCATCTTAGAAGAATCTCTGTCTCTGTAGCTTTATGCTGCATGACATCTTGATCGTAGTGAAACGTCTTAGGAACAGTCCACATGCTGACACCATTTTATCCTTCTTTTTGAAAATGCTTAAGTAGAGATGTCACGTTAGAGTAGGGATAGATATAATGCTTTTCACTCAACAAGCCTCACTGCAGGAAAATTTTGACTCATGCTTTATGATCTTTTGCATCCTACTTATTGAACTTACTGTATTGCTTATGTTGCATCATCTAAACTGGATACACAGATTTGGCTTTATTCTAATTCCAATGTATTTCTATACCCTTGCCCTGAGGTGTCTTTATGTCCAGTTATTTGTAACAAATCAACTAACCTTACGTAGTTCTCTGTAGTTATTATGTATCCAAGAGAATGATTGATTAATTGACTGATCACTTAACAACTTTTCGCCCCTTTACACTTTTATGCTGCGAAGAAGAACCATAGGACTGTGATTCTAGTACAGATCTAGACCATTTGGGCCCAGCCCTTTCACACAGTATATGTATTTTAAATATATGATCATTATTAAAGTAACAGAAGAGTTTTGAAAATACCACTTTATGCCCTAGTGTCTTTCTATACTGTAGTTAGGGTCAACATAACAGAAGGGTGACCGGATCTTGCTGTGGTAAGACTGAATGTTGTATGTACTTATGGTGTTGTACTTCCCAAGGGGAAACCACATTTTTACTGTTTAAAACGGTGCCTTGTCTCCTTGCTATGGGGTCCCTCTCTCTAATTCTAACAGGCGAGCCAGTAGTATGCAATGCACATTGGTGCTGGCAGCAGACACACTTCTTTGCTAATTGCTGCTGCTGCCTTCAGGCATAGGCTTTAATAGTAAAATGCCATGACTTAATTTTTTTGACAGGCTAAGCACCAAATAACCATCAGCAGGTTAATCCAAAATGTGATTGACAGTGACAAAAGAGCCAAGAGGTAAATGGGGCTGGCTCATATGGTGTACTGATGGGCTGATCCAACATGCCAGTAATACTTCAAGTGACCGAAGGTGGTCAAACCAAATCTCCTCTAAATCTATTATGTAGGGGCAGCACCCAACAGGGGAGGCAACATGTGGACCCCCCCCGATCCAGCTTCATTGAAGTGGGACTACGATGTCAGGTGATCTACATGACGGGACGCACCGAGGTCCCAGCGGGGATGAGCTTGGGAAAAGCGACGAGAGCTATTTTGAGTGATACTACTGGCAACCAAAATATGGACCTTGGGACTGCCTAGTGGTCTTTGTCTATTGGAAGGGTGCGGCGCTCACATGGTGTTGGGCCTGGGCAGCTATCATGCATGAGTACCCAGAGTTAAAGACCGTGAGACCTGTGACGTATTAGCCCTGGTCGCACTACACAGGGTAGGGGTTGCTCACTGGTTTTGACTTCCCACCCATATGAGGGACACATACCTCCACCACTACTCTGGGGCTCCCACTGATTTGCTACATATCAGAGATGTCTACGACATGCGATAAGAAGGACAGAACTGTGAAGGATACGTTCAATAAAATGACAGGGGCGAGCAGAGGCGACGGCCGAGAATCTCACACTGTGTCAGGAGATTGAGAATGCAGAGGAGCCGGACAAGCGCACCTTCCTGGCGCTGCTGTTCTCTACCCTGCAAGAGGACCTTCAGGCCCTCAGAAAAGTCTTCTCCAAGGATGTGCACCAAGGCATAGACGCAGTGGGAGAGAGGTTTGCCACTATGGAGGAGCATGAGCAGGCCTGGGACAAAGAAGTGGAGAACCTACAACAAGAGGTGATTCGCCTCCAAGAACAACAAATAGCTCTCCAGGCCCATGCGCAGGACTTAGAAAATCGTTTCCACAGAAATATTATAAGACTTAAGGGTGTATCTCCTAACGAAGAGGGAGCAGACATCACTGGCTATCTCTGAAGCCTCTTCAGGCACATATTGCAAGAATCCCAGGCTTTCGACATCAAAATTGATAGGGTTCTGAGAGTAGGTCTACAGATTAAGGCCCCGGCGCGTCCCCCAGATATATTGGCATACTTACCGGACTATCAGTTCAAAGAACTTATTTTAACGAAAGCAAGAGACGCTCACCCCCTGACCTATCAAGGCCACGCAATTGCCTTGTATCACGATTGTGCAGCTATCACTCTGCAGAAGCGAAGAGCTTTCCATCCAGTTATGACCCACCTCCGAAACCAAGGAATCATCTACTCATAGGGGCTCCCATTCTGTATCATCTTTTGACGGGACAGCAAACTGCAGCAAATCCGGTCATTGCAGGAAGCGTGTCACATGCTTGGTATTGAGAATCCTCTCCAGGAAGAAACGGGGAGCGGAGAGGCAAAAGGATAGAAGGAACAGTGGCGTCGAGTTCGAGGAGGTAGACTTCTGGAGATGACCATCGGGCAAGAGAGGCAGGCTGTTTTGAACTCTCTGACCAACCAATCCGGCTCCAGGGACAGTGACTGATCTGTTGCAGGGGTCAGATAAGTGGTAAAATGCTGTGCCGGGGGAGGGGGGGCGATAGGCGACTTTTGAGGGAGCGGTGGAATGAGACTGGCCACGAGATACAGCCTACAAACTGGCTCACCAAGGGTTCGCGGATGTGTTCAGCGGATTCTGGACTTTTTCGGGGTTTATTTACTGTTCTCTCAGTTGGGGTTAGTGAGGTGGTTCCGGTGTGTGAAGAGTATGGAAACTACACAAAATATCGAATTCAAAATATCGAATGGACAAAATATCGAAGTCAAAATATAGAATGGACAAAATATCGAATGGGCAGAATATAGTGGTGAAAAATATCGAATTGAAGGTAAGTAATTTAATATCGATTTTTAAAATATAGAAAGTCAAAATATCGAATTTGTAATTATATCAAATTTTTTATTGTGTTTTGTATGTTTGTATATGTGTGAAAGTGTATATTATATTTGTAATTTATTTTAAGTAATTAATTTTATGTTATTTAATTTTTGCGTAATTTAACTCTGTAGCGGGTTGTGGGTGTATAGGGGAATAGGGTGGGTAGTAATTTAATTATATGAAATTAAATATTAATTTTTAGAAATGCTAATTATTTTTTATTTAATTTTGCGTTTTAGTTCTGTAGCGGGTTGTGGGGTTATAGGGGAATAGGGTGGGAAGTAATTTAATTGTAATTAATTAAATATTTTTATTTATTTATTGGTTTTTATTTTGAACGAATTGGTAATTAATTTTTAATTGGTAAATCATTTTTATTAATTGATTAACTGATAATTATGTTAATTTTATTAATTTATTTTCTGTAGCGGGTTGTGGGCTTATAGGGGAATAGGGTGGGAAGTAGTTTAATTGCAATGTATTAAATATTTGTATTTATTGGTATTCATTTTGACTTAATTGGTAATTGATTTTTAATTGGTAATTCATTTTTATTAATTGATTAATTGATAATTACAATATTTGTATTAATTTATTTTCTGTAGCGGATTTTGTGTTTATAGGGGAATAGGGTGGGAAGTAATTTAATTGTAATTAATTACATAATAAATATACTTTTTGTGTATTGATAATTAATTTACTCTTAATTAATTATTAATTGGTATTAATTTCCATTATTAATTAGTGTTTGTTATTGAAAATTAATGTGTTGTTTATTAATTATGAATAGGTAATTGATTTTAATAACTAATATTTATTTGTATTTTTAATTAATTAATTATAACATAATATTAATTGGTAATACATTTTAATCATGTATTATTGGTGTTGATATTTAATTTATTTTTATTAATATATTAAATCATTACTTTCCCTACGGTCGCACTCTCTGGAGTGGGAATAGTAATTTTTTCCCCTATGCTATCCAACGCTTTCCCAACTGTTGCACTCTTTGCAGTGGGAATAGTAATTTTTACCCCTATGCTATCCAACACTTTCCTTACTGTTGCACTCTCTGGAGTGGGAATAGTAATTTATACACCTACGCTATCCAACGCTTTCCCTACTGTTGCACTCTCTGAAGTGGAATAGTAATTTTTACTCCTATGCTATCCAACCCTTTAGGTAATGTTGCACTCTCTGGAGTGGGAATAGTATTTTTTCCCCCTACGCTATCCACTGCTTTCCCTACTGTTGCACTCTCTGGAGTGGGAATAGTAATTTTTACCCCTACGCTTTCCAACGCTTTTTCTACTGTTACACTCACTGGAGTGGGAATAGTAATTTTTACCCCTACGCTATCCAACACTTTACGTACTGTTGCACTCACTGGAGTGGGAATAGTAATTTTTACCCCTACGCTATCCAACGTTTTCCCTACTGTTGTACTCACTGGAGTGGTAATAGTAAATGTTACCCTCCTGCTATCCTACAGTAAAAATATTGTATATTTTTATTAATATTACTTTAATATATATATGTATTAAAAAATAAAATTGTATGTTTTTTTATAACTTTAATTTTTTTATAATTTTAAGGGTATTTAAGTAGTTTTAAGTATGTTTTAGTTAATTATATTTATTATTTCATTAATTTTGAATTACTTTCAGACATTTAAAAAAAATGATATTTTGACTAACTATATTTTTTACAACAATATTTTTGATTCAATATTTTTGTACTTACCTGTTTGTAGATAGGAATTTGATATTTTTGCCTTCTATATTTTTGCATCAATATTTTGGTAAGTCTATATTTTTGAATTCGATATTTTGTCAGTGATCCCAATCTCATCCCTCCCACATTCTCTATTGTTCCCCTCCTCTGGTCCAAGCTGTAACTTCTGTGTGATATCCCTTAAGCATATTGTAGCGATGAAGAAGAGTCAGGATTCTTCATCATACCGACTCCTGACTCTTCTTCATCGCTACAATATGCTTAAGGGATATCACACAGAAGTTACAGCTTGGACCAGAGGAGGGGAACAATAGAGAATGTGGGAGGGATGAGATTGGCCTGAAGCTCAACTGATCATCAGCCCCCACAACCTGACTTGGCTAGGGAGGTAGTAAAAGTTCCCACACTCAATGTTAAAGGGCTCCAACAACCCCATTATAAGAAGAGCACTCCTTTCCTATCTGTAAAATGCGGAGGCAGATGTGTGCCTCCTACAAGAGACACATCTTTTGTCCAAAGACTGGCATCGTATGCACTCCAGAGCGGTCCCTCAGCAGTTCTTCTCCTCAATGGGGGATAAGAAAGCGGGGGTTGTAATTTTAATCGCTAAACGCTGCAAGGGGGTAGTGAAGGAGAAGGTGGCTAAAATCAAAGGGAGATTGTTGGCATACACTATTCAGTTTGGGGCCCAACCTATGGTCCTGGGTTCCGTCTACATCCCCTACACAGTACAGGAAGAGTTCCTTAGAGTAGCTTTGGCAGAAGCTATGGTCCCGCAAAATCAAATAGACACAGAGAAGGATAGATCTAAGTCTATGTACCACCAGAAAGGGGGGATTTCAGAGACAGGGAAGAAATGGCTGCAAGAATTGGGGCTGGTGGACATATGGAGAGAGTCTCACCCCACCATGACACAGATCCTATGCCCGTCTCGACTATTTTTTGGGGACGACAGAGGTCAATGATGTAGTGACGGACGTTGATATAGAACCTGCGGCCCTCTCTGATCATGACGCAGTGACCATGCAGCTACAAATAGCAACAAGCCCAGGTATGAAGGGAGGGTAGAGGCTTAAGGAATTTCATGCTACATAAAAAGATAGTGGAGCAGCAGCTCACCAAATGTATTAAGGCATACCTAGAATTTAACAACACCCCAGAGGTCCCTGTTACAACATTGTGGGAAGCGACTAAAGCATTTGTGAGGGGAGAACTAATAGCGCTCTCAGCAGCTGACAATAGTTAGCGTAAAGAGCTACGCGTGCAGTTGACTGCATAGGTTCGAGAATTGGAGAGGGTACGTAGTCGGACAGGGGCACCTAGGGTGTAGAGACAGCTAAAAGCAGCAAGGGCGCAGTAAGCGGGGGTGGATTTAGACAAAGCAAAATATGCGATTAGACTAAATCACTCCTACTATATCGGAGATCGGAGGAAACCAGACAGGTAATTTACCAGCAAACAGGTTATGGGCCGAATGGCAAAATGCGAAAGTGCTTTTGCTAACGAGAGATGGACAAGGGGAGGCCACTGAGGATTGAAAGATTGCTCACACATTCCGGGAATTTGATGAAACGCTTTACACAGCAGACCCTCCGCCTAGCCGGGACACAACTTCATACCTGCACTTAGTTCATGTGTTTACATTAACCCCAGATCAAGCAAAATCCTCAGATGACCCAATCCGTATCGAGGAGGTGATTGCAATGATTTTGCATCTTAAATTACTTAAATCGCCGGGCCCACATAGATTTCCCGCACTCTTCTGTAAAACAAATTGTCACATCGGGCTCCAATAATGATGAGGCTATTCAACTCCTTCGATGGGGAGGGATTGATCCCAGCGAACATGCTATCAGCGGCGATAGTAGTCTTGCCCAAACTAGGAAAGGATAAGCAAGAGTGTAGATCATACCGCCCAATATCCCTACTCAACGTCGCTTCTAAAATTTTCACGGGCATACTTGCCTCCAGATTAGGCCAGATTACACCATATTTAATAGAACCAGATCAATCGAGGTTCATTCAGACTCAGCAGTGTGGGGACAAAACAAAGAGAATTCTTCATCTCATAGATAAAGCCCACCAGGCGGATATGGATGCGCTCCTATTGTTGGTTGATGCCGAAAAGGCGTTTGACCGGGTAAACTGGCAATTCTTGGAATGGACTATGGTACACTTTGGGCTAGGCGACTAGTTTCGGGAATGGGTTAGATGTTGTTACGGTGCGCCTACAGCATCTTTCCGGGTCAATGGCGTCTCCTCGTGCCCCTTTGTTATTCAAAGGGGTACCAGACAGGGCTGCCCACTGTCACCTCATTTGTCCACCCTGTACATTGAGCCCCTAGCACGGAAAATTCGGGACAATCCCAACATTAAAGGGATCCCATTCGGAGTGGAATCCCACCCTATTGGTTTATACGCAGATGATATTATTGCGGCACTAACGAAACCATAGAGGTCACAGTCCGCCTTTTTGGATGTACTAGAGGCCTTCGGCCAGGTCTCGGGTTTCTGGGTTAACGTAGGCAAATCATTGATTCTCCATCCAAACACAACGAGACGGGCTCAGCGTACTGAGGGTGATCGGCTTTCGGGTATATGGGTAGTTGAATCTATCCTATATTTGGGACTGGAACTGGCGGCGACTATCCCCCAAAAGATCCAACTGAACTACGAGAGACTAACGCGACAGAATAAAAATGACCCTCTTACCTAAGATGTTGTATTTGTTCCAGACTCTACCGGCGTCGCCACCAGAGGGGGTGATCTCCTCATTACAACGGGACATTCATCACTTCATATGGGCTGGGGCTCGGCCATGGATGAGTAGAGCTATAAGTTATATGTGACCCGAACACGGGGGTCTTGGGATACCACATTTATTGGACTATTACAAAGTGGCCCAACTGCGCAACCTCGTATTATTATTATTATTATTATTCTGAGTTTTGTATAGCGCCTGGTTACCATTAGGCATCCCAGCGCTCACCAGGGAATGAAACTACCAAAGTAATGAGGGGGTTAAGCAGAGAACAAAAAAGTTTTTAAAAGTTTGCGGAACCGAAGAAGACTAGCTTCCGAGCGTAGATGTAGGGGAAGAGAGTTCCACAAGGTGGCCACATTTATCGAGAACCTTCTGCCACCAGATCTTGCCTTCTTCACCCTTCCTACCTGCAAAAGATGTTGGTGGTCAGACCGGAGAGAACGGAGGGCCTTATAGGGCTGAACCATCTCCCCCAGAATAGGTGGGCCTACCCCCTGCAGGACTTTATGAGCGATGCAAAGTGACTTGAACTTCACTCTGTCCCTCACAGGGAGCCAATGCAGCGCCTTCAGCGCAGGGCGAGCAGATTGATGCCTGGGGAGACCCGTCAGAAGCCTGGCGGCCGCATTCTGCACTTGCTGCAGTTTGTTCATGGTAGATTCTGGAGCACCCAGGAACAACGCGTTGCTGAAGTCCAGCCGCGAGATGATGAGCCCCTGGATGAGAAGTCTCCTAGTGGCCGCTGGGAGCAGAGGTAGAATCTTCCGAGCCGAGCGGAGCAGGCCAAAACACACGCCAGCAGTCTTTTTGGCATGGGTTTTAAACGACAGGTCCTGCTCAAGCCAGACCCCCAGGCTCTTAATCTCCTGCTTGGGGGTGGGTACGGGTCCAAGGCAATCGGGCCAGCTGCTGGGGGACAGAGATGGAGAGGAGTTTCCCAGCAGCATCAGCTCCGTCTTGGAGCCGTTGAGCTTTAGTGCTGAGCTGCACATCCACGTATAGATCTTCTCCAAACACGAGTGCAGCCGGTCAGGATGGTGCGCCGACTGGGAAAGGCCTACCACCAACTGAGTATCATCAGCATAACTGATGATTTTAATACCCAGCGGCAGTACCACACTCTCCAGGGGGGCCATATAGACGTTAAATAAAGTAGGGCTCAAAGAAGAGCCCTGTGGCACACCACACTGGAGAGGGATTGAAGATGATTTTTCATGGCCTTCCCACACCTCAAATGTACGTCCTTCCAAGAAGGAAGCAAACCACTTGAGGGCCGAACCGGTGATCCCCACCCCCGCCAGCCGTTGGAGAAGCACCTGATGGTCCACGGTGTCGAAAGCAGCACTGAGGTCCAGGAGGATCACTGCCACTGATCCCCCCGAATCCAGAATGCTCCTAGCATTCTCCACGACTGCCAGCAGGGTGGTGTCGGTCCCCTGACCGGGACGGAAACCCGTTTGGGAATCACCCAGGAGGGAGTTGGCCTCCAAGAAGTCCGACAGGCGGCTGTTCACCAACTTCTCAGCAACCTTACTGAGGCCCGGCAGCAGAGAGATAGGCCTAAAGTTGGCAAGGTCGGCGGGGTCCAAGTTACGCTTCTTTAAGAGAGCCTTAACCACCGCCCCTTTCCAACTGGGGGGTACTACACCTTGAGTGAGGGACAAGTTTATAAGGTCCGTCACTGGGCCGCCGATGGTAGAGGCCACCTGTTTTAGGTATTTAATAGGTGCCGGGTCTTTCGGGGAGCCACTCTTCATGGTCCTCAAAATCGATAGAACTTCCTCCATAGTGACAGTACCAAAGGAGGCTAGCTCCACTGATCGCATCCTAAACTGAGAACTGGGGTCGTCACCCGAGGAAGATACCTCACCTTGCCGGGGAAGGGAAGCCAGTATGTTGTCGATTTTTGTTTTGAAAAAGGAGGCCAGTTCTGTGCATTTTTTGCGTGGGTCCTCGTGGATCATCTGAGGTTCGGGGGTATTCAGTAGTTCCTTAATAACCCTGAATGACTCTTTAGAAGAGTTGGCCGCAGAGCCTATTCTCTCTTCAAAGAATCCAGATTTAGCCTCCCGAATGGCGGATTTGTATCTACTCAGAGCCTCCCGATATTTCTTCCGCTTCGTTTCACTCCAGTCTTTCCTCCAGGACCGCTCTAGCCTCTTGCATCCCTTCCTCAAGGTTCTCAATTCGGACGTATACCAGGGCGCCGAACCCACTCTCTTCCCCTTCATAAGTTGTTTCCTTTTGGGTAGGAGGATGTCTAACGACTCCGTAAGCCAAATGTGTAAATTCGCTTCCGCGACTAACAGGTTAGATCCAAGAGGGGGCCGCGTTGCCTCCAGATGTGCCGCCCAGGTGTCAACCGGGAGCCTCGACCAAGCTCTTTCCAAGGTGTGAACCCTTGGGACCTTAGCAGCTAGGCTATCAAATTGCCACACTGCGGACACCAAAAAGTGGTCTGTCCAGGGCAGGGCCAGCGCCGGAGATGAATTAAGGTGGTCCAGGTTTGAGAATATGGGGTCCAGCAAGTGGCCCTTCTCATGGGTCGCCCCCGGGTTGGCCAGAGTGATCCCAAACGCTTTGAGATCATCCAACAGATCTACTCCCGGGGCGTTAGAGGGGTCATCAAGATGGATGTTAAAATCCCCAAGAGCAACAAAGTTGGTAGTCGAGGAAGCAAGAAGTGCGGTTGTTTCAAGGAAAGAACTGGGGAAATTTCCGAGGGATCCAGGGGGGTGATAAATCAGCAGGCCCGCCAGAGACACAGTGGATGACAGACGGAGGGAGAACTGACAACTCTCACAATCAGTCACCCCTCCATTCTGAACCTTACAAGCAAGTGTGTCTCTAAAAAGGATAGCAATTCCTCCTTACCCTCCCCACAGGTCTATCAAGATGGGATATGAGATAACCTGAAGGGAGTGCTCTGACCATATCAGGGCCCGAGCTGGGGGAGAGCCAGGTCTCAGTAAGAAACAACACATCAAGCTCGTGGTCCAGAATGAGCGAGTTAATCTCAATGGCGTGACTCGGCAGAGACCGGCAATTCAATAGCGCCATAGAAAGAGCAGACTTCACAGCAACAGAGTTGTGACCGGTAGTACAGGCTCTGCACGGTAGAAATGGAGTAGTTACCTCATGTGCAAAACTGCAGATGGTAGAGTGGGACGGGCGATAGGAAAGAAGCGCCTCCCTCCCATATCGGTACCTATTGATAGGTGGCGCCAAGGAAACGGGCATAGTAGCAGGCCCTAGGCCCGTCTGGGCCCGGACGGGCACAGACGGGCTGAACTCTGGCGTAACTCCGGCGTCATTACGGCGTCCCCGCTACGTGTAACCGCTGCGCGTCAGCATGGCTGCCTAAATACTCAGCGAGCAAGGTAAAGAAAGGACTTCTAGCACACTGATCCCACTCACCAAAGATGGCCGCCTCG
The DNA here is from genome assembly GCF_964263255.1 of Lissotriton vulgaris. Taxonomy (NCBI): domain Eukaryota; kingdom Metazoa; phylum Chordata; class Amphibia; order Caudata; family Salamandridae; genus Lissotriton; species Lissotriton vulgaris. Next base: position 1,757,108,934 of record NC_141689.1, on the reverse strand, counting down.
AGACAGGGCGAAGGACCCGCAAAGCGCGGTGAGTTTACCGATTAGAGTGCAAGTAAAGGATGGCAGAGGTGGGGGTATGTGGGCCAGGCTTTTAAAAACGAGGGAAAGTGCCCAAAACAAAATTTAAATAAAATGGCAAAAACGGGAGGTTAAAAGCAGCGGAGCTGCCACCACACACACGCTACAGAGATAGCGCCACACGCTGGAAAGAACGCGCTGCCACACTTGCCTGCCTAAATACTCAGCGAGCAAGGTAAAGAAAGGACTTCTAGCACACTGATCCCACTCACCAAAGATGGCCGCCTCGAGACAGGGCGAAGGACCCGCAAAGCGCGGTGAGTTTACCGATTAGAGTGCAAGTAAAGGATGGCAGAGGTGGGGGTATGTGGGCCAGGCCTTTAAAAACGAGGGAAAGTGCCCAAAACAAAATTTAAATAAAATGGCAAAAACGGGAGGTTAAAAGCAGCGGAGCTGCCACCACACACACGCTACAGAGATAGCGCCACACGCTGGAAAGAACGCGCTGCCACACTTGCCTGCCTAAATACTCAGTGAGCAAGGTAAAGAAAGGACTTCTAGCACACTGATCCCACTCACCAAAGATGGCCGCCTCGAGACAGGGCGAAGGACCCGCAAAGCGCGGTGAGTTTACCGATTAGAGTGCAAGTAAAGGAAGGCAGAGGTGGGGGTATGTGGGCCAGGCTTTTAAAAACGAGGGAAAGTGCCCAAAACAAAATTTAAATAAAATGGCAAAAACGGGAGGTTAAAAGCAGCGGAGCTGCCACCACACACACGCTACAGAGATAGCGCCACACGCTGGAAAGAACGCGCTGCCACACTTGCCTGCCTAAATACTCAGCGAGCAAGGTAAAGAAAGGACTTTTAGCACACTGATCCCACTCACCAAAGATGGCCGCCTCGAGACAGGGCGAAGGACCCGCAAAGCGCGGTGAGTTACCAATTAGAGTGCAAGTAAAGGATGGCAGAGGTGGGGGTATGTGGGCCAGGCTTTTAAAAACGAGGGAAAGTGCCCAAAACAAAATTGAAATAAAATGGCAAAAACGGGAGGTTAAAAGCAGCGGAGCTGCCACCACACACACGCTACAGAGATAGCGCCACACGCTGGAAAGAACGCGCTGCTACACTTGCCTGCCTAAATACTCAGCGAGCAAGGTAAAGAAAGGACTTCTAGCACACTGATCCCACTCACCAAAGATGGCCGCCTCGAGACAGGGCGAAGGACCCGCAAAGCGCGGTGAGTTTACCGATTAGAGTGCAAGTAAAGGATGGCAGAGGTGGGGGTATGTGGGCCAGGCTTTTAAAAACGAGGGAAAGTGCCCAAAACAAAATTTAAATAAAATGGCAAAAACGGGAGGTTAAAAGCAGCGGAGCTGCCACCACACACACGCTACAGAGATAGCGCCACACGCTGGAAAGAACGCGCTGCCACACTTGCCTGCCTAAATACTCAGCTAGCAAGGTAAAGAAAGGACTTCTAGCACACTGATCCCACTCACCAAAGATGGCCGCCTCGAGACAGGGCAAAGGACCCGCAAAGCGCGGTGAGTTTACCGATTAGAGTGCAAGTAAAGGATGGCAGAGGTGGGGGTATGTGAGCCAGGCTTTTAAAAACGAGGGAAAGTGCCCAAAACAAAATTTAAATAAAATGGCAAAAACGGGAGGTTAAAAGCAGCGGAGCTGCCACCACACACACGCTACAGAGATAGCGCCACACGCTGGAAAGAACGCGCTGCCACACTTGCCTGCCTAAATACTCAGCTAGCAAGGTAAAGAAAGGACTTCTAGCACACTGATCCCACTCACCAAAGATGGCCGCCTCGAGACAGGGCGAAGGACCCGCAAAGCGCGGTGAGTTTACCGATTAGAGTGCAAGTAAAGGATGGCAGAGGTGGGGGTATGTGGGCCAGGCTTTTAAAAACGAGGGAAAGTGCCCAAAACAAAATTTAAATAAAATGGCAAAAACGGGAGGTTAAAAGCAGCGGAGCTGCCACCACACACACGCTACAGAGATAGCGCCACACGCTGGAAAGAACGCGCTGCCACACTTGCCTGCCTAAATACTCAGCGAGCAAGGTAAAGAAAGGACTTCTAGCACACTGATCCCACTCACCAAAGATGGCCGCCTCGAGACAGGGCGAAGGACCCGCAAAGCGCGGTGAGTTTACCGATTAGAGTGCAAGTAAAGGATGGCAGAGGTGGGGGTATGTGGGCCAGGCTTTAAAAAACGAGGGAAAGTGCCCAAAACAAAATTTTAATAAAATGGCAAAAACGGGTGGTTAAAAGCAGCGGAGCTGCCACCACACACACGCTACAGAGATAGCGCCACATGCTGGAAAAATAGAATGAAATAGACCTGAATCCGAAAAGAGGGGGCTCTTTCAGGATAGAGCAATTGCGGGAATTCCTTTATGGAAGCTCCCCTTCCTAAAAAAGACACAAAGACCCTCAAGCTTACTACGATCGCTGATCACACAATCAGTTATTAAAGTTTGGGACTGGGTGGCGACGGCACGGAAGCTTACGACATTTCTGTCTCCCTTAACACCTCTGTTCAGAAATACAGAGTTTACCCCGGGACTGACATACAAGGCATTTCAGGCTTGGCATGACACGCCTTGCCGCTCAGCTGGCCATCTGTTCGATATTTCAGGAATAATTCTGTTTGCATAGCTGACAGCGGAATACGGGGTGGCAGATGCGGAACGGTTATGATATGTAACTACGACACAGGGTGCTCCAGCCCGAGATGTGGGCACAAGCTAGCCGCCAACTGACGCGGTACGAAATTGATTAATCACCAAACAAAGTGACAGAGGGTTGATTTCAGTACTTTATGATATGATCAGACACTCTTCGCACGCACACGACATAAACAGCCAGAAATTATTATGGATAAAGAGCTAGGCGGAGAGCTTACACAAAAGGACTGGGAAGGGATATACTACAGAGCCAAGCACACAGCTCGCAACGTGGCCAGTATTGAAACAGCTATGAAAATAGCTATGTATTTGTACCTCATGCCAGCGCGCCTGCATAGAGGCAATCCGTACAGGGGCCCTACTTGCTGGCGAGGATGCGATGAAGAGAGAACACTAGTGCATTTACTATGGGAGTGTCCGATATTACCCACCTACTGGTCGAAAATATTAGACGACGTAGACCAACTATTTGATACTCAGATACCACGACTTCTAGTGTATGTTGTCCTGGGCCTTCCCAACTCAATCACATGTCCACAGAAAAGCGTACGCGGTAGACATATGGGGATGTCATTGGGCACAGCACTCCAAAACATTCTGACACCTATACTGGGTGGCTTCACAGGATTTGGTATACCCTATGTATGGAACATATTTCAGCCACTTTAACTAGTTCCAAGGCCTTATTTAGAAAAGTGTGGAAACCATTCTTAACATTATTAACTAAAGAATTTAATGAGCTTACCCAGCCCAAGTATTTGAGGGTATTGCACTTAACAGATGCAGGAGGAGAGCGGCAGATGCGTGATATGAGACACTAGCGAGCTAGTAACAGCAGCAGCATGTATAAAGGGGGCGGCAGGTGTTCAAGATATTGGTTTGTTGCGAAGATAAGGTCTTAAGTTGTATGGAAGAATGTACCTTGCATGGGCACTATGGCTTAGCATACTGTATTAAGAATGTAGTCCCAGATTGGGAATTTATGTTTGAGTGTCCAATGTATAATGCTTGGGATAAATTGTTCAAGAAGTGTGTTGTTTTTCAATAATAACAATTCTAATAAACAGATTTAAACAAATCTATTATGTAATGTGAATATGTTTTTTTTGTTTAACAAAAGGTTGGCGAAATAGCTAAAGCTGTCTAGACTATAAATAAGGCCAAATATTGTCTTTTACATCAGAATCTGCATGATATTTTGTTTAATGTCAAATATCTTAGTTTCTGAAGGGACACTTTAGGATGATTCCAGTACATCAATTGTGTGCAAATTAAATATGACCCTCCACATGCATGTTTGGAACCATGCGCCCCAAGAAAATTGGCAGAGCTTTTCTCTCCTACAATATTGAATGCCTCAACCTCAAAGAAACATTAAATGAAAGAGACGTTCGTAGTGCGTTTTACTTGTAGACTATGCTGAGTAAGAGGGCAACCTGATCCATGGTGCAAAGCCCTAGGCAAAAACCAGTCTCAACAGTATTCATAAATCCGATCTCTAGCTAATATCTAGCCAGGATTAACGTTTCTTCAGGGTGTTCTCATTGCAGATTTTACAGTCGATGTCAAGTATGCATAGAACAATATGATTAGGCTAACTGTGTTGGGCATTTTTTGTCCATTCATTTTATCATGCTCAGTATTTAATAAATTTGAAATGTTTTTTGAGCTGAAAAGCTGATGAAACATTCCTTCATGATTTGTATTAACCGCCCTTTTTGACATTTGGAGATTGGTAGCTCGCATTTGGAGGTCTCTGCTCGTTTTTCCATTTACTTAACTGCATCGGTTCTTTATTTTCTTTGAGAGAGAAGAGATCCAATGCGATATTTGTGTCATTTACTCTGATAGGAAATTTAACGGACCTGGTTCAATGCATGGATTATGTGGGTCATTAAAGTTTTCTTTGAAGAAAACAGCCTAGTCTGCCTCACTGATTTTGGCCTTTGTATAGTCCCCACACACCAAAATTGTTTAGAATCTTTATTTCATGTAGTGGTATGTGAAGATGTGAACTCTGGTAATTCAGAGCTACAGTACTTTTAAAAATTGTATTAGCTTCACAAAGTGATAACATTCTTTCATTTAAATAACTTCTTCTGTTGTTCCACACCAAGCCCATTTTTTAACATTTAGAGGCCAATCTTTTCAGTTTTGTTGCAAATTTAGATTACATCTGTGGTAGGGCACTGATAGGCTCAGAAGCAAACCTATTTCTGCAGCATTGGCTTGAAAAGCACAAGTATTTCTAAGTTCAGAGTTACCACTAGATTCAATGTGTACCCTCTGTGTGAAATCTGAATTGGTTTCTTGATGGGTATCTTTTGGCACGGGCACAAACAGACGGATTTTCAATCCCTGTTGTCCCATTTTGTCCTGCTTACCCTTCATGGTACCCTTTGGCTGTTATCTTAAGAAAATAAAACGTTTAGCTAGGCACAAGTTGCCCTTTATTATTCTTAGATCTGATAGTGGATTTAAGGGTGGCCTGTTCTATCAGTGTAAAGAGCTGAAGAGGAAGCTCCCATTTCCACAATCATCACATCCCTCAGAGGCCAACATGCTGATATTCAGGTCTTTCTATTTTATGTATAACCTCCCTTGCAAATATATGCCTTCAGGCACTTTCACTAAGTGCAATGATTCCAAAATGTGTATAATGATATCACAAGTGTTCAAGGTTGTTTTGGTGGATACGCTTATGATTACAATATAACTTGTTTAATATTCCTTCAGCACATGGTACTGTTTCAGAACTGACTAGGATGTGATGAATGTGGTCTATTTGAAGTCCACTGTCATGGTGTTAGCTGAAACTAGATTCCATTCCCAGTTTGTGGACCCCTCTTCTTTGAGACCACAACTTAACTGTGCTAATGCAGTTTGTTGAGCAATGTGGCCCTACTCCCTGATTTTATATTGTTGAGGCCCAAGATGCTGCTTCACAATGTGATTTTCTTCCTAGGGCAGCTTAGGGCCACACATGCAAGTCAGTGAGCTACTGCCTAACAGTGTCTTGTCTTTTCTTTCATAGCTTCTGGAAAGTCCACTTAGATGTGAGAGTAGCGGAAATGAATGAAGGTAAATTGTTGAATTGTGCTGTGCTGAGGCACATTTTTGTGAGTCAAGGTGAATCTGGATTGGCCTCCAAGTATGAGATTCTGTAGCTTGATTTGGATCTTTTTTGAATCCTCAACCACCCTAAATAAAACCTATATTTATGCTATGTAGAGATAACTGATTACATTTAGTGAGGTGGATTCCTGAATTATAAAGTTGGAACTATGCCATGTTCTTAATGCACTACAGCTAATGGTGCAACCTGTGAAATTCCAAAGAAGGGCAGCCAGTGTTGTCTTGGGCAAACATATGGAGTCTTTACTGGAAATATTAAAATATTATCTTTCTTTTTTAGTTATTGTCTTCTAGACAGCTCCTGCGATGTCTGGTGGGAGACATTTTGTTAACTTACAGTGGGCTTAGAGCCCCACCCATTGCTTACAATTGGTTGGCTTTATTGTCACTGTCATTTACTTTCTTCTTATTCATTAGCTTTTGTTGGCCTTCCTTCCTCCTCTTGTTTTTGTCCCACTCCTAGGGTATGGTTGCATTACTTATGTCCTTCCACTGCTCATTTATCAGGCACTAGGTTTTTTCTTTCTGCTTGAGCACTCCAGAGAGTGAATGTGTTTTCTAGCTGTCTCCTTAGCATGCTTCTCTTTCCCCCTCCATGCTCCATGTTGCGCTCTGTCTCTTGCCTGAATGCTTCTCCCCTGCCCGGACCCATTGCACAGTCGCCCATTTACTTTTCCTCTTCTCGTCCATCTTCCAGTTAGTTTGCTTCCCTCTCTGCATCCTCCAAGTTGCCTCTCCCATATGTTGCTTCCATCCTACCTTCTGCGTTGCTTCTCCACCATCTGTGATTTCTATCTTGCTTCATCCACCATGAATTACATTGTTGTCTCTCATTCATGATTTATTATTTTGCATTTCTCTCCCAGAGAAGCTGAGGATATATGGATGAGCTTCACCAGAGAGTAAATGGCCCGCACAACTTTTGAATCAACTTTGCTGGGGAACAAATACTGCAGCTCCAATTCTTAATAGTCTTGGTGGCACAAAGAACCCAAAGACCTACAAGCTCAGCCTGCGGTGCGGTATGAATGAATGAATGGATGAGTGAATGAATGAATGAATGAATGAATGAATGAATAACAGCTTTGTAAAGCGCAAACTTAGCCCAGGGGCGTCAATGCACTGTGGAAAGGGATCAGGATACAGAGATGCCCATAGATAAAAGGGTTTACAGATTCAAGCTGGTGAAGAGCCCGGACTTCAAGGCCTTAAGGAACAAAGAATGTATTTCCAGGGCCAAAATTGAAAGAGGGAGGGAATTACACAATTTAGCTGCTGCCAGTAAAAAGGCCCTCCCCCCCCCCATCTGGCTTTCCTGAACCTGGGAACTATCACCAGATTCTTGCTAGCTGATCTTAGCTGCTTGCTTGTGACATATCTCCGAAAGAGTTTTTAATGCCGTCTGACCCCATATTGTAGAAGGCCTTGTGCACCAGGCACAGGGCTTTAAATACAATTCTCCGACCCAGCGGAAGCCAGTGCAGATTTCTGATGGTTGCCGAGACAGAGTGGTATTTGGGAAGGTCCTCAAGCAGCCTGGCAGCGGCATTCTGCACTAGTTGAAGCTGATGCATGGGCCCCGTTATTTATCCCCACATAATGAGCATTGCAATAATCTAATCTAGACAACACAGGGGCCACAATTGCCTGTTTCCGCGAGGAGAGGGAGAGAAATTGAAAGACCTTTTTAAGAGTCCTTGTCATCCCAAAACAGGTATAAATTGTTATATTTATTTGAGGGCCCAGAGAAAGGGAGGTGTCAACTATGATGCCAACATTTTTGGCACTGTGGCCAGGGCGAGGGAGGGGTCCAAGTGTATCAGGCCACCAGGCCTCTGACCAAATCTTCTGTTTGTCTCCAAAAATTACAATCTCAGTTTTATTCCCATTCTGTTTTAGATAGTTCTCTACCATCCATGAATCCACTGCCTGCATACTGTTTTTAAAGTTTACCGCTGATGCTTCAACACTCTCAGTGATGGCAATCATGATTTGAGTGTCATCAGCCTAGGATAACACTTCTAGGATGAACGATCTTACAACCCTGGCATGGGGGGCTACATAAATATTAAAAAGGGTAGGACTCAAAGAGGATCCCTGAGGAACTCCACAAAACAACTGTTTAGGTGCTGAGAAGAATTGGCCCATCTTAACTCTTTGCGACCATTCCATAAGGATTGATGTAAGCAAATTAAGGGAGGAACCCTCAATCCCTATTTCTCTGAGTCTCCCGACCAATCTTAGAAGAGAGATGGTATAGAAGACTGCCGTCATGTCCAGAAGGATCAGTGAGGTGGTATGGCTAGTGTCAACCTGATGTCGAATGTTGTTCAATACAACGGTTAACGCAGTCTCAGTACTGTGCTTACTTCTGAACGCATGCTGCAAGACATTGAGCAGCTGATAATCCTCCAAATAAGTACTAAAATGGAGGTTCAAATGTTTCTCCAGCACTTTTGCTGGGACAGGCAACAGCAAAACTGGCAGATAGTTCTTTAGTTCCCCAGGGTCCAAGGAAGGCTTCTTTAAGATAGGTTTAACAACCGCAGTTTCCACACGATGGGATACTGGCCTGAGGTAATGACGGCATTAAGGATTGAAGTCAGGGGTAGGGCAATGGCCTCCATTCCCAGTTTCAAGATTTTCAATGGACAAGGCCCCGGCAGGGAACTAGACCTGATTCCACTTAACAGCCGCTCAGTGTCCTCTTGAAGTATAGGAGAAAAAGAGCGCAAGTGGCAATCCTTCAAAGGGGCTACCAAGGGTCCGATGGAAGATCTAACTTTGACCCTCCAGCATTGAACGTCTCCAGGGAGGAGTATATATCCTTGATTTTGGCATTACAAACATGCAATTTTATCACTCAAATCCTGGGAAAGATCGGTGTTAGCAATGGCCGAGGGGGCTAGGAGGTAATTAATCACAGTGAAGAGTTCATTTGGGGACTTTAGGGATTCAGTCATCTTAGAATAATAAGAGACCTTTTCCTCATTAATAGTGAGGAGGCCAGGCCCTTGCTTTCATTCACTTAAGTGCACAACTCTCCCCTCTGACACTTAAAATCAGTTATGCTTCTGCCCTCCAAGAGACACTGCAGACTAAGTGCAGCACTGGAGCAAAGTGATCTCTACTTCTTCTTGCTTCACCTGTTTTATTATATTTAACCATCACTCCTCTTCAGACCGTGGTGTATAAGAATATCCCAAATAGGGTTAGGCAGTGGAACACATATACATATGTGCTCTTGGTTATAACGTGGTGCCCTCCTCAAAACGACAGGACCAGTCGTAAAAATGCAAGCAGAAACCGGCTTGGAAACCGGTAAGGAGGCACACACTCAGGCAAAGTTCAGTTTTAGACCAACTGCTTTATTTTAGCAAACTCGTCGTAACCCAACGCGTTTCGCCTTCAGCCAAAGGCTTGATCACGGGTGTTGAGCTCTAACACCAGCCTACTTTTATTTTCAGTGCACAGTGAAAAAAACATAACCGTGAAATGCAGTTGCATATCTGACATTTAACGATGTTGTTCTTTTTCCTAGGTGAACATACATAAGAAGGAAGGTAGGACATTCCTGTTCTGTTTAAAGTCTATTTACTTACAAATAGTATAGAATTGAAATCATTTTAGAGCCCTGAAGAATTCCTAACAAGAATGTATGGCTAGAGTAAGGCAATAAACATGTCGGCAAACTTCAAGGATGCCATGGTAATTGTACTCAAAAGCATAACTGACTATATTTTGTAGTATTTTTAATCATACCTAAGGTACCACCCAATAAAGGATTCACTTGTGGTATACCTGAAAGTATTTTTAGAGCAACTGGATCCCAGGTTTATCCAGAGAATTATTGTATCTTAAGAACTCCCTCAACAATTCTGAGTTTGAGTCTGCCTTGTTAGGACCATCTTAAGGATGATGTGGCCAATGATGAAGCATACCACATTATGGGGTTGAGACCACCTCATTCAATATCTTAATATTGGTTGATTGCCTGGGACAAAAGATTTGAACTAGGGAATAGAAACCCTTCTAGAGTAATTCCTCGCAACACTTTTGTGGTTATGACCATCACTCTGTGTACACTGGAGAGATGCCAAAGATCGGGTGACCATATAAACTGAACGCTGTTACATCTTACTGAGTCAGACTGCCCCTAGTCTCTATCCAGTGCTCTCAATCATGCCGCACAAGAATTCACATAAACATCTAAAGTTGAATCGCCTCACATGTACAATCCAAGCACTGGAAACCCAAACAGGACCTCTTGACTTTGCCAATACGTATTACAGTAAATTACAAACACAATACAAAATTGTCCTGAAGCAGAGATAGCTTACAAATGTTAACAAATGTAAAACGTTTACTTGCATAACATATGCAATGGATACACACACAGTAACTGTTAGAAATGGGATTTCTGGTTGGCTAGGGCATGCGCCTAAGCCAGGCAGAAACCACCATTCTAGTCAGGACAAGGGAGTTACGTGCTGAAGATAACCCCTGCTACCCCCTTGGTAGCTTGGCAAGAGCAGTCAGGCTTATCCCAGAGGCAATGTGTAAAGTATTTGCGCAACACACACACAGCAGCAACACACTAGGCACACCACAAAAGGAACTCCACACGTTATATAAGAAATAGCCTTTGTATTATCCAAAACACATTAGAATACTAATCACACAATATACACTGTGCCAACTGGCACTAGGCAATATTTACAGGGGATTATATACATATGACAGGGCCAATTGGGCCACTGTCAGAACCTTTAGAAAACACTAGTAGCACATATAAAACACAACCAGTGACTGACTCTACTTGGCATTATCATCTCCAGCATAAACGCATTATGTCTGCATCAGATTAGCATCAAAAATACATTATGCATAAAAATCCTCAGCATAAACATCAGAGGCATGAATACATTATGCATAAGGCACCATAAGCATAGACATTAGGCATCACATTAGGGCCTTGCGCCCTACCAACATAAAACTAACCCCAGGCCAACTAGCCTTCTCTCTGTGGCTCAAAAATGCCCTCTGTCTAAAATGTCAGGGCGCAAAGATAGGGCTTCTCAAGTAGCCCTCTGGCTGCCAGAGCAGCAAAGCCAAGGTGCGCAATGCGCTGGGGCAGAGGAGCGTGTTTCTTTCCTTCCTCATGAACACAATAAAGCCCCCATGTTGCAGCTGCCTGCTCTCTCTCGCGGTGAAGCTGGAATTTAGGTCTTGGCACCACTGTGTCTCATGAGTCCCCACTGGGACTCTACAACAATTTGGCCCAATGTGGCCCAATGTGGCAGCTGCATGCGCTTGTGTGGCGCAGCTGTTATTATAAGGCCTTGCACCAACTTGGCCTTTTGAGCCCCCCACTCCGGGAATCTAACACAAATTGCCCCGAGGAAAATAGTCACAGGCACCACAGTGCCACTGGGAGAGCAAACTCGGCTCTAGTCTGGCCCCACTCACCGGAGCTCTGTTACTGGACTCCTCCACATCGGGGGGGGGGGAGAAAGGCACCGACAATGTGCCTCGGGAGCCCCTCTCACCTGGGCTCTCTGGTGGATTTCTTTCGGTAGCTGGGTACAGTGTATTACTTCAGCCGGGAGCCCTCAAAACTCCGATCCTCCTGACGGTCTCCAGGCAACCTGCAGGGCTTCCCTTTCCATCCGGGAACTTAGCCCACAGGCAGGCACAGCCCTGCCTAACTTCCTGGTCGCACTAGAAGCGGCGGCTTTCTCTAAGTTTCGGGGTTCGGACCACGGCGGTCTGTCCATCAACTGTGTTTTTTGCAATTTTCACCCCGAGTGTGCTGGGTATACTCAGATGTGAGTCCCAGGCTCTCCACACCACTGGAGTCAAGCTATCCAGGCTGAAGAAGGCTGATAGCCAGAAACTGGTCCTTGGATGCTTGATTCCGGTCTGGGAAAGACATGGCTTGGTAGTTCGGACTGGACTGTTCCCATGAGGCACAGGGTCAGAGCTGATTAGCATATAGCCAGTGTCTAACCCAGGGTGGTGTGGAGTGCAAAAAAACGATGGATTTAGGCCCAGATCCATGTACTGGATTGAATGTATGACATTGTTCTACATTCTGTCCATCAGCTGTGTTTTTTGCAATTTTCACCCAAGTGTGCTGGGTATACTCAGATGTGAGTCCCAGGCTCTCCACACCACTGGAGTCAAGCTATCCAGGCTGAAGAAGGCTGATAGCCAGAAACCGGTCCTTGGATGCTTGATTCTGGTCTGGGAAAGACATGGCTTGGTAGTTCGGACTGGACTGTTCCCATGAGGCACAGGGTCAGAGCTGATTTGCATATAGCCAGTGTCTAACCCAGGGTGGTGTGGAGTGCAAAAAAACGATGGATTTAGGCCCAGATCCGTGTACTGGGTTGAATGTATGACATTGTTCTACATTCTGTCCATCAACTGTGTTTTTTGCAATTTTCACCCCAAGTGTGCTGGGTATACTCAGATGTGAGTCCCAGGCTCTCCACACCACTGGAGTCAAGCTATCCAGGCTGAAGAAGGCTGATAGCCAGAAACCGGTCCTAGGATGCTTGATTCCGGTCTGGGAAAGACATGGCTTGGTAGTTCGGACTGGACTGTTCCCATGAGGCACAGGGTCAGAGCTGATTTGCATATAGCCAGTGTCTAACCCAGGGTGGTGTGGAGTGCAAAAAAACGATGGATTTAGGCCCAGATCCGTGTACTGGGTTGAATGTATGACATTGTTCTACATTCTGTCCATCAACTGTGTTTTTTGAGATTTTCACCCCGAGTGTGCTGGGTATACTCAGATGTGAGTCCCAGGCTCTCCGCACCACTGGAGTCAAGCTATCCAGGCTGAAGAAGGCTGATAGCCAGAAACCGGTACTTGGATGCCTGATTCCGGTCTGGGAAAGACATGGCTTGGTAGTTCGGACTGGACTGTTCCCATGAGGCACAGGGTCAGAGCTGATTTGCATATAGCCAGTGTCTAACCCAGGGTGGTGTGAAGTGCAAAAAAACAATGGATTTAGGACCATATCCGTGTACTGGGTTTATGACATTGTTCTACATTCTGTCCATCAACTGTGTTTTTTGCAATTATGAGGCCTGGCACCAACTTGGCCTTTTGAGCCCCCCACTCCGGGAATCTAACACAAATTGCCCCGAGGAAAATAGTCACAGGCACCACAGTGCCACTGGGAGAGCAAACTCGGCTCTAGTCTGCCCCCACTCACCGGAGCTCTGTTACTGGACTCCTCCACATCGGGGGGGGGGGGAAGAAAGGCACCAACAATGTGCCTCGGGAGCCCCTCTCACCTGGGCTCTCTGGTGGATTTCTTTCGGTAGCTGGGTACAGTGTATTACTTCAGCCGGAAGCCCTCAAAACTCCGTTCCTCCTGCCGGTCTCCAGGCAACCTGCAGGGCTTCCCTTTCCATCTGGGAGCTTAGCCCACAGGCAGGCACAGCCCTGCCTAACTTCCTGGTCGCACTAGAAGCGGCGGCTTTCTCTAAGTTTCGGGGTTCGGACCACGGCGGTGATTCCTTTCAGATCTCGGCGGCTTCTCCGGGTGGCGTCAATGAGGGTTAGGCTCCCTTTCTAAATGAATACAAATGCGGGGTGGGCTCCCGCTATTGAATCAGCAATCCCCACGTCTGGATCCCCTCCAAAGTCATTGCAGCCCAGTGCTACAAATTAAAACAAGAATGCTCCTCTCATCCTGGAGCAAAGAAATAAAGATACAGCGCTCACGAGGCGCTGGGACCCAACAGGTCTTGGTGAAGAGGCTGGGTCCAGGCAGGCCAGCTCACAGGGCCCTCCAGCAGATAGGACATGTCACACAATTAAGGTACATGTCCTACCTTTACCTACAATACACCCTGCCCATTGGGCTAGCTAGGGCCTACTTTAGGGGTGACTGACATGTAATAAAAGGGGAGGCACAGCCATGGCACACACTTTAGGTGCCACTTCACAGCTGCAGTAACACTGCGCACACAGGAACTGCAATGGCAGAGGCCTGAGACAGGTTTGAAAGGCTACTTTGGTTGGTGGCGCAATCAGCTCTGCAAGCCCATGAGTAGCATTTAATTTACCAGCTCCGGGTATCTGAGATACCACTTTACAAGGGACTGACAGGTAAATTAAATATGGGAAACAGGTTTAGACCAATCTTTACCATATTTACAACAGAGAGCACATGCACTTTACACTGGACAGCAGTGCTAAAGTGCCCAGAGTCCTAGAACCATCAAAATGCAATAGGTCTCGCATTACTGAAAGTTTGAGCTATTAGAGTTGCAAATAACAATGCAACTGCAATAGCGCAAATTTTCAGTAATGCAAGACCTAGTGCTCCAATACCTTTGGGTCGAGTAAGCGCTATAAAAAAACTGAAAACACATGGATCTCTAAACAGGCACGTCAACCCACTGAGCAGTCTTAGTGGAACTGGACCCGATGATTACACACACATCTCCATGGCAGGCACGTTAATCCACCGAGCTGTTTTGCTGGCATTCGAAAAACACGACACACACACTGGGAGTTTCTGCGCCAGGCACATTAACCCGCCAGGCTTTCTTGTCCGCAATAATCACTAGCAGCTGTTTGTGGCCAGCATTTGGCTTGGCCTCTATGGTAGGAATGTTCACATAGCTAAGTTTATCGGTGAGAACTTCCCATGACAGCACCTCTGCCTGCAAGATGCTTCAGTGTCTCCAGCACTGCGCCCTACTCCCACACTCCCCCCCAACAATCATTCAATCAATCAATCAATCATAGCATTTGTATAGCGCACTACTCACCCGGAGGGTCTCAAGGCACTTTGGGAAGGGGGGGTCTGCTATTGCTCGAACAGCCAGGTCTTAAGTTGTCTCCTGAAGGCGAGATGGTCCTGGGTCAGCCGGAGGTGGGTGGGGAGGGAGTTCCATGTCTTGGCCGCCAGGTAGGAGAAGGATCTTCCTCCGGTGGTGGCTCTTCGGATGCGTGGTACGGCGGCGAGGGCGAGGCTTGTCGAACGCAGCTGGCGGGTGGGCGTGTAGAAGGTCAAGCGGTCATTGAGGTACTTGGGGCCCAGGTCGTGGAGGGACTTGTGTGCGTGGGTGAGGAGTCTGAACGTGATTCTCTTGCTGATGGGGAGCCAGTGCAGGTCCCTCAGGTGTCCGGAGATGTGGCTGCGTCGGGGGATGTCCAGGATGATTCGGGCTGAGGCGTTCTGGATGTGTTGGAGTCTTTTCTGTAGCTTGGCTGTGGTTCCGGCGTAGAGGGTGTTTCCGTAGTCCTGCCGGCTTGTGACGAGTGCCTGGGTGACCGTCTTCCTGGTTTTGGTCGGGATCCATCAGAAGATCTTACGGAGCGTGCGTAGGGTGTTGAAGCATGATGAGGAGACGGCGTTGACTTGTCTGGTCATCGAGAGGGAGGAGTCCAGGATGAAGCCCAAGTTGCGCGCGTGGTCTGTTGGCTTGGGTGCGCTGCCTAGGGCCAACAGGTGTCGTGCCTGACGGAGGGCGATGGTCCCTGGATGAGGACTTCCGTCTTGTCTGAGTTCAGTTTCAGGCAGCTGTTCTTCATCCATTCGGCAACGTCTTTCATCCCTTCGTGTAGGCTAGTTCTAGCGTTGGCGGGGTCACTGGTGAGGGAAAGGATCAGTTGGGTGTCATCGGCGTAGGAGATGATGTTGAAGTTGTGTTGGCGTGCAATGGTTGCAAGGGGTCTCATGTAGACGTTGAACAGGGTGGGGCTGAGTGATGATCCTTACAGGACGCCCAGATGACTTCGGTGGCCTTGGATGGAAACGGGGGGAGGTGGACTCTCTGTGTTCTTCCGGCGAGGAACAAGATGATCCATTCCAGAGCCTTCTCTTGGACACCTGTGTTGCTCAGGTGTTGGACTAGGGTGCGGTGGCAGACCGTGTCGAATGCTGCGGAGAGATCCAGGAGGATGAGGGCCGCTGTTTCCCCGTTGTCGAGCAGGGTTCTGATGTCGTCGGTGGCAGCGATGAGGGCGGTCTCGGTGCTGTGGTTGGCTCGGAAAGCGGACTGCGAGGGGTCAAGGGATCCGTTCGTCTCGAGGAAGGCGGCAAGCTGTCTGTTGACGGTCTTCTCGAAGACTTTGGCAGGAAAAGGGAGGAGTGAGATGGAGGCAAAAGTTCTTGAGGTCGGTGGGGTTCGCTGTTGGTTTCTTCAGTAGGGCGCTGAATTCGGCGTGCTTCCAGCTCTCCGGGAAGGTGGCGGTGTTGAAGGAGGCATTGATGATGTCCTGCAGTTGGGGTGCGATGATGGAGTCGGCCTTGTTGAAGACGTGGTGGGGGCAGGGGTCGGTCGGAGAACCAGAGCGGATGGTGTTCATCGTGCGGGCTGTGTCTTCGCTGGTCACCGTGGTCCAGGTGTGGAGGGTGGCAGTGGGGTGCGTTGGTTCGACGGTAGGGTGCGTGGATGGTGCGCCGAAGCTGTTGTGGAAGTCAGCGATCTTGCGGTGGAAGAACGAGGCGAGAGAGTCGCAGAGGTCTTGAGAGGGAGTGATGTTGTTGTTGCCTGTGCTGGGGTTGGAGAACTCCTTGACGATGCTGAAGAGTTCCTTGCTGTCGTGGGCGTTGTTGTCCAGTCGTTCCTTCAGTGTTTTCTTCTTGGTAGTGCGGATGAGCTGGTAGTGCTTGCGGGTGGCTTGTTTGAGGGTGGTCATGTTGTCTGTGGTTTGGTTGAGGAGCCAGGCTTTCTCGAGGGTGCGGCAGTTCTTCTTGGAGTCCTTGAGTTCGGAGGTGAACCAGGTGGCTTTCTTACTTCTGGGTCTGCTGGGAGGGTTCATCAGTGGTGCGAGGTCGTCTGCGCAGTCGGTCAGCCACTGTGTGAAGTTGCGGGCTGCTTCGTTGGGGTCCGTTGTGCTTGTGGGCGGGTTCTGGCTGAGGGAGGTGGTGAGCTGCTCGAAGGTGATCTTGCTCCAGCTCCTGTGAGGAACCTGTTGCAGGTGGTGGTGGGTCATTGTTCTTCGGAAGCTGAAGTGGACGCATCTGTGGTCAGTTTAGTGAAGTCCGGTAGAGTGGCTGAAGGTGATGTGCTTGCTGGATGAGAAGACAGGATCAAGCGTGTGGCCTGCGTAGTGAGTGGGGGAGTTGACCAGTTGCTTGAGTCCGAGGTTTGCGAGGTTGTCCAGCAGGGCGGCGGTGTTGCTGTCCTTGTTGTTCTCCAGGTGGAAGTTGAGGTCCCCTAGGAGGATGTAGTCCGCGGAGGGGAGGGTGTGCGGGCTGATGAAGTCCGTGATGTCTTTGCTGAATTGTGTGCGTGGTCCCGGGAGTCTGTAGACGAGGGTGCCTCTGAGGGTTGTGTTTGGGTCAGCGTGTATCTGGAAGTGGAGGTGCTCGGCGGCGGGGAAGGTGTCGCTGGAGTCGGTCGTGATGCGGATGGTGTTCTTGTGTATGATGGCAATGCCTCCTCCAGTCTGGTTCACGCGGTCCCTCCGGATGATCTTGTATCCGTCCGGGATGGCGATGGCGATGTCGGGTGCTGAGGAGGCATTCATCCAGGTTTCTGTGAGGAAGGTGATGTCAGGGGATGAGGTGTCGAGCAGGTTCCATAGTTCAACGGCGTGTCTGTGGACGGAGCGGGTGTTGAGCAGGATGCACTTTAGGTGGTTGCCCGGGGTGCTCGGCTTGGCAGGTGCGGTGCAGGTCCGGATGCAGGTGAACTTGCAGGCTTGGCAGGTGAAGGGTCCGTGGGTGCATTTCGGGGTGGCTCGGCCGGCATTGAGTGCGTTGAGGGTGGCGGCGTCGAAGGTCCGTCGCGCGGGCAGTGGTCCTCGAGGGCCAGGGGTTCTGGCACTGGGCGAGGTCCAGGCGCAGACGGGCTTGCCTTTGGCGCACCTTCGGCGCACAATCGGCGCACCCGCTGCGCGTGACCGCTGCATGTCCGTGGGGGCGCCATTTATGGTTAAGTGGGAGGGAGGAGCAGCTGGGAGGACATGAAAAAAGGGGGCGTGGCCACGAGGACGGCGGTGGTAAACGGAGAGCGGGGCAGGCGGCACAACGGGCACAAACACAACAATTTTAACAGAAAATAAGCACAAAATGCTGCAAGATAACAGAGAATTAAATAGACACAGCTGGGGGACAGTACAGTGAGGCGGCAGCTAAGGAGGCAGGCAGAGCGGCAAAACGAGGCTGCGAGCAGCAGCTAGGGCACACGAGGGGGCACACACACAGCTGGGGGCCGTGCGGCGCGAGGGAGTCCTGAGAACAGGTCACACTCACCTGCGACGCGCTGTCGCCATTTATGGACAAGTGGGAGGGAGGAGCAGCTGGGAGGCGGGAGCGGGGAGGACACGAAAAACGGGGCGTGGCCGCGAGGACGGCGGCAGTAAACGGAGAGCGGGGCAGGCGGCACAACGGGCACAAACACAACAATTTAAACAGAAAATAAGCACAAAATGCTGCAAGATAACAGAGAATTAAATAGACACAGCTGGGGGACAGTACAGTGAGGCGGCAGCTAGGGAGGCAGGCAGAGCGGCAAAACGAGGCTGCGAGCAGCACCTAGGGCACACGAGGGGGCACACACACAGCTTGGGGCCGTGCGGTGCGGGGGTGTCCTGAGAACAGGTCACAACATACATCCCAGTGCCTTGTCTAACAGCAGAAAGCCATTCATACTGGAAAATTTTGGCTTGAAGTGAGCGGAAATATAACATGTATCCTTTTCACATGCAGACTTTAATCCACCACCCGCTGTGACCTACTTACAGACGTCTGAGCTTTGCTAGTTCATGTGTGTGTGAAGGCGGGGGCGGGGCACGTCATGAATCGTATCTTTGGGTTATCATTATGGGGAATGTGGTGTAAGAGAGACTCAATATTTGACAGACTGATCCTGTGTATCGATTCAACTCATCCCTGCCCCCACGTGACCCCTGGCCTGCGCGCGGTCTCCAGCTTTGCACTGCCTCCTTCATTACACTAGTCATCCTTTATTTCTGCCCCAGGCCTGTATGGGCCCGTTTACCGCCTGGGCCTTCCGCGCTTATAAAGGCAGGTTATTCAATCCCCTTACCGCCTTCCCACCTGGAAATGTTGTCTAATGCACCTGTCCACCCTCCCGCCAGACCACCTGCTGGCATTTTGGGACCACAGGCTTCTCTGGGTGCTTTTTAGGAAAACTGCAGCCTTGCGCTGCATTTATGCCATCGAGGGGTCACAGAGCCTTTCATGTGGAGGCAGAAAATGTCCAGTAGCAAAATGAACCTACACTGAAATCCAGGCATCTCTGTGTGACCGCGCCATGTGATCCTGGTCAAATGACTTCACAGCTGCGTAGTTCGATTTCTGCCAAGTCTAGGCGCACACACCCAAGAAGGTGTTAAATGCGTGCAGAAAGCCACTCCCTCCTCCTCAGCATTGTGACTATATTTAAATATATATACCTTCCTCACTCGCCTCTCATAGGAATTGTGCTAGTGTGAGTTGTGAGTTGTACAGTACGTGGTACGAACCGACGAGTGTGAGTTGTGAGTAGTACAGTGAGTAGTGTGAACTGGCGAGTGTGAGTTGTGAGTAATATAGTGCGAGGTGCGAACCGGTGAGTGTGAGTTGTGCGTAGTACAGTGTGTGGTGTGAACTGCTGAGTGTGAATTGTGAACCGGACGAGTTCTAGGCTGGTCTGTGATATGGTTAGTGGGGGTGTATAGCAGCAGTGGGCCCAGGTTCCTACCCATAAGAATGTTAGCGGATAGTGAGAGGCGCACCAGTAGACTGGCTGTCACTCTCAGAGGTCCGTCGGTGTTACTGGGTGGGCGGCATAGGCGGATTCTGGAGTGTGGCTACCACATCTCGATCTTGCAGTGTGTTTTAAAGTAGTGAAGGGCGTCTCTGCCCGCCCTACGATCCCTACGGCATTAGTTACTGCTGGTAAGATGCCCAGCAGTGCGGGGTGTTTTCGGGTCGGGCTCCTTGCCCATAGGCAGCGGCAGGTGGTGCTAGCATCAGCCCCCCATGCCCCAAGAAGTGTCAGTCAGTGTTTATGATTTGGACATCAGTGCAGGGGTGGAGATTGTGCTCCCACTCATATGAGTGCGAGCCTCTGTCCCGGTATGAACAGGGGCAGTGAACGAGCAGCCCACCTCTCTTTCATTCTTTCATTTAGTTGCTTTCCTATGGAGCCAAAAAGAGAACAATCCCGTGAGTGGTGCGCGCGCCACAGCAAAACTTGTGCTTTCAAATATGGGGCCCCTGTCTGGCACGATAATTGAAACCACATGACGGTCGGTGCTCGTAACAGACACCAATAGGCCATGGGAGGAACAATGCGCCCGCCGTTGGCCTATTGTGTGCTGTCTTAGTGAAAAACATGCACGCAAAGCCCAATAGTGTGCCACAAAAGGAAAAGCACACGCTTGAGCGTGTGCCATTCCTAGGTCAGCTTCTCAAACCCCATTTTTACCTACTAAATGTCTCATGCTACACGACCACTGCTGCACACTGCAACGCTAGATGCAAGACCTGAAAAAGGCTAGGAGGAAGGCAAAAAAGTTTCAGGGATGACCCTGCAAAAAGGGCCAAGTCCAACACAAACATAGTGCTAAAATGGTGGCAAACCCAACAGGTCCCAAAGGCGAGACTTTGCCAGTGCCCGGTGTTCCATGGACCACTGCCTGTGCCATGTAAAAGATGCTAAATATAATAACTGTTTAGAAGGTACAGCTTTCTTTTTTCTTGTAGAGTTATGGAACGCGCCTCTATGTCATAAATTGTTGTTGTTGCGCGATGCTGACAGGGCATTCAAGACTTCGAGGAAAGGGAATGAGTGAATTATCCACTTATAATAATTGGGGGAACGTATCGCATGCTGTCAGGGTAGAACCGAGAGCTTTCCCTGACTCTGGTAAATAGAATGCAAATTGTATTACCGTGTATGACAACAACATCTGCCCTCAATTTCTTCAGCAACTACAGCCCGTGGGTCATTCTTTCCAGGGCAGGCTTGGCGCTTCCAGCTGGTCACCATCACTCATTGTACCTGCCAGGGAGAGGCGGTACTTTCCCTCAAAACTGGATCAGAGACGGATGGAGGGAGGAAAGGTCTCCACGTGCCCCTAATGATACCGAGGGAGGGGGGTCTCTCGGGTTAGCAAGCTGTTATTTGTATTCCAGAGTGTCTCCCCTTAACAACTTCCTATCACTGCTAGGAAATTGCCGATTGTCTTGAAAGAAAGCATTAAACAGTTTGCGTCATCGTAAATGCAGCATAAAACAAGCTGCCTTGCGTTATCTACTCACCAGGCCGTTTATCCTTGGCTGAAAGTCAGTTTTTAGAATGTCACACACGTTGATGCATTGCTCTCACGACTTCTCTTCCAGGGGCCGACCATGTGTGGTTTGCCTCTTTACCAAGGAGAAGGAGATTTATAAAGCGCGACTTGATGCTTTTCGGACAATTCAGAGACCTGTTAAGTTGCTGAAATGAAGGAGCTGTAACTAAGAGAAAATGAGTTTTCTTGAAATCACGCCTTAAACATTCGTGCGCTGCTTTAACTGAAAGCAAAAGTGATTTAAGTGGCTAGAGGCACCAAAGCACAATGTGCACCGAAACACTACAGCCAGTGGATTGGCCCAGGTCCTGTGGGTGGCTTTCAGGCAGTCCTGTTTTATCATCTACAGATGCTGGATCTGTGCTTTCCATCTTTTAGTTGTGAATATGGGCAGGTTGTCTGCCTTGCCAATGACCATAACAAACTGATGGATGTTCGATCGTCCACCTGCATGAAAGGCGTTAATGCTTAACCATGCTGAATTAGATCCGCTTTTCTACCTCTGAAGTTACGCTTCCGTATTTACGTCACATCATACAAACACCTTTCAGAAGAGAAATTGTGTATTACGCCTTGCGTCTACGACTATTTCTTCTGCGTCCCCCGTAAACAAACGCTGGGCACCCAGGGGAAGTTCTCCCAGCTCAAGTTCCATACATGCAAGGCTGACGCGCATCATGCTCAGACCCCGGCGGGCGCACCAGTCCGCCCCAGAGTATTCGCCGAAAGGTCACTTCATGATTAGTGCTGTTGGCTGAAAAGCCCTGGCTGGATTTAAATAAGCCTCATGACATGGCCCAGGGTAGAGCTAGCCAAGCACTGATTTGTACAACTGTGCAAATCCCATACACCTCCTTTTGGGAAAAGCAGGACAAGTGTCAAAGTCGGGTGTAAGCGATGAATATGACCCCAATGGCTTATCTTGGCGCCTCAGTTCCAAGGTTTAAAGTTGAACAGTTTCTTTCTTGGAGGCGCAGAGAAATATGAGCAGCCTGCCTGCTAATTGCACTCTCTCATTTGTAACTGGGGTGAAGCTTGCGTACGGTGATTACGTTTTACAAGTTGAACATTTATCAATTGCGCAAATGGTGAAGGGGTGGTAGGTTCCCAAGCAGGAATCTGGTGTTTATCATCACAGCTATGGGGTGGTCTATTGTAACGAGGCTTCGGTAATTGATGGTGCAATTATAAATACATATATTAAAGTGGCCCTGTGTGCAGAGGGTCAGGGCACATCTGGAGGCCCGCGCTCAAAGCGGGAGTTGGTCACGGGCCAAACTAACTTTATCAAATTCCCACGTGTGGTGGTCCACAACAGACACATTTGACAGACTGGCAGACTTTTTTCAGCAGAAGCCAATATGAAAACTGGGATAGTTTTGAAGTGAAGCTATTTGCCAAGAACAAAGAGTTCAATCATGTTATCAAAGGGCACTCAGTTACTTAAAGTGGTTTATGAGGGTTAAACAACTAACCAATGCACTAACACTTTTGCAAATGCGAGACTTGTGCAAGTAGTGTCATACTAGTGTAATATGTGGTGGCATGAAAATCTATACCCTGCGGATTTCAGGAAGGAGGAAACTCCTTAGCACAACTTAAACCGATGAGTTACAGTGGACTGGTTAAGAAGGACACGTAGATGGCTTTGAGGGATGGTGCAAGAACGAGATTTGGAAAAAGTAATGAGGCAGAAAGGATAAAGATAGAGAAAGAGGGGGAGGGAAAAAGTGTGCGAAAGATAGAGGGAGTACCGGTAAAAAAAAGAAAGAAATGAACAAGAGGATGAAGGCCAGGAAGGCACCAGAAAAATGCAGTGATTGAGATGAGTTTTGGAAAGAGAAGAAGGAAAAGTGATCGAAAGTGGATGAAGAGGAGAATAGAGGGGCATACCTTAATTGTTTGCTTACCTTTCATAGTGGTACAGCTCTTTTATTTCATTTCTGGCTGAATTATTTAATCTGCGGTGGTAATTACCTGGCTTAAAGAGGGAAAGAGATTTTAAGCTGCACAGAGGCACGCAGGTGTTGTGCATGATCCATTCAACTAATTTTTGCCTCTTCTTCCTGTGACCATCGAAGTAAGATCCTTAGTACCCTTTAAGGGATGATCACTTTTCAATAGCACGTATGAATCCTCATTTCCTTCATCCTAGAGCTTTTGATACACAGAGATATATTGTAGGTCTCTGTGGTGCAGCATATCAGTTCAATCCATGGCACAGACCTCATGCTTTACTTACACCATACAAATCTGCCCCATCATCACTCTTAAAAGTTGGTGGAAAGAACTCAGTCGGGTGAGTCTATTGACAGTGCACCTAATCTGATCCAAAATGTATCGTTCTCTCTTCTATATCATTTGCAAAATTCAAAACGCTTCCTTCTGCTTGTGTGAAACTACTACTCTAAAGTAGAATTTTTTCCTGTCTCATTTCATATTTCTCTGTCTACTTTGGTCTTCTTAAACATGTTACTAAACCAGTCTAGATTATTAAAAACTCTTTTGTATATCTTCTATTTCTCCGTTTCTGTCTAGCACTCCTTTCTCCTCCCTCTTTACCTAGCTCGACTTCACAGGCTATCCCAACCTTTAACATTTATTTTCCTTTTCCCTGTGCAGATGTTAAATGTGAGCAACTCCGTAGGCCCATCAATTTTTCTTATTTACCCTTTCTTTTATATTTTGTTTTGCTGCTTAGCACCTTTTATCCTATTTTTTCTCTCTTTTTTAAAGATTTTTTCACTTATTAGAACTGTGGAATCAGCTCTCGCTTGACATCATGGGTAACTTCTTCTGAAGACCCATGTCCTCTAATAATCCAAGCAACCATGATCATGTGACTACAGTTTTTATTCCTTTTCCCTATTTTATTTCTTTTGCTGTTTGGTTTGTGCTTTGTACAGCACTTGGGCAATTATATATTATGTACAATATTGAACAAGCATTTGCAATGCAATAGGTCTCGCAGTTGTGAGAGTTTGAGCTATTGGCATTGTAAATGGCAATGCCTTTTATTTACATGTTAGTTTTTAAAACATAAATAAAAGGCATTGTCATTTACAATGCCAATAGCTTAATCTCTCGCAAATGCGAGACCTATTGCATTGCAAATGCTTGTTAAACAAGCATTGGCAATGCAAACGGCTTTAATGTGGGAACGCATCGAAATATAGGCATACACTATGTATGATACACAAATGCAGTTTGCATTCATCAGCACATTAAAGTCAGGTCTGTTGAGTTTGCCAATGCTTGTTTACACTTAGAATAAGCTGCTCATGGCACCTGGTAAAATGGAAGATGCTTCTAATGGTGTTCCGAATCGGGGTTTTGACCCAGGCCAGGACCCCCCCACAGAATCTTCGAACACCCAACCTTCAAAATATACACTGGAGAGAAACAGTCAACACTGCACCTGCACTTTAAAGTCTTCAACGCTAAGGCTGCTTTACCTCGCGCCTTCCTACGTCATTTCCGTTGCATGCCTCTGTCGTGGTGCATAACAGCACAGGAGTGACTGCAAGGACAAACAGTAAAGAAACAGAAGCAGGCGGTGCAAATTGTTTTTGCTATTTTAAATGCCGCGTACACAATCTCAGCCTTCTGAATATTTGACGCGTGACTAACCTATTACTGGCTGTGCATATATATGATAATTTAATGCGGAAGCAAACAAACGTAACGCAAATAATTCTTGGACGAGTCATGTTGTTTCAAGAGATGATTCTGCGCTCCGCCGCCATCTGCCAGAGCAGAGCCCGACTGCAGGGAGGAGATAGCAGTGTATCAAAGCCGAGACTGTACGACTTTCAGGGATTAAACGTAAACACGCGCAGCCCAAACTGAAACAACCCGAAAGAAAACATCCGATGCGGCAATTCCCAAGCAGAGCCTGGCTCCCTCGGGTTTCCGTTTAAAGACAGCAGTGAGGAAAAGAAGAAAAAAACAAGGAATATCCAATTATGGCAATTTCTTCACGTAATCTGTGCCTTCTCGTACGATGAGAGCGTATGTCCAGTGAAGGCTTTATTCAATTTGTTCGTTTAAAAACGATTATATTCCAAGTAATTTAAAGCGAGCCAAGATTACAACTCCTGCAATGGAGTCAGCCAGTGAAGGTTAATATTTTTGCCGTTGAGAAGAAAAATAATGAAACGCCGCAGCCCGGCTTCAACAGGAAGCCAGGCAATCTGTGTTGGGACGGGGCGGGGCCAGAGAAATACAGGAAGCAGACGGGAGTCTACCCCGCGCTCCAGTGCCCGCCGGAAGATTTGCGTGACTGCGTCTCAGCGCGGCACCCGCCTGTTGCCCAGAATGACCGGATGGCTGCCGAGGGACACGAACAAAGAATCTGGTGAGTGGGGCGGCGGGGGTCTTGGTGCGAATGCGTGTATGCGACGGCGGGGGTGTGTTCTCTGTATGTATGGGTGCGTGCGTGCTTGTGTGTGTGTCTCTGTGTATGCGTGTGTGTATGCAGTGTGTTTGTGTGCGACGGCGGGGATGTGTTCTCTGTATGTATGGGTGCGTGCATGGGCGCTTGTGTGTCTCTGTGAATGCGCATGCATGTGTGGTGCTTGCGAGGCAGGAGATGGGCACAGCGCCGTGAAGGGAGGGGGAGGGGGGGAGCGTGTGTGTATGCAGTGTGTGTATGCAGTGTGTGTGTGTCTGCGCGCGTGTGTGTATGCGACGGCGGGGGTGGGTTCTCTGTATGTATGGGTGCGTGCATGGGCGCTTGTGTGTCTCTGTGTATGCGCATGCGTGTGTGGTGCTGTGCGCGGCCCCGAGGAGGAATCTGAGACAGCGACGCTCGTGCGTGAGCTCCGTCTCAGATTCCTTCTAACACGCCAACAACAGTTGTCTTCGCAGACAAAGCAGGCTCCGCCTGCTTTTAGGTCTGCTCGCCCTAAAAAAGAAAAACCCAGAAAACACATCAGTAAAGACAAGTACAAAATCGGTAAATATTCTTTTTCCAGTTCATGTTTTATTGTGTTATAAGCAAAAGTCAATCAATCAGCAGGGCTTGTTTAATGTGGCTTGTCACACCTGGGGGTCTACAGGCCACTGAGGTATGAGAGATCCTTGGTCCGAGAGAGGTGGCGGTCGAAGAGTCGGGTATTCAGCTGCTTCCTGAATTCCTTCAGAGAGGGGTAGGTACATAGGTGGAGGTCGTTCCAGGACTTGGCTGCGAGATAGGAGAAGTATCAGCCCCCACATCGGCTGCAACATATACATTGGACGGGGGTGAATGTGAGGGTGGCGGAGCAGAGCTCTCTGGACAGCCGGTGGAAGGTCAGGCCATTGTTGATGGAGGTGAGTATAGTATTGTCAAGGGCTTTGTAGGCATGTGTGAGGAGCTTGAAGAGGTATCTTTTCTGAATTGGGAGCCAGTGGAGAGCATTGAGGTGAGTAAACAAACAGGACTCAAGTCATAGAACCAATCCTAAATGAGCTCCCATAGCCCCATTCCTATATCTGAAGTAAATGTCATACTTTTTTAGAATTCATAAACATTTCCAGAAACAACTCTGTGAAGCTGTGACTGTTGCTGTATTCTCAGGAGTACTCCTGGAATTCTTTTATGAATTTCATTTGTGCACGGGTAAAATTAAAGAGAGAGAAACCTCTTTACGTGTAACCCACCGATTGTAAAAGTGTTACGACATGGGTACTCCTCTGGCTACATATTTAAGAGAGTAATTCTCCAAATGAATCAAAGGGGAAGATAGCTTGCAACGTTTTGTGACAGTCTAACATTTTTAAAGATTGAGGATGATCATGTATTTTGCAGGTCATTCTAATCCTGGAAAACCCACTTCTTGCTCCTTGAAGCAGGTGTATGCTCAAATAAAAGTGCACCATATTGATGTAATCAATTTAACAATGTACATTTACTTTTTGTCAATTGATTGCTAAAGTGAATTTCCACTTGTCATTCGTACCATTTATGTCGTAGTTATGAACTTTCTCATGTTGGTTTAGGTCATTTGAGGGGTTGTAAAGGAATTCTGGTTAAGATCAATGCATGCACTGTTACCTTTATTTGACTTTAAAGGAGCCCGTGGCCATACTCAATGTAAGCCTCCTCTCAGTGGGGCTGATTCACAGAACTAATCTGAGATAAAATCCTAAACTTACTACTTTTGGTATTCCCAGAAGGCATTTAGAAATTAGGAGTCCTCAATCTACTACTACTAAACCTGGATAAAATCCTAAACTTACTACTTTTGGTATTCACAGAAGGCCTTTAGTAGTAGTAAAGTTAGGACTCCTAACTTTACTACTACTAAATGCCTTCTGTGAATACCAAAAGTAGTAGGTTTAGGATTTTATCCCAGTTTAGCAGTAGTAAAGTTAGGAGTCCTAACTTTACTACTGCTAAATGCCTTTTGTTAATACCAAAAATAGTAAGTTCAGAATTTTATCCCAGTTTAGTAGTAGTAAAGTTAGGATTCCTAACTTTACAACTACTGAATGCCTTCTGTGAATACCAAAAGTAGTAAGTTTAGGATGTTATCCCAATTAAGTAGTAGTAAAGTTAGGAGTCCTAACTTTACTACTACTAAATGCCTTCTGTGAATACTAAAAGTAGTACGTTTAGGATTTTATCTCAGATTAGTTCTTTGAATTATCCCCTGTGAAAGCAATTTCAGTATTGGTGATCCCCATGGCTCATCCCAGCATGGGGGAACTGAACTGTCCCCAACAAGTTCCTTCTTGTTCATGATAACTTATAGAGTGGAGCACTGAAAAACAGTGTAAAGCAACCAACTACAAGTTAAAGTGATTTGAATGAGAGAGGTACAGGAGCAATAAGGGTCTAACAAAAAAGACACACAAACAAAGAGTACCTTGATGGTGCGACCAAGAGAGGTTGCCCAGCCCACCCTCCTCCGGCCTCCAACTGGAATGGGCAGGCCTGCCCTTGGCCTGAGCTTTACCAGTGAATGGACCACAGACACCTCACGCAGCGGTAGTGAAGTTGCACTTTATAGTGCTTAGGGGCTTCTCTGGCTGCATCCCCTCCTCTTGCAGCGGTCTCCTGAGACAGGTAGTACCTTCAAATATGCAGTGCACATCCCGTGCAGCGGAGGTGAAGTCACACTTTATAGCACTAAGGGGCTTCTCTGGCCAGCCCCCTAGTCTTGCATCGCTCATATTTGACAGTTAGTCCATTCAAAAGGGCATTACTTGTCCTACGCTGCAGTGGAGAAGTCATGCTTTTTAGCGCTATGGGGCTTTTCGGGCCAGCCCCTCCTGCTGCAGCGGTCTCCGGGGATAGTTGTCACTTCAAATGTGCTGTGTGCATCCTGCACAGTTGTGGTGAAGTCGTGATTTATTGTGCTAAGGGGCTTCATTGGCCACGCCCCTACCCTTGCATCAATCTCCTTGGACAGGTAGTCCCTTCAAACGTGCAGTGTACATCCTGTGCAGCGGTGGTGAAGTCGTGCTTTGTAGCACTAAGGGGATTCTATGTCCACACCCCTTCCTCTTGCAGGGGTCTCCTGTGACAGGTAGTCCCTTCAAATGTGCAGTGAGTGCCGCTCTAAGTAGAATTAACAAATGTTTTCGTCATGCATAACTTCAATAGATGTGGAGAGGAAGGGTTTGACCATTATCACACGATCCAAGGCTTATAAACTATTAGGAGAATGTTGTACTGCTCATTAATAATGTGACAGACAGACATATCACAATTTGACATATATACTGGGCCTATAACCTCACTCAAAGAATATGAAAGCAATGGGTAAATGTATTGATTTTGTGCTAGTGTTTGCTAAAAGACAGGTGGTGATGAAGTGGAAGGCTGTTCATGGGCCTACATAAGAAGTCTAGAAGCAAGACACTTTGAGATGGTATGAGTATGAAGGCTTAGTTCTAGTCCTAGAGACCAAGAGGGGGAGAGGGAAAATGGGAAAACAAAGGTTAAGGAGGGTCAAGGGGACTATCTTTATAGACCTACCAAACTCAATACCCCTAATCAAACTACAATAAACAAGAAGAGTCGGAAGGTCTGTTAAACGACGTAGCTGAGTCTATGAAGTCCTAATGAAGTGATCCTTTTGGATTGCACTGAACCAGGCCGAATGGTCACAAGACACAGATATGTGTTAGATATCCTATCAGCCCACCCATTTGGCGGAGCCTCGTCATGTAGGACACCTAACCAGGGTGGTGAGTCCAAGCCCAGTGAATTGGCCAGACATCACGCACTACTGGTTCAACATGTAAAAGTGTCCGTGCCACTGAATGGTGCTGAAAAAGTGCAGTGCAAAACAGGGAATAAAGTAAGAGTGATCTAAAATGACGGTCGAGGCATAGAAAAATATGTTTAATGAAGATATTCACCAAGACGTCAGATTAAAAAGAAGTGTATAACAGTGTGAAAAAATCACGGTGATGCTTTGCTGTGTTATGAATTAGGCCAACATGTTTCTGCCGAAGGTGGAACTACACCGGCATTCTTCAGGGCCAACTAAAACAAGATGTTGCTACTGCAAAGGTACACTCAGACAATTTATGAAAAAGTGAAACAAAAACAGGACAGACCAACTTATTTGTTTAAAGATCTGTCCACAACTGTTGGTGTGGTCATGTAGACCATCCTACCATCTCCTCCAGATCAGAAGTTGATAGAGGAAGTACTCCTGAAAATGGGAACAAAAAAGAGACAAAAAATGTTGTCCATTCTACAATCATAATAGACTATTCACGAAATCAGAACCAACATATAAACTCAGCTAGGCAAGTCCCTACTAGGACAGCCTCATGTTATACAGGTATCATATTGAAGTAACCCATCAGTCATTGCTGAACATAAATTTCAAAAAAGTATGAAAGGACTTACCCAGCAGTATGTGGGAGTCAAGCCTCACCTCACCCGGCAACGGCTCGGATATTGAGGCCCCGCTCTGTGCACAGAAAAAATATACTGTGTCATCCTGAGTTGACTCAGAGGTCTGTAGTCAATGTCAGGTAATGCTACTGTGCATATGAAAAACTGGATGTGTACCTGTCCTTACCGAACACTGTCCCATGGAGGACAAGGAGTGGACTGACTAATAGACAAAACTTGTGACTAGTGGCTGACTAGCACAGTCACTCTGGAATGAGCACCCAAAGAGATCTAGTGCCTATACTATGGTAAACAGTTAGTTGTATACTCCTAACCTCAAATAGCCAAGAAACAAATGTATAAAATATGGCTCAGAGAGTATTACAGAGAAGTGGGTCTAACTAGAAAACGACCCCTGACCTGTATTCTTCTGTGAGAGTACAATAGGTGGAGTGAACCTAGTACTGTCTCCCTACTCAGTAATTAAAGAAAGAGTGGCAAGAGCTCGATTGTTGAGGCTATAGCTAAAATTAGCGTCTGCCTATAAGGAAATTAACCTACAAATTAGCTGTACATGAAAAGGGGGTCACAACAAGATCCCAGAACTAGGCAGTGTGCATCAAAGTTTGGCTACTCACCTCTCCGTCGTTACCCCTAGGCAGACACCTAAGCCGAAGGGGAGGCAACGAGGAGAGGTGAGATTCATGTCTTTATACCCCGTGTGATTGGGTAATAGGGAGCAGCTGTGTACCTATCACCGCCGCCCGTGTAGCGCGGACGTGTCCTGTGCGCATGTGCGGCTAAGTGACGCTACACACCGCTGTGTATACAGTATCAGGCATGCGCGATGCGGTACCTCCAACCAGTGCACGCGAGCACTGGTAGAGGAGCGGCGCATGCGCAGAGGAAACCCGGGCTGCTGTATAGAACGCCTCGGGATCCTCGATAATGCGCGCATGCTCAGTTGTGCGAAACCACTTCTGGTTGTAAAGAGTAACCGGTAAACAAGCAAAGGGCGTAGTGCTCCTTCACTAGGGTAAACCAACCAGTTGCACCTGGAAAACGAGGGGTTCTCAGTCGGCGGCCACATGAATGGCACGAAAAATTACAACTCACAACGAGCGTGGCCATGTGTGTTATGGTCCCTTACAAGAAACAAAGTATCCAAAAGAGAGAGTGAATCTCAGAAAACTACGCCTATACTGTCAATGGTATAGATGACTACAGCCCATAGTAGGTCAATTCACTATATATATATAGAGACACTAGATGTGAAGTGTATGAGATCACAGGATCAACAACCAGATGTAACGGAAGGGATCCTAGGCACAGTGGAAGTGATCACAGTGAAGCATAAGGGTTCTGACATATACCAATGATCCTTAGCTAAGCCCTCGGATGAAATTACCAGGGATATAAGGGAAGCCGTGATCAGAATCTAGCCTAATGCTGTCATGTTGGAGGTGGGGTTATCAAATAACCAACTGGCGCTATGCTATATCTGGTTAATGTAGTGGGTCTGCATAATAGGCGGTGTAAGTGATAACAACTGATGGAGTTTGACAGACTGGAAGTGAGATTGATCAATTCCCAACGTAAGCTGCACTATATCAAGTTGCAAAAGACTCTCAGCTGGTTAGATAGACACCCAGGGTATATTATCATTCAGACCTGAGATGTCAGTCTTCAATTTAAAAATCCAACGTTGTTCCTTGATGAAAAGAAACCTTGAGATGTCCGTGATATGTGGTGGGATGAATGGTTGTTCCAACACAACCCACCTAAGGTCTTCAGCTTTATGCTTTTTAATCAAGAAGTGGTTTGTTAGACAGGTGGACTGTTTGTTACACCGTATTGTACTCTTATGCTCACTGATACGGGACTTCACTTTCCTGGTGGTATGTCCAATATAAGCCAGACCACAAGGGCATGTGATCTTGTAGATCACTCTCTCCGAATTACAGTTGGTATGATTCAACAACTTCCATGGTCTAGCAGTTCCAATGTCAACGGAGAGCGTCTTGCTGGTCTGGGGACACGACGCACAGTTACCACATGGGTGGTGCCCTTGAACCGGAGTGGTATTCCAAATGGTATCAAGGGTGGTGGTAATGTCCTTCCTTTGTGTCCGTGGTCTTGTGTGGACCAGTGCGTCCCTGATGCTAGATCCTCGTTTGAAGGCAAACAGGGGCCTGGGTATTGCACCGGCAACCGTGTTCAAGATCTTCCAATGTTTCAAGACTATCCTCTTGACCCTGTTGGATCTGGTGCTGAAGGTATGTACCATCGTGATCCTTTCGGATGGTGTTTTCTTATGTCGATGTTCGATCAAAGCTTCACGATTGTTGTTAAAGGCATTCGGCCTGGTTCAGTGCAATCCAAAAGGATCACTTCATTAGGACTTCATAGACTCAGCTACGTCGTTTAACAGACCTTCCGACTCTTCTTGTTTATTGGAGAGGGAAAATGAACATAGCTAGAGCCTGGGAGGCTATTCTGGTCTCCATCAGTGCAAATGAAAGTTAACAGAGGAGGAGGGCCTCAACTCACACATCCCTACTCATTGCTGGACCCTCCTCCAAGAGAGAAGGTCTACATACTTGAAGATTTAGGTAATTTAAAACATTCACTTAACACAAAAATATTAATTGTCCAGCCATGGTTTGCTCTCCAGTGCTGCCATTTATTAAAAAAAAATATACAATCAGAAACGTTAGGAGTGCCAGGTCAGATTGACCTTTTACATCATCAGGTATTGCCTCATCATCCGTCTTCCTTATCCCAATCCTTACTAAGTGATATGATATGATAAAGTTATTTATTGAGCGCACGTTCACCAGCAGTTTCTTGGCGCTAATCGGGAGTGTGTGGACATGTGCAGCGAACATTTATTAATTAAAAGCCTGGGAGAAAAGCCACGTCTTGAGAATTTTTTTGAACAGAGGATAGGAGGGGATTTGGCGTAGTTCGGGCGGAAGGGCGTTCCAGAACTGAGGTGCCAAGAATGAAAATCGTAGTCCACCATGCTTTTTCCGTTTGAATGAGGTTCGAGCTGGCAGAGCGTAGTGCACAACGGGGGACATACCGCTGAATTCTGTTGGCAATAAAGGCGGGTTTGTGAGATGACAGGGCTCTATGGATCAGGCAATCTAATTTGAAGAGACAACTCTGAGCAACTGGGAGCTAGTTCAGACTTCTAAGCAGGGATTTCACACGGTGTGAAACAATTCTCCTAATTGTTTCTAACAAACTAGAAAATAACTTAGAAGAACGACTTCATCTTCCTGCCTCCACACTATTCAGAGGAAGTTGGTATTACCACATCCAGTAACATCAAGATAGAAACCCATAGAGCCCTAAGAGGAGGAGGAGGAGGAGGAAAAAGGGCTCCAAAACAATTCAGGCTACTAAAGCGCGTGTACCCCCCACACACACCCCCCCACACACACCCCACCCCACAGAGAGGGACGCTGGTAGTGCTGCAGTGTGTTTTGGGACTACATCACCCACAATCCAAGAGCCCTTAGAGGAGGTGGAGGACAGGCCTAATTCGATTCACACTACTAAAGCACTTGACCCCTCTGTGGTTCAGGATTCTGGATTTTCTGTGGTGTGTGTGGACTATATCATTCACAATCCAAGAGCACTTAGAAGAAGAGATTTGTACTACTAAAGCACTTGAACCCCCCTCCATGGTACAGGATGCTGGTGTTGCTGTGGTCGTTGGGATTGTCACCATCCACAATCCAAGATCCTTCAGATGGGGAGGGAGGGAGAGGGGCTCCAACATGAATTGCACTACTAAAGTGCTTGATCCCCTCATGGTGTGGGGTGCACATGGGGCATGAGTGAACCAGGAGGGGCCATCCACGCGTATCGGAATCTGAAGGAGGCTATGCTGGCCCCCCTCTAACATTTTTGGCTGTGCTCTCTTCTCCTCAAGGGCTAACTATAGGATCACATATAATTTAAAATCTTGTACTCAGAGCAGCATTGGCCTTGAGCCACTTCTAAACACTCAAACGCCATCCTGGATGTACTTCATCCAACTCAGAAGCCTCTTACTTAAGATCTGACTACAACTATTGTCCTTTTCTCCGAACTGTATTCCCCAACCACCGCATACAATTTGTTGTTGTTGTGCATGAAACATTATTTTTACACATCATGGGGAAACATAAGGCGTTATGTTCTTTGCCTAAGCCAGCATTAAACTCCTCACTCAATGGGTTTATTTACCGGACTGTGGGAGTAATAAACAAGGAAATTCAACTGACCAAATGCTGCCTTTCACTCAACTCTGGGGTTCTCCTAGAACTTGTCCATTCATCATCGGAATCTACTAACCCCTTCCAAATTTTGCCCCACGCTTTGTCTTTGACACCATCAAAAAAATAGTGATAGACTTACCTAATGTTACCACCAATTGATCCAACGTCAATTCTGTCCAACATAAGGGCCAGAAGACCAGCAATCTTTCTAAAGAAGGCCCCCCAGTCAAATGCAAATGTGCCTCTCGATTTCTAAAACCAAAGCACCACATGCAGGTTTCTAGTTAACTGCTCGGACTTCAGTTGCTGATCCATTGCTTCAACTACCCAGTTCAGAGGACTTGTTTTGCGAAAGACTGCTGGGCAAACTTATGGGATCGGTTAAATTGCTCCTATCAACAGTTACTATTAAAACGTTTGATTGTGAATACCGAAAAAGTGTAAACTTCGAAAAAATGTCAGTTTACCTTTGTGAATAAGGTCCTACGTCCATTGCTTACTGCAACAAGAAGAGGCTGGATAGTAGTATTAGACTAGGTGGCGCCCTACTAGAGAAAGTAAAGAAATGTGAGTACCCCAGGATTAGACTATTGAGCAACGAGTCATGGGATCCTCAAATTTAAGCGCTGTACTTTAATTAACCATTGAGCTCTGCTACTGCAAGGTTTGCCAAAAGGTCTCTATATTGTCCGATTTCCCCTGCGACCAAGATTTACAATGCCCGGGTCATGAGCAATGCATTTTATAGGGCTGAGTTGTGGGATTATTGCCAAGCTTCTCCACTCGTCATGGGTGAAAACAACTTCATAAGGACTATTGCCAGCCTGAGGTTCAGGACTCTCTCCGTCCCCCAGGCTGAATTTTGCCCTTAAAACCATTACAGATTAGGCAATATTCTTGCCCTTTATGTATTTGCTTCGGGTGTGGTTAATGGAGGTCCTAGAGCCCTATAGAGAAGCATTACATAAGATTTTAGCTTTGCAGAATTCACATAAAAACCCTTTCCTAGCACACATCAAACAGGAATTTACTAGCTTTGGGATGAGAAGATTTTGAAAGAACCCTTCAGCTATCAATAGCACTTCTAAAGGCATTTCCAAATGGTTATAATGGGCAAACTTTATTACACATAGTAAGACGAAAGCTTTTCCTATGCATAAAAATGTATTTAAATTTGAGGAAGTCCTTGATTATATGCATCAAATTTAAGCAGTTTTGATATTGTGTTCGCCCCTTGGCAACTCATACATCCTCCTGGCACACGTAGAGCAACAAGTCGAAGCTCTGACTGGTTTATTGTTTAACAGACATATCAGTGGACCTTTTAAATTTTTCTTTAGGGGATACTCAAGGCCGAGTTTTAGGCATATAAACCATCTATATGTTGGTCTTTGGGGCTGTCTAACCACGTCAAGTCGGTTGTATGACGTTTCAATGCATGCTTTTACCACGCATGCCTTTACAACGCAGGTATTACAACGCAAGTCGTTACAACGACTTGCGTTGGGGGGCGCTGGATTGTCGAATAGTTTAATTTTCTATTCCAACTCCAGTCCCCGTGGATAGTAGGGAAGGTGTTGGATAGAAATGAAACTATTCCCTATCCAACAGCGCCCTCCTGCGAAAGTCGTTGTAACAACTTTCTTTGTAAATCCTGCGTTGTACTGGTAGTGCGTGGTAAAAGTTTCGTTGTAAACGATGTTCCCCGTCAAGTCACTGTGTATATGTAAAAGTGACACAAAGGCAATTGCGGTGTTCGCAGTAGCAGGGGTGAGTTATAGTAAATGTAGTGTGGCGAGTGAGGTGAGAAGACTGTGTATGGAGGTGAACGAGTTATCTGAATTTTAAGGTTATGCGTAGGTATAAATATGAGTTATAAGTATGACATATTAGTGTGAAAGTCGTGCTTAATTGATAAATTAAACATGTGACTGTAGAATGTATAATGTTTATGTAGGTTAAATTTGGTTTCTGTACTAAACATAAAGCAAGTTGTCCTAACTGTAACTTATCATTAACTTTTGTGTTTTTGTTTATGAATTTCAATCATTTTTATAATGTTCGTAAGAAATTTGTAATATTGGTACAGTTTAGTGGTGTGCTGTGAAGTGTTATTAAGTGGAGTGTGGTAGACCATAGTGGAGGATAGTGTTGAAAAGTGTACTGTGCTACAATATATTTTGATATACTTGAGTGGAATTAAGTGGAATTATGTAAACTGGAGTGACGTACACTAGAATGGCATACAGAGGAGTGGCCTAGAGTGGAGTCGCATACAGTGGAGTGGCATATACTAAAGTCAGATACAGTAGCGTGGCTTACATTGCAGTGCCATAGAGTGGAGTGGTGAACAGTACAGTGGTATACAGCGGGATAGCATAGAGAGGAGTGTGGTAAAGTGGAGTTAAATCCTGTAAATATTGTAGAGTGTATTCATGTAGACTGTATTGGTGTACCGTGGAAGGTTTTAGACTGCAGTGATTTATAGTGTAGGAGCATATATTGGAATGAATATCATATACTAAAATAGCGAAGAGTGGAGTGGCGTACAGTGGAGTGTGGTACACTGGAATGCCATAAATTGGAATAGCGTACACTGGAGTGGGGTACAGTCCTGTGCCATACAGTAGAGTGGCGTACATTTGAGTGGTGTACAGTGGGCTTACGTAAAATTGAGTGTCGTGCTATAAAGTGCAATTGCACAAAGTGTGGTGGAGTATATTGGATGCTGTAAAGTGCCATAGCGAAGAGCGAAATAGGGTACACTACAGTGGTGTATAGTGTAATAGGGTACAATACAATGGCTTATATTGGACTAGCCTAAAGTGTTGTGACATACAACGGAGTACACTGTATTTTAGTACAACTGAGTGCCGTAGCATGTAGTAGTGTACATTGGAATAGCGTACACTCCAGTAGTGTACCATAAAGTGGGGTATAGTAGAATAGCAGATAGTGGAATAGTGCACAGTTGTGAGTAGCACAGGGTTAGGTCAACCAGTAAACTGGCACACACAAAAGTGTATTAGTATACAGTGGTGAGCAGTATAATAGCAGAGTATCGTAGTGTTTTATTACATTTTGTGCTGGGTGAAAACCGGGAGTCATATTTTGTTTAAATTTTGCAGGATTACATGTTATGGGCAGCACATATTTATTTTGTGTAGTGGAGGTCATACGTTTTAATGTACTGAAAGATAGTAATATTTGTTATTGGGGTATTTATGCGAAATGTGGAGGTACTTGGCTGTAGTGCCATGGTACATTACAAATCATTAGCTAATTAGGTAATCAGTGGTTTTGCAAAAGATAAAAGCGGACATGTTGTTTGTAAGTACACTTTCCCCATGTTGGGTATTATGCTTTTTTATGTAGGCAAGTATTCGGTTTGGTATTTTTGCCCTAACTTTTACCACTTGAGTGAAGTGGTATTAGGTACAGAAAAATAGTTATACCTGTTGTAGGAACTGGGGTCACCAGTTCCCCAGGGGTAGCCTGGCACGAGCAGGTAGGCACCCGAAAGCTTAGGTGTTAAGTGACTACACAGCACACGCATCCACTGAAACAATAAACGCACACGCAATGCGGAGACCACACCAGTGAGTTTGATTAAAACAATCAAATAGATTTATCTAGAATAAAATTAAGGGTAATCAATAATCACAGTAACTCTAGTTTATCAAAGCATTTCATTAGAGGGGAGTAAAGGGAGAAGTTCAATAATCAATTTAACACGTCGCAATAAGCATTTCATTAAAGGATTAGCATTTCATTAGAGGAATAACGTTGCATTGCTCTGCAGTAAACATTTCATTGAGTAAATAAAGGTCTCCAGGAAACTCTGCATTAGGCAGGAGTATAGAACACTTCTTTACACATGAGTAAAACCTTTTATGGAAGAGCAGGCAACCTCCCCATTATGCAGGACTAAACATTGCATCAAGAAGAAACACTTCCGCAGATCAGAATAATCTTGACATTAGGCAGGAATAATACATTTCATCATACATAGGAAAACCATTACATGAAACACCGGACAACATTTCATTGAGCATCAGAACATCATGTCATGAAGCATAGGACCGACCCTTCCTTCATAAATCAGGCATGATCTTTCTTTAGGCGAGAATAAAACCTTTTGTCATGCAGGAATAAACATTTCATTTAACCTGGGTAGCCTTAGCTCTCTCAAACAGTATTTCCTTATGCACAAGCAAATCACTGGAGTAGCAGGGATAGAAACCACTTGCCTGAACAGTAGTAAAACTTTACCTTACGCAAGTGTATCCATCTCCTAATCAGGAACAACCATTTCATTACTCCAGGATAAACATTCCCTTTAACCTGAACGAGCAGGCATAAACATCTCATTAAGCAGGAATGACGTTCCATTGATCAGGGCTACCCATTTCATTAAATGTAAAACATTTAACTAGCACAAGTAAACCCTTTCATTAGGTATGCATCAACATTTCATGAAATATGGGGCCACAGTTCATAAGGAGGGAGAGCTAACACCTCTTCAGGTAAACCAACTTCTCTTTAGGTCAGGACGCACCATGCATCAGGCTACAGTACCTGGCACTCAACTGTACCCCAGACAGGGGTTAACTTTTTATCAAGGGGGCCCCCACCGTGTCTTAGGGGCCCTGGCCCAGTTTCAATACCTACAGGGGGCCAAATAGGGCCAACAGGGCCCAGCAACAGCTTTCCACAGAGGAGGGGCGAACTCAGGGCCTCCTCTGGGCCTTCCGCCCTCCTCCCCAGGGTTATCTTTACTATAAGTCAGGCCCCCCCAAATGTTCCAGCAGGGCTCCAGCCCAGGTCAACAACTTCATCAGGTGGAATGGGGCCAACGGGGCCCAGAAACAGTTCCCCTGGGGTGGGGGGCGAACTTGGGTCCTTCCTTAGGCCTTCCGCTCCCCCTCTCCGGGGTTACCTTAGACTTCGAGCTTCCTCGACCCCTTTTGAAGATTCGATGGCCGGGGTAGGGGAAGGGCTCTTGCTGGTCCTAGAGCCCTCCGATGTGTACCACTCTGTTGGGGCCGGCCATGGGCACGGCAGGGCTACACGGGGCCCGCACCGCTATTGTCGCTGGGCGGAGGGGGCTCACACTTCTCCAGGCCCCTCCGTGTGGATACTCGGGATGATTCTGGCTTGTCCGGGTGCTGGGCCAATCAGTTTGCGGCCCCATGGGGGCTTGGAGCCGGCCGCCTATGGCAGAGCGGCCGGCTAGGGCGCGATCACCTGGGCCAATGGGAGCGCGGCGGGGGCGGGGTCTCTGACACGCCCCCGTCACGTGGTGCTAGATTCCGGCTTCGGGCCTAGGACGGCCTCGAAGAATGTTGCGGCGGCCCTCTCCTGGTCCCGTCGAGGGGGATGACGAACGCGGCACCGGCGCCACCGAGAGAGCGCCGGGCCGCAACAGCAGACACAAGGCCCCGAGAGCCCCCCGGGCTGCGGCAGTGATCTCGTCCCTCAGGGATGGGGCGGCGGCTCCTGGCACCGAGGGCCGCCGATGGGGGCAGAAGAAGGCACAGAGGCTCCCGCGATACAGCGGCACGGCAGGCAGCGCCCTTGGGGACACATTGCTCCAGAGCCTCCACGCCAGGGCACAAAGCGGAGCAGCGCTCGGCGACTTCAGCGCCTCTAAGGCACAGCAGGTGAGTGCTTGAGGGGCACGTTAGATAAGCAGGATGGCGCTTGGCACTTATAGTGCCTCGGGGGCATCAGCAGTTCTGAGGAGCACAGCGCTTCCAGGCCCAGCGCAGTGCAGCGGTATAGTGCTTCAGGGATACTGCTGTCAGTGCTTCTCACAGGTACAACAGTCTCCAGAGCCCCAGTAGGTCGAAGGATCACAGCACTCCTCACAGGTAGCGCTTCACGGAGGACAGCGCTTTGGGGGCAAGTAAAGCAGTTCAGGCAGTGCCAGAAGTAGGCAGTTCAGAGGATGCAGGTCAGGCCACACGACAGTGGCAGGATAGCGCAGGGACCCAGGTCAGGACAAAGGGGCAGAAGGAGCACAGCCCAATACCTGGTGGATCCCCAGAGGTCCTGGTTAGCGCAGTTAGACTTCTTCTTGGCGCTTGATGGTTTCGGCGCCCTTGTGGATAGTTCCTTTTCTTGAAGGGGGGGGTTGAGTTGAGGGCTGCTGACGGGATTCCTCGGCAGGTCAGTGTAGATGGTCCCTGGGTTACCCTTCCGCCGGGCCAGATCAGTGGGCTAGTTCAGGGTTCCTCACTCTACTTGGAAGGCAGCACCTAAGCCCTGTCACTCCCAGTGGCATAGGTCCCTGACTAGGCCCTACCGCCTAAATCTCCTGCGTGGGTCCCCCAGGTCAGTGATGCCCCAACTGACTGGAAAGCTTCCCTCCCTTTCCTTATATAGGCCCAGGTGAGGTGACCACCCTCTAAGGCAGGAAAAATAGGCTTCGCCCCTATTCTAGACGGTGCCAGGAGCTTCCCTACTCTAACTGTGGGCAGGCAAGGCAGGCTGGAATGGCAATAATGTTTGGGGTCCCTGCCAGCTCCTGGCAAGTAGAATGCGCCTTAACAAGACCACGCTGCAGTAGCAGGGGCCTATGGCAGCCATGTTGAAGGTAGAGAGCACCTGCACCTAGCATTGATTTCAATAATACACAGGGCATTTCAACTACACAGGGCCTATACAACTTTATTACGAGGAAGGGACATCCAGAATTAGGGGAGCGAAAAGCAAAGAATTTCAGGAAAAAGGGCCAAGTCCAACACCTGTCTACATATATATTTTTTAAAACTAAGTAGTAGAATGGAAGTGCTGGGGTACCCCAAAATATTTTTCAATGGATA
This sequence comes from Lissotriton vulgaris, assembly GCF_964263255.1. Classification (NCBI taxonomy): domain Eukaryota; kingdom Metazoa; phylum Chordata; class Amphibia; order Caudata; family Salamandridae; genus Lissotriton; species Lissotriton vulgaris. Next base: position 1,757,067,859 of record NC_141689.1, on the reverse strand, counting down.
ACATTTTTGTTTATACAGTTTCCTAAATTGTTATAGCACTGTACAGTTGAAGTGCATTTTTTTAAAGGTTTTAGAAAAAGGGGGTTGGGCCCATAGATAGCACCCAGACTAGACCTCCTATAAAGTAGAAACAACAGTACAGAGTATGTGTGCTTTATTTGGATTATCCCACTTAACAATAAAGCCACATTTTTAATATAGTGGTCTTAGTGATTTATTTCACACTCTTTCTTTTCTTTTTTTAAAGCAATTATGAACATACTAGCAGCCCGTCCCGACCTTGTGCGGGAGCAATCAGGCTTCCCCAACCCCCGCCTGCCCCGACATTGGCCTTCAGCCTGGGCCCCCGTCCGCCCGTCCCCCGGCTGCCCCGAACCCCGCCTGCCCTGACATTGTCCTCCGGAGGCTTACCTCACACAATTATGCCAGAGGCCCAGTGTTGCAGTGGTGGCCAGCAGCAGCGCCTGCGGCACTGGGGAGCTTTCTGGGTAAGTGGTGCTCTGGAGCTCTGTTTGCAGGGAGGCGAGGATGAGCAGAGGTTGCAAGGATAAGAGTAGGAGTTCAGAGTATGGAGCGGCCGGCGGGAGTCGGGAGCTTGAGCACAATTATGCCAGAGGGTCCCCCACCTGTCCCGACCCCCGCCTGCCCTGACATTGTCCCCCAGAGCCTTTTTGTTGTAACTCCCCGTCCCCCGCGTGCCCCGACCCCCGCCTGCCCCGACATTGTCCCCCGGAGCCTTACCTCAGCCGCCGCTCCTCAGTTCAGTGCTCCTCGCCGGTCCGCCGGTCCGCTGCTGCTCACCGCCTGTGTGCCGCTCGTCAGTGCTTCTCCCCCGCACCATGTCCGCCGCTCAGCCGCCGCTCCTCAGTTCAGTGCTCCTCGCCGCTCCGCCGGTCTGCTGCTGCTCACCGCCTGTGTGCTGCTCGTCAGTGATCCTCCCCCGCACCATGTCCACCGCTCAGCCGCCGCTCCTCAGTTCAGTTCTCCTCGCCGCTCCGCCGGTCTGCTGCTGCTCACCGCCTGTGTGTCGCTCGTCAGTGCTCCTCCTCTGCGCCATGTCCGCCGCTCCTCCTCTAGTTCCTCACGCTCCTGGACGACGTCAGCACGCAGGTCGCGGCCGGTGCTACTTCGAGGGGACTACTTTTTTTTAAATGTAAATTTTTTTAATATAACGTATTTTAACAATTTATATAGCCTATGTCCATCTGCACACCCTGAGGACTCCAACGATGTATCGGGTGTGTGGATTGGTGCTGTGGTTCCCGAGTTTACCTGCCTCAAAGCCTCAAAGTTCTTCCTTTATAATAGTAGTATAGATATAGCATGTCTTTCCTCAGAAGAACATTTTTGGGCGTTATTGACATATATACATTTCACAGTACTAATAAGACAAAAGCAACTATTAACATTCAAATACAGAAACACAACAATTGTGAAATGGACCAGTCCTTCACTCTCTAATTAGAAGACATGGCGGAATTGTCTTTTATGTATCAATCAAAATATACATCCTGCCAGTGTACGCTTGTTGGGGTTATGTGGTAGAACAACAGGCCAATTGCCATGTTTGCTAACTACTAATAGTCTGTTCACAATAAAATCTTTTCCAACCAGCTTGGTCAACGCGTTTCGAACCTTTTGTGACCTTTGGGGTTCTCCTCAGGACTGGGACTTGGTCAAACACTACAAAAAATGTGACATAAAACAATGTTTTAAATTCATTGTTGTGCACCCCACAAATATCCCTACTCGACTAAGTTAATAAAGGAATCTACCCCTTTTTCTGCAATTTGCTACTGGAGTGCACAACAGCTTCCAATTGTGTTGCTTATTTCTGAAATGCAACACTTCTGTGTATGAAGGGGTGGTTTCTAAAGGGAAAATCAAATTATAGTTTTTAGCTCGATACATTTTAGCACATCAGCTCTTTTCGGCATGTTGTTATCTAGATAGCAGCGAGATGTAAACGGTTTTTCCAAGTGAATTACAGAAACCGTGTTAGAGGGCACACTTTTAATTTCTAGGACTGAATGCACAACAAGTTCCTTGGAAGAATTGTGACCTTTAGAATCCAAGTGGAGTGTGCAAAATTACAGCCCCCTCCCTTCTGCCCTTCATGGTACGTTATACTGCAACTATCCCTCCAGTCTGTCCTGTATGGTCAGCTTGCTGCCCTTGCCTCTTTCCCCTTTGCTCTCTGTTGTCCATGTTCATGGCCCTGTCCTGATCCTCTTGCTTACTATCGTCCATTGTGCTGCAGCGCCATCCTGCTTGCCCTGTGTGGTGTATTGTGCTGCTGCAACCCCTATCGCCTGCCCTGCAATATCAGTCCATGCCCCTACCCCATTCCTCCTGCCCTCCGTGATATAATGTACCATCTGTGCTAACATTGTGAGCTTGGTAAGAAGGAGATTTTGGAAAAAAACGGGGAATTGATTTTCTTCATTGATTTAAATTGAAAAGAGAAGATTTTAGACAGGCGACAGATAAAATAAAGCCTTTTTGGGCTGAAAAACATCAGTAGTCTCCTCCTTGAATCTAGACTGTTGGCATGTATGGTTGTACTGCCACTGCCTCTTTCTTCTGCCATCAATGATCTGTTATATTGCCACAGGCTCTTTTATTGTCCTGCATGGTTGGTTTGTTTCCCCCTTTTCCTTTGTTTTGCTGTCACTGCTCCTCCCGCCTGCCCAGCATGGTCAACTTGTTGCCGCTGCACCCTTTTCCCTGCCCTCAATTATCGGAGTCTGTGCCCCTGGCCTCTGGCTGACCACAGTATTCTAATGAGCAACTAGGTTGCTAACATTCAATGTTTATCACAAAATAGTGGCACACCTGACATCATCTTGATATAATCAAAACTGTAATACCTAAAGCATTTCCTTTAGAAATTTAAAAAATGAGAGGGCCTTATTCTCATAACAATCGTGGTTACTGCTCTAAAAAACTAAAATGAAGACATATTTTCTGAAGTCTCAAATAGCGACAAAGCACTTTCAAAATATTGGCTATCTTTATGTCTGAGCAAATCACTTAAAGCCTGATTCATCATTGGGAGGTTTTGCGAGTCTTAAATAGCGAATTATAAGGAATCGCTATTCCAGACTCGCAAAACGGGATTCATGTAGGAATAGCAAAATGTTTTGCGATTCCTACAGATTCCTTATGTGCGATTAGCAAATTCCTAATCACAAATAAGGAATAACTCCCCATTCATTCCTATGGGCCAAAAGGCCCGTAGGAATGAATGGGGAGTATTCCTTATTTGCGATTAGCAATTAGCTAATCGCATATAAGATAGCGATTTAAAGGGTGCCAGGGGTGTCCAGAGGACACCCTGTAGCACCCCTTAAATGCTAATTTAAACAGGTGTTGCGCACACACATGTCCAAAGGACATGTGTTTGTGCAACATGCAACTCAGAAAAATGCTTTTAAAAGCATTTTTCTGAGTTTTCGCTATTTACCACGAGGTTTGACCTCGCGGTAAATAGCGGCCCGAAATTGCGATTTCGCAATTTGAAAATGGATGATGAATTGCATTTAAGGAATCTCAAATAGAGATTCCTTAAATGTAATTCCTCGCAAATTTGCGAATTCGCTATTACCGAGTTTTGCATTTGGGACGATGAATCCCAAATGCAAAAATTGCACTCGCAAAGGGCCAGATTCTCAGAATCTGGCCCTTTGCGAGCGCAATTACCTTTAATGAATCAGGCTGTTAATCTCCCCATGCCTAAAACCACAATGAATGTATCCTTGTGTAACTGATGCTCATGTAAAGCATTCCAGTACATTCAGGTCAAGTCTGCGCTATGTAAAAGTGCAGAAAAAAACAAACATAATGAAGTGTTTTGCACACTTCTGTCATTGGGTATACTTATGCTACATTAAGATCTGATAACAAGCAGTTGGCAGCAGTTCCTAAAATAAGGAAATCACGAAGCAGAGGGTGCCCCTTCGTGTATAATGCTGCTAAACTATGGAATCACTTACCCCTCTGGATTCGCCTTGAACCGAACTATCTGACCTTTCGCAAGCATCTAAAGACCTTTTTGTTCCTTTAACTCCTTTTGAACTTGAAGTTGCCTTGCATTTAGCACTGGGATGCCCCCGGGTAACCATGCGCTCTAGAAATGTCTTTCATTCATTCATTCATTTGGGTGCTATTTATGCTACATTTCGGCTCTTTATTCTCTTTTATTTAGCCTATAACATACCTGAAACCTATGTTTTTTTCCGTGTATTTCGAAGGTTATTTAAATGCTAATTTCTAACAATAACGCCCCTGAAATCTATGTTTTTTTCAGTGAATTTCAATGATTTTTTATGGTTCAAATGTTTTTATTGAATTTAAACACACGCAAGGATTGCCGTTTACATTCAGCCATTGTCAAGCGGACTCACAACAGAACAGCCGGGAAGTGCCAGCCGAGAGCTTGAGTTTAGCGTTCAAGACACGGTTTTTTAAATGCTAATTTCTAACTATAACATAGCAGTCGCGTTTTCAGAGTGGTGGAGAAAGGTGAGAAAGGCCTCAAAACACCTCTTAGCAATCCCACTGTATGGGATTTACTGGAGGTAACAGGAGGGGTAGTTAGCCCCCAACATCAACCATGGGGGCCAAATATGTTATGTTATTATGTTTTTATAAAGCGTCTTATCACCCAGAGGTATCTAAGCGCTGACAGTGGACACACAACACCAGTAAGACTGCCACGCCACCCACTACAGTGGCCCCCATGCTTCCAGAAAGAGCACCGTCTTCAGTTTCTTTCTGAAGATAAGAAGATTAGGTTCCTTCTTCAGTGTGACTGGAAGAGAATTCCATGCTCGGGGGGGCCTTGTTTGAAAAAGCTCTGCCACCCTGGGACACCAGGTTGAACCTAGGGCACATCAGATTGCATGCCTCAGTAGACCGAAGGGTCCTGTTTGGTGCATATTTAGTCAGTCGATCCTTAGTATAAGTGGAAGCTGAACCATGGACCGCTTTATGCACAATACAGAGGCTCTTGAACTTGACTCTCTGAGCAATTGGCAGCCAGTGTAGGCCCTGAAGTAAAGGCGTTACCCTGGTACGCCAAGGCGCATTAAAAATGAGTCTGGCCGCATCATTCATTACTACCTGGAGTCTGGCTAAGAGATTATTTGGTAGACCCAAAGATAGAGAGTTACCATAATGCAGCCGCGCCAAAATCAAAGCGGAGACAGCCATCCTAAGAGTGGAGACAGACAGCAGTAGGGAAAGTTTACGGAGCTGGCGTAGTAGACAAACACAAGTGCCTACCACCGCCGACACCTGCTGTGTCATGGATAACAGGGCATCAATTTTGATTCCCAGACTTTTTACTGCTACCGCAGATTTTGGACAAGGCCCCAATTCGGCTGGCCAAAACAGGTCATTCCATGGGTTGGTTGCTGTGGTAACTGCAAGGACTTCCTCTTATCTGGGTTGATTTTCAAAAAATTATCCGACATCCAGTTAATTGTAAATTTGAGAATGTCTTGCATTCTCAAATAGGCCTTTGATGAGTGTTCAATCTGGATCAAGATCTGCATGTCGTCGGCATAATTATAGACCCTTCAGTCCAACTTGCTCAGGGCTGAAATCAAAGGCTGAAGATATATATTAAAAAGCAAGGGCGACAGGGCTGAACCCTGGGGCACTTCACATGTCAATTTGGCTGGATTTGACATCAGGTCAGATAGTTGGACTCGCTGCGAGCGATCCTTCAGAAAGGAGGTCAATCAGGCTAGGGCTGTACCCTGAATCCCTAAGTCCTCAACCCGCAACAGAAGTTGACAGTGGTTCACTGTATCAAATTCCGCGGATAAGTCTAGAAGGACCAGGGCACATGTTTTTTTTTTGTCTGCCTTCAGTCTCAGGTCATCCAGCACGGAGAGCATCACTAATTCCGTGCTGTGATGAGCTCTGAAACTTGCCTGATTAGACTCAAGAAGATGGTTGTTTTCTACCAAACATGTAAGAGAGTGCAATACATGTTGCTCCAAGATTTTAGAAAGAAAGGGTAGCTGGGAAATTGGCCTAAAGTTCTTTAGGTTTTTAGGGTCGGCACCAGGTTTCTTTAGGAGGGGGATCACCCGCGCTTCCTCAAAGTTAGAGGGAACAAGTCCCTCTTCTAAGGAGCGGTTCAACAGGGTGAGAACTTTTTCCTCCATACCAGACCAACCCAGTTTGAAGATCTTGGGCGGGCAGGGGTCTGCTGGGAATCCTGACTTCACTCGGTTCATTATAGTAAATAGTGACTCCATTGTGAGGGCTGGCAGCCCCGTCAGGGAGCCCAGTATTGGTCTCGGGGATATAGGGGGTGACTCAATAGAGCAAAGGAAATGCGGGGTCTGGCTGATCTCTACCATCAAATCCTTTATTTTATTTAAAAAGAAGGCCTGAAAGTCTTGACAGTCCTTCAACTCAAACGCCGGATTTGGTCCTTTCACTGTGCACAGATCATTTAGAACTTTGAATATTTCCTTCTGCGGGTTGACCGCCTCCGAGATAGCAGCTTCATAAAAATCAGCTTTCCTTATGCGGATGGCTTTTTTGTATACTGCAAATTGTGCAGTTTAAGCATCCCGTGCAGTAGGCGTACGAGATTTACGCCAAGCTCTCTCGTATTTACGAAGGACTTGTTTTTTTTCTCTAAGAGCACTATTAAACCATGGGGCTCCTTTGCCCTTGTCTCTCAATCTAATTTTGTGGGCCGGAGCAACTACCTCGATAGCCTCCTTAAGTATAGACATCAAGGCAGTGCTTTCATTTTCCAAATTATCTATCCGTGACGGGGGATAGTCAGAGTGTGATAAAATGGCTGTCAGATCTACGGCCTTAACCTGGTTCCAGCTGCGCAGCCTTTTCCAGTCTGTTTTAACTTCTGGTCGTTTTATGGAAAGTGGGAAGTGACCTTCGATCAAATAGTGATCTGACCAGGGACAGGGGGAGATTGCGAGCGGGGCTAAGAGTGGACAGGAGGACCAGATCCGGTCCAGCGTGTGACTCCTCTCGTGTGTTGGTTCTCCCACCAGCTGAGTAAGGGCCAGGGATACTAGGACCTCTTCCAATTGTTGAATCTGACTATCTTTCGGGGTCCTTTCCCAGTGAAAATTAAAATCACCAAGCACTACCAGTCCTTTATAGCGGGAGCGAAGGTCGTGCACCACCTTCAAAAAAGGTTCCATAAACTTAACTGATGTACCAGGCGGGCGATATACTAACAGGAATACCACACAGTCTGTAGGGGAACAGAACTTCACGCCTAGGACGTCAGCACCTTCGATAAACTCTGAGCAGAGTGTTTCAGTTTTCAGAGTGTCTCTAAACAGGATGGCAACCCCCCCTTTGATGCTCTCTGGGCGGTTAGCATAGATGGCAAAAAAACTAGGGGAAAGGGTTGCCACCAACTCTGGCGTAGAGGAATCGTTAAGCCAGGATTCGGTGACACAGAGAAGATCTATGTTATCCTCCTGTAGGAGGGAGAAAACCTCCAAACAGTGCTTTTGTAATGAGCGAGTGTTAAGTAATGAAAACCTACACCCCTGCTTTGGCGGAGGCGCCAAGGGAGGTGCCCTGATTACCAACTCAGAGCTTACAGGTGGTCTCAGAAGCCCTTCCCGCTTAAGTTTTAACAGTATTTTATCAGGCAGTGGTTCGGCCCTGGATTCCCAGCATAGTAGGGACTGCCTAGCATACCCCTTTTATTACCTCCAGTAAGTCCCGCACAGCAGGATTGCCAACTTGTTATATCAGTTCCGCCCCCTCCCTGCACCACTGTGCAAACGCACCCCCTGGATTATTGTAAGTTGGGGAACTAAGACGCCTTGAATCCTGCGGGTCCCGGGGGGCCAACTAGCACACCAGGCACCTCCAGTAAGAGCCACAGAGCTGCGTTTCAGAGAGGTGTTCCAAGGCCATGCCAATTTTTACACTATGCTGCAAATGTAGCTTCAGATGCACTGCTGCTCGGATGATGAAGTCCACTTGTCTCCCAAGTTCCTCAGGACACAAGAGGACCTCATCGCCCCACCAGCAGTGCACCAGAAGCCATGTTTGCAGAGTGGTGTAAAAAGGGGCATGGCCTCAGACAACCTCTCTGCAACGTAGCTCTGTGGCTCTTAGTGGAGGTACCTGGTGGGCTAGTTGGCCCCCAGGGACCCTCAGGATTTAAGGGGACTTAATCCCCCAATTTACAATGTGCCAGGGGGCATGTTTGCACACTTTTTATGGCAGGTCCCGCCCCCTCCCTGCACCACTATGCAAACGCACCCGTGGAGCAGTGTAAATTGGGAGATTAATCCCCTTTCAATCCTGAGTGTTTCTGAGGGCCAACTAGCCCATCTGGTAACTCTAGTAAGCGCCACAGGGCTGCATTGGAGAGAGGTGGTCCCAGGCCACGTCCCTTTTAACACCTCTCCGCAACTCAGCCCTGTGGCACTTACTGGAGGTACCTGGTGGGCTAGTTGGCCCCCAGGGACCCTCAGGGTTGAAGAGGAAATAATCCCCCAACTTAAAATGCACCATGGGTGCACGTTTGCACAGTGGTGCAAGGAGGGGGTGGGCCTGATCTGTCACGTGTGCAAATGCACCCCGTAGTGTGTTTTAAGTTGGTGGATTAAGTCCCCTTGAATCCTAAGGGTCCCTGAGGGCCAACTAGCCCACCAGGTACATCCAGTAAGTGACACAGAGCTGGGTTGCAGAGAGATGGTGGGAGACCACGCCCCTTTTTACACCTCTCTGCAACCCAACTCTGTGTCACTTACTGGAGTTACTGAGCCACTGGGCACGTTTGAAGAGTTTTTCTGGGAGGGGGCGGGTCCTCCAGCGCGATGCCAGCTTTTTTTTTATTGGAAGGGGTTGGTGTGGCCCCCTTTCTCTTTCTTGTTTTGGGGCCCTAAGGACCACAACCCCCAGGGCCTGACCCCTTGAAAAAAAAAAAAAATGGGAGGGGGTCGTGTGGCCCCCGTCCAGAAGCCATTTATGACCCTGGGGACCCCATCCCCCGGGCCGGCCTGTCCATTTTTGTTTTTTATATTATACTTTTTTTTACCCCTCCCAGGCTACTTCTGGAACCCATCCCCCGGGGCCTGGCCTGTCTGTTGGGGAACGGGGGGAAGCCCTAATGCCCCCACGGTCCCACTGGCTCCTCACCTCCTGCGGGAGCTGGCATTGCTTTTTCACAAGAGGAGCTGCTGACATGCAGCTCCCCTTGTTATTATTATTATTATTATTATTATTGAATTTTGTACCGCACATGGTTACCATGGGGCATCCCAGCGCTTATAGAAACCAAGAGCAGGCTACTAATAGAAAACAGAGGAGCTACAGTTATTCTGGGAAAAGATACGTTTTCAGATGTTTCCGGAATCTGAGAAGGTTTGGTTCGGACCGCAGCGAGAATGGGAGGGAGTTCCAGGCGAGCGCTGTATGGATAGAAAAACTCCTGCCCCCTGAGCGGGCTCTCCTGATTCTCTTGGTCTTCCCTTGTGGAAAAGCAATTCTGCTTTGCTTCATTGAAGCAAGAGTAGGTTTCCTTGCTCTCCCTTCATTGAAGCAAAGCAGAGTTTGCTATGGCAGGGTGGGAGCGGCAAGGCACAGTGTCCTGGTGATGGGCACCCCGGGACACTGCAGGAGCCAGCCCTGTGGGGTGGCAGTACCCAGAGCCATTGAGGGCTATTTAAAGCCCCGGGGAGGTGGTGATCCCCGGGGCCTATGGGATCCATAACAGACCCCCAAATTTAAATATAGAGTGCCTTGGGGAGGTGGTGGTCCCCAGGGTGTGTGGGGGGTTCGAGCCCCCCCACACATGTTTTTTAAAAAACAGAGCGATGGGGGGGGGGGCTGCGTGCCCCCACATATTATCATTCAAACCCCAGGGAGGTGTCGGTCCTCGGGCGTGGGTCCCCGCACACACGTTTTTTTTAAAAAAAAGTGAGCCCCGGGTAGATGGTGGTCCCCGGGGCTGCCGGGGGGCTGCCTGCTCCCCCGCAAATCATCAAGCAAGCCTCAGGGAGGTGGCAGTCCCTGGGGTCATAGGGGGCACTGCGGGCTCCTGCTATTTGTTTTAGGGATTGCCCCCGGGACCTGGCCCACCCGTGGGCTTATTGAGAACTAAACGCGGGACCCTGCGCTTCGTTTTTTAAAATTTTTCATCCCGGATTCGCACACCCATGAAAACGGCCTTTTTAAATAAAAAAGAGGGTTTTTTTGGCCTGGGGGTCCTTGTAGGACCCCCTGAGTAGGCCTAGGGGGTCAGGATGTTTCTACCCTGCCCCCTTTTCTTCTTTTTCACCTTTTTTTGTACTGTTTTCTTGTGACTTGGTTATCTAGTCACAAGATGACCGCCAACCCTCCCTGGTTTGATGTGTTGGCAGCCAATTAGAATGAAGCTTGGGCACAGGTGTGGTCGTGACTCCTTCTCAGTGCTTAGATATCGAAACTTTTTATTTTTCTAATTTTTCAGGAACTACTGAACAGATTTACACCATTTCAAACATGCGCTCATTCTGAATCAAGACCTACCATTTTGCCAAATTTGGTGTTTTCCGTTCAGCAGTTCGGGCTGTAGCTTTGTCTAAAGTTTCCTATAGAATTAACATGGAGAAAACACATTTTCGGACCCCCCTTTTTTCTCTGCCCCTGCTTCACGAATCACCCCAAAACTTTAAAGACAGGAACAGACCGGAGCGTCCCAGCTCCAAAATTTCATGAAGATTCTTCAAATGGCGCCAAAGTTATTGGCAAATCAGAAAAACGCTTTTCCTATGAAAAGTAGGTCCTAACTATTCCTACCTAGGTAATATATTTTTATATAAATATATACTATAAATGATAACAACAATCATGCATTTGCACTTTAATTATATCCTCAACTTACATGGGACATAGCCTTGGAACCAGTATGGTGCTAAGAGGCTCAGTGTACTCTCATATCACTATGCAATTAGTATGGGAATCATGCATTACCGTGTATTATGATAACATCAAGAAAATTATGCATTACGTATTGAGAACAATGTGAATATTTATGCATTGGGCACTTTAAATATGTTTTTTATCCTGTTTGAAATGTAGCTTGGAAAATCAGATGGCACATATAATTATGTGATTTAGAAAAGGGGGTGGTGATGAACAGAGTGTCTGAGTTAAACAGACCACTCTTACCCAGTCCAAAGATCAGGGCTTGATCCATCACCGTTATTTATCTCACTGCCCCATCCCAGCTCTGAACCTGGCTATATGCAAATCAGTCTGTCCCTGGCCCAGTGCATCATGGGAACAGGGCAGACTAAACTACCAAGCCAATTCTTCACCAGAAAGGAGACAAGCTACCGGGGACCGGTTTCTGGCATTTCAGCCTTCTTCGGCCCGGCTTGCTTGAATCCTGATGGAGCAGTGAGAAAGGGACTCATGTCTGAGTATACCCTGCCACACCTATAGTGGCCAAAAACGATTTAGAAAAGGGGGTGGTGATGAACAGAGTGTCTGAGTTAAACAGACCACTCTTACCCAGTCCAAAGATCAGGGCTTGATCCATCACCGTTATTTATCTCACTGCCCCATCCCAGCTCAGAACCTGGCTATATGCAAATCAGTCTGTCCCTGGCCCAGTGCATCATGGGAACAGGGCAGACTAAACTACCAAGCCAATTCTTCACCAGAAAGGAGACAAGCTACCGGGGACCGGTTTCTGGCATTTCAGCCTTCTTCGGCCCGGCTTGCTTGAATCCTGATGGAGCAGTGAGAAAGGGACTCATGTCTGAGTATACCCTGCCACACCTATAGTGGCCAAAAACGATTTAGAAAAGGGGGTGGTGATGAACAGAGTGTCTGAGTTAAACAGACCACTCTTACCCAGTCCAAAGATCAGGGCTTGATCCATCACCGTTATTTATCTCACTGCCCCATCCCAGCTCAGAACCTGGCTATATGCAAATCAGTCTGTCCCTGGCCCAGTGCATCATGGGAACAGGGCAGACTAAACTACCAAGCCAATTCTTCACCAGAAAGGAGACAAGCTACCGGGGACCGGTTTCTGGCATTTCAGCCTTCTTCGGCCCGGCTTGCTTGAATCCTGATGGAGCAGTGAGAAAGGGACTCATGTCTGAGTATACCCTGCCACAGCTATAGTGGCCAAAAACGATTTAGAAAAGGGGGTGGTGATGAACAGAGTGTCTGAGTTAAACATACCACTCTTACCCAGTCCAAAGATCAGGGCTTGATCCATCACCGTTATTTATCTCACTGCCCCATCCCAGCTCAGAACCTGGCTATATGGAAATCAGTCTGTCCCTGGCCCAGTGCATCATGGGAACAGGGCAGACTAAACTACCAAGCCAATTCTTCACCAGAAAGGAGACAAGCTACCGGGGACCGGTTTCTGGCATTTCAGCCTTCTTCGGCCCGGCTTGCTTGAATCCTGATGGAGCAGTGAGAAAGGGACTCATGTCTGAGTATACCCTGCCACACCTATAGTGGCCAAAAACGATTTAGAAAAGGGGGTGGTGATGAACAGAGTGTCTGAGTTAAACAGACCACTCTTACCCAGTCCAAAGATCAGGGCTTGATCCATCACCGTTATTTATCTCACTGCCCCATCCCAGCTCAGAACCTGGCTATATGCAAATCAGTCTGTCCCTGGCCCAGTGCATCATGGGAACAGGGCAGACTAAACTACCAAGCCAATTCTTCACCAGAAAGGAGACAAGCTACCGGGGACCGGTTTCTGGCATTTCAGCCTTCTTCGGCCCGGCTTGCTTGAATCCTGATGGAGCAGTGAGAAAGGGACTCATGTCTGAGTATACCCTGCCACACCTATAGTGGCCAAAAACGATTTAGAAAAGGGGGTGGTGATGAACAGAGTGTCTGAGTTAAACAGACCACTCTTACCCAGTCCAAAGATCAGGGCTTGATCCATCACCGTTATTTATCTCACTGCCCCATCCCAGCTCAGAACCTGGCTATATGCAAATCAGTCTGTCCCTGGCCCAGTGCATCATGGGAACAGGGCAGACTAAACTACCAAGCCAATTCTTCACCAGAAAGGAGACAAGCTACCGGGGACCGGTTTCTGGCATTTCAGCCTTCTTCGGCCCGGCTTGCTTGAATCCTGATGGAGCAGTGAGAAAGGGACTCATGTCTGAGTATACCCTGCCACACCTATAGTGGCCAAAAACGATTTAGAAAAGGGGGTGGTGATGAACAGAGTGTCTGAGTTAAACAGACCACTCTTACCCAGTCCAAAGATCAGGGCTTGATCCATCACCGTTATTTATCTCACTGCCCCATCCCAGCTCAGAACCTGGCTATATGCAAATCAGTCTGTCCCTGGCCCAGTGCATCATGGGAACAGGGCAGACTAAACTACCAAGCCAATTCTTCACCAGAAAGGAGACAAGCTACCGGGGACCGGTTTCTGGCATTTCAGCCTTCTTCGGCCCGGCTTGCTTGAATCCTGATGGAGCAGTGAGAAAGGGACTCATGTCTGAGTATACCCTGCCACACCTATAGTGGCCAAAAACGATTTAGAAAAGGGGGTGGTGATGAACAGAGTGTCTGAGTTAAACAGACCACTCTTACCCAGTCCAAAGATCAGGGCTTGATCCATCACCGTTATTTATCTCACTGCCCCATCCCAGCTCAGAACCTGGCTATATGCAAATTAGTCTGTCCCTGGCCCAGTGCATCATGGGAACAGGGCAGACTAAACTACCAAGCCAATTCTTCACCAGAAAGGAGACAAGCTACCGGGGACCGGTTTCTGGCATTTCAGCCTTCTTCGGCCCGGCTTGCTTGAATCCTGATGGAGCAGTGAGAAAGGGACTCATGTCTGAGTATACCCTGCCACACCTATAGTGGCCAAAAACGATTTAGAAAAGGGGGTGGTGATGAACAGAGTGTCTGAGTTAAACAGACCACTCTTACCCAGTCCAAAGATCAGGGCTTGATCCATCACCGTTATTTATCTCACTGCCCCATCCCAGCTCAGAACCTGGCTATATGCAAATCAGTCTGTCCCTGGCCCAGTGCATCATGGGAACAGGGCAGACTAAACTACCAAGCCAATTCTTCACCAGAAAGGAGACAAGCTACCGGGGACCGGTTTCTGGCATTTCAGCCTTCTTCGGCCCGGCTTGCTTGAATCCTGATGGAGCAGTGAGAAAGGGACTCATGTCTGAGTATACCCTGCCACACCTATAGTGGCCAAAAACGATTTAGAAAGGGGGGTGGTGATGAACAGAGTGTCTGAGTTAAACAGACCACTCTTACCCAGTCCAAAGATCAGGGCTTGATCCATCACCGTTATTTATCTCACTGCCCTATCCCAGCTCAGAACCTGGCTATATGCAAATCAGTCTGTCCCTGGCCCAGTGCATCATGGGAACAGGGCAGACTAAACTACCAAGCCAATTCTTCACCAGAAAGGAGACAAGCTACCGGGGACCGGTTTCTGGCATTTCAGCCTCCATATAATTATGTGTCATACATTTCAAATGGAATATATTTTTGTACATATATATGGTAATGCTTTGAGAAAGAGGTTTTGTGCAGTTAAATAATTGAATGTGCATTATTGGCTCTGTTAGAACCGGCTGTCTCTAGTTGGCAGAGGTATGCACTTCTGCCAAATAGGGACACACCTTTTCTAGTCAGGGCAAGGGGATCACACCCTTTGATAACCCCTGCTCACCCCCTTGGTAGCTTGGCAGAGCAGACGGGCTTATCTCAGAGGCTGTGTGTTAAGCATTTATGACCACATACAGTAATAAAGTGAATACACTACAAATGGACACGACACAGTAGTATTATAAAAATAAGGATTTTTATATAAGGCTTAGCACAAGACCAAATAATGACAAAAATATACACAATCTTAATAAATACTCTTTGAAGGGAAAATAATAGTTCAAATGTAGTTTCTTCTTAGCACAAAGTCTTTCGTATCAAAAGCAACTCTTCTTCTTTCAAACACAGTTCTTGGCAACAATGTAACCCACACGGGAGTTACACGACGTCGAGGCAAAGTTAATCCAAAGGGTTCGGCGTCGACCACGAGGAGCGCTACGTCGAGCCCGGAGTCACACGGACCCCCAACAACACAGTACCTTAGGAAAATGAAGCACACGATGATCAGCGGCGTCGAGCAATCCGGCGTCGCGTCGTCGGTGTCGATCAGGCCTCAGTAGTCGGCGATGTCGATGATGCTGTTGCAAGAGTGAGCAGCGCTCACGGCGTCGAGACGGCTTCGAAGTCGATGCGATCAGCAGCGGTGCAGACACGAGGTGCCTTGGAGCTTAAGCCGAACTCACTACTCACTGGCATTGCTGCTGGCGTCGATCGGGCCCGGCGGCCGGTGGCGAGGAAGCGGGACACTGGAGCCGTTACTCACGATGTCGAGCTGGATTCGGCGACGTCCGTCGGCGTCGAGATTGCTGGTTTCTTTCATAGGCGCTGGATTCTCAAGTTCCAGCAATAAGCACTTTTAGCAGATAAAGTCCTTTAGCCCTGTGACTTCAACAGGAGACTGGCACTCTTCCAGTCCTTGGAGATTTTCCTAGCAAAGTTTGACAGTACACACAAAGTTCCTCTCTCCTGGTTCCTTGGCAAAAATAAAGAAGCAAGGCAGGATTTCCCCCAGCTTACAGCACACTGGCAGAAGGGGTAGGCAAGTCCTTGGATCAGCAGGCTTCTTGTATTTGGTTTCAAGGTTCCTTGTCAGAAGTGATCTAAATTCTTGGTTCAGGGGTCCTTCTCTTATACCCCTTTTTGGCTTTGATCCCTTTGTCCATGCAGGGGAATTTCCCAACATCCTGGACCTGTTGTGGGTGTAGCCAGGCAGAGGCACCTGGCCTATTCACTGAGCAGGGCTGGGTCCTCAGACGCCCAGCAGGAGGTGGAGCCAGCATTGTCACTGGCAGGAGCTGACCTATCGGCCTCCTGGCAGGAGGTGGGGCCAGGATCGTCCATGGCAGGCACAGAGCCATCAGTCGCCTGGCAGGAGGTGGAGCCAGCATTGTATCAGGCAGGGCAGGCTATCAGCAACTACTCTCCCCCTACTCTCAACGCAAATGTCCCACTCATCCCACACTGACTCATTCAGACCTCTGGAGCCACCCAGCTCCTGTCACCCACACACCAAACCAGCAGAAACCAGAAATGGTTAGACAAGAAAATAGCCACTTTCTAAAAGTGCTATTTTCAAACCCAGAGTCCAAAAACCATCCACACCAACGGATGCGTAATTAAACCCCGAGTTCAGGGATACCAAACTCGACATTGCACCATGCTCCGATAGCCAGCTAGGATTATAGCATTAATAATCCTGGCAGCCCATTCTAACTAATGGAGAGCAGGTTACCTCGCAATAGTGAAAAACGAATATGGCTGTAATTCACTATTAGGACATGCCAACTTGCTCAGGCCTGTCCTACCTTATACTTACAGCGCACCCTGCCCGTGGACCTACCATAGGGGTGACTAACATGAAGGTAAGGGAAGGTTTAGGGACTGGCAAGTAGGTGTCCTTGCGCAGTCAGCGTGACAGTTCTAGACTGCACGTGGGTCTGGCAATGGCAGACCCTCAGACATACTTTTACTCGGCCGCTCTTGTGGGTGGCACAACACGTGCTGCAGGCCCACGAGCAGCATTTGTATTTACAAGCCCTGGCACTCCTGGTGCACTAGACTAGGGACTGACAGTAAACCAAATAAGCCAAACATGGAATTCAATCAATACATTCATTTCACATAGGGAGCACTTGCACTGTGGCACTGATCAGCAGTGGCACAGTGCCCAAAGCAGTATACCAGCAAAAACATCGTAAACAGTGGAGGCAAACAGAAAAAATGGAGGAGAGACTCAAGCCAATGATGTCAGGTCTAACAGGCTCCATATGTGGAAATGTAATTGTAATCTGAATAGTGTATTGAAAAGAACACATCAGAACAAAAAGCATTTAATAATGTGAGAAAATGGAGGACACACATTGCCAAGATAGCACATTGAATCACAGCTGTAATGCTCAAGGGCTGACAAGACTAAGAAGGGACTAAGCGCCATATGTATCAAGCTAATTAGCATTCGCAAAGGCCGAAATTCTGCTAATTTCGGCCTTTGCGAATGCTAATTAGCTAAATGGTATGTATGTAACATGTTTGATGCAAAATAAGGAATCGCAAAATTTGCTATTCCTTATTTTGCAATGTATCAAAGAAAAAATATTCAAAAAATGCCCATAAGGATTTGCAAATTACCACCAACTTCTAGTTGGTGGTAAGTTGCAAATTCTTTTAAATAAGCTTTTTTCCAAAAAACCAAAGGTGCCATATGACGCTCATACATGCCATTAGGGCATGTATGTGCACCATATGCCCCCAAATGTTATTTTCAGGGGTGCAGCAGGGTGTTCTTGAGACACCCCTGCACCCTTGAAAGAATTCCTAATTTGCGATGGCCAAATTGCTAATCGCAAATTGCCCCTTCATTCCTATGGGCCTCCTGGCCCATAGAAATGAATGAGTAATTTGCGATTAGGAATTTGCTAATCGCAAATTAGGAATGGTAAAGAATCGCTATAAAAACGAAATTTTGTTCCTACATACCATTTTGCGTTTCCTAAATAGCGATTCCTTATAATTCGCTATTTAGGAAATGCAAAATGGTTTGATGATACATATGTGATAAAATGCGGTCAATTGCAATTGTTTGTTAGGCCGAGTTGAAGATGTGAATCGAAATGCGTCAGCTGTACTTTCTTAATTGTTTTGCAATTTACAAATTTGATGTTCACTCGATAATTAGTAGAAATAATTGCACAAATTACCTTGCTATTGATGAATCTTGTGTTGTGCCACAGAGTCAGTGGTCTGCGGGGAGGAACACACACACATGCAGAATTTTAAATTCAAAATTATTTCTTTTATTTGACATTATTTCCTTTGGAGTGTTTTTTTAAGTCCATGCCTCCATTATCTTTATGGGAGTGTGCTGTAGTACCTGTGGGTGGCCTTGTGTGGTGCTGGAATAGTTCTAAAGCTGGTATTTTTTATCACAGTTTGGGTCCTTTTTGGCTGTAGTGAATGGAAAGAAGTGCAGTTTGTGAATATCTATGGGCTTACTGTTTTGTGGGAGGGTGTTTGTATTTGCATGTCACTCCCTAAACCCCTATTTACCCCTTGCTAAGCCCATCCTCACCCCTCCAAAGTCCCCTCACATTTTGTATTAGATGTTTCCCATTTTCTAATCGCTTCCCCAGGTACCTTTCCAGATTTACAAATAAAATATATACCTTAATGTGCGAAGACCTCCATAAATGGGGCTGAGAACACCACATAGAAAAGACAGGAGAGGCAGAGGTCTCAGCATGTACGTTTCTGAATAGATTTTGAAGTATGTGAATAATACTACTGTAGCACTATTAAACGAGCTACAAAGTGCAGTTTGTGATTAGGCCTCTTTGTCTTTTTAACATTGGGCATGCAAAGGTCCAAAACAACAAATCACATTGTATTAAAAAGAATACAATAAAGCTCTATAAAGGATACATCACAAAATAAAGGAAACATAACTAACATGTCGGCAAAAGTAGATTAAAAAAAAGGGATCTTGGGCCAGTGTGTAGTCAATATGAATATACAGAGTTACCAAAACAGAAATAAGTTTAGCAGTGGTAGTGCTTTATAATGTCTTGTATTCATGTGGAAACCTCTCCTGCTTGCAGTAAAGCTGGAAGTACTTCTCGCCAAGCTGCATCCACTAGTGGATATAAATATTGTCTACATGGTTGCTGTGTTTTTTGTGGGTGACCAATTGATGTAGGTTATTGCTTTTATAAAGTTATTAATATGAATAGAAAATAAAATTGAATCTGCCATTTGAGTACAATTCTGTTCAGGGATTGAAATGTATGCAATTTATAATTTGTGTAAAGTCAAAATTGATACAGCAAGCTAGTATGCACTTGTTTTAAATGACATTTACTTCTCTTAAATAATCACTGTTAACATGAAGCAGGTCTGATACTTTAGCAAGTCACACGGCTATCATTGCGGAATGTGACATTTTAGGAACCAGCGCATTGTAAATTGACCGTATCCAGATTACACCTGTCTAGTCTTAGGTGCATCCATCTTGTGACACTAGTGCGATTGCTCTTTTGCTTCTAAACAGCAGTGGGTCCTTAAAATGATACATCATCCACTCTCCTAAATTAGCATCCACTATATTATTGTTTGTTTCGCTAACAAGGATTATAGAATTATCCAGATACATGTATCTAATTTTGGACAACATTTTTGAAGAGGGTAATATTGTACAAAAGCGATTCGAAGGAGAATCACATTAAAGATTACAAAAGGTCTATTCTCAATGGCAGCTGCATGCATGCCTTCACTGGCAATCCAACCAAAGATCAGGGGAGGTGATTCTGAGGCTCTGCCAAGATGTGTCAAAGAGCTGTGAAGTGTTAAGTAACAATAACACCTCTCTCAATGTCCACTGGGAACCTTGAAAGACACTTTTTGGGAGTATGTGTGTCTTACTCCCTGTCTTGTATGTGAATTATTACAGAATGTCTGGGCTTGATTCGGAAAAGGTTTTCTGTTTCTAGTTGTGGTTTCCGAGTTACTTGCCCATGGTTTTTTAGAAGCATAACATACATACAAAGAGAAATGCTTGTGCTCCACCCCCAAACGTTCAATGGTAGTTCACAGTTAAGACAGGCTTGATGACAACTGCTCACAAAACGTTGTCATTCAGTCCCTCTCTCTCCATTATCTTTCAGGGTTCCTACCTCTTGTTCTCCTGTGGTGTGAAATGTGTTTGATGATTTGAATATGGAAAGCCTGTCTAGGAAGAGTGATCTCTCCCATCATTGTTGGAACAGGATAATGTCTGTGAGATTTATTGAAATAAACTCAAATATATGTACATGTAGTTTGCGATATTGTGGGGAAAAGGTGTGATGGACGGACATAAATGAGTGATATGACTGCATGACATTCTTGCTAGCCCTTTTATAATGCACTGCTGGACCTCTTCTGTATACAAGCATGAATAAGTGAGACACATATTTCTTCTTACTCTCCATAATCAGGGCAGGCTTTTAGGACAGTGCGACTGGTGTGGACGCCGTGGGCACTGACCTGGGGAGGGGCACTGACCTCATAGGAGGTTTTGTGTTTAGCAATAACTTACAATTTAAAAACACCTTCAGCAGAGTTCCTTGTCGTCCAGTTTTCAGGCAGCATTAAAAATGTCAAGATAACTCTTGTGATTAATGTTCCTGCTAGAGAGAGAGATCAGAGTTTTGTCTTGGGGCAGTTTTGACACGCCATAAAGTATCACAGAGGGTTAATATGCATATGCCTGCTGCAAAGAAGGCGTACCATGCAGATCACAGATCTGTATTTTATGTGGATAGCGATTTTCTGTGTCGAGCACCAACAGCTCTAAAGCCGGTTCTGTCCATAATAAGAAGTACCTGAGGTGTTCTGACTTTTGCTTCATGAATGAATGCCTCAGATAAAGTTAGGAAATCTAACTTTTGTCTGCTATCCTTCTAACTATCTTCCAGGCCCGTACAGTCTTTGGCGAGCTGTTGTTCTTTTAAACTGGAATTAGAACCTGCATTTTGAGCCTGAACTGCCTAGAGGACAAAATGCATGGGTTATGGAAGAGGCCCACCATGTTTTAGAAAGAATTCCTGTTGCCTATGTTGATGGTGGAAAATGGACTACATCAAAATAAGTTTACTTTAGTTGAAAGCGACCACAGATATGGTAGTCTGCTGGCCCTGGCAGGCCACCAGCCTTATGATGGCCATTATTCAGAATGAGTACATCTGTCCCTTTGTGACCATTTATACAGAAATTCTCTAGGGGCTAGGCCCCTCCTGACTGACCATGTCAGGCCCCTAACTGAAAGGCTAAAAGATATCTTTAGAGCAAATGTTGATTAACCACAGAGGACCTGTGTGACCAAGTGTTGTGGGAGCTAACTTAGGGGGCGATTAGGATGGCGGACGGATTCCCTCCGCCAGGTCGGCGGTAGCCACTGCCGGCCCGGCGGAGGCAATCCATCCGCCATCCTCACAGAAAAGACCCCCGCCACATTAGGATGGCTGGGGATCCGCGGTGGATGGCAATACCTTCCGCCGCTTTTCCGCCGGTCTCATTCGCGACCGGTGGAAAAAGTGCATACATATGGTGGCGGTGTCTGTATGGGAGGTCTACCTAACTTCTTTTTTAGGTGGGTGATAACAGTGGGCGAAAATAGGTTCCTGACATTTCATTTTGAAGACCTGTGTTCATCTCATAGACTATAAAAGCAAATAACTGTACCTTGCAGCCCCATCATGAACTGTTTATGACCTAATTTATTACATCACGACTCATGACATGTTCAGTGACACCATTGATAACATCACTGATGTCATCTCATTTGACAGCATTGATGACATCACTTTTGGTATCACCCAATGAATTTGACAGCTTGGTGTTTGTCAGCAAGGTAGGGTGGGAGTCATACCCTAATGTTATGTTATGTTATTTTGTGTCTTTTATAGCGCTCGGCTACTCAAAAGAGTGTCCCGGCGCTTTATTGACAACCTGAAAAAGACAAACACAACACACAGATTAAAAGAAACAGGGACAGCAGAATACGGAAATCTAGGAAGCAAAAAGCCAAGTTTTCAGGCCCTTCCTGAAAGCCAACAGATTTGAGGTGCTACGTAACGTCAGGGGCAGAGAGTTCCAAAGCTGTGGGGCCCGGAGCATAAAGGAACGACCTCCCATACGAGCCTTCCTCACACGAGGGACAATGGCGAGGAACATCGACTCTGACCTCAAAGATCGGGAAGGACGATAGGAGACGAGCCTCTTCTGAAGGTATTTAGCCCCTGTGGCATAAAAGGCCTTGTGAGCAAGAGTTAAGGCTTTAAAAACTATCCGCTGTCGGATAGGCAGCCAATGAAGTGACTGCAACAAGCCAGAGACTCTAACTCGCCTATGCAGGCCAAAAATGGCACGCGCTGCCGCGTTCTGGACCACCTGCATCCGTTGCAGGAGATATTCCGGCAGGCCAAGATATAGGACGTTGGAGTAGTCCAGTCTTGAACCGATCAAGGCCTGTACCGTAATCCTCCTGTGGTCCTCAGAGAGCAAAGGGAAAAACTTCCGAAGCATGCGGAGAAGACCAAAGCAGGTGCCAGTGAGGGCAAGGATCTGAGATCTTAAAGTCAGACCATTGTCAATTTTGATCCCCAAATTCTTAGCTGACTGAGACGACCGCCCCGGAGGAGACATGTCAGCAGGCCACCATACCTGCCAGTCCGGATCGAATTGACAACCGAAGAAGAGCACCTCCGATTTATCTGAGTTGCACTTGAGGCTGTTCAGTTGGAGCCATTTAAAAACAGCCCTAAGGCACTCACGGATACTCTCTCCATCAAAATTCTCTCCTTTCCGACAGGTAAAGAGCAGCTGGGTGTCATCTGCGTAGGATATGATCTGGGCCCTGAAGGACTCGGCCAGAGCCGCCAGAGGGGTCATAAAGATGTTAAAAAGAGTCAGGCTCAATACAGAGCCCTGCGGGACTCCGACTCCCAATGGCGGCATCTCAGCAGAGCTAGAGGAGGCCCAGACCATTTGTCGGCGGCCGGCCAGAAAAGATGTAAACCAGCTGAGCACCGTCCCCCTCAGACCGATCTCATGAAGTCTGACAAGCAGATCCTCATGGGGTACGGTGTCGAAGGCCGCCGACAAGTCGAGCATAATCAGCATGGCTCTGCCACCCAAGTCCAGCGTCTCCTTGATGGCCTCAGACACCTCCAGCAGCGCCGTCTCAGTGCTGAGATTAGGACGAAAGCCCGACTGAGTGGAATGAAGCAGATCGTGTGATTCCAAAAAATTAGAAAGCACGTTATGCACGTGCTTCTCCAGGGTCTTAGCCAATGCAGTGTGAAGAGAAATAGGTCTGTAATTGGCCAAGACCTCGGGGGTCAAACCGGGCTTCTTAATAAGGGGAATGACCATAGCCTGTTTCCAAGCCGAAGGGACCACACCCTGGCTCAGAGAAAGATTCAGGAGGGGGTTGACTTGTGAATTTACCACTGCCGCCATCTTCGCCAGAAATTTGGCCGGACATGGGTCGAGCGGCCATCCAGATTTAAGATTGGCCAAAAGTGTCAGTGACGAAGCAGTTGAAATAGGCGGAAAGTCTGACAGGACTGGCCCTAGGGGAACCGATGGAACTGGACCAGCCTCAGAGCAAAGGGAGGCAACGGCCGGCCGCGGTGGAAAGGAGTCCTGAATCAGCTTAATCTTTGTGGTGAAGAAGCATGCAAGATCCGATGGCCATGTCTCTGTGGGGGCAGTCTGGGTCTCATTCGACCATGGGGCAATAAATTCCCTGACGATCGTGAAGATGTCTTCGCAGGAGTTCGAGGCATCCTCAATCCTCCTAGCAAAGTAGCTCTTCTTCTCAAGGAGAATATCTCGGTGATAGGCTTTGACCACGGTTTTGTATTCGAGTCTGGCAGCAGGATCGTACTGAGCTCGCCAGGCCCTTTCCGCCACCTTGCACTGCCTGTGGGAAGCAAGCAGCTCTCCAGTGAACCAAGGAGCAGATACCCGTTTAGGCGATGAACGGGGGCCCTCAAGGGGGCCAGATCATTCAACCTGTCCACAAACCAGGCCTGCAAGGACTCCAAGTCCCTATCCAAAACCCCCGTAAGTGGGCAAGGATGTTCGCACAGTGCCTGTGACAACATTTCTGGAGTCACCCGGTGAAATGCCCTTGACGCTGATCCTAGCTGTCTAGGGGCACTACTCAGGGGTTTCTTATTGCCCAGTATGTAAAAGTTGACCAGTCGGTGGTCAGTCCACAGGACCGGCAGAAGTGCCGCCACCTCTATGGGGGACGTAGAAACGACCTGATCCAAAGTATGGCCTTTGTCATGCGTTGGTTCAAAGAGATAGGGGGCTAAGCCCAAGGGAGCCGTGATATCGGATAGTTTAATCACGTCTGGGTCCAAAGCATCGTCCATGTGAAAATTGAGATCACCAGCCAAAATGCAATGGTCCGCTCTCATGGCCAACGTTGACATAGCAGACTGGAGCTCTTCAAAAAAAGTACCTGCTGGACCAGGGGGTCTGTACACTAACAGCCCTTTCACTGACTGATGCGGCGCCAATGATAAAGAAAAGGCAAGGGATTCAGACCCTTTGAAAGCCTCAGTGGGAATAATAGAACATACAACGGATTTCTTCACCACGAGTGCTACACCACCACCCCTTCCTTCCAGTCTATCCTGCCTGTAGATGCTATATTCTGGAGGGATCGCAGAAGCGATATCCGGGTTAGAAGAAGCTCCTAGCCAGGTCTCTGTAAGCATCAGGCACACCGGTTTTTCCGTAGTCAAGAGGTCAAAGAGCTCCTGAGCGTGACTGCGCACTGACCTGGTGTTTAACAGCATACAAAGATGCTTCACAGAGGCCACCTCCCGATCAGGGAGTGTCCGTCGAACATTGCCTGGCGACCAGCCACAACCCGGGCATCTACTATTGCCCCTATAGCGACCTGGAAACACCTTAAAGCAAACGCACGATACCTTTAGTAAGGACCGCAGTTGCGAAGATGTATAGCAGACCATAATAGCTCCAGATGAAATGTGTCCACCAGATCCAGGCCTCCCGCCGCTCCGACCGCCTCCGGGACGCTGACGGGCGCAGACGGGCAGGACACTGGCACGACTCCGGCACAGCAAAGGCACGCCCGCTGCGCAGGTCCGCTGCGCGGAGGAGGGAGCTTTAAATAGAGTCCCTCTGGACATCACCTGAACCCCAATATTTGATCACCTCAATTTATTTTACCAAAATAGTTAATCTCCAATGTCACCAGTTGGTCTAGCAGTTAGAGGCTGCATTCCTTATCAGGAACACAGAATTTAGCAGAGTTAAACAGAACAAAATATTAGAAGCATAAAGGACTAATTTCGAAATCAAAAGTAGAGCAAAAAGTGCACTATTACAGAATAGTCAAAATGCCGTACAGTGTAAAATGTATGAATTGCCATGAAGGCCTAATTACAGAAGTACAGATAAATGTACAATCATAAAAAGGCAGCATCTCTACTTAGGCAGAGTCTGAACAAAAATGTTAAGTCTCAAGCCCATAAAGAGCACTGACAGCAAAATAGGAGCACGACAAGTTGCGTATGAGGTTTAAACTGCCCACGAAAATATAATCTAACCTAAAAGTTTTATAGGCAAATCACACAAGCTATTATGAGATTGTGCAAATTCAGCATGGCATGATCATGGTTAGGGTCGCATTTGTTTGAAACAACGATGTCATCATTTAAAGCTATGCAATTATTTAGCACCAGTCCATTTCTTAAGGTAAGAGAAATCTTTCTCCTACTCTCACTGCAATTGTTCTTTGGAGATAACGAGCAGAATGCGAAGGATTTCCTAAACAATGTCTCATAGATTTAGCACCTTCATGTCTTCAGCAAAACTTTCAGTTGAAGTCCATGAAAATGATACTTTGGGTGCATGATGGAAGTGTCATTCCCCAAATACACGTTTTCTAAGAAATGTTATATATCACTAACATGTTGATACCATCCACTTGTTGTGTTGCAGAAACAAGGGAAGAGATAGCTTTGCAGTGGGATACTGATTGAGAGAAGGGAATGAGCAGAAGTTGAATAGTACACTAGAAACTGCATCCAATAAAAATTGCTTATTACACGAAAAAGTGGCATAACTATTTATAGCATTATTTACTCTTCTAAGTGACCTAGGTACCTCATTTGATGTGCAACCTTGTTAGTTCATCGCCTACGACTCTATGCACCAATAAAACTTTAAATTATCCCCCCCAAAATTTCACACAATATTTGCACTTCTTGCATACTTTGAAAACACTACAATGGTACAAATAGACCTAATTTTCTATAGCCTCTTTACTGCTAATGGGTTTAAGATTTTGCTACATATTTGGTCTTCTAATCGGTCTTGGTGTCTGAAGGAAGTGATCTCTCTGTGAATTGCTGTGCACAGGGCAAAGACGGCGCAGTAGAGACTTGTCAACACGTGTCACATTAATTGCCCAAAAAAGGTTGGATATCTGCAAAAGCTTTGCTACAGGGAAAGGTTATATGTAGTAGGTACTTGGTCTCCTAAGGGGACTGCAGCGGCTGCGGGGACAGGGCTCTGCAAAATAACTTGTGCATAAGAGTGAAGACTCTATGTACCAGGTGCCAGCATACACATGTACTTGATTGTCCACAAGAAGGCGACTATCCACAAAGTGTTAGATACAGATTGAAGGCTGTGCATAGCAGGGCCTTCACTATGTGAAGGCCAAGAATGTCAAGAGGGAGTGGGCTCTCTGTTGAAGGGTTGAGAACAGGGAGAAGACTGTTCGCAGCAGGTACTTTTCCACCCGTGTCTGGTTAATACCTACAAGAGGTAAGCATTCTGCAAAGGGTTAGGTACAGGGCATTAGCTTTGCATAGTAGTGGCTTGCTCACCTAATGGGGCTTGGGAGTCTAGAGTGATAGTTTCTCCGAGAGGAGTTGTGCACAGGTTGAACACCTTATGCAACAGGGGCTTACCCATCCGTGTCTGGATGGATGCCCACATGAGGTCATCAATCCACAAAGTGTTTGGTACAGGGCGAATGCTACCCATAGGAGAAGCTTAGTTCACCTAAGGGGGCTTGTAAGTCTGAAGAGTAATTTATGTTTTACATGATTCTGTACCATTAAGTATGTAACTTAAATATCTGAATACACTGGTATATTGAGTGATTTGAGCAGCAGTAGCTTTGATGATGTCATCAGTGAAGTGATCATTAATGTCATCAATAAAATAATTTGAGATGTCATCAGTAACTATGCCATCATTTTAACCTTTTTTGTTTTCAGTGAGTTTCTGTTTTTTTAACATATGTACCCAACTCCTTCAATGATCCTAAACTTTGACCATGTGCAATAGAGAGTTGCATGCAAGGCTTAGACACACGATCTGGCCCAACACCCTGGAGGTGACCAACCCCACCACCTACACACGGCTGAAGGTTGTGAGCGGCATAGATTTGACCTGCAGGCAGCCATTGCACTCACACAACCCCCCACGGATGTGCACATTATAAAAGGAAATGTATTTGCTCCCGCAGTACTCCCACAAGATTATGTTGGGTCCCATGAGGTATCATTGAACTGCCTGGGGACCTCACAGGAGGTCTAGCTGGAACCCATGGGAGTACTACGGGACTAGTGACACAACATAAAAAAAAAATTTGACCCAGGACCACCTCACAATGGTCTGGTTACCCTGCCCTCATATCTTTTTTTCAAAAAAACTCAGGACATGGGGACTGAGTGACCATGTCATGGGTGATGTAATATGTGAGGTCATAAGCAGTGCATTGCTGGGACATAAGTTATAGTTGGCTCAGGCAACACTAACAGCTGAATTTCTATGGTTTTGTGCATTTGAAATCTGAGCCTTACTATGACGTTCTTGTAACCTTTGCTTTTTTCAATTAATTTCCACGTTTGTAATGTTATTTCCTGACTATAATGTTCCTGTAACCTTCAGCTTTTTAGTGAATTTCTACAGTTATTTAAATTGCATTATCTAACTGTAACCTGAGAGTGGGTGTGTAAGTGCCGGTATAGGTTGGTGAAAGGGGGTGTGAGTAGCTGTGAGTGGGTGTGTGACTGATTTTGTGGGTGTGAAGGTGCTTCTATGGGTCTGTGAGTGGGTGTGAAAGTGTCTGTATGTGTCTGTGAGTGGGTGTGTTAGTAGTTGAATGGGTCAAAGACTGTGTGTGAATGGCTGTATTGGTCTGTGAGTGGGTCTGTGAGTATCTTAATGGGTGTATAAGTGGGTGTGTGAGTAGTTTTGAGGGACTGAATGGTAGTGTGGGTTAGTGAGTTAGTGTGTGGGTGTGTGAGTAGTTTTGAGGGAGTGAATGGTAGTGTGGGTTAGTGAGTTAGTGTGTGAGTGGCTGTATGAGGCTATGAGTGGGTGTGTGAGTGGCTGTATAGGTCTGTGAATAGGTGTGTGAGTGGCTGTATGGGTCTGTAAGTGGATGTATGAGTGGCGTTGTGGGTCAGTGAGTGGGTGGGTGAGTGGTTGTATGGGTCTGTAAGTGGGTGTATGAATGGCTGTGTGGGTCAGTGAGTGGATGTGTGAGTGACTGTATCAGGTTTATATGGGTATCTGAGTGGCTGTGGGGGGTGTCAGTAGATGTGTGAGTGACTGGGCCAGAACAGACCCTCACCTGCCTTTTCGTCCAACAAGAGTCCACAGTTTTGCACAAAATGTCTACCCAACTGGAGTACTTTCTACTGGTTATTTAGTAAGTGCTAACACGTTGGGTAAATGTATAGTGTATATTCTACACTACAGCTGCATAAGGGACCAGGAAGAAATGTCTACAGTGTGTGCATTTAATTTCAGCAATGTGATTGTTCCACAAGAGTCTTCTTCCAGAAATCTGTATTACCATGAAACCTCCTATAGAGAAGACGACAAGACTATAAAGAGGTGAATATCCATCAAACAAGTGTACATCCTCTTAATTGTATGAAGTAAGTGCTTCTTTGTTTGGTAGAGATGTCCTCATATTCCTCCGCATAGAAAAAGTGCCAAAATAGGCAGGAAACACGATTGGGGACCTTTAAATAAGCTGTCCATCAACACGGGAAAAGGCGGAAAGACTTTTACTTACTACTAAAGTGGATGGTGCGGGGCCAACTGGGTGGAGCTTCCAGGTAATTTTGCACCTTTGCATACTCATAGTAATTTAAAAGGAGAACCATGGAGTCTGCTTTCACCAGGAGATGAAAAGAAAGTATCCACTCATCACAGTCACTACATAATGAGCTCTAATAGATCAACAATGCATTCACCCGCATCAAGGATTTCAGATAATGTTTAGGTTTTGGCCAGAAAGCGCATTGTTATCTCAAAGAGACATGATATCTTTAAGCTGTGAGCTTAAGCCTGCCCACAGACTTCCCATTTGCCCGCTGCATCATCTGTCTCTTATTCTTTGTCACCATTAGTCCCTGGCAAGTATGGTCATGCCTCTTCTTGTGTTTAGCCCTCCCCGCAGTGCATGAGACAAATGTTTGTAAATGTCCACTGCTCCCGTTTTTATGACCATTTAGGGCCTACTTTTTTCTTTCTTTTTCAGCACTCTACACAGTGCTAATGCTTTTACCAGCTCAGTCTGCTCCCACCCACCCTCAGGCCCCGTCCACAGATCACAAGCTCTCCTGTCACAGCTTTTCCCTTCATTGCTGCTTTCCATTTCCCCCACCTCCTTCCTCTTGTCTCTGCTTGCTCCCTCGCACCTCCCGGTGCTATCCCCTTCCAGAAATCACCCCTCCCTGACCTCATCACTGCTTTAAACCCCCATTGTAGTCTGTTTCATTATAGTGAGTGGTGGTGTTCTGCCTTTTAATGTCCTGTTAGTTTTTAGCTGACATGCTGATTGGAGAATATGTGAATGTCTTCCATTACTTGGCACACATGTAGTCTCTGTTTATTTTGAACATATGTGGGTGCTAGATGTGTGAGTCTTTACACCATACATGGTCGTTCGGCAATGGTGTTTATAGCTTAAAAATCAGGCCTCAAGTGAATCAGGTATGCGTTATCACAGGGCATGTCAGAGCTTCTAATGTACCAGTTTTTTTCTGCTGTATTTGTATAGCCATGTTTCTCCCTTGCGAAATTATTGAAGTGTTAATGCCTCACCATTTCGCTTCTCATTTCATAGGGTGGGCCTCTATTTTTTCAAATTTCTCCGATCGGGACACTTTTACCCTTAATCCACATTGACGGGTGAAGTATTTCCGTGCAGCATTGTTGCTTAACTTGAATTCTCTTTAAAGGAGCCATGATGAGAATTGATGTCATCCAGATCTGCCTGCTTCCCCATGGCAAAAGTAGTCCTTTTGATTCAATTTTGTAGGAACTAGGAGAATAAATGATTTATCAAGGATGTTTAGCTGATGCCGAAACTCAAACCCGGTTTCCCAGCTCCATAGTCAGTAGCAGTGGTCTGCACTCCACATCCTCTTCCAAGAGGATATCACTTAATCTCCCCACGGCAGTCCGCATTTGCTTTTGGTTGCCTGTCCACATCGCGCCTGTCACAGCTTGCCCCTGCTGAACTCCATTGCACAGATGCCTTCCTGCTCTGACTTTGCTTTTGACCTTTTTTGTGCAGTTTTATATAGTGACAAGACCGCCCAAAGGTATTGGAGGGCTTTACATTAGCACCAGCCACTTTTTTGGGCCATTTTATATAGCGCCAACACCGTCCAAAGGTACAGAAACACAATAAGCTTCCACAGGTGTCCCTGCAACTGATGTGCGGACCAACATCAAATGGACCTGCCTACGCCCTACTGTGGCCTCTGCTGGAGTGAGTCCTGATCTCAAAGAGGTGCACTCCAAGTCCTTTACCCTTGGCTGGCATCAGAGTGCACTCCTCCAAACTATAGGTGAAAATCCAGAGGTTTTGGATCTGCATGACCGTGAAGTGGATTACTCATGCCAAACAATGATCATCTGTGACACCCACAAAAGCAAATCTCCAGCAACGACTGCTGCTTACGTCAGCCA
Organism: Lissotriton vulgaris; assembly: GCF_964263255.1. NCBI lineage: Eukaryota > Metazoa > Chordata > Amphibia > Caudata > Salamandridae > Lissotriton > Lissotriton vulgaris. The sequence goes on along the minus strand of NC_141689.1, from coordinate 1,757,037,193 downwards.
TGACAGTCCACAACAACAGTGACAGTCCTCGTCGACTGCAACCTCAAAGCATCAGTGACGACTAGCTCTTCCTGCCACAACAGCAACCATCCAGGACAACTGACCTGCTCCTCCTGCTGATAGCAGCCTCCTTGCGGCCTCTGGCAACATGAGCCTCCACCTGCAGCTCCTCACTTGGACTCGAGAATGTAAACTCCACAGCGGGATGAATTTTGTCCCAGCATCCAACACTTGCAGCATTACTGTTGGCCTTAACTTGTGACTTTACCCTGGTACAGAATGACTAGATAACCGTGAGTGGTACTCTGTGGTGCAATCGACACCTAAAACTTTAAACATCATAATTCCATTTCTACTGATTGGATATGTGACATATGGGTGTCATTTTAATTATTACAATTAACAAAAGTTGGTTGGTTAGGATTTTCCTTGTGTTGTGTTTTCACTTTATTACACTTTGAGAGATGTATAAATACTTTAGACATTGCCTCTAAGTTAAGCGTGACTGCTTTTGTACCAAGCTGTCAGCGCTAAGCACCTGCTTATTTAGTAACTTTTGTAGTTTAACCTGACAAGAATTGTGTATGTTATGTGAGTGGGGCTTGCAACCCCAACTAATAAACCAATTTTCTACATAATATATAACACGATTTAACTACTTACAACAGTTATTTCAACACTCATCCCTGTACAGACAGCACACATGCATGCTATTGGTTCTAAGCTATCACTTAAACATGAAACTGCAATTTTAAAGAGTTGAATAATAGTGTAAAGTTCTTCAAGAAGAGTGTTAAAAATACAACTTTTGTTATGGTTCCAATACATGCATGGGTAAATGTGTCTTATAACAAGAAATGTTGATAATTTTTAGAGTCGAAATAGGCACAGAAAATGGTACAGATTCTGTACAATATCCACACAGTCTGCAATCCCCTAAATGTTCTAAAGATATTTTTCATCCATTACTGATTTCCCTGAGCAAGAGGAGTAACATATCTAATATTTTTTTCCTAATGATGCAGTGAAGCAGATAAATATTCCTGCATCAAGCCAAGTTGATAAGAGCTCAGTCTAAAAGAGGAATTATTTTTATTGATCAGGATAATAGTCTAAAATCAAATGGCTTGCTTCTTACATTAACCCCACTATTGCCTTAAATTTGAAAAAAGACAAACTGTTGCTACATTCTTTAGCTTAGTTTAATGAATATATCACTTTCTAGAATCCTACTTTACAGGGATGTCTCAAATGGAGTAGGAGTGCTTGACACTTATGAGGCAGTATCAATTTCTTGACAAGGGCTTTCAACTAGTGTCTTTCACCAAAGCCTTAATTATATAAACATGTTTGATTCATTATTACTCAAGCACTAAATCTTGCCACATTAGACCAAGACTTCCAGATTTCAAGCAATGCAAACATAGAGGAAAAACTAGCATGGTGAATAGCAATAACCTCTGGAACTGTCTAGAATTAGATCCCAGAGTCCTACCCACTGCTTCAGCCTTTAAAAAAGCCTCAACAAGTGGTTTTCCTCTTGAAATGGTAACACATGACATATCCCTCTTCTTTCTAAGGGAAAAGAGCTGTATTGAGAATGCTATTTGGTTAAATGAGCATGCAATAGGGATCAAAAACATTGATACGGTTCCTTGATGAGACATTGGAGAAGAGATCTGATCTAGTGGGGCCTGGAGACCTTAGTTCTAGTTCGGAAAATTGATTTGGAGGAAAACACTTACCCCCAGATGCATCAAGCACCCACTCTGCGAATCCTAAAGAGCGAAAAATACCGAATCGCTATCTAGAAATTGCAGAATGGGATGCATCATCAAAATCACTAATCAAGTGCGATTCGCAATCGCCCGCAATCGCCATATGCGAATTTCCCAAAATCGCTATTAAATCGCAGAATCGGCTGTTTCCCAACCCCAAATTGCGATTTCCCAAATACCGAAATCGCAAATAGCGATCTCGCAGATTGTGCGATCGCAAAAACGGGAAGTCGCATTTTGAGCACAATGATGACATCACAACCAGGAAGTAAGCAGCTCCATGACTCATTTGGAACACAGAGCTGGATAGAGGAGGAGGCACAGCACTGATCTCCAGGAAACACACCCTGCAGTCCCAAGACAGGAGACACATACACACCTGAATGTTCCAGGATGCAGCAGGATCCAGTAAACAATGCACCTCCACACAAGAACCTACTAAAAATCTGTTCCTGGAACATCAATGGGCTGGGAGATAAAACCTCGGACCCGGAACTGCTATCTTATCTGCAGAAATTCGATATAATTTCGCTCAAAGAAACATGGAGTGAATTACCAACGGCACTGCACGACTTTACCATGCTCTATCTACTGGCAACTAGAAACGCTAAATACGGCCACAACAAGGGAGGTCTAGTTACATACAGCTCCATAAGCAGCATTTACGCAACAGAACCTTTACCATACAACCTAACACCACCAAATCAAATGCAAGTAACTCTAATTACACTACAGGGGAAGACAAGCAAAGAACATATAATACTTGTAAACCTCTATTTGCACCCACGCAATAAAAACAAAGGGAGTCAACAACTAAAGGAGGAGCTGGTGAAAATAATAACAGAAGAGAAAACAAATAACTGGATAATCACAGGGGACTTCAATCTAAACATGCTTAGGAGACGAGCTGATGACATCCACCAGGAGGAGGATCCATTTGCTTGGGAGGAAATGTCCCAAGACATTAATACAGATGGAAGACTCACAAACATCTCGAAAAATCTATTGGCCTTCTTAGAGCAACTGGGCTCACATGCATTAAACGGCAGATTCCCTGGAGATCGCCCACAAACAGCAACATTTAACAACGCAGTAACAAGGTCTACAATTGACTACACATTAAGCTCCCGCTGCATGTTCACAAAAGTAAAAAACTATTACATTGGGAGCATAGATTTCAGTGACCACTTACCCCAGGAAATCACTGTAGAAGAGCCTTCATCTTACAAATTGCCCCCAGCAAACACATTCTGCTCAGAATATACCAAAAATATCATCTATGGGTGGAGAGGTTTGTTGCACATTTTCATCTTGTTGCTGTGTGAATGGTTGGACAAAGTAATGAAGGGAAGTGTCAAATTATTGATCAGTTCAAGATGGATGTTATCTTCTTTCACGGTAGGTTGTCCCTTTTTCTAGGAGTGATATAAATGGTAATTCCATGTATAGTTGTCTAGAGAGGCGGATGGTAGCATGTGAGACCTGCAAGCCGCAGAAACTACAGTGGAGGTGAGGCAGAGCAGCCTTACAAGCTAACGCTGTCTCAGCTGGTTAGAGGAAGTAACCGTCCCATCTCAACTCTGCGCTGATGGGGCAACAAGGTCGGCTCCTGTATGTGATACTGTGTTAATTCCTGTGTTGAGTTGAGTTGATTAAGGTTGCCCTTGCTGTTGTCTTAGGAACCACTCCGTGGTGTGGCTCCCTTTAATGCCAGCAATCACAGACCCAAAGCATCTTCAGAGGCGGGCGCAAATAACCCAGGGGCATATTATCAACGCTGTGCAAAAAATATCGCACAGAGTTGATAACGTGGAAAAATCTATCACCGATTTCACATCGCCTGTTAGCAGCGTATTCTCAACGCTAAAGCCAACAGGCGATGTGAAATCGTCGATAGGTCGCATTAGCGCGTGAAAACAAGCTCTGTTTTCACACGCTAATGTGTGCCTTGATAATATGGTGGGGTGGACTCAGCTTTATGATCCACCCCTTCATGTTAGCAATGCCTAACATGTACTAAAAGCAGGCGTTGGGAAACCTGCGATAGACGCGTTTATCGCAGGTCTCCTTCTCCCAAGGCCTGCCTTGTGAATAAGACAATCCCACCTCCAACCACATTTTACATGTGGTTGGACGTGGGAACGCCCACCCTGCATCTCATTAGCGTTATTCATCGCCCGAATAACGGATGAAATGCGCCGCTAATCGGAGTTAGCGACGCATTGATAATAGAGCGATAATTAATTCATGCGTTAGCAAAGGGAAAAGGTCGCTAACACATGAATTAAGGCCCTTGATAATATGCCCCCCAATTTCTTAGCGGCCTTGTTGTAACACGGGCTCTGGTGAGAATGTTAACTGTTCTCAGTATGAAAATATATTTTGGATCCACAAAACATCAACTTGCATAAATTACATTCACATACAAGGTTGCAGGGATTTTACCGTGATTTATTAAAAGAAAATGGTTTCCAAATACATTCTTAATGTAGTATCCGAAATCCAGTCTGTATGAGCAGAGAGACTGGAGCAATGGACAAAGGAAAAAGAAAGCATAAATATATGTTTGCGCCGTTGCAAGGTTTGTGTAAATACATTTACGACATCGTTAAAGAACAATACAAAGGGTAAACCGAGCACATGCTGCGATAGGTCGGTAGAAACAGTCTTACTCTTCAGAATTCTTTGGTCCATCTGAATCCTACCTCGTACCGCCAGTTCGTACTTATTATGCTGAAGACAAATATGTGCATCTGTCTGCAAATCAGAGCCATTTTATTCTTAGTCCTTGTGAAGTCTCAGCAGAGCAATGAATCTGAATCTGGGAATCCATTTGTCTGTATTTTTTTGTCGGCAGAAGTCGCAAGCAGCAACACTGGAGCGATGCATCTGTCTGGAGACACATTCTCAGTGGCGGTGCGTCCATTAAGGGCGCTGGGGCGTTGCCCCACCAGCCAGCCGTCCGACCGTGCCTGCAGCTCCCTCCGTCGGTTTTTGTGAACTTAAGTAAACTGAACTCTCATTCAGTTTACTTAAGTTCGGTCAGAGATGCCCTGCCTATGTAGAATAACTGAACTGACAATGCCTGTCAGTTAGCATGACGTCGGGCCGCCCGCCCACCCCCTTCAGAGTCTGAAGGGGGTGGGCGGGCGGCCCGACGTCATGCTAACTGACAGGCATTCACATTGTCGTCAGACATGGGACACAAGTGGGGCACAAGTGCGCATGAGTGGGCACGTAGGGCGAATTTTTCTACGTGCCCACGCACGCGCACTAGTGCCTGCTGTGGCTGGGGCAAAGGCTCAAGTTCCGTTTTATAATGGGCTGGGCGGGCAGAGAGCAGCTGTGCCCTAAAGGCGCCAGGATTGGCTGTGAGGGCTCGGCGGTCGGCGGAAGTTCCTGTAGGCGGCTAGGCGCCAACAGCAATCATGGGACCTGGACACCGGAGCACAGAAGGCGCGGTCGCGGACCTGGTAAGTTTTAAAAAATAAAATGTTGTATTTGTTAACCCCAGCCCTGCGCGACATGACCCATTTTGTTTGCAAAGGGAGAAGGCTGCGGCGTGCATTTAAACTGATCAGGTGATTGTGCGATTTTATAAAGCTTAATCTGATCAAAGTAATTGGGTGGCAGTGGGTGGGGGGTGGTGCCTGAGGTGGTCCACGCGGGGCTCCACCTGATCTTTGTAAAGCAGATCTTTCTATTTGGATGGCATCCACCACTACCCCTGGCGAGCCTCTTGCGATCTAAATCTGGTATTAATTTATCCACATGGGAAGGGAAGGCCTAGTCGGCCTCACTGGAATCACGAACCTGGCACCTTCTGGCTGCACGCGTGTCAGCTGCAGACGCATTAACCATCCAGCTGTATCGTACCTTGGCAGCTGATCTCTCTCGAGTGCAATCTCCGCGCCCCTACCTGGTGCTCTGCCTCTGGGCAGCCTTTGGTGATTAGGGGAGTCAGTGTGAGCGCGCAGCTGGGCCTGCACCCTGCGAGCTGGCTCACCCAAGCATACGGGAAACTGTGGATTGGTAGCGAGTCTCTGGGCTTCGCTAATCCACTGGTCAATGCCTGAGCTTTGGGGGAGGGGGGAGGGCACCCAGTTAGGCCGGCTAAGGATCTGCTTGAGTACTGTCTTTCCTAGGGCTCTATTTAGGTATGGCTGGATGAGTTTTTTTGTATGATTTCGTTTTCAACTAAATGCTACAGTTAGCTTCTATTGTTTTGATGTCTTTCTACCTGCCCGGGCTACATAGGCTCGTGTAAAGTTTGCATAGATCATGTTACTAACTTCCGCTCCTCCTCCATGTGGGTTACGTGCAATTTTGACTTTCCATTAGCTGTGAAGGGTGCTCTGTGTCGCGACGCATAGGATTCAGCGCATGTTCGTCAGATATAAATTGAATGCGCGCACTCGAGCCTGCAGCAGTTCATGCTGAGGTGAGTCACAGCCAAGTGCCCCTCGGGTGCCCAAGGCGCTGTAACAAAGCCCGGAACGCAGCAGAGAATTACTTCAAAAGTTTAGAATCTGGATTTGTGGCAGGTGAAATGAGGCAGACAAAGGGTACTTTGAATGAAGATTCTGAAAGTGTCAGTTTGTCACACTATTGTGCCTCAAAACAGCTCAGACACATGAGACACGTCAGTTTAGATGATATGCCCATTCATTTTTTGGCCCCTCTCCGGAGATTGCCCATAATAACGTTGTTTTGTTGGTAACCTACTGGTAAAAAAAAATAGCCGTATCCCTTTTAATAAAATATACAATGTTGCCATGACCCCCACGGCACGACCGCGAGTATTGCAAGAGGCTGAGCAGTGTGCCTGTGTGAGTCCGGGGTGAGTGATGTCTGTGTGAGTGCAGGCTGAGCAGTGTGCCTGTGTGATTCCAGGGTGAGTGATGTCTGTGTGAGTGCATGCTGAGCAGTGTGCCTGTGTGAGTCCAGGGTGAGTGATGCCTGTGTGAGTGCAGGGTGAGCAGTGTGCCTGTGTGAGTGCAGGGTGAGTGATGTGGATGGGTGAATGCTGGCTTAGTGATGTGTCAGGGAAGGGCGAGTAATGGGTCTATGAGTGCAGGGTGACTGTGCCTATGTGAATGCAGTGAGAGAGATGTATCTGTGCAAGTGCAAAAAGACTTGTCTGGCTACTCCCAGAGATGTATTCGCCAAGCCACCTCTTTCTCAAATGTGCTTCAGAATGCACCATTTGCCCACTCTTTTTTCAAAATGTTCTCATGGCAGAACCCCCCGAACCCCCCAAACGCCCCATAGGTGGTTCGGCCTGGCTTGCTAAAAACTCGCTCGCCACAGTTCAGTATTTACGCCCCACCACTTTCAAATGTCACCAGCCGCCATTCTTCAGGCTCCGTACAGATGGAGAGCTGGAGGAAGACCTGCTCGCACACAGCAGCATCCAGCCGCACTGTGTTACGGTGTGTTTACATTATTTCAGCGCATGACGTCTACAGAGTCACTCCGTTTACTTCCCGACTCGAGTCTTTCCCCTCACAAATCTTGTCTATCGATTATTACAATTCACCGAACCTCACTCATTGTGGAAATAAAAGCTGCTTTCTATAGGAAATAATTCACATCACTGTGCCCATCTGAACGTTGCTGCTCAACAAGTTCGAGACAGCAGTTCTCACTTTTCCTCCTAATTTACTCGTTCTTAAAGATAATCTTTTTTCTAAAAACGTTAAATGTGGTCTTTTTCTAAAAACAGAACCTTCCCGCAAGTTGTACGCACACTACGATTGGCATTCAGAATATTTTCGAAATCACAAATGTCGATCCAAAAGCGTAAATGCATGTATAGCCCATCTCTAAGGGAGTCAAATATTTGTCGTCTAAGCATAATACTCAGAAGGAAGATCAGATATGCACGCACACACACGGACGTACACGCACACACGCGCACGCAAGCACTCACACCTGCGCTAGTCTTGTTTGAATCCGATCCTGCTCGAAGGTAGGGCCATCCAGCCTTGAATGTCCTCTTAATGTTATAAATTATTGGTTAAGTGCAATATTGCCAAAAGTTTTCTGCGGTGCAGCACCAGTGATCTTTGTTCCCCATTAAAAGTTATAAAAACAGATCACAAAGTGTGCAGCCAGGTTTTTAGATGCTCTCCGAGTACGTGTGGGAGGGCTGAGACTGGAGTTGAAAAGGTAAGGAATTCAACAACATGGCTGCTGAAGCAAAAAGCCCCATCTCCTGAGGTGTGTAGCTGGAGCTTGCAGAAGCCACATATTTTCAATCTAGGAGAGCAATTCAGGACATGACATTTGTGTGTTCGCCCAGAAAGCAGAGGGTTTTTGTAAATTGCCTTGTGAACAATTATTACAGATTTGAAACATACTTTTTCACGCACCAGAGGCCAGGATATTCCCTGGAGTGAGGAAACTGTTCCCATGTTTTGCTGGCCTCCCACTATCCACGTTGCGACGCTTTGGACAATTGAAAACAATCAAGCACTTTAACTCGTTTACCCTAATCGACACTGTTTCCATAATATATTTTTGACTGGACTAATGTTTGCCACTGATACTAATAAGAATCAAGAAATGGCAGGATTTGACAAAGAATTTTCAGCTGCTACAAGCAAGAAATGGATGCAGTGGCAGTCTGCGATTCAAGTGATAATTTATAGTCCAAATGAATTCCCAGCCCTTGGACAGATTTAGATGAACAGGATGTGGGACCATAGTACTGGGCCAAATAATGGAAGGCAGCAAAGGATAGGAAGTGTCCAAGAGTAAGACTTATGTGTTTAAAGGATTAGAGTTCAAGAAACATACTAACATCCACCAGTGTAGTAATGACAGACAGGTTCGGAGGAGGGTAGATTGATGTCCCGCTTAGACTAAACATCACCTCTGTATAAACAGAAACATATGCTAAGCAACTACCGGAATTATGCCACTGAATGCATATCAACCTTAAGTAGAAAAAATGAAAGTAGGATCTCTTGCAGAAATCATCACTTGTGCTCTCGCGCTGAGAACATAGATGGCATCACTGTAGCCAATTGTTACAACTATGAGAATTTTTTTAACCATTCTAAAGGTTTGCCAAAAGCAGCCAATATCGTCCAGTGTTAGAAGAGGTGGTTGTCGATGTTGACAAAAGCTGCCAAAATATAGAAATAATTCAGAGGTCCAATACCACTTCCGTTAACCTTCAACCATATATGGAATCACTGACTGATTATCGAAACCAAAAATATCGTATAGACAGAATATCGTGTCAAAAATGTTGAGGACCAAAATGTCGAGAAGGTAAGTGCAAATTGGTAAGTATAGATTTTCTGTTCCTAACTCCACATCTACATACCTTGAAGATATGTATATCATCAAGGTGCATATATGTGGAGTTATATATAGTAACATTTTACTTACCTATAGAAACTACCCTTCACAATATTTTTGTCCTTGGTATTCTTGATACAATATTTTGTCCCACGATATTTGTAGTTCCGAAACTTTTTTGTCTAAACACCCCTTATATTATCAAGGACCATGCCTACAGTCAATTATGCACTTCTGCTGGGACAAAAATTATGCTTGAATGGGGTCAATAAGATTTTAATCTTCTATGTAATCTTAGAGCTTGGCTGAGAATGCCTTTTCTGGGATTTTACCAAGAAAAGTTATGAATGAAGTGGGTTGGAATTTGCATGTTCTGCTAGATCTAAGTTGAGTAAGGAAGCAACTAATGATCTTTTCCAATGTTAGTGAGCTTGCCAAGGTCTAACAACCTATTTAATCATGCAGAAAGAGAGGTGGTCATCCCAGCGGCAGCAGCTTTAGTCAAATATGTAAGATAAACCTCAAGATCCCCATTAGGATGGCGGGCGGATCGCCCCCACCAGGCCGACAGTAGCCACCGCAGGCCTGGCGGGGCGATCCGCCCGCCATCTGTGCCGGAATGACCCCCCGCCATATAAGTATGGCTGGTGGGTCCGCAGCGGACGGAAAGACCGTCCGCCGCTTTTCCGCCCCGGTCGCCTTGCGACCGGGCGGAAAAGGGTTCTATATGGTGGTGGTGTCTATCAGACACCGCCAGCCATATTACAATGGGCATTTTCCAATGCCTTTCCGTGGTGGCATTGCCGCCACGGAAAGGCATGCAGAGTCTGCTTTGGGGACCCATTACCAGCCCCCAGGGACTCCGGGGGCTGTGGGGGGTGCACATGGGGGTACCCCAGCATTTCAAAGAACATGTGGCAGGCACCGCGCAGTGCCTGTCACATTGTGCTTTGAATGTTAAACGGGCGCATCCTAATTTCCCCCACGGGACCCCCGCCCTTATGGCGGGCGGTCCCTTTCCACGATCGGATGGCGGGCGGGCAAAGTCCGCCCGCCATCCTAATGGGGGCCCAAGAGTGAATCCAGGGGGCCTACACGATGGCAAAATGTTGATGACTTCTGTAGGTATTTTATGATCAAAAGATTCAAATAGAAAAATGGAGGGACTGGTACCCAAGTTGTTTGAGCTCTAACAGATGCGGAAAATCTTCTTCTTTTCCTTGGAAATGGAGCTACTATTCACCAAAACAGAAAGGCATGGCATTGTGTATCTTGTGGAAACGTTGTAACAGCGTTTGTGACATTTTGGGGTTGGAGATGTCTTATATCAACCTGAAGAGTTCTTTCCAGATGTGATCTGATTGAGCTATTAGAGCACTGTAGTAGAATTCTTTTGATTTCTTAATAACTGGTTTATTGTTGTTTAGTTTTATACAGATGCTGTTTCTCAGTAGAGTATGCTCTTTTTCATACCACCCTAGGGTAGAAGGCAGTTTGAGTGAGGTGAAGGAAATTTTAATTTGTCTATGTAACCTTGGAGATGGACTGAAACTGCTTTTCTTAGAATTTCACCAAGAAAAGATAATAATGGACGAGAATTCAGCCTGTTATGATGGATCGATTTTCAGCAAGGAAGTGACTACTATTCTTTTCCATGCTGGGAGGGCTAATCAGTGTCCAGTGACCTGTTGGATATTGCAGAAAGGCAGTAGGTAACCACTTGGTTGGTGGACTGAATCACATATACAGGACAGGGGCTATGAGGGGAATCAAAGGGTTGACATGGTTACAAAATGTTGATGACTTCTGCAGGTGTTACAGAATTGAAGAACCGGGATAACGCACTTACTGGGTCTCGGCGGGGGGGAACCGCCCAAATCTTCCATACTTAGTAAAAGGAGACACAGGAGCCTTCGTCTGCAGGAGGAACCCAGATTTATTTCAATAGCCCGGGCTATGGAACAGAGTCCCAAGCTAGTCAGAGACAAAACCCAGGAGGCTGCTACTTCACTCTGTAGCTTACAAGCCTTTTATACATTTTTCATCTCAGTCTTTTGTCAGACCATTGTTTAATCAGGGCAGTGTTTACAGTTGATAACCAGATCCAGACGATGATTGTAGATAGTGACCTGGTCAAGGCTTGGTACACAGATTATTGTTCACTCGGCTGTGATCAAGGCTCAGTTTTTCAGGTCATTGTTCAATTGCCTTGATCAAAGCCCGGTCCTTCAAGTCATTGTTTAATCACCCTGATCAGGGCCTAACAGTCAGACCATTGTCAAGATAACCTGATCACGGTGTCAAGGATGTTTACCAGGCTGGGAGCAGGAGATGGATTTCTCAGGGCGTGGGTGTCTCATGGCTTTCTGTTGAACTGCAAAGAACAGGGGGTTGGGTGTGCAACAGTTTCTGGGCAGAAATGCAGGATCCAAGATAGTTTTTGTCGTGTCAGTTTCGATTTTCCTCAGACATCAGCAGAAATGACCAGGTGGGTCGTGTGAAAGTGTTTGACACGAGATGGCAATGAAAAAACAATGGAGTCCCTGTACAGATGATGCTGATCAGAAAAACACTTTTCCTCAGAATCAAGAGATTCAAGTGGAAAAGAAAGAGGATCACTGACAGAATATCAGAAACAGAAATATTGTGTGGACGTAAATCACGTAAAAAATATCAAGGACAAAAATATCAAGGAGGTAAGTGCAAATAGACTAGATTTATAATTCTTAACACCACAACTATGTACCTTGAAGATATTTATATTGTTAAGGTACATATATGTGGAGTTATCTATATATATATAAAAAGGAATGTATGTCTGTCTGTTTGTCCTTTATGCATTACTACACCATTCATCCGATCGCCATGAAACTTTGGGAAGTTGTTGAGTACACTCCCACAAAGGTTTCTGGCAAACAAACAAATAAATAAATAATAATTTGTTAAAAGTTGTTGAGTACACTCCCCGCGAAGGTTTCTGGCAAAAAAAAAAGAAACATTTGTTAAATATCGGCCCCAGGTACCTCATAATCTTTCCAATACTGAACGTTTACAGTTTCCGGTGCGACTCGCTTTTGCAATGACCATCAACAAAGCACAAGGACAATCGCTGCAAGTTTGTGGACTAGATTTGGAGAATCCGTGCTTCTCACATGGACAACTGTATATGGCCCGCTCACGCGTCGGAAAACCTTCTGATTTATTTGTGTACGCACCACACGGAAAAACAAAAAATACCGTGTATCCACAGGCACTCGAATAAATAAACAGAATTAAAACAACACTTTAAAATGTTTTCCATATTAAAATTAATACGGTTCAATAAAAATGACACAATGTAAATTGAATGTTATCATAACAAGTTTCCTTAAATTTCCTGTCTTCTGAGATCGCAGCAACGCGCGACGGGTAAGCTAGTATATAATAAAACTTTGCTTCCCTACAGAAACGTAACTTTATGGTATCTGAGACTTACATATTCTTAACACAATATTCTGGTTCATGATATTTCTGTTTCCCATATTTTGTTTAAATACCAAAGAAAGAGGTGTAGGTACCCAGAGTGGAGGGGGGCCCTTGGGAAGTGGAAACCTTTCTTCTGCTATTTCTGCTACTCACCTTTAGCAAAGGTACAAAGACAGGGCATCAAATAAGTCTTTGACAAGTTGTATATGTGTTTGTGAAATTTAAAAGCAGTAGAAGTTTGAAACCAGGCTAAAGAGGTTTTCTATATGTTATTGACTGAACTCTTTGTGTGCTGTCGTAAGTGTTATTTTTGCTTCCGTACTAGGCGAAACATTTTCTTTTAAGTACAGTAATCTTTTCTCCACACCCTCTCCTGTCTGCAAACCTCAAACTTCATTAAAGTAAAGTCCTGATCCCTGGGGAGCCACTGCGTGTGCAAGACCGGCTGACACCAAGGCCCCTTCGCGTCAGCGAGGAGGCGGAGAGACATACCCAGTGGTTCCGGGTCAAGTGACGGAGAGAGTTAGCGAGCAGCCGAAAGAGGAGCGGAGCTGGTGTGAGATTGCAGGGGGTACGAGGGGCTCCGAGGTGAGAGGACGGGTGCGGGAGACCTACACTGGAGGTCGTAGCAGGAGCGTGTCAGCATGAGTGCAGCATCGGCAGCATCAGCAGTAGCGGTGGCGGAGAGGCGGTGGTGAGGCTTCTCTAACCTGCTAGACTACCCCCACCCGGTCACGCCATTCTCCTGTGCTACTTTCCCTCCCCCGCTGTTAGAAACGCAGACTGAATCATGGCTGCATTACCAGAGCTGAATCACTGGCTCCTCACTGGGCCTCATTGAGGAAAGAACAATAAACAGGGTGTCAGAAGCCCTGCCACCCCTCATTTTTGACTTGTGGTGCGTCCAGCAGCTGGTGAAAGACTTTCTTCTATGCACAGTGCACTTTGAACTGGGTAGGAGCAGGAGCCCTTTGGGGGGTTGTCCCACCCCACAGGAAAGTACAGTGCACTTTCTCAGCACCGCCGGAGGGACTGGACCACAACTCCCAGCAGTCCTTGCTAGGAGTCGCCAGCGCGCGTTCTGTGCGTCAGCACTTAAGCGGGAGCAACCTCCCCTGTGGCCACACAAGGCCACTGGTCCAGAACCCTTGGTTGCTTAAAAACGGAGAGAGGTAGTAAGAGCCCCTAGCACAGCCAGTTCTTCAGGGAGAAGCAAGTTAAAAAAAGATAAGAAGATGGAGAAAAGGAAAACTGTTATGACAACCAAAGCAAGGTCGCAAACTTCATCTATCACTAACTTTTTAACAATGGTGATGGAGGCTATTACAAGTGAAATAGAGTCAGTAGCGGAGAGACTGGGGGAAACACAATGTGCATTGCAAATTGGGAGTACAACGGAAATTGCACGTGAACATGATAAAACATCAGAAGATATACTATCTATTAGTCTGGAAGCTAGCGGAGATGAAGCCAACACTGGCACCACCAAGGAGGGGGGATTAATTGACACTATCTGCCCACTGCCACCTAAAAAAACTAAGGCCTGTGGGAAAGCCAAGAAAGATACACTGCCCTTACTGACACAAGAGAAAAGCATTCCTCTGCCACGTAAGCCAGCAATTCGAGCAATGGGGTACTGTCAAGGACCCCACCAATATTGAACAATACGTTAATCAACCATTACATGAGCTCACTGGAGGTTATCATAAAATCTATTCTAGGTACCCTGGTAGCGGTATTAAACAGCATCGATGTCTCGTTAAAAATATTAATTGGCTTTAGTATTTCGAAGGCCACTGCAGGTCCAGAATCTCTGATGAATTCCGTCGTGACTGTAAATGTGGGCATTTCCCATCCTCCTCCACCACCTCAGACATCAATTTTGGTGGTTGGTGCTGTTAACAATTCTGAAATTGAAACGCACCCGCTACTGGCACCACCAAGGAGGGGGGATTAATTGACACTATCTGCCCACCGCCACCTAAAAAAACTAAGGCCTGTGGGAAAGCCAAGAAAGATACACTGCCCTTACTGACACAAGAGAAAAGCATTCCTCTGCCACGTAAGCCAGCAATTCGAGCAATGGGGTACTGTCAAGGACCCCACCAATATTGAACAATACGTTAATCAACCATTACATGAGCTCACTGGAGGTTATCATAAAATCTATTCTAGGTACCCTGGTAGCGGTATTAAACAGCATCGATGTCTCGTTAAAAATATTAATTGGCTTTAGTATTTCGAAGGCCACTGCAGGTCCAGAATCTCTGATGAATTCCGTCGTGACTGTAAATGTGGGCATTTCCCATCCTCCTCCACCACCTCAGACATCAATTTTGGTGGTTGGTGCTGTTAACAATTCTGAAATTGAAACGCACCCGCTACTGGCACCACCAAGGAGGGGGGATTAATTGACACCATCTGCCCACCGCCACCTAAAAAAACTAAGGCCTGTGGGAAAGCCAAGAAAGATACACTGCCCTTACTGACACAAGAGAAAACCATTCCTCTGCCACGTAAGCCAGCAACTCGAGCAATGGGGTACTGTCAAGGACCCCACCAATATTGAACAATACGTTAACCAACCATTACATGAGCTCACTGGAGGTTATCATAAAATCTATTCTAGATACCCTGGTAGCGGTATTAAACAGCATCGATGTCTCGTTAAAAATATTAATTGGCTTTAGTATTTCGAAGGCCACTGCAGGTCCAGAATCTCTGATGAATTCCGTCATGACTGTAAATGTGGGCATTTCCCATCCTCCTCCACCACCTCAGACATCAATTTTGGTGGTTGGTGCTGTTAACAATTCTGAAATTGAAACGCACCCGCTACTGGAACCACCAAAGAGGGGGGATTAATTGACACTATCTGCCCACCGCCACCTAAAAAAACTAAGGCCTGTGGGAAAGCCAAGAAAGATACACTACCCTTACTGACACAAGAGAAAACCATTCCTCTGCCACGTAAGCCAGCAACTCGAGCAATGGGGTACTGTCAAGGACCCCACCAATATTGAACAATACGTTAATCAACCATTACATGAGCTCACTGGAGGTTATCATAAAATCTATTCTAGATACCCTGGTAGCGGTATTAAACAGCATCGATGTCTCGTTGAAAATATTAATTGGCTTTAGTATTTCGAAGGCCACTGCAGGTCCAGAATCTCTGATGAATTCCGTCGTGACTGTAAATGTGGGCATTTCCCATCCTCCTCCACCACCTCAGACATCAATTTTGGTGGTTGGTGCTGTTAACAATTCTGAAATTGAAACGCACCCGCTAATCTAACTGGCTAAAGTATGGCCAGAACCCTTAACAGCAAATGTAGCAAAAAGTGATATTAATCTCAATGGCAGAAATCAATAATGCCCACTCAACTGGTATGAACAAAAGTCTGAGAACACTCCACCTACCTCCGGAAGTCACCCCCTATGTCATTGTTCTCAAAAATGTCCCACACTTGCCTAACAGAAGAACAGAAGACTGGAAAGAGCTTAAAAACAAAATGGTCCATTGCTTGACGAAAACTCTGGAATGGACAGGATGTGATGTTTTAAATGACAAAATTAACAATGTAGAAAGTGTTTCATTGGTGGGCCCTCAGACCAAAGGTGATATAGGAGCCTGCATTGTTGTAAATGTTAGGGACAGAGACTTTGTACACTGGCCCACCGATAGACTCCTTTGGAGTAGCAGTCTGGGGGATACCATTGAAGCTGTACCACTTGGAAATTTCTATAGGCCATTGTCAAACAAGGGTAATAGGTGTGCACACTTGCAATTGAAAATGTGTTCGCCATTCATCATACCAGCGTTCAACCCCTTTTCTCCCCTAGAACAAGTGGACGGACTGAATGATCAGCTGCTGAAGGAGTCTGGTGTTGTAAACTCTAACTTAACCCCCTTGCAGGCCTTAGTAGATATAGAAAGAGACAGTCGCCATGTCCTAGCAGTAACCTCATCTTTAACTCTTAATACCAACATTTTAAATGAGTCTTGTCAACCAAATCGGGACTGCTTTTTAGACCCGATATACCCAATACGGTTCAACCCTGTCAACGTACACAATGATGGTATATCGGACTCCTTGCCAGCTCGCCGTGCTGTTTTACCAACTGGTGTCCTGAACTCTAATGCACTAACTAATATTATAACAGCAGACGGTGGTGTAATAGACATAGGCTGTGTAGAGAGTAAAGACACCTCTGACACTCCCGACACTAGCGTAATTACACATGGCAGTCTTTTCTGGAATGTAGCGGGCCTGTCAAATAAACTAGGTATTAAAGGCTGGGCAGAGTTTGTCAGCAAATTTAGCATAGTCTGTTTACAGGAAACTTGGACACGTGAAACAGGACACAGAAATGGTTTTTATTCTGTTCATACACCGGCTAGACCATCCATGGGTGGTCATAATAAAGGAGGTCTACTAACCTTGATCACCACAACACTAAATGGTAGAGTTAGGAAAATGCAGCTGGATTCCCGCATTTCCAGATTATTAATATTCTATTTAAGAAAAATTTGACCCCAGTGGTTATTAATTTTTATCATAATAATTTTATTAGTGCAAATAACACTATTGCCCAGGAATTGGAAATAGCACTTACAAAGCACATTGAGGAGATAAAAATGGATTATATAATACTCTGGGGGGGTGATTTAATTGTAAACTGTTCTTACTGTCTAAATGTGAGGTATGTCAGTATTACGCAAGGGATTCGGTGGGTGGTTACCATTTTGAACACAATTCCTGTGGGGACACTTTTAATTCTCAATTGTCAAAATTCTCACTCTTTTTGACTTTAGATCTCATTGAGCCCTTACATTCTGACGTGGTAACATATGTGGGAAGAGGCCAAGGGACGCTTATTTATTTTATTATCCTGTCTGACTATTTTAACTCTCACTCTGTGGTTTTTAATATACCTAAAATACATTTCAGTGACCATTACCCGCTAACATTAAGATTAGCAATCCTATCAGATTCCTTTACTACATCAGCTAAAGTAGTCCCCTTATCTGAAACCAAAAATAAGGGGCTAACCCGGAAGTGGTCCACTGTCAACCCAGACTTTGTGCTGGAGGAGATCATAAAGAGTAACCTCACACAAGAACTGGATTGCTTGGAAGAAAATGTAAGTGTCTCATCTATGATTAAATCATACAAGGCTATAACTGAGACAATAAAGGTACTCCTAACTAAGAACCCGCCGAATAGACACAGAAAAACAAAAGGTGGTTCAACAGGGAATGTTCACAACTACATAATAAACTAGTTAAGACTTTAAAAACTGAACCACAAGACAAAGTAGGAGTGAGACAGACGCGCATAGATTTTAAGTGCGCGTTGGAGAAACGCAAAATGGAGATCAGGCAAGAAGCTTGGGGCAACTTACATCTGGCATCCCAGAGTAAAGACCCAAAACTTTTTTGGGAAACTGTTAATGCAGAGTATTTTGGTGATACAAAAAATGGTAACATCGACGTAACAATCATGCCTGAAATGTGGGTAAAACTCTTTACTGGCCTCTATACATAATAGCACTGAGAGACACCATGGTGACCATTTCCAACATGTGGCATCTCCCCTGGAACCCCCATCACTAGATGAGGTAAATAGGGCGCTTTCTCAGACTGTAAAGAATAAGACCCCAGGGCCGGATGGTATACCAGCGGATTTATTTTTAGCAAATATTATCATGTGGCAACCGTTATTAACAAGTATATTAAGATGCTATGCGGCCCAGGACCCCCCGGAGTCATGGAGATCAGTTATATTAGTCCCTATTTTTAAAAAGGGAGATAGGTTGGATCCTAAATGTTATCGACCAATCTCTCTAATCTTAGTACTTGTAAGATTATGGGACGCGTAATACTGGAGAGATTGGAGACCTGGATAATGGATAACGGGAAGTTCTCCGCTGTCCAAGATGGATTTAGGAAAGCCCTGGGAACTGTAGAACAGTGCCTCAATCTGCACCTAGTCCCTGGCAAATACACTATGGCTAAGCCAGGGTCCCTATACCTTGGGTTCATGAACCTAACGTCTGCCTTCTACTGGGTGCAGAGGGAGAAACTGTGGGAGAAAATGATGCTTATGGGCATTGACCCATCCATTGTCCACTTTTTAGCCGCAATGCATCAGGGGGTTATAGGTAGAGTATGGTATGGCGTTGCCGGCGAGCTCATCCCACCAATAAATATGGATTGTGAGGTGAGAAGGGATGCGTACTCGCCCCTTTCCTGTTCTGTCTATATATAAATGATTTGGAAGAACACATCAGTATAGGAAATACAGACGTACCCACAATTGGTAGTAGGGCTTTACCAGCCTTGTAATATGCGAACGATTGCGTCCTAATCTCGAGAACTGGGGTGGGACTACAAAGGCTTTAACCAGTTTTAATGAGTTTATGAGTGACCTCAGGCTAAAAACAAATGTCGCAAAATCACCCGTCATGGTAGCAGGTAAAGCCCCATCTAAAATGAAAACCTTCAACATAAAAAATAAAATATTATGTCAAGTGCCAATTTTCTCATATTTAGGAATCCTTTTTAATGAAAAAAATTCTTGGTCCCACCTAGTTAATACCAGGATTGGGAGCTTTAATAAGAACATGGAGGTCATTATAAATTTACAAAAAAATTCGGCTCACGCCCAATATAAGCAATCAATGACATTTATAAAGCAAGAACCTGCGCAGTCACTTTATATGGCGCCGGAGTTTGGGAATGTACCAACGTATCAGGCCGCCAGAGAGCAGTGAATATAATGCTAAAACGTGTGTTGACACTACCCAAAAGCACCCCTGCCACAATGTGTCATAATGAATTAGGTGTAATACCATTATCTGTTTGCATTCAACCTGCACCTTTGATGCTATGGCGCAGCCTCTGGGCAAGAGAGGAACCAGCACTGAATCGAGATATAATTTTAGACTGTTTGAAACTGGACCATGCAAAAAAAAAAATCCCTGGCTCTCTTATTTGCAAGATCAATTGGAGAAAATGGGATTGCAGGACTGCCTTAACAATTCTGGAAACATATCTGCAATTTCTAAAGCCAAGTTGAAAAGTGATTTCCTTTTATTTTTGAAACCTGCAAGAGATAGCCAAGAGATGACCAAAAATAGGGTTGTAGAGCATTCATTGTTAATTAGGCCCCGCAATTGAATCTTATCTCTCTTTTTATTTTAATCGAGCAAAAATGTTTTATCTGATCAGGTTTTGGATAGGAATTGCTCATTTGCTGGTTTCATACCCACGTGAAGTATATTGTGGTGCCAAACTAGACCTGTGTCCATGTAATTCAATTTCTGCACAGAGCACTGTGCACTTTATGTTCTTTTGTAAACTGTATCTTAATCTGAGACGCACTTTTTTAAAGCCATTATTACGATTTTTAAACATTATAAATTGTAAACCTGCATTAAGCCTTCTACTACTCTTAAACAATGAATTCACTTGTTTTATGGTTTATAAGTACATTTCTTCTGCAGTCCGACTCTGTAATATTGTTGGAAAATGAATTCTCGGGTATTAATTAGGTTGGTTGATATTTCATTATGCTTATCGTTGCTAAATAATGGTTTTATCTGTTCTTTTCCGGCTGTCATTTAAGCCTAATAAAGATGTTTGACTGACTTAACTGCACATAGATCTATCTTGGTGCTGCTGTCGTATCTGTAAATTAAAAACAACCTGAAGAGCATAGTTAGCGGACCTAAACTTTAAGGTGGGTGGAACTGAGATTGCTGAGAAGACAGTACTCTTATAATGCCAACAGCTTTATGGATCAGCATCTGAGCACAAGGGACAAGATGGAGACCTTTCAGGACATCTACAGGAAGTGCACTACAGTGGAGACTACTAATATAGCAGGCTGGCATAACAGGGAGTACTTGAAGGAACTCTGTTAGTACTCCAGATGTATAAGACAGTTCAGAACAGCTGAAGGGTCACTCCCGCCCTTCCCCACTGTATGAGTGTTGACAAGTCTGAAACCACTGGATTAGCTGTTGATTTTAGGACAAACGCAACAAGATGATGGACTGATTGGACCAAGCCATATGCAAATCAGTCTTGGCCCTGCTCCTAGTGGGAACAGTCCAGCCCGAACTGCCAGGCCAGGTCCTCCCTTGGCTGGAAACAAGCATCCTGGGACCAGTTTCAGGGTATCACCGCTCATCAGCCAGGCTAGCTTGATTTCAGTGGCACTGTGAGCACAAGACCCTCTTATGGGCATACCCTGCTTCAGCATTCTGTCCATCAATTGTTCTTTTTGTATTTGTCACTGTTAGACCTGGCACCTTGGCGTGAGTTTCCCTTCCACTTTTTGCTGATGTGCCTCCGATGTTTTGCTGGTTTTCCGATACTCAGGGCACTGCGCCACGGCTGACCCGTGCCGCAGTGCAAGTGCTCCCTACTGTAAATTGTACATGCGATTGGTATCCATGATTGGTTCTTTGGATTTACTGTTAGTCCCTAGTAAAGTGCACTAGAGAGTGCCGGGGCTTGTAGATGCCAATACTGCTGGTGGGCCTGCAGCGCTGGTTGCGCCACCCACCGAAGCAGCCGTAAAGATGTGTCTGGGAACTGCGACCGCAGAACCCGCGTGCGGTCTCGTACTGTCACGCTAGCTGGGCAAGTGTCCCCACTTGCCAGCACCGACCCTTCCCTTGACTACATATTAGTCACCCCTATGGTAGGCCTGCGGGCAGGGTGCATTGTAGGTGTAAGGTAGGACAAGCCCTGATGTGCGTGGCATGTCCTAGTAGTGACTTACAACCAAGACCGTATTTCACTATTGAAGGCTACCTGCTCCATTAGGCCAGACTGAGCTGCGAGGATTATTACACCCTATAATCCCCGCAGGCTCAAGGAGCATGGTAGCGAGTCATGTTTAGTATGCCTGAACTCAGGATGATAAAATATTTCTTGTAGTCAAGTTTATTTTAGTATCCTGGGTTTGCAAATGCTACTTTTAGAAAGTTAGCATTTGCTTGCTTAACCATTTCAGCCCGCCTCTGCTGGTATGTGTATCTGACTGTCTGGGATGTGTGAGTGACAGGGCTGGAGGGATGACAGGTGGTGAATGCGCAGATTACACCTTAGTGGGAGGTAGGAGTTACTCTTGACTCGAACTGTAGCTGTGCTCGACCACCACAATGCTGGCTCCACCCTCCTGGGGAGCGGCGGATGACTCTGCCGACGCCTGGCCCAGGAAGGGCGAAGCCCCCATCAACAAGGTACTCTGGCCACCCCTGACCGGACAATGCTGGCTCCACCTCCTGTGGGGCGTCTGATGCGCCTGCCCCTCACACTGAAAGCAGAAGCCGGAGTACACCCACCGGGGTACTCAAGGACTGAGAGTGGCTATGCAAAGGCCCCCCTGGCCGGCGAGAACAAAAGAATTGGCCTATAAAAGAAGGAGCCCTGCTCCTTGAAAATTAGATCCTGTTTGGGCCACAGAAGGACTCTGCCCTACGAGAAGGACCGTGAGAGACAAGGAAGGGTGCTGACTCTTGCCTGTGTCTGGTGCCTTGCTGCTGAAGGAGAGGAAGAAGAAAAGACTATGAAAAGACTTTTGCTTTACTTTGTGCCAAACTCTGCTAAAGAGATCTCCAAGGGCTTGCAACTGAACTTGCCCCCTGACCAGCGTCCCAGGACCAGTGGACGCTACCCCCTTGGAAGAAAGCGACTGCGGGTGCTGACCATCGCCGCAGCACCGACGGAGGAATCTCCTCCAAGGCAACGACATCCACCTGACCACCGTGACCGGGGCCCAAAGCAACAGCGAGAGCAAAGTAAGGACCAGCCGCCGCTGGCCCGAACACCGTGACCGCAACTGCACCGGGAGCCCGAGAGCAAAGCGAAGGAGGACCCGTCCGGTCCGAGCTCTCGAGGTGACTGCATAACGAGCAGCCACTCACCTGCAAAGACGGACAGTTGCCCTGTGAGAATCCGCAAGGTCGGTAGCCTGCCCGACAGCCCAGCTGTGAGCCCACAGCTGCACCGGCACTTGGCTGGGTACGTCCTGCACTTGGGGACCGTACTGCCACTTGCCACCGCCGCACAGCCGCCGCCTCCAGGGTCGGAGCGGACGACGAGGAGAGGACCCTGCCGCCACAGAACACCGCTGCCCCGGATGACCAGTGACCTGCTCGGCTGAAGAGCCGCAACGATCAGCGACCCCGGGAAGGCAACGCGACGTGGGACAGATCCCCTGGAAGCCGCCGGCTCCACAAGAACTTTGGTTAACACCGGCCTACGGGCCCTCAGAGAACTGCTATAAGAACTGTGGTAACCTGAACTGAGTAACTTGCAACCGTTATCATAAAGTACGTTGACTGTATTCACAAGCCTGCTTAAAATCTATATAAAGATATATATTTTTACAGAATACAGTCTGGCCTCGTTGTGTGGTGGGTTGGTTGTAAAGGTGTACTATTGCAAGTGTTTAACCCTATGTGCCCCAAAGATTAGCCTACGACTGCTTAAGCCACACTACCTAGAGGGTAAGCAGAGGTTGTCTGGAAGGTAACCCTCAGCCCTGACGAGGAAGAGAGAGTCCCTGCTTGTCGCCAGTGTTGCACTGCGCCAACTAGAGCCTCCCCCTTCCTACATTGGACGCAGCGGTGAGGATTTCGAATTTACACTTGCGATATCTATACCTGAGCTTCTGACCACTACACAAGGATTACGGTCCAGTTACTTAGCCACAGACTTTGCTTTTTGAATTTTGCCGAAAGAAGATTCCGAGTGCGAAAACCATGCCGGGCACAAAGAGCCTGGATGGAGCGGAGTCCACGACCTCCGAGGTGTTGGAGGTGGAGTGGGACGCCGCGAAGCTGGATAAATACACCAGAGCTGAACTGAAGTTTTTTTGCAAGAAACTCAAGGTTCCGCACGTTGGTTGCAAGAACAAGCCAGAACTCTACAAGGCCCTGAAAGCCTGGATAGAGTCCAGAAAGGCCCCGGAGGATCAAGACGCCCTCGCAGAGCAAGACGCGACGGAGGAGCAGAATGCACTTGGGGACCTGACTGACCTCGAAAGGCAAGACAGAGTGCACAGCTTTGGAAAAGGCCTGTCGCCAGAGGAGCTGGCGGACAGGAAGGAAACGAGGAATCACGAAAGAAAACTGGCAGAATTGAAAATCCAGCTGGAGCTTGAAACGAAAAGAATGGCGCTGGAAGAGCGAAAGCACCAGATGGATTATGAAGTAAAAATGAGGGAGATAAGTCTCAAGGAGAGAGACTTGGATCGTCCTCCCTCTGGTGGCAGCGCATCGCCAGTGCAGGTAGAGTCAAGAGTGCACATCCCGAAGGACGTAGTTAAGGAGTTCTTTAAGGGGGATGACATAGGACAGTGGTTTAGGGCATACGAGGTAGCCATGTCCTCCCACCGGGTCCCTGACAAGGATTGGGGAGCGGGGTTGTGGGGAAGGTTCCTTAGCGAAGGGCGAGATACCTTGCTAGATTTGCCCGTAGAAAATCAGAGATCCTATTCCCACATGAAAGAAGCTTTAATGAACAGGTACGGGCTTACCCCTGAAATGTATAGACAGAAGTTTAGGGGATGTACTAAGCGGCCTGGGAATACGTATGTGGAGTATGTGACTTATTTTTGCAGAGCACTGGATGGTTGGGTGAAGGGTAGCAAAGTGAATGATTTTCAAGGTCTCTTTGATTTAATTGCATTGGAGCACTTGTCTGATCACTGTTTTCCTGAGTTACGCCAACACCTGATCGATAGCAGGCTGTCCAACCCGAGGAAGCTTGCTGAGGAGGCGGACCGCTGGCTCAGCACCAGGGTCCACAAGGGTCCAGTGGGAGACTCCGCCAAGAGTGGGCAGGGTCCCCAGCAGAAGAGTGGGGGGGACAAAGGGGGAAAACAGAAAGGGTTCCAAAAAGGCCCCCAAAGTAGTTCCCAGGGGAACCAGCAGCAAGGTTCTCAGCCTCCCCCACCCCCAAAGCAGAATGGGGCCCGACAGGTAAGCCTGTTCCAAAGGGGCCCTTCAATTGTTACAAATGTGGCGAGCCTGGGCACATATCCAGTGACCCCAAGTGTCGCCTGTTTGGCAAACCCGCACCCACTGGTGCTCCGCCCCGTCAAGTGACTAGTGTTCACTTAGGAGAAGAAGTGATGGTCCCGGGGGGTGGAGATCCCGTTCACATGACCCTAGTCTCGCTAGGAGACAGCGAGATGATCCCTAGGAACTACCTGCCCTCTAACACTAAGAAATATAGGCAGGTGGTGATCATCAATGGCAAGGAAGCTGAGGCTCTTCGAGACACAGGAGCCAGTGTGACTGCAGTGAGGCAGCACCTGGTGTCTCAAGAGCAGGTTGTACCCCATGCCTACTGTAGGGTTATCAACGCTGATAATTCGGAGAGTCAGTGTCCGATGGCTCAAGTTCCCTTCGAGTGGGGGGGGGTCTCTGGTACTCTGCAGGTCTGTGTAAGAAAAACCATGCCTGTTGACTGTTTGCTAGGGAATGACTTGGAGCACTCCCCTTGGGAAAAGGTGGAGAAAACGACTCACCTGCGGATGGTGGGTCTGCCTGACTGGGCGTGCGTGACCACCCGGTCAATGGCAGCCAGTAGGGGTGATCAAGAGGTCCTGGGGCCTGAAGGAGAGGCCCAGGAACCGGCCTTAGGGAGAAGGCGCAGGGGGCGCGGGAAACCGGCTCCTGAAGTTCCCACGGTCCAGGAGGAAGCAGACCTTGAGGGGGATGCCCTGGAGCCTACAGGGGAACAGATCGCCGAACTGGGGGACCTGCCTGAGCTGACCCATTGGCAGCAAGAAGGAGGACCCTCCAGGGAGGAATTCTGCAAGGAGCAGAAAGAATTCCCTTCTCTCGTGGGTATGCGGCAGCAGGCTGCAGACCAGGCCAATGGTGTTCAGGCCAAAACACATTACGTGTACTGGGAGAACGACCTCCTGTATTCAGAGCCTAAGGCTGCTGAACCTGGGTCAGCCCGTGTGCTGGTGGTACCCCAGAAGTTCAGAGCCTTCCTACTGGGTTTGGCTCATGATGTGCCGTTAGCAGGACATTTGGGGATGGACAAGACCTATGACAGGCTTGTCACCCACTTTTACTGGCCCCAAATGCATAAGAGTTCAGACGCTCATTGCAGAACCTGTCCGACTTGCCAGGCAAGTGGGAAGACCGGAGGGAAGAACAAGGCTCCCCTCCAACCCTTCCCTGTGGTCGGTACGCCATTCCAGCGAGTGGGTATTGACATTGTTGGGCCTCTGGACCCCAAGACAGCCATGGGCAACAGGTTCATCCTGGTCTTGGTGGACCATGCCACCCGGTACCCTGAAGCCATCCCTCTGAGGACAGTGACGGCCCCCGTGGTGGGACGTGCACTGATGGGAATTTTCTCACGAGTAGGATTCCCTCTAGAGGTGGTGAGTGACAGGGGGACCAATTTCATATCCAAGTATATGAAGTCCCTTTGGCAAGAGTGTGGCGTAACGTATAAGTTCACCACGCCTTACCATCCCCAAGGTAACGGGTTGGTTGAAAGATTCAACCGAACCCTGAAAGGCATGATCATGGGCCTAGAAGGTCCGATGAGGCGTAAGTGGGACGTCCTCTTACCATGCCTACTCTTTGCATATCGCGAGGTGCCACAGAAGTCCCTAGGGTTCAGCCCCTTTGAACTACTGTACGGCCACCCCGTGAGAGGACCACTGACTTTGGTAAAGGAAGGCTGGGAGCAATCTCCCAGGAAACCTCCCCAGAATGTATATAGCTACATGCTGGCCTTCAGAAACCAGACCAGACGCTTCAGACAACTTGCCGAGGCAAATCTGGAAGCGAGCCAGGAGGAAATGAAGCGGTGGTACGATCAGAATGCCACTCTGGTCGAGCTTCAGCCTGGACAAGAGGTGTATGTCCTGGCCCCAGTGGAGCCCTGTGCCCTTCAAGATAAGTGGACAGGCCCATTTGAGGTTGTGGAGCGCAAGAGCCCCGTGACATACTTGGTAGACATGAAGACGCCCAGGAACCCTTTGCGGGTCCTACATGTCAACCGCCTCAAGCCCCACTTGCGAAGGTCCGAAGTGGGCATGTTGTTGGCAACTGATGACGGAATGGAGGAGGAGTCGGAGCCTCTTCCTGACCTCTTGGTGGCCTGTGAGAAAGATGGGTCAGTGGATGGAGTTAACCTCTCACCCACCCTGACCGCCGAACAACAGGAGGACTGCCGCCAGTTGCTGGGGCAGTTTCCAGACCTGTTTTCCCTGGTTCCGAGTGTCACAGATTGGTGCGTCCATGATGTGGACACTGGAGACAGCTTACCTGTGAAGCACAAGGCTTACAGGGTGACTGACAGGGTCCGGGCCTGCATCAAGGAGGAGGTCTCCAAGATGCTTGCCCTCGGGGTGGTTGAGTCTTCCAGCAGTCCTTGGTCCAGCCCTGTGGTCTTGGTTCCGAAGGCTGCTGCGCCGGGAGCCACACCCGAACTCCGGTTCTGTGTGGACTACAGAGGACTCAATTCAGTCACGAAGACTGACGCGCACCCCATCCCCAGAGCTGACGAGCTCATTGATCGGCTAGGGGCTGCCCGGTTCCTCAGCACGTTTGATTTAACGTCTGGGTACTGGCAGATCGCCTTGACCGATGGGGCAAAGGAGAGGTCGGCATTCTCTACACCAGATGGGCATTTCCAGTTCCGGGTTATGCCATTTGGAATGAAGAATGCCCCTGCCACCTTTCAGAGATTGGTCAACCAGGTGTGGACTGGACGAGTTCAGTGCCGCCTACCTGGATGACATCGCGGTGTTCAGCGGTACCTGGCCCGAACACTTGCGACACCTCTGGGAAGTGTTGATGGCCCTGCGCAGAGCAGGCCTCACAATCAAGGCAAGCAAGTGCCAGATTGGGCAGGGTTCAGTGGTGTACTTGGGACACCAAGTTGGGAGTGGCAAGGTAGCACCCTTGCAGCCCAAAATCGAGACCATCCTGGCTTGGGAACCCCCCAAGACCCAGACTGCAGTGAGAGCCTTCCTGGGGCTCACTGGGTATTACAGGAGGTTTGTCAAGGGCTATGGCACGATCGTGACCCCCTTGACAGAGCTGACTTCGAAGAAGCAGCCCAGGAATGTGATTTGGACTGACACCTGTCAGAAGGCTTTTGACACCCTGAAGACTGCCATGTGCACGGCGCCCGTGCTCCTGGCTCCTGATTTCTCCAAGGAATTCATAGTGCAAACAGAGGCTTCAGAGCATGGTGTAGGGGCTGTTCTTTCACAGATGACTGAGGAGGGCTTTGACCAACCCGTAGCCTTCATAAGTAGGAGGTTACTTCCACGGGAAAGTAGGTGGAGTGCAATAGAGCGTGAAGCATTTGCTGTGGTCTGGGCGCTGAAGAAGCTAAGACCCTACTTGTTTGGGTCTCACTTCCGAGTTCAGACGGACCACAGGCCCCTCAGATGGTTGATGCAAATGAGGGGTGAGAACCCGAAACTGTTGAGGTGGTCCATTTCTCTACAGAGTATGGACTTTACGGTGGAACACCGCCCTGGCACCGATCACGCCAACGCTGACGGTCTGTCCAGATTTTTCCACCTTAGTGATGTGGAACTCCCTGGGGAAGGGTAGTTCCCCCCCACATTTCAGCTGGAGGGGACACATGTTAGACCTGGCACCTTGGCGTGAGTTTCCCTTCCACTTTTTGCTGATGTGCCTCCGATGTTTTGCTGGTTTTCCGATACTCAGGGCACTGCGCCACGGCTGACCCGTGCCGCAGTGCAAGTGCTCCCTACTGTAAATTGTACATGCGATTGGTATCCATGATTGGTTCTTTGGATTTACTGTTAGTCCCTAGTAAAGTGCACTAGAGAGTGCCGGGGCTTGTAGATGCCAATACTGCTGGTGGGCCTGCAGCGCTGGTTGCGCCACCCACCGAAGCAGCCGTAAAGATGTGTCTGGGAACTGCGACCGCAGAACCCGCGTGCGGTCTCGTACTGTCACGCTAGCTGGGCAAGTGTCCCCACTTGCCAGCACCGACCCTTCCCTTGACTACATATTAGTCACCCCTATGGTAGGCCTGCGGGCAGGGTGCATTGTAGGTGTAAGGTAGGACAAGCCCTGATGTGCGTGGCATGTCCTAGTAGTGACTTACAACCAAGACCGTATTTCACTATTGAAGGCTACCTGCTCCATTAGGCCAGACTGAGCTGCGAGGATTATTACACCCTATAATCCCCGCAGGCTCAAGGAGCATGGTAGCGAGTCATGTTTAGTATGCCTGAACTCAGGATGATAAAATATTTCTTGTAGTCAAGTTTATTTTAGTATCCTGGGTTTGCAAATGCTACTTTTAGAAAGTTAGCATTTGCTTGCTTAACCATTTCAGCCCGCCTCTGCTGGTATGTGTATCTGACTGTCTGGGATGTGTGAGTGACAGGGCTGGAGGGATGACAGGTGGTGAATGCGCAGATTACACCTTAGTGGGAGGTAGGAGTGCCTCTTGACTCGAACTGTAGCTGTGTTCGACCACCACAATGCTGGCTCCACCCTCCTGGGGAGCGGCGGATGACTCTGCCGACGCCTGGCCCAGGAAGGGCGAAGCCCCCATCAACAAGGTACTCTGGCCAACCCCTGTCCGGACAATGCTGGCTCCACCTCCTGTGGGGCGTCTGATGCGCCTGCCCCTCACACTGAAAGCAGAAGCCGGAGTACACCCACCGGGGTACTCAAGGACTGAGAGTGGCTATGCAAAGGCCCCCCTGGCCGGCGAGAACAAAAGAATTGGCCTATAAAAGAAGGAGCCCTGCTCCTTGAAAATTAGATCCTGTTTGGGCCACAGAAGGACTCTGCCCTACGAGAAGGACCGTGAGAGACAAGGAAGGGTGCTGACTCTTGCCTGTGTCTGGTGCCTTGCTGCTGAAGGAGAGGAAGAAGAAAAGACTACGAAAAGACTTTTGCTTTACTTTGTGCCAAACTCTGCTAAAGAGATCTCCAAGGGCTTGCAACTGAACTTGCCCCCTGACCAGCGTCCCAGGACCAGTGGACGCTACCCCCTTGGAAGAAAGCGACTGCGGGTGCTGACCATCGCCGCAGCACCGACGGAGGAATCTCCTCCAAGGCAACGACATCCACCTGACCACCGTGACCGGGGCCCAAAGCAACAGCGAGAGCAAAGTAAGGACCAGCCGCCGCTGGCCCGAACACCGTGACCGCAACTGCACCGGGAGCCCGAGAGCAAAGCGAAGGAGGACCCGTCCGGTCCGAGCTCTCGAGGTGACTGCATAACGAGCAGCCACTCACCTGCAAAGACGGACAGTTGCCCTGTGAGAATCCGCAAGGTCGGTAGCCTGCCCGACAGCCCAGCTGTGAGCCCACAGCTGCACCGGTGCTTGGCTGGGTACGTCCTGCACTTGGGGACCGTACTGCCACTTGCCACCGCCGCACAGCCGCCGCCTCCAGGGTCGGAGCGGACGACGAGGAGAGGACCCTGCCGCCACAGAACACCGCTGCCCCGGATGACCAGTGACCTGCTCGGCTGAAGAGCCGCAACGATCAGCGACCCCGGGAAGGCAACGCGACGTGGGACAGATCCCCTGGAAGCCGCCGGCTCCACAAGAACTTTGGTTAACACCGGCCTACGGGCCCTCAGAGAACTGCTATAAGAACTGTGGTAACCTGAACTGAGTAACTTGCAACCGTTATCATAAAGTACGTTGACTGTATTCACAAGCCTGCTTAAAATCTATATAAAGATATATATTTTTACAGAATACAGTCTGGCCTCGTTGTGTGGTGGGTTGGTTGTAAAGGTGTACTATTGCAAGTGTTTAACCCTGTTAAAAAGGGTTTCCAAAGACAACCGGTAACCAAAGACCCTTTTATGTTGCCCGGCGGTATCGCCTCTATGACCCACCAATATTAATCAATGAAGAAGCAGGCGCTGGAGACTGGAAGGCAGGAAACGAGGATTTTATTCTCTCCGGAGGAGAACACATCAATTCAGACAGCAAGTATCGTCACGAGGTGCTCTAACCACATCTCTGAGGCCTGGCCTCTTATACTAGGGTTTACGACCTTTATTGCACATAACACATTCTCGCAATACTTTAGTACTTGAAAGAACATCCTCGGAATCTCCCCTTCAGACCCGTTCCCACATACATTTACAGTTGGATTCCCCACCCCGGTCACAACAGGTGATGGTTGTCGCACAGCAGGGCATTCCGCCGATTCACGGAATGCATGGGGTTGATCGGATCTCATGGGGTGGGGGCTTTGATCGGTTCGGGGGTCTTTTGATGGGGAGGGGAAGCTTCCTACTGTACGGGGTAATAAACAGTATCCGCAGAGCCAGGTGGCGGCCTGGGAACGGGGAAGACAAACGGGGACACAGGAAAAGGGGGTTTGCATCAAAAGGGTTTGAGGCCATGAGAGGAATGAGGGGAGGTGTCGCGCTGGGAACAGGATGGGATTCCGTGGTGAAGCTGCGCTGAAGAGGGGTTTATGACCCAAGGCATGAGAGAGCGGGGGTTGTCAGCGTGCGGGGGAATGCTTGCGAGGTTAAGAGAGAGAGAGACGCGCTGGCTATCAGCGAGGGGCAGGGAGGCCATGGTGCTCAAAATGGCTGCCGCTTACGCGCACGAATGGGCTTGGAAAAGGGGGGCAAGATGGCGCCGATAATGTTCACCAAGTTTGTATTTATTTTCTACAGTCCTCCCTTTAACATTTCCAAGACATCTTGCTGGCCTATTTCCTATCTACATCTATATGCAGCGATCATAAGTAAGGGAGAGGGGACTTAGGCGAAAGAACTGTACATAAACATCACATTGTAAACATCATATTGAAAAATCTCATCATTTAGTAGGCGGGTTCATCGTTAAGTTGGTTGCAGAAAAAGTCATCGTAATGCAATATCAGACTAGAATTGCGTAGCGAGGGCGTTGGGTACAGATCATAGAATAAGAACTGGTAAGTTATCATATAAGTAAGTCCTTTTTGTATACGGCGGGTGCATAGTCAGTCCAATGGTGATTGGGAGAGAAAGGAGATGCAGTAAAAAATATATCAGAGTTCTCGTTGTCTGTCAGCACTGTTGAGCACCTGGATTACCTATTCAACAGAAATGTCCATGTGGATTGAGTTGTTGGGGTCTGCGGGTAGGGGTGCATTCTGTTTGGTTTTCGTCAGACCTCGTAGGAGAAATGCGTTACGGTTTTGGAGCAGGTGCATCTTCTTCCGAAATGCAGAGCATAGATTTTGCAATGGAAAATGCAATTGTTCCAGAATTGTGAGATCTGTTCGTTTCTTGAGTCTCTGTGGTGGGCATTTCCTGTTGCTTCCATCATCTTCAGGGGCATTGGTAGCGGGCAGAACCACAGACTTTGTTTATCTTTTCTTCGGGGGCGACCCTTGGTGGAGTTCTAGGTCACCGTTCTGGGATTTAACATAGTTCGTGGTCTACTTAGTCGGAGCTCCCTCCCTTCTGACGCAGGGAGTACTCTTCTCTGGGTAGCTCAGTAGGATTTGGAGGAACTTGGGAGTTCGGATGGAAAGGTGCGGGTGTGAACAGTCCTTATGGTAGGTCGGAGGAGGAGGGGATGGAGCAAGGCCAAGTCGGGAACAGATCAGGGGGACGGAGGGTTTGCGACAGGCGGGTCCGTAACCATGTTCAGAGAGCGGGGACTTTTTGGCACACGTTGATCATAGAGCAGGGGCTTCAGGTCAGCCCTTTCCTTCGCTTTGTTTGAAACAGTGCCCCGTCCTGCGACTCCTTACTGCTGTGGTCTCGCCTCGGCCTCCGTCGCTGATGTTCCACCATCCGCAGTCAGGCCGCGTGCTCCCACATCCGGTCTCTTTCCCCTCCGACAGAGATACCCTTAAATGAGTGTTGAAAAGACAGTCTTTAGAGATTTTGCAGAAAAAGGTAATTACATAAGTCTATTTCTCTCCCAACACCAAGCAACTGGGGTAAGCACTCGCTACATTGGAGATTCTTGCGGCTAACGTATAAACAATTGATGATGGGTTTGCTGGATTCCTTACAACTTCCTTTCGCTGGCTAATTCTTTGGCGCTTTGATGGTTATTACGTTCATTTGTCATATGTCTATTATAGTAGATGTCAGTTCTTCTGACAGAGACCCATTTTCCCTAGTACAAGTCTTGAAAGGCTAGGCTGGTCTTCAGGGCCTTGTATTTTACAAAAAGTGCAACGTGCTATTCACCATAGTCTGATAGGCATCCTTCTGAGGGATGAATATAGGCTAAACAAGTCTGCATTACATAAAAACATCTTATTTTCAGCAAGGCTTACTGCAACAAGTTCTTTCGTTTTTCAATCTAATTTTCAACTTTGCACACATCCTTCTAACTTTCTATATAAATCCTCGCAACCTGGTTACTACAAAAGCTCGGGAGGGGTGGTTTGCAATAATTATTAAACTTATCCTCGGGGAGGGAGGGATCTTATGGACAACAATTAGGGATACAGTGAATTAGAGCAGGGGGCGTTTTTCAGGCTCTCGTTCAGGGCAGCTGACACAAAACTGGGGGCAATTTGGGTAGATGGGGGTGTCTCGATCATTTCTTACAGCTTGGGGTACGGAGACAATTTTCAATGGAGATGGTCGCATTACCACAGACACATTTTATCATAGAAGCCACTGACAAATAGTTCCCTGAGGGTGGGTCAAATTTAGGGAACCTTAGTCGTCTTACCTGTCCCTTTCCTCTCGGCCAATTTAAATTTCATCCATATTTTAGTAGAAAAGGAGAGGTAGTAACGTGGTACCGATACAATTTTATTTAGGACAAATTTGTGCAAATACTTGTGGTATTTGGGGCCAATCAGGAGGTGCACCAGGTTCGCCAATTAGGTGCCAGTTGCTAGGAAGAGGGAAAGTGTGGAGGGGTGGAAGAGTGAGTGAGAGAGAGAGAGAGAGAGAGTAAGAGAGAGAGGGAGAGAGAGAGAGAGAGAGAGAGAGAGAGAGAGACAATAGGCAAAACAGTACACCTGGGACATAGAGAATGACCGTGTATTGTTTGGGCTATTCAGTGCGTTACCCAACGTTAGACGTTTCGGGTCTGTGTTAGGATGTAAAAAAGCATGCAGTTTTGGGACAGAAAAGCATTAGATCTAGTACAAAAAGGTCGTGCATCGGGTAGGGCGTCCTTTTTGTGTCGTCTTGCAGCGGTAGTCCGTTTTCATGCATCAGGCGTGACGTGGTTCCAGATCCCTTATGATACTCTAATCGGGATTCTAATGTAACCTGCAGAGGGAAAAAGGGGGAAAAAAGGGGAGGTAGGGGGACAACATTCAAACACATCAAATGTATGGGCACGAAAGTCCTTTACTTACCACATACTCATACTTATCTCTTCGGGATATAATCCCTTAGGGTTCTGGTTTCCTAAAGTCATGGGGGCAGGCAATGTGATAGGTGGTTCATGGGGAGGTTCGAGGATGGCATTAAGGATCGTGTGTAGTGAAAAACGCTAAAAAAAGAGGAATCAGAGGTGCCTAGCGTGAGGTACCCGGTTTTGTAGATGTATCCGGCCATCGGGATCCCTAAATCATTCCCAAAGCTGTGATGTTCTAAGGCATATCAGTTCTTCGTTCAACCCTGTACCTTAGTACCTTCGATCACCATATCTTTATAACATTTTATCAATCATACCGTTTTACTTTACCCATTCTCAGAAGTCGAGGTCCTTCTTCATACGTCAGTTCCTGAGCTTAGTCGCATGTCTTGGAGGCAGCGTATCATACCTTCGATTCGACCATCAACCCAAGGCCGAACAACCATTTCTCGGATAACCTTAAAAAAAGAGCAGAACAGTTGCGCACAGAAAAACCCTCCCACCGATACCCGTATTTACAAAAGTACGCGATGCCTATCCATAGCTTTTTAAGACCTTTATTTGTAGAATTATTCAGTACGTAAAATGTGAGAGCGCAATTCATATTTTGGCCTGACATGTCGTCGATGGAAGCACATACAGTAGGGGGTTATTTTGTAGCACAAGAACATGTAAAAAAGGTCTAATTAATTATTTGCAAGTAACCAAAAACATTTCATTGCGTGACGAAGGAATCAGGGGCATTTCAGTTCATAAATGGAAACACAGTCAAGCTCATCGTAATCACATTTCCTAGATGTAAACCGCGGGTGTGCATCATAAGCGATGTTATGTATCAGTTACAACAAATATCAAAAATAAATTGTTCATTGAAATCAACATTTTACGGAACCCTTCTTAAATGTTCGCCAAGTGAACCCTCCTCCCTTTAACATCGAGTGCGCAATGGTTCGTATATATATATATATATCTTAGTACATCAAGTTTCATTAGCTAAGGAACACCACGAGGCATCCGTTAGTTTCCATTGATACCAGCGCCATTTTGGGCGAGGCCGGTTTAGTCCGGAAGTAGCATCAGGGGCAAAATATCCCGACAATTGGCGGTTGGACCAGAGTCCCTTTCGGCAGTTCAAAAGAAAACTGTGCTAACAGAGGGGCTGGTGGTGTGGACCGTCAATCAAGAGAGGGAGGGGGTAGAGTCTCTCTTACCAGGTCATGTTGATGTTCAGCCGGAACTTGTTCGAGTTCGTTAGCCCATAATGTTCCTGGGTGGTTCAGACGGAAGCT
The DNA here is from genome assembly GCF_964263255.1 of Lissotriton vulgaris. Lineage (NCBI taxonomy): Eukaryota > Metazoa > Chordata > Amphibia > Caudata > Salamandridae > Lissotriton > Lissotriton vulgaris. Next base: position 1,757,001,991 of record NC_141689.1, on the reverse strand, counting down.
GATGCAGACACGAGAGCACCGCCATCTTGTTGCTGTGCCGTGGTTATTTCATTTGAGATCAATGCAACTGTTCCTCACCGGAAGCCTGAAGGGGCCGAGGGCTCTTGGGACTTTGGTAGAATCTTCAAAGTCGAGGGGATGTTTGTCGATGGTGGGGGCTTGCGCCCAGGTGGGCAAGTGCCCGAGTTGCAATTTCGGACAAAGTTACTCCAGCGGCCTAGACCCGCCTTTCGAGGGCCCAGACGCCATTTTGAGACCCTGTGGCGGCCACCTTTGCCGTATCCATCAGGAGTGGAAGAAACTTATTGTGATGGCGAAAGATAGAGCATCATGCTGCTGGAGCAGGACATTTTGGTTCGGGGCGCCAGGGTGCAGCAGTGGAGCCTTCATCTGGGGAGGTGAGGGAGGCTCACCGTGCCGCCTTCCTCTCCCGGTGCATCCTACGCCGTCTCTTGGAATCAGGGGCGCACATGATGACCACCCTACACCCCTGATTCCGACTCTTGGGGGACCACTGTACATCCGGTGCTCCGTAAATATGCCCGTCGGACATTGTATGTCCTGTACTACGCAAGTATACCAGCCGGGTCTTGTATGTCCTGTACTGAGAAAATATACGAGTCGGGCATTGTGTGTCCTGTGTTGCGGAAATATGGCCGTCGCCCGGCTGGAGGACATCGGCGTCGGGCCAGGGCAGGGAAGCCTCCTACCTGTGGAGGTGGAAGAGGCTCGTCCGCGTCGCCTCTTCCTCCCTGCCCACCCTGCATCCGTTCGATGGAGGAATTCGTGATGGCCGGACCAGGAGATACAAGGGAGGGGGTCATTTGCAGCCGCCCCCTCCCTACTCGCGGCCCGGGGGACGCCATCCCTGGAAGGGTAGTATGGGAAGACCATTTCATTGCCTGCTGTGTGGAGTCTCCAGTACCTTCTCGCCAGCGTTCTCTTTTTGGCCCATGGTTGCTGGCAGGCCCCGCCCCACACGTGCTATGTGTTTCGGATGGGCGGGACCATCGAACTGTTACATTTCGAGGACTTCCGGAGTGAGCATAACATGTTTTGTATTTTTCCTATTAGTCAAGTTTGCTTTTTAGAGAGTTCTACTAGTTATTCTATTTACTGTTGGTTGTGTGTTTTACCGTAATTAAATCCTAAGTTATATAATAGACGCTTGGCTTTTTTTGAGTCTTTTCTCTAACGGGGGGTTGTTTACACTGACCTGCAGTTGTGTTTGTTTTTCAGAGTGGGGAAGCAACAGAGAGCAATCAGTCCCAGAACTCTAACATGTCGTTAAAATTGGTCTGACGAAATCTGTGCCACCGAGCATAATCGAACGGGGTGGTTCTATCTGTCCTGTCCGTACTAGTCTGATTGGTTTTTAGTTCGTGCCTTTTCCCTTTCTGTCGGCCTGTCCTTTCTGTCGACCCTCCATTCCTACCTATGCTCTGCAAAGTCGGACATTGGGCTTTCCAGTGCCCGAGACATTTACAGAAAGCACATTGGTTTTGTTTTAAATCTGTCCGTCCTGTGCGTAATGTCGGGGGATTACCTTCGGGTTGTTGTGTTCCGGGGTTGGCTTGTCGGCACATCCCTTTACACCGTTCGCTTTTCATGTCTACTTCTCGAGATTGTGCCATTGCTGGCCCTTCCCTTTGTCTACTAGACGTTTGGAGGGTTATCCGTCGTGTCCCTTCACCTTCTCCGAATTCGTCGCCTTCCCTTCGTCGTGCGGCTTCTTTGCGCCACATACCGAGACTATCGAGCATAATAGGTGTTGTTTCATTCCTACGAAGGGCTATTTCTACTGTTTCTATTTTGTCGAGATCAAAGGATCCTCTCAGTGGCCACTGTCTTTCTCGATCCTTTTTCGTATATTTATGCCACAGCTCACTATAGGCTATAGCAATTAATCCATGCTTCATGAACATGTCCTTATTAGGGGTGCCTTCCAGCGGAGCCGGATGGTTCATCTCTAATAAGCGGTCCGGGTTAAACAGGCTACTAACCAGTGGGGAGAAGACAGGCATGACGGATCACAATGGGATAATAGTCAGCACTACCTATCTTATCACTGCGCGCAAAGACTAGACAGAATATTTCTATTCTACGTTGTTTGCACGTAGTGAATACCTCATGAACCAATTCTGATCAATCAATGTTAGGTCAAAAATAAAAAATCAATATGGTCAATGGGGAGAATAAGTAGGCTCGCAAAGGTTTGCGTCACCTACCCTTTCACTATCTGCAAAGAGGGGACCTATTTTTCCCTGTTTGCAGACGGAGAATCTCCAGAAAACAATCTATAACAGTTAATCAATGTTTAGGTCGAAAATAAAAAATCAATATGGTCAATGGGGAGAATAAGTAGGCTCGCAAAGGTTCGCGTCACCTACCCTTTCACTATCTGCAAAGAGGGGACCTATTTTTCCCTGTTTGCAGACAGAGAATCTCCAGAAAACAATCTATAACAGTTAATCAATGGGGGAGAAAAATAGGTCCGACGGGTGCGTACCTATCCTTCGCTGTTTATAAAGGGAGAGCCTGTTGTTTCTCCGTTTGCAGACAGTGAATCTCCAATAAATTAACAAAGAGTAATACTAGTATTTTCTCAACAATTATCAATTACTTTCGATTATCTATCACTTTCGTAATTCGTCGTGTTTACACGACCTTACCCGGACCGCATGGACAGTTTCTCGTCTTCCGAATCCAGCGCCCGATCGTCCTCTTCTCTTCGTACTTCTCGTGGCACTCCTGATGGTTCCCAGTCAGGACCGCAGATCACTCGAGAGAGGTCTGTTCGGAACCAGTGAAGTTCGGATGATCGGCTGTCAGACAAGGGTCTATCGGACAGGGTACCTTCCGATCGTGGCAGTCGTTCACTCTGTCGTCGGGACCTCTCCCACTGGATCCACGAGTCGCTGATGGGCCCCACGTTTGGGACGCCAATTGTTAAAAAGGGTTTCCAAAGACAACCGGTAACCAAAGACCCTTTTATGTTGCCCGGCGGTATCGCCTCTATGACCCACCAATATTAATCAATGAAGAAGCAGGCGCTGGAGACTGGAAGGCAGGAAACGAGGATTTTATTCTCTCCGGAGGAGAACACATCAATTCAGACAGCAAGTATCGTCACGAGGTGCTCTAACCACATCTCTGAGGCCTGGCCTCTTATACTAGGGTTTACGACCTTTATTGCACATAACACATTCTCGCAATACTTTAGTACTTGAAAGAACATCCTCGGAATCTCCCCTTCAGACCCGTTCCCACATACATTTACAGTTGGATTCCCCACCCCGGTCACAACAGGTGATGGTTGTCGCACAGCAGGGCATTCCGCCGATTCACGGAATGCATGGGGTTGATCGGATCTCATGGGGTGGGGGCTTTGATCGGTTCGGGGGTCTTTTGATGGGGAGGGGAAGCTTCCTACTGTACGGGGTAATAAACAGTATCCGCAGAGCCAGGTGGCGGCCTGGGAACGGGGAAGACAAACGGGGACACAGGAAAAGGGGGTTTGCATCAAAAGGGTTTGAGGCCATGAGAGGAATGAGGGGAGGTGTCGCGCTGGGAACAGGATGGGATTCCGTGGTGAAGCTGCGCTGAAGAGGGGTTTATGACCCAAGGCATGAGAGAGCGGGGGTTGTCAGCGTGCGGGGGAATGCTTGCGAGGTTAAGAGAGAGAGAGACGCGCTGGCTATCAGCGAGGGGCAGGGAGGCCATGGTGCTCAAAATGGCTGCCGCTTACGCGCACGAATGGGCTTGGAAAAGGGGGGCAAGATGGCGCCGATAATGTTCACCAAGTTTGTATTTATTTTCTACAACCCTATGTGCCCCAAAGATTAGCCTACGACTGCTTAAGCCACACTACCTAGAGGGTAAGCAGAGGTTGTCTGGAAGGTAACCCTCAGCCCTGACGAGGAAGAGAGAGTCCCTGCTTGTCGCCAGTGTTGCACTGCGCCAACTAGAGCCTCCCCCTTCCTACAGTCACCCTAAGTGGGAAGGGAATGCCTAGACGTGTTCCTTGCTCACCATGCCACTGAAGTCAAGCTAGTCTGGCTGATGACTGGTTGATACACTGAAACCTGTCCCAGGATACTTGTTTCTTGTCCAGGAAGGACTTGAAATGTTGGAAAGATCAAGTGGGACACCCAGGTTTGTATTAGCCATCATGTAATGCATACTGTTTTGACTCCAGATGGCGTCTTAGAAGACAATCTATCCATACCTGACTCAATTGCATATAAGATATTTGCAGGAAACATATGGCCAATGCCTCATGAATGTGAAAATATCTTGCACTGGTGCTTGCATAATGGATTTCAATTAAGATCCAATGTATTACTAGAAGTATATGCTACTATATTTAGTGTAATAGTTTGTGCTTGGAATGTGAGCATTCTAACAATTAGCTTCTACCATGGCACTGAATTTGATTGTGATGTATGTGTCCAGATGGCAGAACATTGTTAACCATGTTTTCCAACAAAGGACACTCATACAGGAGAAGAAGAATAACCTCCGGCCTGAGAATGGAGACCATTAGCTGATGGGTGGAGAACAGAGAAATCCAAGAAAGATAATGATCCAGTGCCCACTTGGAGATCCAAAAACAGTCATATCAGAGTCTCCATGAATCATACACAGAGGAAGATATGGCGGTGCTTGCAAAACTACGGCCCACAAGGATAAAGCAGTAAGAGCATACCAGACAGAAACCAATTGTGGCACTGACTAGTAGGTCCATATCATGACCACAGCCAGTACCCACCCGTCTTGTCTCCCTGCACCTGAACCCAGTGCTACTCCTTTGAAGCAGAACAACAGCAGATAGTCTCCTTTGCTTCTGGTTTCTCCTTACACGATCTCCTGCTTGCGAGAATGAAATTGTCATAATTAAACCATAGTGTTTATTGTTGACTGGTAGTAGTAGTCTTCTGATAGGGGATATTGTAAGGGAAACTTTACAAGACTTTTGGTTCCATCAATATTTTAGAAATGCAACTATATGAGTGACAAACTAAGAGTGGCACATTGTGTCCGTCCTGAGTTGTCTTTGCCCTACTAGAGTACTGGGCATGCAATATAGAATTTGCCTTGCCTATGGTGTGTGAGGATCCAAGGCAGTTGGAAGTTGTGCGATGGCAAAGGCATTTCTGGTGGTGTGTTCATCTTAATTAACAAGAAATCCTGTTGCTAAAATCCGCAAATCGACTCCGTTAATGAACGAAACACATTATTCTTAGAAAACCTGTGTTCCTGCAAAAAATAAGTACTGTGTGGTCTTAACCTGTCTAACTTGGTTGTAAATTAGGATAAATACATATTTCCCTTTGTGTTATAAATTACTGCTCTCTTCGGTTTTCTTGCTTCAGCCTATGCCAGAAGATATTTATTTTTGTGACATGCAGTAATGCAGGCTTCTCTGGATGGCGAGCGCCAAGTCATGATTAACTGTGCTGCAAATGAGAAGACATCAACTTACTGGCATTGGTTAATGCATAATAAATTGATAAATATATTGTGCATTTTTGAAGTGGAAACTAAGATTTAAGTTTAAACTCTTGATATTCTGAGTAACACTCTAAGTGAACCTTTTTTTCAAAAGATGCATTTATTAACTGTTACGTACAATTTCACTTCAAGAAGAAATTTCTGACCTCAACTGCCCATGAATAGAGGTTGCAATGCAAGTAGACAAGATTGCCTAGTCCAAAGGTTAGTGAAAATGACACCATTTAGTACATCAGAACTCTGCAGTTCATTGTTTACCAATATTAGGTGAAAATGCTTGACAGTTCTTTTTTGCTGAGCTTTGTATATATTATTAACTATGTGTGTGTGTAATACGTGTTAAGTTCACATACATAGACCCCAGAGTACGTTTACCTTTGAACTGTATTTTTTTAAAACTTTTTTAGAAGAATAGAAAGTTGTGTTTACAATTTAATATGCAGAAAAAGCAAAACGATTATTATAAGAATAATTATCTTCGGCTCAGTTTGACTTGAACGCATTAATCTAAGTCAAAGCATCATACATAAAACACAGTTAACAGCAATTAATCCAAAATATAAACCATACGGGCCCTTCTTACAAACGTATATATGTATGGCAAATTCCCTTGCAAGTCGCTGCAGAAAAAGGGATTCTGGATTGATATAAAGATTGCAAATTTACCTGTCATGAGTGCGGATAAATCTGCAATACTACATTATTAAATCCCACTCAAAGGGTGGGGAAGTGGACGTTCGAAGGTATTGTATGCCCCGTAAATTTGGGAATACCCACACATCTGTAATTTCTTGGGCACTCCCAGACTCTTTTTCTAACCCTTTTCCAGCTTGAAAGTGGTCACGGATTTACTCCAGTCAAGGGCTAAAGTAACTCTGCTTCAGGAATGGGAAGGGAATCTGATTTAATAGGAAGCAGTGAAAGAGCTTTCTCCATGAGGAAATATTTTATCTGCATTGAAAAGTAGAAAAAATAACGTATGTGTTTGCAGAGGAGACAGCAGGAATAGGAGTCTCCAGCAATAGTCACATGACATTCCCAATGGTATGCCTGGAAATATGTACCTGCACAATATTTGCATGCATCCAACTGGGAATGTTGGTGAATAGGATAAAAATGCAAAAACACATTCTGGTGGAAATGTAAATGTTGTTCCTGAATAGGACAATGTGGAACAATGCATTTAAAAATATTTAGATACGCTGTATAACATATCAGTTCATAAAACGTACGTAATGCAATAAATAACTGTGGATGCAAGCAATTCTAATTGCATTTCCGTAACATATTTTATGAAAGGAAGACTTTATTTTGTGTCTATTCTTTATGCACCTTCCCACGCCAGTCGATCGCTCCCATCATCTGTTTAATGAAAACGAAAGTGGTGTAAAACCAAAAGCACTGACACCTAGAAGCAAGGTCATACTATCATTAGTTCAGCCCCGGAACAAATGAAACGTCCAACTTCCAGGACCTATCTCCTCATTATGTAGGGTCACGGGTGACCAGAATTTTAAAACTAAAAACCGGTAAATTTGCCAAAAATAGAAGAAGCACTAAATTTTACTCCAATCCAGCACACAGAATGACAGTGCACCTTAGCAGAGAATTACAAAAGAGGCAGGAAGAACATACATAAAATGCAATTTTTAGAGCCAGTAGCATGACTATTGATTAAATTGCTTTTTTATAACAGCTGCTAACTATGCTTACTTTGCAAAACATAAAAAGATACCTACCGGGACACAAGCCCAATTTCCTGAAATCTGCTGGGACAGCTGGCGGAAAACCAGGACTGTCCGGGCAAATCCGGGACGCCTGGTCACCCTATCATTATGTTCAAATCCTTACCAACTTAACTCTACTTTCAGCATTCTTCTTCCCTCTCCCTCTAGATCTCTTGCCATGTCTTTCCTCTCATCTGCATCCACAATGAATCATTCCATCAAAGATTACAAGCAATATACCTACCCATTCCACAATCATCACAGCTCTTTCTTAGCTCTCCATCAGCCATCCCCTCTCACGCATTCAAAGGTACTGTCCTCTCCCCTTCATTTCCGATTGAATTAATTGAAATATTAATCCATCTTGTTTGTCACCGGAACAATTACGCTTTCGATGCACTAAAACCCCGACCTATACCTCCTGCATAATGTCTTTCCGGGCCTTGCTTTTTGACTACTCTCTCACCTCAGGCACATACCTACTGTGCTTTAAATCTGCAATGGTCTTATCTCTACTAAAAAACACTGCTGACCCTTCGTTCTCTACAACTATCGCCTCTCTCAGATCCCCATCTTTCCAAAATATCTTGAATGTCTGGTGTACAGCTGCCTCACTTTCGCACCACCCACAAATTGCTGGTTTTTATCTCCCAGCTATTCAATTTTTAACTCTGGATCAACTGCCTTCTCTCTCGTGGGCAGCTTGATTATTCTACCCAAGCAAACCTTATCCCATTTGTTCTCATACTCTTCAGTTCCTATGCAGCTTGGCACTGTCTACTACCCCTTTTGAGGTCTCGCCTAGCGCTGGAGCGCTCATGCGCTCCTCGCTCTGCGAGGCTTATTGTGATCGAGAAAATTTTAGTAGTGGACTTGTAGCCACGGCCATCATCATGATTTGCTGGCATCATCATTTATGTTAAACGCTGGCCTCCTAATTGAAAGTGAGGCTTTTTTATTACTGCCCTGTCTCCATCCGCGACGGTCCATACGGACTGGATTGTTTGCTTGCGGCGTGACAGGGTCTCCTTCATTACTGGGTGTAGGTCCTTTTTTTTCATTAAAGTGAAAGCGTGATGGCGACATCTTGTTTTAGTTTGTAAGCCATCTTTTCTGTAATGGGTTTCTGCCCGCTTTCACTTTTAAATAGAGCATGCTTTAACTTTTCTTTAATGGGTTTCTGCCCGCTTTCATTTTCAAGCATGGCATGCTTTAACTTTAGCGGCCGTGCCCCACAGGATGTTAAGTGTTCCTGCCGAGACTCAAATCCGGTTCCAAGCATTGAGGTCAGCCTGGGAAGTTCCTTGCACCTCTAGTGAGTCTTGCAGTTGCACGAAGGACTGTTTCAGTGGAGATGTCCAGTGACGGGTTCTAGTCAGGCTGGTGATAGCATTTTCTGGTCTCTGGTTTACCAATACCTGTATGAACAGTTGCCATCTTTGAGTGGGATACGTTTGATTGTTTTGATGAGTCTTAGCTGGTGAGCAAGACCTTTCATTATCAATGTTCAGTTTGTTGTTTTATATGAAAGCCACAGTGGTAGCACTCTGTATCACCTACAAGCAAATACCTGATACTTCTGGGTGTGTAAAACATCTGTATACAATATTAATCTTGGCATAGGACTGATTTTGAGAAATTAAGGAACTGATGTGATTGATTGATTGATAGGCTTTATTTCGATATAAAAATATCATAAAAGCCTGTGCAATAAATATAAAACACAGTATTTAAAACAATCACTTTCCAATTACACGAAAGGAGAGAACAGGAAGAAAAAGTGTTAAAAACAGTTAAAACAGAATTAAATTGATAATGAAAGCCTTCTTGCACGAATCAACCAACGCCACTTTAAACATTTTGACACAGTACAAACAATCAAAGTGGATGTGTCAGACATTAAAATACGTAATGCCACTTTATGTTGACGGGTACCTAAAAGTCTACATAAGGGTTTAAGCCATCGCCTCCTAGGTGCACAGTAATCCGGACATTCAAAAAGAATGTGGGCTACCGACTCAATAAGAGTGGGACAGCGTGCACAAAAGGGAGAGAACTGGTAAGGGGATTTCCAACGGGCAACTAGTTCACCTACTGATAATGTCCCCACTCTGAACTTAAAGTACAGGGTACGGTCAAAAGGGATGGAAATCATGTCTAAGTAGGGTTCATAGGCCACCACATCTTTTATCCTCAAAAAGGCTACAGTGGAGTTGCAATGACTTGGATCTGAAAGTAGTTTGGAAGAGACCCAATCCCAGTACACTTTCTTAATCATAGCTTTAGGAGGGGCAGTTCTCAATGCCCAAGCCTCGCCTAGCCCTATCTCCACTAGCAGCCGTTTTACGTCCCTCAACCATTTAATCCTAGACCAGCCTACCATTGTCATTACCTCTGATAGCCCTTCTGCGTAGGAGGCTAGTTCCGGCACCGCCACAACCGAGCCCAGAGAAGCAGAGGGCGAAGTTGTGCATGATCCTTGACCGATTTACAGCCTAAATCGAAAAACACTGGGACGGTTGGAGTACTCAACGGTGGAGCCATCAGATCTTTCAAAAAATTGCTCTCCGATTTTACTAGTACATCCAAGTTACAAGTACCGAACAGCTCAGCCCCGTAAAGGGTAGCGCTAACCCCTATAGCTTTGTAAATCTCCACCACTGGGGCTATAGGTTTGCTTGTGGAGGAGCGTTGTTCCTTGAGTAATACTCCGCATACCCTTTTGTGGCCAAGGAGCATTTTATTGATGTGTGGATTCCAACTAAAAGAATCATTAAGGCGGATACCCAAATAATCAAACTCAGATACCCTCTCCAATGAAGCAGGATTTAAAGTCGGAGGACGCCCAGGATTTTTAGGGGGATTCATGATCAAATACTTGGTTTTATCGATGTTGATTACCAATCCCCTCAGCGAACAAAACCCTGAAAACTATTCAGGAGGCTCTGAAGGTCCATGGGGGACTTTGAAATAAGAAGGGTGTCATCTGCGAAAAGCAGTGTAGGAATCCTTTTACCCACCAGGGAAGGAGCATCAGAGGGATGTCTTAACAGATGCTCGACCACTCCATTCACATAAAGAGAGAACAGAGTGGGAGCTAGCACACATCCCAGATGGACACCCCTTCCTACAGGAATCCTGTCGGTTTTTTCACTGTTCGTGCCCCATCGCACCTGTGCAAAATTACCATTGTGTAGTCTCACAAGGAGGGATAGAATATACGAAGGTAGCCCCAGTTCTGATAAGACCTTCCACAACTCCTCTCTAGGTAACAGGTCAAAGGCAGTCTTAAGGTTTTTAAAGGCCAGATACAGACTGCCTTTGCCCAGTACCACCACCTTCTAATACAAGAGAGCCAGTCTAAAGGCCTGTTCAATATTCCCGGTTCCAGAACGAAAACCGGCTTGGAGTCGATGAGACTTATTGGCCTATAATTAGCTGGGTTGTCCCGACACCCCTTTTTGAATATCGGGACAATCTCGGACCCCTTCCAGGAATCTGGTACAGGCGCACCTCCAATAATGGCGTTGACCAAGGAGGAAACCAGCTTCCCCCACTCCTTAGGGCTAGCCCGTAGCAAATCGCCCGGTATGCCATCAGGCCCTGCTGCTTTAAGAGGCACCAATGATTTAACTACATCTTCCACCTCTCTGGTGGAAAAAGAAACACCCTCACTACCCCCTGTACAGTCGGCCATAGAGAAGATGATATTAGAAGCCGCCGCAGTAGGGGTATAGGGAGATGAGAAGTGGTCAAACCAGATCTGGGCAGGGATGTTGCACGTCAGCAGAGTGCTATCTGGCCTATCCCTAGGTCTTAAAAGGTTCCACTTCTGGCATCCCTGCCCGTGCTTGCAACCATAAGATCAGCCCAGAACCTATCCTCCCATTCTCTCTTTGCTGCCGAAGTGGTCCGGGAGTACTCTTTCCTAGCTAGTCTAATTGCAGCCTGGGATTTGCTTTTAACAGCACTAATCAGGGCATTTTTCTTCCCCCTAAATTTTTGAGTATACCAACCCGGCGGGTTCGGCAACTTTTTGCTCTTGCCAGTTCGTGAGGCCTTGTGTGGGAGAGTAAAAAGGTTGCTCAGGGCCTTGGTTGTGTCACAGAATATCACTGTGACTTCCCCTGACAGAGGAGTCAACGGATCCAATTTGGACTGAGCTGTGTCTAAAAGTGCCCCGATTGCTTGCACTTTCTCTTCGTCCATGATAAGCTTGCTCCATTTCAAGCGTCTGCCACAATTAGAAGGATATACTTGGTGAGGGGTAGGCGCTAAGTGAGACATGAGCGCCCCCTGATTCCCAAGCCACAAAGGACGGAGAGCAAGAGAGAGGAGATTGTGGAGAAGTGTGGCTCAATGGTTAGAGCGGCAGACCCTGATGCAGAGGTATGGCCCGGGACCAGGGTTCAATTCCCCGCCTCGGCGGTTCTAGGGCTCAAAATTCCACAGACCTGATAATTCTCACCTCGGTGCCTATTCCAATCATGGAGTCCCACTCTGCAACTCTGGGCAATAGCTTGCTTAATCTCCACAACGGCCCCCACAACGCTAAGGATTCCTGGCCTCCACCTTGGGGGTGCCCAGGAGTGGACGCCTCACAGGGAAAGCCAGGATGGGTTCCACAGGGGTATTCGTACAAGCGCCTTGAGACCTTTGCGGGTGAGTAGTGCGCTATACAAGTATCAATTTACATTTTACATATTGTGATCACTCTCGACTGAAGGGAGAACCTCCATATCCTGCAAAAAGGACCAAAGTTTTACGTCAAGGAGAATATAATCAATCCTAGACGTATGGTTCACCCTATTGTAGGTATGGGCTCCAGAAGGGTCTGACAACGACCTTCCGTTAACAGCCCTAAGGCCGAATTCCATATTTAAGGAGTTAATTTGGATCATCACTTATGACCATCTCCTATTGGGGGGTATAGTTAAGGGTGGTATCCCTTTCCGAGTGTCATCCTCGGCGGTTCCCAGGGTGTCCTACAGGCCGAGGGGCTCAAACATGCAGTTTAGGTCCCCTGCGACCAGGACATAAGAACAAACGGGGCGCTACCTAAGCAAGGACTCCAACCCTGATACTACAGGTGAGTGCGAGCCTCCCTTTGTAAATATTGTAGATGTCCAAAATCAACCTTCCCCACGGTCCTTTGATTGATATACTCAGTAGATCAGGAGAATTAGACACATGCTGAGTAACTTGACACCCAAGGGAGATAGCTACCCATATACGGAGGCCTCCTGAGGGGTGGCCCTTCCCCGAGGGGAGGGACATTGCTGGTACAAAAAAGGATGAATAACCCACCTTGTGACAAGGCTCCCTGCTCCAAGTTTCTTGGAAAATACAAATAGAGTAGCCTTCCACAAGGGTGTTCCAGCCAGGAAGGGCCAGCTTCCTCAGAATGCCCGCAACATTCCAGCTGAGAATCCTTAAGTTTGGATCCGCCACAGCAGGCTCGCTGCGGGATTCGGGGCTAAATAACCCCTCCCTCTCGGCGAATGTCCAAAGTGCACGTTCTCCTTGTCGAATCCCTACAACCAGGGTAAAATCGTGAGTTAGAGGGCTACTCAGAACAGGTGTAAGTGGCGGGTTTTCATCAGCAAAGCCGGAAACGTGTGGCTCTGGCACAGAACCCGGACTCAGGGGAAATGGAGCCACCCCAGGGAAAATATCAATTCAGTATCCTGGCATCCTCCCATATGGCCCTGACCATGCTACTGACTGAAGAGGCAAGGAGATAAAGTGATTCTGGAGGGGATGAAGTTGTGCATCCATCTTCCTCCTGATTGAATACCACATAGATTGCCTGCAGATCTCGGGTAAAAGTAGGTCAAATCAACTACCCCAATGCCAGCACCACCAGTCCCCGAATTTTGGTTGCAAATTGTTTGGGCAACCCTGACATCCTTAAAATTAACCACCACACAGTCACCCTCAAACTGCTTGTGCCCATAGCCTATCCTCCCTACCCTTCTAACACCTAGGATCAAACCATCAAGTTCCCTAGGGAGAGGTCTATTTTAAGGGTGGGCGGGCAGCTACGCTCCGTGCATGGAGTGTGCGTAGTGCCGGCTTCTACGCATTTTGGGTAGCAGGTGTAGAATTCGGCACTACGCACGCTCCGCAGATGGAGCGTAGCTGGCCGCCACCCGCCTCCCTCCCGCCCTCCCTAAATACTTTAAATTAAAGAAATGCGCATGCGCGGCTGCCCGCGCATGCGCATTATTACCCAAGACGGCAGCGATGAAGAGAGTGAGCCCCGGGGACGCGGCGGGCAAGGTAAGTGCCTTTTAACTCTTTTACAGATTTAATTTAAAGTATTTAGGGAGGGCGGGAGGGAGGCCTGCGGTGCGTAGCGGGGCTACGCGGAGTGCGGAGGTGGGCGTAGTTTCTCGCCCACTTCACGTAGCTCCGCGAAGCCCCACTACGCCCACTACGCCCAGGGTTAGTCTATTTATCCTTAGCCAATGCATAGTTCTGTTTTTTAGCATTTGGTAGGATTCTTGTTGGTCAGCCTTCAAAGGTGGTACGTTCGTAAGGATGGCAACATAGGGCTGACAGTCTGGTGGTAAATCCATAGGAGGACTTCCACGGGCCTCTTTAGAACGGAGAACATTAGGCTGGATACCAGGTAAGGGAATAGAGCTAGTTCTTCTAAGATTCACTTGCTCAGGTCCTTTACTAGTGCCAGAGTTTCTGGGATTGACAGGGCCATTGTTACTAGGAGCCTCAGGACGCATGAGCTTCTTAACAGGGACACTACTGATCTTTATCTTATTTGAATGATCTGTAACATTCATAGTAGGCGGCCCAGGGTACCGTACACCCTCGTTGGAGGCCACATCAAGTGCAGCAGCGTGGGCTTTTACAGTTGTCACCCCTTTGGCCGATCCAGTTGCAGTAGATAGATCCTGTGGGGAATGAGGGTCGCCCGAACAACAGAATCCCCCCCTGGTTTGTCCTCTCTAATTCTAGAATGTAGCTCGATAAGGGATTTTATGGAGTAGAAGTTGTCCAGGGTTGCCTGCTCAAACCTGTCCACCCGTTCGGCCAACCCTTTAACTCTCTCTAAAACCGGCATCAACAAAGATTTCAGCATTTTCTCTATTATGGCAATCGAAGGGATCTCATGGGGTGGGGGCTCAGCAGGTTCTATAGTCAGATCAACAGGTGGCTCTACTGCTGTATTGTCAGGGGGCACACCCTCCATAACCTCCTGAGGACCGCTTACACCCACCCCTACTCCCTTTTGGGACACACCCGCTCTGGTACCAAGACTCCTAATTTTCTTACAGGCTTTGGGGTGACAACCTCTGCGCGGGCTAGCAGTTCTCTTCCTTTTACTATGGGCTGATCTTTTTGCTGCCAGCGGTACCAATACTGGTGAAGGTAATGGATCCCCGTGACTAAGAGTAATGTTAGGAGGGAGCATGGAAACAGGGGATTTGCCAGGCCGTGAGTCCGAAGCGTCATCTTCAATAAGTGGGGCTAAATCTGCCATACTCTCCAGCCTGGCAGGACTGGCCCTAGGAGCTGCAACTCTTGTGTAATCCAAGGGAAGGGAAGCAATCTCCGCAGGGTCAGTTGCACCTGCTGGAGAAAGGGCTTGTGACAAAGAGCCCGGTGACAGACGCTTCTCGGGGAGATTTTTAAGAAGTTAGATGGATAAGCGACGCTCGGCACGTCTCTCAGCCAAGGCAATCTCCCGAGTAGCCCTAGCGAAATATTTATCTAGAGGTCCTAGTACTGAGACCCCTACATAAGGGGGTGAAGGGGTTAGGGGTACACGAAGTCATGCTATAGCCAACAATCTATCCTAAGAAGACTAAACAATGTGGACCACTAAGTAGCGAGACCCAAAAGTGTAATAGACCTTTAACACCAGCGGTTGATGAGGCTGGATAAAAACGACTCACTGTGTCGCAGTCAGTAAAGGTCCTGAGCCAGATGTTAGGGAGGGGGCCCAGCCCAGCCCAGCCTCCTACAGCCCCTGACGGCCACAGACGGCCCGCCCTTTGCCCGGGCTTCACCCCGGTCTTCGTCCTGCGCGCGTCCCGTGTGCGCGGGGGTGGGAGGAATTAAGTAGGAAGAGGCGGGCGGGGAAGAGGCTCCAGTTGCGGCAAGTGCCTGGCTGCTCGGAATGCTGGGACTCGCAGTCCCGGCCCGTCCTCACTGACCAACAGTACCCTCGATGTCCTTAAAGTTCCTCAGCCTCGGGAAAGCACTGGGCAAGATGCTCCTTCAGGCGGCAAGCAGGGCTCCAGGGAAAGCAGGGCAAAAGAGTCCACAAGTGTCCACGGCTTGCGAGCGACACCCCTCCTAAAGTTTCACTACCCCTCCGTGCTCCGAGTTCAAAGCGAACTGATGTATAAACACTACTGAGACAGCAAAAGAGCATTTTGCGATTTATAGACGTCCTATTGCGAATCAGATTTACAAAACTGGTTTTGTGACTCATTTCGAATTACAGATAGGAGGGAGCGTGAAAGGGACTCTACTCCTAATTGCGAGTAACAATCAAGTGAATCAATGGTTTGTAAATGCAGTTGCAAACTGTCCAACAGACAACAGTGTTTGGGGTGGCAAGATTTAACAAGCATTTGCAATGCAATAGGAGTCGTTAAGCTATTGCCATTATCATAATATGGCCTTGTTGCAAAGTCATCCTGTACCCTGGGTACCCCTAACTTTTTGCTGATTAGTACGGGTAGTAAATGACCTTGACTTACCCTGAGCTCTGTCTAACCAGACCCGAGCCAGTGCTATGCTGAAAGACAATTTGTCACAGTTGAATATCCTCAGGATCGGCTTGTAGGTGAGAATGGTCCATCGCTTGATAGCTCCAAGCCAGAAGAGCCGTGAAGGTACTGGACAGAGAGGTGATCAAGTGAGGGAAGGAAAGGATGGGGAACTGCAGGGAGGGAGACCTGAATAGACAATAAAACATAATCAAAAAAGTTAATCTTTCTTACCACGCTAGAAGATCCATTTCCAACCCTCAAGTACTCAATATACAGATATATATGTATCTATACTACTATTATAAAGGAAGAACTTTGAACCTTTGAGGCGGGTAAACTCGGGAACCACAGCGCCAATCCACACACCCGATACATCGTTGTAATCGTCAGGGTGTGCAGATGGACATAGGCTATATCAAATTAATAAATATAGGTTATTTAAAAAATTTACTGAAAAAAAAAGTAGTCCCTTGGAAGAAGCGCCGGCCGCGACGTGCGTGCCCGACGTGAGGAGAGCGGGGAGGAACGGCGTCCAGGAGCGCGAGGAGAACCGGTGGACATGGCGCAGGGAAGAGCGGTGAGGAGCGGCAGACAGGTGGTGAGGAGTGGCGGCCAGGCGGGAGGAGCAGTGAGCGGTGGATTGAGGTAGGGTATTTATTTATTTATTTAGGTGCGGTGAGCGGCAGGAAAATGAAGCAAAAATGAAAATCGTGAGCAAGAGGAATCAAATGGAGCATTACAAAAGTGAGCCAAACGGTGCATTACAGGAGGATAAAAGTTACGTGTGCAGTTTACAAAAGCGTACATCGTGAGCAAGAGGAAGCAAACGGAGCATTACAAAAGTGAGCCAAACGGTGCATTACAGGAGGAAAAAGTTACATGTGCAGGTTACAAAAGCGTAGAAAGTAAACATAGAGGTATAGGAGGAAAAAGTGACGTGTGCAGGTAGCAAGAGTAAGCAAACTGAGCATTAAAAAAGTGAGCCAAACGGTGCATTACAGGAGGAAAAAGTTACGTGTGCAGGTTATAACCGCGTAGAAAGTAAACATAGAGGTATAGGAGGAAAAAGTGACGTGTGCAGGTAGCGAGAGGAAGCAAACGGAGCATTAAAAATGTGAGCCAAATGGTGCATTACAGGAGGAAAAAGTTACGTGTGCAGGTTACAAAAGCGTACAAAGTAAACATAGAGGTATAATACTGCAATATATGGAGGAAGGCACGGGGGACCCACGGACAACGTCGGGGCAGGCGGGGGCCCTGAAGCCTAATTGCTCACGGACAACGTCGGGACGGGCTGCTAGTATATATATATTCAATGAAAAAATCATAGGTTTCACACCAGTTATAGTTAGCTGTAAATTTTACTGACATAAAACCATAGAAATTCCAACGTTATGGTTAGTTGGACTCACTATAACAAGCGCGCCTGCAATGCACTGCTGATGACGTCACATATTACATCACTCATGACATCGTCAGTGACATCACTCATGACATCACTGATGACACCAGCCAGTGAATGTGTGTCTTTCTTTAAAATTAATATGTTTAATATTTGTATTTGTAAAGGTTGATGGAAGAATAAATGGTTAAATAAGTGTGTAAATGGATGTTTTTTTAACAAAAAATGATTGGTTAACTGCTTTATTAAGTGTATTTTATTGAATACATATATTAGCGAGTAACTTTTAAATATTGAAATATATGTATCAGTGTTTCACTTTGTGTATAAGTAGCTGTATGGGTTGGTGACTGACTCACTGTTTGTATGTGTTTTGAAGACAGCATATGTGCAGGACTGTATGGGTGGATGAGTGTGTATATGTGTGTGTTAGTGAGTGAATGACTGTCTCACTATTGTGTTTTTTAGTAACGACATATATTTTATTCTAGTGTATGTGAGTTTTGATGTATATAAGTGAGTATATGTGAGAGTAAGAGATTGTAAGAGTTCCTGTTTAAATAAGTATATGTTTATATAAATGATTGTTTAAGAGAGTAAGTATGTGTACGTTTCCTTAGAAGTAAAGAGGTAGTGTGTGTATAGTTTTATATGCAAATAAATGGATGTTCAATAATTTATTTGCATGTGTGAGTATGTGTGTGAGTAACTTTTGGATGACTGTCGGTGTATAACAGGATGTATAGATGTATCACTACATATGATGAGTGAGTATATGTATGAGTGACTATATAGAACTGTTGGTAAATGAGTGGATGTGTATATAGATGGTGGAATTACTGAATTGGTTGTTGTAACTGGTATGGGTATCTCCTTTTTTTTGAAAATGTTAGTTTCTATTTTTGAATATCTATTTCAAGGGTTACATTACACTAAAAGGAGATCTGTCACTCTGTCACAAGGATGGTGTCATAAGTGATGTCATGAGTGATGTCACTGACGATGTCATGAGTGATGTAATATGTGACGTCATCAGCAGTGCATTGCAGGCGCCCTTGTTATAGTGAGTCCAACTAACTATAACGTTGGAATTTCTATGGTTTTATGTCAGTAAAATTTCCAGCTAACTATAACTGGTGTGAAACGTATGGTTTTTTCAGTGAATTTAATAGGTTTTTTAAATGCTAATTCCTAACTATAACTGGTGTGAAACCTATGTTTTTTTCAGTGAATTTCGTAGGTTTTTTAAATTCTAATTCCTAACTATATATAAGGCCTCAAACCTATGAAATGTAATATTTTTTATAATGAATCCTATATTGTATATTTATATAATATATATATCTTTTTTAAATTTTTTATTTTTTTTGCCCTGGTGCGCTCCCGGTGCGCGCCCCGGTGTGCGCACTGGAAAGCGTAGTTTTCCGGAGCGCCCCGGGTCGCGCACCGGTGAGTGTCCCGTTAGCGCTATTGCCGCGAACGAAAACATCGTGACGTATCGCGTAGCCGCGTCCGCGTGATATGCACGGCGTAAGCGCACCCGGAAGTACTCGAGCAAATACGATCGCGCAACGGGGCAAGTCGCGTAAGCGCGTCGGGTCATCTGACCTGAACATGACACTTTTTATTGGTGCAGAACAGTTTTGGTTTCCAAATGATGAAAGCCCGGGTCATGTGACCTGAAAATAACACTTTTCATTGGTTCAGGACAGTTTTCTTTTTCCAAATGATGAAAGCCCCTACTTTTTTTTCTTATTCTGACTTTGTCCTTTGACTGAGGAAGACCTGTTTGGAGATCTAAGAGAAATATTTTGAATTTTAAAATGGCTACAGTAGCAGCAGCAGCTGGAGCATCTGCACCACCACCACCACCACCACCACCACCACCACCACCAAGAGGACCACCACAACATCACATTGGTGGTCAAGAAGAAGAGGAGGAGGAGGAGGAGAAGGAGGAGAAGGAGGAGGGGAGGAGGTGGCTGCCAGAAGACAATACCCCATACAGGCCAAGGCAGCACATTGTATGGGAGTTTTTTTCTATCCCAGAGGGCAAGAAGAAAGTCAATGTGCCAAAGGTGACTTGCCAAATCTGTGGAATTGAACTTTCAAGGGGGAACCCTAACAAAAAATATTCATTTGGTAATAACACCATGATTAGGCACATGCACCGCAAGCATCCCAACAACTATGCTGCCGCAGAGGTGAGAGAACTGGCCAGTAACCCTCCCCAATCTTCACCCAGCACCTCCAAAAGAAAGCAACCCACTCCATCGGGACCAGAGACAAGGAGACGATCCCTTGCATACAACCACGGTTTGGTGAATTCAGGATCACGTGTATTTTTTGTGGTAAGACCATCTCCTATGGTGAGCAGAGCATAAAGCTCATCCTCCTTGCTGGTGACAACCACAATTGACCCAAAAAACCCTAATTTTTTCCTGATTTTTTTTGCTCCAGTTGAGCCATTTTCAATTCCCTGTTTTTGTTTCTCCCCATAAAAATAACAAAAAAAATATAAAATAGTTCATAAAAGCCAAAAAAGTACAAAATGTTCAAAAAACATTAAACAACATATAAAACAACAAAAAGAAGAAAAAAAACAGTTCTTTTTAGAACTACCTCCAAATTATAAAAAAAAGGCTACATTTTTTAAAAACTCTATCATTCTTTTTTCCCCATGGAACGCTCCCCGGTACGCTCCGCGGTGCGCGTACCGGGCGCTCCCCCCGCGCAAATAAAAAAAAAATAAAAAATGTTTTTGCCCCGCGGGGCCCTTTTATAGCCCCCACATCAAACCTAGGGGGTCAGGGGGGGGGGGGGTCTACTCTGCCTCCTTATGGTCATTGTCCCCTTTGTTTTTGCCACCTCTTGTGTCTAGATCCTACCGAGACACAAGATGGCGGCCGCTACGGACTGTTTGGAATGTTGACAGACACCCGAGAGCCAATCAGCTTTACGCGCGCGAACTTGCGTAGCGCGCTGGTTAGCGCCCCGGTGCGCGTACTGGGGAGCGCTTATAGATATATATATTTTTTTGAACCTAAATTACTCAAAATTCACTGGAGCACATATCTTGAGACATAGCAAAGGCACATTGGGCTACCAGTCCCTACAATTTTGCCAAGTTTGGTGGAAATCCATTCAGCCGTTCGGACTAAAAGTGAGGTTGACCGCCCTATGGAAATTAACATGGGGAAAACACGTTTTGGGACCCCCCTTTTATCTCAGCCCCTGCTTGACAAATCCCCCCCGGGGCGCCGCGAGGCAAATTTGAGCAAATTTTCAGGCAGATTCTTCAACCGGCGCCAAAGTTATTCACAATAGAATGTTGAGATTTTGTATTGAAAATAATCCTAACTATAACTACCTACTGGCAACCGCCAGTAGGTAATATATATATATATATATATATATATATATATATATATATATATATATATATATATATATATATATATATGTCAGCTCCGACAATCCCTCCCCACAATCCTTGGGAATTAGGAGGCAGCACTCCAAAGATAGATGCACAAAGATTTTAATCTCACAAGCGCTTTCGGCACTCGGCCTTCGTCAGGTATGAGACGCTGAAAATCAACAATAGATTGTATTTAAACTCCCGCGTTGCACGGGTAATAAACATAAAGGTAGGACTAACCTCAAAAGATAATTCAAACATAGAATGGCGGTCGCCATCTTGTAATGGTAATGGTTGCAATGTGTTATACACATATATTCAAATATCCATGAGTAATATCTCAATATGTTTCCACAAAATGCAACAATATTAACTAAATCATAGCGCCCTGTATGGGCATACACTATGTACGAGGTCCCTCTCTTTTCTTTATGCTATATCGCCCTGGATGGGCATAAATCCATAACGGTATCTACAACGTGCACAACCCTTATGGAATTAAATCGTTTACATGATAGAAGTTCATTCATCCTTTCATATATACACAGTAAATAAACATGAAGCAAAGTTACAGTCAAAAGGAAACAAATCATCCCAGGTGCACAGCTAAGTCCTCATGCATGTTCAATCCGGCCGGCGTTTTACTTAGCAAATCGATTATATATCGGGATTCCAAACGCCTTAATTTCAGGAGTCTGTCGCCACCCCTTACATTCACCGGGACAGAGTCTAAGCAGAAAAATGTCAACAATTCTCTGTTGCGAGCGTGCTCCTTGTCAAAATGTCTCGCAACCGGATAAGTTGCATCTGCATTCTGTATCGCTCTTTGGTGCTCCAGTATCCTCAGTTTTACTGGATTGGTGGTACTGCCCACATACCTTCTGCCACAAGGACATGTTAGACAATACACCACGTAAGGCGTAGAACATGTGAGGAATTTCAAAATTCTTTTAGGCTCTTTGACGCCTGGGATGCTGTATTGGGTTACTCGTTTGCTTCCCTTGCATGCCTTGCATCGTCCGCAGGGAAAGAAACCCTTCATAGGTTCAATTTTCGGTTTTGGTTTTAATTCATCATGGTGACTATGAACCAAATAGTCCTTCAATGCTCTTGCTTTTCTGAATGTTATCATAGGATAGGAGGGCAAATCATGTTTTATGACATTGTCCGTCATCAAAATGTTCCAATGTTTCCGCAAGATGCGTTTGATGTCACAAGAGTTCCTCGAATATGTGGTTATTAATCTGAATTGCCCATTCTGCGATTGTTTGTTCTTCTCTTTATCTTCCAACAATGTGCTCCTTTCAAGGGTTTCAACTTTCCTTAATGCTTGCTGCAAAGTTCTAGCATTATATCCCCTTGCTTTGAACCTTTTTATACAATCGCTGGCGGCCTTTTTGAACTCATTGTCCTTAGTATTATTCCTCCTTATCCTTAAAAGCTCACCATAGGGTATGCTGTGAACCAAGCTCTTGGGATGCCCGCTGGTAGCATATAGTGTTGAGTTGCCAGCGGTGGCTTTACGATAGAGCTTAGTGTGCAGATTGCCTCCTTCAATGAAAACAGTCAAGTCTAGATAGTTCACTTCCTTTTGGCTGATTTCTCCTGTGAATTTCAAATTATTCTCATTATTATTGAGTACCTCCAGATATTCTTCAGCTAGCTCCACTGATCCTTCAATGATAATGAACAGGTCGTCTATGTAACGATACCAACATTTCACCAGTTCGTTCCATTTTTTGTTGGTATTGGACCAAGCTACCTTCTCTTCCCAGTGCCCCACGAATAAATTCGCGAAGCTTGGGGCAGAGCAAGTGCCCATTGCCACGCCTGTAAGCTGTCTGTAGAGGTTGGTGCCAAACAGGAAGATGTTGTTCATGAGGCTAAATCTTAAAAATTCCATTAACATTTTATTATGCTCGTAATACTTCACTGGTCTACTCCCAAGAAACCAGGAAATGGCCTGTAGTCCTTCTTCATGCTCAATGCACGTATACAGGCTAGCAATGTCAATGACCATCATAGTATACCCTTCTGACCAAACTATATTCTCAATACAGTTCAAAAAATGTTTTGTATCCTTCAGATAGGATTTCAAATTGACAACATGAGGTGAGAGAAAGGAGTCCACATAGATAGATAGGTTTTCAGTTAGGCTGCCTTGAGAGGCAACAATAGGCCTCCCAGGTGGATTTACCGGATCCTTATGTATCTTAGGTAGATAGTAAAAGGTCGGAGTTACTGGATTTAAACATCTCAAAAATAAGTGTTCATCACCGTTTAGCATGTTACTGTTGTACCACTTAAGTATCATGTCGTGGTAGTCCTGGATGCTCTTATTGTATGTTGATTCATTCACCTTTGTGTATGTATTGGGATCATTTAATTGCCGCAATGCTTCTTGTTCATATTGCGATTTAGTAAGCAGTACAATGTTACCCCCCTTATCCGAGGGCTTACACACCAGGGAAGAATCCTCACACAATTTTTTCAAAGACATCCTTTGCTTATAGGTGAAGTTAGATTTGCCATAATCAGTTTTATGTCTACTTCTGAGAATTTTCAAATCCTGAATTACAGCTTCTGAAAAGGTGTCTATCGCATCTGCTCCCATGATGGGCATAAAGGTGGAACTCGGTTTGAAGTTCGTTGCACCCCCTCTTTGCTGTACCTCCATATGTGTCAACATCTGTGTATCTTTTAAGTTGACAGAATCATCTCCATCAATCTCCCTCCTTAATTCTTCCAGGGATCGAATACCCTCCAGATCTTTGCATAGCATCATGCTCTCTTCTGTCTCTCCAGCAGCCGCTGGTTTGGGTAAGGGAGGTTTCAATTTAAAGTATTTAAACAGCTTAAGTTTGCGGGTGTATTTGAACAGATCTATTCGTGTCTGTGTGAACTCGAAATTCTTTTCAGGGCAAAAGGTCAATCCCAATTTCAGGATATTTTTCTCCTCGGTAGTCAGGATTTTAGGAGTCAAATTCACAATCGTAAGGTTATCTTCAGTGCCTAGGTTTTCTTCTTGAAGGCACTCTTCATGCTCCTGGTTACTGGTGGCGAGCCTGCGGTTTTTGTGGCTCCAGCCCCCCCTCCTCGTCTTCCTCTTTGTGTTCTTCTTTCTGGGGGTTTGCCCCTTCCTCCAGGATACTGCTTCGTGCGCATGACTTGATACTCCTCCTGAAAACCCGAGGGCTCAGTATATATATATATATTCGAGCTAAAAGTGAGTCCAACCGCCCTATGGAAAACTCAATGTTAAAAACACGTTTTGGAACCCCCCTTTTTTTCTCGGCCCCCACTTCACAAAACCCCCCCAAACTTACAGGGGACGCTCAGAAACAAAATGTGCCATTTTCCAGAAAATTTCAGCCAATTCCGTCCTTAAACGCCAAAGTTATTTAACATAGAATTTTCAGAAATCCCTATTCCAAAAAATCCTAACTATATATACCTACTGGCGACCGCAATAGGTCTCACATTTATGCTAGTTTGAGCTATTGGCATTGTAATGACAATGTCTTTTTTTAGATTTTGGTTTTTAAAACACATAAAATGCACATATATGTATATATATATATATATATATATATATATATATTTATATATATATATATATATTTTATATATATATATATATATATATATATATATATATATATATATATATATATATATATATATATATATATATATACATGTGCATTTTAGCATTTTATGTGTTTTAAAAACCAAAACCTAAAAAAAGACATTGTCATTTACAATGCCAATAGCTCAAACCAGCATAAATGTGAGACCTATTGCATTGCAAATGCTTGTTGTAGTTTACTCTAACAGAACATGGCATTACAGATAAAGAATTTGACAGTTTTTTTCAAGCATTTAGGTATCAAGTCAAAACAAACTCAAAATAATCCCAAAAATGTTCACACACACATTCCAGACCCTGATGTTAACGGTTGTATGATGTTACAACGCGTGTTATTACATTGCATGCTGTTACATTGCATTCGTTACAACGACTGCGATGTTACCACGCTATGCCTTTACAACGCAAGTCTTTACAACGACTTGCGCTAGGTGGCATGCTAACATTAGAAAAGTGTAATTTACTATTCCAACTCCAGTCCACTTATCAGTAGGGAATGTGTTGGGAAAGTAAACTACACTATTTTTAATGTTAGGACGCCATCTAGCGCAAGTTGATGTAAAGACTTGCGTTATAATGGCATAGCGGGGTTACATCGCGGTCGTTGTAACGACCGCGATGTAACAGCATTGCAGTGTAATGACCGCGTTGTTAAGGATGTTTCCCGATGTCACACGCCCGTTTTCACTAAATTCCGTCTTCCTACTAGAAAGAGGCTACTTACAGCATGATGATCCTTTCCAGCATCCCCAGGCAAACCTATCCTTCGTAATCAGGCTCCAGGGCAGCAGACTAACAGCTGGGACCTGTCACCCTCCCAGGACCACACAGTCTTACAAAGGTGTAAAGAAAGTTGTCTTAGAGTGGTTAGGCTGGATGAAGAGGCTGATTTGGTTAGGTTTAAGAGGGTGAATGCATGTGCCCTTTAATTGAGGTTGAGGGATCTAGGAGAAATGTGGTTGCTGCCAAATATAGTCATAATTGAAATATTTTAGACAAGGCTATTTTATAATAGTTTGTTGATTGATTGTCCATTGAGACACAGAAATGTCTACTTGTTTTAGTAAATTAATCCTCGAAGTACCATTTGTTTCAGGAGTGACACTACCCAAGGAAACATTCATTGGCTAGGAAACTTCCTTTGATTCTAACCTGAAGCCAGAGATCCAAAGACAGATAGGGGTGACAAAAATAAGAAGCTCTGCCTTCCACCGCCGGACATATGGGTTCGTTGAAAGATAGAATCAGAGTATCAAAAACATTCTTTACAAGACAATGTAGGATGATCCCAGGAATTGGAACCGAATAATTCCTTTAGCTTCATTCACTTTAAGATGTCATGAGCAATGTTCTACTTGGTTTTCCTCTTTTGAGTTACATTTTGCTTGGATTCTATGAACTTTCTTCAACTTTGCCCAATAGACTTGGGAACACTTTATTCCTGTTCCAGGGCTCTTAAGTGGTGTAGGTGGCATACTGAGTCACACAAAATCACGAATTGATATTTAACTAAAAAATAATTAAATAATGCTAATCTTTGGTTTCTACTTTAGTCCTTTACCCAACCTTAAGCATCATTAATACATTCTTTAAAGATGTCACTTACATCTTTGAGGTAGTCCCCCTCCTCCTTCTTTCCTATGGTTCCCAGAAATTACATTTTGGACTTAAAAAAAATATAATAATCTATTGTTTTCATCCAAGCTAATTAGAATCCCTGGCACTTCTACATATGTACACGTTCCACTCATTCTCTTGGTAGTTCACTTGAGTTTCTTATTTGTATAACACATTTTCATTATTCTATTCGGGATTAAACCCTCCCCCACTTACCACTCCATTAGAATATGTAGGTACATATACCCTCCCTCTCTGTCCATCGTATATCTTGCCTAACTCCAAGTATAACAACTTCTGTAACTCAATCAGAGACCTCATGAAGTAAATTCTTAACCATTTCACTTCACACACTGACAACACTCCTTTTGATCACATCAAAGGCATAGATGTCAGTGCTCAACCCCAATTCCCCCACCATATGCATTGGATCACACAAGCAACCTATACCCCCAAAATGCTCATGTTAATGTACTTACATACATAACATAAGTGTGGCACACAGTTGAATGTGGAGGTTCATTAGGTGACTGTATGTGTGCTATCCTTTACCCATTGAAAAAACATATAAGGGCTTATTTAAAGATCCTTGCACCGCAGGCGCATCACTTTTCCCATTTGAGATGTCATCAGTGAAGTCACTGACCATCTCATGAGTGATGTAATATGTGATCTCATCAGCACTGCATTGCGAGCGTGAGTTATACTTAGCTCAACTAACTATAACGGCCAGAAATTCTTTGGTTTGTATGAGTGAAATACCCAACTAACTATAACGTCCCTGAAACCTGTGTTTTTTTCAGTGAATTTCCAAGGTTTTTTAAAAGCTAATTTCTAACTATAACGTCCCTGAAACCTATGTTTTTTTAGTGAATTTCAAAGGTTTTTAAATGCTAATTTTTAACTATGCCTACATAGGTAGGACATGGGCAGAAATAGAAAGAAAGGTGTAGTAAGAAACAAGAGATGTGCAAAAAGAACAAATAGAGGTGTAGAAAGAGGCCTTGTTGCAAAGTCATCCTGTACCCTGGGTACCCCCAACTATTTACTGATTAGTACGGGTCGTAAATGACTCTGACTGACCCTGAGCTCTGTCTAACCAGGCCCGAGCCAGTGCTATGCTGAAAGACAATTTGTCACGGTTGAATATCCTCAGGATTGGCTTGTAGGTGAGAATGGTCCACCGCTTGATAGCCCCAAGCCAGAAGAGCAGGGATGGAAATGGACAGTGAGACGATCAAGTGAGGGAAGGAAAGGAAGGGAATTGCAGGGAGGAAAACTTGAATAGACAATAAAACATAATCAAAAAAGTTCAGCTTTCTTACCACGCTAGAAGACCCATTTCCAACCCTCAAGTACTCAATATACAGATATATATATATATATATATATATATATATATATATATATATATATATATATATATATATATATATATATATATATATATATATATATATATATATATATATATATATATATATATATATATATTTGCCACAATGTGATCCTGCAGTCCACGAGTGCGCTCAACAGTGTCTGCTCAGCCCAGGGCTTCGGATCCTGACCCAAAATTAATTTTGTATCACAAAAGAGGCGGCACAACCGGATACTTTACTGAAGCCTTTTAATTAGCGCTTCACTCCACCGACGCATTTCAGCCACACAAGGCTTTGGTCACGGTCAGTAAGTCCTTCTACCATTTCCATTTAAATACTAGCCATTGTTAGCCCTAGGTGGCATTATGAGATACGTAGTTTGGAACAAAAATTGATTTAAAATTACAAAAAAAGAAAGACTGGTGTGATTTTTACATTTATACTGTCTAGTACATTGTGTCACATGTTAATCAACATGGGCAGAGTTTATAGTTCATACTTGGTACAGGATTAGTGCCATATTACATTTGGTTTAAGTGTCGGTTTAGTACCCTTGCTGTTGGAGCTTTTGCTGGTTTTGTTACCGTCACTCTAGATGTATATGGAGGTCTTCTCGAAAGTACATACCTCTCGGAATTTTGGTTCGAAGTCGGATGATAAGGCGTGACTCTATTTGCCGTAGTTTGCGGACAGTGTCACCTCCTCTTTCCATTTTTGACAACATTTTCAAACCATAGAATTTCATTGCTCTCCAGTCTCCATTCTGACAGGCACTTATATGTTTGGCAGTAGCATACAGCATGTTCTTGTTTTTCACTGCACGGATATGCTTGAGGATTCTCTTTTTCAACATACATGTTGTGCTGCCTATGTATTTGACACCACATCTGCATTCAATTACATATACCACATTCTTCGAGGTGCAGGTAATTTGTTGTTCAATTTGCATTATTTTACCATCCGGTTCTTCAATGCTTTTCTTGCTTGTTTCGATCTTACATGCTTTGCAAGTTGTGCATTGTTGGAATCCTTTTCGTTGGTCTGTTAGCCAATTTGTTTGTGATTTAGTTTGAAAGTGACTTTTCACAAGGAGATCTTGGAGAGAGATGTTCTTTCTATATGTTATTGATGTTTGTTTACCTACAAGTTCTCCTATATCAGGGTCTCCTGATATCAGATGGTTGTTTTAGGTTTTTCTATTAAGATTTCTGCTCTTGTCTTTTTGTCTGCCTTCTTTTTACAATTTTTTAGAACACGGTCTTCGTATCCTCGTGAAGCAAATCTGGCCTTGCTTTCTCCAATTTTAATATCAGCATCCTCAGTTTTTGAACAGATTCTCTTAAGTCTTATAAATTCTCCATACGGTATGCTTTTTAGCAGGGCTTTGGAGTGGAAACTGGTGCCATGCAGCACACTATTGGTAGATGTTTTTTTACGAAACAGAGTGGATTCAATTTTCCCTTCTGAAATGTAGATCTTGGTGTCCAAAAAGTCAATTTGTTTTTTGCTTGTAGAGCATGTGAATTGCAATCATTGTTGTTTAATCTGGAGAAGTATTCTTGGAATTGCAGATCTGACCCATTCCAGATTATAAACAAATCGTCTATGTAGCCTACCCATAGAATTATTCGATCCAGATCTGATTGGTTATTGATGTTCCATGCAATTGTCTTTTCCCACCAGCCCATGGTGATATTTGCATAATTTGGGGAAAAAGATATCCCCATGACAGTTCCGCATTCCTGTTTATAGAGTTCTTTATTGAAGAGAAAGACGTTGTTTGTCAAGCATATGTTAATCATTTTTAGAAGCATGTTTGTATGTTCCAATGTCGTAATGCTGCGTTGTTTTAAAAAGTATTGGCAGGCTTCTATTCCTATGTCGTGTCTTATAGATGTGTATAACGATACTACATCTATCGTGTCTAATAGATATTCCGGATTCCAAGTTACATCCACGAGGATCCTCAGAAAATCTCCTGTGTCCTTAATGTAGGAGGACATACTTTGAGCAATCGGAGCAAGAAATGTATCTACATATTTTGAGACATTCTCATACAGGGAGCTGCATGAGGAGACAATCGGTCTGCCTGGCGGGTTGATTAAAGTCTTCTGTATTTTGTGTAGGAAATATATACAAGGCATGGTTGGAAAGTCAGTGTTCAGAAATTTTTTCTCATCATCATTTAGCAATCCTTTCGTATGCCAGTCATTTAGATATTCTTTCAATTTGTTTGACATTCTAGTACTCGGATTGTTTTTGAGTTTAGAATAGTTCTGTTCCATGTTCAACTGTCTCATAGCTTCATTGATATAGTCAGATGTTTCCATTATTACAATATTTCCCCCTTTGTCTGCGGGTTTTATTGTAATTTTTTCATTGTCCATGAGAGATTTGATTGCTTGGCGTTCTTCTGATGTCAAATTTTCCTTGTATTATTTCTTACTTTTGTCAATTTGTCCAACTCTTCACTCATTGCATCTGAGAAGAGATCGATCTTATTGTCACCTGGCATATATATGTCTTCCATGACGCGTTTCACTCCGTGAAGGAGCTTGATCACAATATATATATATATATATAGGATGCTGCGATCTCGGTGGTAAGGCCTCATATGCATTCATGCAGTTATGTTCTAATTGTCCACCTGAGGTCTCATCTTGTGTAAATAGTGTATGTCGGGTGTATATATATTTATTGGCAAGATGCTTGTACATTCATGTTTTTATACCTATATTTATATATTTATAACTCATGATCTATTTTTCTACACCTGATTTTAAACATGATATTGTACATCAAGTATATTGCGTTTATTTATAGCGATGACAAACTGTTTACATGACACTATTTGCACTTTATCAAATATATTGCACTTTTGCCTATTTTTGCACTGCAAATTAACTGGATTTCCCAGGGATTCTTTTTGTGTATTGCTCACAATGTTTATATAGCATTTGCACTTTAAGTATTACTATTTGTATTTGGCGAAATAGGCTGAATTCAGGGATTATCCCGCGATGAGTTGTGCATATAACTGTTGTCTATGTCTATGATATTAATCATTCCACATGTGACCTTGTCCCACCAATGATGTTGCACTTAACCGAGCACTAGCACTTTAAAAATTGCCTCCTCCCTAGCATGCGTCATGTGATCAAGGCCTCTGTGAAGGCCGAAACGTCATGCTGAGGTGTGCCGTCTCCCCGACGAAATAAAAATACACTGCTCACCTGCACCTGAGGTCTCCTCTCTTCTTCCTGCGCTGCGGTATCCAGGATTGGGCTCCGGGCGAGAGTTAGCGGGGATTGTTCCATATATATATATATATACACCTGTGTAATATACCTCAATATACATCAGCAAGAACTAATTACACCACAACCGTTTTAATGAAAACACATTCCACACCGTACTACACATACCCTTCTAAGACTCGTAACTGCTTCACAGGGAAACAAGGGTAGTCCATACCGCTCACGTATACCCCTTTTAATTAGAGTAAACACCACACCGATAAATCAAATGGCACCCAGTAGATAGGAACATCAATAATAAAATAAAGAGTGAGGAACATTCAATTCATGCTCCTGTTTTTTCCCAAATATATTTACATATATGTCCGCCTTGCAGGAAAGGCGCTGTGATCCAAAGTACAACAGAACGTAAAAGTCCTGACCTGTAGCTGTAAACAACAATCTCCTTTAGGAATCGTCACCTGGTCTCTGTTCTCCCCCAAGCAGAGAGAACGGCTGTAGTGAACGAGAAGCAGAGTGGAGAAAAGTCCTCACAAGAGGCAGAGACTGGATACCAATGCGCAATCCCCTAAACAACAGGTAACACCTTGGCAGAAGTCTGGGCGGTTTGAAAGGTACCAAGGCAGGACGGAAATACACGGTGAGCGGTGCAGAGCACCCTTACCTCACTGGGGCAGGATCCATGGCGTTCTTCCTTCACGGAACCACAACAAAGGAATTTCCGACACTGTTCCATTGTCCGTTCTCATTTTTTAGGCGTTTGTCAGAAGTTCATGGGAATTGTAGTTTCAGTTCCTTCAGTTTTCCCCGTAATGTTGCAGGAATTGGTTACGCTATGCGCTGTATTTCCTGATTGATAGGACGCGCTCAGGTAATTTGCAACACAATGAGAATACAGTGAAAACGCCTACATACACTAGGGTACACTATGGGTTGGGGTATCCCTGTGATTGGCATGACCTCCCCTGTAAGGCCTTAGTAAGTAATGGGGCAGGGGGATTAAAACTACCTCTAAGTCCCTAGCAGTTTAGAGGCCAGCAGCCCTTTTCTGACCTTGCATGTGTGCACTGCTGAGCCTGAGGTGAGTTTAAGGTAGCCCTATGTGTTTATAAAGAGACAAGAGAAGAGCAGAAAGAAGCATGAGAGGTGTAGAAAGAAGCAAGAGAA
Source organism: Lissotriton vulgaris (assembly GCF_964263255.1). NCBI lineage: Eukaryota > Metazoa > Chordata > Amphibia > Caudata > Salamandridae > Lissotriton > Lissotriton vulgaris. Next base: position 1,756,970,117 of record NC_141689.1, on the reverse strand, counting down.
TTGCAGAAAGAAGAAAGAGAGGTGCAGAAAGAGGAAGAGGGGTACAGAAAGAGGCAAGAGCAGTACAGAAAGAAGCAAGAAAAGTGCAGAAAGAGGCAAGATGGGTGCAGAAAGAGGCTTCAGAAGTTCAGAAAGAACCAAGAGATGTGCAAGAAAAGGGAAGAAGGGTGCATAAAGAGACAAGAGATGTTTAGAAAAAGGGAAGACGGGTGCAGAAAGAAGCAAGAGAAGTGCAGAAAGAGGCAAGTGAGGTGCAGAAAGAGGCAAGTGAGGTGCAGAAGGAGGCAAGAGAGCTGCAGAAAGAAGCAAGAGAGTTACAGAAACAGGTAAAAAGGGGTGCAGAAAGAAGGAACAGGTGTGCAGACAAAGGCAGGAGAGGTGCAGAAAGAGGGAAGAGGGTTACAGAAAGAGGCAAGTGGGATGCCAAAATTTGCAACAGAGGTACAGAAAGACGCAGAAGCAGTGCAAAAGAACCAACAGAAGTGCAGAAACAGGCAAGAGGGGTGCAGAAAGAGGCACCAGAAGTACAGCAAGAAGCAACAGGGGTACAGAAAGAGGCAAGAGAAATGCAGAAAGAGGCAAGAGAGGTGCAGAAAGAGGCAAAAGAGGTGCAGAAAGAGGGAAGAAGGATGCAGAAAGAGGCAAGAGGGGTACAGAAGGAAGCAAGTGAGGTGCAGAAAGAGGCAACAGGGGTGCAGAACGAGGCAAGATAGTTGCATAAATAGGAAAGAGGGGTGCAGAAAGAGGGAAGAGGGTTGCATACATTTGCAAAAGAGGTGCAGAAAGAAGCAAGAGCAGTACATAAAGAACCAATGGAGGTGCAAAAAGAGGCAAGAGGGGTGCAGAAAGAGGTTGGAGAGGTACACAAAGAGGCAATAGAGGTACAGAAACAGGCAGGAAAGGTGCAGAAAGAGGGAATAGAGGTGCTGAAAGAGGCACAGGAGGTGCAGAAAGAGGGAAGACAGTGCAGAAATAGGCATGATGGGTGCAAAAGAAGCAAGTGAGGTGCAGAAAGAGGCAACAGAGGTACAGAAGGACGTAAGAGAGGTGCAGAAACAAGCAGGAGAAGTGCAGAAAGAGGCAAGAGAAATGCTGAAAGGAGCAACAGAGATATAGAAAGAAGCAAGAGACGTGCAGAAAGAGGTAAGTCAGGTGCAGAAAAAAAGCAAGAGAGGTGCAGAAAATGGCAAGAGAACTGCAGAAAGAGGCAAGATGGATGCAAAAAAGGAAAACAGGGTGCAAAAAGAATCACAAGAGGTGTAGAAAGATGCAAGAGAAGTGTACAAAGAACCATTGAGGTGCAGGAGGCAAGAGAACTGCAGAAAGAGTCACGAAAGTTGCAGAAACAGGCAAAAGAGGGGCAGAAAGAGAGAACAGGGGTGCAGACAGAGGCAAGAGAGGTAGCGAAAGTGGGAAGAGGGGTACAGAAAGAGGGAAGAGGGGTGCAGAAATTTACAAGGTATGTGCAGAAAGAAGCAAGAGCAGTGCAAAGGAACCAACAGAAGTGCATAAAGAGGCAAAAAGGGGTGCAGAAAGAGGCAAGGTAAGTGCGGAAAGAAGAAACAGAGGTGCACAAAAAGGCAAAAGGTGTACAGAAAGAGGGAAGAAAGGTATAGAAAGAGGCAAGAGAGTTACACAAAGGGGGAAGAAGGGTGCAGAAAGAAGCAAGAGAAGTGCAGAAAGAAGCAACAGAGGTGCAGAAAGAGGCAAGAGTGGTGCAAAAAGAAGCAACATTAGTACAGAAATAAGCAACAGAGGTACAGAAAGAGGCAAGAGAAGTACAGAAAGAGGCAAGAGAGGTGCACAAATAGGCTAGAGATGTGCAGAAAGAAGGAACAGGGGTACAGAAAGAGGCAAAAGAGGTGATTAAAAAGAGGGAAGAAGGGTGCAGAAAGAAGCAAGAGCGGTACAGAAAGAAGCATGTGAGGTACAGAAAGAGGCAACAGAGATGAAGAAAGAGACAAGAGAGGTGCAGAAAGTGGAAGAGATGAGCAGAACGAGGCAAAAGGAGTGCAAAAAAAGAAAGATGCAGAAAGAAGCCACAGAAATGTAGAAAGTGGCAAGAGAGGCGCAGAAAGAAGCAAGAGTGGTTTCCACACCATCAGTACCCATTTAATATCCACATTTAGCAATAAGTAACAGGTTACCATTCTAGGTTTGCAAAGGGCTTTCCATCACGCTGTAACACTTGTCACTGCATTTTTTATAACGTTTGAGCCATCTGAGCTAGAAACAATGTTTTTTTGTTCAAATCTACAAATTATGCAGAAGATGATGGATTATGTGGCAAATGTGGAAAATGTATAACTGTGCAAAAGTCAGTGCAGCCAAACAGTTGCATAATTCCAGTGGCCCTGCTCATACCTCTAACTAGGTCCAGAAGTGCTCCTCTGTGGTTCCTACTTTTTTTTGTCTCATTGAGTTTACAGTTTAGCTTCTATCGAAATGAGGAAGACTAAACCTGAAGTTACCACTCCACAACTCAGACTACCATACCACGTAATTACTCTCCATAACACATAATCTCATTCTACATAATTCCTATACACTAAATACCAAATACTTTCTATCCACATCAAAGTCAAAGGCTATCCACATAATTTCACTGCACGTCATACCACATAATTCCACTACACAAAACCTACATCCACTCCAAGAAACATGAGTAAAACAGTTTTACATTTACAACGCCTATAGCTCTTGCAAATGTGAAACCTATTACAATGCAAATGCTTCTTTTACTAGTAGTCATGTTTGCAGAGAGTTGGAGAAAGGGGCCTGGGCCTTCGACCAGCGCTCAGAAACTCTGCTGTGTAGGGCTTACAGGAGGTACCAGGAGGGCTTCTTAGCCCCTAAAGTCCCTCAGGAGCAAAGTGGACTTCATCCCGCAACCTGTAGTATGTCAGGAGGCACGTTTGCAGAGCAGTGGAGAAAGGAGGCCATGGCCTCCAAAGATGTCTTTTTTTTTTTTAAATCTTTTTATTAGCATAGTAAGTAGAGCAGTGACATACATATTCGAGCTCAGTAGTAATCAGGGTGGTACATGCATGTGCCTGCCCAGAACATATATATACATAGTTACATTGATTTTTCATTTTGTCGTTGACCGTAACCAAAGCAATTGAACGAACCCCAGTCGTACCCGATCCCTCCCTCCACCCTCAAGAAATCCCTCCCGACACTCTCTCAACATGCATATAACTGAAGTATTAACAACCGGGTCACCCCTGACACTGTAAAATGTAGCTTAATCTATACACACAGGTAGGATGAGGTAGAATGGCTGATGGTTCGGGTCTCCCCGTACCCCATCGCAGTGCACCACAGTCAGCGACGGTGCAGGAAAGACTAGATCAGGACACAATTATTCCACAAGCGGCGAGTCATGTGTATCCCCGTCGCCCTCGTCATCCCCAACCTCAAATGTTCCCAACGTGGCAAACCATTCCAGCGAGATCGGCGTTTTTCTGAGACCTCTGCGTTCCTCTCGCTGCAGTGCTTCGCCTTCTGCCTTACCCCACCGTACTACCTCTGCTTTCCATAGTTCAGGGTTGGGTGGTTTGGGTGATTTCCACCTCATCGTGATGGCACGCCTCGCCAGTAACAGGGCCAGGTCTGTAAAGCGTGTCGCCACGGTTCTGGTGCGTGTTGATGGTCCCAGTCCCAGGAGTGTATGTTCTAGTGTAGGTGATCGGGACTGGGCACCAGCCCTCTCAAGCGAGTCATGGACAGTGGTCCAGTAATACCCCAACTTAGGGCATTGCCACAGCATGAGTACTAGTGATGCGTCGACAGTGTCGCACCGGGGGCAGTTGCTTTTCGCGTCAGGGAACATCACATGTAGGCGGTGCGGGGTCAGGTAGGCTCTATGCAGCTAAGCTATGACAGTTTCCATCCTAAAGCATTAAGGGATAACCTACCGTTTGGGCAGTTCCTCCGGATTCAGAGGAACTGTTCCACTAAAACGGCCTTCGAAACACATTCCCAAGCCCTGGAAAGTAATTTACAAGACAAAAAATATCCTAAACGTCTTATTAAGCAGTCTAAGAAACGGGCTGCTAATAACAATAGGGAATGTCTGTTAGAACCGGCACCTCAGAAAACTCAACAAGAGAGAATTACCTGTGTAAATACTTACAGCACGCTCTCCAATAAAGTACAAAAAATTGTTAAAAAACATTGGAAGATCCTCAACACAGGTACTGATTCAATACCTACTCCCCTGTTTGCCTTTAAGAGAGGCCAAAGCTTGAGAGATCAACTGGTCCATACCAGACCTAAAACCATGATCCCACGTGCGATTGGTACTCTATGGGACTTGCCCGCAGTTACTGGACACCACCCTTGCGGTAGCTGTGCGGTTGTCCCCAAACGACTAAAACACTCACTATAGACATAGGTACCAACAGACCCTGGCAACTCAGACGGTTCACTAATTGTAATAGTTCGAACCTGATCTATTTGATAACATGCCCCTGCAAATTGAACTACGTGGGGATGACCACCAGAAAAATTAAGCTTAGAATTTCTGAGCATAAAAGTTCGATTCGTTGCTGTAAACAAGCCACCAAACTGACGAATCACTTTTTGCAAGTGGGTCACCAACCTTCTGATATCTCCTGGACGGTACTAGACCAACCATGGATTCCTCCCTCTGTAACTGACACCTCGAAATTCCTGTTTAAATGTGAACAAAAATGGGTCTACAGACTTCGGAGTGATACATGTGGGTTGAATGAAGAAATCCCATGGATGTCCCTTTAAACGCTAGTTACAATATTACATTCTCCAATTCTGTCTCTCTGACATCACATAAGGTGTACACAACAAGTGATTGAATGTTAATATTTGTAAACGTCAGAATTATCCATTTCAAACTCAGTGTAGGAACAAGAACGTGGCTTAATCATAGCCCATTCAGACCTTGCCATGAGTGACATACTATTTTAAACATGGACTGCTCCGGTCACAGGTACGAACAATATTGTTCATTAGATCAATGTGAGCGTTTTAATTGTCACCTTGTTTTAAATCACTGATAATTGATCCCCCACGTATTTTTACATCCCTTCGGGGGCTCGAACCGCCAATACGGGATACTATGCCCAGTAAAAACTACATTTCCCTACAACAATACCGCGCTTGCCAGCAACGGCGCGTCTGACGCCATCACGCATCGGGCACGTCGAGATACGCCCGACGCGTGTGGCGGAAGGAAGTAAGGCATATATGTTCCTCCGGTGCACCGAGTCGGTTCCTCCCTACGAGAGAGCTTAGAGGGACGACCGGTGCACCGACGGAGAGGTGAGTTCTATGCAGAACCTCCAACAATCGGGTTGATTGTCTATTTCGGGATCGGCCGGTGATCGGCTAATGTGTGAGCCGTGTGGGTCTGATAATGAGTGACTACTGAGTTAACAAGTCCGATACAATTGGCAACACTGCCCCTTAGGCAGTGAACAAAATCAGGTGTAGTTTCCTGACATTTGCGGGCATGTGGCGTCAGGTGTGGCGCATGTCGAGACTGGTCAGACTAGGTGTGTGTATAGGTGTAGATACATCTATTTATTTGTTGTTTTTTTCATAGTGCGGTGCATCCACTACCTGAGCTCGTGCCAGGTGAGGTGGAGTTGTTCCTTCCCATCAAGTGGGTGAGTGAATTTAAACTTACAAATTTACTAAACAGTGGTTTGTGACCGACTTGGACGGTCTTGATGTTGGTCAGTAATTAGTTATGACTAGCATATAATACATAACTATAACGATGGCACATTGAGCATGTTATGTAATTTTTTGTAATTTGTTGCATTTTCAGACATTGTACCCTTATATATACTTTTTCCTCCTATCTTTAGGATGAGAAGATGATCATACATACACTTTTCAGGTGATATGGTTTATGTTGGTTTCTAATTTAGCAGTAGCACTAATGGTCCTGAGGAAGCAGCAGGAGATCTCTAGACTCCGTCTGTCTGCAGAAACATGTCGACCTTACATCTTGTTTTAGTGGCCATTTGTTATACCACTAACTTGCACTGTTTTTATTAATTTAGGAGTGTGATGGTATATTAAATAGAGTTTTTCATGATCACGACCTAATTTTAGAGCCTTCTTCTCTTTCTTTTCACATTACACCTTTTTCTAAGCACTGCTATTCAGTTCTCCACTAGACACGTCATTAGTTTTACATCGGCATCAATACTGTGGTTGCTTCTGTGCATGGTGTACCATCTGCCAGCACAGGCGTTTGACTCATGTATGTGATATACATATATTTGCACAAGAGATCCCAGATGATGAAGGGCGGTCTCGATGGAGGACTGATGGGAACTCGTTTTTGTTAAAACTACTCCCTGTTGTGTTACTAGTGTATTCGGGTACATTGTTTGTTTAGACTCACTGTTAATCAAAGTTGGTGTCAGGCTCTATGCAGCAACATCAATTGAATGAACTTGAACTTGGGGTTCCTAGCTACCTTTTTGGGAAACTGAAGTATGCGCTCCCACTCCTTGTCTCTCAGAGGCCTACCGATATCTTCTTCCCATGTCGCCCGGAGTGGCGACAGTGTGAGTGCCCTCCCCATTTTGATGCTAGCAGTAAGCCATTTGGTCAGATGGCCGCCTGTGCCCATGAGGTAGTGCATTGTGATTAGAGGGTTCGTAACAGGCTCTTGGCCCTCAGGTGACCATTTGTGTGTTATATAATGGCGGAGGCCAGCGTGCAAAAGGAATGAGCCTCTAGGAACGCCCTGCGTGGCTCTAAAGTCTTCGAAGGATAATAGGTGCCCCTCTGCAAACAGGCCACCCACATGCGATACTCCTGCATCGTGCCAGGGCTCCAGCGAGTTCGTCGTGAGTGTTCCAGAACCCAGTGGGATACCCAAGAGTGGGATCGTGGGGGCATAAGATGTCTTGGGGGACGTGTACTTCAATGCCTTCCGCCAGTACGTTATCGCCAGCCTGAGGAGCGGCGGGGCGTCTCTCGGTAAATCCGAGCTGGGTAGAAGTAATGTGTGCACTCTCCCCTTTGCATGGTCGTCCTCCGACACATTGATCTCATGAAGATTGCAGCCCGCCACCCAGAAGGCCAGCCATTGTATCTGACACGCATAGTTATAAGCTCTGAAGTCCGGTAGGCCCATACCACCGGAGTCGGAGGGGAGCTGCAGTTTGGCTAGACCTATGCGTCTGCGGCCGTGTCCCCACACAAGTTCGGTGAGTAGAGTGTCAAGGGTCTTAAATGTCGCTGCTGGGATCAGGAACGGCAAGTTGGTGAAGTAGTAGATAAGACGGGGGAGCATCACCATCTTAGAGATTGCCGCTCTGCCGGGTATTGAGAGTGGCAGTGTTAGCCAGAATTGAATTTGCGATTTAAGTGTTCTGATGGCCCTCCCAGGGTTGCCGTCTATCATCATGTCAGCCTCCCTGTAGATGTGCATCCCAAGGCATCGGAAAGTGATTTCCACCATCTGGAATTCGTGAGGGACGAATGGTAGGGGGGTAGACAGGCCTGTGGCTGCAAAGGTGAATCCATAGGACTTAGATTCGCTTATGGTGAGGCCAGAGATCGCCCTAAAGTCCTCAAAGACTTGGGAAATAGGGCTCAAGTCGCCCCTCAAGTCTCGGAGATATAATATAATATCATCTGCATAAGCGGACACAATGTGCGCCGTCCCATGCCTCTGTACGCCATGGCGGGGGGCCATCAACCTGAGCCTACAGAGCATTGGTTCAAGGGCAAGGACAAAGAGGAGGGGGGAGAGCGGGCAGCCCTGCCTGGTGCCTCTCGCTATAGCTATGGGACCTGATATGAGGTTGGAGGTGCGCACTCTAGCCGTGGGGATGGTGTACAGTAATCTGACCAAGGCAATGAATTCGGGTGGTATCCTGAATTTCAACAGTGTGGCGAACATATTGTCCCACCTTAGGGAATCGAACGCTTGCTTCAAATCCAGAGATATGCAGCCTTCGGAGCTCGTGTCCACCTGGTCGCCGAGCATAAGCTGGGCTAAGCGCCTGAGGTTCATGGCCGTATTGCGGCCCGGTACAAAACCACATTGATCCGGGTGGATCAGCTGTGGCACGTATTGCACGAGCCTCGACGCCAGCACTTTGCTCAATATCTTGGAGTCAGTATTGAGAAGGGACAGGGGTCTGTAGTCGGCCATCCATAGCCCGTCTTTGGCAGGCTTTAAGAGGGACGTGATTAATGCCTGCATGGATGATTGTGGTAGGGAGGCTGTCCGTAGAGCTTCCAAATAAACAGTGTGCAACCGTGGGGCCAGGAGGTCTATGAATGTTGCATAGAATTCGGCCGGTAGGCCATCTGTTCCGGGGGCCTTACCCTTCGGGAGAGCTTGTATTGCCTGCCTGATTTCCGCTACTGAAATGGTACGCTTCAGTTCTTTGTTTTACTTGTCAGTGAGTTGGGGTAGGTCTAGACCCCTCATGAAGGCCTCGAACGCAATCTCTGATAGATGCTGTGGGGGGCTGTACAGCGTGGTATAATAGTCCTTGAACGCGGTATTAATCCCTATTTGGGTGGTAGCCGGGCTGCCTGTCTGGTCTAAGACTTTCAGGATAGGGTGACTAATTGGGGAATCTCGCAGGAGGTGGGCTAGTAGGGGACCGGCTCTATCTGCCTGTGTATGCTGCCTATTCGTGTATTCTCTATAGTCTAGAAGCCTCAGGTCTTCCAGCAGCTCTGCGTGTCTAATGTGAGCCTCCTGCAGTGGTGTGAAGGGTGCAATTGTGCCCGCTGCCTCATTCTCCAGGGACGCTAGTGAGCCCTCAACCTCCTTCAGTTGACTGATTACCTCCCGTTTCCTGCCCACTCTAGCGGTCATTGCTGTCCCCCTGAGACAGACTTTAAAAGCGTCCCATTCTATCTGACGGGTGCTGGCTGTGTTCACATTTGTGGAGAAGTAGGTTTCTATAGTGTCGAACAGGGAGGACCGGAAGACCGAGTCTTCAAGGAGATCAGGAGACAGTCTCCAAGTTGGGATGGGAGCCAGCCGCCTGCCCCACTGCCAGGTGAGCTCTACGGAGTTGTGGTCGGATAGGGTTTTCCCCATATGTTGGGTCTGGACAATCGAGTCTGTGAGGGAGCAGGAGCAGAAAACATGGTCAATTCTGGTGCGGAGCTGGTGGGGTGGGGAGAAAAAAGTATATTCCCTCTCCTGTGGGTGTGTGCTGCGCCATGCGTCTGCCAAATCCCAGCCCTCAGCCCACCTTGTAAGAGCATCTGCCTGTTTCTTGCTCTCAGCAGCCTGTAAAGGGGGGTGTGACCTATCCAATATAACATCAAGCACAGCATTGAAATCACCCCCAATTAACCAGCGGTGATCAGCCCAATCTGCAAGTACCCCGTTTACAGTTAACAAAAACTCCGACTGACTTGAGTTCGGTGAGTACACACATCCAAATACAACAGCATCCCCGTCTAACAGTCCCCGCACAAATACATAACGTCCCTCTTGATCAATTCTTTGCTCCAACATCTGGAAGGGGACAGAGCCGCGGAGCCAAATTGCCGCCCCTCTGGAGAACGCAGAATAGGAGGTAGCAAAGAGCTGCCCTCTCCATTTCTTGCGCAGTTTCACGTTTTCAGCAGCGTTCAAATGTGTCTCTTGTAGGCAAGCAATCTGTGTCCCCCTGCGGTTGAGTTGAGCCAAAATTCTATGGCGTTTGTGAACTGATCCCATGCCACGTACGCTCCAGGTGCACAATTGGTAATTATTAAGAGGCCCCATATCTATCTGTGTGGTGCGGCAAAGTGAAACACCCGGGTGACCACGTTAGTTCTGCTGTGCTATAAGGTGAGAGTGTCCTGCAAACATGTAACCCCTTAACAAGAAGGTCCCCAAGCCAACGTGCCCGGGAGCCAAACCATGGTGCCCAACGTGGGCATAAGTCAGTTAAGTTCATGTGCATACCGGGGGTGGTAGGCCTCTGTCGACTGTCACTGAACGGCCTGCATGGGCATGATAGCCCTCGACAGGGTGGACCCCTATGCAACCCACCATATATGAAGAAGGGGATCAGTTATACGTTACCACCCGGAGGGGATCAATCGTGCCGCAGATCAGAACTCCGCCGCCATCTGGGCTGTGATCTTCGGAAATAGTTGTAGGCTGTCTACTGATCCTGATACCTCTATGTGGGTGTCGGTGGTAACGGTGAGTCTGTCTCTGGTTGCTCCTGCGTCGTGCGTGGCTAGTGCCTCCTCTGTTAGCCGCAGCTGTGGTGATGATGATGAGTGGCCCGCCGTCTGATTTCCAGGAGGGTGCGCCTTCGCCGGTGTTCCGTGGGAAGAGTGATGCCTGGGGCTGGGAGTGCTGTTCCGTCGGTCTGGTGGGCCCCTGCGGTTGTCGCTGCGGTGATCTTCGAACGGGTCCTGTGAGGACAGTGGGGTCAGAGTGACTTCCATCCATTCCTCCGCCTCTTCTGGTGAGTCAAAGAAGTGGGATTTGTTGTCATGCAGTATTTTGAGCCGCGCGGGGAACAGAAGTACATATTTCATATTCCTGTCTCTCAATTTGCGTTTCACTCCCATGAAGGTGGACCTGGCTCGCTGCACAGTGGGCGTGAAATCAGGGTAGACCGATATATTCTTATCCTCAAAGCGTATCGGTGCTTTCTCCCTGGCCGCTCTTAGGACAGTGTCTCGGTCTCTGTAGTGGAGGAGGCGTGCGATCAGGGGGCGAGGAGGTGCCCCTGGTTGTGGGGGCCGCGACGGCATCCTGTGTGCCCGTTCTACACTGTATAGGGCAGTGAGGTCTTCTTGGCCCACCAGCTTCCGCAGCCAATCCTCCACGAACTGGGTGGGGTTCCTCCCCTCGCTTCTCTCCGGAATGCCCAGGATGCGGACGTTGTTGCGGCGGGCACGTCCTTCGGCATCGTCCACTCTATCCCATAGTTGTTTGAGCTGTTTCTCCACGTTTTCCAACTTCGTGGAGTGTTCTGTCTGCTGTGGTACGAGGTCACTCAGCGCTATCTTCTGCTCCGCAACCCGTTCCGCCAACTTGTTATGGTCAGCCCTCAGTAGGGACAGGCCAGTCGCCATATTGTCTATGCGCGATTCTAGTGCTTCGCGTGTCGCACGTATTTCATTTAGGATAAGGTCCAGCTTGGCGTCCTGTGATCCCTTTCCGGTCGGTGGGATGATGTCCATGTTGGAGGAGGCCAGCGGGTCCTCGGAGCCCGTGGACTGCATGTCCGTCGGGGCGCCCTGGTCCTGAGCCTTGCCCCTGTGTTTGCCCATGGACCTCGTTAGCAGGGTGGCGCTGTAGTGGTTGCAGCAGACTGCCGCTGCCTTCTCAAGTGTCCACTCAGAGCGCTGGACAGTGGCTGCGGAGGGTCCGAGTTGTGTTGGAGAAAGGCGGCTGTGGTGTAGACCCCAGGGTTGGCAGGGACAGTGTAGGCTCGCTTAACGTGGCGCCGATGCAGGGTGGGCCGGTGTTCCACTGGAGGCCTTGTGGGCAGGTGTGGCCCCGGTCCTGCAGAGGCGGCCGGGGGGAGAGATGGTAGGACCCAGGTCACTGCAAGACGAGTTGTAAGTCCAAACTGGGAGCACGACAGATGTCAGGACTGTAGCGCTGTGGCAGGGCGCCAAGGCGCGTGGCGCACTCCCCGACCATGGGCCGGCGCCGGCAGCTCGGGTACCTGGGGTCCGCATCTCGCTGCGAGGTGCGCGGGTCCTCGATGCGCGCCACCCCGTGTCGGGTCCTCGCACCCAGCCCGCCGACCGGTGAGACAGGGGTAGGCGAGGTGTCGCAGTCAAAACCCAGGGGTCCCGTCCCAGCCCTGGCGTGGAGACAAGATGGCGCTGATTAAAATTCGCCTCGGAGTCGGACCGTCCCACGTCCCGCAGTGCCCGGTGCAGTCAGGGGGAAGCCGGGCCCACAGTGCCGGTGATGGGTTACTTGTACCGCCCGCACCGCAGTCCTCGCATGTGCCGCCAATGGTAGGTGTTCACCTGGCTTCGCGGGCGGGCGGCGGGCTGGTCCGGGAATGCTCCCGCGTCCCCAACGGGCCTCACAGCAGGGCGGCCGGCCAGGGGCGAAGCAATTGAGAGGGAGGCAGCGGGGCCACAGGTAGGGTAGGGCACCTCTCCGCACTCCGGCGCCCTGGCTGGTGTCACGGGATACTTCCTGTCCGGGGTCCCGAATGGACCGCGATAGCAGCTGGTGGCAGGTCGGGCAGGCCACTCACTTTAGGCCGAGGCTTCACTCTGTTCCATAGGCCGCAACAGGCGCCACTGCTACAATGCTCATACGGTGCGGTCCGAGAGGAGTTACACCGCACCGCTGCACGCCGCTCACTCCCGGAGGCCACCTGCACAGGAATCAGGTGGGTTGCAGGTAGGGAATGCAGGATAAATCGCTAGTATTTAGGGCTAAGGACGGAGCTTGGAAACCACACGTCCACCATTATCGGCTCCAGGCCACGCCCCCCGCCTCCAAAGATGTCTTACCAATACCACTGTGTGAGACTTACTGGAGGTAACAGGAGGGGTAATTGGCCCCCAAGGACAAACCTTCGGCCAACTACCCCTCCTATTACCTCCAGTAAGTCCCACACAACAGCACTGCTAAGTTCTGATTGCAGGCCATGCCCCCTTTTCCCACCACTGCAAATGTGCTCCCTGGCATGCTTTTGGATTGGGATTATAGTCCATGTCACTTCTGGGGGTCCTTAGGGGCTAACTAGCCTACCTGATACCACCAATATGCCCCAGATAGTGGAATAGCTGACAGATGGACACAGGTCCCACCCCTTTTCGCCACCACCCTGCAAATAAGCCTCTTGGCATGTTCTGGGTTGGGAGATTAAGTCCCCTTGCCTCCTGAGTGTCCCTGGGGCCAATTAGCCCACCAGGCAACTCCAGTAAGCCTCACACAGCTAGATTGCTGAGAGTGGTCCAAGGACACGCCCCCTTTTTACGCCACTCTGCAAACATGCCTCCTGGCTCACTGCTGCCCGAGGGATAAAGTCCACTTTAGCCTTGAGGCCCTCAGGACACAAGAGGACCTCTTTACCCCACCAGAAAATCGCCAAGAGGCGCGTTTCCAGAGTGGTGTAAAAAAGGGTTGTGTCCTCGGACCACATTTTATATATATATATATATATATATTACCTACTGGCTATCGCCAGTAGGTATATATAGTTAGAATTTTTTCCCTATGGGACTTTTGAAAATTCTATGTCTAATAACTTTGGCGTTTGTGGACGGAATCGGCTGAAATTTTCAGGAAAATGGCACATTTTGTTTCTGAGCAGCCCCTGAAAATTTGGTGGGGTTTCGTCAAGGGGGGGCTGAGAAAAAAGGGGGGTCCCAAAACGCGTTTTTTGCATTGAGTTTTCCATAGGGCGGTTGGACTCACTTTTAGCTCGAACGGCTGAATGGATTTGCACGAAACTTGGCAAAATTGTAGGGACTGTTAGCCCGATGTGCCTTTGCTAGGTCTCAATATATGTGCTCCAGTAGTTTTTGAGAAATTAACGTTCAAACCAAGATATATATCTGTAACAGCGCTCTGGGCAGCGATCCGGTCCGCTTACTTTTCGCTTATCGGAACTTTGCGCGCAGAAAGCTGATTGGCTCTCCGGTGTCTGTCAACATTCTAAACAGTCCGGAGCGGACGCCATCTTGTCTCTCGGTAGGATCGAGAGAGAAGAAGAGGTGGAAAACGAAGGGGGAATTTAATGAAAGGGGGCAAGGTATCCCCCTCTTGACCCCCTAGGAATGTTGTTGGGGTTATTAAAGGGTCCCGTGGGGAAAATAAAAAAAAAATGATTTTTCACGGTAGAAGCGCGGCCGCGAACTGGTAGCGAAACGGGAATTCGCCATTTTGTGCTTCGTAAATTAAATTACTAGTTATAAGTGGGTGCGGGAGACGTATCCTAATCCCCTATGTTTCCTGAGGGTGGGTGAGGAGGCTGATATATGTTGATACATCTCTTCCAGCGGCTGTGCGTGAGCTTTTTTTTTTTTTTTGCTGCGTGACAGTCCGGAGCGGCCGCCATCTTGTCTCTCGGTAGGATCGAGAGAGAAGAAAAGGTGAAAAACTAAGGGGGAATTTAATGAAAGGGGGCAAGGTATCCCCCTCTTGACCCCCTAGGAATGTTGTTGGGGTTATTAAAGGGTCCCGTGGGGAAAAAAAAAAAAAAATGATTTTTCACGGTAGAAGCGCTTCACGGGCCGCGAACTGGGCCGCAAACTGGTAGCGAAACGGGAATTCGCCATTTTGTGCTTCGTTAATTAAAGTACTAGGTATAAGGGGGTGCGGGAGACATATCCTAATCCCCTATGTTTCCTGAGGGTGGCTGAGGAGGCTGATATATGTTGATATATCTCTTCCAGCGGCTGCGCCATCTTGCCTTTTTTCGAATGCCACAATTTTGTCGTGCACGGCAGCCATTTTAGATGCCAGGCTGGTTCCAGGCTATCACCTAACCCTGCGGATGTAGTTTATGGCCCCAGCTGTAGAGAATTCAGACATGCCAATCCTCCTGATTCAGGCGTGTGAGTACTGATTTCAGTGCTAGTCTCCCGCCTCCCGATTTCTGCATGCAAAAACCCGGGGGCATATTACGAACAACTAGCGATCATTTTTGTCTCTAACTTGTTTAGAGACAAAAATTATCGCCGCACATCGGCGATTTTTATCGCAGATAAACCTTGCTATTATCGCAGAAAAGTCAGCGATATTCATGTATTATCGACCTAATGCTCTTAGCCATGTTATCCACCTCCCATTGGATAACATGGCTAAGAACTGCTCAGGGCAGGTGTTAGATTTTGGAGATATTCGCGCTTAGCGCGAATATCTCCAAAAGTTGGTAATAGAAGGTAGCGATGTTAGGGACTGTTTCCAGTCGCTAACATCTTGGCACGCCACTTTGCATGTCATTAGTGATAAGTATCACTGACATGCAAAGCGGGGCCCAAGATGGTCGCTATCTCCTTTTAGCTGTCACTAACTGGTGTTAGCGACAGCTTGGTAATAGGGAGATAATTTTATCTCCGTTTTCATGGTTTTTAAAGCCAAAAAAGCGGAGATAAACCCCCTTGATAATATGCCCCACGATTCCTTGGGGGTTTCAGCTGACAGGGCTTGGTATTGTGTTACATGGTAATTTTTCCATGAAACGTCAGAGGGTCGATGTAGGGGTTCTAGAAGAGGTGATAAACCATTTAAGCCTCATGAACAAGCGCATGGTCTTTTAAAGATTTGTGAAGTACTCGGGGCGGCGGTGTGTGTGTGCCCTCTTTCAGGAGCGGGCGGGGGGGCACTGCCAGCAACTTGCCAGGTCAGGTAGTGTTCAACACGTGCATCACCCTTTCTCTGCCTGCTATTGCGCTCCATGCTTCGGAAAGGTAAGAAAAAGAACGTGCATTTGAGTTTGAAATGTCCGATCCTGCAGCAGCACACTTCCAAAGCCCACACATGACAATAACCCGAATCAAGGCCCCATTCACCCGTTTTTAAAAAAATAGATAACACTCCAACAAAGTAAGGTTATAAAACGTTATTAACTACTAACTTTAACAAACGGAACAAAAACTAAAAACATTTAAACATTTCTCAACACAAAAAGCAACAATGGTTAGAAGCTGTCTTTTGTGCGAATAGTCCCAAGGCAGCACAACGTGCAGAGTTCTGGACGGCACCCAGGTGATGTCGCCTGGGTGCCGCACTGGTTTAGGGATCCTACAATGCTGCTCCGAAAATTGGCGTGGGGCGTCCCGGGTGGGGCGGGGGGAGGCCTCGTCAGTAGCGGTCTGTTGTGCGAATAGTCCCAAGGCAGCACAACGTGCAGAGTTCTGGACGGCACCCAGGTGATGTCGCCTGGGTGCCGCACTGGTTTAGGGATCCTACAATGCAGCACAGAAAAACAGCGTGGGGCGTCCCGGGTGGTGCGGGGGGAGGCCTCGTCAGTAGCGGTCTGTGTCCAGTGTCACATGGCTGACACAACATGTACGACAGGCACCCAGGTGATGTCCAGTAAACTGCCGCACTGGTTTTGGTATCCTACAATGCTGCTCCGAAAATTGGCGTGCGGCGGCCCGGGGGGGGGCGTGGGGGAGCCGGCGTGAACGGGCCTCCCCAGGTGGCGGCCATCTAGCTGAGTTGCGCTCGCTCTTGCGGCCACAGCGTCTCGCTCACCATGTTGTTGAGTTGCTCCCACTCTTGCAGTGCAGCGATAGGCGGCTGCCACATGGCTCTTAAAATGGCGGACGGCTCCTCGGTTTTGGGCCTGGTCCACTGAAATGGCCCTGGGACACTTTGGAACTCGGACGCTTGCCTGCTAGGGCTTGGGCTCCATTCTCGAAAAGCGTCCCCTCAGCCGTGAAGATTGTATAAAAGTCTTGGGGGCCCCCGACTCCCGCAGGCTTCCGGTGGGGAGCGGCTGCCATGATTGCTCGCGGAATGACCACGACGGAGCCACGAGATGGTGGTGCTCTCATGCTGACGCCAGCTTCAGTCTGAATGATCCAGAAACAAGGTGGGGCTTTCATCGTTTGGGAAAAAAAAATTTTCTAAACCAATGAAAAGTGTTATTTTTAGGTCATATGACCAAGCCTTCCATCTTTAGGAAACCAAAAGTAAAATGAACCAATGAAAAGTTTTATAAACAAGTCACATGACCTGTTATGCGACATAGGGCTACAAAAAGCGTAGAAAATCCGTTGGCACGTGAGGCGGCGTCAGTAGCGGACCGATGTGCGAATAGGCCGAAGGCAGCACAACGCGCCGAGATCCGGATGGCACCGAGGTGGTGTCCAGCAAATTGCCGCACTGGTGTGGCCATCCTACAATGCTGCGCCGAAAGACGGCGTGTCCAGCTGAGTTGCGGTCACTGTTGCGGTACAGTGACTCGAACGCGCCGAGATCCGGATGGCGCCGAGGTGGTGTCCAGCAAATTGCCGTACTGGTGTGGCCATCCTACAATGCTGCGCCGAAAGACGGCGTGTTCAGCTGAGTTCCGGTCACTCTTCCGGCACAGTGACTCGAACGCGCTGAGATCCGGATGGCACCGAGGTGGTGTCCAGCAAGTGGCTGCACTGGTGTGGCCATCCTACAATGCTGCGCCGGAAGTCGGCGTGGGGTGCCCCGTTGGCTTATGAGGTGATGTCAGTAGTGGACTGATGTGTGAATAGGTCGGAACCAGCACAAGGCGCCAAGATTCGAATGGCAAGTCCTGGATGTTGAGTGCCTCAGTTGAGATTTCTGAGCAGTGCTTGTAGGACTGTCTGAAGCTTATTTGCACCTGCTGCAGCTTCACTAGGTCCGGCGGAACTTTTTGCCTTTTCCTTTCTGCTTCTTTTCCTACAATGCGTTTCTTCTGAAGACACGACCAGGTCCCTGAATGTGTGCAGGGGGACGCTATTGATTGAATGAACGCGCCGAGATCTGGATGGCACCGAGGTGGTGTCCAGCAAATTGCCGCACTGGTGTGGCCATCCTACAATGCTGCGCCGAAAGTCGGCGTGGGGTGCCCCGTTGGTTTATGAGGTGATGTCAGTAGCGGACCGATGTGTGAATAGGTCGGAACCAGCACAAGGCGCCCTGCACTGTTGAGCCTTTTTCAATGTCTGTTTTTTGTTGTTTCCCCTCCATCAAAAACAAAACAAAAATACAAGGCGCCAAGATCCGAATGGCAAGTCCTGGATGTTGAGTGCCTCAGTTGAGAGTTCTGAGCAGTGCTTGTAAGACTGTCTGAAGCTTATTTGCACCTGCTGCAGCTTCACTAGGTCCGGCGGAACTTTTTTCCTTTTCCTTTCTGCTTCTTTTCCTACAATGCGTTTCATCTGAAGACACGACCAGGTCCCTGAATGTGTGCAGGGGGACGCTATTGATTGAATGAAAATGGCGGCTTGACACAAAGCTGACTCAAGCGTTACTGTTGGTGCTATACAGACAAAAATTGGTTTTCAGTTTGTACATTCTTCAGGTTTTTTTTTCCATCCAAGTCTGATTGAGAGTTTGTAGAAAAATGGCTTCAGATTTTCCACATACTACTCTTCAACATTCTTCCTAAATGTAACAATGTGAAACTCACTAGGAGAACGGCTGTTTCTGTTTCCTTTCAAAATGCTGCCACCAATATTTTCTGAATGGAAGACACCATCTTGTAGCATAAAGGGCCGAAAGGGGTTCTGGTCTGGCCGATGGTTGGTGGAGACATTTTGACTATATCTTGGACCTGCCCGGCCTCGCCCAAAATGGTGCCGGTATAAATGGGACTCGTAACTCTTTGCCCGCAAATGTATATCTAGAAAATGTTATTGTAAGTGGCCCTGTCGTATTTTAATTACAAAATGTACGTCCACCGATTCCGCAACTGTTAGACACCTTTGTTCTTGTCACCTAATGGCCCGCTCGTTACGTTCTTCTACAGTGTAAATGTCTCCTCATCATATACGATTTCAGTTTGCTCCGTGGCCGGCCCACGTGGTTATAGGCCCGTATTTGTATACTGACATTTTCACAATAAAGGTTTTTAAAACAAAACACGGTAGTAGTATTTTCATTTGTAAAGTTTTTACTTTTAGTGACTGTTTTCGAATCAGTAAAAGGCAAGTGAAATAAAGCAGTCCAATTACATGACGGATAAAAGGTATAATATGTAGGAACGCAGTAAAGATAAATGGTCAAGGGCAGTTGTGTTTTTCATGTCTGCAACATAAAGTGATCGATAAGAATCTGATAATCAGGCGTATCGGCGACTAAGACAGCAGGCCGAATCTCTTTTACTCAACGGCTCCGTCATGGAAGGAAGAAACGCCCTTTTTCTCGAAAAAGGAATATATTTTACTTGCAAGACAGTTGTAAATTTTCCGGGAAAGTACATTAGCCTGGAATATTATAACATATGTTTGAAAAAAAAATATTGTTCGAAAATAATAAAAAGCGTAATTTTTAGGTCATATGACCAAGCTTTTCATCATTAAATTAACAAAAGTAAAATGAACCAATGAAAAGTTTTATTAACAAGTCACATGACCTGTTATGCTTACGTTACGCGCTGCGCGCCGCGCCTCGGATCACTTCCGGGTGCGCTAACGCGGCGTGTCATAAAACGCATTACGCGACAACGTAGGTCAAGAATATAGTCTAAATGTCTCCACCAACCAGCGTTCAGAACACAACCCCTTTCAGCAGTCCAAAAAGTTCTGTTAAATGACAACAGAGGGGACTGGCAACAAGAACCATCAGTCAAAGAGGGGAGGGCAAGTTCTTCTCTTCCGGGTCATGTTGGGGCGCTACCGGAACTGATCGAATTGGTAGTCTACAGTGTTTCTGGATGTTTCAGACTAAAGCTGGCGTCAGCATGAGACCACTACCATCTCGTAGCTCCGTCGTGGCCATTCCACGAGCAATCATGGCAGCCGCTCCCCACCAGAAGCCTGCGGGAGTCGGAGGCCCCCAAGACTTTTGTAGAATCTTCACGGCTGAGGGGACGCTTTTCGAGAATGGGACCCAAGCCCTAGCAGACAAGCGTCCGAGTTCCAAGGTGTCCCAGGGCCATTTTAGTGGACCAGGCCCAAAACCGAAGAGCCGGCCGCCATTTTGAGAGTCCTGTGGCAGCCGCCTATCGCTGCACCGCAAGAGCGGGCGCATCTCAACTACATGGTGAGCGAGACGCTGTAGTCGCAAGAGCGGGCGGAAAATAGCTGAATGGCGGAAGAGGCACAGTGTAGCAAAAGCGGGCGGAATGGCAACTAAAACGATAAAGGGGCGCCCCACTACAGCTTGTCTTCAGGTCAAACGGATTGTGGGACAAGGTCCAGAATTGAAGAGTCATCAAAAGGCAAAAAGTTCCGCCGGACCCCGGGAGCCGGCCGCCTATGTCGGGGGCGATCTCAGGCTACACCAGTGCTATAAGACTTGGGGAGGGTGTCGGAGCCAAGCGTCTTCTCCGAGTCCATGGCCATCACACCGCCCCTCAGGGGCCTCCGTCAAGCTGTTTAGGAAGGTAACATATCACATTGTTTTCTAATGCAGTCAGGTCCACAAACGACACTCACTTACTTTGAGAATAGTGAAGCTGCAGTAGGTGGAAATAAGCTTCAGACAGTGTTACAAGCGCTGCTCAGAACTCTTAACTATGGCACCCAACATCCAGAACTTATGCTATTTGAGAATGGTAGTGACATCGAAGCATCTCAGGGACCAAAACCATTAACGTACTTTCACGTATGAAAATCTTACTTGGGGAGGGGGCAGGAGCGAAGCGCCCCCTCCCAGTCAGCGCCACCACACCGTATGTTGAAAATCTGAAGCCATCGTTCTACAAAGTCAACCAAACTTGGATTTAAAAATCTAGAAAAATGTACAAACTGAAAACCAGTTTTGGTCTGCATAGCATCAGTAACAACGCTTGAGTCAGCTTTGTGTCAAGCCGCCATTTTGATTCAACAAAGCACAGGCATTGAAAAAGGCTGAAATTCAGAACTCTAAACTATGGCACCCAACGTCCAGGAGCTTGCTATCCGGATCTTGGAGCCTTGTGCTGTTTTCGATCTATTCACACATCGGTCCACTACTGACATCATCTTATAAACCAACGTTATGTAAATAGTTTTTTGGTGTGTTGTCTATATTTTTAATATTTGCATAGGGTTTGTCGTTATTTTGTGCGGGATGGGTGATGGAGCCGAGCTGTCTTGCAGCCCTCATGGTGTGGAGCTCAGTTCATCTCACTATTTTCGTATTTCTCAAGAAGGGTTGTTCCTAATATTTCTATTTTAGCGAGGTCAAAAAGAGATCCAATTAGTGGCCTACTGATTTTGCTCGATTACTTTTATTTTTTTACACGATTTTTCACTATCTGCAAAGACTAAACAGAGTATTGCGACTTTGTGCTTGTTTGTAAATAGAGAATGATCCAAAGAGAACCAATTCTAAAACAGTAAATGCTTGGACAACAATCAATCAAATGGAGAGACAAGGAGGCACGACGGATTACAACGGGGGTAAAGGCCTGCGTTAACTACCCTTCAGTATCTGCAAAGAGAGAGTACTACTAAGGCAAAAGAGGGGGGGGGGGGGGGGGGGCCAGCGTTCAAAGCACATCAGCGTGCATAAATACGAAAATGTTTTTATCTATCACGTACTTGACATTTTAAAGCTTTTCATATTTGCTATTAAAAAACCAATGAAATTCACAGAAAAAACCATAGGTTATAGTGGATATATAGTTAGGAATTTGCATTTACAAAACCTTGAAAATTCAATGAAAAAACCATAGGTTATAGGCCATATATAGTTAGGAATTAGCATTTACAAAACCTTATTTTACTCGCATAAAACCATTGAAATTCCATATATAGTTAGCTAACTATAAGCGCTAACTATATATCGCGCACCCGCAATCCACTGCTGATGATGTCACATATTACATCATTCATGACATGGTCAGTGACATCACTGATGACATCACTGATCACAACATCCAGTGATTGTATGTGTCTGTAAAGTTTAAATATGTTTCACATATTGAAGAATGAGTGGATGTATAAGTGTCTGGATGAAGAATTTAGTAGGTGCATGACTGACTGTATGAGTGAGTGATTAAATGTGTCTCACTGAGTACATGGGTTAGTGACTAAACTGTCTTAATTCGTGCATCAGTATGTTTGTTGTTGTGTAAGCTGCTGCATGTGTTGATCAGTAGCTATAAGAGTGGCCATATGGGTTATTGATTGGTTGCCCAAATATTTGAATGGGAGGCTGAGTGTGTGTGTGGGTGGCTGGGAGGTGCGTGACTCTGTGCATAGATGTGTAAGCAGTTGATTCACTAGGAGTATGAGTTCAAGAGTGCATGTGGAAACAGCTATATGGGCGGTTGACTGTGCATGGGTGTGTTGGTGAGTGAATGGATTTCTCATTGCTACATGTGCAAGTAAGTACGTATGTAAAACACAATACATGTGAGAGTTGAGATATATAAATAACTGAACATAAGAGCCAGTGAATGTGTGAGTGGCTGTATCGATCACTGTGAGCTTGTATCAGGGATTATATAAGAGAGTAAATATGTGTTATTATATGTTTGAATAAGTAAGATGTGTATAACTGTATAGTTGAGGAAATGGAGGTGTGATTGATTCTTTGCATGACTGACTAGGTGTGTGAGTAACTCCATTGATGAGTGACAGTCTGTGAGTGTCTGTTTATACTGAGTGTATGTAAGGTTATATTAGAGTCTGAAGAGGTTCATTGTATTATCACATGAGTGATGTGATCAGTGATGACAAATGAGATGTCATCAGTGATGTCATTTGAGTTGTCATCAGTGATGTCATCAGTGATGTCATTTGAGATGTCATCATTGATATCATTTGAGTTGTCATCAGTGATGTCATTTGAGATGTCATCAGTGATGTCATCAGTGATGTCACTGACCATGTCATGAATGATGTAATATGTGACATCATCAGCAGTGGATTGCGGGTGCGCGATATATAGTTAGCGTTTATAGTTAGCTAACTATATATGGAATTTCAATGGTTTTATGCGAGTAAAATAAGGTTTTGTAAATGCTAATTCCTAACTATATATGGCCTATAACCTATGGTTTTTTCATTGAATATATATATATATATATATATATATATATATATATATATATATATATATATATATATATATATATATATATATATATATATATATATACATATATATATATATATATATATATATATATATTATTTCACTCGTTTCCTCTCAATAATACGCCCACCATCCGGAGCCACAGCAAAAGGAAGAAACGGAAGACCCAGAGTGCAGGTGAGTTTTTCAATTTTCAGCACACCTCGCCAGCATAACGTTTCGGCCTACACAGAGGCCTCGGTCACATGATGCACCGAGAGAAATGAGCTAAATTTAAAGTGCTAGTGCATAAAAAACCAGTACATTTGATTGGCCAAAATAGTAGGAGGGAGATGTCCTTAATGAACATAGAAAACATTTTTGCATAAGATGCAGGAAAAGTGAAAGCATTTCATTTTTTTGCTAATTACTGTTTAAATACATTATGGTCCAGTTTATCAGTGCCACTAATCATATGTCACTTTAAAATCATTTGATCAATAATTCATGTATTTTACATTTTCGAACAAGAGTAACAAACAATACTATATATACATATAATATAATACATTTGATTAGGATTGGCTGATCAGACCAGATGATATTGTGTTCTAACACACTGCCATACTAATTCTGCACCCAAAAATAACCCTGTTATTAATAATGCTAATATAGTACAATGAAGACTAACGTATATACAAATCAAAAACCTAAGGTTTTATGCAATTCATCTCTGCTCACCTCCTGGTCCATATTATTAGTACTGGTATAATAAATGTCAAAATAAAATAATGTGTACCAACAAAACCAAATGTGATAAAGTAAAAGATTTTGTGACTTGAATTTTGGTTGCATGCTGCCTAATGCAACTTCCATCTGGAATGAATCAGGTGTGATCATTACATGGGTATCATACTATACAACCTAGTTTGTTGACACATGTATAGTTGTAATAGTAACCAGTATTGTAAGTCAGATAGTGAGGAATTAATGCATGTGCATCACCAAAACAACGGGGAGTAACACATAAGCGGATGGCATTAGAAGATATTTATAGGCACGTGTAAAAATCCTCTGTTGAATTGAGGCCATTGGGGGTCTTGCTGTCCATTTCCAAGATGTACCTGGTCTCTAATGCTCTTAAAATACCTTCTCTAATGCCACCTCTCCTCAGGGGACCTACAGTATCTATGGCATAGTATCTAAGGAGTCCACTGTTGTTGTCGTGGTGTTCCCTAAAATGCCTCGCAACTGGATACGTTGCGTCGTTGGTATTGATAGCCCTAATGTGCTGGAGTACCCTTTTGTGGACCTGCAATTTGGTACTACCAATATATTGCAGGCCACATGGGCACTCCAGCACATAGACCACGTACTCGGTTTTGCATGTCAGTTGCTTGTTAATTTTGCAGGGCACTGCAGAAAATGCCGTAAGGTACTCGGTTTTATTGAGTCCCTGTGAACAAGCCTTGCAGCTTGAGCATTTTCTGAAGCCTCGGCTAGCTGCCAACCAGTTTTTAGGGGGGATCACCTCCGGACTTGATTTCACTGCAGCATCCTGTACGGAAAATGCCTTTATATATATATATATATTCCACAACAAAAGCACCAGACTTGGAGAGCCCCAGACCTTGTTTGTTGCTTTTATTCCTGCAAGGGAGGTCTGCTTCAAACCAAGAAACGCCCTGAAATTCATCTGCCAAATTTCCAATCCTTACGCGTTTCGAGCGCCATGCGCCCTTGATCACAGGTGTTTGGCAAATGTGGAAAAGCAGCTCTACTCTTTGTAGTCCCGCCCAGGGGGCATGTCCGCACATTGCATTCTGGTAAGTAGCGCTCCTGTAAAAGAAAAGTCTTTATTTGCTATGGCTGTTAATTCCACATTACAGAGTTTAAAATGCCTCAATAGGTTTCCATTGCAATCCGAAGTTGGGGTAGGGCTGATTTGCTCCTTACATGCAGAAAGCATCAAGGCTCCATATTGCGTTGTTCAGTAACTCGCTGGACACTGCTTATTGCGCAGGGGAGCTCTCCGCGACCCTGGAAGGCCGCAATTAGATTCCACAACAAAAGCACCAGACTTGGAGAGCCACACACCTTTTTTGTTGCTTTTATTCCTGCAAGGCAGCTCTGCTTCAAACCAGGAAACACCCTGAAATTCATCTGCCAAATTTTCAATCCTTACGCGCTTCGAGCACCATGCGCCCTTGATCACAGGTGTTTGGCAAATGTGGAAAAGCAGAATACCGTCTCTCTACTCTTTGTAGTCCCGCCCAGTGGGCATGTCCACACATTGCATTCTGGTAAGTAGAGTTCCTGTAAAAGAAAAGTCTTTATTTGCTACGGCTGTTAATTCTACATTACACAGTTTAAAATGCCGCAATATGTTTCCATTGCAATCCGAGGTTGGGGCAGGGCTGTTTTGCTCCTTACATGCAGAAAGCATCAAGGCTCCATATTGCGTTGTTCAGTAACTCGCTGGACACTGCTTATTGCGCAGGGGAGCCGTACGCGACCCTGGAAGGACGCAATTAGATTCCACAACAAAAGCACCAGACTTGGAGAGCCACACACCTTGTTCGTTGCTTTTATTCCTGCAAGGCATATTTTCCATAGACGGAGAGTTTTTGGGTTTGCTAATAACTTTGGCCCGCATTATGAATCTTCAAGAAACTTTCTAAGGCAAAAAGTTCCTTCACTGCACCTCCTTCCTGGAAAGTTTCGGGGTGATCTTTCCAGTGAGTGATGAGAAAACAGGCAGGGTACCAAAACACAAAATCCCCATGCATTTTCCATGGAGTTCTTTAGACAAGTGTATAGCAAAAACTGCTGAACGTAATTGCACCTAATTCTGAAGGAAGCTAGGCTTTGGTCTGCAGATTCTGCTTTTTGTGATTTGGTGTAATTCTGTTCTGTAGTTTTTGGGTTATTAACGGTCAAAAATTATTTTATATTTTAGCAGTTGGGATGGCGAGATTCCTGCAAGCGTCCCACGAGAGCACAAATTAAACAAGCATTTGCAATGCAATAGGTCTTGCATTAGGAACGTTTGACCTATTGGTATTGTAAATGACAAATTTGTTATTTATGTGTTGGTTTTGAAAATAGTGAAATTACAAGCTTTGTCATTTACAATGCCAATAGTTTTAACTTCGCAAATGTGACACCTATAGCATTTGTAATGCAATATGTGTTGTATTTACGTGACTTAGATGTATTGATATTACAAATAACAATGGCTTTTAATTTTTTTAATAATTATTACTTAAATAAACGTTATTGTAATTTTTAATGGATGGCAATAGCTTAAACATTTGTAAATAACTTTTGTGAAGATTATGTTCAGTGTATTTTATTGTCACGAAAATCCAAGAACAGAAGTGAAATGTTAACTTTTT
This sequence comes from Lissotriton vulgaris, assembly GCF_964263255.1. Lineage (NCBI taxonomy): Eukaryota > Metazoa > Chordata > Amphibia > Caudata > Salamandridae > Lissotriton > Lissotriton vulgaris. Next base: position 1,756,944,113 of record NC_141689.1, on the reverse strand, counting down.
TTGTGACATTTGTAATAAAGCTTGAAAAGATAGATAGATAGATAGATAGATAAATAGATAGATAGATAGATCGTTGTGTGTGGTTGTGTGAGTGGTTGTGTGTGGTTGTGTGTGTGTGGTTGTGTGTGGGGTTGTGTGTGCAGTTGTGTGTGGGGTTGTGTGTGTGGGGTTGTGTGTGTGGTTGTGTGCTGTGTTTGGGGTTGTGTGTGTGGTTGTGTGGCTGAGTGTGGTTGTATGTGGTTGTGTGTGGGGTTGTATTGTCTGGTTGTGTGTGTGGATGTGTGTGTGGTTGTCTTTGTGTGGTTGTGTGAGTGTGGGGTTGTTTTTGTGTGTGTGGTTGCATGTGTGTGGAGGGTTGTGTGTGGGGGTTGTGTGTGGGGGTTGTGTGTGGGTTTTTTGTGTGTGTGGTGTTGTGTGTGGGTGTTGTGTGTGTGGGGGTTTGTGTGTGTGGGGTTGTGTGTGTGGGTGTGTGTGTTTGTGTGGGGGGTTGTGTGTGTGGGGGTGTGTGTGGGTGTGGGGTGTGTGTGTGGGTGTGTGCGTGGGGTTGTGTGTGGGGGGTTGTGTGTATGTGTGGGGTTGTGTTTGTGTGAGGTTGTGTGTGTGGGGGGTTGTGTGTGGGGGTTCTGTGTGTGTGGGGGGGGGTTGTGTGTGGGGTTGTGTGTGTGGGGGAGTTGTGTGTGGGGTTGTGTGGGGTTGTGTGTGGGGTTGTGTGTGTGTAGTTATGTGTTTGTGGGGTTGCATGTGTTTGGCATTGTGTGTGTGTGTGGAGTTGTGTGTGTGTAGAGTTGTGTGTGTGTGTGTGGAGTTGTGTGTGTGTAGAGTTGTGTGTGTGTGGGGTTGTGTGTGTGTGGGGTTGTGTGTGTGAGGGTTGTGTGTGTGGGGGGTTGTGAGTGTAGGGTTGTGTGTGTGGAGGCGTTGTGTGTGTTTGGAGTTGTGTGTGTGGGTGTATGTGTGTGGGTGTATGTGTGTGGGTGTGTGTGTGGGTGTGTGTGGGGGGTTTGGGGGGTGTGGGGTTGTGTGTGTGGGGTTGTGTGTGTGTGGAGTTGTGTGTGTGGGGTTGTGTGGGGGGTTGTGTCTGGGGATGTGTGTGTGTGGGGGTTGTGTGTGTGTGTGTTGGGTTGTGTGTGGGGGGTTGTGTGTGTGTTGGGTTGTGTATGGGGGAGGTTTGAGGGGGCTTCTGTGTGTGTGTGTGTGGGTGTGTGTGGGGTTGTTGTGTGGTTGTGTGTGGGGATGTGTGTGTGTGGTTATATGTGTGTGGGGTTGTGTGTGTGTGGGGTTGTGTGTGTGTGGGGGGTTGTGTGTGTGTGTGTGTGTGGGGGGGGGGTTGTGTGTGTGGGGGTTGTGTATGTGGGGGTTGTGTGCATTGGGTTGTGTGTGTTCCAACATTAATGCCCTACTAAGGGCATCTTTTATTTGTATCAAACCTTCACAGTCACCAAACCTACATTGAGGAATGAAGTTGATATGGGTAGAGAAGTGGATACTGGAAACAGAGTTTACTCTATGGAGAGAGTTTACTTTTTACTACACTATTTGAAGACAGTGAAACTCTCATAATAAATACAGCACAGAGTGTTAAAAAGTATCTACTGAGGGCTGTGACCTGGCTGGGAATAAAGTAGGACGCTGTTCACCTAAGCTCTATATTCATGTGGGCCCTACAGAATCTTCAAGCAGGACACAGCGACCCCACCTGTACCCCGATAAGTGGCTCTGATGAAGGAGGGGTCCGGTTTTGACAATCGCCAATGACTGGGGCTGGATAACACCCATGAGGGTCATGATGGGCTAATCCACTCCAGGACTCATAAGCCCGGGAACATCTAGCATCTTGCAGGGAGTGGCCACGACTGACTGAGCGCAGCCCCATATGGAATGAACGGAGACCTGGGGGACCAGGTGCACTGTGTGTGTGGAGTTGTGTGTGTGGGGGGTTGTGTGTGATTTTGTGTGTGTGTGTGGGGAGTTGTGTGTGGGGGGGGTCTGGGTGTGTGTGTTGGTGTGTGTATGTGGGGTTGTATGTGGGGTTGAGTGGGGTTGTGTGTGTGGTTGTTGTGTGGATGTGTGTGGGGTTGTGTGTGTGTGGTTATGTGTGTGTGAGGTTGCATGTGTGTGGGGTTGCGTGTGTGTGGGGTTGTATGTGTGTGGAGTTGTATGTGTGGAGTTGTGTGTGTGTGTGTGTAGGGTTGTGTGTATGTGGGGTTGTGTGAGTGGGGGATTTGTGTGTGGGGGGGTTGTGTGTGTGGGGGTGATGTGTGCGTGGGGGGTTTTGTGTGTGGGGTTGTGTGTGTGGTTGTTGTGTGGTTGTGTGTGGGGTTGTGTTTGTCTTTGGTTGTGTGTGTGTGTGTAACCTGGGATACCGACTGGCCAAAAGAGAACTTGTGCAGAAATGGGGAAATACTGACAGACCAAGAGTGCACGGCTGGATGAAAGAAATGTAGAGGTGCCGATCCCTGGAAAAACTGGTGTACAAAGGCTGGGGATGCCCCAGGAATTTGGGGAGATATGGGATGTCTGAGGCACAGTGGATATCAGTGAACGCAGCTGAGGGGGGTGCAGACCAAGAAGGGATAGAGGGGCAAAACACGCAGACAATCGGAAATGTGTGCTGGGAGAAGAGAGTGCACAGTTAGTGCCAGACAGGCAAGGGGTGTTAATTAAGTCCCTGGTGAGGAAGAGCCTCTCAGTGTGGCGTCCCACGGGAGGGAAGAAAACACAGGAACATTATTGATTGCAATTAACCCCTCCCCCATTCTGCATGTCCCCTCCCCAATCTCTCCCTGCCCCCTGTGGCTTCTGCTTTACAAAGGAAGAAAGACAAAAGCAAGAGTGTGGGAGGGGCCAAGGGGCGCGCTTTACAGATGGGTGCAGTAAAGGGTGAGCACTAGGAATAAGTGAACGAGAAGGGAATCAGATGAGAAAGGGGGAATACTGGTGAAGCACAAGAAACAGAACTAGAAAATGGGATTTAAAGTGTGAAACGGTATAAAAGAAAGGAAGGGAAAGAAAAATACAGTAGTAAGCAAACAGATAAACAGACATAGAATGAAATAGAATGAGAGAATGGATGAAGTGAAGTGACAAGAAATATAAATAGTTGGAGAGAAACACAGAGGTGGAAAAAATTTCAAGAGTAGTAGAGACGGGTATAGGAACAGAAGGGAGGATGGAAAGGTTTGGAGAGACAACCAGAGAGGAGAGAGTAGAAAGATAGAGGGACTGAACAAGAGATGGGGAATTTGGGAGAGAAGGTGAAGTCACAGAAACAGGTAAAGAAAGACGAAATGGTGAGAGACAAGAGAGAAGCAGCAGGAAAGAAAGGAATTGATGATGGGTGAAGGTGGCATAGGGAGATATAGAGGGTGGGAAAAGAAGGAAGGAAGGGGAAAGAGAGAGAGAGAAGACATTGAGAAATTAAAGAAAAGAATAAAGGGGTGGAAGAAATTTGAACTGAGTAGGTAGCACGAAGGTAACACAGAGAAGGGATGATATCTAAAGGGATCAGAAAGCGTTAGAAAGTGAACAGGAAGCAGGTGAACGTAAAAACAGAAAGAGGCGGTGGGATGAGAAAGAGATAAACAAGATGCAAGGGGTGTAGACGAAACAAGGGGGGAAGCAACACAGGGAAGGAGGACATTGAAGGAGCATAGAAGGACAGGACGGACGGGGCAGCAACATAGGGTTTATTGTAAAGGAACACAGATGATGCAGGTGGGGGAGACATAAGACGGAGGGTGCAGGAAGGCAATGGGGAGAAATACACAGGCCAACACAAATGAGGGACCGAATATAAGTCAGCTGAGTGGGCTGTGCTAGAGGGTGGAAGTTTGTAATTTAGTTTTGGTGTCCGCCGCTGCTTGCACCCCCGACTGTGCCTCTAATCATACCATGTGACTGATCCAGGCTGCTGGAAACTCCTCGCCGGGCTGCAGTTTTCAGTCACTCTGAGCCTCAGATGCAGACTCATACTGGCCACTGAGGTTAGAGTGTGTATAAGTAAATATTTAAATCATGTTGATTAAAGAACATTACTAATTTAGTTTTAGCTGTCTGCAACTCAGAACTGCTCACGTCTTCAAGCCCTTTCAGCTGCTTTAGGCATGATTCTAAATCCGGCTAAATCGCAGAATCACATATTGCTCACAATTTTATTTTTCCTGTGCCGGAGTCACCATGGTCTTTACTCATTTGCTGACTGAATCTATAAATTATGTTTTTGACACTTGAGTCTGTCAACATAAGATACTTAAAAATTTGAAAATACTCCTTAGCACACGTACGTGTGCTAAGGAGTTTTTTCTGTCAGAAGCGTATGCTCATGTTTGGAAGGATTAAGTGGTTCCTTCAACCTTATAGCCCCTGTGGCTTCTGCTTTACAAAGGAAGAAAGACAAAAGCAAGAGTGTGGGAGGGGCCAAGGGGCGCGCTTAACAGATGGGTGCAGTAAAGGGTGAGCACTAGGAATAAGTGAACGAGAAGGGAATCATATGAGAAAGGGGGAATACTGGTGAAGCACAAGAAACAGAACTAGAAAATGGGATTTAAAGTGTGAAACGGTATAAAAGAAAGGAAGGTAAAGAAAAATACAGTAGTAAGCAAACAGATAAACAGACATAGAATGAAATAGAATGAGAGAATGGATGAAGTGAAGTGACAAGAAATATAAATAGTTGGAGAGAAACACAGAGGTGGAAAAAATTTCAAGAGTAGTAGAGACGGGTATAGGAACAGAAGGGAGGATGGAAAGGTTTGGAGAGACAACCAGAGAGGAGAGAGTAGAAAGATAGAGGGACTGAACAAGAGATGGGGAATTTGGGAGAGAAGGTGAAGGCACAGAAACAGGTAAAGAAAGACGAAATGGTGAGAGACAAGAGAGAAGCAGCAGGAAAGAAAGGAATTGATGATGGGTGAAGGTGGCAAAGGAAGATATAGAGAGTGGGAAAAGAAGGAAGGAAGGGGAAAGAGAGAGAGAGAAGACATTGAGAAATTAAAGAAAAGAATAAAGGGGTGGAAGAAATTTGAACTTAGTAGGTAGCACGAAGGTAACACAGAGAAGGGATGATATCTAAAGGGATCAGAAAGCGTTAGAAAGTGAACAGGAAGCAGGTGAACGTAAAAATAGAAAGAGACGGTGGGATGAGAAAGAGATAAGGAGTTTTTTCTGTCAGAAGCGTATGCTCATGTTTGGAAGGATTAAGTGGTTCCTTCTACCTTATAGCACCGTAAGAAATAACCTCTACACCAAAATAAATTGTGAGACTTTTTAAGTGGCGCTGGATAACCTATACCAAACCACTGCTTGTGCTATACTTAAAAATTAGCTGATCTTGGGAGTTGACCGGAAACATGGTGTAAGTCAAATATCTTTAACTCTGCATGCCCAAACCAGATTTCGTTAGGCATTTGCTACTGTTAACATTAGTAGCAATGTTTATTTAATGTAATGTAGTTTCTTGATGAAGAGACCAGAACCTAATATTATTTAATTTAAAATATTTAGTTATGAAGAGACCAGATCCTCATATCTTTAAAATAAAGATGCCCTAAACATCAGCAAAATACTATGGGACATTGTAGTAGAATAAAATTAGCTGGCAGCAGTCCTACTCGAACCCTTGCCTTTGGAGTCATTTGAATGATAACTCTGCTGCTAAGACCGCTAAGCCATTTTCATTTCCATAGGATTGTTGTCAAATTTTTAAATACAGACTTCAAAAAGAAGGCACTTATGCTGACAGTGCTTCGCATTAAAACAGGGTGTGCACATTTTTCCACCAGCCATTCACATTGTAAAATAAGTGATTCCCAATGCAAAGGTCACATACATTTTGATTTCCTCTGTCGGAGCGGTTGTGCAGTGCATGGAGGAGTTGGAGGGAGCCATAGGGAGATGAGGTGATTTATGTCAAACTTTCATGAAGCTCGTCCGCCGGAGCCTCGGTAGACAAGGCAACAGATTCGAGCCTCGCCATCTGCGCCAGCTTACTTGGCACTGGTATCGGTGGGAGTGAGGGGAGTTCTGAAACCAACATAGAATGTGGCGTCTACTTTTAAGTTATGCTAGAAACGCTATTATCGCGGAAGCTGTGGTAGTACTGTCATCATAAGGTAAGTATTCCAATTACTATAATGTTCACGAAGTCTTCAAAACTACCCATTAAAAGCAATACTCGGCAGAGCCGCGGATTCACAGACATCGATTTTGGTAAAGATGGGTTTGTAACGCTAGAACGGTTCATGGATGGAAGGCTTCCTAAAAAACATAAAGACAAGACAAATAAGACCGTAACACACATTCTCAAACAGCCAAGTCTTCGCAGACCTTCTAAAAAGAACCAGAAACGGCGGGGGCGGGGGAGCAGGAGTCCTTTGAAGTGCCACGGGGATAACGCCCAGTGTTTGTACATGGCTCGTGGATGGCGTAACGTGAAGCAGAGGCAGCGCTGCGCCGGGCATGGGGTGACAGCAGGGTCACGGCGCCGCGCTGACATTGGCAGGATGCAGCTGTCGGAAAGATTTCGTGGACACCCAGCCACCCATTCCATAAAACAAAAAATCAAAACACGTCTAACACGAAGAAGCTTAATCAGTGGTGTGCCACGATTTCTGTACGCGGTTTATGGTAAGCACATGGGTCTGCAAAGGGCATCGAGGGATACAACAGGACGGAGAATCCTCTTTTCCATTTAAAAATGAGCTTGATCTGCAAGTAAAACGAAATGTAAGCCCTTTACTCCTATCTTATTCAAATTTGCTATCTCGGAATTGCATGGTGGGGTCGGGGGAGCGCATTCCTTTGAAGTCTGATCGGGGGCAGGGGAGCGGCTTCCTTTGAAGTCTGATGCCGAGGCTCAGACAAATGGTTTGGGATGTGACTGGCACTGGTGTGGGATGTGGCTGGCGATGTGCACGCGCCTGGCTGACATGAACTGTACCCGATCCGCAGCAGTTTGGGTATACTTTTGAAAGCCTTACTATAATCTCGACAAACAAGCATTGCTAAGGCAATGCTGTAGGTCTAGACCTAAAAATAGAGCACTGCTATTGGTCAAGAGGCCCATTTTTTTCCGTGAGACTTCATCATGCTATTGCAGGAGCAAGAAGCTCCCACAAGTCTTGTGACTGCTTGGATTGGCTGACTATTGGGATTTTTAAAATTAAATGGCTGCCATTACTGTTTACTGTGAAGAATTGGAGGTGTTGTGGAAATGATGTAAAAAAGCTATATTAGGGGGCAGCAGAAAGACATGCTGTCCCCTAGATTTAGAGAGGAGCTGAGAAAGGTATAACTACTGTGAAGAAAATAAACGTATATTGTTTTTAACTAATTTTTACAATCTCGCACGACTCTTGCAGGATTGTGAATTTTAAAAAAGAGTAGATGAGTTCTCAAATTCTACTAGAAATTCATATTGTGGTTCTTGTTTTTGAGAAGAAGTGTGTGAGAGATTAGTACTGTGATGAGTAGAAGGTTCATTCTTTTTTTTTATGTACGTTCTTGCAAGACTCTTGAGAAGGAGTCTTACTGGAGATCGTGTTTATCAGACTACTATTTATGCTCATTGGTTTGGGATGAGTTGTGAGTAGAGTTAAGGCTCACCCACACACCCTACTGTGCACACCCATCATCTGAGATACAGGTCTGAAAGGGGAAGATAATCCCTCCCCACAGCCTACTAAGCACACACATCATTACAGAGCTAGGTCTCAGTAGAGAGGTCAGCCCCTCCATACCACCTCCTACGTACACACCTCATTACATAGATAGGTCTCAGCAGAGAGGCTAGTCCCTTCACACACCTCATTGCCCACACCAGTCATCTGAGAGAGAGGTCTGAAAGGAGAGGCCAGTCCCTCCCCACACGCTACTATACATACCCGTCATCTGGGAGAGAGATGTGAAAGGAGAGGCCAGTCCCTCTCCACTCATTACTATGCACACCTTGCATTTGAGAGAGAGTTTTCAAAGGAGAGGTGATTCCATCCACACACCCTACTATGCACACCCATTATCTGAAAGAGAGTTCGCAAAGGAGAGGCCAGTTGCTTCCCATACACTCTACTACGCACATGCGTCATTTCAAAGGGTAGTCTGAAAGGCAATGCCAGTCCATTCGCACACCCTTCTATGGACACCCATCCATGCCCATGCCCTACTACACACACTTGTTATGTTACAATACGAAGCAATTGTCCTTCAAAATAATGTCTGCATACAGGATGTATTTTTCAGTTATTCCACCATGCATACACTCAAAAAAGTATTAATGTACTTTAAAAAAACACTTAAAAAATCACTGAAAAAAGCAAAGGTTAAAGTAAACCTTATAGTTAGGTGTGATAAAAAGATCTGTTTTTCTTTTTTTAAACTTAGAAATGCACTGAAAGAAATCAAAGGTTAAAGTAACGTTATAGTAAGATGAATTTGTCAATGACAACAGTAATACTTTGATCAAAAGAAATACACAGAAATTCAGCAATTATGTTAGTAGCGCTAACTATAATTTGTGCTCCTGCCATGCACTGCCTATGACCTCACACATGACATCACTCCTGACATGTTCCATGACATAATTTATGATATCACTGATGGCATCTCAAACTACATCATTGATGACATCACCAATGACATCATCCAAGCTTTTTTCCGTATACATTACTCTATAAACTAGAAAAAACTATGGCATTAGAGCCCTGAAAGTAAGTCAGAATAATATAAGGGCATCATTAATGCCATCCCAGAAACACCTCCCTTAGATGTAACAAGCAAGTGAAATGTACAACATTACCTTTCACCATAGATTTCACAGGTACCCTATTTCGCATTAACAATCAACCACAGATATATGGGGATTGGGGAACCCTCATTGCACACGATCTTCAATACTTATAGAATTGTTCATAAAAAAGCCAAGTTACTCAACATCTGTTCCAACATTAATGCCCTACTAAGGGCATCTTTTATTTGTATCAAACCTTCACAGTCACCAAACCTACATTGAGGAATGAAGTTGATAGGCGTAGAGAACTGGATACTGTAAACAGAGTTTACTCTATGGAGAGAGTTTACTTTCTACTACACTATTTGAAGACAGTGAAACTCTCATAATAAATACAGCACAGAGTGTTAAAAAGTATTTACTGAGGGCTGTGGCCTCGCTGGCAATAAAGTAGGACGCTGTTCACCCAAGCTCTATATTCATGTGGGCCCTACAGAATCTTCAAGCAGGACACAGCCACCCCACCTGTACCCCAATGAGTGGCTCTGATGAAGAAGGGGTCCTGTGTAGACAATCGCCAATGACTGGGGCTGGATAACACGCTTGAGGTCATGATGGGCTAATCCACTCCAGGACTCATAAGCCCAGGAACAGCTAGCATCTTGCAGGGAGTGGCCACGATGGACTGAGCACAGCCCCATATGGAATGAACGGAGACCTGGGGGACCAGGTATACTGGCAGTTGTGAGACTGGGGGGGGGGCTATCTGACATGGGTGCAAGTCTGGCAGATGCGGCTAGTGATCTCGCCCTGAGCCCGTGCGCATGGGAGTTGCTGCAGATGCAAGCATGCAGCTGAAGCAGGCCCGGCACTGCCTTCCCCCAACCAGAGTCACAGTCTGGGCTATCCGACCCATGCACCAGCTGCTGCTTCACTGGGGAGGGACCCTTGAGAGGAAGAAATTGGTATTGCTGAGGGACACTACTTTGAGGAGCAGAGGCCCTGGCTGCTGTTGTTCCAGATGGGTCCCCCTGAATTGACAAGGCTCACAGCACCAAATGACCCCAAGAGGTGGACTGAGGACCCTGGGCACCTTCCCCTGCCAGACTGCTTCTTCTCAGTGGCCATTGGGCACCTTCCCCTGCCAGACTGCTTCGTCTCAGTGGCCATGGCTGACCTGAAATGAGGCCCGGTGATGAAGAACTGCAAACCTGAACTGAGACCTTGTGGTCCCCTCCCTTCAGTGTGGCAACAATCAAATTTGCATAGGAGGTGCTGGTGACTGGCATGGTGGGGCCACAAAGGAAAGTTGGGGGGATCTGCCCACACTTTCAAGCACCAGGTCCATTCTAGAGGTGAAGGTAGCTGTGGCTGGCGCACTGAGGGCTGTGCCTGGAAAACTGAGGAGCCCTGCCCCATATCATAGCCAAGTGCCGTAGAGCGGCTCCACAGAGAGACTGCTTGAAACTGCTGGGAGATCCCTCTGACAGTGTTTCTCCCACCTACAAAGAGCTGGTGCCTTTGGGCAGGAAGCTACTACCTTCTGTGCCCATTCCTGCTTGGGTACCACCCTTCTCGTACATCCAAAATGGGCCTGAGGTCTCCAGATGTCCTGTTTTATTCTACTATAACAAAACAAGAGCAGCCCATATGTCCCTGTGAACTGGGTATAGCTAATCAGCCAAAAATACATTTGTTCACAAGGGACTCATTACACAAAAAAATGAAAATGCGCAAGGTGTATTAGTTTCTTACATCTAAATTAGACGTGCAGTTAGAGCAGAAATGTATAACATTCTAACACTATTATTTCATTGATTGTAGTAAAGAATCAATCAAAAAAAAGAAAAACTGAAAAATAGAAAAAGCCCACATACAACATAAATTCTGTTGTGCCCACTTCAGCCATAAATGGGCTTAATTTTATTTGCAAAAACAATCATTAGAAAAATAATTCTACAGTGTATTCACACTATATACAAGATAACAAGCATGACTGATATGTTCCAGTGTAGTGACCATAACCAACAGTGAAGTAGTTTGCAGTGACAGTAAAAAGAAGCAATTGGTTATTGGAATATTAAGGGAGTTCTCTTAGGAGATATGGTTTCAATTCATTATTCTAGAAATTATTTCTAGTGGTCTGGGACTTTCCCTTCCTCTGTTGTCGACGATGTTTCAACCCTCTTGGGTTACGGGGTCTCTTCAGGGCGGGGGTTCTGGGGACTGGAATAGGACATATAGTTAAAATGCGAGAAGGGAATAGTGTGAGTTGCGAGTAGGAAACAACCTAATGTGGGCTTACCCTAGGCACTCTGAATTGGCCGAAGGTGTTGAAGAATCAATTGTCCTATATTTGTTGAGCCAATGTGGCTAGTATCCTAGTGGGACGGGGGAGCACATTCAGATACAACCATAAGTTCAGGCAGAGGGATCTCTGATCCTTTATCGGGAAGGTGAAGCAACCCCTCATTTCAAACAATTTACTGTTACTGCCTTGAAATCGTGGGGGCCTTTCATGCCCTACCCTTCTAGATTACTATTGGGCTGCTTATCTACACTACATCTCCAAATGGGTGGCCAGGTAAAGTGTAAGCATGTGCAGCATTTGGACCGGGTAGTGGCCTGTAGACCACTGTGGGACCAGGCCTGGCTTCCATGACATCGCCCATGCCTTGAATACCTAGCGACCCCGACCCACATGGTCCTTGAGATCTGGAACAGCTGGTGATCAGGAGATGCCTCACCTATTTTCCCTTCCCAAACACTTGGATAGCCTGCAATGCAAATTCTGCACCTGCCTTCTCCCCAGATTCTTTTAAGGAGCGGGAAAAGGACAACTGTGGGAACTTGCAGGACCTATTTCACGGGTTGGCCATCAAGCCCTACGAGCAGTGCAGATTCAGATTTGCTGTTCCTGATTGATCTCAACATCAGTATTTCCAGCTATGTCACTGTGTTATATTGCCCTCCAACACAGCAGGTGCCCCTCGGTCTATTACCTCATTTGAAATCTTAGTGAGGGGCTTTGAGGGCTCTAATGGTCTTATTTTCAAAATGTATTATGTTCGTTAACAGTCCCATCTACTCCCCACCATCAAACTAAATGGGAGCCTGATAGTACTCTGGGCATCTCCCAGAAACATTAGAAACTTCTTTGGCACAAGATTCCCAAGACCCAAAGGAGCTTCTTCCAGTAAGAATTGGCATATAAACTAATGCTACAATGGTACTACACTCCTGCAAGCTTACACACAATGTTCCCTGCGACTGCAGCTACTTGTCAGTGTCGTTTACAGGTCAGTGAATACCATCTTATTTGATGTTCATGTCCCTCCACACTATATTCTGGAAAGAAATCCTGGGGCATATGAAGAGCACTCTGGGGTTTCCCATACCTGTGGATTACTGCACAATCGTCCAAGGGGTTCGACCAGTCACACTCGACACAGTGACTCTTGCGGACTGTTACCTTCTCTGTCACATGACTGAAGCAGAAAAGCAAGGCAAATTATAGCTCTGGCCTGGAAAATCACGTCTGCCTTTTCAGTGCCACCTGGTTCATTTGTCTATGGCATACCTTGGCTATGGAACAAATGTCACTCACCCTTGGCCGCCTCTGATCGATTATATGTCTCAAATGGAATACCTGTGCTTCTGGCCTCCAGGCTCAGAGTTCTCCACCTGTTGTCTAACAGCCTTCCCTGACAATGTAGTGGAGCCCTGGACACTTAGGGGCATTAGCTAGAGAGGGGTTCTTTTTCCCTCTTCTTGGCCTTCCGAGATGGTTTCTCCCCCTACAGATTTTTTGCATGCCTACTGGAGCTACGTAGCTTGGGGATCCCCTTTCCTATTCTTTGTGGTACCAGTTTTCCCCTTTTTTCTGCATGGTTGGCCCCGTAGGTCCTCCAATTCCCTTGTCTGGGCATGGCCGGGTAGGGACTGATTGCTTTTCTTTAGGTGCCCCCTCGCAGCTACTGGTCTCCCAGGGAGGTTCTTTACTCCCTAACAGGCCTAGCCCATATACTGACACCTTAGCCAATGAACATAGGGGACCATCCGCATATCTTTGCTTGTGCGCTTCACAGGTGTCTCCTGCTTTTCTCTCAGCTGTACAAAAGGGGGTGGTAATGGACGGAGCATCTGAACCAATCAAACACTCACACCCAGTCAAAAGATCTGGGTTTAATCCATCACCGTTCTTTAGCCCACTCTGCCACCCCAGTTCAGACATGGCTATATGCAAATCAGTCTGACCCTGTGCCTAATGGGAACAGTCCAGCCCGAACTGTCAAGCCGTGTCTTCCCTGGACCGGAAACAAGCTTCCGAGGACCGGTTTCTGGGTCAAACTGATTTGCATACAGCCATGTCTGAACTGGGGTGTGTAGGAAGGTGGATATCTGACTATGGTTACCCCCAACTTTTTGCCTGGTGTTTTGCTGTTTTTTTGACTTAGTTGACCTGGGGCCCTGCTATTCAGGACCCCAGCCCCCCTGCTCTCTCTGTAAAATGGATTCCATGTACCTTAGGTGCATACCCAATTGGATACTGAGTCGCCTTATCAGTCCCTGTACAGTGTACCTTAGGTACCCAGGGCATAGGTGTACCCAGGACCTACCAGGGGCTGCAGCATGTATTATGCCACCCCTGGCTGGCCACTCAAATCTGACACAACTGGCTGCACGACAGCTGGGGCAAGGTGGTGTAATCACCCTTTGCTTTAGATATAGTAATCCTATATCTAACCCTAAAATGGACACATATATTCCTATCAGTCACTCCTATGGCAGGCCTTAACAATCCTGAAGGCAGAGTGCTTGGAATTATGTGAGATGGTGCTCTGGCATGAGCTGAGCCCGTCTGCAGCTTGCGGAACCAAGTCTTAATAGCTGTTCCATGATAACGCGTACCATATACTCTATAAGTGCATTATAATCCTCGCGGTTATTTGCCAACTTTGGTATCGCTTTATCAAAACATGTCGAGTAAGGTATCATACGAATTGGAATACTAACCCCTCGCCAATTCTGGCGACGGGGTTAGCATTCCACCCTTCTAGAGGGACACGACATGTATGTAACTGTGAACCCCGGTTAAAGTTAACTCGAGCCTCAGCATCACAAAATGGATGCTGCCACCACAGACACAAGTCTGACCTCCTGCTGCTGGGAGTCCTTCCAGCGAGGAGAGCTTGGACAAAGGGTTTCCTGTCAGGGGCAGTGCTAGCACCATCCCAGACAGGGTTTTGTGTATCCCAGGTAGGCAGGGCTGAGAGGAAGGTGACTGCAAGTGGCACCCCGGTGCTCACTGTGCATATGCCGGCTCAAACCAGTTCCAGGGGCACACCAGCCCCTGAGCTGGGGAAAGTCCGGACAAGGGAGAGGGGTGTAACCACCCCCCTCCTGGTCCCACCCATGGGCAGGACCTAGTCGCGTGCCAGCCCCTTTTCTTAGAATAAAGGTAGGAGCGGGCCCCCTTCCCAAATTAGATCATCCTGAATCTTGAACGACTTTCTACGAAAGAAACTCTTGACTTTCTTTGAGGACTCTCCCTTGTGGCTAAGGAGTAGCCACCCTGCACCCGCAGGCACCACCTAAGCATCGCGGTTTGCTGCACGTCCATCCTCCGGATCAAGACTGACCAGCTCGACGAGATCCAGATTCCCTGGCATCTCTGACCTCTACCTGCATCATCAGCCCAGCTGAGATTCATGGTTGTGACGAGACCTGAGGGACCGGCCATCTTCTGAAACTGCACGACACTTAACCGGCACGACCGCCAAGGGATCCTCGAGTGAGTGCACTGGGGTTTGAGAAGCCCCAACCCTGAGCAGCTCCAGCACCGAAGTCTAGCCCCCAAGCATCCACGAGATCTGTGTGGGGCCCTTCTGCTCCTTGCTGCTCACCGCGTTGTCTGGTCACTTGCCTGCTGGCTAGTGGCCCTCCTGACGACGTACCACGACGATTACACCGCTGGTCTGGTTGCTCCAGACTGGCCCTTGCTACCCTCCAAAAGAGGAGCACCCGGACCCTCCTGGTCCACTCCAGACGCCATCTTGACTCCACCGCGTGGGCTTGCCTTTGCCAAGGTTTTTTGCCCCCATCTTGGGTCCAGCATCGCCGACAGCAGATACCTGCGTGGGACAGCTCGCACCTCCAGCCTGGTCGCCGACAACGCCTCCTAGCCCATGTGACTGCAGAGACCAGCGTCGCCCACTCACCTGGTCGAGGTGACTTCATCCGGTGCCATCCTGGTGCCCACACAATCACTGGCTAGTGATTAAGAACTGAGTCCCCTCTGCTTTCAGGTCATCTCCATCACCGATCCAGGCTAGGATCACATCGAACATCTTCACTGGTCACCTGCCAGCAACTTCTTCTTTCAGGCTCCATAGACTACAACGAGGATTCCCGACGTCTTTTGAACCCTATGCAGCCGCAGCCCCTGGGCTAGGAAACCCGAGCATTTTGGTGCTCCAACGCAGGTTCACTCTCCAAGTGTCCAGATCCTTTTTCGTTTTAAGTCTATCTAGTCGGATTCGTCCGAAAACAGTAACTTTAGAAATACTAGCCTCCATAGACTTTGTCCCGCATCCCGCGTGAGAGTATACACTCTGCACCCGATATCCCTAGGCCTCCTGCTCCTAACCTTAGGGTTCAGTAGTGTAGTCCTAGCGATCCTGAAGCCTCTGGATCTTGTTACTTACCTGCTAGTATTTCACATTCCACTTTTAGAGTATATGGTTTTTCGTGCCCCTCGGGCATTTGTGTAAATTGTGCAACTTGAAGTATTTTCTTAAGAGTTTTGTATTGTGCTTAGCTCCCTGACTCATAAAGAGTTCAGGGTAGACTTGTTATAAATAAATATCCTTTATTTTCATAACAACTTGTGTGGTGTCCTTTCACTTGGTGTTCAAGGGGTATATGTGATGGTAAAACAGCTGGCTTAACACGCCCTCTAGAGTTTAGCCTAAAGACTGCTTTTGTCCACGCTACTAGGATAGCTGGTCTATAAGGTTGACTTACAACCAATCATCAATAATGGTCGTTTGGTATGATACACAGTGATCACTAGAATAGTGAGCACTATATATCAGGCCAACTTCTCACAGGGTGGCAGAGTGGGCTAAAGTACGGTGATGGATTAAACCCAGATCTTTTGACTGGGTGTGAGGGTTTGATTGATTCAGATGCTCCGTCTATCACCACCCCCTTTTGTACCGCTTTTGGCCGCCATAAGTGTGGCAGGGTATGCTCAGACGTGAGTCCCTTGCTCACTTTGCCACTAGATTCAAGCAAGCCGGGCTGAAGACGGCTGGAATGCCAGAAACCGGTCCTCGGAAGCTTGTTTCCGGTCCAGGGAAGACATGGCTTGGCAGTTCGGGCTGGACTGTTCCCATGAGGCACAGGGTCAGACTGATTTGCATATAGCCATGTCTGAACTGGGGTGGCAGAGTGGGCTAAAGAACGGTGATGGATTAAACCCAGATCTTTTGACTGGGTGTGAGTGTTTGATTGATTCAGATGCTCCGTCCATCACCACCCCCTTTTGTACCGCTTTTGGCCGCCATAAGTGTGGCAGGGTATGCTCAGACGTGAGTCCCTTGCTCACTTTGCCACTGGATTCAAGCAAGCCGGGCTGAAGACAGCTGGAATGCCAGAAACCGGTCCTCGGAAGCTTGTTTCCGGTCCAGGGAAGACATGGCTTGACAGTTCGGGCTGGACTGTTCCCATGAGGCACAGGGTCATACTGATTTGCATATAGCCATGTCTGAACTGGGGTGGCAGAGTGGGCTAAAGAACGGTGATGGATTAAACCCAGATCTTTTGACTGGGTGTGAGTGTTTGATTGATTCAGATGCTCCATCCATCACCACCCCCTTTTGTATTTCTCTCAGCTGTGTCAACCCTCCATTTGGCCTCCCTGTCCGACACTTGCTTAGTCTGTTACATTTGCTCCTGGGGTGGCGACTGATGTTACTGTAATGCATACCCTTCCTGTACAAAACTTATGCTGGGCTCACGCAAACCCCCTTGCGCTATGGTGTATATGTGGCGCTCAGCAGCTGAACTCAGTGCCGACGCTAGGGAGAAGGGAGGAGAGAGCCATTTCTATGTGAATATGGCGCTCTCTTGCTCCCTCCCTGTCACACAACGCAGCACAGCATCTTTGGGTGCTGTGCTGCATTGCCTGTCAGCTTTGAGAATCTGGGCCCAAGTGAACTAAAACATGAAGACTTGATAAAGTATGCTGAATATAGCTAAATGAGGGAAAGGGAGCTTAAACATCTTTCAGCCTCAAGGGAAAAGTACTTCTCACTTAACACCTTAAACCGCAGCAGTTAATTCATGGTAGTGCAGTGGTTTTAATAAGTGGCGGGGCCGTGTCGGCCATTGGACGTTCGCAGCACCAGCGAGGTAGGGCTCGCGACGGCCAACGGCCGACGGCAGCAGGGAAGGGGTTAAGGTCACAATTCTGGATTTAAGGTCATGGTGCGGAAGTCTGATGAGCTGATCGTGGACCCACTCCAGGAGAGTAACACTTAAATTTGGCAGCTAAAACAATCACTATATTGTGATAGACATGAGCTACAAACACCCTACTATATGTTGGTAGCCAAAAAAGATCCTCAAGAAGAGGAGTAAAATGCTCTTATTGAGAAAGTCATGTAATCAAACATGCAGCTTAATTTTGTGCTAGATGGAAACACTGATGAATATTTACAGGAGTGTAAAGAGAGATGGCAATCTCATAGTTTACAAGAACCCTGAGATGACAATGTTATACTTGGTAGCTGCTATGCATTTTTATATTTTTGCTGCGATTGGCTTGAAAAAGGTGGAGGCATTTAAGTTCAGAAAACAATTAGCACTCATTGAAATTAGAATGTTTAAGCGTTGTTTACCCTTCTCGAATCCCTTTCTAATAAAATAATGGGAAATGGAGAGGGTCGTGGATTTTGGCAACTCTGTGGCTACATAATTTAGGGGATAGGTAGGGATTTATTGCATTTGCCATATAATTTTGAAAATTTACAGATATCTCTAAATTGTTCATCTGTAATGGATAGTAATTAAAAAGAGAGTGTGCTAAGTAATTTACATAACGGACCAAGCTACTTAAAGCTAATGGTCCGATTATGATTTCTTTTGGAAACTGTCCCGAACAAATTAGTTCTGGACTAGTTTCCAAACACATCGAGTCCTGTGAGTCCAAACGAACGATTACGATGCCTACCAACATCGTTCGGTCGGACTAGCATTGACTTCAATGGGAGCCTGTGTCCTGAACGTGAACACAGGATTCCATTGAGAAAAAGGGTGGTTGGGGAAAACCTTGCACCCTGTGGCAGGCACCCCATGGAGCCTGCCACATTGTGCATGGTTGTGAAGAGGGGTCCCTTGGGTACCCCCACGGGCCACATTTGGATGCCTCCGGGTAAAGGGGGGCCCGCAACAGGCCCCCAAAGACCGAATCCGAAAGATGTTTCATCTCTCGCAAAACAAATCAGGGCTGTCCGAATCGGTCATCGTAATCACTCGTCCACAAACCTTGACCATAGAGCTGTACGAATTGACTCTGAAAGACTTGGGCTGTCTAGAGGCCTTTTGGACCCGATTTGGTCTGCTCGAACGGTTTCCAGGCATCATAATCGGTCATTGGGAAAACTGTACAAATCGGTAGGAAGCAAGGGTTTGGAATTGGATTTGACAATATCAAATCTCACCGGAGCCCTTCCTAACGACATCGTAATCGGGCCCTAAGAGATTAGCTCTCTTAAAAACTTTAGTTGCACTCTTCTCTTTCTCCAACACAATCGGCAACAAGTCACTGAATACCCTGAAGAATATTTAGCAGGCCAAATCTGTCCAGTAGCTACTTGCCCTAGTGATATATGGGGTTATGTCAATCTGAGGGACCTCCAAGTAGTCTAAAATGGATTTTGTAGCACCTACTGGTGGTACAGGCCTCTACTTCTGCTTTTATTGTCTATGAGGAACTTTTGTTACCCTATCTTTTGGACATTATTGCACTTCACCCCTTGATTAGACTGCTTAATATTTGGGTACAAACAGAAAATCATCGGGGCAAAGAAATAATAAACTGGCTGAAGCTTGATTGGTGGAGGTAAATCTAATGGTTGAGGCAGGCCTTCTTTGTTTGACTCACCGTCTTCCATCTCTAAATCTGACATTGGCTGGAATAGGGCAACTTTTTGCAGTGGAGGTTATTTGAGAGGGAATCATCACTAGAGAGAGTCACAGTTCCTAAAATAGAAGTAAGAAGAGGGAGGAAGTGTTGTTCTTATAAAGGAGTCAGTGAGATCTTTACTTGATGCCCTCACACACCCGTAAGGATGTCATGCTTCATCATGTGGAGGTGCTCTTAATCGGGCCAGCACTCCAGTGCCCTACGAGCCGTCACTTTGTCGGAGATCTTTTTAGTGATCTAGCTGTTAGGGGTGTGTGGGTCTGAGTGCAAAGGTGTATGAAGTGTGAATGTTAAAAGGTGACTAGAGGGAAGCTAAGGTAGATCAAAAGGTAATGAAAAGGATCCCTCTGTCATCATTAAAAGACCAAAAGGTTGTGTGCTGCTTGAGGGTAAATATGACTCTCAGTAGCTAGACGAGTGTAGAGTTTATTTAAAACGGGGAAAGGATTAACATGTTTCGCGCTGTGGTGTGGTCTCAGATGGAGATCCTTTGTGCTTCTTCAGGACCAAGGTGAAGTTAACTAAGTGGTGGGGTTGTGCGGTGGCCTAGTTGAGTATAGTAGTGCCACTCAATGGACCTGTGTACTGGTCCTATCTAGAACGACAAATAAGAGAAAGAGAGGTACGCATGGTCAAAATGAATAATCCCATTGAGTAGCACTGTCTCAATGCAAAGCATAGGTCCCCCTTTGGTGGGCCATCATCTTTTGACGCAAACAAACTCGCAAATCAACCAATTATTCTTCTTGGTAAGTGAATAGCGTGGGTTAAAGGATATATAGGTAAATGTAGGCCAAGCAAACAGGTTAGTTAGACTAAATTATTGAGGAAAAATCATATTAGCTGCCAAACATTTGTGGTGAACATTTCAGCATATATATCTCAATGTATTTAATAGTAGGGGAGGAACGCGTTATGTTTCATAGATCGTTGTTCAAATGGTCTTAGAGTGACCGTGAAAGTATTAAAGGCGATGTTAATCTAGGAGTTGTTACCCATTGATGGCAAATCATCTTAAATCACACTGTGCTGTCTATGGTGAGTAGGGAGTAACCACTTACCTATTCAGTTCGAGCATAATGTCCCAAAAGTCATGGCAGAGGTATTGGCTGTCACAATCTGTGTGAAAAGGTCAGTATTACTCTTTGCATCTTTAATAAGTATGTAGCGAGTGCATGCGGGGTGCAGCAGTTGTTCGTACTCACAGTTGCATCAGTGAAAGCAGATTCTTGAACCTACTCAACCTCTCGCAAGCTTGGAGGGAGTTCTGTGTAAATACTTCGGTATTTGTGCTCTCCGAGTGGCGAGGAGGAAGGGGTGCGGCTGTGCATGCATTCTAGAGGGAAGCCATTGAGCTGGAAAAACCCATGGTTCCTGGCCATGCACTGATCAAAACAGGCCCTGCCATTGAGCTGTATTTGCTAGGCACAGAATATTCATCATAGATTTCTCCTTACTAGACTCAGGTTTGGTCAGTTCCATGCTTTGCCAGCCTTTCCCAAACCCGATGCCTGGTGTACAAAGTGCCTTTGTATTCGTAATAACTTTTCTCCTCAGGATCTATGCCCTTTGTATTTTTTTGTGTTTTTAATTAGTCCCCCAATGGGGATTTTTACTTCCATTATTGAAAACTTTACACTCTGTTCGAATAAAGCCTAACTTAATGAACCTACCGTCGATCCCGGATGCATATTCTACATATATTAGAGCTTGCTTTCTTGCCTCACCTTTGAGGGTAAGAAAGTCGTTTGATGAGGGGAGTGATTTTGCTTAAATGATTTTAGCCAAGTGTAGGAAGAAGTCGATTGAGGATGTGCATTTAAAAAAACGTAGATTTGTTTTATGAATCTTTATTGCTTTTTTACTTCTTTTTAAGGATGCAAGCTGATCATTGATAATGTATTGGTAATGCTACAGAATTTTTATGTTTCTATTGATATAAGTGGTTCATCGTCATAGTACTTGGAATGATTTTCTTTTTTGTGTTAATCATTGTGTGTAGTCTTTCATGTTTCTTGTAATTTAATGATCTTATTCAGACCGAATAAAGTTACTTTTGACCTTTTTTTTTTAACATATTATGCAGCATGAATTAAATAAACTCGCCACAACATTTGGTCCCCTATGCTGCATAATCCTTGTAACCCTGACAATGTTGAAGGTCTTCAGAGTGGATTGGGGCTGTTATAATTATGGTGGAGAAATTCATATTTCACAGGCAACCATGAAATATTTAAAGGTCCCCCTGTGGAAAAGGTTTTTTTACACCACCGCATGTTGTGCTATAAGAAGCGCCAAAACAAGATGATAGTCCAATGATTGTGACATTGTACTGCAGGTGGAGTGAAGTGCAATTAATTCAACAAGCTACACCTCTACCTACTTCTCTATCATCAGTCTAATGATAATGGATATAACCTTCGGCAATATTCAGGACACATAACATATTTCTGAACTCACTCACATTTGGTGGATGTTAAACTCTTGTTACTGGTATTTACCCGACTGAACAAAAAGTCCCAATAGACTTTAATGGGGTCACCCACTTCTTAAATCTTGAACACCCTTCAAAGAAACATGCTTGTTCTCTATTCCCCTTAGTGGGAACACCTTCTTAAAGACACGATATGCCTACACTATTGAGACCACAGGTTGACAGGTATGCATTAGTCACACATAAGACACCTTCACCCAGAACCTATTTACAAACCTCTGTAGCTCTGTAAAATACACCATACACATTCCTGAGATTAACAGAATGGCGTACAAATTTAGAGCTATGCTTACAGTTAATTTGTGAGTGAAACCATCTCTATGGGGGGGCTACATTCTACATTATTTAGCAATGAGCACTGCTTCAAAATCTTCAATGAAATACTGAAAATTAACAACTACACCTTATAAATATGCAATTTACACAACACTTGTTTATAGCACTGAATAACAACTATTTATCGTGAATATGTGTCCAGACATGCACTGGATTAAAATCTATTGTAAACAGATGTTTTGGCTTTTCTCACAGTTTTTTGCAATAGGCTTTGAATTTATGCATCGACCCACTTAAAAGCATGCCCTGCAATGCACAAAAGGTACACTCAGCCTTTATCTAACATGGAGTACTTCCTTCACCCGTAACTTTACTGGTATGTAAACTGTGCACCATATAATTTTCATCATGCACAACCCCACTTGGCTCCAGGGTGTATGCTGTTTCATTCAGTGTGCCTACATGTGAACACAGTTATTCTATACTGTTTATGCCTATAGGCCCTTTGGCACCTACTTTCATTTTTAAAATGATGTATAAGATTTTATGGAATAATGTGAATAGCAGTATAATGAATGATGTCATTAGTGATGTATTTAGCGATGTCATTAATGATGTAATTTGAGATCTCATCAGTGATGTCACAAAAAATGTCATTTAATGACATGAGTGATGTCATAGGTGAGGTCATAAACAGTACATAATGGGGTGCAAGTTATAGCTAGTTCATTAAACTATAACTGGTATATTTTACTGGTTTTTCATTTTAAATGTTATTTTTCATCTCATTTCAACACTAAACTATAACGCCACTTTAAGCTTTGTTTTTTCTGTGAATTTCTGTGTTTTTGTTATCAGATTCTAATTTTAGCATAGTTATCTATAATGTTACCATTAACCCTTGTTTTTAAGTACATTTCAGTGGGATTTGATCATATTCTAAATTGAGCATGTGTTCTCTGGTGACCTGCCCAATAAGCTGTTGCTAATCCCCCCACTGCAGACATCGTTCAGTTGTGGGCTGTGGGAGGTTGCCTCCACTGATTCGCCTCATTCCAGGCCCTGGAATTAATCTCTGTGTGTGACTTGCACCCAGTCTCCAGCAGGTGGCTGAACTCCAGCTGTACACGGCCAATGGCCATGCACAGAAGGGGTTTGGTTGCAGGTCCCCTAAACTTTCCCACTGTGCATGGCAAAAGGCCATTGCAGCTGAGGGTTGGCCGTCTATTGGAGGGTTATGTTTAGGTCACCAGTAGAGTTCTGGTACAGCATGCATGTCCTGTTGCCAACCTTTGTAGGCAGCCTTCACACAACCATCATCAGAAAGCCAACCCCCACCCACCCCACTGTGGACAGCCAAGCCCCACTCAGTGACACAAGCCATCTGCCGTGACTAGCAGGGGGTTGGTCCTGTCCTTAACGCACTGCAGGCAGTCAACCCCCACTGCACACAACCTATAGCCTGCACAATGGTGGTTGGCTGCTAGGTCTGATCCATGACCAAATGCTTCAAACTTTTTTCAAACTATTCTGTATTGCTAAACTGAATTGGAACCATCGTACCACACAGTAGGGTCACGCTGGGTACCATACATCCAAATGCAGCACACTCACAGTTTTGCTTATGCAGCGTTAAAATTATCGCCGCTTTAGCGACAGGAAACTGCTGCTAAAGCGGCGATAATGGGCTAGCTAATATGCCCTTGAGAATTAGAATAGAATCCCATGGCCTGGTGTGAACATGGGCTTCTATCGGAATTCTCTACGGCATATTATCAAGGACATTATCGCTGTTTTAGCAGCAGTTTCCTGTCGCTAAAGCGGACATAATTTTATCGCGTTGCTTGATAATATGCCCCTTAATGAGTAGCATAAACACCATACATGACACATGTTTCGATAAATGCCTTTGGCACGAATGTCAGCCATATAAAATTCAGTCCATTTAGAGAGCATCACTATTCGATTCAACATAAAAACATAGAAAACAGAAAAAACAGACACAATGTGGTAGATTATCTCAATTACAGTTAGACTGCTAGAGTCATCTTGAAATTATTACTTTTCAAATAGAGAATAATAAATGAGCAACTACGTGTTCAAATGTAAACGCTTTATACAGTACACTGGCACTTTAGATATAAAGTCTACTTTATACAGTATAGTACCTATCAGTGTAATACATATAATTCTAGCTCTTAAAAAACTCAATTCAATGAAAATTGAGATTAGTTAAAAGACAAATAAGTGCCATGTTGACATTGCCCAAGTGCATACAGAATACATATGCAACTTTTCTTGAAAACCAGTTTACATTGAAATGGCACTGTAGATGGATGTCAAGTACCCACTCCAACTATGTCTTTTGTAAATATTGGTACATATTATATATACGGTGACTTATTAAAACAATTTAGTAGGAGCTAATATCAGATGTACCCATAAGGTAGATTCACACATCATATTGAACTGTATGTAAGGGTATAGATCAGTAAGAAACAGTGTATATGTCATCTTCAAAATAATATTCAGGTTATTTCTTTGAGGTTAAGCAAAGAGCAAAACTCCTTTCTTTTTCTATTTAGTGTTTCCTGATGTGATCCTTAATATGTGTAAGGCATTGTTGACATAATGTAGAAGGTTATGATATATTTGCCAAATTATCAATGTTCAATATTTCCTAAGGGAACTGCATGGGGAAAAGAGTTTTGGAAGCCCCCCCCTTTTCTCGGCCCCTCAGGAAGGTTCATCCCAAAATGTTACAGGAAAGAGCTGAGGTCGATACATTGTTAATTAAAGTTTCCTGAAAATTCGTCAAACGGTGCCAAAGTTATTAACCAAAGCAAGAACACTCTTAGTATGGCAACGTTGACTCACGTATAAATACACGTAGGCAACAGCCACAGTGAAATATGTATAAACACTCATACATATATTTATTTATATATATATATATATATATATATATATATATATATATATATATATATATATATATATATATATATATATATATACTACATACTGATGTATTCATAAGATTACATTCACATAATTAATCTAATTTAAATAATGACTAATAAAATATATTAAAAGGATATATATATATATACACACACACACAGCCATAAAAGTACATGTAACATATACAGTACACATAAAAGTAATAAAAAGCATGGGACATCCAAGCTCGGCTCATATAGAGGATCAATCAAACATATAAGAAACATTTAAAACCAAGTATTTCATATATTGGTCAGAAATCCTTTGAGAAATCATTAAAAAGACAATCCAAAGCAGCCTTCATGGAAATAAGATGTAACATATATTAAAATATATGTGCACAAATTCCTAGGCAAATGATAATGGAAACAAGTGAAGAAAGGGGAAACAACCAAAGGCAACTAATTAAAAAAGCATATTCATTTTAATAGTCATATTTAAAAACATTTTGATCATTATTGGAAAAACATGAATTGTCAATACATAATACAACAAATAATAAAAACTACAAATTCATTACAAAGAATCAAGAAAAAGCAGTAAATCTTTATATTTAGTCAGAGGGTGGCAATAAAACTCGACGCGCGTTTCGGCGTGTCCAACACCTTCTTCAGGAGACACAAAATACCCCAAAAGAACATTCAAAAATAAAAATAAAAATACAAAATATCAATATACATAATTAAATAATGCCATCAATCAATACTTTTAACATAATCAATTTCTACAACATTTTGTTGCCAATATATATATCATCGTTACAAAACTTTATACTAGCTTCCCCTCTTATAACATCAAATTTCCATTTTACAAAGATGTTTTTATCTGAGTACTCATATTAAAGATAACCTCACAAAATACTAGAAATCTTATTGAAATTTCTCAGCCCCATCAGATTACCTAAGCGATGGCTAAGGCTTTATATATTATTTAGTGATGACATATCTCCTTTATCAAATCAGTACCAATATATGCCCATTTTCTTAAAGCTGAAAGATCTCACTAAAATATCGAAGATCCAATACCTGGTACAGTGTAGATATTTTCAATAATAAAAACGGTTGATGATCAAATCTAAGAAAGACAACAAATTTAATATGGGCCAAATGCAAAACATATGAAATGGTTCACTGAAAGCTATTCTGTTCTGACGGAGATTACCTTTTATCATTCCATGTATTCCTCCAAATGTAAACGTAATGTCGATTAAAACATAGATTAAGTCGGTGTTAGTCCTAGTGCGGATAAACAATAATTAATCATTAGGACAATCTAAAGGTGTCTGAATAATCAAACACACAGCTCATTTCAATGTGTAAACCACCGAGTATGTGGAAGGGAGAATGCAGGAGGGGATGGAGCAGGGGAAGGGGGGGGGAAACCGCGGGAGGGAGGGGGGAAAAAAAAGGGGAAGGGGGAAAGGGAGGCCTGGGGGGGAGAAAACGAGAATAAATGATGAAGCGAAGGCCATAAAACGGGGCATAACGAGGTCATTAAGCATGGGCGGAAAATCCGTTACGCACGTGGATTTTGCGGATTTTCGGTAAATTCGCAATCCGCGAATGCTCGCGAATTTACCGAAAATCTGCAAATTCGCACGCAGCGGAATTTTTTTTTCTTGGTGATACAATTTTGCTGCGCGCAGCGTTTACTTACCTTCATTCAGCGTTTGCCGAGTTGTTTTTCTTGATATTTTGCGAGTGCTGCGCCATTTTGGATCTTGCTGCAGGATCCCGCAGGAATTTGGCGAGCGCGATTACGTAATCGCGGCTTGCCAACTTGCACAGCGAGAGTTTGTCAACGCGAGTACGACGTGATCACGTATCGCGGTACTTCGCAATTGCGAGCTTGGAGATGCGGCGAGCAGCAACAATCTCGCACTCGCGAAAATACAAAATTTGCAATTCTGCACAAGAAATCCACCATGCAAGCAGCATAAACCTTCTGGAAATGATGATTTTTATCTGAATAACTCCTCAAGTTGACATTTGCCTGCACTTTTTTTGCGAGGAGTCCATTTTGGCGAGGGGGGGGGGTGGGAGGAAGGAAGTGCCCCACAGTCTTCAACTTCCTGTTCTTGTCCAGCAGGCTCCTCCCAGTGCTTTGTCCATCTCCTGGTCACTTTTCATTTGGATCTGGAGCTGGAAGGATTACTTTTTGTGGATGCTGCTGGATATTTGGATTTGAGGCCTTTTTGACTTTCTTTGGATCACTTTTGGATTAGAAATTTCACAAGTAAGTTTGTTTGGGGCATTACAGTTGCTGCAACTACAATTTTGGCTGTTTTGGGGCCTTCTGCCCAGGGGTACTCAGTGGTGGGTGAACTGAGTCTTTCTGTGGGGTGTTTTGAATTTGAACATCATGGAGGGGCTGGATGGCTTGGGATTGTGCTGAATTTTCTGTGATTTTCGTTTTTTTGTCCTGTTGTGGCCTTTTCACCAGGGGTAGTGAGTGTTGCATGGGCCTAGTCTTTCTGTGACTTTTCTTGAATTTAAACCTCATGGAGGGGCTGGATGGCTTGGGATTGTGCTGGTTTTTCTGTGATTTTCGTTTTTTTGGCCTGTTGTGGCCTTTTCACCAGGGGTAGTGAGTGGTGCATGTGCCTAATCTTTCTGTGGGTCGTCTTGAATTTAAACATCATGGAGGGGCTGGATGGCTTGGGATTGTGCTGATTTTTCTGTGATTTTCGTTTTTTTGGCCTGTTGTGGACAGGCCATGTGGTTGGGGGCCATTTTGAGTGCTGCTACAGGCCTTGGCCATGTGCTGGGAGGGAGGGGGCCATTTTGAATGCAGGCAGTGTTCTCAGGCCTACACCCATTTTGCCTAGCTTTCATCCATTATGCCCAGGGGTAGTGAGTAGTGCATGTGCCTAGTCTTTCTGTGGGTTGTCTTGAATTTAAACATCATGGAGGGGCTGGATGGCTTGGGATTGTGCTGATTTTTCTGTGATTTTCGTTTTTTTTGGCCTGTTGTGGCCTTTTCACCAGGGGTAGTGAGTGGTGCATGTGCCTAGTCTTTCTGTGGGTTGTCTTGAATTTAAACATCATGGAGGGGCTGGATGGCTTGGGATTGTGCTGATTTTTCTGTGATTTTCGTTTTTTGGCCTGTTGTGGACAGGCCATGTGGTTGGTGGCCATTTTGAGGGCTGCCACAGGCCCAGGCCATGTGCTTGGAGGGAGGGGCCATTTTGAATGCAGGCAGTGTTCTCAGGCCTATACCCATTTTGCCTAGCTTTCATCCATTATGCCCAGGGGTAGTGAGTAGTGCATGTGCCTAGTCTTTCTGTGGGTTGTCTTGAATTTAAACATCATGGAGGGGCTGGATGGCTTGGGATTGTGCTAATTTTTCTGTGATTTTCGATTTTTTGGGGTGTTCATGGGGACAGGCCATGTGGGTGGGGGCCATTTTGAATGCTGCTACAGGCCCTGGCCATATGCTGGGAGGGAGGGGCCATTTTGAATGCAGTCAGTGTTCTTAGGCCTGCACCATTTTGCCTAGCTTTCATCCATTATGCCCAGGGGTAGTGAGTAGTGCATGTGCCTAGTCTTTCTGTGGGTTGTCTTGAATTCAAACATCATGGATGGGCTGGATGGCTTGGGATTGTGCTGATTTTTCTGTGATTTTCGTTTTTTTTGGCCTGTTGTGGCCTTTTCACCAGGGGTAGTGAGTGGTGCATGTGCCTAGTCTTTCTGTGGGTTGTCTTGAATTTAAACATCATGGAGGGGCTGGTTGGCTTGGGATTGTGCTGATTGTTCTGTGGTTTTCGTTTTTTTGGCCTGTTGTGGACAGGCCATGTGGTTGGGGGCCATTTTGAGTGCTGCTACAGGCCCTGGCCATGTGCTGGGAGGGAGGGGGCCATTTTGAATGCAGGCAGTGTTCTCAGGCATGCACCCATTTTGCCTAGCTTTCATCCATTATGCCCAGGGGTAGTGAGTGGTGCATGTGCCTAGTCTTTCTGTGGGTTGTCTTGAATTTAAACATCATGGAGGGGCTGGATGGCTTGGGATTGTGCTGATTTTTCTGTGATTTTCGTTTTTTTGGCCTGTTGTTGTGGCCTTTTCACCAGGGGTAGTGACTAGTGAGTGTTGCATGGGCCTAGTCTTTCTGTGGGGTGTCTTGAATTTAAACATCATGGAGGGCAAGGGATTGTGCTGATTTTTCTGTTTTTTTTCGATTTTTTTGGGGTGTATACCTGAACTGATTTTCCTCTCTCTTCCATTGCTTTTAGGTGCACAAGACTCAAGAGAACCACCAGTGCCAGGAAGAAGTCCTGCAGCGGTGTGTGTGTGCAGCATAACGTCACGCGACGTCACGTCTGGCCACAGACAACTCTGCAACTCGTGCAACTGCGGCCAGCTGTTCTGCCCTGCTCTGAAGAAGATGGCCCCAAAAAAAATTCTCCGTAGCCCCTCTAGCAAGAAAGTTGCCAGTAAGGAGCAGAAGAAGCAAGTTACCAAGGAGGCTGGTGTGCCGGCCACCGCGTTTTTTGGGAGTAAAAAAAAAGTATGCCTGCAGCAGCAGCAGGATCTGCTCGGGACCAGTCAAGTCAAGTCAAGTCAAAAGATTTATATAGCGCGCTACATACCCGGAGGGTCTCAAGGCGCTTGAAGAAGGGTGGGGAGTTATTTGTCGAATATCCAAGTTTTAAGTTGCTTTCTGAATGCTAGATGGTTCTGAGTGAGACGAAGGTG
Organism: Lissotriton vulgaris; assembly: GCF_964263255.1. Lineage (NCBI taxonomy): Eukaryota > Metazoa > Chordata > Amphibia > Caudata > Salamandridae > Lissotriton > Lissotriton vulgaris. The sequence continues at coordinate 1,756,914,717 of NC_141689.1, read as the reverse complement.
AGTGGGGAGTGAGTTCCAGGTTTTAGCTGCGAGGAAGGAAAAGGATCTACCTCCCATGGTGGTTTTATTGATGCGAGGTATGGTAGCAAGGGCTTGGTTGGAGGATCGTAGCTGACGGGAGGGGGTGTAGAAGGAAAGACGTGTGTTGAGGCATTCGGGTCCAATTTCATAAAGTGCTTTGTGTGCGTGGGTTAGGAGTCGGAAAGTAATCCTCTTATTGACGGGAAGCCAGTGGAGGTTTTTCAGGTGACTAGAGATGTGGTCTTTACGCGGGATGTCTAGTATGAGTCTGGCTGATGCGTTCTGGATGCGTTGGAGTTTATTCTGGAGTTTTGCGGTGATACCGGCGTATAGGGTGTTTCCGTAGTCCAGGCGGCTTGTAACCAGTGCATGGGTGACCGTTTTCCTGGTTTCGGTGGGGATCCAGCGAAATGTTTTTTTGAGCATGCGAAGAATGTTGAAGCAAGATGATGAAACGGCGTTTACTTGTCTGTTCATAGAGAGTGAGGAGTCTAGGATGACGCCCAGGTTCCGTGCGTGGTCCGTCGGGATGGGAGCTTTTCCAAGGGCCTCTGGCCACCAAGAGTCGTCCCAGGCGGAGGGGGAGGTACCTAAGATAAGGACTTCTGTTTTGTCTGAGTTCAGTTTCAGACGACTATGCTTCATCCACTCTGCTACTTCTTTCATTCCTTCATGTAGGTTAGTTTTGGCGGTGTTAGGGTCTTTGGTGAGTAATAGGATCAGTTGAGTGTCATCCGCGTAGGAGATGATGTTGAGGTTGTGTTGGCGTGCGATGGCCGCGAGGGGGTTCATGTATACGTTGAAGAGGGTGGGGCTGAGTGAGGACCCTTGGTGTACGCCGCAGATGACTTCAGAGGCCTCTGAGTTGAATGGTGGGAGGCGGGCTCTCTGGGTTCTTCCGGTGAGGAACGAGGTGATCTATTCCAGTGCTTTTCCTTGTATTCCGATGTTTCTGAGGTGCTGTAGAAGGGTGCTATGGCAGACTGTGTCGAAGGCTGCGGAGAGGTCGAGTAGGATGAGGGCGACTGTGTCTCCATTGTCCAGGAGAGTTCGAATGTCGTCTGTTGCTGCGATGAGGGCGGTCTCCGTGCTGTGTTTGGCTCGGAAGCCGGACTGTGAGGAGTCGAGGGATTTGTTTGTTTCGAGGAAGGGGGCGAGCTGGTTGTTGACCGCTTTCTCGATGACTTTGGCTGGGAATGGAAGGAGCGAGATAGGGCGGTAGTTTTTGAGTTCGGTGGGGTCCGCTGTGGGTTTTTTCAGAAGGGCGCTGAGTTCTGCGTGTTTCCAGCTTTCCGGGAAGGCGGCGGAGTTGAGGGAGCAGTTGATGACGTCTCGAAGGTGTGGTGCTATGATGGAGTCTGCTTTGTTGAAGATGTGGTGAGGGCAGGGGTCTGTGGGGGATCCTGAGTGGATGGAGTTCATCATGCGATGGTGTCCTCAGTGGAGATTGGGTTCCAGTCATTAAGGATATTCAAGGGGGGTGAAGGTCCTGCAGAAGGTTGGGTGGGTTGGTCTCCGGGTCGGTTGTCGAAGCTGTTGTGGATGTCTGCGATTTTGTTGTGGAAGAACGAAGCTAGGGAGTCGCAGAGGGCTTGAGAGGGGGTGATGTCGTTGGAGTTGGCTGAGGGGTTGGTAAATTCTTTGACGATGTTGAATAATTCCTTGCTGTTGTGGGCGTTGTTGTCTAGTCGGTCTTTGAATGCGGCTTTCTTGGCAGATCGGATTAGTTGGTGGTGTATGCGGGTAGCGTTCTTGAAGGCGTCCCTGGTGCTGGTGTTTGGGTCTTTTTTCCAGGCCTTCTCGAGGGAGCGGCAGAGTTTCTTGGATTTCTTAAGATCATCGTTGAACCAGGATGCGTTTTTGCTGCTTAGTTTGATATGACGTTTTTTCAGCGGTGCTAGGATGTCGGCGCTATTGGATAGCCATTGGGTGAGGTTAGTGGCTGCTTGGTCGGGGTTTGAGGAGTGGGCAGGGGGGTTTTGGAGAAGCGATGCGGAGATCTGATCGATGGTGATTTTGTTCCAGTTTCTTCGCATAGTAGGTTGAGGATGGTTGTGAGTTGTGGTCTTTTTGTAGGTAAAGTGTACACAGCTGTGGTCCGTCCACTGGAGAGTAGTGGTGTGACTGAAGGAGACATGTTTGCTGGAGGTGAAGATAGGGTCGAGTGTGTGACCAGCGATGTGGGTGGGCGTAGTGACAAGTTGTTTGAGTCCGAGGTTGGCGAGATTGTCCAGAAGGGAGGTGGCGTTGCTGTCATTGCTCTTTTCTAGGTGGAAGTTGAGGTCTCCCAGCAGAATGTATTCCTCGGAAGGGAGGGCGTGTGGGGTGATAAAGTCAGTGATAACGTCGCTGAATTGTGTGCGGGGTCCTGGAGGTCGGTAGAGGAGTGTGCCTCTGAGTGTGGTTTTGGGGTCGGTGTGGATCTGGAAGTGAAGGTGTTCGGCGCTGTTGAGGTTAACGTCTGAGCTGGTTGAGATGCGGCTGGAGTTCTTATGGACGATAGCGATGCCTCCTCCTGTTTGGTCAGTGCGGTCCTTGCGGATGATCTTGTATCCTTCCGGGATGGCTATGGTGATGTCTGGAGCTGATGAGGCGTTCATCCAGGTTTCTGTTAGGAATGCGACGTCGGGAGAAGTGGTGTCTAGTAGGTTCCAGAGGTCGATGGCGTGTCTGTGGACTGAGCGGGTGTTGAGCAGGATGCATTTTAGGTGGTTGGGGTCAGATCTCGGTTGTGTGATCATGGATGAAGAGTTTTTCTTGGTGCCGTCGAACTTGCAGGAGTAGCAAGTGAAGGGTCCATGGGTGTGTCCAGGAGCGGCTTGGGCGCAGTTGGAAAGTCGGCCGGGGTTAAGGGCTAGGAGGGTGGAGGCATCGTAAGTAATGCGGGGGGGCTGGGCATTGCGTGGACCAGGGGGTCTGGCGCTGGGCGCGGTCCAGGCGCGGACGGGCGTAGACGGGCTTACCTTTGGCGCACCTTCGGCGCGAATGAGGCGCGAACGCTGCGCGTGGACGCTGCGCGTTGGATCATTAGTCATAAATGGATAGTGGAGGGGCGGAGCGTGGGGGGGTCAGCAGGGAGGCGGGAGCGAGGTCGAGGGAGGGCTCGGGTCAACCTGGAAAATGGCCGAACAACAACAACAACAAGGAGCAATGGGGCGCTATGAGGGCCAAAAGATGTTAACGCTACTATCGTGGTGGGAGCGAGTTCGTGCGCGGAGACAGTGCAGATAGTGACACAGTATAAATATCAACACAGCCAATGCAATGCAGACAGTGCACAGCTAAAATTATCACAGGTACTGCACAGTAAATACGATAACAGTTCACACTCAGCCAAAGCGCTAAGAAAATAAATGAGCAAAAGTGCGCGCTAGCAACTAAAATTACAGTGCCCAGTCAGCCAAAGCAGATGTAAGTGCTACGATACCACAGGTGAGGGAGGAAGCGGGGGGAGCGACCACTCGCTCCATTGGGCTCAGTGCCTCCACCACCACCACCATGCCAACTTAAGTCAAAGCCCTTGAGTGCTGCACAGGCAGTCAGTGTACTTCTTCAATCACCATCGACCAGTGATGTTGGCTCATCGCAAGAAAGTAGCAGCAATGTCCCTGAATCAACACAGGTTGTTGTAACTCATCTGACAAGTGTTGAACAACCACAGCCGCAACAACAACCACATGTGCAAGTACAAGCCCAAGTACATGTGGAAGGAGAGGCAGCGCAAGGAGATGCGCAAGCAGAGGTGCATGGAGGGTCACAAGTGCCAACAATAGTTGTTCCTCCCGAAGTAGGGGCACATCAGGAAATCGACAATCAAACCGAGGTATCATTTGAGGAAGCCACTTCTCCTGATGATCATCCATTGTCTTCCTTATCCCTAGCAAGGAAAAGATCAAGGGGGGTGTCTACATCTTCTTCAAGCCCACCTCCTTCTGATGATATGGATCAAACTTGGGAACCACCACTGCGGTCTGAGAGTGAGGCGCACCATGATCTGACAAAGGTACCTAAGCGTAAAAGGAAGGTCGTCGAAAAACTCATAGCTATGGAGTGTGATGAGGCTCAACAAGAAGTGACGGATACTGCTGCTGATGAAGCCTCTCACGACGACGAGCCAGTCATCATAAAGGTCACTGCAGCCCCAGCGGGCATGCAGCAAAAATACATATTGACCCTAGCCCGAGAAGCTGCTGCGCGTGATGATGTTGTCGACGAGGAGGCAATGGAAGAAACACCACAATCATTGGAGTTAACTAGTACACCAACACCTACCGCTTCCATATTTCTTAGTCGCCAGAAGGAACCTCCATCCACCTCGACCTCAATTAGTGGTGGTGAAAGTGCAAAACGTACTGAAGTTCGGCAATCCACATCCTCCACTTCATCTGGCATTAGCAGCAGGACCACCACCACCAGTATCACCGCCTCCTCCGGCCCCCAAAGACATTTCAAGTCCGCAGTTTGGGACTTCTTTAGTGTTTCCACAAAAAAGGAAAACCTCGCCATTTGTAGCATTTGTAAGTGGGCAGTTAGTCGTGGTAAGTTTGGTTCCAACTATGGTACCGGAGGCCAGAGAAGTCATCTTGAAAGAAAGCACGCTGTCCAATGGTTTGCGCACCTAAAGGCGATCAAGGAAGCCCGAATTGCACGTAATGCTGTTTCATCTGATGATGACAAGGAGGAAGAAGACGTGTCAAACACTTCACTTACACCCAGTACCCCTGTCAGCAGCACACCCCATGTGAGCCACACTAAGAGTGTGGGAGAGAGTGAAACACCAATGCGCAAAAGTTCATCAGCGAGCGTAACTGGGTCGAAGATATCATCATCATCCCGTAAATGCTTGGTCCAAGGCAACATTAAAAAGATGTTGTTTACAGAAGCGCAATATGAACGCAACCACCCACTGATGCGTCTGTATATAATACTAAGCTGGCTAAAATGCTAGCTCTGGACCTTCTCCCTTTTTCTTTTGTAGAAGGGGTTGGTTTTCTAGAATTAGTGGCAGCGCTCTGCCCTAAATGGAAAGTTCCTAGCCGGTTCTATTTTGCCAGAATTGCGGTTCCAGCACTACATGAAGATGTGCTGGAGGTGATTGGAGCAGCTTTGCAGAAGAGTGCTGTTCACACTATACATCTGACAACAGACATGTGGACCAGTGGCGCGGGCGCTGATTACATGTGCATCACTGCACACTGGGTCTCTTTTTCAGGGGTTAAAGCAAAGCTAAACGCAGGTGTTGACCCAGACCAAGTTTTAAAAGCTGCTCGGAAACATGTAACACTAGCCATGTTTGGTTTGGAGAAACGTCACACAGCACAAAACATTTTGGATGAGTTTAACACAAAGGTCCTTGACTGGCTGTCCCCAAAAAAACGCCAGATTGGTTATGTTTCCACGGATAATGGCGCCAATGTAGTTAAGGCCATGGAGCTGGGTCACTATTTCAGAGTGCCGTGTTTGGCGCACTGTATTACTCTGGTTGTCAAAAAATTCCTGAGTGATAAAGAGAGTCCAGCGTACGAGGTAGTGGAGACCTGCCAAAAAATGTGCAACAATTTCAGCTATTCTTTTAAGGCCCGGAAGCATCTGAGGAGCCTGCTACATGACCGTTGAATGCCTGTGAAAGCACTCATCCAGGAGGTGGTAACACGTTGGAACTCAACCTTCTACATGCTTGAGCATCTGTATGAGCAGTATACGGTACTCGATCAATATTTCTTAACACAGGGTACAGCTCAGAAGGACTTGAGGATGGGTGTGGAGCAATGGCACATAGTTAAAAGCCTGACACGCATGCTTCGTCCTTTTGAGGTCTTCACGCGTGCAGTCAGCAAGGAGGACTGTAATTTGGGAAAAGCTATCCCATTGTTGTACATGCTGGAGCACCAACTGAAGGAGGTGTGTTCTGTGTTTCATAAAGATGAAAAAAACAAAGACCCTTTTGTTTTGGCGGAGAAATTATTAGAGCGCCTACGTGGTGATGAACGTCTTAAAATGATCCACTCAGAACAGCATTACATTTGTGCTACTATTCTGGATCCACGCTACAAAAAGGCGCTGGCAGGCCAAGCATACTTTCCTTTTGATGATGAACATGTTCCAAAGTACAAACGTTGGCTAGCTTTGTCAGCCAAGAGGTTTCAAAGAGAACGGCAGAAAATTGAAGGAAAAGGCAGTACATCAGCATCAGCAGGCCATCCCCAGTCAAAACAATCCACTTCTGCACCTGTAGCTGTGGCACAAGTGACCTCTCAGCCGTTAAAGACACCGGCAACCGGATCACCTGCACCAGACACAACAGAAACATTGGAGGCTGAAGAGGATTGGCTAGCTCGGCTTGGGTTTGGTTCTCAAAAGGTCACAGGCACAGCAACAGCTAAGCAAAGTGGAGGAACCTTGGATGAGGACCTTGAGTCGATGGTGAAGGACTATCTGAATGACTCAACAGAGGTCTATGTTAATGTTGACCCATTGGTGTATTGGCATGGGAAAAAAGCATTGTGGCCACAGCTCTCCAACCTGGCTTTAAACTATTTGTCTTGCCCACTCGCAAGCGTGTCTTCTGAACGTGTTTTCAGTGCTGCTGGTGCCATTGTAACTCCCAAACGGAGCCGCCTCTCGCCCAAAAATGTGGAGAGGTTAACAATGATCAAGATGAATCAGCACCTCATACCACCAGATTACAGAGTACGAGAAAGCGCGCCGGATGAAGATGAGGTAGACAGCAACGTAGATGAGGGAATTTCTACTCTGTCAGGTGACACTGAGCTCACCCTGCCTGAATTCGCAGAGTATGAAGACAAAGCCTTATTCTTATTCCTGGACCTTAACACCGGGCCCTGAATTGAGACAATGAATCAATAACTTTCTTTTTCGTCCTTATTCACTTTCATTCCTGTGTGACTGTCTTTCTTTGTTGTGCACAGTTAATATAATTCAAACTTTAATCACCTAATCACAAAAACAAGCCCATCAGCAGAACTGTCTTCACTTGTTTGCTTATTGATTAGAAGGTGCCGCAGTCTGCATTCCTCAGGTTCACAAGTTCAGAAGAACATGCTCCTCTATCCTCCTCCAGACTCCTATTTCCATCAAAGCAGAGGGCTGGATTACGCCCAATGAAGAAAGACTCAGCACTTGTGGGGGTGTTCTACTTCTTTGCAGGTGAGTTGACGGCTCTGGGGCCATTGCTGGGAAGCTCCAATACCGGATAAAAGTGGTTTGGACCAAATCGGAGGCGGAATTTTTTTTGTGTTTTTGCTGACTTGCTTGCATTTGAGGTGCTCTATGAGGGGCTTCCGGCTGTTTGTGGGTAAGTTTCGGGGTCTGGGAGCACTGCTGGGACAGACTAATCTTGATTGCATTTGCTTTTCAGGAAATTCGTTGTGGTAAACCGGAGTTATGGCCTAACTACACAGCTCGTTTGGACCGAAGACCGAGAAATATTGTAGGTATGAGATTTTGCTTTTGGGCTGTTTGGGGGTGTTGTGCTTTTTGGCGGGTGGGTTGGCGGGTCTTGGGGCATTTCTGGGAAGGTCTAATACCGGATAGAAGTGGTTGGGACAAAATCCACGCTGATTTTTTTTTGCTATTTCTGACATTTTGCTCAATGTAGCGTTTTTGGGGGCCTGTTTGGGGGGCTTCCTGGTGTTTGTGGGTGGGTTTTGGGGTCTGGGAGCACTGCTGGGACACTCTAATCTTGATTGCATTTGCTTTCAGGAAATCCGTGGTGGTAAACTGGAGTTATGGCCTAGCTACACAGCGCGTTTGGACCGAAGGCCGAGAAATATTGTAAGTATGAGATTTTGCTTTTGGGCTGTTTGGGGGTGTTGTGCTTTTTGGCGGGTGGGTTGGCGGGTCTTGGGGCATTCCTGGGAAGGTCTAATACTGGATAGAAGTGGTTGGGACAAAATCCACGCTGATTTGTTTTTTTGCTAATTCTGACATTTTGCTCAATGTAGCGTTTTCGGGGGCCTGTTTGGGGGGCTTCCTGGTGTTTGTGGGTGGGTTTCGGGGTCTGGGAGCACTGCTGGGACACTCTAATCTTGATTGCATTTGCTTTTCAGGAAATCCGTGGTGGTAAACTGGAGTTATGGCCTAGCTACACAGCGCGTTTGGACCGAAGGCCGAGAAATATTGTAAGTATGAGATTTTGCTTTTGGGCTGTTTGGGGGTGTTGTGCTTTTTGGCGGGTGGGTTGGCGGGTCTTGGGGCATTCCTGGGAAGATCTAATACCGGATAGAAGTGGTTGGGACAAAATCCACGCGGATTTTTTTTTTAGCTATTTCTGACATTTTGCTCAATGTAGCGTTTTCGGGGGCCTGTTTGGGGGGCTTCCTGGTGTTTGTGGGTGGGTTTCGGGGTCTGGGAGCACTGCTGGGTATGGATACTTTACTTTGCAAGAGGTTTGAAGCAAATCCATGGTGGCAGAGGGGAGTTAGGGCCTAGCTGCAGAGCGCCCGGAGTGATTTGGGAAATTGGCAAAAAAATGACAAAGTCCCCATTTTTGTACTTTTGCTCTTTGGCTGTTTGGGGGTCTTCTATTCATTTTCCCCTGGGTTGACGGCTCTGGGGCCATTGCTGGGAAGCTCTAATACCGGATAAAAGTGGTTTGGACCAAATCGGAGGTGGAATTTATTTTGTGTTTTTGCTGACTTGCTTGCCTTTGAGGAGCTCTTTGGGTGGCTTCCTGGTGTTTGTGGGTGGGTTTCGGGGTCTGGGAGCACTGCTGGGACAGTCTAATCTTGATTGCATTTGCTTTTCCGGAAATCCGTGGTGGTAAACTGGAGTTATGGCCTAGCTACACAGCGCGTTTGGACCGAAGGCCAAGAAATATTGTAAGTATGAGATTTTGCTTTTGGGCTGTTTGGGGGTGTTTGTGCTTTTTGGCGGGTGGGTTAGCGGGTCTTGGGGCATTCCTGGGAAGGTCTAATACCGGATAGAAGTGGTTGGGACCAAATCCATAAGGAAAACCCTTTGGGCACTTTTTTGTAACTTAGGGCTCGTTAGGGTTAGCACTAGCAGCAGGATTGCATGTGTTTTGGGGTGTTCTAGATTTTTGCAACTGAGTTCTGGGGTCTTAGAGCTCTCGTGAGAATGTGTAATTTTGGTTGCAAGTCATTTGAGGAAAATCCATGGTAGGAAAGGGGGGATTTGGCATAGTTAAAGAAAGCCTCTGCCACTATTCTTAACTTAGTGCTCGTTAGGGTTAGCACTAGCAGTATTTCTATTGCATGTGTTTGGGGGGGGTGGGGGGTTTCGAGTCTTGGAGCGATGCTGGCTATGGATACTTTTGCTTGCTTGCAAGTGGTTTGAATACAATCCACGGTGGGTAAGGGGGTATTTGGGCCTACTTTTACTTTTGAAGTACGTTTTGTCACCAGTTTTCTGCTAGGCCTCGTTTTTTGAGATCTGATTGGGGGTCTTCTACATTTTTGCAACTGGCTTTAGTAAAGGTCTGGGTGGAAGCACTGCTGGGAAGGTCTAATTTTGCTCTAAAACACAGTTTACAGTACACTTAGCTTGAGGGGAAAGATCCGCTAAATTAATTCGCCCACACTTATTTATCCTTGAAAAGGTGACTCAGACAGAGTACGCACTTTCAAAAATATTGTACTGTCTATTAGGAAAATCAAAGTGTGACTTTTTGCACTACACAGCGTACATACCTTATATTTATTTATCAGTGCTGTTTTTCGTTCAATAATTACAGGCCGGGTTTCAGTCTGCAATGGGGAAAAAAGGATGGAGTCAGGCTTCACATTAGCGAGCCGCAATTCAGCATCCGCCAGGCAGGCAGTGTACAGGGTGTCTTCTGGTCACCAAGATTGATGGACGAAGCGTCAGCTGGAATGGAGGAGTGCCGCTAATAAGAGGAATTGTTTGCTGCATGCAACTTACTTACCAAATTCAACAGGACTACTACAACAATACAGATACAGTATCCATTATTTTATTCAATGAGTTTGTGTGACTGCATTTCTTGGATCTCTCTCTGCTTCTAAATTGATCCCTACAGCCATTCTATATGTTTTACTTCAGCTATTTTTTAACCTAATTTAATGTAGCCCTGTACTGTCGCATTCTGGCATTCACGGTTGTCGAAAGTACTACTTACTTTTCTGTAACAATGCATTCAGTAGTGCATGCACTTCCTTTATGTCACGTAAAAGATTTATGGTTAGCTTTGTAACTAAAAATTTCTTAATGTTCAATTATTGTTTGTCCATGCTGTGCTTTTTTTTTCTCTCAACAAAACCTACCCAAAAAGAAACCCCCATTCCTATCCATTTTACAAACCCTAACCCTCTTCCCCCGGGTTGTGTGGTTTTGCTTGATTTATTTTATTTTATTTATTTTTAGCAATTTTTAAAGCGCAAACAAATACCCGTTAGGGTGTCTCGGCGCTGATTCACAGAACTCACTAGAGGGCGTCAGGGGAATCTAGACTGTGGGGTAAGAGCTAGAGAATAGCCATGTTTTGAGGCTTTTACGAAATTTTAGAATAGAGGGAGCAGTTTTGATGTGGAAAGGTAGAGTGTTCCACAATTTAGCCGTGGCAATGGTAAATCGTCTGTCTCCCCAGTTGACCTTTTTGGTTCGATGGACTTTTAACAGAAAAGCTGAAGAGGACCGTAGAGTTCTAAGTTGTTCAACTGGACGAAGGGCTTCTTTTAAAAACTGTGGTCCAGTATTATTCAGGGTTTTGTACGCTATACACATAGCTTTAAATTTAATTCGGCTCCTGATGGGGAGCCAATGGAGTTTTCTGATGAACGGGGAAACAGATGAGAATTTTGGGATAGACAGTAGCGTTCTGGCTGCAGCATTGTGTACTGATTGTAATTTGTTGAGAACTCCTTCCTGCGCATTCAAAAGAAGTGAATTGCAGTAATCGGTTCTCGAGAACACTAATGTACTAATGAGAGTCTTTCCTGCTGATTGTGGAAGGTAAGGAAGGAGTTTTTTTATTTTTTTGAGGATATAGAAAGCCGATGAAACAACGGCGTTGGCATGGTGGTGAAACGTCAGCTTGTTGTCAAAAATGACTCCCAAGTTGCGAACTTTTTCCACCGGCTGTGGTGGGGGTCCTAACTGAGGTGGCCACCACTGAGGAGACCATGCTGGGCGCAGGCTCCCGAATGTCATCACCTCCGTTTTGTCGGAGTTAAGCTTGAGACAGTTTGATGACATCCGGGAGCTTATTGCCTTCATTCCCTCCTGGAAGTTGGCTGCCACAGATGTTCCATTATTATACACCGATAACACTAGTTGGGTGTCGTCGGCGTAAGTAGTGACTAACTGATGTGTGACGAACTGATGTGTGACTAACTGACATCAATAATTCCACACACTTGCTGGGGAGGATAAGGTCATAGCAACTGGCTGGTGAAGGAATACGAGGATATATTCTAGACTTACTCAGCTTCAGTACTATTTCTTGTAGTATTAGCCAATGTCAAAGAAATCCTACGCAAGTACAAGTTATACTATAAATACTTTACCATTTGTTAGGCTACATTGTGGCACAGTTGTAGTCTAGTGTACTGTCACCTGCTATATTCTCTATCTAACTGTCGTAATGCTATAGTAAAGACAAACCAGGTTTCATTTTCTTTTTTTCCATAGCCATGCAACTGCCACTGTGTCACACCACTAGTACCACCACAAGGAGGAGGAAATTTTAGCCGCCCTGGATTGCAACCTTAATCGCCATTTCCCGTGGAGCCAGCCCTGGGCTTAGCCCTACTTTCAAACAGAAATTACAGGTAAGATAAGCGTTTGGTTGGAGGTAGTATAATGGAGTATTAGGAGAGACGAGAGATTGACGGTAGTACTACTAAAGTCCTAGGACTATTCAAGAAAACAAACTTACTGTTAAACCCCCACCCACCAGACTCAAAAGCAGTAAAAAACAGGTATGGTCAGATAAAGTTTCAAAAAGTATATCTTTATAGCCCTAGCAAAATAATCTCCCGCAAGACCCTCCCTAACCCCAACGATTGTCCTTCAAAAGTCCCCAAAAACCCAACTCCCAATTCCCACCCCCCAAAAGTCTCTAAAAAAGGGGCAAGGGACACTATGGCAGGGTGCTGTTGACTTTGGCAGCCAGGGCATCATGCTCCTTGCGGAGGGTGGCAAGTTCGAAGCGGAGGCCCTCCACCAAGTTCTTATAGTTCAGGACCTCCTGCTCCAGGTAGGACAGTCTGAGGGATAAGCGGCGCCGGCGTGCCTTGCAAATCCTGTGGGGGGCAGCTGCTGTCTTTGCAGCTCCGCGGTGGCGTTTGGCTTTGGTAGCCCGGCTCCGTACCACTGGAGCACTGCGCTAGCTGGCAGCCCGCACGGAGGAGGATGCAGCTGTCCCAGTGGACGTTGTTGTATTACAAGACTGCGTCTCCTCCTCCTCCAGGGCCACCAGCCGCCGATATTCAGCGACAGTGGCATCCAGCCTCCGTTGCCGGGCCATTCGAGCCAGCTCCTTCCTCCTTGATGGTCTCTTGGATTTGGAAGGAGCAACTACATGAAGAAAGAAAGACATAGTCTGTAACCAATGCTCCTTAAGATTAACACAAAATGATTGAGCAGAAAGTTGTCACAGTACAAGTAGCAAATTGAAAGCACAGTACATAACTATTGAGGACAGTATCTATGTAACCTCTGACTTCTTCATCCTTGCTCTAACATTAGTGGGAGTTTAAGGAACAAATTCTACGAGCACTATGGACTTCCATTACAGTCGACTATGACAGTACACCAGTCTTATTCTTCTTCTTCTCTCTTGTTTAGGAAAATTGGTACGTTATCTTATGCAAGCCGGCATAATGCCAGTGCAGTGAACTTCCAACCGAGAAAAACAGACGCACACCATGGTGAGTGAGACAGACTTGCGTTACTTTACCGGTCCAGTACATGCAGGTGGTGAAGCTCTTACTTTTCTATTACGGGTGGCACTGAGAATACTCTGTTAAAAGGGCTACTGCTTAATTAATTTAGCTTTCACCCTACAGTGCAAATGAGTATTAGAAAAGGAAAATGAAGAAGCTAAATAATCTGATTATCTATCACTTCACATGGGATGTATTTGATGGCACATGGGATGACTTTAGGTGCTTTGCTTATTATTGAGTGAACAGTGATACACCCTCACATGAATGACGTACTACTACTAAACTAAAGTTATTAAGAGAGGTAGAGTCCACCGTAATAACCGGATATATGCTGTGCTTGCAGTTGCAATACAAACTACTGCTACTATTCATGGTAGTATTTGGACAAAATTACAACTTCTTTTCCTTGCCTTTCCTACACTGGAACGGATGTGCGGGTGCGGTGTTAGATGCTCTAAAAAGTAACACTTAGTTCATCCAGTGACCGTCTACTCTCTCTAGATACACATATGCTACCTAAGAGTCAGATAGTACCATGAATGATCCAGGCATCCATCCATTCAAAGTATATGCACACATACAGTTTCTGTTTCACTCACCCAGGCTGTTCTCCTTCCACCCATCCTTGCTTCATCATTCACCCAGCCATGCACCATACCATATTCTTTCCTTCCCAGCCACCTCGGGGACCAAGCAAACACATATCATTCTTCTTTGCCAGTCATCATTACATTTCTCGTCCTTCCACACTTACTTACACCCTTCTTTCACTTTTCGTTCATCCCATCCATCAAGTTCATCTCAGATCTGATTGGGATTCTTCTCGCCAAAAACTTCACAGCTAAGTTGAAGTACATTTAGAGGAGGCTACTACCTGGTTGATTTATAATACACCCGTGCAGAAAGCACACTCTGCAGTCTTCAATCTCAATGAGTAAGGAATATATAGCTTACCTCTGCCCGCCACCACCGTGTCATCCCCCACAGAATTTTCCGGCACTTCCACCGCCTCCTCCCCAGAGTTGTCCTCCTCGTCCAATGCCACCACCACCTCCGCGCTGGCCCCGCCTCCAGATGTTCCACCTACAAAGTACATTTAATAATGTTAGAATACACCACTCACTACTATATAATATTTGGTCTAGGAGGAAGAAAGAAATGTGAAAAAAACAGTACATAATTTAATAATTTGTGACTGTCTACTATAAAGTAAAAATGTCCCTTTTTCCAGGGAAGGCTGCTGTCTTGCTGCACTTTTTGGCACAACTGATGAATGCTTGCTTTTTATTTTTAACACGAACCACTTTTTCTCCTAACAGACAGAAGCTTGACTTCTAAGAACACGAGCAGGATCAAGTTCAAACCAGGTGAGAGCTCGGCTCGACCACAAGAAATGTGTCCAATTAATCGTCAGCACTAAGCACTTATCCATTTTCAGTTAAACGTTTACTTTTATGACAAACTTGATTTTAATAAATGTGTTTACTTTTAATAAAACTTTTAAACTTAAATAGACTCTGTTGTTTTTGGTCCTCCAGACTAGAGTGGATGAGCTAAAGGTTTTGCAATTTTTGCAAGCATGAGTCCGTGCCTCTGACATCATTGGGGAATAATCATAATCATCGGTGACTTTGGGAGCTAAATGACTCTGCCACACTATCTAGTCAGTAAGGAGATTGGGGGTTCAACTACAAAGTCTGTTATCACTGAGGTATGTGGAAAGTCTAACAGCACCTATTATAATTGATAAGCTAAGCAATGCATTATTTAGTGTCCATAGTTCTGTTTGTGCAGATTTGTCCCTGCAACAGTAGTAGAATGGATTGTCCTCCGATCCAAACCAAAAGTAAAGTAGTATCTTATTCTTTCTTGGTGGTCATTCACCTTTTTATTGTTGGCAATTGTCAAAGCATAAACATTTAGAAGACTTGAAAAGACCTTATGGACAATCCCAGAGGACTGCACTCTGTGCATAGAGCTATTGCTGACTAGAATGGGAGTCCAATGGAATTGCCAAATGTGCAATCTTAGTTAGCTACACAGACAGACTAATAAGAATAATCTAGTAATACCACACGGAGTCATAGTCGAGGCAGGATAAGAATTTAGATCCAGTCTACAAGAATATCAAAGACGATTTAGAAAAAATCAAATGAGGAACGCTGGGAAAAAATAA
Source organism: Lissotriton vulgaris (assembly GCF_964263255.1). NCBI lineage: Eukaryota > Metazoa > Chordata > Amphibia > Caudata > Salamandridae > Lissotriton > Lissotriton vulgaris. The sequence continues at coordinate 1,756,899,630 of NC_141689.1, read as the reverse complement.
GTACTCTATATTAAAATTAAAACTTACTGGGGCCAGCAAAGGAGCCCTCGCCTTCCCGATCCTGGCCTGCATCCTCAACAGCCCCCTCCTCCTCCTCCTCCTGTGTCCTCCTCTTGCCCCTGGGGGAAGCTGATGTACAACATGAAAGAAAGAAAAACAGAAAGCATGCATGATATTTGTCAACCAAATCAAACATTTCAAAAGAACTAACAAAATAGTTTGGCGAAATAGCAAATAGACAACTATTCAACGGGATATATTGTTGACCAATCGCATGTGGTCTACTACGTTATTAGTATTGCTTGATTTGCGGACCGTCGAATTGTAAACTTCTTATGTAACTCACTACACAAAGTACTAAAAAGGTTTGCCTAGGATTGGCAGGCAGCAGTCCGCAGCACGCGAAGTGACAGCCAAAGTCCACCGTGATTGCAGATCAGCGACAACACTAAAGTTTCCTACTACATTAACCAGTCATTAAAATACTCAAACTATCAATCCACCACCACTATTTCTTCTTATCGCCATGTGTACAAAGGAAGGACTGGACTTGAGTCTGTAGGGGCTGATTTAGTAGCCCCTTGCGGCTCTTTTGCTCCATTGTTGCGTGACTTTTGTAACGCAGCGGCAGCACAAAAGAGGCCCAATGGTGCGGCGTATATTAACAACGTGACGCATATGGGAGATGCATCACGTTGTAAAGCCCTGCGCCATCAGGGGGCGTTCCGGCACAAGGGAGGGCGTTCCTGCGCAGGAACGCATACTAAAAGTGGCTGAGGGAAATCCACAAGATTTCAATCACTCACTTTAACGACAATGATGCGTGACTCAAACCCTGCGCCTGCTTGAAGCAGACGTACGGCTTGACGCAGCTTTGGGGAGATAGGGCACCCCAGAGCATTGATGGAGCTGCGCCATCGTTGCGACGCAACTCCAGCAATGCGCCACCCTTACGGCACAGATGCGTAACGCTTTGGTGACGTTTTGGGCCCATGGTGCGCCGCATTGTAAATACGGCGCACCATGGGTGATAGTGGCGTGGCGCACAATTACTGGCGCATCCCTGCTACTTTGCAGGGATGCGCCGGTAATTAAACATCTGAACCTTAGTGTGTAGCATTACGCAGTTCTTTAAACTACACTCATACATAATTTCACAGGCCAATGAAATTAACACAAAATCGGAAACAAATAAGCATAGTAGCAACACTACTGAGAAGGAGAGCAGTGCACCTGAAATGCACAGAAGATTTTAAAATATAATATACCTACAATGTAATGAGCAGCATTATTGCTCTTGGTAAAAAAAAAAAATTGCAATATAATAACACAGCAGGAGAAAACAGAGTAGTAAAGAAATAGCTACTACTACTACTCACCAAGCCCGGGGATCTCGAGGCCAAGCAGGTCGAGCAGATCTCGTTCACGGGTCAGGACATCCGTCCAGCGGTGGGTGGCCTGGTTGTAGGTGCGCCGGACCCGAGAGTGGTGGTACATGGCCCGGCACACCTTATCCCACCGCTTCTGGCGCTCCCGCATCCCGTACCCGCCTCCGATCATGCCGCCTGCCATTATGGTCCTGGGGAGGCGGCGCTGTACATAGAACAGTAGTGCACCCACCTCCTCCGGGCTGAAAATCTCCCAGGGTGCGACTGTCTCCCCCCTCAAATGCCCGCACGGGAGCCGGACACGGGGTGCGGGACCCTTCCCCTTCTCGGGATGCTTTCCGGCTCCCTTCACCATGGTCTGGGCAGAAAGGAATAAAGAAAATAGAATAGGGAAGAGAAGAAAAGAAAAGAGTTTAAAAAAGTAGTTTAAAATTAACAAAAAGTAGCAGTAAACACAAAAATATAGGGCTAGAAAAATAGAGGGGTAGATAATAAGTAAAATAGATCAAAAAAACTTCAAATAAGCAAAGGATGGCACAGATTTAGAGAGGATACAAGAAGCATGCCCAGAACCATAGCAATGAATGAGAAACAAGATGGCCGCGCCCGTTCATGACCGCGCGGGTAAGTTCGCGCGAGATGTTCCTCGCGAACACTCGCAAAATTGTACTTGCGAGCCGCACACTTTGTGAGATTACACTTCGCGCCCGGAAACGGAAATACGTGATGCAGACAAGATGGCCGCGCCCTTGAACGACCGCGAGGGTAACTTCACGCCTTGCGCTACAAGCGGCTCGCGAAAACGCACAAAACCTTGCGAACTAAATCGCCGCAAAAAAGAAATTGCATATTCGCATGAATTCGCGGCTTTGGAATCCGATCTCGCGCGTGTACGCACCCCGCGAATCCCGCGAAATTGCAGAAAAACGAGTTTTGCAAAACTGAAAGCAATCGGCAGGTGCAAGAGTTCAACCTCATCATTAGTAACAATTCACTGTAGTGCTTCCTGACTGGGGCCCCTCCAGAGTTCAGTTGCTAGTTGCAACAATTGTATGACCCTGCTCTGACCCTCCCAGCAGGCTCATAGAACAGCTGGAAGTAGGCCACAAAGGTCCTGGAAAAAAAATTGCACTGCAACAGAAAGCAAATTACTGATAAGGAAGCAGGTGCCAGACCTGGAATTCTAAAACAGTGACACATTAATAAACTAACCCCAAATTAATTAATGTCAGTTGAAGCAGGGCAGGTGTGCTTGCTTTTCCCCCCCATCATCTACAGTGATGATGAACCAGAGGGTGGCATTGATGTAACAGAGGGTGGCATGGGTCAAAGAGAGGGTGGCAGTGGTGAAACAGAGGGTGCTGGGAGGCTGTGATGATGAACCAGACGTAGAAACAACATAGTCGCGACCGTTGCGAGCCGACAAGTAAGTTCGCAATTGCGAACTAGTACCAAATCCTCGCAAACTGGCAGAAACCCTGGCGAACACAAAAAAATCCGCAAATTTGCGGATTTTGCGGATTGCGAGTTCGCAAATTCGCAAAATTCGCGAATGCCAGATTCGCAAAATTCGCCCATGCTTAGAGGTCATGTACCTCTCATAAATGTGATCGTTTCTACCTTCACGAGGATAAAATTATATAATTCACCTTGCATATCGTCTCAGTGCGTAAACTGATAACAGGAGGGAGACGAGCGCCTAGGAATAAAGGCCAGAGAATACAGGACAAACGAGGCAACATACCTCTGATATACGGGACTGATTTCATCTGTCACGAGCCACAAACTAAATAGTTCACTAACAGTACAGTGCAACTTAAAGAAAGATAGGCCAAATACATTTTGATTGGACTTTATTCTTACACTTAAAAAATTAACTTGAGGCAAGAAACATATTCCAAATGTTGCGACATACCTCTAAAGAGACAAAATGATATTTCTGTCGCAAGGATCAAATCTTATTGTTCACGGTCAGTGCTGTACGACCTAACAAGAATACAACAGGTACAAACGTTTAACTATTATTCTTGCCGAATCGAACTAAACTCAAGACGTGTAGATATTAAATATCTCCATATTTACCTTGTTGGTGTATTTAGGCAGTTAAAAATTCGTGAATGAGGACACGTTAAAATAACCCGGAATGGCAATGTAGCTGGGCACGTATATCAAAAATCCTGGATATATGGATCTAGAATAGAAAAGCACCAAGGCTCAATGGCAGATGTAGTAATCAAATATAGAACTCTAAGGTAGTGAACTAATCCTACACAAAGTAACTCAAGCGTCCAGAGCTTACCTTCTTTATGTGCTCGAACACATTTGCCAGGCGCGGGCGAAAAATGGCCTCCAGCGTCTTACGTCACGGGGAGGAGGAAACAGACTCCTATTACAGAGTAGCTGATTAAATAGCTTAGCGCAATGATCACGTGACGGGCTATCGGTATTGTGCTAAGAAGCTCAAATGTTTCTTTCAATAATGTAGACGTATTCGTCAAGGGATACATATAAAAATTAAAATAAAGGCAAACGATTAAAGTATATTAAAAATATCACAAGGGCGACAAAATATACACTCCACATATATTTTTTTCATAAAATTCAAGGAAAATGTCGTACTAAACAAAAATTAAAGATAGAACCAAGAATAAAGGCAGGCGATAAATTCGAATGCATAGTATTCCAGGAAGAACAAACTGTATCACTGTGATGATCGTGATGTAAACAACACTGATCATCTAACAGTGTCAGCGAAATAGAAAGCAGACTACGCCCTTCTCAAATCTCGCCCTTCATTTGATTCACGAAAAGATACATGTGATAGTAACTAAAAGGTAATCCTGCGTGACCTCTGCTAGAGCATACTCACAGACAGTAAAACTAAAAATTAGATGTTGACGTCAACATATTTGATACTGGTCGACATATAAATTAAAGAGCTGAGTCTGTGGTTTACTGAGAGTAACAATGACATTGAGCAACAGACACCATCAATTCTATGGCATATTGCTATCTCATGAATTGGCAATCATGTACAACATGATCAAAAAATCCACCAATTGCCTTGGCCGACAAACTACTATGACGAACTAATACTCAGGGTACAGCTAGATAGAACAATCAATGTCGCATTCTTTCTAAGTCTCAATGAGCCTATACTATCGCATTCTCCCAAGGAATCTTGCTGTTTAGACCCTTCTTAAAAGTGTCCAACATAAAAATCCAAAAGACTTCCCTTTTCTTTCGTTTTTTACATCCTCCTTTGCTATCTGGTGTCCTTATTTTTTCCAAGATACGCCATTTAAAAACGTCAGGTTTGTGATTCATTTCCTCAAAGTGTTTCACTAACAGAGCCTGAGTCTTGCCTGTTCTAATGGCTGATCGGTGTTCAGTCAATCTTACTTGGATGGATCTAGAGATCTCGCCAACATAACCGAGGAGGCAGGGGCATAGGATAAAGTAAACCGTGTTTGCAGTTTAACAATTCCACATACTGGTGGCAGTCACCGAAAAACCATTGTGTGTGAATGTTTCACCTCCCAAGATGTTATTACAGGATTTACACGAGGAACATTTCACAGTGCCCCTAACAGGTAGATTATTCAGCAATGATTTCTGAATTGGTTCATGAACCATAGTTCTGTCTTAAAAACGTGAATGGACTATTAGATCTTTAATATTCCAATTCCGTTTATGTGAAAATAGTGGTTTTGCTAACTTAATCAATTGAGTTGGATTACTGTTAAGGATGTGCCAATTGGCATTGATAATCTGCTTGACTTTATTGTCCAAAGTCAAGTGTTTGGTGATACAAACCAACTGGACATTCTCTTTTACTGTCTTAGATCTCAATAAGGGATCATGGTCATAATATCTAGCTCTTCTATAGGAATCCCTTATTAGCCTATGTGGGTAACCTCTCTCCAAAAATGTATTCCTCATTACTGCAGCCTGAGTATCAAAATCAACCAAATTAGTGCAGTTTCTTCTGACTCTCAAAAATGCAAAAAACGGGATACTCTGACGTTGACATCTTGGATGAAAACTATTAAAATGAAGCAATGTATTACATGCCGTTGGCTTCACATAAAGGTCTACCTCCAATTTATTGTTCCTATGTCTTATCAGGAGGTCAAGGAACTCAACTGTATCCGTTCTGTATTGTGCAGTAAATCTCAGGTTGGAATCTGTCATGTTGAGCCACCCCAAGAATTCCTTTAACAAGTCCATCCCATTGGTCCAGATAAAAAAGATGTTCTCTATATATATGGACCAATGGAAAATTGATTCGTAAACGGGAGCCACCTCATTGTATATAAATTTACTTTATGGTCCAGGGAGGACCTGGCTTGGCAGTTCGGGCTGGACTGTTCCCATGAGGCACAGGGTCACGACTGATTTGCATATGGCCAGGTATAAACTGGGGTGGCATGGTCAGCAACATAATGATGGATTTAAACCAGTTCTCCTGACTGGGAGTGAATGTTTTGATTTGTTCTGCATTCCGTCCATCAATTGTGTGTCTTTTGCTTCCTCGCCCTAAGTGAGCAGGGTATGCCCAGACTTGGGTCCCGGGCTCACTGTGCCAATGGAATCAAGCTATCCTGGCTGATGAGGGGTGAAACCACTAAACCGGTCCAAGGATGCTTGTTTCCGGTCCAGAGAGGACCTGGCTTGGCAGTTCGAGCTGGACTGTTCCCATGAAGCACAGGGTCAAGACTTATTTGAATATGGCCAGGTCTAAACTGGGGTGAAATGGTGAGCAAAAGAATTATGGATTTAACCCAGATCTCTTGGCTGTGGGTGAATATTTTGATTTGTTCTGCATTCCGTTTATTAATTGTGTGTCTTTTGCTTCCTCGCCCTATGAGCGCCTGGTATGCCCAGACGTGGGCCCGGGGCTCACTGTGCCACTGGAATCAAGCTATCCAAGCTGATGAGCTGGGAAACCTCAAAACCAGTCCTAGGATGCTTGTTTCTGGTCCAGGGAAAACCTGGCTTGGCAGTTCGGGCTGGACTGTTCCCAAGAGGCACAGGGTCAAGACTGATTTGCATACAGCCAAGTCTAAATTGGGCTGCCATGGTGAGCAAAAGAATGATGGATTTAACCCAGATCTCTTGATGGGCGTGAATGTTTTGATTTGTTTTGCATTCCATCCATCAATCGTGTGTCTCTTGATTCTTCACCCTAGGTGTGTCGGGTATACCCAGACGTGGGTCCGGGCTCACTGTGCCACTGTAATCAAGCTATCCTGGCTGATGAGAGGTGAAACCACTAAACCGGTCCTAGGATGCTTGTTTCCGTTCTAGGGAGGACCTGGCTTGGCAGTTTGGACTGGACTGTTCCCATGAAGCACAGGGTCAAGACTGATTTGCATATGGCCAGTTCTAAACTGGGGTGACATGGTGAGCAAAAGAATGATGAATTTTACCCAGATCTCTTGACTGGGGATGAATGTTTTGATTTGTTCTGCATTCCGTCCATCAGTTGTGTGTATTTTGCTTCCTCGCCCTAAGTGTGCCGGGTAGCCCAGACGTGGGTCCCGGGCTCACTTTGCCACTGGAATCAAGCTATCCTGGCTGATGAGGGGTGAAACCCCAAAATCGGTCCTAGGATGCTTGTTTCGGGTCGAGGTAGGACCTGGCTTGGCAGTTCGGGCTGGACTGGTCCCATGAGGCACAGGGTCAAGCCTGATTTGCATATGGTCAGGTCTGAACTGGGGTGGCATGGTGAGCAAAATAATGATGGATTTAACTAGAGCTCTTGACTGGGGGTAAATATTTTGATTTGTTCTGCATTCCATCCATCAATTGTGTGTCTTTTGCTTCCTCAGCGTAAGAGCGTCAGGTATGCCCAGACGTGGGTCCAGGGTTCACTGTGCCACTGAAATCAAGCTATCCTGGCTTATGAGGGGTCAAAACCCCTGAACCGGTCCTAGGAGGCTTTTTTTCGGGTCCAGGTAGGACCTGACTTGGCAGTTCGGGCTGGACTGTTCGCTTGAAACACAGGGTCAAGACTGATTTGCATATGGCCAGGTCTAAACTGGGGTGACATGGTCAGCAAGAGAATGATGGCTTTATCCCAGATCTCTGGACTGGGGGTGAATGTTTTGAGTTGTTCTGCATTCCGTCCATCAATTGTGTGTCTTTTGCTTCCTCGCTCTAAGTGCGCCGGGTATGCCAGCAGTGGGTCCCGGGCTTACAGTGCCACTGGAATCAAGCTATCCTAGCTTGTGAGGGGTGAAACCCCGAAACCGGTCCTAGGATGCTTGTTTCCGGTCCAGCGAGGACCTGGCTTGGCAGTTCATGCTGGACTGTTCCCATGAGGCACGGGGTCAAGATTGATTTGCATATGGTCAGGTCTAAACTGGGGTGGCATGGTGAGCAAAAGAATGATGCATTTAACGAGAGCTCTTGACTGGGGTGAATATTTTGATTTGTTCTGCATTCAGTCCATCAATTGTGTGTCTTTTGGTTTCTCGCCCTAAGTGCGCCAGGTATGCCCAGACGTGGGTCTAGGGCTCACTGTGCCACTGAAATCAAGCTATCCTGGCTGATGAGGTGTGAAACCCCGAAAACGGTCCTAGGAGGCTTGTTTCCGGTCCAGGGAGGACCTGGCTTGGCAGTTCAGGCTGGACTGTTCACATGAGGCTCAGGGTCAAGACTGATTTGCACACGGCCAAGTCTAAACTGGGGTGGCATGGTGAGCAAAAGAATTATGGATTTAACCGAGATCTCTTGACTTGCGATGAAAGTTTTGATTTGTTGTGCATTCCATCCATCAATTGTGTGTTTTTTGCTTCCTCGTCCTAAGTGCACCGGGTATGCCCAGGTGTGGGTCCCAGGCTCACTGTGCCACTAGAACCAAGCTATCCTGGCTAATGAGGGGTGAAACTCTGAAACCAGTCCTAGGATGCTTGTTTCCGGTCCAGGGAGGACCTGGCTTGGCAGTTCGGGCTGGACTGTTCCCCTGAGGCACAGGGTCAAGACTTATTTGCATATGGTCAGGTCTAAACTGGGGTGGCATGGCGAGCAAAAGAATGATGGATTTAACGAGAGCTCTTGAATGGGGGTGAATATTTTGATTTGTTCTGCATTCCGTCCATAAATTGTGTGTCTTTTGCTTCCTCGCCATAAGTGCGCCAGGAGTGCCAAGACGTGGGTCCAGGGCTCACTGTGCCACTGGAATCAAGCTATCCTGGCTGATGAGGAGTGAAACCCCGAAACCGGTCCTAGGAGGCTTGTTTCCGGTCCAGGGAGGATCTGGTTTGGCAGTTCGGGCTGGACTGTTCCCATGAGGCTCAGGGTCAAGACTGATTAGCAAACGGCCAAGTCTAAACTGGGGTGGCTTGGTGAGCAAAAGAATGATGGATTTAACCCAGATCTCTTGACTTGGTGTGAAAATTTTGATTTGTTCTGCATTCCATCCATGAATTGTGTGTTTTTTGCTTTCTCGCCCTAAATGCGCAGGGTATGCCCAGGTGTGGGTCTCAGGCTCACTGTGCCACTAGAACCAAGCTACCTTGGCTAATGAGGGGAGAAACCCCGAAACCGGTCCAAGGAGGCTTGTTTCCTGTCTAGGGAGGACGTGGCTTGGCATTTCGGGCTGGACTGTTCCCATGAGGCACAGGGTCAAGACTGATTTGCATACGGCCAAGTCTAAACTGGAGTGGCATGGTGAGCAAAAGAATGATGGATTTAACGAGAGCTCTTGACTGGGGTGAATATTTTGATTTGTTCTGCATTCCGTCCATCAATTGTGTGTCTTTTGCATCCTCGCCCTAAGTGCGCCAGGTATGCCCAGACGAGGGTCCAGGGCTCACTGTGCCACTGGAATCAAGCTATCCTGGCTGATGAGGGGTGAAACCCCGAAACCGGTCCTAGGAGGCTTGTTTCCGGTCCAGGGAGGATCTGGTTTGGCAGTTCTGGCTGGACTGTTCCTATGAGGTTCAGGGTCAAGACTGATTTGCATACAGCCAAGTCTAAACTGGGGTAGCATGGTGAGCAAAAGAATGATAGATTTAACCCAGATCTCTTGACTTGGTGTGAAAGTTTTGATTTGTTCTGCATTCCATCCATCAATTGTGTGTTTTTTGCTTCCTCGCCATAAATGCGCAGGGTATGCCCAGACGTGGGTCCAGGGCTCACTGTTCCACTGGAATCAAACTATCCTGTCTGATGAGGGGTAAAACCCCGAAACCGGTCCTAGGATGCTTGTTTCCGGTCCAGCGAGGACCTGGCTTGGCAGTTCGTGCTGGACTTTTCCCATAAGGCACAGGGTCAAGATTGATTGGCATATGGTCAGGTCTAAACTTGGGTGGCATGGTGAGCAAAAGAATGATGTATTTAACCCAGATCTCTTGCCTTGGGGTGAAAGTTTTGATTTGTTCTGCATTCCATCCATCAATTGTGTGTTTTTAGCTTCCTCGCCCTAAGTGCGCCGGGTATACCCAGGTGTGGGTCCCGGGCTCACTGTGCTACTAGAACCAAGCTAACCTGGCAAATGAGGGATGAAACCCTGAAACCAGTCCTAGGATGCTTCTTTCCGGTCCAGGTAGGACCTGGCCTAGCAGTTCGGGTTGGACTGTTCCCATGAGGCACAGGGTGAAGACTGATTTGCATATAGCCAGGTCTAAACTGGGGTGGCATGATGAGCAAAAGAATGATGGATTTAACCCAGATCTCTTCACTTTGGTTGAAAGTTTTGATTTGTTGTGCATTCCATCCATCAATTGTGTGTTTTTTGCTTCCTCGCCCTAAGTGCGCCGGGTATGCCCAGGTCTGGGTCCCAGGCTCACTGTGCCACTAGAACCAAGCTATCCTGGCTAATGAGGGGTAAAACCCTGAAACCAGTCCTAGGATGCTTGTTTCCGGTCCAGGGAGGACCTGGCTTGGCAGTTCGGGCTGGACTGTTCCCATGAGGCACAGGGTCAAGACTTATTTGCATATGGTCAGGTGTAAACTGGGGTGGTATGGCGAGCAAAAGAATGATGGATTTAACAAGAGCTCTTGAATGGGGTGAATATTTTGATTTGTTCTGCATTCCGTCCATAAATTGTATGTCTTTTGCTTCCTCGCCATAAGTGCGCCAGGAGTGCCAAGACTTGGGTCCAGGGCTCACTGTGCCACTGGAATCAAGCTATCCTGGCTGATGAGGGGTGAAACCCCGAAACCGGTCCTAGGAGGCTTGTTTCCGGTCCACGGAGGATCTGGTTGGCAGTTCGGGCTGGACTGTTCACATGAGGCTCAGGGTCAAGACTGATTAGCATACGGCCAAGTCTAAACTGGGGTGGCATGGTGGGCAAAAGAATGATGGATTTAACCCAGATCTCTTGACTTGGTGTGAAAGTTTTGATTTGTTCAGCATTCCGTCCATCAATTGTGTGTCTTTTGCTTCCTTACCCTAAGTGCGCCGGGTATGCCCAGACTGGGTCCCGGGCTCACTGTGCCACTGGAATCAAGCTATCATGGCTGATTAGCTGTGAAACCCCAAAACCAGTCCAAGGATGCTTGTTTCAGGTCCAGGGAGGACCTCGCTTGGCAGTTCGGGCTGGACTTTTCCCATGAGGCACAGGGTCAAGACTGATTTGCATACGGCCAAGTCTAAACTGGGGTGGAAGGACTAGCAAAAGAATGATGGATTTAACCCAGATATCCTGATGGGCGTGAATGTTTTGATTTTTTCTGCATTCCATCTATTACTTGTGTGTCTTTTGCTTCCTTGCCCTAAGTATGCCGGGTATGCCCAGACGTGGGTCCCGGGCTCACTGTGCCACTGCAATCAAGCTATCCAGGCTGATGAGGGGTGAAACCCGGAAACTGGTCCTAAGATGCTTTTTTACAGTCCAGGGAGGACCTGGCTTGGCAATTCGGGCTGGAGTGTTCCCTTGACGTCCAGGGTCAAGACTAATTTACACATGATCAGGTCCAAACTGGGGTGACATGGTGAGCAAAAGAATAATGGATTTAACCCATCTCTCTTGACTGGGGGTGAATGTTTTGATTTGTTCAGCATTCCGTCCATCAATTGTGTGTCTTTTGCTTCCTTACCCTAAGTGCGCCGGGTATGCCCAGACATGGGTCCCGGCTCACTGTGCCACTGGAATTAAGATATCCTGGCTGATTAGCTGTGAAACCCCAAAACCAGTCCAAGGATGCTTGTTTCTGGTCCAGGGAGGACCTGGCTTGGCAGTTCGGGCTGGATTGTTCCCATGAGGCACAGGGCCAAGACTGATTTGCATACGGCCAAGTCTAAACTGGGGTGGCATGACTATCAAAAGAATGATGGATTTAACCCAGATCTCCTGATGGGCGTGAATGTTTTGATTTTTTCTGCATTCCATCCATCAATTGTGTGTCTTTTGCTTCCTTGCCCTAAGTGTGCCGGGTATGCCCAGACGTGGGTCCCAGGCTCACTGTGCCACTGCAATCAAGCTATCTTGGCTAATGAGGGGTGAAACCCCGAAACTGGTCCTAAGATGCTTTTTTCCGGTCCAGGGAGGACCTGGCTTGGCAATTCGGGCTGGAGTGTTCCCTTGACGTCCAGGGTCAAGACTAATTTACATATGGTCAGGCCTAATGTGGGGTGGCATGGTGAGCATAAGAATGATGGATTTAACCCAGCTCTCTTGACTGGGGGTGAATGTTTTGATTTGTTCTGCATTCCGTCCATCAATTGTGTGTCTTTTGCTTCCTCGCCCTAAGTGCGCCAGATATGCCCAGACGTGTGTCCAGGGCTCACTGTGTCACTGGAATTAGGCTATCCTGGCTGATGAAGGGGAAACCCCGAAACCGGTGATAGGATGCTTGTTTCTGGTCCAGGGACGACCAGGCTTGGCAGTTCGGGCTGGACTGTTCCCCTGAGACACAGGGTCAAGACTGATTTGCATATGGCCGTGTCTAAACTGGGGTGGCACGGTGTGCAAAAGAATGATGGATTTAACCCAGATCTCTTTACTGAGGGTGAATGTTTTGATTTGTTCCGCATTCCGTCCATCAATTTTGTGTCTTTTGCTTCCTCCCCCTAAGTGTGCTGTGTATGCCCAGACATGGGTCCCGGGCTCACTGTGCCACTGGAATCAAGCTGTCCTGGCTGATGAGAGGGAATCCCCGAAACCGGTGATATGATGCTTGTTTCTGGTCCAGGGACGACCAGGCTTGGCAGTTCGGGCTGGACTGTTCCCCTGAGGCACAGGGTCAAGACTGATTTGCATATGGCCAGGTCTAAACTGGGGTGGCACGGTGTGCAGAAGAATGCTGGATTTAACCCAGATCTCTTGACTGGGGTTGAATGTTTTGATTTGTTCTGCATTCTGTCCATCAATTGTGTGTCTTTTGCTAGACTCCAGTTTGAGCAGCCTAAGTTGAGGCTGAAGGAGACTGTGGCTAAACAGATGCCAGCCAAGCCAAGCGAGATTTCAGAGGAAGTTGGCGATGCAGAAAAGCCTGGCCACCATAGATGGCAAAATAGACTCGCTAGCTTATCGCATGGATCAAATGACTGAGCGTCTCGACAAGCACGCAGAGCGCTTGGACATGGCAGAGAAGAGAGCGTCGGAATTTGAAGAAGCTCAGCCTGAAACAGACAATGCCCAAGAGCAGATGGGGTGGCTCCTAAGCGTACTGCAGGACAAGGCGGAGGACTTGGAGGCTAGGTCGCAGAGGAGTAATATCGGTATTACATGCCTCCCTGAAACCACTGCTACGGAGACTCTGGAGGTATTTGTGGAGAAGCTGTTTATATTGCTCTTGGGCAGAGAAACCTTCTCTGCTATGTTTGTGGTGGAGCTCGCAAATCATTCTTTGGGCCCTTGAAGGACTGGGCTAATTTAAGGCCCAGCGGTGCCAGCGGACAACACCTGAAACTTTCGTGGGGATACATGTTCCGGCGTACAAATTACAGAGACACGGGACACTTCCTTCAGCGTCAAAGATCAGCGTTTATTTACTGCAGGGACACAGAAATCGCTAGAAGTACAACATAGTGTAGGTTCAGAGAGTCTGCTTCGAATTGCAAAAGTGGATCGCTCCTTTTATACACATTTTAGCCATTGCACAACAAAACGAACAAAAGATTACAACTCAGTTCCCACAGTAAACTTCAAAAGGATCGCATTCATGTTTTCAGAAGCCCGGAACATAATTACAGAAACATGTTGGTTCCCAACTGTAAAAGCACGCTATCCCACCATTAGGCACATTCCATTCTAGTTGTAAACGACCTAAGAGATAGGACAAAAACAGGTGCAAGGAAACAAAGACAGACAACAGATTGAAAAGAGTGTGGGGGCAATATCGGAAGCGTGATCACAGGATCAAAGGATTCAAGCCTAACGTATGCAAGGCTGAAACAATAGACCGGCACGGCAAGATGAGCCTCGAGCGAAGCCATCTGCTTTTGCCGTGTCACTTCCCTAGTCATAAAGACACACTTAAAGGAATATGCATCTTCCGCAAGAGCTTGGGAATCCCAGGGTCATCGAGCGGACATTGTCCGTTCACCGGCTACGTGAGGGCAAGAAACAAAATGGATGCCATATCTAAAATGGAACCTGAAGGTTTAGATGGAAAACCCCGTAAATAAGACGAACCCTTCCAAGTAGTGTAGCGAAAACAGGTACATCTACTAATCTCGTCATTTACGGTTCGTAGATACCAAACTCATCCATATCCGAACAAGCCCAAAACGTCGTTTCGATTCTCACGGAACCTCAGACGCTCCTTTTGCCCTCATGTAGGCAAGCACTAGTCGATATCAGAATCAATATCGATATTCATCAGATCGTTTAGATGTTGCTGGAACATTATTCTATCCATCAATGTCTCTCTGGTAACAGATGGCCTTCTTATACACGTTGTAGCACAAAGGCCACATAAGGCTGGACCACACTGTACACAAAGACAACACATGAACAGAAACATCACAACAACCCCTACAATCATCAGAATCTTCCAACCCCAAGTCGACATCAGACCCCAAAACCATGCTAGAAGCGTCCAATCACCTTTGTCCTTTGTGTATGGACTCGGAGATTTTATGCAACTTCGAGATGGCTTGATAAACAGTTGGAGCATTATCAGGTATGAAAATACAGCAGCTCGAATGGATCACCTTGCACACACCACCTCTATCTGCGAGTACAACATCTAGAACCATACGGTTCTGTAATGTCATCAGTCTATCCGCTTGAAGCTCTGCTGCCAGGTTACCAAGAGCACTTGCAGTTATGTTAGCAGTCGATTCTACCACACGAGTCAACTGTCTCAGGTTCCTGCTATTGACCATAGGCCCCCAAAACGGTAGGAAACCCTTAAAGAAGTCTCCTGCTTCTTGACCGGCAGTGTCCTCTTTGCTAATAACGCCTCTCACAACTCTCGTTTTGTGGTAGTCTGAGGCAACTGTGAAAGTCGGTGGCAAAAGATTCGCGATATAACAGGTGCCCGAGAAGTCACGGGGCAACCACGTGTAAGCGCGATCATAGCACACAAAATAGGTTCCCTTGGCAGTCAGAAATACAGGGGAAGAGAGCATCGGTAAAACGTATGTCTCAGTACAAGCACTCTTCCCAAGCTGAGCTCTCGGATTTCGACCAAGACCTTGCAGACAGAAATGAACAAGGTGGGGTACGATCCAGATTGGAGACGAGCTCTTAAGCTGTCTAACACCCTCTGACATACTATACTCAGCCTCACTCAGATCTTTGTAGGTTCTCACCTCTTCCTCTGGAATAAGCGATGTATCAAAAATATCTCTATCCAGATCAGCAATCGCTATCGCCAAAGACTTGTGGTACGGGCCAGAACCAAGGTCTGTGGAGCGTGGCTCCCGACGGGGGTAGGAATCTAGTGCACTACGGAACATGGTTTGGAATGCTCGAGCTGACCCCTGGGAGCTGTAGGGAAGAACTAAATACGGAATACCCTTATCCATGGTATGTGGAATTAACCCACACACCCAACAGTTGGTAGTGTTCATCACCAACTGATGCTGATGCAAAAGTTGGACAAAGGAATTGTTCATAAATTCCGCACGTCTGACCTGTTCATGTTGGGGCAGAAGATGAAAAGAATGTGGAGAGATAGTGGGAACGAGAACAGAATTCAGATCATGAGAGGGGGAAGTAGGTGAAGTGGAAGGCAACAGTGACTGAATCCCAAAATACACTCCACCCACCAATAACATAGACATAGTTAGGAACAACATGAAAATCTGAAACAAAAAACATTTTGTTCGTAAAATCCTATGCAACTTAGATCTTTGCGCCGACATCATCTCTATTTCTGACAGCTTAGAGAACTCCATCCTCTAAGGACCGTCCGTAACGTTCTTGACGCACCTGATTCTGAGTAGCGATTGTCAATTCCCAGGAGTTCCCAGAAACCGACAAAAGTAACCGACCTAGTGTCAGAAACCTGCCAAACAGAAGTAGGTACCCGTACGGCCCTACGGCCAACCCAGATGGTAGGTTTAATCAATAAAACATTCAACTTCATATAAGTCTCCTAGCTGCACAGAAAAGTAATACACGTGATATGTAAAACAAAATTAAAGAACTCAAAATCAGGAAAAAATGCGAATGTCCACAATGTTCATAGCAACAGGAAGGGGGTAATGGAAATTCAAAAACAAAAGGAAATTTTGTATTTGTCCTTAATCACGCGATCGAAGAAAATATCGACATTTTCCAGGTCGAGTCTGCTCTTCAAACAACGGTTCAGGTGGCAAAACAGAGTTTGATTGTTCAGGTGACTGTTCAGAACTTGAATTCTCCGATGCCAAAGACAAAGGTACAGTTCCAGATGATTCAACAGATGTATCTGGCTGAGCTGGATCGATCTCTACAGGTTGAGCATCACTAAATGGCACATACTTTGGGATGACATCGATTTCAGTCGGGGCAAACCCTTTCCTTATCCAATTGTTTTCTGGCAATGGGAGCGGTACTCTCTTCGTGTGGGTGGCGTGCACCCAGTGCTTTCTGCCGTCCAGCCGAACTGCAGTCCTCGTTGCCAACAAGACTTGGTAGGGTCCCACGAACCTTGGCTCGAGATTTCGTTTTCTCCCAAAATTGCGGATTAACACCCACTCTCCAGGTTGGAGCCGATGTCCAGGTCCTTCTGTTTGTGCCGGTAGAGCTTCAAAAACCTGTTGATGAATCAAACTCAATTTAGCAGTCAGATCGTAAAGATAGTCAATAAACATTGGATATTCAATTCTGCTAAATTCCTTAGGCCTCGGAACTCCCCAAACGTTCGCAGGACGGCCAAACACAATCTCATATGGGCTAAGCCCTACTCGAGAGTGCACAGTCGCCCTGGTTGACAAGAGAGCTAGAGGCAATGCATCAGGCCATGATAACCCAGTCGTTGCTTGGATTTTGGCAATTTTCAGTTTCAGAGTACCATTGTACCCTTCCACCAAACCCGCCGATTGAGGATGGTTAGCACTATGAAATTTTTGGCGGATACCCAAACCCGCACACACACTCTTCATCACACTTCCCACAAACTCACTACCATTATCCGACCATACGATCCGTGGCATTCCATACCTTGGGAAATACTCTTTGAGTAAGACTTTTGCTGTGGACAGGGCAGTATTATCCTTAAGAGGGTAGGCCTCAATCCATCTGGAGAACGCACAAACCACAACCAATACATATTTCAAATTATTGCATCTCTCCATATGGATGAAGTCCAACTGGATAACTTCAAAGGGACATGCAGGAGGAGCAAAATGACCAGGTGGAGTGGGGGTGCCCTTGCCAGGATTATGCATCAAACACACCATACAGTTCTTGACCACTCTCTCAGCACACTTAGCAATCCCATCATTCTTCCATACAGGAGACAACAATTTACATATACCTTTCGCGCTAATATGTGACATGCCATGGGCCATAGTAACAACGGCAAGCACATACGCATTCGGTAACATCCATCTTTGATACTCTGACAAATCAACCCAACATCCATTCATGCCTCACTTCCCCATGCTTTCTTTCCACTTAGCCTTTTCAGTTTTGGTGGCCTCATTCTGAACCGCTTTCACACTCTCAACTGTGTCCTCACACATACCAGTCTCCGCCGGCCATCTCACTGAACTTGTAACATACATTCGATTTGTCAGATTCTTGGCCGTTTCCTTAGCAATCTCATCTGCAAACGCGTTACCACGACCAACATCATCTGTAACCTTTCGATGCGCGCTGCATTTAATGATTGCCACTTGCTTAGGCAATGTAAGTGCGTCTAGAAGATCGTTCACGAGCTGTCCGTGTTGGATCTTCGTGCCATGAGACGTCATGAATCCTCTCTCTCTCCACAATCGACCAA
The DNA here is from genome assembly GCF_964263255.1 of Lissotriton vulgaris. Taxonomy (NCBI): domain Eukaryota; kingdom Metazoa; phylum Chordata; class Amphibia; order Caudata; family Salamandridae; genus Lissotriton; species Lissotriton vulgaris. The sequence continues at coordinate 1,756,881,907 of NC_141689.1, read as the reverse complement.
AACTATGCGCTACACCAAACGCATACTGACTGTCAGTAAACACATTCACTCGCTTTCCTTTAGACAAAACACACGCTCTCGTTAAAGCAATCAACTCTGCCGCTTGCGCTAAATTCTGACTCAATCTCGCAGTTTCCACAACCGTACTCAACGTCACTACAGCATACGCAGTCGTCACATCACCATTCGGCAACTTGAAGCATGAACCATCAACATACAAAGTACCATCAGGATCTACCAATGGAGTGTTTTTCAGGTCAATACGACCCTTCGTCTCTTCTTCAGTCCTTAAGTAACAGTCATGTGGTGCTACATCACCTGATTCCATATGAATCGGCAACAATTTAGCTGGATTCAACACATTACAACGTTTTATCTGTATATGACTTGCCAAAAGTGTCAACTCATAACCGGACAACCTTGCGCTTGTTAAGTGTTGGGTCTTCGTTCGATTCAAGAGAGTGTCAACTGCATGCGGAACCATCACTGTAACCATATTATCCATGACCAGACCTGCGGGCTGTCGAATGGACACCGCAGCTGCCGCTGTCGCCCTTAGACAACTCGGCAATGCTCTAGCTACTGGGTCTAAAGTCGAAGAAAAATATGCACATGGACGCTGTTTGCCGCCAAATTGTTGCGTCAAAACACTTAACGCACAACCTTCTCTCTCGTGAACATATAGTGTAAACGGCTTACTGTAATCAGGAGTACCTAACACAGGAGCCGAACACAACGCATCACGCAATTCAGAAAAACTTTTCTGACAATCTTCAGTCCATGGCAAAGGAGTCGGAACATCCTTGCACATGAGAGCTAACAATGGCTTCACTAACAATGAGAAGTTTGGAATCCATTGTCTGCAATATGACGTGATACCTAGAAAGGCACGTACATCTCTCTGAGTTGTTGGCACAGTCATTCGAGCAATCGCTGCAATTCTTTCTGGGGTCAACCTTCTTTCCTCCTTTGACAATAAGTGACCTAAATAGGTTACTTCTTGACAACAATACTGTAGCTTAGAAGGTGACACCTTGTGATGTAAGTCACATAAAAGCTTTAACAACAATACTGTAGCAGTTTTACAAATTTGTTCAGTGTCGGCAGCCACTAACAGATCATCAACGTACTGAATCAAGGCCGCACCAGCAGGTAACACAAATGCATCAAGTTGACTCTTAAGGGCTTGACTGTAGATCGATGGACTCTCACAGTAGCCCTGTGGTGCGCGTTTAAACCTAAAACTGCGACCACCTAATGAGAAGCCGAAAAGATCTCTGCTTTCCTCAGCAATCGGAATACTAAAGAAAGCATTCTTTAGGTATATTACCGAAAACCAGGAGGCAGAGGCTGGAATCAGGGTCAGCAAAGCTGTAATGTCAGGCACCACTGGAAACTGTGGAATCACAATTTTATTCACTTCTCTCAAATCAATTACAAAACGGTACACAGGAGGCTTGGATGGGTCAGTTCGTTTCCAAATAGGTAACACAGGACTATTACACACATTTCCCCGAGTTTCTTCAATAACATCCTTTTCGATCAAGTCATAAATGATCGCTAATAGCGCTCGCTCGCCATCAAGAGAGATACGATACTGGGGGATACGTGGTAATCTCACATTTGATTTTAATTGGACTACATAAGGTGGTATGTCCAGTAGGCCCACATCATTGGGACCTGTTGCCCATAAAGACTCAGGAAGGGAACTCAATTCCGGTGGGAGCTTATCAGTTGACAAGTACATAGGAGAGATCACTCTCTGACCTAATGTAAGCTCCACTCCCGTAGGAGAGCAATACAGAGTCGCATATAACTGATTCAACAAATCCAGACCCAAGAGATTCTCACCACAACCAGTAGTTAAAATCAAAGGAGCCTCCAGCTCACGTGTCCCGATCGTAAGGGACAAAGGGCTAGAAACTGTATTGCCAACCGGGGCGCCAGAGAATCCAACAGAAACATTCGTTAAGCCAGACAAAGGTGCGCCAGGGAGTTTCGAATGCATGATGGAACTTTTTGCTGCACCAGTGTCCAACAGAAAAGGCTCAACTACGCCCGATGTGGCAACTGCGACGTAAGGCCCTCTCTGATCAACCGGAACTGATACGACTCCCTCTCTTTGTCTATGGCTGTCCTAATAATCGTTGTCTGCACCAATCTCATGCTCAACATAATAGTCATCCACATGATACTGTGCAGATCTACCAGACGATGTATTTCGCTGATCAAAACAATTGTTCGTGTCCGATGAAGGAGCAGAACGCTCATTTTGATTTTGAGAGATGCCGCGACCTCTACCTCGAGAGGCTTGCTGATGACCACCACGACCTCCTCGAACCGAGACACCATTCGTTCGGTCACGTAAGACAGGGCAATTAAACTTATAATGGCCCTCACCCTTACAATATGCACACTGATTACTCCCAAGCATAGATCTGGATGCAGAGTATTCAGAGCGCGACTGCATCCTAGAAGACTGCGCCTGTGGTCGATACTGCACATGCTGCTGTTGCGAGTCATTCTGATTCGAGCGTGGAGGATACGCTTGCTGCAATAAGACCTTAGTTTTTAGTTCCTTCGTTTTCTTTTCTGCACGACCATTCTCCCCTTTTTCTCTATTCTCATAATATTGAGCCGTTGCTAATATTTGAGCTGTGGTTGAAACAGCCCAAGCACTTTCAGAATTTTTCAATTTGTTGCATAATTCAGGCAACAGATTGAACACAAACTTATCGACAAACAGTCGCTGACCTCCCTCAGTGCTCATATCCTGACCACTGTGATCGATAAATGCCTCCTCAAACCTAGTAAAGAAATCGGAGACACTCTTGTCTTTCTTTTGTTTGCAAGCGGACAATTTATCCCAGTTCACCCTCATCGCTGGCATGAGTGTTTTCATGAGCGTAATGATTCTTTGGGGCAGATCCGTAATTAACTGTTCAGGCTTGGCCCCACCAACTTGCTGTCCGTCGGCCGCTACAATTGCAGCCCAATCACCACCTAACTCAGCTGCATGATTCTCATGATGAATCTTCGCCCAGATCGGTTGCGGTACTACGTTACCAAACAACATGTCGATATCAGCAAGGTTCATAATAGAAGCATCCACAAAATTGGGATAACTCCTTGTAATAACCTGCCGGATTCATTCGTGGGTCAGGCAAGGATTGTTTCACCTGAAAGACTTCTGATCGCTTCCACAGGAGGTGTATCCAAACCCTCTGGAAGTGTGGCAAAATTGGAGGAACGGCAGCAGCATCACCTGGCCTCCACACTGGGGGAACCTCTCGCATGGGATACTGACCAGATTTCGCTCTCGGATCATCGGAGTCATCGTCAAACGACACTCGTGAAGGCACTGTAGACCTAAAAGCTAACAAACGCTCTAATGCACGCCGTACATCACCACCTACAATCATACCGTTCGAGAACTGACTTTGGAGTTCAGTCAAATCGGGCGGTACGATATCTAGCTCATCATTATCCCACTCTTCTTTCAACGATTTGCACATCTCTTCGAACACGAATCTCTGTGTGGGCTCATTAAACTGAGAGAACGTATCGAAAACTATGCGCGAAGTGTACTTAGCAGGGTGTCTAATCCACCTACGCGCCATAGTTACTAACGTCTCACTCTCCCGTACACCAGGCATTTGACTTCGTCTCTGAGAAATTTCAGAGACATCGGGTTCGAATAACGATCCAAAAAGTGGAGAATAAAGATTAGCAACAGAATGAGGTATACGTTTAGGAACAGAAGGAGAAGAGGAAAGAAGAACAGGAGCAACAATATTAGGACTAAACGTAGGAGCAGTGGAAGTAGCCAAGATAACAGGAGTAGTAGTAGCGGTAGGCTGAGAGGTTACGGGCAAAGGAGCAGTAGGAAGAAGAGGTGGCAAAGGAGCAGGGCCCACTTGAGGACCAAGGGGATTTAGAGGAACAAGGCCAACTACAGGCTGACCAGCAGCCACCGGAACAACAGGCAGAAGAACAGGAGGAACTATAGGGGCTATAGTACCCTGTACATAAGGGGGTGGTGACTTTAGTAAATAAGATAACAAAGGATCCTCTTTCGATTCTTCTTCCTTCTTTTCAGAACTCGACGGTAAAACCGGATAACATTTATCCACAACCATGCTATGCTGTCTGATAGAAACTTCCCTTTCCTTCTCTGCCTTGTCTCGCTGATGCTGTTCTGCACCTTGCATGATCGAAAGGACACCCTCTTTCTTATTTTTCTTAATCAGCTTGATTTCTTTCTGTCTGGCCTCTTTGCGCCATAACCGAAAGGAATCCAACATCGCTGGCCTAGCTTTCTTTTTAAACAATTTTGCTTCGAGATTATCTAAAATCTCAGTCTCAAAGCTACCATGGGGTGGCCAACTAAGGACACCATCCTTTCTCGTATAACAAATCCAAAATGGGTTATATATAATAGGGCCCACTACATGTCGACTATAGAGCTCATAAATCGGAGTTCCAACTGGAGGTATCGGACATGAGTCCTCCAACCGGGAATCCGTGTTGCAACATCTAAGGAAACCAAACAAAATACTACGGCCAGGCATCGCGCACACTAACCGAGTTTCAAACTTCAAGGGTTATCGAATTACGATATCCTCGTAAAAATACGAGACCCTCGGTTTTTGGCAATTGCAACAAAAAGACCGAATATGCAATGGAACCATGCAATCAACCAAGTTTCAACAACAACAACCAAGTTTCAAAGTACGAAGCAAATGTCAAGCAAATGCCAAGTTTTCAAATTTGAAACAAACGTTCCGAAAAAAGGAACCTCAGAACTGGGAGCTACCCACAAATACTTAACTGAAAGAACAATGGCGTCACCAGGAAGGCCCGTCTATCGTCTCGCCGTACAAAGGACTACGCCAGGCGCCAAAACAGGTCGACAGTCAGGGCATCAGTCCGTCGCAGCCGTCGGGAAGCGGGAATCTTCGCGGGAAAAATCTTCGGACCACTTATTTCGACAACAGGATCGATGAAGCGGGGTGCACCTTCCCTCAGAGATTTCACACGAAGTTCCTCACGATCGTCAGACTTTGGACCGGTACCACATGATGTAGCTCCACGTTGGGCGCCAACTGAAGGACTGGGCTAATTTAAGGCCCAGCGGTGCCAGGGGACAACACCTGAAACCTTCGTGGGGATACCTGTTCCGGCGTACAAATTACAGAGACACGGGACACTTCCTTCGGTGTCAAAGATCAGTGTTTATTTACTGCAGGGACACAGAAATCGCTAGAAGTACAACATAGTGTAGGTTCAGAGAGTCTGCTTCGAATTGCAAAAGTGGATCGCTCCTTTTATACACATTTTAGCCATTGCACAACAAAACGAACAAAAGATTACAACTCAGTTCCCACAGTAAACTTCAAAAGGATCGCATTCATGTTTTCAGAAGCCCGGAACATAATTACAGAAACATGTCGGTTCCCAACTGTAAAAGCACGCTATCCCACCATTAGGCACATTCCATTCTAGTTGTAAACGACCTAAGAGATAGGACAAAAACAGGTGCAAGGAAACAAAGACAGACTACAGATTGAAAAGAGTGTGGGGGCAATATCGGAAGTGTGATCACAGGATCAAAGGATTCAAGCCTAACGTATGCAAGGCTGAAACAATAGACCGGCACGGCAAGATGAGCCTCGAGCTAAGCCATCTGCTTTTGCTGTGTCACTTCCCTAGTCATAAAGACACACTCAAAGGAATATGCATCTTCCGCAAGAGCTTGGGAATCCCAGGGTCATCGAGCGGACATTGTCCGTTCACCGGCTACGTGGAGGCAAGAAACAAAATGGATGCCATATCTAAAATGGAACCCGAAGGTTTAGATGGAAAAACCCGTAAATAAGACAAACCCTTCCAAGTAGTGTAGCGAAAACACGTACATCTACTAATCTCGTCATTTACGGTTCGTAGATACCAAACTCATCCATATCCGAACAAGCCCAAAACGTTGTTTCGATTCTCACGGAACCTCACCCTAGACCCCCGCCTGGCACACCGCTGTGCCCTAATATAGCTAAATTGTTGAATTATAGGCATAGGGTCCCAGCGCTGAACAGAGAGAAGCGTGACATGCAATTCGAGGGCTCCTCGATTTTGCTTTTCCCAGATTTCACTATGAGGGTACAGGAGGCGTGACAGTCGTTTGCTCCTTTGAAATGACGGCTGTGAGAACACACTTTGGAGTGTGCAATGCTATTCCCGGACAGACTGAGGGTCATCATGAATGGGAAAACTACGATTTTCATTGACCCTAAAACTCTGCAGAAAGCGTTTACCGAAACTGGAGAGTGAAGCAAAGACGAGGAGACACTGGTTGGTGCAACTGGTGGAGACTTGTAGGAGAAGGAGTAACATGGTGACTCACTGGCACTTTTTATTTCCTTCAGAGGTGTGTGTTAAATTAAACCTGCCTTAAACAGTGCACTACTTGAGGCATGTGTATACTTGTTATTTGAGGCACAAATGCTTACGTTTATATGTGTGCCGGGGGACTGGGGCTGGTGCTGAACATGAAGCTACAGAATGGCTAGCAGCTTAGGCAGATGGTAACTGCAAGCTATACCTAGCTCTTATAAGCCTGTACAATTGTTCTATGATGGATGTACCTTGTTGTTTACATGGCAAAGTCTTACTGGGGTAGTTAGAAGCTGGCCCACAACATCCGCCCTTGTGTATTACCCACAGTATGGCGTTAAGCCAGCAATGTTCTTTTGTTCCAATTGTCTTTTTTCTTAGTGTCACTTACAGTAAGGGGTAGGGTGGTATTTTGTCTCTGCCAAGTTGGGGATTGCATAGCGTGCCTGAGCGCGGAAGTTACAGTTCTTTTTTATTTGTGATCACAATGCTAATTTGCGGCTTTTATATTTCTCTAATTATTCCACAAGGCGGGTAAGGGGAGGCGGGCACTATGACAGACAAACATTGTGAAAGCCCCTAAAGTAGCTAGTTATGGCATAAAGGAAGGGTAGTAGAATATGACTGCTAACATGGAATATTCGAGGCCTAAATGATTTTAGGAAAATTCGAAAAGTGTCTGCTTATCTTGCTCGACATGAGATCGATATTGCGCTCCTGCAGGAAATCCACTTGCAGACAAATAGTAAATTACTAACAAGCAGACAGTTGCATGGCTCCTTTCATGCAGCTGGGTTCACCACGCACACCAGGGGGGTGCTCACTTGGGTTGGCCCCAGGGCGAGGATTACGCTAGAAGCATTAGAGTCATACCCTGGGTGCAGATATGCCATTTTTAGATGCTGTGGGCAAGAACTAGATATGATTGCGGTTAATATATACAGGTCTAATTATGACAACCCATAATTCTATCATGATAGATTGGAGCGGTTGCATGAGTATAAATCACTGCCGCTACTTTGGAGTGGGAGACCTGAACTGCATATTGGATCCGGCACTGGATTGCTCAGGTGGCCCGACCAGGCGCCCCACAGCTGCAGCCAGGGCCATTTCAGATGCATCTGTCAAACATGACATGCTAGATGTCTGCTGAATGTGCTCTCCTATTTAGGGTAACTCTACACACTATTTTGCTCTGCATGACCTCCACACTAGGATAAATTACTGGCTTATCTCTAAGGCTCTACAATTCCAAATTCATGCATGTGCAGATCACACTTATTCTGACCATTCCCCAATAGTTTTGGACATGGAAAGCCCACAGAAGAGACCTCCTCCGTTTACATGGACGTTCCCACCACATTCGTTGTTGGATATCGTTTTTAAGTCGGAAATGTCGGAGGCCATAGACAATTGCTTTTAAACAAATATCGGCTCGGTCAAGTAAGTTTTACAAATTGCAGGAGACCTTTAAGTTTTACATACATGGGATTGATTTTTTTTTTATTTTGCAGAGTTTTATATAGCACAAACTTGACCCGAATCAATATGTCCAAACACTCAGGTGTCCTGCGCTCGCTTAGGAGGCTGACCCACCAAGAGGAATGATTGAGTGAACTTGAGCGGTATATCTCATCTGGGGGAGGAGACCTGGCTATGGAGGAATTTAAAAAAACGCTAGAAGAATATCATGATACGGCAGACAAAACATATGGGCAAATATGCAGTTGTCCGCACATACGAGGAGGGAGAGAGTCCGGGCTCAGTATTGGCAGCCCTATTGATAAATAGAAGAGACACGGCGGGTGTGACTGAGCTGCGTATGGAAGGAGGCGCACTTTTGACAGACCCAGTTGACAAAGCCAATAGGTTCAACCAGTATTATTCAGACTTGTACAGCTCTAGAACGAAAGTGGACGAGACAGCGATTCAAGATTACTTAGAATACATCAAGTTGCCATGGTTGTCCGATGAACATAGAGAGTACTTAATGAGACTGTTAGATGCTACTGAGATTCTAGTTGCACTAAACGGAATGTGAACGGGAAGTGCCCCAGGGCAGGATGGCCTGACGGTCTCCTTCTACAAGGAGTTCAAAGAGCAGCTTATCCCCCATTTAATTACACTGTTTGAAGAGATGGCTGAGGACAGGATACTGACCCCCTCTATGCGGGAGGCTTTGTTAGTCACAATATTAAAGCCAGGGAAATCCCCCAGTGAGTGCTCATGTTATAGGCCCCTGTCTCTTAATGTTGATACAAATCTATTCGCTAAAATCTTAGCTAATCGCTTGACCCCTCTGGTGCCGCTATTGGTTGGGCCTCAGCAGGCGGGGTTTGTGCCGGGACACAACTTGACCTATAATCTTAGGACTGTGTTTGGAGCAATGCAGCATACCATGCCAGAGATTAAGGCTGCTGCAGTCTTTCTTGATGTAGAAAAAGCCTTTGATTCAGTGGAGTGGGTGTTCATGCGACTAGTATTCAGACAGCTAGATCTGAGAGATGTTTTCCTATAACTGGTGGGTGTGCTCTACAACTCCCCCACTGAAAGGGTCAGAGTAGGGGACATGGTAACTGCCTTTATTACAATCTCAAGGGTTACTCACCAGTGATGCTCTTTATCACCCCTATTGTATGCACTGGCAATGGAACTCTTGGTGTGTAGCTCAGGGAGTATCATGGTCATAGGAGATATGCTTTCCAGGATATAATCTCATCATGTCCTCCTTTGTTGACGTTACACTTTTGTATATCAGAGACCCGAGGTTAATTTGACCCCTGTTCTCCAGGAGATAGCGAGATACTGGGAACTTACTGGGCTTAAGGTAAATTCCACCAAGTCAATAATTTTTCCACTGACTTCAGCAAAAGAACCCCTTGAGCTAGAATACCCGTTAATGTGGACTTCTGATCCGGTGCGCTACTTGGGTGTGAAATTCCACACCAATTCTGAGGTGGTATTCCACAAGAATTATGGGATGGTGGTTGGTAAATTAGAGGAAGAGATAGAGCACTGGATTTGGTTGCCCCAGTCCCTGCTTGGGCGCATATCCCTCATGAAGATGGTAATGCTGCCAAGGTTTTTATTCTTATTTACCAACGTCCCGATGGTACTCCCGGTGCATTTTTAAAAATTATCAGGTGGTTACTGGTGAAGCTGGAGTTAAGTGTGACTCCATGGGGGGACTAGGTGCCCTGGACCTAGATTTTTATTATATATCTGCTCAAAGTTCCCACACACACTATTGAGTTCACGGGCAAGCTGGAATACCACACTTGCAGATTGAGAAGATGGTGGCAGCCCCTTCCCCACTCCCTGTGCTGTTGTTTCAGGCCCCCACAAGAAGAGTTGGTTTCCTAGACTCTGTTAATGCTAGTACACATGCTTGGCAGTATCTATTAAAAAATCAGGCAGGCGCTATTCTTTACTGCCCTTTGACCCCGATTGAGTGGTGCCATTGGCTGCCAAAGTGTAAAGAAAAGGAAGTAATACGGGTATTGGCATCAATGAACATCGAAAAAATTGGATACCTGTTCTCGGATGGCAAGGCTCGGGTGGGCTGAGATTGAGGCTGAGGGACACGACTGCACACTGCTCGCCCGTGTTTCACTTCGATAGAGTGAGACATGCACTTCGAGAGGTATTGGAGGCACTATTGGAGGTGGCTTCCCTCTCTTATTTATTGCGTACTGACTCTCCCACTAAGATGGCATCCAACATATACAACATCACGCAGGATTACCGCAGGAACTACTAGACTACGGCCAGGCTAGAGTGGCAGAGTGAGATGGGGAGGCCTTAGAATATTTATACATGGGGATACTGCTGTAGGATCAAGCAACGTGTTTCACTGAACGGACAACACCGGCTAATTCACTTCAAATTCCTTGATAGAGTTTAATACACACCTGCCAGGTTGCACCGATAAGGCTTTAGAGACACCGCCAAATGTGAGCGATGTAGTACATGTCTAGCAGGGTTTCTCAACAATGCTTGAGCCCGGGGATTGCTAATTACTGGAGGCTAATATTTCATGCACTTGGCGAGATCATTGGTCTACAGCTGACACCAGACCCCCTACAGCCTCTACTAGGCTATTCAAAGTGCTTTCCGAAAGAGATTCGTCGGTTTGTAGCTATAGGGTTACTACTGGCAAAACACAGGGTCACAAAGCGATGGGCCCGTGAACCGGTCCCCCATATCTCTAAAGATATGGTGTACAGTAAAACTCAATCAGAATTGTATAGTGAACTACTTCCTCCCCAGAGCCGCCCTAAAAGGATCTTAGGTTTATATCCGAATTATGTAGCCCAGACCAGAAGGCCAGAATTGAAGAGGCGGCATGATGTCAGATTTTGGGTCAGGTGGTTGAATGACATAACACCAAGCTTGTTGGGACACATGCAGTTGTGTTATCGCCTTGAGGCTGACAAATGGACGGATGGAATTCTAGTAACCAGATAAGTGTACAGTTGTTGCTGCTATTGATATATGTGTCCCCCTCCCTGCACTCCATAAGTGATTGCTGTCTGTATTAGGACTGTAATTCTTGTTTTATTTTTATGCACCATTGTGATTGACTATGTTTACCTCTGTTAGTATGTTTCATTTTTTTTACATATACATTTTTTGTCTGGGTTAAAATGGTATTAAATAAAATAATTAAAAATAAATAAATTAACAACTGTGCAAATGACTGATGGCAAATGCTTTGAGCGAAGGAGCCTAAGGGCAACATGAAGCTGTTCACGACCGGGCTGTTTAGTAATTACAATAATCTAGGCTTTTCTGGGATGAACATAGTCAGGGCAGAAGAAGATCAAATTAACCAAAGGTTCTTCTGCCTGCCGGCAAGACGGGCAGCTGCAACTCAGAGCAGGTTGGGGATCCATTTGGCTTATCAGCGTAGTTGCGCTAGGGATACTCTCTAAGTAGTGGCCGCAATGGAATGACTCTAGATCAGGAGTCTCCAACCTTTTCTGTAATGAGAGATACCTTAGATCAGTGAGATTCGTCATTATCTACTGAAGCCAAGTCACTCACGCATTGTTAACAGACACCCCATTGCCCTGCTTCATTGACTTAAAACCTAATGTCTATGGAGCCTGATACTATGGTTTGAACAAATAATTGTAACAAGGGTTACTATGATATGGCTGGTATGTGAGTCAGTGAGTGTATGGTCTGTGAGGATGTATCAACGTGTGTAAATGAATGGGATATATGTGTATGGGCGACTAAAAGCCTGAGTCATATGTACTTGTGGCACAGGACATACCTTTCCCCATATGTGGCACTGTTACATGTACAACACAAACATACAATAATTTTGTTTTTAAATGGGAGAAATTTAAAGTGCAGAAAAATGTTCTGCAAAAATGTTCCTGATAAGGAATTTTCTTTGCATTTACTAGAACATTTTTTTGCGCTTTAAATTTCTTCCATTTAAAAAAAAGGCTGTATTTTTCAGTTATAAATATGGCAGCGTGTCTACCAGCGACTAGAGCAAGATGCCTGTTGTGTGTAACCGCAACACTTTGACATGGAAGATGTTACACCTGTCTGGCCTTTTGCGTAGTTCCTCCAATTTATTATTTATTTTGTCCCCTTTTTGCCCCTCAAACCCCTTCTCATCTTTTTGTGTCCACAAGATTTTTATGGATAATGGCCTGGGGGATAGGTGCTCTTTTACCCTCATAGTTCTTCACCTTAGGCCTAGGCGCCTTTCCTGACAGGAATTCACCCAGGTATACAAAATGGTGGTTTTCAACTGTCACAACTGTCACACCTGGGATCTGTCCCATAGGATAGAGTAGGGCATTCCAGAACCTTCTGGTCCCTTCTGGACCTCTGAGGGTCAGCCTATATAAGGCGGAATGCTGGACAGCCATTTTGTCTTGTTAGTGAGGAGCAGCTGGAGTATAGGCTAAGGGTCTGGAAAGGGGTAGGGCCTTCACAGGGTAGCTTACCTCTCAAGGGTTGCCCCTTTTAGGGATCACCACCCCTCCACCTCTGTAGGCCTGACCCAGTTAGTTCCGTCCTGCTGACCCTGGACAGGGAAACAATTCAAATTAGGTGTGGGACTACCCCTCCGTTAGCAGGTGAAGTTGGGGGACTTCAGCTCAGGAGGGTGTGAGGTGTAAAGCCAATTCTTCACCCTTCCTTGTCCAGTATGAAGGAATAGAACGATTTGCAGGAGATAGAGACTTGGAGCCCCGGAGTGTGGAACTTTACCCCTGATCCGCTCCTCCTCTGTGTCAGTGGAGCCGTGGACTGACTATGTAAAACCGGGACTCCATTGCTCACAGGAGAAAGCACAGCCAGAGTTATCTCTTCTCACCTGGGGAGCCCGAGGAGGGAGAGCGGGGCCTTCGGTGGGTGTCCTGATGACCCCGAGTTCCTGGTGGGGGAGCCAGGCGCTGCCGCGAAGGTAGCGTGGAGCGGAGCGTAGAGCCAACTGAATACTGGCAAAGCGCTTCCGCGCAGACTCTCGGCGGCGATCACTTTCCTGACAGGAGGGGCCTAGGAACGAGCAGGCCCAGAGGTGAGCCACTCCCCGTGCTGACGAGGGGAGCAGCCGCCGTTTCCGAGCCGCTAATCTCCCGCGCGTGCGCAGGAGCGCTGCCGGGGAGAGAAGTGTCTGAGGCAGACCGAGGCGGGGAACGGGTCCTACGCTGAGCTCGAATCTAGCGCGAACTCCTCGCAGGGCTGACGCAGGTTCAATCTGGAAACCAGCCCCGAGGTATGTGCTGGTAGGGATCGGAGGAGGCCCCTGAGGCCGGAGCTGAGGACGGAGAGAGAGGCTCAATTTTACCGACCCAAGTAAGGAGAGTGGGGAAATTGCTGTGAGCCTAGACTTTCCTACATTTCATCAAGCCAGTGACTAGAGGCACCGAAAATCGGTGTAAGAGATCGGTTCTGGTATCCTAAAGGATTTCCCTCACAGTACTTAAAAGAGGCAGAGAAAGAGGAGGCTTCAGAACTAAAAAGGCCAACTGAGGAAAACTACTATTCATACTGGGTAGCAGCCTGGTTAGAATGCTAGGATTTCTTAGAGAATTGTAAAGTCGAACCTGTTTAATCTAAGGCTCATTCAATAGATATTGTGTTTTACTGCTAATAATCAGGTGTGAAAAGTAAAGGGTAGTTCAGAGAACAGGAGAGGGAATAAGTAAAAACATACCTGTGTATTGTGAATTCAACTGTGTAAGATAAGGAGGAATATAAGGAGAAGAGTGAGAATAAGAGAGAGAAAAGTGAACCTACTATATTTTTATAAAGCAATCCTTATTTTTCCAAAATTACTGGTTTAGTGTCATTTTTGAGTGAAATTTCATTGAGTTACTGCTGGGTGGTATGCAACCTTCACACATGTGCCTCTATTAGTGACTGTCTTACCCTAGGCCAGGCTACCCTAGGTGACCTGACAACTTTAGGTTCCAACAAATTGGTGTCTAGCGGTGCGATGTTGACCGTGGTTGCGACTACTCTGCAGTAACTGAGTGTAATCCACTAACCTACACCTGGAGTTTTCTCCTAGCGGCCCTCCTAATTTTTACTTTTGCTTTTTCCAAATTTATTCCTGGTGGTGGGGTGGAGGTAGCTTCAGGTTGCCCTTGTAACTCTATTCTTTTTGTGTGTTTAACCTTGAATTGCCTTTTTTAAAATGGAATTTGCACTGGAGGAACTGGACACTTATTCTGTGGCCCAGCTAAAAGATTTCTGCCAACAAATGGGGGTGTTTTTTAGGTCTCGGCTAAAGGCGCGCGGAAGCGCGTCTCCGCCGAGATCTTATGTCACCGAGCGTGCTTCTCAGGAGACACTCCTGGCCGCGCACAGGCGAATCTAAACTGGCACGCGCATTAGTACGAGCGCTGCGCGAGGCTCCCACACAACACACGCATACATAGAAACAGAAGCGCTCACGCACGCACATACATACAGAACCCCCCCACTCATACACACACACACACACACACACACACACGCGCGCGCGCGCACCGGCCCCCCCTCTCCCCTTTAACTTACTGTGGCAATCTGGGGGACTCCGCTCTCCGCACCGGCAGGGAGAGTTGACACTGCGGCTCCTATCCCGGGACTCCCTCTTGGTCAAGGGAGCCCCGCAACACGCGTGCAACGTCCTGTTGTCGGCCCCGGGGCTCTCCACGCTCGCAGGAGCCCCGGGCCGCTCCACGCATTTCCTCCGCCTGCCTCCTCTTCCGGTCCGGACGCGGCTCCGCCCCCGTCACAGGCGACCTTGCCTGACTTCCGGTGCGGCCGCGGCGGAATTCCGGGGGCAGTAAGAGTTATTGTATTTTTGGCTGCTAAATGAAAGCGTGTCCATCTGCCACTGACATTTCTTTCAAAGTCCAAGTGTCTTAGCTTTTGATGCTCTGAGAGTGTTCTTAATTTCTCTGAAACAGATCTCCAGCATTTGTTTTCGGTAATGAAATATGTTTGATAATTCGATACATTATTGTAAAAAGGCATATGGAGTCTATGGTTGTCATCCCCATTAGAGTTTCTGCGCAACCTACATTATTTACGTTCCCTGGACTTTAAACTGTATTATGCTGTAGAAAGATTTTCTAGTTAAGCATCTTTTTATGTGTTTTCTTTTCAATTCTTGTGTAAATTCTATGTTCGTGGTCTGTCCAAGCGCATGGGGCACGTGGTAAAGATTTCATCTAGGTGATGGTAGGGAAAAGGAGGTTTTTAGTAGAGCATGATTTTATTGTAGATAAATATATTGTATTAGCATCTTTGCAACTGAACACATTTGCTCCTGTATATCTTTAATTGTGTAAGATCCCTAAATGAAATCTGGTCATTTACTCTTCCTCTCACAGATGTTCAGATGTTACAACTTTATCAGTTCGTGATTTTCTTTTGCACATCTTTAGTTCCCATTTACTTTAAAATACATCTTACTTTTGATAATAGTTAATTTAATTATAGTTATTCTTGGTGTAGTCTTTGGGTTATTGCAGTAATAACTCTTTGCTTTCGGTTTCCATTATTCAACAGTATTAAAAAAGAGGAGTTGAGAGGGGTGGGCAACTTGAAGATGAGGAAAAGGACAGAGGTAGTCTATTGTGAATATTTTAAATTTTCTGTTTTGTCAAAACATATTAGGTGCTAAGTGAACACTAATGCAAAAGTAAAGTGAAGAAACATTGTGAGTGATTTCTTTTAGTGTTACTGTTACTTTTTGGATTACAATTAGTTTATCATTCCACTTCCCAAACTATTTCCTAATGAGATCCCATTATTAAAATACTGCAATGTTTGATTTATTTTTTTACTCCAAAATACTGTTTCTCTTGTTAAGTACTGTACTATTAAAGCCAACTAATAATACCAATCCAAAATAATCTCGTAGTACACTATAGTATAGCATTGGTTATGATAACGTACATGAGAAAATAAATTCATTTAAATTTACTAAAAATATGTGAATATGCCCTAAATCCAAATGTAAATTTAATTTAGCTAAAAACTATTATTATTTTAAGTGAAATTAATGTTTTCATGTAAATCAGAACCCATGCTGAACAGTTTGTTTCGGCATTACTGTTTGCATGTCATATTTTTATCTTTTTGAAGTAAATGTACTACTTTTGAGTAGAGAAGTAGTGTAAAGCGTGATTTAACACATGCTGCTCGAAATGTGAACTTGGCGTGGTACAGACAGCTTCAGTGTGTTTCCTTGTTTTCTCTGTTTTGACATTATGCACTAGTTCTAGCTGTGGAAGGAAGCTGTAGTGAGTGCAGAGTAGTGAGTGCAGAGTAGTGAGTGCAGAGTAGTGAGTGCAGAGTAGTGAGTGCAGAGTAGTGAGTGCAGAGTAGTGAGTGCAGAGTGCAGAGTAGTGAGTGCAGAGTGCAGAGTAGTGAGTGCAGAGTAGTGAGTGCAGAGTAGTGAGTGCAGAGTGGTGAGTGCAGAGTGCAGAGTAGTGAGTGCAGAGTGCAGAGTAGTGAGTGCAGAGTAGTGAGTAGTGAGTGCAGAGTAGTGAGTAGTGAGTGCAGAGTAGTGAGTAGTGAGTGCAGAGTAGTGAGTAGTGAGTGCAGAGTAGTGAGTGCAGAGTAGTGAGTGTGAGTAGTGAGTGCAGAGTAGTGAGTGCAGAGTAGTGAGTGCAGAGTGCAGAGTAGTGAGTGTGAGTAGTGAGTGCAGAGTAGTGAGTGCAGAGTAGTGAGTGCAGAGTGCAGAGTAGTGAGTGCAGAGTAGTGAGTGCAGAGTAGTGAGTGCAGAGTAGTGAATGCAGAGTAGTGAGTGCAGAGTGCAGAGTAGTGAGTGCAGAGTAGTGAGTGCAGAGTAGTGAGTGCAGAGTCCAGAGTAGTGAGTGCAGAGTAGTGAGTGCAGAGTAGTGAGTGCAGAGTAGTGAGTGCAGAGTAGTGAGTGCAGAGTAGTGAGTAGTGAGTGCAGAGTAGTGAGTGCAGAGTAGTGAGTGCAGAGTGCAGAGTAGTGAGTGCAGAGTAGTGAGTGCAGAGTAGTGAGTGTGAGTAGTGAGTGCAGAGTAGTGAGTGCAGAGTAGTGAGTGCAGAGTGCAGAGTAGTGAGTGTGAGTAGTGAGTGCAGAGTAGTGAGTGCAGAGTAGTGAGTGCAGAGTGCAGAGTAGTGAGTGCAGAGTAGTGAGTGCAGAGTAGTGAGTGCAGAGTAGTGAGTGCAGAGTGCAGAGTAGTGAGTGCAGAGTGCAGAGTAGTGAGTGCAGAGTAGTGAGTGCAGAGTAGTGAGTGCAGAGTAGTGAGTGCAGAGTGCAGAGTAGTGAGTGCAGAGTGCAGAGTAGTGAGTGTGCAGAGTAGTGAGTGTGCAGAGGGAGTGTGCAGAGCAGTGAGTGCAGGTGCAGAGTGGTGTGTGCTGTTTAGTGCAGAGTGCTGTGTATTGGCAATGTAAATGACAATGCCATTTATTTATGATTTAAAGAAAAAAAAAGAAATGTCATGAGCAATGCCAATTGCTCTACCTTTAATGATGCCGAGACCATTGCATTGCAAATGCTTGTTAAGCGTGGCGCCAAGAAGGGGGAACTCCAGACCAGTTTGAGGGCTTGGGTGGAAGCACGCAGAGAAGGAAAGGAAGAGGATGAAAGGACAGACCGGGACACGGTCATAGAGGTAGAGGGATTATTCCACCCTGAGGTGGAAAACCTACTCCCAGGACCAATGACCTACTCTAGGAGGGGCAGTAGTGTCTCCGGGGGAAGTTTGCCTGAAGCGGAACTCACTGACAGGAGGGAAATGAGGCAATTAAAATGGGAGTTGGCCAGGCTAGAACAGGAGAGGGAAGAGCGGAGGATGGCTCATGAATTCAAACTAAAAGAGTTAGAACTCCAGGCCC
Source organism: Lissotriton vulgaris (assembly GCF_964263255.1). Taxonomy (NCBI): domain Eukaryota; kingdom Metazoa; phylum Chordata; class Amphibia; order Caudata; family Salamandridae; genus Lissotriton; species Lissotriton vulgaris. The sequence goes on along the minus strand of NC_141689.1, from coordinate 1,756,864,180 downwards.
TGCAACGGGGACCCACTCCTACTCTGAATGGTGGCAGCGAATCTAGAGAACCAACCAGGGAGTCCAGACCCTACTTGCCCAAGGACATAATTGCCAGCTATAGTCAGGGAGATGATATAGCCAAATGGCTGGCTGCCTATGAGGTCTCCTTAAGAGCCCATGGGATCCAGGAGAAGCACTGGGGGGGTGGGCTGTACAAGTATATGCCTCCTACTGGTCGAGACACCTTGTTAGCCTTGGAACCGGAGGAGCAGACCAACTACCCCACCATGAAGCTAGCATTGATCAGGAAGTTTGGGCTAACCCCAGAAAGGTATCGCCAGAAGTTCAGGGGGAGACACAAGTTAAGCACCCAGAACTGGGTGGACTTCCTAGATTATGCAAGGAAGGCTTTGGAGGGCTGGGTACAGGGCAGTGAGGTGAAGGATTATGAGGCGTTGTATGATCTTTTTTTGAAAGAGCATCTACTCGAGAAATGTTTTCCAGAGCTGCACCAGCACCTGGTGGACAGCAAGCTGACCAACCCCCGGAAGCTTGCAGAGGAGGCGGACATCTGGGCAAGTACCCGGGTGTCCTCAAAGGGGACTGGAGGGGATTCCCAAAAGGCTGGACAGGGCGCCCCTCAGAAGAAGGAGGGGGAAGATAAAAAGCGGGAGTTCTCTAAAGGTCCCCAAAACAATTTTCAGGGAAAGGGAACAGGTTTCACCCCTAAGGCTAACCCGCCCAGAAACCCTCATCCTGGCCAAAGCCAGCAGCCAAGGGTTGTCCACTGCTTCGAGTGTGGTGGTGTTGGACATTATAAGGGAGATGTCAGATGCCCAAAGAGACCACCCCCTCCAACCGGAGGAAAAGCCCCGGGAGTAGCTAGTGTAGCGCTTGGGGAGGAGTTGCCCTTAGATAAGGGGGGTGAGTGGGCGGGTGTCACCTTAGTGTCCCTGGGAGAACGGGAGATGGTTCCTAAGATCCAGGTGCCCCCAAATACTGCTAAGTATGGGCAATGGATCACCATCAATGGCCAGAGAGGGGAGGCTCTGAGAGATACAGGAGCCAGTATGACTATGGTAAGAAGTCAACTGGTGTCTCCAGAGCAGGTGGTTCCCAATGTACTCACCCCGCCGCGATGGCTGACGGCAGAATGGACCACTATCCCGTGGCTGAGGTTCCCTTTGAGTGGGAAGGGGTTGCAGGTTCTCTTCGAGTTGCCGTAAGCCCTGCCGTGCCAGTTGATTGTCTGCAGGGGAATGACATGGAGCACAATGCTTGGAGAGAGGTGGAATACCGGACGCACTCTGCGATGCTGAGTACACCTGACTGGGCCTGTGTAAGCACAAGGTCTGCGACTGCCCGGAGAGGGAGTTCGCCTGAGTTGGAGCCTGGAACAATGGCCCAACCCGCTGCCAAAAAGGGACAGACCCGAAGACAGGAGAAGCCTGCTTCGGCTTCCACACCCATGTGACAGATCGGCCACCTGCGGTGGTGGACCAGGAGTCCGTGGAGGGGGAAGCAGATTCTCTGGAGGACCTGCCCATCCCTGCTGGGTGGCATGTGGAGGGAGGGCCTACCAGAGAGGAGTTCTGTAAGGGCCAGAAGGAGTGCCCTACCCTTGAGGGACTGAGGCGACAGGCTGAAGCCCAGGCAGCAGGGGACGTTGCGGGACACTACCACATTTACTGGGAGGATGGACTCCTCTACAGTGAACCCAAGGTACCCTTACCTGGTTCATCAAGGGCCTGGGTAGTCCTGCAATGATACCGAGCCTTCCTGCTGGAATTGGCTCATGCAATACCCTTGGCAGGACACTTAGGTCAGGACAAGACCTTTGCTCGGCTTGTCCCCCACTTTTACTGGCCTCAGAAGAAAGTGGCGTCCAACACCTATTGTCGGACATGTGTATCCTGCCAGGCCAGTGGGAAAACAGGGGTGAAGCTGAAAGCTCCCCTGGAACTACTTCCTGTCGTTAGCACCCCCTTTGAAAGGGTGGGCATCAACATTGTGGGGCAATTGGATCCACCAACAACAGCTGGTCACAGGTTTATCCTGGTTCTGGTGGATCATGCCACAAGGTACCCAGAGGCAATTGCTCTGAGGACTGTCACTGCACCTGTGGTGGCTAAGGCCCTAATGGGGATCTTCACCCGAGTGGGTTTCCCCAAAGAAGTTGTGTCCGACAGGGGGACCAACTTTATGTCAGCATACATGCGGGCAATGTGGAAGGAGTATGGAGTGACCTACCGGTTCACCACTCCCTATCACCCCCAGTCAAATGGACTGGTCGAAAGGTTCAACAAGACATTGAAGGGCATGATCAGAAGTCTGCCTGAAAGCCTGCGGAGGAAATGGGACGTCCTCCTACCCTGTTTGTTATTTTCCTACAGGGAAGTGCCACAGAAGGGAGTGGGCTTCAGCCCCTTCGAGCTTCTGTATGGGCACCCTGTACGCGGTCCTCTCAGCCTGGTGAAGGATGGATGGGAAAAGTCTCCCAGGAAACCCCCCCAGGATGTGGTGAGCTACATGCTGGCCTTCAGGAGCCAAATGGCGAAGTTGTGGAAGCAAGCTTCTGACAACTTGGAGGCCAGCCAAGCAGTAATGAAGGAGTGGTATGACCACAACGCTCACCCGGTGGAATTGGAGCCTGGCCAGAAAGTGTGGGTGATGGAGCCTGGAGAGCTAAGTGCCCTCCAGGATCGCTGGACAGGCCCCTTTGAGGTGTTGGAGAAGAAGGGTAAGGCCACATACCTGGTGGACCTTAAGACCCCACGACAGCCCCTACGGGTGCTTCATGCCAACCGACTCAAACCCCACCATGAGAGGCCCGAGGTCATCTTAATGATGGTGACTGATGGGGAAGAGGAAGCGGAAAGCGAACCTCTCCCAGACTTGTTCTCGTCTCAAGAAAAGGATGGGTCAGTGGAGGGAGTGATTCTCTCTCCAACCCCAACTCCTGAACAGCGGGGAGACTGTCGCCAGATACTGGAGCAGTATTCTACGTTGTTCTCCCTTGTCCCGGGAAGGACTCACCTGTGTACCCATGATGTGGACACAGGGGACAGCCCATCAGTGAAGTCAAAGACCTACCGGCTGTCCGACAAGGTGAAGGCTAGCATCCATGGTGAGGTTACCAAGATGCTAGAGCTAGGAGTTATAGAACCTTCCAACAGACCCTGGTCCAATCCGGTGGTTCTAGTGCCAAAAGCCGCTCCACCAGGCACCACTCCAGAACTGAGGTTCTGTGTGGATTACCGGGGACTGAACTCAGTTACAAAAACTGATGCTCATCCGATCCCTAGGGCAGATGAATTAATTGACCGGCTGGGAGCTGCCCAATATCTTAGTACCTTTGACCTCACTTCAGGGTACTGGCAGATCTCCCTGACAGAAGGAGCAAAGGAAAGGTCAGCCTTCTCCACACCTGAGGGGCACTTCCAATTTTGTGTGATGACCTTTGGGCTCAAGAATGCCCCTGCCACTTTTCAGCGGCTGGTGAATCAGGTCCTCTCCAGAATGGAGGGTTTCTCCGCTGCTTATCTGGATGACATTGCTGTCTTCAGTAGCAGTTGGGAGGATCGTTTGCAACATTTGCAAGCAGTTCTCCAGGCCCTGAAACAAGCTGGATTGACAATCAAGGCCAGCAAATGTCAGATTGGGCAGGGGTCGGTTGTGTACCTTGGACACTTGGTGGGTAGGGAAACAGTGTAGCCCCTTCAGGCAAAGATTGAGGCAATCATGGCCTGGGAACCCCCCAAGACCCAGACTGAGGTCCGAGCTTTCCTGGGCCTCACAGGCTACTACCGTCGTTTTGTGAAGGGGTATGGCACTATTGTAGCGCCCCTCACAGAGCTTACCTCAAAGAAACAACCTCGACGGGTAGTTTGGACAGAGGCTTGTCGGCAAGCTTTTGAAAAACTGAAGCAGGCAATGTGTGCAGCACCGGTCCTGAGGGCCCCAGACTTCTCCAAGGAGTTCATTGTCCAGACAGATGCATCAGAACATGGCATTGGGGCAGTGTTATCGCAACTGAATGAAGAGGGCCTGGATCAACCTGTAGTTTTCCTATCCAGGAGACTGCTTCCCCGGGAACAGAAGTGGAGTGCAATTGAGAGGGAAGCTTTCGCGGTGGTGTGGGCTCTGAAGAAGCTGCGGCCATACCTGTTTGGCTCGCACTTCCTGGTTCAGACTGACCACCGCCCCCTTCGTTGGCTGATGCAGATGAAGGGGGAGAATCCCAAGTTGCTGAGATGGTCCATCTCCCTACAGGGAATGGACTTCCGGGTGGAACATCGGCCTGGAGTGGACCACGCCAATGCAGACGGTCTCTCTAGGTATTTCCGCCTTAGTAATGAGGACTCCCAAGGGGTTGGGTAGCTCTCCCCACTTTCAGCTGGGGGGGACGCGTGTTAGACCTGTCTGGCCTTTTGCGTAGTTCCTCCAATTTATTATTTATTTTGTCCCCTTTTTGCCCCTCAAACCCCTTCTCATCTTTTTGTGTCCACTAGATTTTTATGGTGCTGGCCTGGGAGATAGGTGCTCTTTTACCCTCATAGTTCTTCACCTTAGGCCTAGGCGCCTTTCCTGACAGGAATTCACCCAGGTATACAAAATGGTGGTTTTCAACTGTCACAACTGTCACACCTGGGTTCTGTCCCATAGGATAGAGTAGGGCATTCCAGAACCTTCTGGTCCCTTCTGGACCTCTGAGGGTCAGCCTATATAAGGCGGAATGCTGGACAGCCATTTTGTCTTGTTAGTGAGGAGCAGATGGAGTATAGGCTAAGGGTCTGGAAAGGGGTAGGGCCTTCACAGGGTAGCTTACCTCTCAAGGGTTGCCCCTTTTAAGGATCACCACCCCTCCACCTCTGTAGGCCTGACCCAGTTAGTTCCGTTCTGCTGACCCTGGACAGGGAAACAATTCAAATTAGGTGTGGGACTACCCCTCCGTTAGCAGGTGAAGTTGGGGGACTTCAGCTCAGGAGGGTGTGAGGTGTATAGCCAATTCTTCACCCTTCCTTGTCCAGTATGAAGGGATAGAACGATTTGCAGGAGATAGAGACTTGGAGCCCCGGAGTGTGGAACTTTACCCCTGATCCACTCCTCCTCTGTGTCAGTGGAGCCGTGGACTGACTATGTAAAACCAGGACTCCATTGCTCACAGGAGAAAGCACAGCCAGAGTTATCTCTTCTCACCTGGGGAGCCCGAGGAGGGAGAGCGGGGCCTTCGGTGGGTGTCCTGATGACCCCGAGTTCCTGGTGGGGGAGCCAGGCGCTGCCGCGAAGGTAGCGTGGAGCGGAGCGTAGAGCCGACTGAATACTGGCAGCGCGCTTCCACGCAGACTCTCGGCGGCGATCACTTTCCTGACAGGAGGGGCCTAGGAACGAGCAGGCCCAGAGGTGAGCCACTCCCCGTGCTGACGAGGGGAGGAGCAGCCGCCGTTTCCAAGCCACTACTTTCCCGCGCGTGCGCATGAGCGCTGCCGGGGAGAGAAGTGTCTGAGGCGGACCGAGGCGGGGAACGGGTCCTACGCTGAGCTCGAATCTAGCGCGAACTCCTCACAGGGCTGACACAGGTTCAATCTGGAAACCAGCCCCGAGGTATGTGCTGGTAGGGATCGGAGGAGGCCCCTGAGGCCGGAGCTGAGGATGGAGAAAGAGGCTCAATTTTACCGACCCAAGTAAGGAGAGTGGGGTAATTCCTGTGAGCCTATACTTTCCTACATTTCATCAAGCCAGAGACTAGAGGCACCGAAAATCGGTGTAAGAGATTGGTTCTGGTATCCTAAAGGATTTCCCTCACAGTACTTAAAAGAGGCAGAGAAAGAGAAGGCTTCAGAACTAAAAAGGCCAACTGAGGAAAACTACTATTCATACTGGGTAGCAGCCTGGGTAGAATGCCTAGGATTTCTTAGAGAATTGTAAAGTCGAACCTTTTTAATCTAAGGCTCATTCAATAGATATTGAGTTTTACTGCTAATAATCTGGTGTGAAAAGTTGAGGGTAGTTCAGAGAACAGGAGAGGGAATAAGTAAAAACATACCTGTGTATTGTGAATTCAACTGTGTAAGATAAGGAGGAATATAAGGAGAAGAGTCAGAATAAGAGAGAGAAAAGTGAAACTACTATATTTTTATAAAGCAATCCTTATTTTTCCAAAATTACTGGTGTAGTGTAATTTTTGAGTGAAATGTCATTGAGTTACTGCTGGGTGGTATGCAACCTTCACACATGTGCCTCTATTAGTGACTGTCTTACTCTAGGCCCGGCTACCCTAGGTGACCTGACAACTTTAGGTTCCAACAGGAGAACATTCAACTGAAGCGTTAACTTAATTATTAAGTTAACTCTTCATTGTAATATTCTCTCATTTGAAGGCATTCAGATACATCATTGGGCTGTCAATATTGAGTTGAATACCTCAGTGCTTCAGTTCTGAATCTCTGTGACCCACTTGGGTTATAAATCTGAGTGGAGCACTGATCATTATCAGGATCTGCTATCTGAGCCTCCTAATAATGTAAAATAAAATTGCCTATCCCTAACTTCAAAAGGAAAATTCATTACATGTTTCAGTTCTTAGTTGAAAATTAACCCAAGGCTGGAAGCAGCTCTGAAGATTTCTGTGAGCGACTGGTAGCTCCAGATTGACTGGTTGGAGACACCTTCTCTAGATGTAATACCTGTGAAATAAAGGTTGACAACCATCCTAGTGGTCATCTATCAGCCTGCTTCAGACAATTTGTGTTAGATAAAATTAGTGGACCCCCACCACCTGGAGAGGGAAAGACAGTAGGTTAGAGTAAAATGTACTTTGGTCTGACCCCCTTAGTCTCTAGGCTTATTGATAGCCCATGGTGCAGCTGTATGTCATCAGAATACATGTAAAATTAGGCCCATGCAAGATAGAGCAGTGTTTTCAGGAGATGCATGTAAAGCTTGAACAGGTATGAGAACGATATAGAACCCTCGGGCACAAGATAAGAGCTTTCTGGATTATGACTTAAATAGAAGCACAGTGACTGACTGATGTTTAATACTTAAAAATGACCTCAGCCAATTAAGAACTGTGTCTAAAAATCACGTCTTCTACTCTTTTGTTCATAACCTCATGATCCATGGTGTTAAACACTGACAAATCTTTTAATGGCAGTGTTCCTACATCACCACTATCATACAGCATTCACAGGTCATGTAGCAAAGATCCCACCATCATTTCAGTGCTATTATTTTTATAATTGTGAAACTTGTAGTGCGAGCAGGTACCCCAAAGGGCTTCCCGGTGCATGACAAGAGTAAGGGAAGATTCAGAAAGAGCAGTAGCAGAATTTAAAAAATCAGGGTTCTAGACCCTTCTGAAAAGCTAGGAGAGAAGCTGAATCTTTCAAGGCAACAGGTGAGAGTTCCATAGAATTGGCCCCAAGTAGGAAAAGGACCGACCATTCATGCGTGCCAGTCTGATTTTTGATACCGTGCACCGAATCTGTGAAGCGGATCTCAGGAGTCGGTAAGGATGATAAAGATGGACTAAGTCACAGAGGTATTTAGGAGCAGATCCAGTTTTAATTCTAAACTTTACACTGTTAGAAACCATCAGCCAGTGTAGTTCACCGATAATGCTGGAGACAGAGGAATACTTCGGAAGGCGATAGAGGAGCCTAGCAGCAGCATTTTGCACAAATTACTATCTGTGGATAGTGGCTTTCTCGGCTCCCAAGTATAAAACATTGCCATAGTCTATGCAAGAGATGACAAGGGTTTGGTTTACCGACCTCTGAGACGAAAAAGGGATCAGCCATAAGATCTTTTTTAGCCACTTAAGTACAGCAAAACAGATGGACGACACCTAGGCCACTTGTTGTTTCATGGATAAGGCCTCATTTTTAGAAATGAGGTATCTAGCTGGCAGAGGTAGGTACCTTTGTCCAAATAGGGGCTCTTGATTCTAGTCAGGGTAAGGGGATGCACTCCTAAAATATCCCCTGCTCACCCCCTTGGTAGCTTAGCATGAGCAGACAGGCTTATCTCAGAGGCATAGTGTAAAGCATTTGTGAACACATACAGTAATACAGTGAAAAAACTACAAATGGACACCACACCAGTTTAGAAAAGTAAATGATCTTTATCTAAACCGAAACAAGACCAAACAACAAAAATCCACAATACTGGTATCAAGATATCCTCAAAAATAGGTGATTCACAAAAATAAAGTTTGTAGCAACAAATAACTCCACATAGAGTTATAACGATGTCGTGACCGGTGAAAATCACAAACTACGGCGCCGACCGCTAGGTGTGCTGCGTCGGGCCCACACAGAACAGTATCTTGGAAGATGGTGATAACAAAGACAGTTCATGGCGTTGGGGAGGTGCGGCTTCATTCGTGCTGTACGACCCCAGGGGAGGTGCAGACTCTGTTCCTTACTGCCGTGCAGGGGAGGTCAGATGATTGTTCCTTACTGTGTCAGGGAGAGGACGTCACGACGATGCCGAAACCACTGTTCCTTATGATGGCGCAATGTTGAAGGATTTGCAGAGTCACCCACGTAGAGGATCAGCTCCGCGATGATGAAATCGGTTTCAGAGTCGATGCGGCACAGCAGCAGGCATCGGGTCCATGTCGCAAGTCGGAGCAGCGCTCACAGCTTTGGGCAGGTTACGGCGTTGCTTGCTGGCGTCAATGTGGCACAGCGGTTGGCGTTGGGTCTAATTCGCAAGTTGGAGCAGCGGTCATGGCTTTGGTGCAGATTATGGCATCGCTCGCAGGTTTTGATGTTGCAATTTCCATCTCTAACTGCTAAAACAGCAGTTCTAGATGCAACCAGACAGAAGGGGTGAAGTCTTTGTGTTCCTGAGACTTCAGAACAGGAGGCAAGCTCAGATTCAAGCCCTCTTTTCACCAAGCAGGTGACCAGCGAACCAGCAAAGTCCTTTTTCTACTTTCCTCGGTAGCAAGCAGCCACTGCAGGCCAACCCCAGACAGCAAACAGCATAGGGACAGTATTCCTCCTCAGCTTCTCCGGCTCTTAGGTGGTTTTGTATGAGGAATCCTTGGTGGAGGAGGTGTATGCATCCTTATGCTCTATAACTAATAAACTTTGGAATATGAAAACTACTGAACTGTGTGATTGTTATTACATAGCACTTTCATTGCAAGGGGGTATGCAAGACAGCAGCGCTTGCATTTCTAGTGCACTGTGTACCAGTCTATGATTGGAATCCTTCACAAATCTCTTTGAAAAGTTACCTTTCTGCAAAGGCATGCACATCTGAAATTTGATAAAAGTTTTGGAACTTCACAAGATTTAAAACATCATTGCCACTAGTTCATCTAGGTGAAATTCGACACTCTCTGAGTCTCAATAAAACCTCTTGATAAAACAACATAATCACTTTAAAATGTAATATCAGGAAGCAGCCACTGTAGAGCTGAACGGGAACCCGGAATATTAAGGTAGCACAGAAAAGAGAAAAAATTGGTTTTTCTTTCATGGTAGTCAAACGCACAGCGTGTGGCGTTGGCATGGCAGCAATCACACACTAAGTGATAGACAAGCCCAACGAGTGTTGAACGCCCTTCCCCTCACGGCTACACATTTGTCCATCTTTCCCGTCCCTAATCAGAGAGGGACAAAGCAGTGTTCTGCTTGTGAGACAGGCAGCTCATGTCAGTTCATCGATATGTGGCACAGATCCCGCTCTCTTGCATTATTTAAACAAGCTGCACTTTATTTTCTGGGGTATTAATGCAGGACACCGTTGTCCGTTGTTTCTGATATTTGCAGACCAGAAATACAAATCACATTGCAGTTTTCACTAAACAGTGCAACAAATGAGTGTGGTTGTAACTCAGTCGTAGTTGAAGAGGTGAGGGACAGGCACTGAACAGCAGTTGACGGAAGTAGTGAGAATTACACAGCATTCTCGACAGGGGCATGGCTGAAGAGGGCTTTCGGGCAGTGGCTTTATTCGCTGAGCGAGCACGAAGGAAACGTGAGCTTCGGGTAGTGTTTTTAATTAGTGTTAAGTCGCGGCAGGATGTGCAATGACATCTCACGAGCAAGCACGCGAAAAAAGGAAAAAAAAAGACACGAGTGGTGCGCGCGCACGAGAAAAGAAAAAAAAGATGCGAGTGGTGCGCAGGCACGTGCAACAGCAAAAGCAGGCTGACGAGTGGTGTGCGATGTACGCGCACCATGACGAGAGAGGAAAGCCATATGGTGCCTCAGCTTGTCATTGTGCACGTACCCGCATGCAGTATGCCAGCCAAAAGTATGCAGTCGGACTTTTAAAAGCCCGTTTACTAAATGTCTCGCCGAGCAGCGCATTTGTTGGCTCAGGCAAAACCTAAAATTGGAAGGGAGACTCGCGCCAAGGTTGCCAAGTCTAACTCGTGTCCCCTTCACTTTCTTGGGCATCCTCCTGGAAATCAGCTCTGTTAAGGGTGCAACAATGCTACCATACCCCTTGACAAACCTCCTGTAATACCCTGTGAGTCCTAACAAGGCTCTCACCTCTGTCTGGGTCTTGGGGGGTCCCAAGCCAGAATGGTATCAATCTTGGGCTGTAGGGGCGCCACCTGGCCGTTCCCTACCTGGTGTCCCAAGTACACCACAAAACCCTGCCCGATCTGGCACTTGCTTGCCTTGATCGTGAGGCCTAGCCTCTGCAGTGTCTTCAACACTTCCCAGAGGGGGTGCAGATGTTCCTCCCAAGTGGCACTGAACACTGCCATGTTATCCAGGTAGGCGGCACTGAAATCTTCCAGTCCAGCCAACACCCGGTTGACCTACCTCTGAAAGGTGGCAAGGGCATTCTTCATCCCAAAGGGCATCACCCGGAATTGGTAGTGCACATCTGGTGTGGAGAATGTGGACCTCTCTCTTGTCCCATCAGTTAAGGTGATCTGCCAGTAACCAGATGTTAGGTCAAATGTACTGAGGTACCGGGCAGCCCCCAACCGATCGATGAGCTCATCAGCTCTGGGGCTGGGGTGCACGTCATTCCTGGTGACTGAATTGAGCCATCGGTAGTCAACACAGAACCGGAGTTCTTGTGTGGCACCGGGTGCGGTCGCCTTTGAGACCAAGACCACTGAGCTGGCCCAAGGGCTGTTTGAGGACTCAATCACCACTAGCGCTAACCTTTTGGAGACCTCCTCCTTGATGCAAGCTCTGAGCCTGTCAGTCACTCTGTATATCTTATGTTTTACTGGAAGACTGTCCCTAGTGTCCACCTCATGGACACACCAGTCAGAAAGAGGCTCAGTCTCCTCTTTCATTCCAGCATCTGTTGCTAGGAACATTCCCACTTTCGACCTCTCCAAGTGGGGCTTCAGGCGGTTCACATGCAAGACCCACAAAGGTTTCCTAGGAGACTGCAAGTCCACCAAGTAGGTGACGTTACCGTTGCGCTCCACCACCTCAAATGGTCTGGTTCGCTTATACTGGAGTGCACAAGGCTCCACTGGGGCCATGACCCAAACTTTTTTTCCAGGCTGAAACTTGGTCAGAGTGGCATTCTGATCATACCAATGTTTCATCTCCTCCTGGCTGGCTTCCAGATTCACGAGTGAGTTGTCTGAAGCGCCTAGTCTGATTTCTGAAGGCCAGCATGTACCTATGTACATCCTGGGGAGGTTTACTGGGAGGTTTCTCCCAGCCTTCTTTCACCAAACTAAGAGGTCCTCTCACAGGATGGCTGTACAGCAGTTCAAAGGGACTGAACCCTGAGGACTTCTGAGGCACCTCTCTGTAAGCAAACAGAAAACATGGCAAGAAGATGTCCCACTTACGCCTCATGGGTTCCTCAAGACCCATAATCATGCCCTTCAGGGTCCGGTTGAATCTCTCAACCAGCCCATTACCTTGGGGGTGCTAAGGAGTGGTAAACTTATAGGTTACACCACACTCCTGCCACAGGGACTTCATATACTTAAGTATGAAGTTAATACCACATTCTGACACTACCTCTCTGGGGAACACCACCCAGGAGAAAATCCCCAGCAATGCACAACCCACAACGGGGGCCGTCACAGTCCGGCGAAGGATGGCTTCCGGGTACTTGTTGACATGGTCCATCAAGACCAGGATGAACCTGTTGCCCATGGCTATCTTGGGATCCAGAGGCCCCACAATGTCAATGCCCATCTTTCCATAGGGGTTTCTTCTGACCACAGGGAAAGGTTGGAGAGGAGCTTTGTGCTTCCTCTCACTCTTACCACTTGCCTGGCAAGTCTGACGAGTCCTACAATGAGTATCTGAACTCTTGCGCATTTGGGGCAAGTAAAAGTGGGTGAAAAACTTCTCAAAGGTTTTGTCTTGTCCCAAATGTCCTACTAAAGGCACATCATGAGCCAGTCCCAGTAGGAAGTCTCTGGAGAACTGGAGTACCACCAGCACACAGGCTGACCCAGGCTTAGCAACTTTAGGCTCACTATACATGAGACCATTCTCCCACTAAATCTAATATGATCCGGACCGATCACCTTGCTGCCTGGTTTGCAGCGTGTTGTCGTAAACCAACAAGAGAAGGGCACTTCTTCTTCTCCTCGCAGAACTCTTCCCTGGAGGGGCCTCCTTCCTGCTGCCAATGGGTCAGCTCAAAAATCCGCCTCTGTTTGCCTTTAAAAAAGAAAAAAGCGTGGCGAACCATATTGTAAGGGCAGCACTGCCCATTGAAGAACCGCCGACCTTAAGAAGTCTATTTGGCTTTCCACAGATTAAAGGACACCATAAATGTGGAACTTGCATTTGTTGCCCTGATACTATAGAAGAGACATTGTTCTCGTTCAACAACATCCACTGGAAACATGAAGTTTTTACAAATTGTAAAACAAGGAATGTTGTATATGCTATTGTATGTCCCTGCCCCAAGTTATATATTGGGAAAACTACCCAAGAGGTCAGGCAACGCATCACTCAGCATAAATCCAGGTTACGCAGAGAAGTGGACAATGCGCCCTTAGTTCATCATTGGCTGAATAAAAAACATGATAAGAATAATTTCAAGTGGACAGTCCTGTCCAAAATTGAAAATGACCCAAGAGGCGGTGATGTGGAAACAAGACTGAACCAAAGGGAAGCACTGCTGATCATGAAATATGATACAGCAGTCAATGGACTAAATGAAATTTCTGAGATTTATAAAACCTACTCTTGATTTTTCGCGAATGGACTTCATTTGCCAGAATTCCATGTTACTTCTTGTTCACTAATGGACTCTGTCACTTCTGTTGGGATAACAGCACTACATTTCCCAGCACCCCTTGAGGCCAAGCCAAACCCATAAGGTACACTGTTGTTAGACTCCGGTAACCCGCCATTGACTGCAGGGTGAGGAGCGAGTACTACCTATTTCCTGATACAGAGCATCAAGCACGGTAAGCTTCTAACCAAAGCGCCGGCGAACGCGTAAATCCAGTAAACTGTCACGCGATCGCCTTTGCATGACGGTAACCCGCGCTACTCTTTCTTTCACCAGCCATAGTGACGCCGTATCCGATCCCCCGGATCGCGAACGTTTAGACTGGGAAGCATCTTTTTGAGCACACACGCGCTACTCAAAGGTAAGCGCATAGACCCACTACAACCAGCCAAGGCACAGTCATGTTTGAGACGCGCAGTGAGATTGAAAGCACCTTATTTTTCTTGCAGAACCTCTCGCTCCCTTTTCACTGGGAATACATTTATTTCCTCTCGTTTTCTGTGGAGACTCGTCCCACTTGTCAAGGTAGGCTGAGGGAAGCTTTGCTTTGGTTGAGAAGTTGATTCCGCAGATTTTGGTTAGTGATGATTCTTTCCTCTTTTTTCTAGTTAGACTGTGGTCCTGAAGAGAACCCCCAGAATTGTAGGGTTCGAAACGCGTCGACCTGACCCGGTCCCTTGTCATTTGTTCTACATGGAATGTACTAATTGATTGAAATATCGCTTTTTTCAAAAATTTTGAAAACATTTTGATTTATGTGTAAAAATCATCAAACTGGATTGTTTTTCATTTTACACAATTGCTTTCATGACATTGGGACCAGTATGAATGTTTTTGTATGATTGGAGGCCAAGAATGTGTTGAGTGTGAGTTTGTTGGAACTATGTACATACCAATTTGTGTTTCTTGTTTGTATCTAAATGTATAATATTATTCATGTTGTTTGTATTCTCATGCACTAAAAAACAAAAGACTAAAAATAATAACAGTCTTCAGATAAGGATTAAAGTAAAAGTTGCAATTCTAAAAGCAAGTGTTCATGCTATTTTTTCATGTATGCTTTATTAACGGTTGTGTCCTAAGAAATAGTCTCTCAGCACAGGCAGGTGTACTGTTTTCTCAGTTTATTGTTGACTCAGCCTTGCTGAGTTTTGAGTCAAGACCCGTTTTTGTTATTTAAATTGGTTAGCGGGCGCACGCTCGCGAGGTTCTGTTGGGCAGAGAAGGAGCTGCCACAGGACTAACTTTTGTCCATCATTGATTGGTCACTTTTTCATTTGTTGTTGGTGCTGGTAGCTTTAGTATTCTTTAACTTCTTTTTCTTTTACCTTTTTTCATTGGGTATACACTTTCTCTAACTCTACTTTCTCTTTGCACGTGTGTTCAGTTGTGGTATGGCTGAACATGACACGGTAGCGTACACAGAGGAACATATTCAAAATCTGATTAGGGATCCGCCTCCCTTTGCATCAGCAACCCTTAGCATCGCGGCAAACACCCTAAATGAATCGGAAAAACTTATACGTCTACGGAAAAAACAAATTAGAACGGATCTTCACGGACATTTTTTGCTCCAGCATTTAAAATCAGGCACGATCCCTGCAGGACTTCAAATTCGCAACATTCCTGTTGTGTTCACGGATGACCCTGAATACAAGAAAGGATTCAGTGGGGTTGAAACAAAGTGTAGTAGGGACCTGATGGTCCTTACTATTGAAACAGCACATAGGATTTCTGTAAAAGAACTTGAAGAAATCGCAGTACTTGAAAAAGAGATCCAAGACAATCAACTAATAACTGATTCCAAAGGACTCCTGGAAAAGGTGGAAAAAGAAATCGGTGAATTTAAAGATTTCACTGTTGCCCAAAAGAACAATAAATTTGAGCTGGATAAGAAAAATTTCTCTCTGGAATCCGTTTACCCATATCTAAGGAAAGAATTTTATTCAAACCCTGAGTCACGGAGATTCCTCCAGGACAATCAAGGTCGCTCACGACGAAAATTTGTCTCATTCTCAGACACATCATCATCGGGAAGTGATTCAAACAACTCAAACAGACCCTATCAGAACAGGCAAGGTAACCAACAAGACCAGGGACAACGACAACAACAGAATCAGGCTCCTTTTTTAGGACAAGGCCCACAGAAGACCAGAGGTCGCTCACGACCCGTGCAGCCATGGGAAATGAGGACACGATCCCGGTTCTACAAGAGTTAGATCTTCCATCTATTTTTAACTTATCTGACAGAACCCTGACTGAAGCTGAAACGTCAATTTTGACAAAGGGCCTTGGATTTGTCCCGTCGAGACCCACAGACTTCATTAAGATGAAGTTAGAAACACTCGAATTTTGCCGCAAAATAAGACTAAAAACATTTTTTTCGGAAACATGCGAGGAACATCAACCCGAAGTAACGGGACTACGGAAAAAATCAACTTCTGTCCAGCAGGTTCAAAAATTCCCAAGGAGATTATTACTTTTGAGCGAACGGTCCTATCAGGAATATCAGCCCTTGAAAAGAAGAGGAACTTCGTCAAATTTAATCTTGCAAAAGCTGAAAAGGATGCCCTAACAACTCTAAAAAATGACAAAACGATAGTAGTCAAGCAAGCAGATAAGGGAGGAGCGGTGGTCATCTGGGATATTAATAAATATAAAACGGAAGTCTATCGCCAACTCAATGACAATTCATGTTATAGACGCATCACAAAAAACCCCACAGTTGAAATTCAAAGTGAATTGTTTTTAGCGATTCAAAAAGGATTTGATCTAGGGTTCATTGGACCTAAAGAACTGGCATTTTTACAGAATAAGAATCCACGAACTCCAGTTTTTTATCTATTACCAAAGATTCATAAGGACGAAGTGAATCCACCAGGACGCCCCATAGTTTTGGGGTGCGAATCCTTACTAGAACCAGTCGCTAAGTATATAGATTTCTTCTTAAAACCCTTTATTGAAGAGATCCCAGCACATCTTCAAGATACCACGGCTTTCCTTAACAGAATCAGTCCAATATCATTCGAACAAAGCACCCAGCTTTTAGTAACGCTAGACGTCGTTTCTCTGTACACTCAGATCCCCCAAGACCAAGCCCTTGAGACACTTTCATTTTTCTTGGACACACGTGCCAGACCGTGTCAGGTCCCTTCAGAATTTATTCTTCAGCTGGCATCCTTTGCACTGAAAAATAATTTTTTCACTTTCAATTCCGAATACTTCCTTCAGGTTAAGGGAGTGGCTATGGGTTGTCCATTTGCCCCGGAATTAGCGGTCATGTTTATGGGTCTCTACGAGCAAAAATTCATTTATAATGACAATCCCTTTGTGCATCAAATTTCGCATTATATGCGATATATTGATGATGTTTTCCTTATTTGGACTGGGAACCTCGATTCTCTCAATATGTTTGTTGAATGGCTGAACGGACGTACAGGTGACATAAAGTTTAATTGCACGTCCTCCAACCAATCCATCACATTTCTGGACGTACAAGTTGTCCCTTGCTATGGATGCCTGGAAACAACTTTATTCAGAAAGCCAACAGATAGAAATAAAGCTCTGTTATTTACAAGTAATCACCCACGAAGTCTGAGACAAAACTTGCCATTTGGACAATTCCTTAGAATTCGTAGGAATTGTTCATGCAAAGAGGAATACTTTGCACATGCAAATTCACTTTCGGAGAGGCTTCTCCAAAGAGGATACCCGAGGAAGTTACTAAAAATGTCTCTGAAAAGAGCATGGTGGACGCCACGTGAGACATTGATGCACAAGAAAACTAGAGTGGAGCAAAATCGATTGGTGTGTGTGTCAACCTTTTGCCCGGCTGCAAATCAACTCAAGAAGTTGATAAATGTAAATTGGCATATAGTGAAAGACTTGCATGAGGACTTCAAAAATCCGCCTCTGTTTGCCTTTAAAAAAGAAAAAAGCGTGGCGAACCATATTGTAAGGGCAGCACTGCCCATTGAAGAACCGCCGACCTTAAGAAGTCTATTTGGCTTTCCACAGATTAAAGGACACCATAAATGTGGAACTTGCATTTGTTGCCCTGATACTATAGAAGAGACATTGTTCTCGTTCAACAACATCCACTGGAAACATGAAGTTTTTACAAATTGTAAAACAAGGAATGTTGTATATGCTATTGTATGTCCCTGCCCCAAGTTATATATTGGGAAAACTACCCAAGAGGTCAGGCAACGCATCACTCAGCATAAATCCAGGTTACGCAGAGAAGTGGACAATGCGCCCTTAATTCATCATTGGCTGAATAAAAAACATGATAAGAATAATTTCAAGTGGACAGTCCTGTCCAAAATTGAAAATGACCCAAGAGGCGGTGATGTGGAAACAAGACTGAACCAAAGGGAAGCACTGCTGATCATGAAATATGATACAGCAGTCAATGGACTAAATGAAATTTCTGAGATTTATAAAACCTACTCTTGATTTTTCGCGAATGGACTTCATTTCCCAGAATTCCATGTTACTTCTTGTTCACTAATGGACTCTGTCACTTCTGTTGGGATAACAGCACTACATTTCCCAGCACCCCTTGAGGCCAAGCCAAACCCATAAGGTACACTGTTGTTAGACTCCGGTAACCCGCCATTGACTGCAGGGTGAGGAGCGAGTACTACCTATTTCCTGATACAGAGCATCAAGCACGGTAAGCTTCTAACCAAAGCGCCGGCGAACGCGTAAATCCAGTAAACTGTCACGCGATCGCCTTTGCATGACGGTAACCCGCGCTACTCTTTCTTTCACCAGCCATAGTGACGCCGTATCCGATCCCCCGGATCGCGAACGTTTAGACTGGGAAGCATCTTTTTGAGCACACACGCGCTACTCAAAGGTAAGCGCATAGACCCACTACAACCAGCCAAGGCACAGTCATGTTTGAGACGCGCAGTGAGATTGAAAGCACCTTATTTTTCTTGCAGCACCTCTCGCTCCCTTTTCACTGGGAATACATTTATTTCCTCTCGTTTTCTGTGGAGACTCGTCCCACTTGTCAAGGTAGGCTGAGGGAAGCTTTGCTTTGGTTGAGAAGTTGATTCCGCAGATTTTGGTTAGTGATGATTCTTTCCTCTTTTTTCTAGTTAGACTGTGGTCCTGAAGAGAACCCCCAGAATTGTAGGGTTCGAAACGCGTCGACCTGACCCGGTCCCTTGTCATTTGTTCTACATGGAATGCACTAATTGATTGAAATATCGCTTTTTTCAAAAATTTTGAAAAAATTTTGATTTATGTGTAATAATCATCAAACTGGATTGTTTTTCATTTTACACAATTGCTTTCATGACATTGGGACCAGTATGAATGTTTTTGTATGATTGGATGGCCAAGAATGTGTTGAGTGTGAGTTTGTTGGAACTATGTACATACCAATTTGTGTTTCTTGTTTGTATCTAAATGTATAATATTATTCATGTTGTTTGTATTCTCATGCACTAAAAAACAAAAGACTAAAAATAATAACAGTCTTCAGATAAGGATTAAAGTAAAAGTTGCAATTCTAAAAGCAAGTGTTCATGCTATTTTTTCATGTATGCTTTATTAACGGTTGTGTCCTAAGAAATAGTCTCTCAGCACAGGCAGGTGTACTGTTTTCTCAGTTTATTGTTGACTCAGCCTTGCTGAGTTTTGAGTCAAGACCCTTTTTTGTTATTTAAAAATGGGTCAGCTCAGGCAGGTCCCCCAGTTTAGCCACTTGTTGCCCTGTAGGCTCCAGGGCACCCCCCTCAAGGTTTGCCTCCTCCTGGACCGTCGAACTTCGGGGCTGTTTTCCCACACCCCTTGCCTCTTCTCTTTAAGGCAGGCACCTGGGCCACTCTTTCAGGCTCCATGTCCTCTTGAATACCCTTGCTGCCACTGACCAAGTGGTCACACATGCCCACTCAGGCAGACCCAACATCTCTAAATGAGACCTCCGCTCCACCTTCACTCAAAGAGAGGTCTCCAAATCATTGCCTAGCAGACAGTCAACAGGCATGGCGGGCCTCACAGCTACAGTCAAGGTACCTGAGACCCCCACACCCATTCAAAGGGAACCTGTCCCACTTTACAGAGGCACTGGGAGTTGTCAGTGAGAACAACTGGGTAGAATGTGTCGGACTACCTGCTCTTCAAACACCAGCTGACAACTGACAGCTGTCTCGCTGGCTCCGGTGTCTCTCAGAGCCTCCACACTATGGCCATTGGTGGTCAACCACTGCCTGTCCTTCTTAGTATTATAAGGCAGCTGGGTCCTAGGGATCATCTCACTTTCTCCTAAGGAGACGAGGGACATCTCTGCGGGACCCCACCCACCTTGGGCACCCAACTCCTCAGCCAAGGCTACACTAGTCAATTCCCAGAGCGGTGCACATGTGGGTGCAGTGGTCACAGTGTTGGGACACATGGGACTTTCTTGGAAGTGACCCACCTGACCACAACTAAAACATTTTCTGGGACCCCTCTGAACAGTTCTACCTGTCGGGCCCATGGTCTCTTCTCAGTGGGAGGCTGGGAACCCTTACCTTGGTTCCCTTAGGGATTACTTCTGGGCCCTTTCTGGAACTCCTTTGGTTTACTCTTGTTCCCCCACTCTTCTGCTGGGGTCCCTGTCCACCCTTGGCAGAGTCAACCACATGACCCTGGTGGACACTGGTACTGACCCAGTGGTCCGCCTCCACAGCAAGCTTCCTGGGATTAGTTAGCTTACTGTCAATCAGGTGCTGGCATAGCTCTGGAAAACAACTACTGGATAAGTGCTCCAATGCAACCAAATCATTGAGCAGCAGAAAATCATTTACCTTGCTACCCTTCACCCAACCATCCAATGGTCTGCAAAAAAAGAGACACATATTCCACCCAGGTACTAGACTCCAGCTTCATGCAATTTCTAAATTCCTGCTCATAAAGCTCTGGGGTCAACTCATACCTGGCTACTAAGGCCTCCTTCATGGGGGCATAGAACATCTGATACTGGTCTAGCAAGGTGTCCCTCCCATCACTGACAAATCGGCCCCACAACCCAGCTCCCCAGTCTCTCTCAGGGATTCTATGGGATATCATTGCTACCTCATAGGCCTTAAACCACTGCCCAATGTCCTCATGCTTCATAAAGTCCTTAATAACATCTTTGGGAATGTATAATGTTCCTCCTACATGCACTGATGGTGTGCTGCCACCAGAGGGAGTGATCTATAAGCTCTTTGCTGTCAGATCCAGCTCCCTCAACACTTTCTCATGCTCTAAAAGCATCTTTTTCTCCTCAATGGTTAACTTCTTATTCTCCAACTCCAATTTCGTTTGCTCTATGTTATCCTGGTTCCCCACTTTGAGCTTGGCTAGCTCCATCTCATGCACTCTGCTTCTCTCCCTGTCCTCCAACTCTTCTGGGGATGGGCCCTTTAAAGAAACATAGCTGCCCACCCTGGAAGGCACTCTCCCCCAGTCAGACCCAGTGGCCCCTCCTGCAGCCCATCTAAATTCTCTGCCTCCTCCCATAGCTCTTCAGGATGCTCACTGGCATTCCTAGATTTCAACCAGGCCCTCAGCGCCTTTTGGTATTCCTTCTTTCTGGTGAGTCCTCTTATAGAGATTTTACATTTCTTGCAAACAGCTTTGAGGTGTGGCACAGTGTAGGTATCAACCCTCTCGTCTTCAAACTCAATATCCACACATGCAATGGATGCTGCTTTGCTCATGGTGAAAAATTGGCAGCTCTCAACAAAATAGAAGTTCCAAGGAAACAACTCTACAAAAATGTGTGTGGTTGCGTAATGGTCTGTACACACTAGTAGTGTACACCAATCACTGTATGTAAATCCCAAATGCAAGTCCAGGACCCTCACCGCTGACCACCAATGTTAGAAATGGGGATCTCTAGTTGGCAGAGGTAGGTGCCTTTGTCCAAATAGGGGTCCTTGTTTCTAGTCAGGGTAAGGGGGATGCACTCCTAAATTAACCCCTGATCACCCCCTTGGTAGTTTGGCATGATCAGACAGGCTTATCTCAGAGGCAGTGTGAAAGCATTTGTGAACACATACAGTAATACAGTGAAAACACTAAAAATGGACACCACACCAGTTTAAAAAAGTAAATAATCTTTATCTAAACCAAAACAAGAGTAAACAAAAAAATCCAGAATACAAGTATCAAGATATCCTAAAAATAGACTATTCACAAAAATAAAGCTTGTAGCAACAAATAACTCCACCTGGAGTTATAATGACATCGTGACCGGTGAAAATCCTAAAGTATGGCGCTGACCGCGAGGTGCGCGGCATCGGGCCCACACAGAACAGTACCTTGGAAGATGGTGAAAATCAAGAAAGTTCACAGTGTCGGGGAGGTGCGGCTTCGTTGGCGCTGCGTGGCGTTCAACTCCTTATGACCCCAGGGGAGTTGCAGCCTCTGTTTCTTACTGTAGCGCAGGGGAGGTCGGACGACTGTTCCTTACTGCATCGGGGAGGTGATGTCACGATGGCATGAAAACCACTGTTCCTTATGATGGCGCAATGTCGAGGGATCTGGAGAGTCACCCACATCGAAGATCGGGTCCACGATGATGAACTCGGCTTCGGAGTCGATGCGGCACAGCAGCAGGAGTCGGGTCCACGTCGCAAGTTGGAGCAGCGCTCACGACTTTGGGCAGGTTATGGCGTCGCGTGCTGGCATCGATGTGGCACCACGGCCAGCATCGGGTCTACTTTGCAAGTCAGAGCAGCACTCACGGCTTCGGTGCAGATTACGGTGTCGCTCGCCAGCATCGGTGTTGCAATTTCCTTCTGTAGCAGCTAAAATAGAAGTTCTAGATGCAGGCAGACAGAAGGTTTGCAGTCTTTGTGTTCCTGAGACTTCAGAAAAGGAGACAAGCTCAGTTTCAAACCCTTGGAGATCTTTTCTTCAAGCAGGTGACAAGGCAAAACAGCAAAGTCCTTTTTCTCCTTCCCTTGGTAGCAAGCAACCACTGCAGGCCAACCGTAGACAGCAAACAGCACAGGGGCAGTATTTCTTCTCAGCTTCCCCAACTCTTCTCCTTGGCAAAGGTTTCCTCTTAATTTCCCAGAAGTGATCTAAAAGGCTGGGTTCTGGGTCCCACTTTTTATACACTCAAATACATTGTTCTCTGAAAGCAAAGAATGTCTGTACCCAGCCAACCCCAGTTCTGTCCTCACTGGTGCAGCTTCCTTTCAGGAGGTGGAGACAGCATGGTTGAAAGCAGACCAGGCCCAGGCAGGTGAAAGGAAATCTCCTCCCCCTACTCTAAATGCAACTAAGGAATTTAAAAATCACGCTCACTAAAAGATGCATCTTAACTTTCTGAGTTCAGGGATACTAAACTTTATTTTTCCATCTTGTTCCTAGGGTCCGTTATGTTTCTAACATGTTATAAACAAACTGCCCACTCTGGCCGATGGGAACAGATAGCCTTGCAATAGTGAAAAACGAAGTTAGCAGTATTTCAGTAGCAGGACATGCCACACAGATAAGGGCATGTCCTACCTTTCACATACAATGCACCCTGCCCACAGGGGTACCTTGGGCTTACCTTAGGGGTGACTAACATGCACAAAAGGTAAGGTTTGGGGACAGGCAAGTGTGTGCACTTGCCAAGTCGACATGACAGTCCCAGACTGCACACAGACTCTGCAACGGCAGACCTAAGCTACATGTTACAAGTTGCTTCTGTGGGTGGCACAATCAGTGCTGCAAGCCCACCAGCAGCATTTGAATTACAGGCCCTGGGAACACATGGTGCACTGCACTAGGGTCTGACAAGTAAAACAAATAACCAATCATGGGATCACTAATCCAAAACAACAATTTACAAAAGGGAGCACTTGCACTTTGGCACTGAACAGCAGTGGCAAAGTGCCCAAAGCATCTAGACCAGAAAAAACACAGGAGGCAACAGCAAAAAATGGCAGGGAGTACTCACGCCAATGGTGCCAAGTCTAACACTCATCCAGTATAAAACCCAGGTTTTTCACACAGTTAGAAAGAGTGGGAGGGGTGCCCAGTTCAGCGTGCCAATGCTGCAGCCCCCAGAGATCAGGTCTTTTGCCTTAAATCATAATTTTGCGTTCGGCCCCATTTAGCGTATAGAAATTATGCTGCATCCAGTAAAAAATCTTGCTCAAGCCTGCACTAAGGTCAGAAGGCCCGCGACCCTTCACCGGCGAAAGGGAGGACAACACAATATCCTTGGTGCAACAACATCAACTGTTGCATGGCTAAACCCTTATAAGGTCCCAAAGGCGAGACCTATTGGTTATGCCAATGCTTGTTTGGTTTTGTGGGCAAAGCCTAAAAAAACTGACTCAGGGAGTGAGAAGCAATAGCATGAGGAGACACAGGAGGAAACAAGGGGGCCATAGAAGTCCATTATGTGGCAGTCATTCTGTGTCAGAGATTGAGATAACAAGGTGCTGGCCAAGACTGCGCCTTGCAACTTATGCAAGAAAACCTTCATCTGCAGTACAGAAAATCCTGCTCCAGCACCTTAGGGATGCATAGGCATCAGAAAGCATGGCACTTGAATGCTGCCAAAATATGCTGGTACAAGGACAAGAGGGCCTCCATGTCATCTGGAGAGGTGTGGCACGGTGGCCAGGGTGACTGACTCAGGAACCTGGGGATCACGGTTTGATCCCCGGGGCCGGCGGCAGATTAGCCCAGCACCATGTGACTCTGGGCAATAGCTTGCTTAATCTTCCAGACGGCCCCCAGCGCCTAGAGACCCTAACGGGTGATCTTTACAAATGTGGATCATTATTATTATGTGCACCCTAGTAGGAAGCAATACTTCCTCAAGCCATTGTACAGTAATCTGTTCTTCTCCAGAGTGAGAAGAATACTCAGATCCCTGTTTTGCCACTAGGTGAGCCCAGTGATCAAGCTATAAAAACTCAAGTTCTCATCAGCCAAAATTGCAGAATAAATAATGTATCCAAAATGGAATTCGTTTTTTTAGATATGTTTGCCAAAAAAAAAAAGGGTAAAATCTTCAACAAAAAATCAGTAAAAAGTTTCTTTAGAGAACCGCTTTCACTCGTTCAAAATTAGAAAAAAAAATGTTTGTCATACCTGTTTTTATTGGAGAAAAATATTACAGTCCGCTGTAAAGATCTACATCAGACATTACAGGCTTGCTGTAGTGTTCCTACTCGGAGCGAGCGGCAAGGGCCTATAATAAGGAATGTGATTTTTGTTATTACTTTTCTCATCTGAGTGTTGTTGGTTACTAAATACACAGGAAATATACTTACAAATGCATTAATTATCTTTCTGTATCAGTTTTGCAGAGGCCGCCCCCGAAGGGGGCCTCGAGGGCCGGCGCCGTAATGCCCGCCTCAGCCCAAAAAGGAACAGAGCCGGTTTGCGCTGGTCAGCGCCGCCGGGAATCGCCGCAGGGCGAAAAGGCCGAGGCAAGGTCTCTCCTCCCCCTCCCCAAGAACAAAGGGAAGAGGAAAAGGGGAAGGGGGATATGGTGTGTAGAAGGAGGGCCACTCACTCTCGGATGCCTCACGGCTGGGTGAGTACGCCCGACGAAAAATCGGGGTAGCAAACGGATACGGCACTCGCAGCCCAGCCCCCGACAGACAGAAGGGCGCAGGAGAGACTAGCAAGGTAGCGAGCTGGGCCTGGCTCCGGGAAAAGGCTATACCCCCACATGCAAAGGGGCATGGAAAACAACAAAGAACAGTCTACAAGCTGTCAGGGTGATTGATGACCCTAGGATATGCAAATGAGCAAAAGACAAACCAGCGATTTATGGCCAGCCAATGATTTATGGCCGGTGATGTAGGATGCCCATGCAAAATGATTTATGACAACAGAACAATGACCGATCTGTGACAGAATGATTTATGACGTCCCGGTGATTTATGACCCCGATGTATGACGCTGATTGATGATGACAACAAAACAATGACAGAATGACGTATGATACCTGCTGATTTATGACCCATGATTTATGATGACCAAATGACAATGATTGTTAACCTATTTTGATAATGTATGATAATGATTTATGACCTTGGCCCGAGAAGGTGTCCAGGGGAGTTGTACAAAGAGAAGGTATGTAATGAGTAGTAAACTGCGGCCAACAACCACCACAAAAAACAATGACTGTGTGCTGTGTGTAGTAATACAGATACACATGTATGGTAGGGTTCCTGGAATGGGCACAGTGAGGCTGTTACTGAACAAGGTCCTATTTTAACTGTAAACAGCTCATTTATTCCACACTAAAACAATATACAAGCAGTTCTTGGCTACATATTCTTTCCCAAGTCAAAGGTTAAACTCTGTTGAAGTGAAATGTCCTTTGAAGTGAAATGTATAAGCTCTCTTAAAGAGCTTATCTTAACCATTATAAGGCAATTATGGTAACGGGCAGCTACCTAAAAATGTATTATTAGGTATGTTTTCATCATATATCTGATCAACTGATCATAAATATTGCCTTTGATAGCAAAGCTGGTGAAAAGAATCCCATAAACAGAGATTTTTGTGAAATATCTGTATTTCATATTTATTCACCGAAAGTCACAGACACAACACTTGTTCACGAGAGGAACATCACAGAAAAGGCCAGATGAGAAACCACCCTACAGATCAAAAACCACTCAGGCTGACCAGGCATGGCATTAAATCCCACCAGCATCCCTGAAACCTTTAAACAAAAGCCTGGCCTTCGACGAACAAAGTGGGCCTGGGGTTGAGTTGGGAAGATAAACAATAGTGAACACTGACAAGTTAGATATATAAATATCAGTTCTGCATCTTATATTATGTCAATTGAAACAAAAACAGAAAAAAATGGAATTCCAAGATAACAAGAGCACCTACGTGTGCGGCAGAAAGAACACAGTATTGTAGCTGCAGTCCGATCGCTGAAAAACTACCTGACGTCATGAAAAACATGAAAGTAGAAATAAACAAGTTCTAGGGGCTGCTGCAGCCGCACTAGCACTGCGCTTGTTTTAGTGTAAGACAGTGTGTGCAGTGTGATGTGAGTCACTGTATTGCTACAGCAGTAGCCAGTAATATGAGGAAGACCCCTGTGGCGTTGTTGATGTTTTTATATTCACTTGGTGTTACGAAGCCCACATGTTCTGCTTGCATGTCCAATGTCAGGGTTTGACCATGACTGCATTCACAGAAGAAGCTCATGCTACCCCTGCCTCCCTTAGGATACATCTGGCCTGTAAACCAGAGTTGTGTAACCCTCTGGACACAGGCGTAGAGCTGGGAAGTGCACGTCCGGGGAAAAGACACCAAATACAAAGGTGCAAATTAATGTATTGCTTTGCTGAAGAAACTCTTTGTTAGGTATTCCTGACTGTAGTCTTTTTTGCCGTACATATCTCTTCACTCTAAATGTGTAAAAGAGGGGGGAAATACAATCCTAGTCGTAATATGTCAGAGAAACATGCTTTTCTTGTACAGTGGCCACAGGAGGGCAAAGTTGAAATTAAAACATTCACAACATGATGCTTCTAAACATTAGGCATGCTTGCGTTCTTGAGGAGCGCTGGCCGATAGCGCTACCTGCTAGCCTGAAAAGGTAAAGCGATGGAATAGAAAGGAAATGCAAGTTAGTTCTTTAGTAAGGATGTGTGAAGTAAAAAATACCCGTAAAGCATTACCCGAGAAGGAGAAAAGACAGATGGCGGCTGTGCGCGTTCACGAGCACATGCACGCAAGCTTGAGGCCAGCGGCTGGCAGCACTTTGAAAATCCCTTTACTAAAAGTTGAGCAACAGGGCATGCGCTGTTCTAGGCTCGACCTAAAAAGAGACAGTCCAGCGTCTTCAACCACCTCTGCTAGAGGACCAATATATGTCTTGAACAACAGAGGGCTCAGCATTGATCCCTGTGGAACACCACAGGGTGAGACATGAACATTTGACATGGATGAGGAGGAGGAGACCTGGAAGGTTCTGTCCTTAGGAAAAGAATGGAACCACTTCAGAGCCACTCCCTTAAGACCCAGTGTCCGTAATTCCCCCAAGGGAATCTGGTGAAACACTGTGTCAAATGCAGCGCCGAGATCTAAGAGGATGAGAGCCACAGTATCACCCTCGTGCAAGCGATGCCTTAGTGCCTTTGCCACCCCTAAAAGGATAGATTCAGTAGAATAGCCCTCCCTGAACCCAGACTGGGAGGGATGAAGAAAATTCTGAGTTTCCAAGAAGGAAGACAGTTGGGCGTTGACATGCTTCTCCAAAAGTTTAGAAAAGGTGGGAAGCAGAGAGATAGAATGGAAATGAGAGAGGTTGGAAGGATTGAGATTCACTTTCTTTAGGAGGGGAAGGACTACAGTGTGTTTCCATCTTTGGGGGACTATTAAGGAAATCCATTAATACGGATAGTAAGGAGGGGTCCAGCTGACGCAGCAGATGTGGAGGGAGGGGGTCAAAAGGAGAGCCTGATTTGATGGACTGTCGGATAGAGTTGATTTATGTAGTTGTTGGAGGTTTGTACCCCTTAATTATGATAACATTTTCAGAAATAATATCACTGGAGCCGATTGACAGAACTAATCTGAGACAAAATCCTAAACTTACTACTTTTGGTATTCACTGAAGGCACTCACTACTTTTGGTATTCACAAAAGGCACTCACTAATTTTGGTATTCACAGAATGCACTTACTACTTTTGGTTAAACATACTACTTTTTGTCAAACTCACTACTTTTGGTATTCTCAGAAGGCATTTAGTAGTAGTAAAGTTAGGAGTCCTCTACAGACTGAAATATAAGAGGGTGTATGTCAGCATAAGCAAATTCAGCCATAAGAAACGGAGAACCGAAAACCACTGAGTCTTCGTAATTATGTCAGGTTAGAGCGTGCTTAATAAAAGGTGAACTAAGTTTGCAGAGGTATGTAAAATCTGAGCAAATGTAACACAGTGGGGCAGCCAGAGCGCATGCTGTCTGACTGTAAGATTGCAGTGTGACGCAAAAATAAAGGTTAAAGTTACGCATCAGTAAGCGCAGGCTTGAGAGGTGTACAAACATGGCAAGAATAAAAATGAAAACCCTGCGTACAAGATCCCGGTAAGTTCGGCATAGCTGTTACAGGCCGGTTGGCAAGCTGAAGACCAAATAAAAATTAAGAAAGGAAAGGCATGCACACATGATGCGGCGGTGACAAAAGTACATAAATTAAAATGCAGCTTGAAATGAAGAGGAAAACTCAGGTCAAAGGGATGCAGATTAAAGAACAGAAGAATTGAAAGATACAGTGTCCAGAGGGGTCCAAATGTCCAGATAAGGTGAAGGGGCAACTGCAGAGATAGATCCAGGGTTCTGCTTGGTATTGGACAGGTCAATCATGTCCAGTTTAGCTCCCTGTGGGCAGTTACTCAACAGCTGGGAGAGTATATTAGCAACTTTGTTGGTGGAAAAAGAGAGCAAGTTCCTCGCATTGATTATGGGAGAGAACTGGGGGGGGGTCTCAACTGTTCAAGGTCAGAAAGTTGCTTTACCACCTTAAAGATAGTTTTCGCACAGGTTTGGGCCTTCAAATTCTTCTGAGAGTAGAACTTGACCCAAGCCGATCTACAGAGACTGTGGTAGGCATTTAAAGCATTTTTATACGAGATTTAGGTATCTTTGGTGTAGGATTTTCTCCAATGCCTTTCCAAGACCATGCATAGCTTTTTCTCGCCTTTTAGCACATTGTTAAACCAAGGCGCGGGGGCTGCACGCACCTTGAGTGTTTAGCTGAAAGCGGGAGACACTTTTTCACTGCTCCCATAAGCCAGTTATGGACAAATTCCTGATCAGCGATGGAAATCAGATCGAGTCCAGGTCTAAAATCGCAAAGTAGTTTATTAAGAATTTGAACATTCATTTTAGACCAGTTCCTGGTGTGCGTT
Source organism: Lissotriton vulgaris (assembly GCF_964263255.1). NCBI lineage: Eukaryota > Metazoa > Chordata > Amphibia > Caudata > Salamandridae > Lissotriton > Lissotriton vulgaris. The sequence goes on along the minus strand of NC_141689.1, from coordinate 1,756,835,098 downwards.
CTGAGGCCAAGTGGGTCCGAGAGAGGAGGGAGCCAGTTTCCAGGGTAAAAGGCACTGCAAAATGGTTGGACCAAGTTAAAAGGCAAGGGGGGCACTTTTTAGGTCAGGTAGATTAGAGAAGATTGGATCTAAAAGGTGTCCGGCCACATGTGTGGGGCAATAATTGCCCATTCTCAAGTTGAGGACCCTAAGGTCAGCAGTAAGCGCATTGACAGTAGTACATTTGGGGACTTCCAAATGCAGATTCAGATCCCCCAGGGTAGTACAATTCACAGCTTTCAGGAAAGATGGTCTTACTGGGTCAGGGAGGGAAAGTTCCCAGTTTCGAGCCGGGCCTGGAGGGCGGTACATCACAATGCCAGAGAATGTGAAATAGGGCGTGAGTGTGAGTCGGATAAGTATAGCCCAGTCTGAAGCCTTTTTAATTAAGGTAAAAGAGTATGGTCTTTTATGCAAAAGTAAAGACCAGTTTTCAAAGTAGTTTGCCTATGGAAGGAAACAAAGTTGGACAAAGGTTGCCTGGAGAGCCAATATGCTTGTTATTCCCATTTTCAGTGTGCAATGTGCAATAGGTGTTAATTATCGCAGCTGATAATGATCATACAGGTCTTATCATTAATCTGTTGTGATAAATAATGGTTAAATACCTTGCATTAGTATTCAAGGCCTTTGTATTCAGTTCAAGAGGTACCATTTGGAGTGAATACCTGCAGTATTTTATCAAGTTGTTGATGCTTTAGCCGAAGTATTCATGGAACTTTTATAGTTCATGTCTGGAGTATGGTGTTCTTTTATCGAACCTCATTTCAAATTCAACACCAGTTCTGGAGGCATCATCTGAAATATTGTTTCCACTTCTGAAGGCGACTGCTCTCACATGGGGCCTGATTCACTAAGGTAAACTTACACTTTTGTGGAAGTTAGTTTTTTGCAATATTATGGGAGCATGGCCAAGCTGTTCAAGATAGCAGGCGTGTCTCAGGAGCACTCCATCTACTGGCCTGCACAAATCTGCAATCATCCTGGTATTGTCCACATCCTCGGATGGTCGCTGGCCACTCTGCAATACTTGGCCCTGCTGTCCCGGTATCCAGACATCCCCAGCTTGCTCAGGGTCTGCTGCTATCCTGCCCACGTGGCAGCCCTGCAGCTAGTGTGGAGTCCAGGGTCAAACCCTGGACTCCTACACTGCACACCGTACCTGCCCTGCCATGTCAAACCACCGCATATGGAGTCCAGAGAGTGGCTCCTGTGAGTGGAGTGACATGCTGTGCCCGGCAGGGGCACGTGCTGAGTGGCTAGCACGTGCAAAAAGAACAATTGACGGACAGAATGCAGAACAATGTCCTACATTCAGAGATCTGGGCCTAAATCGATCGTTTTTTGCTCACCATGCCATTCCAATTTGGACCCAGCCATATGCAAATCAGTCTTGACCCTGCGCCCAATGGGAACAGTCTAGCCCGAACTGCCAGGTCAGGTCCTCCCTGGACTGGAAACAAGCATCCTAGGACTGGATTCGGGCTTTCAGCCCTCATCAGCCAGGATAGCTTGAGTCCAGTGGCATGGCGAGCACGGGACTCACGTCCGAGCATACCCGTCCCACTCGGGTGACAAATGCAAAAAGAACAATTGATGGACAGAATGCAGAACAATGTCATACATTCACCCCAGTACAGAGATCTGGGCCTAAATCCCTCGTTTTTGTGCTCACCATGCATTTACAGTTTGGGCCCAGCCATATGCAAATCAGTCTTGAACCTGCGCCCAATGGGAACAGTCTAGCCCGAACTGCCAGGCCAGGTCCTCCCTGGACTAGAAACAAGCATCCTAGAACCGGTTTTGGGCTTTCAGCCCTCATCAGCCAGGATAGCTTGACTCCAGTGGCATGGAGAGCATGGGACTGACGTCTGAGAACACCTGTCCCACTCTGGGTGACAAGCAAGTGTTGGACGGAGCCGGCCCTGGGGAGCTGAACTCTTATCGGCAGAGGACGTGTCTGCCTCTCCCCAGCCCTACTTGTTACTCCATTTCCAGCAAGATCCGTAGGGCACAGGAGGTGCAGAGCAGATGATGGTGCTCTCCAGTGCCATCCAGCAGTCCTGAAGCACATGGCTTAACCGGTTGACCCTCAGAGATCCTGGAGTGTGTTGAGCTCCCAATTGAAGGTCTACCTGCCTCCATAATGGGCCCCAGTGAGAAATAGACATGCACACACTTACAATTGAACTGCACTCAGTCCCCACTTGAGCAGTGGGGTGAAAACCTTTTGGGACTTCCCTCCCTCATCCCACTCTTTGCATAAATTGGACCTCACTGGGGTGCTGGGGTGCCATGTATTGTTTCACTGCCTCACCTGCAGAGGTGACCAGGGGCAGCCTGAGACTGCTCCCGTCTATACATCTTTGTATCCATTCCCCCCGCTTTGGTGCCCAGATTGGAGTGCGTGGGGAATTGCGCTGTGGGACACTGATCAACACTGATCTTATCCTTGACCTTTAAACAATGTCTGTGGAGAAGCCCGATAACTAGTGACAAGACCTGGGAGTTGCATCTCTCCAATCCCTCCCTCATCTGAGGAGGGGGTCTTGACACAGGACCGCTGGTCTGACTACCGCCAGCCAAACAGTACGATGGGGAGTCCTCCCCATCCTTGCAGCCAAATTACGAAATTAGGCCAAAGATACCTGGCCTACCGGAGAGGTCCCAGCTCTCCCCCCTACAACTTTAGATGGACTTACTTGACTCGCTAGCCAATTCCAATGCCTTACAACAACATAGACAACAGGTTTGTTGTGCTCTCCCGTGCCTGCACTGCTGCCTGCAACCATCCCACCCTCCATCATACTGGACACACAAATACTAGGGGCCACCCATTGCCCTCCATGACACACAAGCTGGATAAGGTATTGGCAGCCATTCAACACTCCAGGGTCTCCATAGAAACCAGATTCGGAACCCTGACAAGCAAACTACAAGGAGTTACCACCACCAGAATATCATTATTTCAGATGTTCTGGTGGCGTTAACGCCTTCGCCTTATTTATAAGGCAGCCTTAAGCCAATTAATGTGGCTAATCGCCACTTTGTAAATAATGCCCCTATTCACGCAGCACTTAGCGTGAAAGGGGTGTGCAATGGGTGCTGAAGTGGGCGTTCCACTGCAACACCCATTGCTTTCTAATGCATCGCCATATTTACATGGTATGGGGCAGCACCAAAAATACCACCAGGGAACACCTGGTCTTAAACAGGGGTATGAGGAGCAATGTTTTATTTCTCCTAGTATTTTGCTCTATCCACGTGAGCTGCATTCTGCAGCACATATAGAAAGAACAAATCACCTGTAAAGATTGTTTATGTGCAGGAAGGTGTTCTGAACATAAACAATTGCCCTTGCAGTGCAGGCACCCTAGAAAAATGGCACTAGGGGTCCTGTGATAGGGTTGTAGCAGGGGTGTGGTGCATTATTGTAAATAACACGCTTTCCTGCGTTTTGAAACTGTCTGAGTGTGGCGTTGCCAACTTTAGTGTAACACTGCTCTCCGCCAGTTTCCTATAAATATGCCCCTCAATTTTTTAATGACAACCATCTCAAGCTAGAAGTCAAGGTTTCTGACGGAGAATAGACCTTGACTAACTTGCAACCTTTGGCGACTGACAACCAGGCAGTGATCCTTGGCCTGCTGGCCAGGGTACAGCTACTTGAAGACAGGCGAGTACACAGAGGGATAATCTTAAAGAAGCAACATACAAATCTCTGGCCTGTGGGAGGGCGTTGAGGAACAAGACCCCCTCTCCTACCTGGAATCTTGGGTTAAGACGTTCACTGTACCAACATAATTCACCCCTCTTTACTCCATATAGCGGGCACATCGAGTTCCAGCTCGCTGAGCGCTCCCTGGGTGAACCCCCGTGCCCCATGCTGGCTAAACTCTTGCATTTCCAAGACCGGGGTGCCATTCTGCAGGCAGCTAGACAATAAGGTCCTCTTGTGTTGAGGACAAGACTGTTATGCTATTTTAGGGCAACACATGCACAGTTCAGCGCCAATGAGCCTCCTTCACAGAAGTCAAATGCCACCTATGCCAGCTGGGGATCCAGTACTCACTGCTATACCCTGCTTGCCTTAAGATCATCTCAAATCGGACCTCCACATTCTTCCCAGAACCTAAAGGCATCTGGGAATGGGCAGACCAGTACAATGGAGGCCTTCCTCAGAAACGATCTAGTCCTCCCCCAAACCCACCATGCTAGAACTGGCACCGCAGGGGCAGGGCACGTGTGGAGATCACTTCCCATCCCTTCATGACCTCTTCCCTCAGTCTTGAACAGATCATTGAGGACTGTAGTCTGGCCTCACAAGCAGCAGCCAACTTGGGAACCACTGCATTGACCACAGACAATAAGAACGGCCCACACATCCTTATGTCCAAGGATGAATCCATCACCTTCGATGTTAGACACCAAGAATCACAGACTCTCCCACTGGGGACCCCACAAACAGTAGATAACCTTGTCTGAATGTTCTATGCCCCATCTACTTCAGTCACTACATTTCTCTAACCTATAACATGCACCCTTGCATTCATTTCCTTTCTTATAGCGCCCAGCGAAACATACAAGTCCCCATGCATGCAGGCAACATCATGAATCCTGGCACCCATCCACCCCGCAGTGGCGGCCCTCCTAATGACTTTCCCTACATAACTATCAGGCTCACTGGTCAACCTAAAGTTACCTGCTCTAACAAGTGCAGAGTTCGGAGCATCCTTCAAGCTTTGCTGGGTCTGCCACACTTCCTCCCTTGATACACAGGGCATATTGGACATTATGCTACAACTTTGGACTAGGTTACATCCCTTCATAATTTTAGAGATCGCCTTTTATCAATGCTTAGTTTGGGAGTATTACTGGTTCTGGTAGGCTCTTCATGTTGTTTCCCTCACATTTTGCCTAGTTTATTTGCCTCCTCCTTCTCCCCCGCAATTAACCGACACTGGCATACCTTATACACTTACCATGGCTTGAGCTGAGCAACCTGATGGGGTGGACTGGCGCAGTGTAACCAAGCATGATTCACAGATCTTAACAAACCGATTCCATAAGGATTTCTCACTTTGCTGACAATATATATGCATATACGTTTCGTTTAATGCACAGCTCATATGAGACTTCTAGAGTGTGGCATAATAATTTAGGAATATAGTCACAAAAACAGTATCTGCCAGTGGCCTGACTTTTGCAGAGTATCAGTATTAGTATCCCCTGGGTGTGTCAATATTGGTCTGATACCTGGCTAAGGTCCTGAGGAAGGTGGTGTTACCATTCTCTAAGCCACCGAAACGTGCGTCGACCAATGCTGTTCAGATCCTGCTATTTGCAGTTACTTTAATTGGTCGTGGAGATTATACAACCTTTTGTCTCCCACCCTCCAGATGTATGCACTAATGAATGTGGTATGAGTGTACTTGAGATGGAATGCATGTGAGGTTGTGTGTATGAATGTTTTTTTCTTGTTTCTTTACTCAGGGGTTAGTAATGCAAAGATTGTTTTACATGTAAATGTCATGTTACAACTATGCAAAATGGTCTGTTGATGTTTAACACATTGATTTTATATGTAAAAGAAAGTATAACAATATCTTTGATAAAACAAATGAAATAAATAATTAATGTGAATATTTATAAACATGGTTATGTTTTTGGACTTTGTTGTTGTTTAATTCAGCCCATCTTGAATTCAATTTCAGTTTGACACAGAGAAATATAGGTCACGTGGGAGCTTATTCATATTGTGTTGTTGTTTTGCCCTCTTTTCCTTGACCTTATTTATTTATTTATTTATTTAATGCGATGTTCTATAGCGCGAACATTATCCGAACGTGTCAGAGCACTTTACAAAAGAACCAGTTGCGATGCATAAGGACTCAGGATTACATGAGTTACATAAAAGATACAAACAGGAAAAAAAAATGCAAATGTACAAGTTGTAAAGTCACACATTAAAACAACTTGCTCAGAGTGGGTCCCCTTATTTTGCGTAGCATAGTATATATTCAGGTAATGGCTCAGGAAAACACACATGGACCTGGTATAGCCCTGATAGTGGAATATCCAAACACTCTAAATACCGGGAGAACTCTCTCCCACAGACGCAAGCCATCAGGCACTTTCTTACACGCCTCACATACTAGAAGTCAACACTCCCACACACATCTGAGTAGCAGTCTCACAGGAACAGAAGCAGCCATCACAATCCAGTTCTCGGCCTGCCAGGTTCATTCTTGTTAGTAAATGGCAGTCAGCAGGCTCCATTCATCCCTGCTCGGAGACAGTCTTCCCGATAGACATTTTACTGGCACTTACATGATAAAAGGATCTCAAAGAGAACAGCAGCTGCATCTTTTTATGTTGGGCAACGGAGATGCAGCTCTGCAAAGATGGTGGTGCATTCAACAGGGGCGGCTGGTGACATTTGAAAGTGGTGAGGCGTAAACTAATTTGCATATTGCACCGCAGCGATCGAGCGCAGCGAGCAAGCTCGAACCACCTTGCATCCATCCATACATCATTCATGCATCCACCCATCTATCCACCCACCCACCCTGCATCCATACATCATTCATTCATGCATCCACCCATCCATCCATCATGCATCCACCCATCATGCATGCATGCATCCATACATCATTCATACATCCACCCATACATCCACCCATCCATCCTGCATCCATACATCATTCATTCATGCACCCACCCATCCACCCATCCATCCATCATGCATCCACCCATCATGCATGCATCCATGCATCCACCCATCCATCCACCCGCCCACCCTGCATACATCATTCATTCATGCATCCACCCACCCATCCATCATGCATCCGCCCATCATGCATGCATGCATCCATACATCATTCATGCATCCACCCATCCATCCACCCAACCATGCTGCATCCATACATCATTCATTCATGCACCCACCCATCCATCCATCCGCCCACCCATCCATCATGCATCCACCCTTCATGCATGCATCCATCCATACATCATTCATGCATCCACCCATCCATCCACCCACCCATCCTGCATCCATACATTATTCATTCATGCACCCACCCATCCATCCATCCATCCACCCATCCATCCATCCATCATGCATCCACCCATCATGCAAGCATCCATCCATACATCATTCATGCATCCATCCATCCACCCATCCATCTATCATTCATGCACCTACCCATCCACCCATCCATCCATCCATCATGCATCCACCCATCATGCATGCATCCATGCATCCATCCATACATCATTCATGCATCCACCCATCCATCCACCCACCCTGCATCCATACATCATTCATTCATGCATCCACCCATCATGCATCCACCCATCATGCATGCATCCATCCATACATCATTCATGCATCCACCCATCCATCCACCCAACCATCCTGCATCCATACATCATTCATTCATGTACCCACCCATCCATCCACCCATCCATCCATCATGCATCCACCCATCATGCATGCATCCATCCATACATCATTCATGCATCCACCCATCCATCCATCCATCCATCCATCATGCATCCACCCATCATGCATGCATCCATGCATCCATCCATACATCATTCATGCATCCATCCATACATCCACCCATCCATCATGCATCCACCCATCATGCATGCATCCACCCACCCATCCTGCATCCATACATCATTCATTCATGCATCCACCCATCCATCCCGCATCAATCATTCATGCATCCATCCACCCATCATGCATGCATCCATCCATGCACGCATCCACCCACCCATCCACCGAACAATCATTAATGCACCCACCCTGCATCCATCCATCATTCATGTATTTTTATGACCATATAAAAATAAATTATGGACTCTAACAAGCCTTTAGGATCGATGTTGAAGGATGTGCCAGTTTACATATTACATCACCCCTACCTTTTTATGCTGGAAACCTTCTACCGCCCATGTATTTGCCATCCTGTAAGCCCTAGGTATGTACTATACAAATTCACATACAAACATACACCAACATGCATGCAATAATAAATGCATATATCATGCTATTCCGCCTCTACCGTTTGTTAACATTTTGAAATTTTATAACCTTAGTTCAAAGAGTACATTATATTTGTGACAGTTGTTAACTCATTTTCTGGAAAATGTTTATAAAATGAAATCTGTTGAAGGCTGTTGTTGCAACTATCAAAAAAGAAATTCTGAGAATTTTTACATTTCCAAAACCCCATGCCGTGAATAGACGCACACATTTCTGCAGCAGATGCTTTAACACACTGAACTATCTCAAGTTTTTTGTGCAAGCTAGTTTACTGGAACACCGAAAAACACACACTCTTACCTTGCTGCCGGTCCCGCACACGTCACAGGCTCACAGCGCCCCTGGCCAATCCTGGCGCCAGGGGCACAGATACCCTCTCGCCCGCAGCACGCCCATTAGGGCTCCTGATGGGCATGCGCAATGCCGCCAAAACACAAGTGCGCATGCGTGGGCACGGGTAAAAATTCACCCTCCGTCCCCACGCATGCGTACTTGTGTTACCGTCTGTACAATCATGTCAATGAATCAACATGACGCCCGCCCGGCGGTCTGACGTCATGTTGATTCATTGACATGATTGTCATGAGGGAGCTGCGGGCGGCGTCGGGCAGGGGGGGGCTACGCCCCCACGCCCCAATGGACAAACCGCGCCTGGTATTCATTTAAGCAATGCATATTTTGAGCAGGCGCATGCAGGTGAGGCCCACTGGCACTCTTTTTAGGGGGCTGGGACTCATTTTTAATCATCAGACTTTAACCTAGAACAAGAGAGAGAAAAGCAGCAAAGGGGGAAAGAAGGAGAAAGGAAAAGACTGAAAAAGTGGTAAGGGAAAAAGTAGGGATGGAAAAGAACCTACGACAGTGCGATATTACATGGGTAAATGAAAGACGCAAGAGGTGAAACAATAAACAGTCTTGGTGTTCAGCAACCCTGACACTTAGCAGAGAGGCTCCAGTGTGCTTTTTTCAGAAAAATGTGGGTCCCAGCACATATTCATTTACAAATGAAGCACTAGATTCACGTTTACGGACTCACACAAAATCCTTGCACCAACTGGGCACATCAACAAATCAACATGCACGCAGCAATAGAAGGATTTCTTCGGCAAAGCAAGGATGCAAATTGCATTCAGTTGCACCACTTGAATAGTTTTCAGTTAATGTGATAAATTGCCACTGGGCCGAAATGAAAAAATGCAACAATGATGTGTTTCAGTCATTCTCCCTACAAGAATATTTATACAGTGCGTCACTCGGCGTGCGTATACGTTCATTAAAAAAACACTATTTAGTGCACACTTCTTGCATCGGTCTCAGACACCCATTTACCTCCCACTCTTGCCTTTAGCATTCCATATCGTTCTCTTCCTGTCCCGCTTCAGTCAAACAAAGCGTACGTCCCCACGTACTGGGTGAGAGTGCACCAAATAAATAGATTTTTCTCAAGACAAAATGGTTGGTTGTTTTAAGGAGCTCTTACAGATCTTAGCCAATTTCCCGCGCACCTTGGGTAACAAGACTCCGCTGGAATAATGAATGCATCGCTTCAAAAAGTGGTCATGATTGCAGATGATGTGCACCTGCAACAGCCCTCTGTTGGTGCCGAAATGAGACGTGCCTGCTAAAACACCCCCAGTGTAATTAAAACCGGGTCGGGAGTAGTGGCCGCCTTGCCAACAGTTTCCTCTGCGCTGCATGCATACAATTAAAACTTGAAAGAGAACACGGGAGAAAGCGCTGGGTCCCTACCGGGCGCCGAGCAGCATGTTTCACATCGTGTTCCGCATCTGAAGGTGCTGAGAGGGCCTCTGTTGCTCACAGCGTGCCCGGCCTTCACCCAGCTCTTTGACGGCAGTCTGGAACACTTCTTGCACGTCAAACCCGTTCCATCGAGTGATGGCGACCCCATGAAATTAAGACTCCATTTTTTCTAAGTCAAACTGGAAACATTTCCAATTTTCCTAAATGCCTTTCAAGCTTTTTTTTTTAAGCAACCCCTTTGAAGTCATTTTCAACTATTAACAATGTTCTCTTGTATACAAAGGAGGCACAGTCAACTGTGCTGAAAATGAAAGATCAAAACCACACCTGTTACAAAGGTATTTTGGAAACGAAACAGCAGTATTGGATTGAATAAATAATGATGTAATCACCCTGAGCAGAATACAAATGTACATGTCTTTTCATTAACACAGATGTATTCTTTTTGAGTGGTACTGAAAGGGAGTTACTAGCTGAGTTATAAAGGGTGTGCTTTTAAAAGACTGTTGCAAAAGTAGATTTGCAGTACCAACAGACTGGCTATTACTAAAATCTATATTTTGAAAGTGTTCCAGAGTAAACCTATTGGGCCTCATACATTTTTATTTCAAATGATCAAGATGTTTATCCCAGAATAACCTCAGCCACCACATTAATCTTATTAGGTCCTAGTTTGGCTCTTGTTCTGTGCTGAAACGGACTTGAATATTTAGGGATGAACAATTATCATAAAAGAACCTGGAATAAGATAATTGTTAGCCTTCATTCATTACTAAATGGGTTTTCTCATCCTAAATCTATCCTTAGTTCAGTAAACTTGGAAACAGATAAATTAACCACAACAAATAAATGAAACGGAATCAGCGGAGTACTTTATCTCAGTTGGTATCTTTGTCGAATTTAAATAATTTGCATGCCAATCTAATATAAGACTTGAAGGATTTAATAAGTATTAGCAAAGCTGAGAAATTCAATTTTGAAGGGACTTATCTTCCTCAGCTGAGGTAGATTGTATCATAAGAAATGAGTCCTTTTAAAGCAAATATCCCTCCTACAAACCCTGTAGACGAAAATTCAGTAATCGCCAAATGACCAATTCCAGTTCATGGACAGAATTTGTCTGCACCTGTCCGCACTTCAGAGTCAATGCCACAGCTGTTGCTGGAAACCTTCCTGGAGGAAAGATTCCACTGCGCAAGCCTACCAGCTGGCAGCAAACGCAGTGATTTGTTCTGAAAGTCCAAATTATTTAGTGTCTGTACCGCAAGGTGGGTTGAGTAGGTAGACAATATAAGAACCGCCCTTGTCTGCACTTTGGGCAATTATACTCCATCGATTTCTGGTTTATACCCTTAACATCACCAATTTGGCCAGACGACTCTGTTCCCTTGGTCAGTTTCAGTAGGATGAAATTATGCCATGGGTAAAAAGTATGCAAGTCCTGAAGAATTATATGGTTTATACCCTTAACATCACCAATTTGGCCAGACGACTCTGTTCCCTAGGTCAGTTTCAGTAGGATGAAATTATGCCATGGGTAAAAAGTATGCAAATCCTGAAGAATTAAGTAATCTATTACTTTGCATTTCCTTAAAACCACTGCACTTTAGTCATACGATTGGTTGTGTCATTTAGGAAATAGGTGAGTCCATGCTCTCCTCCTTTGTCAGTTCTTTCCCAAGCATGTGCTCTAGGAAGTAACATTGTTGTTGCATGTCCAGTCAAGTGAGCTACAAACGTGAAAGGAATTATTGAGTATTAGAGCACAAGTAGAAACTTTACAAAAGGTTTCCATAGGCTTCAGACTATTCAGTTCATAATTTCATACTAGGGAAGAAAATAAAGTTTTGAGATCTTCCTGAAACACAGTTTGTGCACAATGAATTTATGCTAAAACACGATTTTACCGTTGTTGTAACCATGCATTAGTTCTCCAGATGGGCAGATTAATGATTCACATCTACATCATGTAGGTATAAAGTACCCCTAAAAAATGTTCACTCTTCATTTCATTTCTCATTCTATTTGGCAATTTTCATTTTTACATAATAGGTTAATACATCACCCAAGATTTAAAAGCATATTAAGAATAAACTTTTTCATAATGCAAACATTATAGCTTCTGATTTCTCTTGATTGTCAGAGTTCATTATTACACATTTTAATGTTAACAACCATGTTCTTAACACATCACAGTTTTTTTTATTTTTTTCAAAGAGTTTTCTCTGTTGTTGTTTGTTTATTACATTCATTTATGCATAAAGAAAATCATATCAATACATTTGTTAAACTTCACATTAGTTTGTTTACAGTTAAATGTCATCACAACATTCTGCATGCTTTTACGATGCAGTACCTTAAACGTGGTAATCTAACACACATTTTTCTAGGGTGAATTCACAGAGATAGACGAAAGATAACATCTATGCTCTGTCAGAAGCACTTGTTTATCTTAAACCATTTTGGGAATTTTGAAGCAGCCCATCTTATAATGTGTGCAATGCAAGTATAAAATAAGGACTTACATATTCATAGTGCTTTCTGTCAAAGAAACCTCACAGCACTAAGCATACACATGACACTATTCTCCACTGCATCAACCAGGTATCAATTCTGTGGCTCTCTGGTTACACATTTTATATATAGATATCTGAAGGTGAAAGACTGAATTAAAGTTACAGAATATATTGTTTATTTAGTTCTGCCTTTGACCCCGCCACTATGCTCACCCACCTCTCCCCCATTGCATGCAGCATCACAGTTCCCATACTTTTTTTACTGCAGTTCGACCTCAGGTCCCATGTCAGGCCAAGATTGCTCATTGGCATTGATCAGGTTTCAGTCCTGCTTTAAAAATATGTATTGTGTGGTACTCCTTCAGGAAACGCACCTGCAGAGCACTAAATGCATCTTTCTGGCAAGGTGGCAATATAAAGTTCTGGCACACGCAGGGTTTCCCTCAGGCTCAAGAGGGGTTGCAATACTGATTAAAAAACAGCCACCCATGAGAGTGGCACAGGTCTGGACTGACCGACAGGGTACCTACGTGGGTGTGCGAGGGATGTGGGGAAGGAGAGAATGCAAACTTATCTCAGCATATGCCCCACCTAAATTGCAGGCGGATACTTTGAAGGGAGTGTCAGACATCATTCTCAATACATCAGACACAATCCAAATCCTTGGGGGGGACTGCAATGACATGATGAGTACTGATTCCGACACGACAGGTGACTGGGATAGACCCCAGACTATGACCCCACTAGCCACAGCTATGACGACGTTAGGCCTTTTGGACGTGTGGCGCTGGCTACACCCGGATGCCCAGGCATTCTCTTTCTTCTCCGGAGCACACAAAGTCTATTCCCATTTGGAGTATATCTTTATGGCGCGACAGGCACTACAGGTGTCGGATTCGGCGGAATATTATGCCCAGGGGTGTCTGACCACTTGCCTCTAGCGGTACAGATAGGCAGCAGGAGACGGGAGGGTCCAGCAGTCCTTAGACTCTCTGCATGGGACTTGCAAGATCCGGAAATCATGAAGGGGCTGAGAGCTGACGTGAAGGTGTACCTTGCGGAAAACGTGGGGTCCGTGGACTCTAAGGTAGTTCTGTGGGAAGCACTTAAAGTGGTGCTCCGAGATAGGGCTCACTGTAGACTGGCGGAAGCTAGGAGAAAGGGCCAGGCAGTGATCCAGGCCTTAGAGGTGCAAATATTACAGCTGGAGAACGAGCATCTGCTCACAAAAGATCTAGGGCCACAACGACGCCTGGCGGATGCTCAAGCCCAGTATAGACGATTAGTGACGTGGGGGGCTAGGACGCAAGCACTAGCTACTCTACACTGCATGTATGATGTGGGCGACAAATCTGGAAGGCTTTTGGCATGGCTCAGCAGGAAAGAGAGAGAGGAACGATGAGTGGAAAGAATAAGGGTGGGCCATGACGACTGGGTCTGTAAGGACGATCAGATAGCTGAGGCATTTGCCGACTGCTATGATACCTTATACAAGGCCCGTGAATTGGGATCCAAGGCGGAGGTGCTGCAATATATGGCAACCATCACCCTCCCGACAATCGAGGAGGCTGACCGGGTGGATCTGGAGTCTGATGTCACGTAGGAGGAAGTTAGGGTGGCTCTGACCAAACTCTGTGCGGAAAACCCCCGGGTCCAAATGGTTTCCCCACGGAGCTCTTCAAGAAGATGGCTGATCTCCTGACTCGGCACCTGCATGGCCTCTTCCGGGACGCTGAGGAGGAGGGACAGTTCCCGCCGGACATCAGACAGGCCACGATTGTACCGATTCACATGTCTGGGAAGCCGGCGGAGGATTGCCCATCCTACAGTCCCATGTCCCTACTGAATGTGTAAGCAAAGTTATATGTAACAATACTGGCTCTCCGCATGAGAAGGGTCATTCCGGGACTGATCCATATGGACCAGACGGGGTTCATCCCGGAAAGAGCAACTAGATATAATTTCCGAAGAACGCATAATTGGCTCCGTGAGGTGGAAGGTAGAACAGAGCCACATTGGTTCCTGTCCTTAGATGCAGAAAAGGCGTTTGATGCTGTCCATTGGCCCTTCCTGGAGGGAGTGCTAGAACGAATGGGCTTTGGACCCAAATACAGGCGCAAAATCAGTCTTCTCTATGCAGGCCCTAGTGCCCGTGTCAGGGTTAACGGGGCAATGTCAAGGGCTTTTCCCATACAACAGGGAACCCGACAAGGATGCCCTCTGTCGCCACTGCTATTTGCCCTGACTATCGAGGTGATGGCCTGCGCGATTAGACAAAACAAAAGGATCACGGGGTTCTGGGTAGGACAGGCGGACATGCAGGACGAGAAATTGTCCCTATATGCCGATGACGTTCTGCTCTATGCCACGCAACCGGAAAGCACAATACCGGCGCTGTTCGATGCGTTGGCACGTTTTAGCGCAAGGTCAGGATACCAGATCAACTGGCCTAAATCAACGCTCTATGACCCCCGAGGACGTAAAGACTGGCCCCAATTGCCGCAGAGTTTACAGACGACCGAAGAGGGATTTCAGTACTTAGGAATATTTGTCACAACTGACGGTGCTATCTCGTATGAACGAAACGTTAACTGTGTTATCCGTGACTTCAAAACCGACGCTTGTAGATGGCAATCGCTCCCCCTGACAATACTCGGAAGGGCAGCTATGTTCAAAATGATCTCGCTCCCAAAATTCCTTTACGCCTTTCAAAATGAATACTTCCCAGTGCCACCCAAGACCTTTCGGGACGTTCATGCGGAGCTCAGGTCCTACTTATGGTTGGGAAAGCTCCCTACAGTGGTGCTGGCGACTCTGCAGAGGCACCAATATGATGGAGGAATCTCACTTCCGGACCTAGAGGCCTATTACTGGGCGGAACACTTAGCTCCCATTAATGAATGGTTACATGCACGTGCCAAGCATCCCACATATGCCCTAGAAAGGGACACCATGGACACACATTCATGCCTCCACTACATATACGGTGGGAAGGGTCAGGCCAGACTATTTCCGGCCACTAAAATCACACTGGGGGCGTGGAAAAGAGCTACGAATACCACTGGGTGGGTTTGCAGACCTACGAAGCAGACACCGATATGGGATTGCTCCTGGCAGAAGGAACTTGACAAACTGAGGGGGTTCCAGGGATGGGACGCCATCGGCATCTCTACCCTGGGGGATGTAGTAAAAAATGGGGCATTAAAGCCCTTTCCCTCCCTACAGGCAGAATTTGGGCTACACCGCACCCAGTTTTTTAAATACATACAATTGAGACATGCATGGCGGGCGGAAGGGGCATTACAAGAGACACTCCCCGAATACACGCCACTGGAGGGCCGCCTACTACAGGAAAGGATCCCTGAAAAGGCTGTATCCCTGACATACAAAACTATTTTGAATAATAGACCGAATAAACTGGAGGGACTTCGAGCCACGTGGGAGCAAGAAGTAGGGGAGATGGATGATGTGGACTGGGGGGTGGTACTGATGCACCCTAGGGAAGTAGCAATTAAGTCACGTCTAAGCCTAATCGAGTTAAAGATCCTACACAGGGCATATTATGATAGAGTGTGGCTCTATAAAATGGGGAGAGTGTCAGACCCTAGCTGCCTGCGTTGCAGACATGAGAGCGGAGGTTTCCTACACATAATCTGGTTATGCCCGCAAATTCAGGCCTATTGGGTTGCAATCACTACCGAATTGGGTGAGGTACTGAAGACAGATATCCCATTAGAACCGAAGCTTATCCTTCTGGGAATGACCAATGACGTAGACCTGGCCCGCCCACTGTTAATCTTCCTAGTGCTGGCCTTGGTAGTGGCCAAAAGGGACATAGCTAGGAAATGGGGGGCGCCTGATACACCTCCGCTTGGGGAGTGGAGGAGGGGTCTGGACATCTGCATGGTGGCCGAAAGGGTCACATACAAAGCGAGAGGGTGCCCGAAGAAATTATGGAGTAAATGGAGGCGCTATCATGGTCTAGATGGAGGTCTCTGAGGAGGCCCCCTCATGTACAATTTGGTTCGTTATGGGGGAAAATGTGCAAAATTGAGAGGATGGGACTGAACTACGTGGTGAACTACTACGAAAGTACATCTGAACTGTGATACTGGGATATTGAACCTTGAAGGAAGTGGAGGGGATGAGGGGTGGGGTCGCGGGGATACTGCTTGATGGTGACATGCTTTGTTCTATGTTTTTCTGTGTTGCAAAACAATAAAAATAAAAAATATATATATGTATTGTGAAAGTAGAATATGAAATGTTATGGCATCTTCAAATACTGCATGGAGAATTGATTAAAGGCTACCTCAGTGTCACACTATATGTATCATCTGCAGAGTCCCCTTTGATCAGCCCCCACCCTTCTCTTTTTCCCCACTACTGCACCCTGAAATTACAATGCAATAATTACAATCAGGGCTTCAATCAATCAGGGACTTCTATAACATGGCTACTCACCCATAAGGGTCTCAAGGTGCTGAGGGGGGCTGCTGATCCATCTGGGCGCAGGGGTTCAGTCGAAAAGCCAAGTATTGAGATCCTTCCTGAATTGGGTTAGTGACAGAGATTGCCTGAGTAGAGAGGCAGGGTGTTCCAGGTCTCGACGGTGAGGTAGGAGAAGGATCTTCCTCCGGCTCTGGTCTTGTGGATCTGTGGGACTGTGGCCAGGGCCATTTTGGTGGACCTAAGGTATCTGGCGGGTATGTGGAATGAGAGGCGGCGGTTCAGATATGCTGGTCATGTGTCATGGAGGGCTTTGTAGGCATGTGTGAGGAGCTTGAAGGTGATTCTTCCATTGACTTGGAGCCAGTGTAGTTCTTGAAGGTGTTGAGTGATGTGGCTGTGGCGGGGGACATTGAGGACCAGTCTGGCTACACCATTTTTAATGTTTTGTAGTTTCCTGAGCAGTTTCTGGGTAACGCCGGTGTAGAGTGCCTTACCGTAGTTGAGGTACAAAAGACGGTGGTGATGGACGGAGCATCTGAATCAATAAAACACTCACACCCAGTCAAAAGATCTGGGTTTAATCCATCACCGTTCTTTAGCCCACTCTGCCACCCCAGTTCAGACATGGCTATATGCAAATGAGTCTGACCCTGTGCCTCATGGGAACAGTCCAGCCCGAACTGCCAAGCCATGTCTTCCCTGGACCGGAAACAAGCTTCCGAGGACCGGTTTCTGGCATTCCAGCCGTCTTCAGCTGGACTTGCTTGAATCCAGTGGCAAAGTGAGCAAGGGACTCACGTCTGAGCACACCCTGCCACACTTATGGCGGCCAAAATCGGTACAAAAGGGGGTGGTGATGTAGTTGAGTCTGCTAGTGATAAGTGCGTGGATGACGTCTTTCTGGATTTGGTGGGGATCCATCAGAATGTCTTTCAAAGCAGGCAGAGCGTGTGGAAGCATGATGAGGATACAGCATTGATTTGGATGTTCATTGCGAGCAAAGAGTCCAGTATGATGCCAAAGCTACTTGTGTGCTCCATGGGGGTGGAGGGGGTTTCCAATGCAGCAGGACACGAGGAGCCATCCTGAGTTGAGGGGGAGGCTTCCAAGGTGAGTACTTTGGTCTTGTCAGAGTTGGGTGTGAGGCAACTATCTTTCATCTAGGTGGCAATTGCCTTCATTCCACTGTGGAAGTAGATTCTGGTGGCTGTGGGTTTGTTGGTGAGGGAGAGGATCAGCTGGGTGGTGTTGGTGTAGGAGACGATGTTGAGCCCATGGTTCCTGACGATGGCAGTGAGGGGGGGCATGTAGACGTTGATGAGGATGGGGCTCAGGGAGGAGCCCTGGGGCACTCTATACTGATATATGTGGGTTCTGAGTGGAACCAAGGTAGTCTCACTTTTCGTGTTTGTCTGGTGAGCAAGGAGTGTATCCAGTCCAGGGCCTTGCCGCAGATGGCGGTGATGTGGAGTCGCGTAATTAGGGTGCAGTGGGAGACGGTATCGAAGGTGGCTGAGAGTTCCAGCACAAGGGCTGCTTTTCCGCCTCGGTCAAGGAGGAATCGGATGTGGTCACTGGTGGCAAGGAGTGCAGTCTCGGTGTTGTGGTTGCTTTGGAAGCCGCATTGGGAAATGTCCAGGATGTGGTTCATTTTGATGAACTCAGAGAGTTGGGCATTGATGGCCTCCTCGATGACCTTGGTTGGGAAGGGGAGTAGGGAGATGAGTCTGAAGGTCTTGAGGTCTGATGGGTCAGCGGATGGCTTCTTTAGCAGGGGGTTGATTTTGGCGTGTTTCCAGTCATCGGGGAAGATGATGATCTTGATGGAGCAGTTGATGATGTAGTGAAGCTTGGGGACAATGGAGTTGTCTGCTCTATAGAAGATATGGTGTGGGCAAGGGTCCAAGAGGGCTCTGGAATGGATGTTCTTCATGGTCTCAAGTGTGTCATCTGTGCTGAGCAGAGTCCAGTTGATCAGGATCTGTTGGGGTGCGGTGGTGTCGGGTGTGGTGGGAGGGTCTTGGGCTTCAAAATTGTCATCGATCTGCCTGATCTTGTGGTAGAAGAAGGTGCAGAATCTGTTGCAAATGTATTGGGAGGGTGAGACGTCTGTGCTCTGACTGTTGGGCCTGGCAAACTCCTTGATAATGACAAAGAGTTCTTTGCTGTTGTGTGCGTTGTGTTGATTCTGTCTTTGAGGACTGTTTTCTTTGTGGTTTTGAGGAGGTGGTGTGCGGTGATGGCGGTTTTGAAGGTTGAGTGGGTTTCCAGGGCTTTGTTGTTGGTCCATGTCTTCTTGATTCGGCTACAATTGCGTCTGGACTCTTGGAGTGCAGTAGTGAACCAGCTTGCTTTCTTGGAGTGTTGCTTGCTAGGTGCTTTCTTAAGGGGTGCCTGAGTATTGGCGCAGATGGAGATCCATCAGTGGAGGTTGTATGCTGAGGTGCTTTGCATTGGCTGATGCCGGCGATGTAGTAATTCTGAGAAAGGGAGTGAGATGTTCTTTGGTGACCTTGTTCCAGCTATGATGGGGGGCATGACGGTGTACGGTGGGTGTGCTGAAGGCGAAGTGCCCACTGTGTCGGTTGGTTCAGAGGAGGTCAGTGGTGTGGTTGTAGGTGATGTTTCGACTGACAGAAAAGATGGATTCGAACGTGTGTCCTGCTGTGAGGGTCGGAATGGTGACTAGCACCTGAGTCTGATATTGGCGAGGGTCTCCAAAAGGGATACAGTGTTCTGGTTACTGGGGTTTTCCATGTAAATGTTAATGTCACCAAGTAGGATGTAATCGGTGGATGCAAGAGCCTGGGGTGCAATGAAGTTGACGATGGTGTAGGTGAAAGGCAGGTGGGCCAGGAGGCCTGTCGATGAGGGTGCCACAGGGGTGGAATTGGGGTTGGTCTGGATCTGGATCTGGAAGTGGGGGTGTTCCATGGTTGTCATTGGGTCATCTGAGTGGGTAGTCAGGCAGAGGGTATTCTTGCGGATGATGGTGATGCCTCTTCCTGGTCAGTCGGCGTGGAGCTTGTGGGAGATTTTGTAGCCATCGGGGATGGCGGTAGAAATTTCCGGGCCAGAGATGGGTTTAGTCCAGGTTTCCGTTTGTGGAGTTATGCGCGTATTGAGGATGCATCTGAGCCAGTCGGGTGCACTGTTGGTCAGCCAGGCTGCAAAATGAGCTGGAGTGTGGAGATGAGCGAGGGTGTAGTTGAAGTTTCAGCAGGAGAAGGATCCTTGGGGGTTCTTCAGTGGCACTAAGTGGCAGCCCGGGTGTCATCCTGTGTTGAGGGTGAGGCGGGGGCTGGCTTCGTATCGGTGGAAGGTCTGAGAACCAGGGTCAGTGTCAGTGGTTGGAGCTAGCCATGGACGGGCTAGCCTTTAGCGCGCAGTGGCACCATTAAATAGTGTGCGGGGGCTAGGCAGCTTGGAGGCGGGAAATGTAGGGAGCGGGAAAGAGTCACTGGAGGAGGATGGGGCCATGGGCGATTGCAGCGGTAGGAGAAAGAACGGCAAAGCAAAGGAGAAAAGAAAAGTGCAAGAGGGACAGAAAAAGGATCAGAAAAGGCAAAAAAGACAGATCAAAAAAGGTGGCAAAAGGCAGAAAAAAAGAAGAAAAAGAGAGAAGGCAGCCCAGCAGCAGTGCAGTGACTCTCTATCACTAGACGATCAGGGATGAGGTGCAGGTGGGAGCCTGTGGGTGGAGGAGGGCCTCGAACTCCTGACCAGAGGGTCAGCGGCAGCAACGTGGGCAGCAGCTACCAGGCTGAGCTGTGCAGCGAAGGGAGCAGTCCACTAATAAGGTTTGTTTGCGGATGAAGACAGAGTCATTTTTAAAGATGGGCTAAACTCCTAATGATTACATCTGTCAACTTCAAATCTGCAACCTCGGTACCAGGATACAACACCAAGGAATTCAGATGCTGGGTACAGATTAGTAGAAGCAGAAAAAACATCATACTTATTGAATCTTCACTGGACCCGGGGACAAACTGAAGTCAAAACAGCAAGATGAATAAATGCACAAACACTAGTTCTCACCCTATGCACAGTGCCTTCGCTATTTATCAGCTAGACCATATTAAATAAAGGCCATGTTTTCATCCTTTGGTACAAGACCTGCTCTCATCAAGCCATAGACACAACTCTATTGTTTCATCTCGGTATTTTAAACTACTTAGAGAAAATCAAATGTGCATTGAAGCTACTCAGTATATAAAGATTATGTGGGTCAGAGTCTAAAAACAGTGGCTCACAGTCTAAAAACACATGTTAACACAAAGTAGCTCCTTCCTAGTGACCTCTTCCTGCATACTGCTAGCTGTCCACTGTAGTGGTACCCCTAAAGGCTTTGAACAGGTCCAACATTTTCGGTAGGACCATGTGCCTAGTGCAAACACATTCAAAACCTTTTTGAAGAGACTTGCATCTGTTTGATATAGTCACTTCAGTTTTGGCTTGGCTTCATCAAATAATAATTACTTACTGGTTTATGTTTACTACTCAATATGTTGAGAATCAAAGAATCAACATGAACAACATGTCTCACTAATATGCCACAGACTGGCTCCTGAGACCTGTCTGTAACCTACATGTTACTCATTCCTCAACAGTCCATGTTCTGCGAGTGTTGAAACCTTGTGCTAGTCTTCCATCCTGAATCTGTCTTGTGAAAAATTGAAGGTTGCTCTTGCTGCCTTCTTTGGGAGAGGAAAGTTTGCTTTGCTCCTGTCACGGTGTACCTGTTCTGTGACAAAGCAGAGCTTCGACTGCTGCTGGCCAATTTGCACATTTCTTGTGAAGGTGAAAGTTTTTGCTTCTGCTAGCTGTACCTGTCCTCTGAAGAAGAGAAGCTTCCAATGTTTCTGCACTAGATGTACCTGTTTTATGAGAAAGGGTGTTTCCAATTCTGTTGTTCTGTCTTATATTATACAAAATTGTATATTAAATGCACTAACATAAAATGCCCTATGAACCATGCACTGTTTCACAATATTTGACTGAGCTACAGAGACTAATAGTTCTAATAATAGCACCTTACCCTATAGGGGCATATTAAAGTACCGAAACATGTCGAAAAAAAGAGAAACAGAATCTATCAATGTTAATTTTCGGCAGACTATCATTAGTAGAATCCTTTTTAGCTCACTCACACACTATTTCAGCCTAGGTCTGAGAGTTTAACAAAGTGGGAAAATAAATATCAACCATAGGGGTATTCTCACCGCTAGGTAACCCAAAACTAGAAGACTGTACAACCGGTGACTATTAGTAGTCATAGATGCATCCCAGTTTTGGAGGTAGAACCCACTGATGAAGGATCTACACTAGGCAGGTGCGGGTTTACATCCTATGTGAGTACATGCATTGATTATATTTTCTTCCAGGAGTACTGCATTTTCAATGGAGAGTATACAACCATCCTTCACTGCTCTCACTCCCTCTTAACCCCTTCGCTGCTAGGCCTTTCCCCCCCCTGTGCTAAGCCTTTTTTGGGCTATTTGGGGTAATTCTCGCTGAGGCCCCTGTAACTTTTTGACCACATAAGGTATCCACAGCAAATTTGCGTCCTTTTTTTTTAAATATCATGGGGATTCTAAAGGTACCCAGGGTCTGTGGATTCCCCTGGAAGGGACGCAGAAATTAGCCAAAATACAGCTAAATTTAGGTTTTTGGGGGAAAATTTTTTGCTGGTATAACGCTTCTGCGTGCTTATCACAC
Source organism: Lissotriton vulgaris (assembly GCF_964263255.1). Lineage (NCBI taxonomy): Eukaryota > Metazoa > Chordata > Amphibia > Caudata > Salamandridae > Lissotriton > Lissotriton vulgaris. The sequence goes on along the minus strand of NC_141689.1, from coordinate 1,756,812,556 downwards.
TGATGATCAGTGGTAAAGCGCTGGTACTCCTGTGGTAAATTGTGTTATGATTGGATGTGGAACTTACTTGTCAGCCCCCAGTAACGGGCACTGCGGGTGCCAGGGCTTGTGAGTCCACCGCTGCTTGTGGGTCTGGAGCACGGATTATGCCACCTATGTATGTAACCCGAAAAAGCTATAAGTGAATGAAGTTTGGTATGCACCGCCTCGCTACACGACAACGCCGTGGGCTTCCTGATGCCGCCACTTCCCGCTGAAATCAACTCCGCTGCCTGCACCGTGATTCGGGGCACTGCTCGTGAGTTACACTACGCACCGCCCTCATCTCACACGGCAGCCTTGGCTTACCGAGGCTGGCGCCATCGACTCCAGCTCGTCAGCCGACAACAGCACTTCAACGATGACAATGCTACTGCTTGCACCGTGACCTGCTAGCTCCATGACGAGCACTCCCTCCATCTCACACCGTGACGCTGGTCTCACCGATGACACCATCTGATGCCGTCACCGAGCCGCTGCTCTCACAGCAACCTGGGGGCACCGCACGCCGCACCGCTGCGCTTCGCACCGCAGCACCCGATGCCTGTTTGTGCCAGCGCTCCGGATCCCTATTGCCCTGCATCTCTGAAAGGTACTGCTTGCAGGCCTTCCCGTCACCGTAGTTGGCCTGAGACTCCGCGGTCAGCCAGAACTAGTTTTGGATTTGTTGTTCACCACACCGTGATAGCCCCGGAGGGAGCTATCAACATTAAGGAACTATTTTTAAAAGCAAATTTTGATAAGTGAAGATTCTTGAAGTATAGTATTGTGGATTTTTAGCATTTTTGGTCTTGTCTTAAGTATATAAAAATTGGATATTTTTCTAAAATGGCGTGGTGTCCTTTTGTAGTGCGTACACTGTATTACTGTTGGTTATGTGCAAATGCTTTACACACTGCCTCTAAGATAAGCCTGACTGCTCGTGCCAGGCTACCAAGGGGGTGAGCAGAGGTTATTTTAGAAGTGTAGCTCCCGAGAGTGGTGGTTTCTGCATCGCTTTGGCGCAAGTCTCAGCTAGCCAGAAATCCCATTTCTACCATTCGCCAAGAACCCAACAAACCCAGAGCCAATAACTGAGCAGTGTCTTGCAATGGTTTTTTATTATGTACCGGGTATACAGCAATTATTCTGGGAAAATGTATACATGGAAAAATCGGTATGAAAGACACGTATCTATTTCTGGAATGGGAACAAAATATAGAGTTTAGAAACAGTAGATATTTGCACATTTCCGAAATTGTGAGTACCCATACTAGGATGAGAATTATAGGTCATTTTTCAAAATGACTTCTTTTTTACACATTGTCTTTCATTTGGAAGGCAGAAATGCATAAAAAATCAATAGGTAATAACAGTTGCTTTACAATTCTGTGTTACCCTTAGTCTCCCTATGAAAATGGCACCTCACTGGTGTGGGTAGGCCTAGTGCCCACGACAGGAAATGGCTCAAAATGCAACGTGGACACACCACAGTTTCACAGTGAACAATGAACCTTTATTTGCAAAGTGCCTAGCTGTCGTTTTTAACCCTAGCTCTGCCGGCACCTAGTGATCCCTAGCAAACCTATACATTTTCTGAAAACTAGACACCCAAGGGAATCCAGGATGATCCGGTGATTCTACACAAAAATATGTGGAAAATGTGTTTCTACCGAACCATAAATCATTGGACTGCCCGGGGTGTCTAGTTTTCAGAAATGTTTGGGTTTGGTACTTTCCCAAGATGGCCACCAACCCCAGATCCAAAATCCCAGGTGCTCCTCCCCAAAACCAGGTAGTTTTGTTATAGGTAATTTTGAAGTCTCCACAGTACAATTGGGCCATTTCCTGTTGCAGCCACTATGCCTATTCACACAAGTGAGGTACCATTTTTATCGGGAGACATTGGGAAATGCTGGGTAGGAGGACATTTGTGGATCCACGCAGATTCCAGAACTTTCCCACACAGAAAATTGGGATAAAAGTGATTTTTGTCAGTGAAATTTGAGGTTTGCAGGGGTTCTGGGTAGGAGAATGTTGGGGGACCCACACAAGCCATACCTCGCTGAACTCCCCCTGGTGTCTAGTTTCTACAAATGTGTGGGCTTGGTAGGTTTCCCTAGAAGGCCACCGAGCCCCGGGCCAAAAACTCATTGGACCCACTTGCAATACCAGGTTGGTTTGTGATAGGTAATTTTTATGTCGCCTCAATAGGTTTTGGACCCTTGCCTGTCGCAGGTCCTTGACCTACCCACGCCAGTGAGGAACCATTGTTATCAGGAGACCTCGGAGAATGCTGGCCGGATGAAATTTGTGGATCCATGCAGATTCCAGAACTTTCCCACTTAGAAATTTGGAAAAAAAAGTGATTTTTTCAGCGAAATTTATTTGAGGTTTGCAGGGGATTCTGGGTAGAAGAATGTTGTGGGACCTATGCAAGCCATATCTTGCTGGATTTCCCCAGGTGTATCGTTTCTAAAAATGTGTGGGTTTGGTAGGTTTCCCTATATGGCCACTGAGCCCAGGGCCAAAAACTCATGGGACCCCCCTTGCAAAACCAGGTTGGTTTGTGATAGGTAATTTTGATGATGCCTCAATTGGTTTTGGGCCCTTCCCTGCCGTGTTACTTGGTCCACCCACACAAGTGAGGTACCATTTCTATTGGGATACTTGGAGAAATGCTGGGGGGTTGGAAATTTGTTGTTACTTTCTGCAGCGTGAAAATTAGGGCACAATAATGCAAGGAAAATATGAAATTCACATTTTGAGGTTTGCAGGACATTGTGGGTAAGATAACTTGTTTGGATCCACAAGAGAGACATCACCATGTACTCCAATGGGTGTTTGGTTTACGACAATACCCACAGTTGGTTGATTTTTCTTAGATGAAATGTACACCTGGCATAGAGACAAAAAAGACAATGATTACTGCACAGCCATTTATTCCTCAAACACGCACACATACCGGTTGGATTTGGCACGAGGGTGAGTGATGGTTCAGTATATAAAATTTTAATAACAAGAATTTAAGAAAAATGAAATGTGCTGTCAAAAATTGAAAGCCAGCAAGCACCAGTCCATGCACACCGCCAGCCAAGCGCCAGTCCAGGTGCACTGCCAGCCAAGCGCCAGTTCATGCACACCGCCAGCCAAGCGTCAGTCCACGCACCCACCAGCCAAACACCAGTCCAGGCGCACCACCAGCTAAGCCCCAGTCCGCGCACACTGCCAGCCAAGCGCCAGTCCACGCACACCGTCAGCCGAATGCCAGTCCACGCACACCACCAGCATACCGCTAGCCAAGCGCCAGTTATGCACACTGCCAGCCAAGCACCAGTCTACGCACACCACCAGCTAAGCGCCAGTCCATGCACACCGCCAGCAAAGCCCCAGTCCGCGCACACCGCCAGCCAAGCGCCAGTCCACACACACCGTCAGCCAAGTGCCAGTCCACGCACACCACCAGCACACCGCTAGCCTAGCGCCAGTTATGCACACTGCCAGCCAAGCACCAGTCCCCGTACATCATCAGCTAAGCGCCAGTCCATGCACATCGCCAGCCAAGCGCCAGTTCATGCACACCGCCAGCCAAGTGCCAATCCACGCACACCACCAGCCAATCACTAGTCCATGCACACCGCCAGCCAAGCGCCAGTCCACGCACACCGCCAGCCAAGCGCCAGCAAAGTACACCACCAGCCAAGCGCCAGTTCACGCACACCGCCAGCTAAGCGCCAGTCCATGCACACCGAAAGCCAAGCACCAGTCCACTCACACGCCAGCCAAGCACCAGTCCAGGCACACGCCAGACAAACACCAGTCCACACACACCACCAGCCAAGCGCCAGTCCATGCACACCACCAGACAAGCACCAGTTCATGCACACCACCAGCCAAGCGCCAGTCCACGAACACCACCAGCCAAGTGCCAGCCTACCACACCAGCATCACATTTAGGATGTTTTTATACAAAAAAGAAAACACAAATAAATTGCAAATAGATACAAATCTACTAACACAAAATCTGAAACTAAATACATTGCACAAATGCCAACCTTGAAACTGAACAAAAAATAATAATAGAGACCAGGGGGTTCCCTTTACAACTCATGGTCGCTTCCAAAAGTTATTTTGAGTATGGTACATTCTAAAACAAACAGGCACACATTGCACAGGGTTAGAAGGCCACTGGGGGCAGTACATGTGAGTCTCCTTCTGCATACCTATTCACCAACAGATTCTACATCTTCTACTGGGAAAGTCTTTGGAGGGTGTGGGAGAAATGTGATCAGGAAAGTGGCGATCTTTCCATCTAGCCCATCCTCCACCACTCCAACACTAGGAACACATGCCTGTTCCACTACAACAAGGCTGCCTATTACAGACTCCTGAAACTTAGCAAAAGTCATCTTTGACTCAGGACAAGAATCCTTGAATATAACAAAAGCATTAAAGGTTGCCAAGTGGAAAAGGTGGATAGCCAACTTCTTATACCAAATGTAAGCCTTACGAAGAGCAGTGTAAGGTTCCAACCTCTGATCTACTCTATCAACACCACCCATGTGCCAATTGTAGTCTAAAATGCACACAGGTTTGCGCGCTTCAGCAACCTGACCCCAAACAGTCACTGGTGAAGTGCTTTCATCATGGATGGTAGTCAGCATGTAGACATCTCTCCTGTCTAAAAACTTCACAGCTAGTAGTTCCTCGCAACGCACTGCACTGTCTGAGCACAATCTTTTGACAAACAAGTTCTTTTGGGAAACGTTACGGTTAGAGCGGATTGTGCCACAATCAACAGTGTCCACTTTGGCCAATTCCCTGAACAATCGCACACCAGTGTAAAAGTTATCTACATATAAATAATGGCATGTGTTAAAATGTCCTCTACCAAGTTCCCACAACATTTTCTCAGTCACTCCAAAAGTGGACGGACAACCAGTAGGGCTAATCCTGCATTCCTTGTCGGTGTACACCATGAAATTAGAGACATATCCAGCCCTACTGTCACACAGCATATATAGCTTAATTCCATAGCGTGCCCTCCTACTAGAAATGTATTGCCTAAAAACCAAGCTGCCCTTGAACAAGACCAACCACTCATCCACTGCTATTTCTTTTCCTGGATCATAGATCTCAGAAAAACGATCAACAAAGTGATCAATGACAGGCCGAATCTTAAAAAGACGGTCACAATCAGGGTGATCTCGTGGCAATGGTAAACTATTATCGACAAAATGCAGCATACAAAGCAGAAGCAAATACCTATCACGACGCATGCCTTCCGGAAATATAGCTGTTGCCATCAAGGGTCGACTAGAAGACCAATAGGAAGACATTGATGGCTTCCTTAGCAAACCCATCAAAAAAGTTAAACCCAAGAACTTCTTCATCTCTTCCAGATTTGTGGGAGTCCACCAGGTAGGTCTAGAGTGGGGCCTAAAGTGTTGTCCCTCAAAAACTCTTCGGCATACAAATTAGTCTGATCAACAATCTCTATCAAAAACAAATCGTCCATAAACAAATGAAAAAATGTTATCAGCAAACATTTTTCTGTATTTACTCTACACCCTTAAATACCAGTAAAGTCTGGCAATGCTGGCTGCACCATGCCTGGGGCAACCCAGAGGTCGTCACTTCCAACTGGAAGCCTTGCAGCCCCAGGCTGCAGCCCAGATGCCTTTTGCTGCACTATCGGCACATCAATGTCCTCCTCTAAAACGTCATCCGCACTAAGAGTAGCTTCATCGGCACTGGGAGTGGCTTCATCATTCGATGATTCCATGTGGAGAGAAAACTCATTGCCTGAGTCATCCGCTCCCTCCTCTGCCTCAGAGGCAGTAACAGTCTCTGAACCATGGTCAGAAGAAGACTCAAAAAGCATACCAACAACCTGCTGAGCAGTAATCCTGCGGCTAGCCATTATGCTTACTAAGAAAAGAGACTGCACACAAAAAGTCAACAACCAACACTGTGCAAAATAAGTAAGTAAAAAAATGTGTGCTTTATTACTATACGATTCACTTGCAAGTGACAACTACACTCACCAACACCTACTCAGCAGAGAGACAGCAAAAACCAACGATATCCTACTAGAAAGAAAAAAACAAAACCAATTACTCACAAGAAAACAAAATACACATCGAGCACAAATGCAAAATGTTTTTGACATCCAAAAAACAGAAGCCAAACATACTGCTATTATTACACCATTTGCAGAAACATATTCATGCAGAGAAATGAAACTAATTTACATTGTACAAAAAAGTCTCTTACAAAACACATGCAACTACACAAACAGCAGAACCACCAGTAACGAAACTGCAACCTGGAACAGACTAAAGAGCAAAAGCCTTGAACTAGAATAAAAAGGGATAAATAAAGCATTACAGTTGCAATTCACAAGAAATAAAACAATTAACGTTATAATACGCTATGTTACTATCCAAATGGTCAATCTGCCAGATGGCCCTTCAATTAGGGCTGAGGAAAATGGGTGGTGATCATGCCCAAGGGATCAGGTGAGGTTGTCTGCCAGGCCGTTCTGTCCCCCAAGTGGGGCAGAAAATAGCAGAAACAAATAAATCCATGGTGCCCAGTAGGGTTTTCTGCCTCCCCCTCCTGCCTAGGGCATAAAGGACAAAAAAGGGGCAGATCTGTCCCCAGAAGGGGCAGAAAAAACATTAAGCTAATTTTACCCCCTTGGAAGCAACCATGTCACTTTAACTACACACAAAATCCTTAGTGCCTAGTGGGGGTTTTTGGGGCAGAAAGGCCCAAAAAATGGAAGCGACCCTTACCCTAGGGGTCGCTTCCATTTTAATTTTAAATTTAGTCCCTGTGGCTAGTGGGGTTTTCTGCCCCCCCCCCCCCCCGGTGGCAGAAAGGCAAAATAAACGGGCCGATCGGGGCAGAATACACATTAAAAAAAGATGGACAAGGGGTCGCTCCAATTTTATTTGTTTAAACATTCCTGGTTCTAGTGGGCTTTTCTGCCCCCTCGCCCATGGGGCCAAAAACGCCCAAAAATTAGGCGATTTGTCCCCAGGGGGGAGGGGGGGCAGAAACGTCTTAAAAAGAATGTGCCCCCTAAAGAAGCGACCCTTGCCCAAGGGATCAATTCCTTTAAATAAATAAAGAACTCCCTGGTGGGACACCACTGGTGGTGGGAGAGCGGCCCGCGACTTGGAAACTTTGTTGTGAGGCGCCTGAGGTGGTGGAGCTGGCTCTGTGAGTCAGCTGCAATGCTGGTGGGTGGCGCACTAGAGAAGGGAAGGTTTTTAGATCAGTTGTGATTTGGTGCACTGCCAGTTCATACGCATTCAGTTATAATTAATGTAGGTATCCTAGGTGCTATCCGGCGAGTGGACAAACCTGAACCACTCCCTAGAGTAGAAAAAACTACTGCTAATTACTTCATGGATTGCCGAAGCACTCTAATATGAGTATATGGATTGTTCAGTAACAATATACAAAATTCAAAACACCAATTCTGACAGAAGTAACAAAAGTTCCAATAGATGAGTGAATCTTGGAGTCTTTAATGGAGATTACAGCCAGCCGACACGTGTTTCATCGCCTTCGCGATTCATCAGGGCTGAAATAAACAAATGAGTAGCGTCTAGCATATTCTTTGAGCAGATGGATTTACATACAAGACCATAGTGTATGGCCGTTATAAACATACAATACAGCTTCCTCCTGCAGTGAGCATACAGTGATTGTTTCATTTTTTCAGGTTTGTTTCGCTAGTGCCGCCACAACACATCCGTGTCGAAGTTAGGGTGTGTATTACCGATTTTCTATAAGGACGTGAATATATGTGAAAGTGATTGTGAAGGATATGTGCAGTGACGAGATAACCATAGTATATCTCAAAGGCAAGCAATGACACATGCTTTACTACTTGGCGGAAGTGTCCTAATCGTGTGCGGCTCTTTCATCCTACATGCCAGTCCTTTTGTGAAATAGTGAGAAACAAGTGTCATTGTGAAAGCATACCTAGAAGGCCGTATCAACGTCAGAAGGTCTGTATATTTTTGAGAAGAAGAAGACAAAACCGAAAAAATCTCATCACTAACCAAACTTTAGTGATATTCAGGCAAAATGTCATCAAAATGAGACTGTCCGCCAATAATTACATGAAAACTCACCGCTCAGCTGGTGATAATTCTGACCCAGCCGGGCCCTTGACCAGTTATACTAGTTCGAGTGCGTCCAGCAGCGGTCAATATCTTTATTTCTATGACAAAGTAAAAGCAATATATGAACATATTCTGAAAACTACTATTATTCGTTCTCCTTTAGCTTGGAGCACGCCTGAATTGGAACCGAAACCGGTATCCACGCATTGGAAATGGAATAGGTAAAACCAGGGTAACAACTTTCGAGATATGACTTTGCGCTATAATGACCAGTTATAATCATGTCGATGTTTAACATAACTGTCATTTTCTTAACAGTAATTTTTGATAACGAAAATCACAAACGTCATGAACTGTATCGGGTCACCTCCGAGCCCATTATAGACTTCTTGACTCTATACTCATGTAAGTGGATAAGCAGCACCTTTGGGGGTATTGCGTGACATGCTACAAATTCCTAAATAGTGGGATCGATTATTGATGTTGGAGTAAAAGACAGGGAATTCCCCGCAGGTATATTTTTAATACCATGGCTCTAGTGAGACAATCCCTGTGACATTAGAATATACAGAGAATAACTATCTCGTATCACCCTGATAACGTCTCGAACACCACCTATTAAGGTGACATATATTGCTTTTACTTTGTCATAGAAATAAAGATATTGACCGCTGCTGGACGCACTCGAACTAGTATAACTGGTCAAGGGCCCGGCTGGGTCGGAATTATCACCAGCTGAGCGGTGAGTTTTCATGTAATTATTGACGGACAGTCTCATTTTGGTGACATTTTGCCTGAATATCACTAAAGTTTGGTTAGTGATGAGATTTTTTCGGTTTTTTCTTCTTCTTCTCAAAAATATACAGACCTTCTGACGTTGATACGGCCTTCTAGGTATGCTTTCACAATGACACTTGTTTCTCACTATTTCACAAAAGGACTGGCATGTAGGATGAAAGAGCCGCACACGATTAGGACACTTCCGCCAAGTTGTAAAGCATGTGTCATTGCTTGCCTTTGAGATATACTATGGTTATCTTGTCACTGCACATATCCTTCACAATCACTTTCACATATATTCACGTCCTTATAGAAAATCGGTAATACACACCCTAACTTCGACACGGATGTGTTGTGGCGGCACTAGCGAAACAAACCTGAAAAAATGAAACAATCACTGTATGCTCACTGCAGGAGGAAGCTGTATTGTATGTTTATAACGGCCATACACTATGGTCTTGTATGTAAATCCATCTGCTCAAAGAATATGCTAGACGCTACTCATTTGTTTGTTTCAGCCCTGATGAATCGCGAAGGCGATGAAACACGTGTCGGCTGGCTGTAATCTCCATTAAAGACTCCAAGATTCACTCATCTATTGGAACTGGTGGGTGGCGCACCCTGCCCTATGGCCGATGCTGGGCTCCAGGTGCTGTTGTGCCGGCCAGAACCCGAAGGACAAGGCAGAGAGGCACTGTAGAGCAGACACTCCAGTGAGTCTTTGAAGGTCGGCAGTGAGTCCCCAGGACCCCCGTAGATCTGCGCTGGTGCCCTGGCAGGGCGTGGCAGCTCCTGCATTGGTACAGACTGGAGGTGAGACAGCTAGTTGCAGTTACCCGCCCGAAGATAGACTGAGTTGGCAGACGGCCATGGGGTAAGGCCGGGGCCCTGGTGTTCTGCCCGCACTGCATGAAACTGGGGCTCTGTCTCAGAGGCTTGCGGGCTGGGTGACGGCGCATCCCCCTTTGACACTGGAGAAATCTACATAGAGTGCAGGAGATGGTTCCAGTGTGGTGATTGCGTGAACCCCCCTGCAGGGAATCAAGGTAACCTGTCCCCATTATCGCTGGCCTTGAGAGACGAGGGATGTGGTCTGAACTGGACACGGGTATAGGTCACAATTCGCAGACAGGTGCTAGAGGGGCCCCGCTGGACGGAGCGCAATCCCAGAGTGGTGGGTGCCGGACAGGCAGATGACAGTTTCCTGTTCGCCCAAGGCCCAACGAACCTGGGCCAAAGCCAGGGAACGAGTCGTACCAGCCATAGGGAAGCCGCGGGGGAAGCAGATTGGTCCCAGTTCATCAGCAACTGGCTAAAATCCTTGGAGCAATAGCGGACACCAAAGCGACCCTGCACCAGGACATTAGCAAGGTGGCGGTCAGCCTTGGTTTGTTGCGCGCCGAACATGCTAAGCTGTCAGACTGGATGCAGTAGACTGAATCATCCCTGGAGGTGCTGGCGCCGGCTCAGCAGGATCTGTCGGCCCAGGTGGGTGAACTGGCCAGCAAGGTCAATCAGCTGGAGAAACGGGCAGAGGATGCAGAGGGCGCAATCAAAGAAACAACGTACGGGTGGTGGGCCTTCCAGAAGGAGTGGAAGAAGAGGACATGGTCAGCTATCTGGAAACATGGCGGAAGGACGTGATGGCACCTCAAGGCTTTTCCCCATTCAACACTCTGGAAAGGGCACACTGAGTGCCTGCTCGACCGCTTGCGCCTGGCCGGCGCCACGTGCTGTGTTGGCCGGATTGCTTCCTTTCATTTCCGAGACAGAGACTTGCTACTCAGGAGGGCTCGGGAGACCGGTCCCCTTCTTGTTGAGAAGAGTAGAGTCACGCTGTTCCCTGATTACATGTTGGAAGTACAACGGCGCCGCACCTCCTTCCTGGACGTTAAAAAAGCTTTTCAGGAAGAGGGAATACAATATTTGCTGATGATCCCGGCCCGGCTCAAGATCATGCTGAATGGGACAACCCACTTCTGCGACGACCCTAAAGCGGCCTGGGACTGGGTTGAGTCATACCAAGCGGGGGACCCTTCACAGTCTCGGCCAGAGCGGTGACCGTCTGGAGCTGAGCATCAGGGAGGCGACGGAGAGAGCTGCGGCGCTGGAAGCTGTTTCTCTCCTAATGAGGTCTGGGGCCTCCTCATCAGAGAACAACGAAATATGACGAGGAAGATACCGATTCGGATGCCTCCAGGACTACCGGCGGCACCTTGCCCATTGTGACTTCACAACTCTCAAACGATATGTAGGGCTGGAAGTCTTGGGGAGAGAAGGGGGGTTTTTCTTTCTTGCTCTTTAGCTTCCCAATGGTTTCTGTGTACCATCACTGATTATAGTCTGATTAAGTGTTTGAGGGTGTATTTTGCACTGGTTATATTCTCATTGCGGTTCCTATGTCTTATTCATTGACCTGTTGATGTATGATCTTTTTTGTTGTTTGCTCATTATGTACATAGATAGGCATGTCCATTGCCCAGTGGAGAGAGATCCTTGTGGTGTTTCTTGGTGGAGAGTGATTTTTATTTATATTCTTTGTATTGTGGTTGGGTCTTAATCATTGAACACTGTGTGAGTCTGGTGTTGGGGCAGAGAGCATTGTCACATGCTTAGAGGTCAATTGACATGCCCTGTCGCCAGCAAATGAATGTGTGTGTGCGTCTGTGTCTATCTGTGTCCATGTATGTCAGCAGCCGTCCGTGCAGGTAAGCACAGTGGGGCAGTGGGGCGCAGTGGGGGGATAACGACAGACGACGGAATAGAATTTATGTATTTAATTCATTTTCCCTATTGCATCATCTGTCGACTAAGCCACCTCCCATCCCGCCCCGCCCTACTGCGCTTACTGCCACTGGTGTATGTGCATTTGCGTGCATGTGCACTTGCTGATTCTTGATGGCAAGTGTTGTTGGATATAGTAAAAGTTGACCATGTAGCATACATGTGCTTTGTTGAATGTATGTTTGGTAGTTTTGCCCAGTGTGTACGATTGGATGTTGATTTGTGGAATTTCATAGTAGGACCTGAGCATGGTGATAGCCACCTATATATCTGTCAGGCATTGAGTGCTCTGTTGGATGTAAGCAAGGTACTCTGTTTCTTTTTTTTCTGTTGGATGTGTGTGTAATTGTTATGAGCTGTGCCGCAGGTTTGGTAACTGTTTATTGGTACGAGTGTGTGCTTCTGACTTGCTTATAGGCACCCACATGCAGCACAAACAGCAAAGGGGAAGTGGTGTGCTGTGTGTGTGTGATTAAGTCGAAAAAAATGTGATCACAATAGGTATGGTAAACAAGATGTGAAATGAGTACGAGCAATGCAACCTTTTAAAGTGAGTATTATTGTATAGTACTGTGCACTTAAGCCAAATGAGTGAGAAAACAAATAGTACAGCAATCACATTTGAAATCCAGGAACGGAAACAATGAAAAGTCCCAGATTCCATCTACTCTTTCAAGATCGTTATAGGCCAATGTTGTCCAGGTATTTTTACCCCAATATGCCCCTATATCGTCCTAAGGTTTCATAGAGGTTCAGATATCCAGTCGAACAAACTCTATTTGGTTTAAGGTGCAAACCCTATCCAGACTGGCACCATGCGCAAGCAAGTGTGGAACACGGGAAACTGATTGTTTGTGCGCCCCTTTTCAGTCACTCTCGTAACTCTCACTACATACATTGTCGCGGATTGGACTATGTGTATTATTGCTGATTGGAAGCTGTTAAATGGCTAATGCATTTTGATTTCAGTTGACCACCCCTGTTCTTATTTGTTTCCGAATTTCTTCCATTCAGTGCTAAACAGAGACAGAAAGAGAGTCAGTGTGATTGCATATGATTTGAAGGTTTGCTGTTAAGATCTGCAGGCCCCAATCTCAAAAGGCAGTTATCCTCATGAGAGTACTAATATAAGTATCACTGAGCCATGAGACAGGATTGCCTCTTTCTTAAGCATGGAGAAAAAAATTGATTTATGTTGTTCACTAGAAATAATCAGTAGTAATAAAAAGACAATCTTGATAAATCGCACCTACAATGGCATACCCGGTAGCGGGAGCTTGCCAACTTGGAAGGGCATGGGAGTGCCCTCAAAATGGACGCCGGCAGCAGTCTACTACTGTGAGGAATTCACACTTACTAGTTTTGCAAAATAGTGGGCACAGCAGGCTTGCTCACTATAGGCTGTGCAATGAAAAGAAAGCAATTGTGGAACAGTTCCACTCAGGGAGAAGCTATTTCCTGTCAAGTGACCCCACTGCTGCGTGTCAACTGCTTACAGGGGCAAGATATAAAGCATTTCACTTTCCCAGCCTTGTGCAGCCACAGGAGAGGGTGTCTGTGTTGTAACTTAGAGTGTTTGTTATTGTACTGTAGCTGTAGGTGCGTCACAGCGCCTATCGAAGAGACGGAGTTTATAAGAAATGGCACTGACACACAGAGAAATCATCTTTGGTGAGAAAATATCAGTGTCCACCAAAACAACCTGGTCCGAAGCCATAAACATCCCAGGCTGTTTGCAAAGTGCAGTCCTATAGAGCCGCGCGCCATTAGCATAACAAAATACCGCGCGCTTAAATCAAACTCATTAATGATGTCGCCTGTGAATGGAGTCACTGAAGACAGTTTATTATTTCAGCCTTCGCTATACACTGGCTTATTTGGGGTTAGTAATGTGTGCAGCTGCTCTGAGGCTCTGCCAGCCCCTCCAAGTGCAGAGTGAATTCTCAAATACTTCCCCGGCATTTAAAGCAGGCCAGGGCTTTGACTGCTTAAAGCGGAACCATTCCTGGCATAAGTGCAGTGTTGACACTGATCCTTTCAAAAGAAATGACTCGAGTTCTACCTCTTTTTATCACTCAGGGAAAAAGTGAAGACTCGATATGAGCGATGATTTGCATCTAGATGAATTGTGTGCAGAAAGCACTTGATCACAAGGGTGTTGTTGAAAAACAAAAGTATAAATCACACGTTTTGAGAAATTACCACAGCGTTGAAACCTGGCGGAGATTCCTGCTGACCAGTTTCAGATGGATTTTAGGGCCAGATGCAGTGGCAGCTTCTCCTTTAAGGCGGGAAAGCGTCACCCCACCGAACAAAAGGAAAAATAACTACGCTATTAAGTCAAAGTCAAGTCAAAAGAATTAATTGTTTTCGATTATTTAAAATCATTACAAAAACACAATAGAAAAATAATCCTTACAATTTTCAAACAATTTGTAATTCATATTACATAAAATTATCCTCTAGATTACATTGCCCATTTCCTTGTGTTTAAAATCATGAATTTCATTTAGTGGGCTTATTTTGTATAACGCTAGATAAGAGGCCAATGGTCCATAAAAGTTGTTAACTAGCCATCTTAATTAAATCCTTCGTTCTAGCCCGTTATTAACCTGTTTTCCATCCTTGATAACATTTTCTGTCAGGCATTGAGGTTACTGTTTCCTAATTTACTTGGTTCCCCAAGTTCAGCTTGTCATAGGAGAGATTGTACTTTTCTCATATATTTAACCCCCCTACAAGCCAAAATGGGTGACGATCCCTCCAGCCATCAAATTACAGCTTGCCTGCATGTGCGAATGTTCAATTTATTAAAAAATGTCCTTTAAAAGCAATCTCCTTAGATCCATGAGAGCCGGGCATACACATAACAGGTGGGGTAATGATTCTTTTTGGTACCCACATAGGCGACAATGAAGATCAGTATAAACGCCTTTCCAAGATGGTTGTAGATCTTTCGAAAGGTGTAGGCCCAACCGATATTCTATATATCTTTTCTTTGGTATCATAATAAAGTGACTTTCTAAGTATGCCTGTGGTTTTGTCATGGAATATGAATTGATCACTGTCCACCCACTACGCTATTATCATTTTAGTTTTCATATTTCATCAGTGGCTCTCGGGCCCGGACTGGGCTGGCCAGAGTAGGAGGAGGAGTGGCTTATACTCCCTAAGTGGGCACTTTGCATCTTTCCCATCTTCCCCACCAGGCTGCATACACAGTCTGGTGAGGAATATGCAAAGCCTCTCATTCCCTGTCTGAGCGCTGAACCACAGCGCTCAGACCAATCACAATGCTGCTTTGCATCCTTGTGATTGGCTCAGGGGAGCATGGGAGTCCTGCTGCGGCCAGTCGGAAATGCAAGAATAAAAGGACAATGACAGAAGATAGAGGAGAGGAAGCGGCTGCCGTTATAAGTTAGTGGTTTATTTTTATTTTTTTCGTCATCTCTCCCTCCTCCCCACCCTCCACACCCGGATATGGTAGCAGCTGCTACTGGCCAAATGTGGTTGTAAAATACTGGTCAAATTTGTGACCAGTAGGGTAATTGGCAAACCAATCTATGTAATAACAGTAATATACAGATAATCTGAGCACACTATAGTTGAAAAAAGTTAAATGTTCCATCCAATACCTGATACAGTAAAGTCCACTGTAATCCAATTCATCAGTTCAAGCTAAAGGAAATGTTGTCCATATATCTTCACATGAAATCAGTAGTAAAATTCACACAGCCAGTAAGAAATAGTCCAGCCACAGTAGAATTTACACAGCCAATATGAAATAGTTCAGCCAACACGTGTTTCGTCGATAGGGTAGAGCCTTCACATACGATGCAAGATGATTAGTGGGGGAGATACTGGGGCTGAAGATGAAGATTCCAACTGTTATCTCATCTCAATTGTCGACGATCACACGTTTTAAGTCCCAGAAGTGGGAATAACATTCTGGGCACATTCACTGGGTCCTCCATGTCGTTTGCAATTGTTTTTTTTTCGGGTGCATTCCCGCACCTAGTAAAATTGGTATTTGGGCACAGTAGAATATTCAACAGCACAGAGAAGGCTGTGGTGTTAGCTCAAAATGGGCCTCTATGTGTGTTTCTCTGATATATGTCTTCTTGTGGTAGATAGTGTTGTTGTGCTAGAGCAAAAAACAATGTTTGAACAAATAAAAGCACCATTTCTTTGTCATACTGAATAGCACGCTTTTGTCTCGATTAGTATTTACTCAGTCTAGGATGCAACATTTATTATGCCCAATAAATATTGAAACTGTAAATTACGGAATTTATTGGGTGCATTAAATAGTACCTGTTCTGAGTTTTGCCCAAAAATGGTGACATAATATGGAGTTTTTACTGTTTATTGCACCAAAATCTGCATGCCCTTGAATTAACTGGCCATTTTTCCCCAGTAAACTTACACAGGCTTGACCTGCTGAAATTTATTGAGAAGGTTCGGACCTAATCATACTGTCATTACCGTGTGAGGTAAACTTCACACATTAAGTAATAATGATGCTTACACAAACTGCTGTTGGCACAGCTATTGTAAAAATCCGAGACAACCATAATGGGTGCCTTTGTAGATAAAATAGAGCATAGCAACACTCACGATAGGTAGTGGTAAATTGCACATCTTTGCAAATTAGCACCATTTTAGTAGTCTATGTAATCCATCTCTGTTATTTTGGTTCGACTTTCTTTTCTTTACATTTTTCTACTCCTGGACTTAATGACCTGCGTGTGCCATCTGTTGCTATGCCAGCCGGCCTGTGTAAATTGCTATTTTCACCGTAAAAACTTTTTTGGGCAGTTTTTCCATACAGTGTCTCATGGCCTGTGAGAGAAGCATTCGTTCGAAGTATAGAACGTTTATCGGTGCAATATAATGCTACATTGCTACCGCCCTATAGGCCACATAACATGCCCCACCAAAGAAAGTTAAAAATTGAATCTTTTGTTGGAATTTTTATAGGGCTCCTGGATTCCACACGAGCAGTGCAATATAAAGTCCTGCCACGGCTAGGCATCTCCCGTGTCAGCTGGCTGCAATGTCTGGGCCCATACACATGCTAATTGGGCCAGCTATTGTTGGCAGCTTGAAAATCTCACGCGGGCTTTACAGGGCTGAAGCGGGCAGCCTTTGAATGCACCGGGCAGCCTGAATTACAAGTTGGCTGCTGATTATTAATGGCACAGGCCTGAATGAAATCCAATACTCATGGATTTAAATGGAGAAGAAATTAAAATATTAACTGAAGTTGCTCTCGTTGCCTTGAAACACATCTGTAGTCCTAATACAGTCATGGAGGACAAAAATTACGATAAATGTGAACAGACTGACAGCCCCCAAAGCCCCCAAAACACTTTCGAGATGAGCGAAGGTTGGAATCCATGCCAAGATTTTTCATTTTGCTTTTTTGCTCAATGTGAAAACTATTATCAGGCTTTGTATCAAACGCCTTCCAAAATATTTAAGGAGTTTCAATGAAAATCTCGTAAAATATTCAAACGCTGGGGCCCCACACAGTCAACTTTTTTTTCATGTGTCAATTGAGTTGATCTAGTTCGTTTTATATCTAAATATTTACAGCACTAGTGAACCTGATTCTTTCTGTCATCCTCGATTTTTTCAAATATGTGTGTAGTGGACATTATGAATTAGTGTCGTTTATATTGGACTTGTATAACGCCGTCAAGCACACAAAGGCTTTATTGCCTTGTGCATGCTTGCAGTGCCAGGATAGTTAGAAAATCACACTTTGGCCTGCTTACAAAGTGTGCGGAGTGGAATTTCCATGTTGAATTCTGCTCTCCACAATTTTTAGGTTTCCGGTCTCCCTGCGCCCAGATGTATCGTGTGCACCAAGATTTACTGGGTGCAGGAAAAAAATACCAAATGTTGCCGGCTGGAACGCTGACCATGTAAAATCTCCTTGGGATATGTCTGCATTACAGCTAACCCATGGCGTAGTTTACGAAGTAGTGCTACACGTAGCTAAGCGAAGTGGACTTCACACTACGTGAGCTACGCGTAGCTACGTGAACTGTGCAGTGCACTGTACAAAATGCTGTTCACACTGATTGCACGAGATGATGTGTCATTGACTCCATTGCTTTGTTAAATCATTTAGCTGATGGAGGACACAAGGTGTTGCCTGAGAAATTACAATTCTATCAAACCAGAGTTAACTACTTGGAACATCAATTAGAAAGAGGAGTGAGAAGTGTGACCCCTGAAAGAATAAAAATAATAAAACAGATGCAGTTACCACAACCTCAGAGAAAAAACAGAATGTTTCTTTGAGTGGTAGGATATTGTAGAAAATGGATTGCAGGGTTTTCGCTGCTGGCAAAACCACTAATACAAATGACACAGAAGTGCGCGAAGGACCCAATAGTTTGTGATGAAGAAAGCATGGAGGCGTTCGTGAGATTAAGAAATTGTTTATGTGAAGCTCCTGCTCTAGGTATGCCAGATTATACAAAAGAATTTGCATTATTTTGTTGTGAACGAGAAAACTGTGCCTTATCAGTACTAACTCAGCGACACGGTTTGATGCAACACTGGTAGCATATCTTTCTGCTACTTTGGACCCTGTAGCGTCAGCATTACCTGGCTTCTTAAAAGCAGTAGCTGCTGCCTGCATGAGTCTTGAACAGAGTGAGTCCATTGTGATGGGACACCATGTAAAGGTTTATGTCCCATATTAGGTGGAAATTCTTCTAACTAGAACACAAACTCAGTACCTTACTCCAAGTAGAATGACTAAGTACAAAAGAATCATTTTAGGAGCAGAAAATGTTACAGTAATCAGGAGTACTATCCTAAATCCAGCTACTCTATTGCCTGTTGCACATGGGGAAGAAGTGAGAGATGAAGTTGAGCATGATTGTCTAGACGTTACTGAATATTGTACCAAACCTCACCCAGACATCCAGGAAGAGCCTCTGAAAGAATGTGAAAATGAGCTTTTTGTGGATGGCTTGTGCATGAGGCATGAGGAAGGAGGATTAAGTGCTGCTTATTCAGTCTGCACATTGGCTGGTATAGTGGAAGCATCCTATTTACCGGGAGTCAAGTCTGCACAAATAGCAGAATTGATAGCTTTAATTAAAGCATGTAAAATTGGGAAAAATTGGAGAGTAACCATTTACACTGATAGTCAGTATGGTTACGGGGTTGTGCATGACTTTGGCGACTCTGGATGCAGAGGGATTTCATGACTTCTTCAGGAACGCCTATCAAAAATGGAAGATTTGTAAAAGAGCTTTTAGGAGAATACAATTGCCAAAGGAAGTGGCAGTGGTCAAATGTGCTGCACATCAGTCTGGAGATGACTATGTGGTGGCTAGTAATAGATACGCTGACCAAGTTGCCCAGTAATGTGCTAGAAATAAAATGGCAGTAAACAAGAACATTGAAACAAGTGGAATCAGATGCCCATGTTTCTCAGCATTAGAAACATGGGATGAAGTAAGACATTTGCAGGATGAGGTGGAAGTGAGTGAAAAGGAAGGTTGGATAAAAACAGGGTGTCCAAGGAGAGCAGTAGATAACATCTGGATTTATTCAGATGGTAGAAAGGTCTTGCCAGACTGTTTGCTCTCACAAATGGCCAGGAGGTACCATGGGGATACACCCATAGGTAGAGATGCCTTGATCAGACTCTTTAGACAAAACTGGTACAATTCAAAGTTTAGAACTGTCGCAGACAGTCTTTGCCAGAGATGCCTAATTTGTCAACAAAATAACCCTGGCAGGAAAACAGTAGTTAGTTGGGGAAAAATTGGAAAGGCAGAACGACCATTTGTGAGGTTGCAGATTGATTTTATTCAGTTACCACCATGTAGAGGGTTGAAGTACATTCTTGTCATAGCATGTTTGTTCTCACGATGGGTGGAGGCATATCCTACTAGAAGAAATGACAGCATAACAGTTGCTAGATTACTGTTAAGGGAATTAATTCCATGTTTTGATTTTCCAGTAACTGCGGAATCAGATAGAGGATCTCACTTCAATAATGAAATAATTTGGTTGATCTGGGAAGCATTTAAAATTGAACAAAAAGTGCACTGTGCATACTGACCAGAGGTTTCTGGAGCAGTAGAACAAATAGATGGCACGATAAAATTGAGATTGGCAAAAGTGTGTGCATCCACATCACTGTGTTGGCCATATATATGACCTCTTGTTCTGATGGGACTCAGAAACAATCCTGACAGAAACACAGGGTTCAGTTCCCATGAAATACTCATGGGAAGAACAATAAGATTAGCCTTTATAACAGAACACACACTGTTGAGTATAACTGATGATCTGGTATTAGACTATTGTAAAAGATTGGCTGACCTAGTGCGTTCTATCTCTCACCAGGTTGGAGAAGACGCAGTTGCCAGGCAGCAGGATCAAGCACATGATCTCAATCCTGGAGACTGGGTGGTGGTGAAGAATCACACCCTAGAGACGTGTCTGGCACCCAGGTGGGATATACCAAAACAGGTCATACTGGTTACAACAACAGCAGTGATATGTGCAGGTTTGCCAAGTGGATACACGCTAGTCATACCAAAAGGGTACCAGATCCTAAGGAAGGAAACCCACAACTGATACCAGTAGTTGGGGGTGCTGAAGGTTGTGCAGCTGAGGAGACTAGAATAACAGACTCTGAAGTAGCTGATCAAGAACAACCGAGCACAAGTCAGGAAGGTTGGATACCAGTGTTTGATATACCTGATATGAATATCAAAACAAGAAATAGAACTAAAATAGAAAAGCAAGCAACTAGAGAGGGCCAGAGAGGTGTAGAAGAACACGCTCAGGAAAACAAAATTGAGATTGCTGGAAACTCTGAGCAGGATCAGATAAGGAAAGAAAAATATACAGAGGTGAACCAAAATATTCACAAATCTGAGAAGGGACAGATAGGATTAGAAAAACACGTTCAGGCTGCAAACAAGCAAAGCGCAGTAAGACCTGAGCAGGACCAGTTAGGAAAAGAAGAAAAAGTTCAGGAAGAGGAAGAAAAGGTTGAAGCAAGACCTGAACAGGATCAGATAGAAGAAGATGAACACATTCAGGTGAATGGCGCCACAATAATAAGCCCTGAACCAGGACAGATAGAGAGGGACTCAGAAGATGAAGAAAATCAAATTGTGCTACAACATAACAAAAATAAAAGAACACTTGAGAGAGGCGAGGAAAGTGAAAGTGCAGTGGTTGGGAACGTCAATGCTCGGATTCCCAAATTCAATTACTCCCTTTAACACACTTTTATCCTGCTAACTATCTGGCTTCTTTGAATGTACCAGCAGGAGGAAGTGGCTTAGTTCCAGGGTATAGGGGAGGCTCCAGTATTAGCATGAGGAATAGGTACAATGTATTATCGGGCCTAGAAGATTGCGATTGACATCAAATTACCCACAACCATCGCGTTCCCTCATGTGTGCCGTATGTTGTTATCCCCTATAACTCTGGTTCAAGAATGGGTGACCTGGCACATGATGAACTTAGTTTAACTAACTCCCCGTCTGGTAGAGTCTCATCTTGTGTAGAGAAAACAGGTCAAGCCCCTGTAGATGGTATCCCAATATCTACCGGTGGAAACGGTGTTAACGAATTGTTACCGATCACAAGGACGATTAGGAGCCTTGGACCGCCCTCTACTCAGAACAGATGTCCTTTGACATCGGACCCATGTACCCAAAAGCCCAATACTGTGACACTATTGTCTTGTAACATTGCAGGGTTGGGTTCTAAATTATCCATCCCTGATTGGTTAGATTTTATTGAAGCACAAGACATATGCCTCATTTAAGAGACATGGGCGATAGATCCAGTGTACCAACTGGGTTATCTTAGTTTTCAGGTCCCTGCAGTAAAGCAAGCAAAAGGCCGTCCAGTGGGGGGCCTGGTGATCTGGGTTCGGCAGGCATTATTGTGTAAAGTGTCCCAAATAACTACAAATAACAATGACATTCTTGCAATAAGAATTATACCAGCGCAGGGTCCTAGTTTGGATATTTAAAATGTATATGCAAGAGGTCTCTCGGGTGGGCGACGATCGGAAGTTGTAACAGCTGTTGAGTATTTGCTGGACGCCATGCCGAGAACATCTGTCCGATCGTTGTGGGGGATTTCAACACCACGTTGGAACCACTAGGGCTCGAGGACCAGTGTTTTATGGAAGAGGAAGATGCAAAGTGGGGTATACCTATCCTTGAGATTGAACCGATTAAAAAATGGACAGAGGCGGCCATTCAAGTGAAGAGGATGTGTATAGGTTATCAGATGAGGGCCGCAAATGGACGTACACTGTCTGACAGGATGGGGGTAGACACTTTTAATAATGGCCACAGGTCTAGCCGTATTGATTATGTGCTAGTTAGTCAAGCTCTGTGGCAGTTTCTTAAAGATATGGTTGTTACTACCCATGTTGAAAGTGATCACAACCCCCTTATTGCCACAATGGTTGGGTTGCTAGGCGAAGCTCTACCCAGTAGGGAATAGACATTGGCTACTGACCTGGTATTATCCAACGATACCCGCCATTTGAAATGGAGTAATGTCATAGAACATCCGGAAACACGGATAGCTATAAACCATGAGGTAGATAGGGCACTAGAAGTCCTAGGAACTAGTGAGGAAAGTCAGATTTCGAAGCCTCAGATAATAGAGATGCATATTACACTTTTTGATTGTTTAAAACTATTCTTCTGCAAACCTGATAACAATAAGAAAGGCAGGAACAAGAAACCGGAAAGGGTGGTATAACGAGAAATGTGGGCATTCACGGGCAGAGCTGGGGGTAGCCTTAGGTTCCGGGGACTCAGGTAGAGTAAGACAGGCACAGGACCTTTACAGAAAAGCAGTCAAGGAAGCTAAAAAGCTGTGGGACCAGGCCAGATGGCTGGAGTTAAAGGAAGCATGCGAGTCTAGAAATCCTAAATTATTTTGGAATAAGTATAAATGGGATGGTGGGCACCCAGAACTCCCGCAGAATAACGTTGCCCACCACTTACGGGTTGAATGCTTTAAACCTCAGTATGCTTCCCTTGATGATGAGCCAAACATCGATCCATTCGTATATACATTTTATACCAGTGGGGCATTTACACTAGAAGAGGTGGATTGGGCGCTAGACACTATCACACCTGGACGAGCCCCTGGAATTGATAGCATCCCTGCAAATGTTTTTTTAAACTATAAATCATCCTGGCGCCTATACATCAGGCATGTAGCAAATGCAATTGCATGTGGCGCTCCAATCCCGCCTTCTTGGAAGGGGCGGAGATAATCCCAGTTTTCAAGAAGGGTGACAAATCATTGGCAGCGAATTATAGGCCTATAAGCCTAATAGACTCTATCCAAAAGATTATGGGAAGGTTGATAGGTTGATCTTACATAAGGTCCAGCTATAGATGGAGGACAAGCAAATCTTAACCCCACTGAAGGCGGGTTTTCGACCCCTCACAAGTACTATAGATCAGGTCTTCCATTTTATTACCATCTACTGGAAAACAGTTGTTCTGGGGAAAGGGGCACTCTACGCGGTATTCGTGGACTTAAAGGCAGCCTTTTACCTGCTACCACGTAGTAGGTTGTGGTGTGTCTTGAGTGAGATGGGGATGGCTCCCGAATTGTTATTCCTGATCGTCCGCTTACATGAGGATAACCATGCACGGGTCCGGTGGGGGTCCAAGGGTGAGGTTACCGAATCATTTACCGTGGACAGAGGAGTGCGTCAGGGTTGCGTGCTAGCACCTACCCTGTTCTCACTCTTTGTAAATGGGGTGGCCAATTTCCTTTCAGTGACCCCCACCGACGCCCCAATGCTAGCTGATGAATATATACCCATCCTCATGTTCGCGGATGACACTTTGATTATCTCAAAGACACCTAGCGGCCTGCAAAAAGCCCTACGTAAGTTTGAGGACTTCTGTTCTATTCGGGGCCTAGTAATTAATATGGCAGAGACAAAGTTCATGTCTTTCAACAAACATAGATCGTTCAGGGGTAAAGTATACATGAACAATGCCCCCCTTGAAAAAGTTAGCTCCTTCACTTATTTAGGAGTGACCCTACAGGCAGATATGAGATGGACAAACCAAATCAATGTGGCTGCACTGAAGCATAAACAACAGTCAGGGATCCTTGCAGCTAAATTTAAATCTTCCCTCTCCAAACCGATTAGTTCAGTGTTGGATATTTATGGTATGAAGGTCCTAAGTTCTGCTTTATACAGAGCTGAGCTATGGGGGTTTACGAATTTAAACCTTCTAAATGTAGCAGAAAATTTGTTTTTGCGAAAGGCTACCGGTGCTCCACAAAGTACACCCATGCGACCACTATTGCTAGATCTGGGTAGAAAAGCAGTAGTGGACCTGGCGAAACTTCGCCCTCTTTTATATTGGCGAAGATTGTGGTGCACGGTTGAATTATCGCATTATGCCGAAGGTCTCAAAGATATATTGGACATAGATCGTTTCCACAAGATAACTTGGTTGAAGGAGATAAGGTCGCTGTTGGTGAACCTGGGCTTGAGTGAACTGTGGGACGACCCTTCTAATGCTGCCTTTCCTTCAAAAAAGATTCTGAAGGAAAGGTACTGGAAAATGATCATGGTCACAGTATGCTCCAGTGGATTGACCAAGCATTTCATGGGCCGATTCCTAGAATTCAAGTCAAGGCCTGTTCTAGAAAAATATTGGGATGCCATCGAGAAACCTTGTGATAGAAAACTGTATTTTCAGCTGAGGGAAGGAACTTTACCCGTTCGGTCATTCTCCAGTAAATGGGCAGGAGTCACTAAGAATGTATGCCCACGGTGTTCAGACAGACAGGAAATGATCAGTCATCTGTTGTTTTTTTGCCCATTATATAATAAACCTCTCACTATGTGGGTCATACCTATTTGCAATCTATTAGGCTTTAGAAGGCATGACGAGGCGTTAAGAGTCCTCACCACGGACCCAGCCCTACCAATAGCAATGGCCACATTTTTGGGTTGGGCTTGGTCTATCCGATCTAGGGTGCCTTCTAAGTTTACATTAAATGATAATTTTGAATGTTACCCTGTAACATAAGTAGTGTAATGGAGTTATGAAATGCTACAGGTCGATTAGAGAGGATTTTATATGGCACTGAATTTTTTTCTTCCTTTTTAACATTATTTATTTGTCAGCTCGCAAATTATTTATTAACTTTTTAATGTGTTTAAATTGGTCTGGGTTATTTATGTAACAATTTGCAAATGTTGTATGCCGAAATGTTCATGTTGTGCTTTTATGATATATCTGTTGAATAAAGCTATTTGAAATTAAAGTGCAGTGCATGGTAAAAGGGTTTGAAAGGGTGATAACTGGCCTAGTTGTGTCAAAAGATTGAAATAGCACCTAAAGACAATAAATGAAGAACCTGAACAAGTGAATGAAGTCACTAGTCAGTCAGGACAATCAATTGAGAAACCCAGGTGAAGAAGTCAGAGACTAAAAATACTGAATAATAAACTTAGAGGCCCTGGTTGGACCTATGTGAATCTTGAAGAATTAGAGGTTTGAGATTTAAATGAAGAAAGTGATGAAGAAACATTTGCAGAACAGATTGATGAAGGAGAAGTGATACCTCCTTGAGCTAATAAAAGAAATTACGAAAGTAAAGTGAAAGAAAGAAGAGGAATCTTCTTAAAATGGCTGAAAATAGAG
Organism: Lissotriton vulgaris; assembly: GCF_964263255.1. NCBI lineage: Eukaryota > Metazoa > Chordata > Amphibia > Caudata > Salamandridae > Lissotriton > Lissotriton vulgaris. The sequence goes on along the minus strand of NC_141689.1, from coordinate 1,756,787,121 downwards.
TTTCTGGAAGACCAAAACGAAATTGCTTAAATAAGTGCTGTAAAATATGTATATGTAATTTTTGTTTTAGTGATTATAGTTTGGTTATTTTTAACTATAGCAATACCTTATTTGATGAAAGAACAGAAAAATAATGCTGACACAAATAGAAAGATAGCTAACATAAAAGGAGATAGAGTAGAATTAGAAGCATCAGACGAGGTAGAAATACATCACACTGTGACAGATAATAACACAGCTTTAAATGTATTCCCCAAGTTATTGTTTCAGTATGTAGACACTATGAAGATTAGTGATTGTAATGTAGGTATGAAATTACCAGCTTCAGTAGCAGAAGGTATCACATATCACCATTTACCGCTAACATATGGCATTTCATGTAGTGTATTAACCTATAATATTGCTATTCAAATTTAGATGTGATATTTTCAGAGGTTCCTTTTCGAAAGAATATGAATCCAGTATTTAGTGATCAAGCTGCACAGTTCATGGGGGAATTTTTCTTAACACAAAAAGCAATAGATATAGCAGAAACCCATAAGAATAATTTAACTTGCTCATTAAAAGAAGAAAATATATTTTTGAATTCAGTCGAAGCAAGGAGACAGGATTTTCAGAAGAAAGCCATTGAACAGAAAAGCCATATTCCACCTTGGGCTGAGAAGGAAGGAATTTATACACCTGGCAAGACTCATGCTGCGATGTCTCCCGATTTCAAAAAGAAAGGGAAGATCTGTCGCCATAGATGAAAGACTGACTATAACAATGCATTTAATGGTTCCAGTGAATGTGAACATAACTTTTTGATTCTTGGAGGTTGGGGACTAAAAGGGGGAACTGATCCAGTATTTCCTGGAATTTATTATGTATGTGGGAATAAAGTTTATTTCAAGCTACCCGGACGATGGTATGGGAGTTGCTATTTTGGAATAGTATTCCCTAAAGTTTATCATGTGAAAAGAATCACTTGAAACAATAAAAAAATATAGAACTAATCCGTAAAAAAAGAGCTAGTTTCTCTGAAATAGTAGGTGACATACTTAGTGCATTGATACCTTCAGTGGGAGTAATTCTGAATTCACGTAGAATTTGTAAATTATCAGCAGTGGTTGATCGCTTATCAACTGATACTCCTGGAGGTTTCCTAATGATCAATACAGAAATATTTGCGATTAGATCAATGGTTGTACAAAATCGAATTGTCCTTGATATAATATTGGCAAAAGAAGGTGGAGTCTGTAAAATTCTGAAAGCGCTACATTGTTGCACTTATATTCTGGATAAAAGTGTAGAAATTGGAAGATTCATTAAAAATATCACAAAACTGGAAGGAGATTTGAAACCACTGGAAGTTGATAATGTATGGAAGAAATTAACAAATAGCCTAACATCAATAGGGTCTTGGTTTGCTAATGTAGGTAAAAGTGTTGTAGCCCAAATAATACTACCTATACTTAATAACCATACTTAATAACCATAATAGCTTTAGTAATAATGATATGGTGCAAATGTTGTAGAAGGAGAAGAAGGTATGAAGTAAATAAACAGAGAAAGAAAAAAATACAAAGAAATTTAGCTTGAAGAGATGAGAGAAGAATAGTACAAGAAGATAAAAAATTTTAAACATAAAGATGAAGTGGGAGATGAAAACACACGGAAGGGAATTGTAATATGTTAAAGTTGGCATCTGGTTGGGTACGGGTAGTTTATGATGGCATAAATGCCATCAGAGAGGGGATTGATGTAGCAAGGACTAGTATAAAAAGAGACTTGCTGGGACGCAATCCTCTCATATAAACCTGTAATGTAGTATTAATAATGTATTGTGATACTAATATGCACCATATTTCATATATATTTCTAGCTAGATAAAGCTTGCCTAAGTGTTCTACTAATGAGTAACACAAGTGCGGCTTAAAATGGCTGCTAACACGGGAAATTGTACTGAGCATGTGTCAGCTGCATCTACGCAGAATGACGTCTTTACGCTTGGAGGCAAATGTCTGCTTCTGCGCGAATGCATCTAAAATGGCAGATGGAAAACTCACATGCTTAGTATCTGCTTGCTGAAATTAAAATGAAGTATATACTAAATGCTAATGCGGGAGAGTCTTTATAAGCAAATGGGATTTGAGTGGAGATAGGGGGTATACAGTGAAATCATTTTATTTTGAAATGAATACTTTTTCTTTTAACCTCTCTATTAGTTCGTATTTGGGCCTCTGACGATGCTAAAGGCTACAATACATGTGATTCCTCATGCAGGCGCACTGATGACAAGCCAGAAACAGTGATGTCAAATCTTGGAACTCGTCCAAGGCCGTTCTCGGTAAATGTCCTGGGAACCAGCTGGACATCCTGAAGACTCAATGGACAACAGTAAAATGTATACATTGTTGCTGACAAAATTGAGAATACCGGTGGGAAATAAAGCTTGGGAGAACATAATTAATGGGCGGGAACATAAAACAAAAAACTAAAGAAGTTATTAAAAACTTAGCATGTTGTGATGATGATCCCCTCAGCCTGTCCAATCAGAAATAGGAGCTTAATAAAGTTTAAACATTTAGGGGCGATACATGTCATTAGAAGAGTATAATTGAGGTAGTTAGTTAGAACAGTGAGCAGTCGCAGCAAGACAACATTGAGAGACAGGGATGCTGTCCGAATGCTGATCGAATATCTGAAGCCAAAGAATTAGAAGAATATTACGGAAGAATCGAGGAGGTAATAGAATTAGAAGAAGGTCATGGAAGAATCGAGGAGGTATTAGAATTAGAAGAAGATCGCAGAAGAATAGATGAGGAAGTTGGTGTCAGTTAGGGGTGAGACGCAGGTGTTGAATCCAGAAGAGGTCACCAATCCTGTCCTGAATCCTTTCCTGAAGTCCTTGTCACCGATCTTTCTAATGGACCCATTAAACGCTTGGCCAGAGAGGGGTCTGATTTCAACACCATCCTAGGTAAATATATCTCTGAGTATTGTGTCTATTTTCTTCCCTCTCTATCCTTTTTTCCTGAGGTACTTATTGTTGTGAGAATGTCATTTAAATAGAACACTAAATTGGGTAAACTGATCTTACTTACTTGGAAAGACGGAGTTAACACTGTAATTTGTTTTTGCTCATATGATATAACTAGATAAAACATTTAAACTTTCCTGAGTCTGTGGTTATTTATTAAGTAGGAGGTAAAATAACCTATGTCATATCACCATTTACTAATTACAACTAAATAGGTCCATTGACTAATGGAAAAAGGCTTTATGATCAGTGAAAGACTAGTGAGATGAGATAGGTAACTTATCAATTTGTAAGCATTTATAAAAATTGCCCCCCAGCGGTGTTAACTAGCCTATATGAGTGAGTTTGTATATGGGCACAGATGAATATATGGTGATAGATTTTCGCAAGTTGCTAGTCCGCTGGATCACTACCTTCTGCATAGTTTTTTGGGGCGGTGCCTGCCATGCCTGCATTGTTGTGGGGCAGCAAATGAATTTTCGGCGATAGGCAGAGGATATGGTGTAGCCAGGGCAGGACTGGCCGTAGCAGCCATCGGGTGTTTTCCCGGTTGGCTGGAATGGTCGGGCCAGTTTTAGAGCAGTAGGGGGCCATTTTTGTTACTGGGCTTGTTTTGCAGCAGTGCTGCAATATGGGCACCTCCCTACATCCCCCAGGGCAGGTCCGACTGCATTTTCAGGGCTACTTTGTGTTCCCAGTCTGGCCCTTGGGTGCAGCAGTCAGAGTTGCTTCCTTGGGAGCTACGGATCCTGGTTCAAGTCTTGGCGTCGGCTCAACATCCTGTGATTCCGGGCAAATCGCGTAATATCCTATGCCCATGGACAGTGCCTGGATAGCATCACGGGTGGTAAGCCACGCTTTATAAATCTGGTAATTTAAGTGGAAGTTGGCATGATAAATTGTTCTATCTTCTTTTAGTGGTTCAATTCAGAAAAGGATAATTGAACGTCAAACTTGAATAACAGGTTAGAATTATTATTCTTGGGTGATGTCAGACAGCTAGTTTTGAATCAGAGGAGGAAAGAACAAATCTTTTTTTTTATTTCAAATCATTTTTATTTCAAATCAGAAACAAAAACAAAGTACAAGACAATACAGTACAATAAGGATCAAAGAGGTAGAAAGGGTATTACAATGATTCATCATATGTGAGACCTGAACAAGCAGGGAAAAGAAAAGGAAAATGGTGGGTGAATCATTGACTCATTAGTGTCGTGGACAAACGTAAATAAACAAAAAGAGACATCAGCAGTGGTCATGTTGTGACATACAGATTATATATACATGAATACAATCTCAGTTGCAAAACCATCAGATGGCGCGTTTAGGGACAAGTCTTGACTCGGAGGATTGCTGGTTAGAACAGGATGACTTGCGCCTAGTTCATTGCCCTAAGGGGGATCGAACGAAAAGGAGGAAGCATCCAGGGCCTTCCAGAGTTTTTTATGGGAGATGTGGCTCGGTGAAGAATGTAAAGTAGGGTTATCTGCACCTCTTAGGAAGGACAGCCAATCTTGCCACATTTTGAATGTCACCTCCGAAGGGTTCTTCCACTTACACAGAATAACCTTGCATGCCAAGGTGAGGAGGAGATCAAGGAGTTGACGATCCACCGGATTTGCCAGATGTGGCTCTTGAACCCCCAGTAGAACATACGCAAACTCTCTAGGTGGATTGAAACCAAAGATGTGCGTAATACAGTCAAATATTCTGTTCCAGTAGCCCTTTAGCAAAGGGCAATTAAATAACATGTGTGCCAAGTCCCCCACCCCTGCCTCACAGTTCCAGCAAATTGGGGATTCCCTTAGGTTTGTCTTAAAGAGTCTTTCAGGTGTCCAATACGTTCTGTTAATTAACGTGAATTTAGTCTGTGACAGAATAGGCGAAATCTTGTTTCTAAATGCAGTAGTGTCACCCAATCAAAGCTCATACCCGTCGTGTTCGATTCTGTTTCCCATCTCGTCTCATTCTTCCTGTTGGCTTTCTGAGGAAGTGGGAGGAGCATTTTATAGACCTTTGAAACGAAATGCCCAGTTTTATAGAAGCGTTGAACAGAGCTCCACAGCCATGGGTCAGATGAGGACAAGGAGCGTGCAGAGAGTATTGCTTTTAACTTCAGGAAGTCATAAAAATCTAATGGTGTGAGGGCATATGTGGTGTGTAGGGACGAGAATGGCAGGGGGTCAGTTCCCTTGAAAAGATCACTTGCTAAGTTAATACCTTTCGCGGACCAGTGAGCCCACTGAAGCGGTGCTCCGTTGATTTTCAGTAATGGGTTGTACCAGAGAGCAATTGATGTGGATTTTTTGATCTTTAGGCCTTTGTGGTTTACTTGATCAAGTTTCAGGAGAGCCCTTCTTGTGTTCAAGAAAATATATTTGGAATGGGGTATATGTGTAAGGTCCATGGTGAGTAGGGCCATGAGTGGGATATTGCCCAATATCGCTTTTTCAATGTCTATCCACAGCGGAGTATAGTCTGAGTCTTTGATTAACCATAAAGCTCCTTGTTTACATAAGAACGCTGTTTGGTAGTGTCTGAAGTTCGGGAGACCCAGGCCGCCTTTATCTTTAGCTAGTTGTAGCTTTTTCATTGATATCCTTGGTTTCTTCCCTTGCCACAGAAACGTACCAAACAGCTTCTCTACCCTGTGGATAAAGTCATCAGAGAAAGTCATTGGGAGCATACATGCTATGTAATTGACTAAAGGGGTTACCATCATCTTCAGGGTTTCAGCCCTGCCCCACCAGGATACGTATTTAGGGGACCAGCCATCTAGGAGCTTGTTTATTTTGTTTAGCACGGAGTTCTCATTAGTGCGAACTGTAGAGATTAGATCGCTATCAAAGTCTAACCCCAGGTATTTAAAGCAGCCCGGCTGCCATGTGAGTCCCGAATCTCCTATCATGTCCTTAGTCCCAAGATTATTGAGCGACTTGACTTCTGTCTTGTCTTTGTTTAATTTGTAGCCGGATACTTTTGAAAATTCATCAATCGTCGTAAGTAGGGCCGGTATCGCTTCATTCGCTTTCTCTGAGACTACCAATACATCATCAGCATATGCTGTTAACTTTATGACACAGTCATTGAAGAGGATTCCAGCTATATTTTTGTTGTGTCTAATTTGATACAGGAATGGCTCGATCGCCAACACGAATAGTGACGGGGAGAGGGGACATCCTTGTCTTGTGCCTTGGTGTAGTCGAAAAGGTGACGAGAGTGACCCACCCGCCCTGACCTTCGCTACAGGACAGAAGTAAAGGGACATGATCATCTTTATGATTGAGGGGCCTAAATTGAATTTACGGAGCACGGCCTCCAGATACCTCCAATCTACTTTATCGAATGCTTTTTCAGCATCTAGTGTTATTGCTGCTGTGGGGGTAGATAGGAGTTTCGCTTTCTCTAAAACATGTGCGAGTGTCCTGGTGTTATCACTAGATAACCTGTTTTTCATGAATCCCGCCTGAGAAGAGTGTATGAGTTTTGGTAGTATTTTCTGGAGACGTGCCGCCAGGATGGAGGCATAGAGCTTACAGTCAAGGTTTATGAGAGAAATGGGCCTATAATTTTTAGTTAGGGTGGGATCTTTCCCTTCTTTCGGAATAACTGCAATGGTGGCCTCTGATAGGGTGCCCTTAGCTTCCCCTGTTTCGCTTATTTCCTCGAACATGTTGAACTGGAAAAGCATTTGTAAAATTTCGCGGAGAAGCCGTCCGGACAGGGGCTTTCCCACATTTCAAAGATTTAATGGCAGACTGAACTTCCATTAGGGAGATCGGGCCGTTTATGTCTGTTTGCTCTTCCTCAGACAAGGAAGGGAGATTGCAGTTATTCAAATACTCATTAATCTTTTGGTTTTCCACTTCTGCATTCTTGGAGTAGAGTTTCTCGTAAAATTCTTTAAAGAGGTCTGTTATTTTGGTTGGGTCGGAATGGGGAACATCCATGTGATCAGCTATGGAATTTATTGTGTTCTTTTGTATTTTAAATTTGAGGTACGCTGCCAGACTTTTACCTGCTTTGTTTGATTCACACAGTTTGAACCTTTTTCTCCTATCGAGCCAGACCCCTGCCCTTTCACTTACAATTTTATTATATTCGTATTTTTTATTGGCTAGCTTATTTAGTGACTCAGCATTCCTGTCCTGTAAGTACTTAACCTCTAGGCTTGCTATTTCTTTCTCTAGCTCCTCTAATTTCCCATTATGGTTCTTATTCATGGCAGATTTAATCTTGATAATTACACCTCTTAAGGTACTTTTTAGCGCCTCCCACCTAGTTAAGTCGGAGGTATCACCCCTAGTATTGTGGACCAGATATTCTTTGATAGCGGTTTCAATAGTTGCTCAGTGTTGTTCGTGTTCAAGAACCTCATCATTGAGCCGCCATGTTGACTGACGGGTAGACGGTTTTATGTCTGAGATGGTGAGTGTAATGCACGAGTGATCGGACACAAGCCTTGGTTCTATTGAGGAAAGAACAAATCTAATATTTTAGGATTTAGCTTGAGGCTAATGCAGTGGCTGCTGCTTAATTCTGGAAGTTGTGGGGTGACACATATGTGCATATACTCACTTCCACAGGCACGCACAGGTGCACATACTTAGACCCACCCATTCGCAAACATAAACGCACACCCTTAGACCTCCCCATTCCCAAGCACACGGGCACAAATACATTCATGCATACGCACATACCCTCCAAACATTCACTATGTACTTAACTGGCGAACCGTGATGGAGAGGCCAGACCAGCGGGTAGTGGGAAGGAGAAGCACAATGGCCCCAGGGGGAACTGGATGCTTCCGGCAGCCAAAGGCAATAGAAATATGAATGCCTCACTGCCTCCTCTGATTGGCTACGGTTGACAAGCATTAGCCAATGAGAGGAGAGCCTTTCCTGACTTGACACAGACTGGGGAGATTTCATTTAACTTGCCCTCTCCACCAGAGCTGACGAGTTGAGAAAGGGTGATGTGAGTCTTCACTGACTGACAGGAATCATTATTTCAGGGCTGAAATCTAAAGCACCCAGGGTTGCCTTTTTTTAGTGAAGTGCTCATTTGTTATTAGGGGAATATGCTGGCAGGATTTTGCTGGGCGGATGATGTCACTGCCCTCAGGGCTTTGAGATGATCAACACTGCAAACCTTGGGTGCTTAGTGCCTGTGCATAAACACATGTAATGTACCTAGAAGCCTAATTGAGGCTTGATGAGTGTCTGTGAGGCTGAAATTTGCCAGCCTGACAAGCACTCGCCATGCACTGGATAGTAGGCAGAGCCCGATGCTCTCACTCATGGGCTGCCACTGGGCTTCTGGCAGACATCCAGAACTGGAACAAGCGAGCCCGAATGCGGTAGATGTACGTTCAAAATCACATGGTGTACAGCTGCGTATGTTCAACTACCTATTGATCCACTGTGTAGCGTGATGAGCTGCTGTTTTATAATTTCAACCAGGTTCATGTTTTTGTTCTGTTCATTTTAATTAGTACGTTTGGCATCCTGATTACGTAGTCTATGTAAATAGGCTCAAAACAAAGGTATCAACATAAAACAACGAATCTTAGAAAAACAGGCTCCTTTAATCAAGAAACATATTATGGATCATAGCCTAAAGGCACTTTTTATCACGAGAAATATACATTTCTCTATTAGGTAACAAAATAAACTCACAGAGACTCCTTCAAAATGACGTGTGTTTGGTAAAATAAGGAATTAAACACATATGAAGATTTTATGTTGCTTCTCTGGCACCCACTCCAGATGTTAACCCCTTCACTGCGGCGGCTATTCCGCCGCAGTGCTAAGGGGGCGGGGGGGCCGCACGGCGGGCGCATGCTGGTGACGGAACCGCTCCGTCACCAGCCGCGGTTGCGCTGTGCTCATGATGGAGCGGTTCCGTCATGGCCCCGCCCGCTCAATGGAACGCTAATCGCAGGCGCAGAATCCACGCCGCGCTGGCGTTCCGAGCGGGTCGTGACGGAACCGCTCCGTCATCAGCACAGCGCGACCGTGGTTGATGACGGAGTGGTTCCGTCACCAGCAGGGGAGGGGTTAAACAACAAAATGCATATACGTTAATATAGTATTATAATGTTACCTACCCTATTAGACGTTGCTTTGTTGTAGATGGAAAACAAAATGGTCAGATGTGTCTAGAAGCTTGATTCAAAGACCCAAGACAATGTTCTAGTAAATGGGCCTCCACCTGCATAATGTGTGCCCGTTCTCTGCCGAGCCTTAGTCTGAGCCATCCATTATTAAACGTAGGGCCCTATTTACAAGAAACTAAAGCAGCGCAGTGCTGCAAGTCATTTAGCTGTGTCGCGCTGCGTTAGATTAGAAGCACAGGGATGTGACATAATTACAACACTGTGTCGCATCGCTGGCACACAAACTGCTGCCATGCACTGGCACCCTTGCACCATGGTACAAGGATACCTGCGTCATGGCGAGATTGTTTTTGTGCAGGAAGGGGCAATTTCCTGCACAAAAACAATCAAATGAGGTGATTTCCTCTTTCAAAGCCTGCTGTAGAATGCAGCACGCATTGAAACAGGAAAACAACGAGGATCAATGAAAACATTTCTCCTTGTTGTGCCTCGCAATGCCATCCCTGGGTTGATGTAGCATTCTGACGCATTTCCAGGCCTACGATTTCTCGTAAATCTGGAAATGCATCAGTGGACATCTGTGGTGCGTGGGAACAGCCACAGCATCACCCATGTCACACCCCTAACCCGCAAAGTGTTGCGTGAAAAGGAGTGATATTTACAAGTACACGTAAAGCCACACAGGGTGGCTAAATGTGTGCTTGTAAATATCACGCAGCAGGTTCCGCTGCTGGTGCACCACACAACGTGACACACCGGCGGAGCAATGGGCTTGTAAATAAGCCCCATTTAGCTTTCTGTTTGCCCTGCTTACACATTACATACTGCTTGGCCTTCACTAGTGTGGAAATAATATCATCAGACTAACTTCAGGCAATTTGCTTCTACCTTACAGACTACTTCACTGTAGTAGTAGTAAAATCAAAGTTTATTTAGACAATAGTCTATAAACCATACACAAGACCATGGATCCACTTAGCAATAGAACGTTTACATCATAGTTCATTTTAACACTCAGTACACATTTAAAACCATAAAAGCACTAAATTGATATTTTCCATTTTTTTTTCTTTTAAATCTTAATATCTTAAAATTTCCCAACTTCCTTGGTTGTCTCCTTTACAGCTTCTCTTATTGCTTTCAAAAATTTCCCCAACGCAATTGTGATATCTAAAAATGACATTTCAGTAAGGAGAACAACAGCCTCTGATCGTGTGTTTACCTTATACTTTAAAAATATTGGACGCAAAAACATTTTACGCACTGTTAAAATGCATGTACAGTCCAGTAATATATGTAAAATATCATTCTTCACACCTAGGCCACATTTACAAATACCATCAGGTTGGATCAGGGCTACTTTTAATTTACTGTCGATCTTCCATGGATTTAAGCCTACCCGAACCTTCATGATTTCGTACCTTAACCATTTACTGGGTAGCACATCCAAATAAGGGAACCGGACATCCTTTTCCCATTCATTCCTTACCCAGTTTACTGATTTTTTCAACTTCAGGTACTCCAGATCTTGTGATCTGGAATATTCATGCCCTCGGTCCCTTAGCATTTTCTTAGTAAAAACTAGGTCCAATAAGGGTTGTTCGAGGGTCAACTTTAATTGCGCAGTTACTAGCTGAAGGGTTTTCCTCACTTCCCGTGCCCAATGTAAACTGCTTGCTTGTATTTCCTTTCTGCACCAAATTGACACCTTCTGATCACCACCGGGCTTCTGGCGGTTCCAAAATCTTAGCAATGACATTTGTGCCTTTACCTCCCATGCCGTCAGGCCTACCTCCAATCTAATAGCTTGCAACATGGATCCGTTAGGTAGGGAGAACAGCATTTTAATTATCTTCCCTTCCTCTCGGTCCCAACCTCTTTTACCACTCAGATAGAGCACTTCAGCGCCGTAGAGAACTTGTGGGGGTATCATAGCTTCAAATGCCTTTAGTAACGGTCTGTGAGACATGTCACCATAGTCCTTATTAAATTTTTTCAATCCACAGACCGATGAGGACGCCTTTGAAGTTTGTGCCGCCACATGGGTATTCCACTTTAATGCACTGTCAAACCACAGGCCTAGATATTTATATTCACTTACTACCTCTAATTTGTCTAAACCTAAAAACCATTTAAAATTTTTTACCCTCTTCCCGAAACATAGGATCTTTGTTTTCTCCATATTCACCGATAGAAACTTTTTGTCACAATATATTTTAAAAGCATTTAATTTCCTTTGGAGGCCCATTTCAGTTTGGTCCACGATCACTAGATCATCAGCATATAAAAGGCATGCAACTTTATTATTATTCATGCGCGGGCTCGCACTACTTCACTGGACTTTCAGTATTTACTGAATTTATTAGCATAACATGCGGCACCTAGTTTAGGAGTTTGGAACAAAATGTTAATTTTTTCACCTCTACAGTAGAGAAGTTTACTATTGGGATTTCAAAGTCAGTTGTTTGATATAATATATTCTAGAAATGTTGGCTTGCAAGTCAGATCCTTACGAGGACTGTTTGTTCAGGGGCCTCTGTATTTTGTGAAATGTAATGTCCCTGGGCTTGTTTCAGTGTTTGTTGTTGCTTGGGTCAGCGTAACCCTTGAGTTACGGTCCCATTTCTGAAAGCCTTCTAGATCTGGATCTGTGGATGGTGATTTATAAAGTTTGGTTGTGGTACATGTCCGCAGTGATGTAATGCATGTCTAGTCAGAACACTGTTATTCTTGGAGAGAAGGTCACCAGACCACAGAGGGGTGAATATTTTACATATGATGTCTTCACTCCTTCCAGAAATGTAAATTCTCCTGTACTGCTGAGCATCTTTATTTCCACTTCCCAGTCCCCCTCTAACAGAGTTCTCTGAGCAGTGTTCATGGAGGGAGATTTGTTTGTGTATACTTTTTCCCTGCTAATGAAAGTGACATTTTCATAGGTAACATTTCTAATGACCTGAATGTGAAAAAGAAAAGAAGACAAAAACTGATGCAGATGTGGTTCTTCTCACTGCCACTGAGTTCCTGGGATGGATTTACTGTGTTATTATGGCAAACAGAGGTGGCTGCAAGAGCCCCAGGGGAGCATGATTAACAGCCCTCTCCCACGGTTCTCTGGGGATGATTCACAGGCAGTGGCTCAGTTCGGATCCGATCTGTTATTCTTTGCTTTCAGCCCACTGACACTCCTTTCTTATGACAGCCTATGCATATGTGCTAAAACTAATTACTTCCCAACTTTCCAGGTTATTCTTAAAATACAACTAGCGATAATTATCGCTATGTTGGCTTAGCGGCAATATTTGTATTGCCGAGCTGCAGCGATTTTTATCGCTTAGGAACCTTGCTATTATCAAGGTTTATCTCCTAAGCGATAAAAATCGGCCGAAATGCATGAATATCGCTGAAAAGTCAGCGATATTTATGCATTACCGAGCCAATGCTCTTAGCCATGTTATCCACCTCCCATTGGATAACATGGCTAAGAACTGCTCAGGGTCAGGTGTTAGCATATGGAGATAATCGCGCTTAGCGCGAATATCTCCAAAAGTTGGTAATATGAGATAGCGATGTTAGCAACTGTTTCCAGTCACTAACATCTCGGCACGCCCACTTTGCATGTCATTAGTGATAAATTTCACTGACATGCAAAGCGGGGCCCAAGATGGTCGCTATCTCCTACTAGCTGTCGCTAACTGGTGTTAGCGACAGTTAGGCTTTTAAAGCCAAAAAAGCGGAGATAAACCCCCTTGATAATATGCCCCATCATTTTTAAAAAGTATCAACGTTTTCAAAGTAACATACACTTTCCAAAAGTGGTAAAGCACATTTGCAAGTCTATTTGTACATCAAATTAGAAGTGAGAGCCTCACACAACCTTGGCTTGCCCTGTCTTATTTTACGTTTTAATAAAGTCAAGTACCAGGCAGCGAGTTGACTTATCTACATATTTCATGATATGTGCGAATTAGGCTCAGGTGATGCAAGGGGAAATTGTGTCTAATTTTTATATAGATTAGCATTAACTAAATACATTTTCACTGGCACATTTTTCCTGCATTCATGTGCATGTTCCTTACGTATTGCATACATATGAATCCCGTAAAAAAACACATCACTGAAATGTACCATTCCTTTATAGTGTATTTAAAGTGTCTGGCTTGCATTTATAGAATCGTAACATTGTCAGAAGATTGGGCGCCAACATGATGCCAGGTCAGTTTCTGGGAAATAGAATACATTTTTTGCATCTATGAGTAACCAATATCTATTTTTATTGAGAGAAACAGGTCAGAAGAAACAAATCAACCAACGAAAAGCTATTTTTAAAAAAGCAAAAGAATAAGGGAACGTCTGTTCTTCTATGCTAGGGGAATGGAACAGTGCTCAACGATATTGACATCGTTTACACTCGAAACGACAGCAGTTTCTAAAGTAATGAGAGGAAATAGCTTCTGATCCATAAAATACCAGCAGGGTCCACAAACTCACAGCAAAGTAGTGATATTGCTAGGACGAGCAAAACATGTATATTTATGTCTGTGTGGCCGGTATCGGTGAAACTGTACACCATCACTGCTGTATGGCACTGTGAGGCTCACAATTCCTTTTGGGTTGATGTGGAAAGCTTAATGCTGATGATCTCTGTGTCCAGTGGGGAAAATGTGTCTTAATTTGCAATTAATCCCTTCAGTGAGCGAAACTACGGCAATAAAATGCGATCAACTACATTTCAACGAGTGCATATCATTTATCTGTCAGGTAATCAATATGCTTATATTATAAATAAACTGCAACATTCCTTGGACCTCATTTAGAGCAATGAGCTAATACAGAGGGATTCAGCTGGAAGGAAAACAATGGTCCCAAATCATGGATGTTTGCAAATAGCATTCTTTTTAAACACGTCCCCTTGGGTCGAGGTAAGCTGGAATTAATATCACACGCACTTCAGCAAGTAGGTTAAATTACAACATTAAATGATATTGGCAGGAACATACCAGTCCCCGAAGAGATACTGCACTATATTCAATAACTTATAACTTCTGTCGTCCATTGATGGTTCACAGCACACTCATATTCCAAGCAAAAAGACACATCTAACCAGTGGTGGCTGGTAATTTTGGCAAGGAGGGGGACGCACACATATACACACACTCACTCACATGCATGCACACATGCAAGTACACACATACCCATTCACAAAACTCACAACAAGTTCATACATTTATACATATGTACACACATGCACCAAACATTCAGAAAAATAAAACTTACCTGATGCGCAGCCCTGGAGTAGAACGCCTCCTAGGTCTCATGAGGATTATGACTGCTGCCTTCCCTCACTGGTTGACCTTAGGTCAGCCAATGAGTGAAGGAAGCTGTCCCTCCCTTGCCACAGAGTGGGAGAGAGGGTCAATGAGACCCCACCCCACTCTGTGACGAGATGTCACTGATTGACACTCAGGCCAGGGCACTTCAGGGCTTTAAACCGTAGTGCCCAGGTCAGAGGCAAACAGGGACACTTCCCCTAATTATGAGAGGGAGGGCCTCGAGGCACTTATGACAGGCTGAGGAGGTCACGCCCACAGGGCTGTGGAAAACTCTGCCTGGAAAAGTTCAGCTCAGGCAGCCAAGAGCCTGTACATTTGGCAAATGAAGCTCCTGGCTGCCTGACCTGTGCTCAGCCTGACAGACACTCTTCTTCTTCGAAAAGGTGAGGTTATGGGGCCCATTCCCCCATATGGACGAGTCGCGATTGCATCTAATCACTAATGTTCATTGCATTTCATGTTCAATAATAAATGCATTGAAATTAGCTGCTACGGTAGGTCAGCATGAGGGAGATTGGAAATAACTGTAATTGCTAATTATTACTGTTCCCAAAACAACCATCTCTAACTGTTTCCAGAGGAAATGTCTTAGTGCACCAGGATAAGATCCAGTATCAGAATCTTTGGGGGCGATTACGATGGCACTGAGACCGTCACCGACAACCCGTCGGTGGCAGTCTCACTGCCATTGTAGGCAAGTTCCCACATTAAAATGGCAGGCGTTTTGCTGGCGGACGGAAAGACCGACTGCCACGCATCCAACAGGCTTCTTGAGCCAGCCGGTGCAACGGAGGCAGCCATAATCCCATCAATGCTGGCGGGACCCCTGTAGGGATTATGATGTCCCTCCCCGCCAGTCATTACATAACAGTTTACCTGCCATTAAAATGCTGGTCGAAAGGCACATTGAGGGCCTGTAGCGAGCTTCCTTTCCCCCCTGGCATTAGTTTTGGGTATTGAGGGCACCTATGGTGCCCCCCCTACATATCCCTGCACAATGTGGCAGGCACCACGTAGTGCAGGGATTTGTACAGGGTGTACTCTTTGCATTGCGGCGGGTGCTGCAGCCAGCAGAATACACAGTGCAACTGCCTTGCAGGCATTCACATTGGAATCCATATGGCGGGTCCCCGTTTCGGATAGGGTGGTGGGCGGACATAAGTCTGCCCGCCCTCCTAATAGGGCCACTAGTTTCTATGTTCCAATATCTTTTAAGGCTTGTTAGGGCAACTTATGTTGCAGGACTGTACATTTTGCCTGTTGATAGTATACTACAACCTGCGCATTTTCAACTTACCTGAAGATATTGAAGGGAGTGATTGCAGACGTTATCTGGAAAACTTATGACCTAATCTACTGAATTTGAAGTACTCTGAAAAGTTTGAGATTGATAAAGCCCATCGTATCCCGTCTCACCGTAAGCCAGGCCAGACTAAACACAGGCAAGTCATCTTCAAGGTTCTGCGCCATAATCACCTTGTTCTCATTAGAAAAACAGCACGTGAAATACTTTCTCTTCTAGTCAATGGCTCGATGATTTTCATTAACCAAGATTTCGTCGAGGAGACAGTGATGCTACAACAAGATTTTGCAGCCTTGCGACCACTTTTAAGATCTTCTGGTTTCAAGAACGGTCTTTTTGATCCTTCCGTCATGCGTATCTGGAAAGACGACATATCCAAATCTTTTCATCTGCCGGAAGACCTTCAAGCCTTTTTGAATCATCATTCTCCTCTTACCATGGATACCTCTGGCTCTCCACCTTGAGATTGTTAAATAGTATCACTTTTTGCTACTTTATTGCAAAGTGGTAATTTGTAGGTATTTTTGATGTTATGACAGTTATAATCCTGTTATTATTTTGATAATAATTTAACACAGGTGTACTACCACCCTTTCTCTTCTCCTCTTGGATGCACATGTGTGTCTCTTTAATGTTCATGTATGTTCTCTGCTACGCTGTATATATATTTGTTTTCTTTCTTTGTTGTCCTATATGTCCCTTGGCTACTTTTTTGGTCTCTTATAATGCTCCTACTGTTTTATCTATTCTGTCCACCATTTATAATCTTTTTCATTTTTTTCTTCACTTCCCAAACTATGAATAGTTCTCTTACAGTTAAAACTGTTTAATTGAATGTCAAAGGTCTGCGTAATACAGTTAAGATTTTGAAGATTTTAGATTATTTACATAGGCAAAAAGCTGATATATGTTTATCACAAGAAACTCACATTGACAAAACTATATTAATGCACATGCAAAGTAAATGGGTTTGGTCAGATTATTTCTTCTCCTGTACTACGTAAAAATAATGGAGTGGCTATTCTTTTTTCAAAAAGTCTCCAACTACAAGTTTTAGACAAACAAACTGATGCTACAGGTAGATTTCTATTAGTTAAAATTAAAATTGGAGATACACTTTTTATATTTAGTTAATATTTATGGTCTAACAGCAGATGACCCCTCTTTTTGGTCCCATGTTACTTCTGAGATTCTTCAACTTGGGAAAATTCCCTTAATTTGAGGGGACGATTTTGATTTGATTAGTGACCCTCTTGTAGATAGATTATCCTCATCTAAATACACACCTCCCAAAGCATTTCATTCCTTTCGAACGTACTTAAAAACACCAAATTGGTTGATGTTTGGAGGTTGCATTTCCATACACAGAAAGAATTCAGGGGCATGTTAGCAAGAACCTTGTTAAAATTATCGCCCTTTAAATATTTATGGAATGTCCAAGAATCAAGTCTTATTGGATGGAGGTATGTGAATTCCTGGAAGCTGGATTCGATAGACCCATGGAAGTAAGTACTAGATTGATCTTTTTCGGTCTATCAAATGACTATCATGTGAATGCACCTGTTTAATTTTATATTCTACATGATAATCCTTGCAAGGAAAGAAATCTGTAGGGTCTGGAAATCAGAACATCCCCCGACTTTCGCAGAATGTTTGAGGAACATTATTTATACTAGCGAATCAGACATGGCGTGCGATCAAAGAAGTAAAACAAAAACCTGGGGGGCTTTATCAATCTGGAGGGAGAAGGAAACAGAGTCCAGTGAATAAGCCAATACACCGCCGGACCTGGTCTCCTAAGTACCACCAAAGGGGCCCCAGACTAGTGAACAGGAGTGGGAGAAGGTAACGGTGTCATCTTGGAGGGAAATATCTCTCTCTCTCCACTTGCCTCTCCCAATGGCCGGCAAAGGTAGGCGTGGAGCGATGGGAGGTATCCCATCTAGAGTTTTTGGCAGTATGAGGACAAAAATAAATAAATAAATATGCAATAACTTTTTTTGCTGCCTACACATGCAGCCCTACAACCCTTTCAATGTGTCGGACGGCCCCCGGCCATCCGACATCACGTGGGCATGTGCATCGGACTGCCGGGGGCCGTCCGAATTGCACACAAGTGGAATTCGCCCGCACCGCGGGGTAGCTCCACACACTTTCATGGGGTTAAAGAACATGTATTACATTATGAGTAAAACATTCCACATAACATTAAAAAATGCTGTGGTATCTATGCATTTACCTCTTAGAGCTAACATAACAAAACGCTGTGGTATCTATGCATTTACCTCTTAGAGCGGCGACAAGATAAGCAATCGTAGATTTGACTCCTTCCATGGTAATTGCACTTGACAAGAAAAGAGTTCTCACAGTGACGCAGAGTCTGGAAAGAAAGAAGGAGAGCAAGTAGTATCTATTGTTAAGTAATTCAAAACTAATGGACAAAGTATGTTGTAAAATTTGATCATTACGTATATATAAAACAAGAATACCAGGGAGTGGTGGGAGCAATAATGTTAGCCTCCGTTGTCTTTAATGAAATCAAGATTCTCTCCGTATGCCAATTGGAGAATCATAATTTCATTACAAGTCCGGAGGCTACCATTTTGCAAGTTTAGAAATTTCAATGTTATTTTGCTAATATGTTCCACAGGTTTAAGGTAAAACTTAACAAAAGTGGAAGCATTTGACCAATCTGCTCCTTTGAGAATATCTGCAAGGAAACCTCCTCCCCAGAACACCTTACTGGCCATAGCACCATGGGAAGAGTGTTCGCCAAACTTTGATAAGCCTATCCCTGCATCCAACATTGCTGCTCTAACCCATCTCGAAATTGTAGCAGAAGAGACTGCCTTATAGGGTTTTACAAAATACATTAGTAATTTACTTTCATTATTAGGTCTAAAATCAATAATTTTATGTCTGTGCACTTTCATCCAACTTACCACACATAGGGGCCTATTACGATTGCGGTTTTTCTGCATCCTCCGGGCCGGCGGAAGCGGAAATACCGCAGCAGACCCACCAAAGACCCACCACCACATTAGGATGGCTGGTGGGTCCTGGTTTCCGTCCACAGCTTTTCTGCCGCGGTTGGCTTACAACGCAGCGGAAAAGTCCTAATATGGTGGCGGTGTCTCTCAGACACCGCCAGCCATATTAGGATGCCCCAAAAGAAATGCTTTTCCACGGCGGGTTTTCCGCCGTGGAAAAGCATGCGGATCTTCACTGCGGGGGACCGTTGCGGGCCCCCTAGGTGAAGGGGAGGTGGGGGGTGTACATGGGGGGTACCTATGGTACCCCCCTGCATTTGTATGCAGAATGTGGCAGGCACCGCGTGCTGCCTGCCTCTTTCTGCATACAAATGCAATGCCTGCATTTTTAACATTGCTGCGGATGCAGCTTAAAGCCGCACCCGCCACAATGTTAAAAATAGAGGATGTGACCGCCAGAGTGGCGGTCACATCCTAATCGCACAGGAGGGAAGACCGCAGCCCATGTGGATGTTCCCTCCTCCTCAGTGATCGTCCGTCCGCGATCATAATCGGCCCCTTAGTTTGGGGTAATCGTAAAATAAGGATAAAAAATATTTTCAGACATATTCTTGGTCCTTTTCCATATTTCAAAAAGTACTCTATCTGGGGAATAGACTCTATTACAGGTTTCTAATGCCTTAACATCTGACACCCTTCTAAAAGATAGTAGACAAAGTAATGTTGTTAGCTTTACAGATAATTGTTTTCTGGAAAGATAACAATTATCTGGCCAAGAGGTGAAAAGATCAAAGATAAGGTTGCCATTCCAAAGTGAATCATATTTGTCCTTTGGAGGACGCTTAAGTCTTAGTCCCTTCATTAATCTACTTATTAAGGGGTCAGTACCAATAGAAAAATCCTTTAACAGTGAATGGCCTGATGAAATTCCAGATCTGTAGCAGTTTACAGTTCTATAGCATAAACCTGAATTTAATAGACCTGCTAGGTAATTGGCTACCTCTACTACACGAGCGTTCACGGGTTCCAGATCCCATTCCAGGCACCAACAACACCATTTGTTCCATACACCGATGTATCTATTCCTTGTTCCTGGTGCCCATGACCCATCCAGTAGGCTTTTAGCCTCTTCTTGAGCTTCTGAAAAGAAGGTTCATGTTTACTTCTAAAACACGCGGATGTACCTCTCCTTCTTGTCACTAGAGAAGGCCTGAACTCCCTGGGATAAGGCATGGGACCTCCATTGCCAACTCCATCATGCTTGGAAACAATATTTGAGTATTTCAAAAGGGCGTAATTAGACCGATGCAGCAATGCTCCATTTGAACTTTCAGCAGAACTCTCTGAATCAGTGCGAAGGGAGGGAAGACGTAGCATCTCCACTGTTTCCGAGGTTGAACCAGAGCATCAACTGCAGTCGCTTGGGGGTCTGCCCTCCAGCTGAAATATTGATCTATTTGAAAGGTTTGTCTCTGGAAAAGAGATCCACCTGGAAAGAGTCTTGAACTTTTTTGAAGACTATTGGTTTCAGATTTCAATCGCTCAAGTCTCTTAGGAACCGTTAATTCCAATCTGCCATTGTGTTTAGATGGCTAGGGATGAATTATACTTTTAGAACTATTTTTTGACTCCAGCAGAAGTACCAAATCCTCTTGGCTAGATCTGCAAGTAACCTTGCCCCTCCCAAACGGTTGATGTAAGAGACAGCTGTAAAGTTGTCCAGTTTGATCAAGGCTTCGCTGTTTTTTAGAATTGACCTGAAGCTCATTAATGCTCGCCAACATCTCTAAGCAATTTATGTGCAGTGTGAGTTCCTCTTAGGACCATTTCCCCCCTGTTTCGATCTTTCCTATTCTGGCACCCGAGCCTAAATTGCTTGCAGCTGATTCCAGAGTGTGAACCGGAGTGTTCCTAAATATTGCTTTCCCTTTCCAGCTGTCTAGATTGTTCCACCACCATAAGAGGTCTTCTCGATCCTCCAGTGACAGGGGAACACTGTCTGAGTACCAAACGCCCTTCTTCAGCCCTGAAGATGTTAGTTCTTGTAAGGACTTGTAGTGAAAAGGTCCTGGGGAGATTGCCTGAATCGAAGAGGATAAGAGACCAACTACTCTCGCTAGTTCCCCCAAACTCACTACTTTTTTGGATAAAATATAAGTTACGTCCTTTTTATTTTGGAAAACTTCTTTAAGGGGAGTTGTAGCTGGGCCGAATTTGTGTTTATCAGGAAACCTAGGAATTCCAGCTTTTGTGTTGGTGCCATAACAGACTTCTCTATGTTGATAATAAATCCTAAACCTTCTAAAAAGGTCCACAGCCCAATTTATGTGAGTCAGTAGTTCCTCTTGACATTGAGACATCAGCAAAATGGCGGCCAAGTAAATTACTAGTCAAACTACTCCTGTCCGCAGAGAGGCCACCAGTGGTCTCAGGAAAGGTGAAGCACCAAGGTGCTAAGGAGAGGCCGAAGGGGATACAACAAAATTAGTAGGTCACACCTTTCCATAAAAACCTTAGGTACTTCTGAGACTCTATGTCCATAGGAATTGTAAAGTAAGCGTCCTTGGGGTCCAGGTTTATTAGCCAATCTTTGTCTTGGAGGATGTCTCTCAGAAGATGGATACCTTCTATCTTGAAGTGTCTTTACGCAAGGAAATAATTTAGTTCATTTACATTTATTATGGGGCGCTAGCCCGTCTCCTTTTTCTTTACTAGAAAAATTGTGCTCACAAAACCCAGACCAGTCTTTGATACCATGGAATTCACCCCTTTTGATAACATTTGACTCACCATGTGTCTACCAGAGTTGATTGTTCCTGGTCTAGGGTAAGTTCCCTGGGTTGGATAGTCTGGTAAAGAGTCGTAAGAAAATCTATTCAGAATCCTTTTATATTACCTAGTACCAAAACATTGTTTGTTAGCAAAGACCAATTTTGGTTCTTCCCTACCTTAAGGAAGGAAAGAACCATAGGGAAGAGTCCTTACCTTGTTGTCCATGGCTTTGGAATCTGCCTCTGCTGCCTCCTCCTCATGCGCGATTGCTGCGTCCTCTTTTTTTTATTTTTTTTATTGGCACTTATAATCCAACAATTAATCATTCACATAAAAAAGTTCAAGATGTATTAGTTATCAAGCACATTATATCCGTTCAGGCAATGGACCTAAAGCACGCAACATTCCATATAATGCAAATGTAAACAGGTGAGCAATGAATTCAAGCAAATGTTACACATAATACACTGCGTATTCCAACGCAGTTTTGCGGGTAAACCAAATCCACCCCTACCATATGGTTCAGTTGTGCCCATAACAAATCTTCTCTCAGTCCCTGGGGCCTGACAGGCACCAAGTTGTAATGTGATATCTTTAACTATTCTCGCTTAGAGCCATGTTGTGAGTCTCATTACATAATAAAGCCATTAAACTGTAACATGAAAAAACAGAATCAGTCTACCTATACTTTGTCTTTATTACTACTCCTCTCAATGTCGGTGGGCCGTGCCCCATCGCAATCCAAACACGGTTGGACCACCCAGCCGTCTGAGACGTCAAGTCTGTCCTCACGTTTTGTCAGCTATCTATGGCGGCAATGAGAGGGAGAGGGGGAGAGAGAAAGGAACCAAGGGTGCCTCCAAGAGGGTAGGGCACAATGCAAGCAAGTTGGCCAGTCGGGCCATCTGGATCTAAGTCAGGGGCCGTGGTGTCGCCTCTCGGGCGGTCTTCCCGCCCTCCTCCCCGTGTATTCAAGTAGTTTAATTTTCCTGTACTGGGGCCGTTTTGCCCTCCTCCTACCCACTTTTGGGGAAACTCGGGTGTTCCCAGTTAAATAAGACTTCGCTCCAAGCTTCGGCGATGGGGCGCCTACGCAAGCCCCTCAGTTCTTCCCTGTGCAGAGCCCTGCCCTCTGCCGCCCATTATGGTACCTCCAGGGTCCAAGCCCCAATCTGTGGCCCCATAGCTGATTTCCATGAGATTGCAATTCGCCTCTTGGCCAGGGCCAGGGACAATCAATACATCGGCTCCCGAACTTGCACTTAGGTGGTCTGGGATATAGCCCCAGGAGACAGACCTCCACCGAATTGGCCAGTGCGTGGCCTAATGTGTTGTTAAACTTAGTTGTCACTACCTTCCAAAACGGTTGTACAGTTGTGCAGCTCCACATCATGTAGATGAAGTCCTCATCTATCTGCCTACATTTTGGGCATTCTATGGGCCCTCCTACAAATGCAGCCTGTATGCGGTGTGGGGTGATATATGTCAAATGGACATAATTAAACTGTAAGAATTTGAGGCGGGAGTTGAGAGAGACCTTCTTGGGCGATTCTAAAACGCGCCACCATTCTGCATCAGTAAGTGTTCTGTTAAAGGATCTCTCCCATTTTAGCCATAGATATAACAGCAGGGACAGGGATGCTTCCAGGAGTGACACATAGAACCATTTAATTTGATGCCCGGCTCTGCCCAGCGTAATCACGGAGTGGAGAACCCCATGCGTCGCCAGTTCCTCCCTCCCTGCACCCAACAGTCGCTCTAACGTCCTTTCCAACGTCTCATACAAGAGGAGCTGCCCAGGAGGGAGTCCAAAGCCCTCTACAAGCTCTGCAAAGGGAAGTAAATATTGGTCCTGGAAGCAGTCAACGGTTGTGTCGATCCCTGCCGCAGAGCCAGTAGGTTGGTGGAGAAGTATAATAAACGGGGCAGCATGACCATCTTCGTCAAGGAGATCCTAGCCATCAAGGGTAACCACAGCAAGCTCCAAAAGGCTACACTAGAACGCAGTGAATGTACTGCCCTTCCCAAGTTTCCCTCACTCATATACTCCAGGGAGTGAAAGATCTGAATGCTCAAATACCGAAAGGAAGGTGGTGTCCAGTTATATTCATCAGGAAGATCCTCAGGTCTAGGGGATGTTCCAGCCACCGGGAACAAGTGCGTCTTACAGTGGTTCACCTGTAGGTTGGACAGGCTGCAAAACCCTTCCAGTGCCGCAAAAGCGGAGTCCGCCCCACCAACAGCATTGTTAAGATAGATATACATACAGGGATATCATGAGTGTTCTCCCATTCAACGGTATCTCCAGTCCCTCACCTCCTGTATGAAAAAGTGCAGCCAGCGGTTCCACCGCCACTGCAAACCGTAGCAGGAACAAGGGGCATCCCTGTCAGGTCCCATGGGATGTTACATATTCTGGGGAAATGGTGCCACCTTTCCTGACCTGCGCTGTTGAGGATGTATATAACAGCTGTTCCCACGTCTGCCAGCCCATTCCCAGCCCTGTTTTCCACATTACCCCTATTAGGTAGTCACAACTGACCATGTCAAATGCTTTCACCAGGTCCAGAGAGAAGCGCAGCCTGGATCAGGTTCTTCGCCTCAGAATGGTATGGAATCGAATACAACAGATGTGAATTATACAACATGTTACTGGAGGGGCCAACCCCTTTTTGGTCAGGATGAATCAGATTTTTCAAGTGGGGAAGCAGTTTGAGTGCCAGGATTTTACTAAGTATTGTAAAGTCAGTATGAAGAATAGATTAAAGTCTATAGTCCTGCACCCCAGCCTCCAAGCGCTCGGTCTTGGGGAGTGGTGTCACTGTTGCAGATTGCGTGGAGGGAGGCAAGTGTCCCAAACAAAGGTCTTCGTTGCTGCTTCACTGCCACCGGTCAGGCCACAGTGCTGCCACCCAATCAAGGCCGGCCACTAACCACCTCCACGTAGCGCTTAGGGGCTCCCACGTCTCACCGGGCCCATCCCTCTCAGCCCGGGGTTCGACTCCTCTGCAGCCTCTGCCTGGCAGCTCTGGCAGGCTTCATTCCGCCGCAGCGCACAAGCCCAGCTCCCCGGGCCCCTCCGCTCCACTCGGACACCACAGTGCCCGCTCCTGGTGTGTCAGTTCGCATCCACCTCAGGACGATGCTCAGGGGCACCTTTCCATAGTGGGCCCAGCACTCCCAATCCGAGCCCCGCAGACAGCCACTCCCGTAGTTGTTGGCTCCAGCAGGCTCTGCCTCGTCCCATCACATGAGGCTGCTCACCGGCGGTTGGGACCGGGCACCCAGAAGTACTTCAGGGTCTTCACCTCAGTCCCCGGTGTTGAGACCACCACGCCCGGTGAGTCAGTCCAGGCTGTGCCCCACATTTGTTCAGAATAATCACCGGACCGGTTCTAGGGCATTCTGACCTCTTTAGATTTCATGTATCTTTCTCAAGTGATTTTCTTATCCAGAATTGAATCAACTTGGCTATGTGGTCCAAGGGCCACCAGTCAGATCCCCCTAGGATGGGTAATGTGAGAGGGATTAAATATCTCCATCCCAGGTGGGTCCTTAATGGAGCAGGAGCTACTGGGTTGTTCTAAATCCTCATCAACGAGGTCATCATCAAATTTTTCGAGGGGATTGAAAATATTTTCGTCTGCCTGATCGTCAATATCAATTGGAGACAAGTAGTCATCATCATCATCATCATCAGTAATAGGAGTGATGTCTTTTGTGCCGAGAAGGACACCTTGTCTTTTTGTGCCATGAAGGGCACCTGTACTTATTGAGCCAAGAAAGTCGCTCTTTCTCTTTGTGCCGCTA
The DNA here is from genome assembly GCF_964263255.1 of Lissotriton vulgaris. Taxonomy (NCBI): domain Eukaryota; kingdom Metazoa; phylum Chordata; class Amphibia; order Caudata; family Salamandridae; genus Lissotriton; species Lissotriton vulgaris. The sequence goes on along the minus strand of NC_141689.1, from coordinate 1,756,761,773 downwards.
GGGGCACCTAGCTCATCTGTAGCGCACAGGCTACCTAGGGATAACACCCGGTCTCTTGTAGCACGCAGGCTACCATGGGATTCAAGGTGTTTTGACTTTTTCAAAGCCTTACCTCCTTTTTTGGGTAGAGGGTTTTCCTCTCCAGAAATATCCGCTGATTCTTCCTCCAGAATGTTGTCTCTTTTTCTTTTAGTAAACGCTGCCTCTACTGCCTCTTTTAAAGAGAATTTCAGATGTCTCTCAAACAAATTCATTAAGGAATTCTCTGTGAGGGGAATATCCCCATTAAACTGCATATCGTTTTCTGAAATATTTTTTGTATAAGATTATTTGGGTTTAAGAAAACGTTCCCTTTTAAAATGTATATGCTTGTGTTATCGAAACGCGTCTGTTTTTTGCCCAAGAATAAATTAACTTAATCGTACCTGGATCGGTGAGGCTCCTACTTTCCGCAACCTGTAAAGTTGTCCTTTGGATATTTATATTAAAATAGTATTTGCCATCCTACCAGAAACTGCTGTCCTTTGGTCTCAACTGCTCCGTGACACGGTCTGTTGGGCTCTGCGCTGTGCGTTGTCATGGAAATTCAGAGCGCAAGTCAGAGCGGGCCTTCCCAGCAACTCAAATTTTTGCTTGGCGTCTACCAAAGAGGGGAGCCCGTCCAAGCAAAAGAGGTGGAAGAGTGTAAGCCCTGCCCCGCGACCATCATCCAGGCAAGGCAGAGCCAGAATGTAGCGGCGACAAGCCGTTAGTAACACAGTCTTGGCTGTTTAAAGTCAGCCGGGGCCAGAGTGCATCTGGAGGATTGACAGGTCAAGAAGGGGGGGGGCAGACAGGATCACCAGGTCTCGGTTATCAGCCGGAGTCAGGATTGACTGAGTCTCATGCTGAGAGCCTGATCAGGTTTGTTTCAAATTATGGAATACAAAATCAATCACAAAAAAAAATAAGCAAACCCGATAAGCAATAAGAAATTCGACCATGAGTTGGAAGGGTGACAGCACGAAGGGGAAATTTACTCAACTTCTATACTGAAAGATACTTACTATAGGGAAAAAAGGTCAAAATACAAGCCAAATAGCAAAATAAACCTGTAAAGAAGGGGGTCATAGGAAATAGGAAAAAACAATATCCCATAATGGTAATTGTTAAGATAGTACAAAATAGAGAGATACGATAAACATGTACTTTTTTTTTTTTTGGTCCTCATCTCACCTTACAAGCCTCTGCGGGTCTTATGAAGCCGCCTTCGTTACTGGTCGCCCCTACGGCTTACCGCACTTGCTTGGGTCATCCGACCAGTCCCATTGAATAGTATGGGACCCTGGTGTAATCATAAGACCAATGATATTACAATAATCTTAAATCCTTGCCCCAGCTCACCAGGGGGGGCCAGATATTCAATAGCTTATCTTCCACTCCATCATACTCCAGTCGTGCCATAGAGAATGCAGCTTTAAGCCAATCCTCCCTTTGCGGTGGTAGGGCATCCTTCCACCTCTTACACACTTCCCTTCTTGCCAGCAGTATCAAATTCAATAATAGACCCCTATCTTTCCACGATAGGTTCTGGCTGAGGCGACCATCATCTCCAAAAAATACCAATTGTGTATTGATCTCGATATTAGTGTTAAATATTCCCAATAGGTTGTTGCCTACCTCCGCCCAGAATCTTGTGAGTGCTGGGCACTCATAGAAAATATGTAAGTCATTTGCCAAGGGTACTGCACATCTGGGGCATTTAGGCACAGGGTAAGGGGCAAACTGCAATTTTTGCCGGGGTGTAATAGAGTCTATTAATGACAAAAAAATGATTTTTTTTTAGGCAGGCAGGTTTAACTGATCTGTACAGGGTCTTCAGTGAGGATTCATATAAAAGGTCTGCTAGTGGCCCGAGTGGAGATCCCGTCCACACTGCAACGGGGGCAGGAGTCTTATGGTCTTCGGCCTCCAGCAGGCTATTGTACCACACAGATATTTCCTTGTTCAGTGGGCGTGTCTCTTGCAGCAAGTCTTCAATCTCCCTATTTCCGCTTATCTCCCGCTTTTCTGCCACATACCATGATGTTAACTGTATGTATTTAAATCTTGAGAACCCGGTGCCAATCTTAGCCCTCAAGTAATCCCAGGGGAGTATCCCCCCACTGTCCAACAGTTCAGACCAGATTTTGACACCAGCCCTCTTTATCGGCAGTGCCAAGCCATCCTGCAAGCAACCCGGGGTCCCTGGGGTATCCCATATAGGGGCGTAATGAGAGTAGTATCCAATGCCCCAGCTATGCCTGAGCCTACACCAAATCTCCAGAGCTGTCCTTAGGACCTTCAGACGGACCCTCTTGAAGAACCTAGGTGATCCAAATTTATACAGAAATGCTTCACCATTGCCTCCCCCTTCTACCCGCACCATTTCGCCTAACAACTTCCCCCAAGCTGATTCCCCTGGCTTAACTATCAACATCTGTATGCTTTTAAACTGGAACGCTTCTGCATATAGTCTTACATCTGGGAGCGCCAACCCTCCTTTTTTTAGTCTGCGTCTAAGTTTTTTCCACGCTAGTCGAACCCCTTTGTTGCCCCAAATGAAACTGTTGATCTTACTCTGTACTTTACTCAGACTTTTAACTGCAAATGTCAAAGGAACTAAAGAAAAGAGATATGACAGTTTAGGAAGGATGACCATCTTTGCTAAATTGTTTTTTCCGTATATAGTCAAAGGTAGAATTCTCCATCTACTGAATAAGCTGTCAATTTCCTTTACCACCCTCTTTAGATTTAGCTCAGGGATCTTTTCAATTTCCTTCACTACGTAAATCCCCAAGTATCTCATCTCTTCACTTTCTGTCCCTGTCTACTCCAAATTCCAACACATCACCTCCGTTTTTGTTCTATTTACAAGAAACCCAGAAATTACTCCAAACTCGCACATACGCTCTTCCACCCTTATGATAGCTGTATCTGGGTCACTTGTATACAGAACCAGATCGTCAGCATACAAAGCTATTTTTGAGCTATAATGTTCTGATCTAAATGGATAGATTGACTCATCCAATCTAATCATCTGGGCCAGTGGTTCCATATATAAATTAAACAAAAGAGGTGAAATCGGACACCCTTGCCTCGTGCCTCTCTGAATATTAAAACTCGCAGTGAGGAACCCGTTCAAAAAAATTCAGGCAGAGGCGCCCTGATAACAGTTCTGCAGGGTCTGAATAAAAATAGGACCAAAACCCATAGCCCTCAGAACCTCCCATAAGTATGCCCAGCAATCTCTATCAAACGCCTTGGCCGCATCAACAGCGATGACCGCCAAGGGTTCTGTCTTCTTAATAGCCAGGTCAATGTTACCTATAACAGCTGTACTTGTTCCTGTATATGTCTACCTGCGACAAACCCTTTCTGATCTGGATGTATTAACCCAGGTATCAGTTTGGCCAATCTCCCTGCTAAAATGCCCATAAAGATCTTATAGTCGGCGTTCAGCAGGGAGATTGGACGGTAAGAGTCTGCTTTTTTGGATCCTTGCCTGGTTTCAATATCAGAACTATTATTGCCTCTTTCCAGGTGTTAGGAACCTTTCCATCCAGACCATAGATTGAGCTAAAGGTATTTTCCAAGGGTTTGAGGAGCTCCTCTTTAAGATGTTTATATATTTCGCTCGGGAGTGCGTCTGATCCTGCGGCTTTTTTATTCTTAGATTTATTTATCTGAGCTATGATCTCCTCTGATGTAAAGGGAGCATCTAAGTTATTTTTACTTTCTTCCATGAGAACTGGAAGTTGTTTATTGCTGAGAAATGACTGAATCACACATGGTCGGGGAGTCAGATCTTCCTTGTACAGATCTGAGAACATGGAGAGAAGACATGTCTGTATATCTTCGGTCTTATTTGAGATTTCCCCGCCTGCATTTATTTTAAATTCTTTTATATCGTTCCTAGCCCGGTCGGCTCTGGCTTTCCATGCTAATAAAGCCCCGGCCTTCATGTACTTAACTATCCAGGAACAGCGCATAAAAGAGGACATGCATAGTTACCACAGTGTTTTGTTATGTTTTATGGAATGTTTTACTTAAGATGTAATACATGTTCTTTAAAGGGATGCATGTGTGGGCAGCAGTACAAGTTATTGCATAATGGTTGCCTCCGGTCTTGTAATGCAATTTAGTAAGTGTTTTTCCCAAAAATCTCCAAGTCACTGATAAAGAAGACCTTTTGTTGATAATTGTTTTTATACTGATTTTCTTTTTATAAAATCTTTTTTCCTTTGATCTCTCAAGAAAAGTTCTCCAGGGAAGAGGGGTTGTCCAAGATTAAGCCGTGATTAAACACCTGAAGCATCTAAGGCAACAATTGCTGATGGACATAAAGTGCTGGAGATGAAATAGAACCAAATAGTTTAATAAATTAAATACGAAGATATTGGCTAATCTGGTAGATAATGTGATGGAGTTCTCGATTGTTTTTTTGGTTATCCTTCTTATTTTATTTAGGGAGATTGTGGTCAATAATTGAACATCATAAGAATGATGAATTAAAAGCTATGATTTTTGATGGACATCAGAAAATGTTGCCCACTTGGGCTCTAAGTAAAGATGCTAAGGTATACATTGTGTGTGAAATACCAAATATCATGGAGAGGTAACAGAATTGTAACTAGAGGAACGTATGTTTTAGCTAGAGAAATGGCATGATGTATTAAATTATGGACTCCCTTTTTAGAAATGACAGATTGTGATTTGAGATAATTGTTTTACTGTTGTTACACTTTATAGGAGACATTGAAGCAATGAAAAAGTAGGAGAAAAACTGTAGAAACAAAAACAACTACACAGCGATGCATTTTATTTTTGTCATTATTATTTCAGTTTTATAACCTTTTTCCACGTATGCACTTACTCCTTTAAAACTTGTCAGTGTTGCAACCACAACCATCTATGAAGTAGGCTTAATGTGACAAGCCGAAATATCTTGGGTCCAAAAAATTCTACAAATTATTAAGAAAAGGACACTTTTTGCACACCAGTACATCATTCTGGACTACAGTTCATGACGAAGGTGACTTGATCGACAAAACATGTCAGGTTTTGCCTGTGCCTCCATACCTAAACTGCTGTGGTGCATCCTGTGCACAATAAACCTTTGCCAAACATATGGGAGTGGGCCTCTTTTCTGCCACAGGAAGTTTGTTGACTTTGACATTATGTCAGCACTCACGCCGACCACGCACCACTGCCGTTTGGGCCGGGAGCCTCGTATGACTGGGGAACTGTCCTCCAGCCACAATCCTGCTCCGAATGAAGACGAGGCGAACCCAGGTAGATGGTGCAAATTCTATTGTTTCAAGCCCGACACCACCGCCACGACGCGTTTCAGCCCGCGTAGGGCCTTGGTCGCATGACATGTCAGAATGTTTACAGAAATGTAAAGAGCTAGTGCATGACGTACTTCCCCTTCAGCTTATAAACATAGAAAACATACTTTGTTATTTAAACTGCATCAATGCAAATTTACCAAAGTGCAAATAAGTGTATCTCTGTTAAATACAAGGCTACACATTCACCACACTAAATTATTCAAATGTTAGAATTTTGCATGGATAAAAACAGTTTTACCTACACTGCATAATGCAAAGATGAAATAATATATATATATATATATATTACCTACTGGCGGTCGCCAGTAGGTAGTTATAGTTAGGACCTAGTTTCCATAGGAAATCCTCAACATTCTATTTGGAATAACTTTGGCCCTGGTGGATGAGTCTTTGCGAATTTCTCAAAGAAGATGGCTCGGTCCGCTGCGCTCCTTCCCTGAAAGTTTGGGGGGGATTGGTCAAGTGGGGGCTGAGATATAAGGGGGGTCCCAAAGCGTGTTTTCTCCATGTTATTTTCCATAGGGCCTTTAGACTCGGCTACAGGTCGAACGGCTGAATGGATTTATAAGAAATTTGCCAAAACTGTAGAGTCCTGTTCGCAGATTACGCTTTTTTTGGAATGGTGTAAATCCGTTCAGTAGTTGTTGAGAAAATGAAAGTTAAAGTCAATTATATATCTATAGGCGCGCACACGTGCGCGCACCCAAGCGGCTGCGCGTGAGCGGAATTTTTTTTGCTGCGTGACGTCTGTTAATGTTCGATTCGAAGGAAATCAGGAAGTTTTGTCCGCCATTTTGTCACTGCGAGTAAATATATTGTTCATTTCAAAACGTTGAAACATGGAAAGGGGAGAAGGTAGAGATTGTCTTGCTGCGTAGGTTTTCTCGGGGTGTGTAGTAAGGCCCTTAAACGCGAAAAGATATATTTTTTTTTCGGGAAAAAAATAACGGGGTGCGCGCACCCGGTCGCGCACACCTATTCACAAGAGTGTGAAAATGGAGATAAATCAGAAGTTTGAGTGCTTAGATATAAGGTGGCTCTGAAAAGAGCCCTTGTGTTAATTGAGTGTTTTCTGCATTTATAAGTAAGTACCGATGCAGAGCCTGATGTTGCAGAGGAAGATTCTGTTTCCCTCATTCGTGAAATGAACACCGTCTCTCCTATAGACGTCTTGAATGTGGTATCGCAAGTTGTTGTGGTAAATAGAACCCATGCTATAATCTCTGAGGAACGCAGAAACAGATTTATTTACATGTCTCCTTGCTTTCTCAAATTGTGCACAATGTTGATTGGACCAATTCCATTTCTGTCTTTGGCATATATTGGAATATACCAAGGCAGATCGAGGAAAAAGTGTCATCAATTGTCGAAAGGTGTCTTTTAGAAGCATTTCCAGACCTACCCCAGTGATTGTGCCTAGATCGTTCCCACCACAGTGCACAATTATAAGGTCTGGTTCTGGGAGATGCATAAAAGTTTTCACCAATGGAATCAATTGGTGACATTTCAATCCTCTTTTGGCAATCCATGTTATGTGTACATTTGGTAAGCCGAGGTTGCAAATTCGTCTGCTTACTGCATATTTTTCACTCCAGTGAATATAACTGTGTCCTATTAGCCAGACCTTCATTTTCAAGGGATTTGTAGTCGTCCTCCGATCGGTTCTGGAAGTGGAATGGTAGTTAGAAGTTGAAATTCTAAATAAAGAAAAAGGAAGAGGTTGGGTGTGGTTTAAAAAATAAAAATGGTTGATTGTAACAAGTGGAGATTGAACAGTACGTTCCATGTTAATGTTTATGTTAAACGAAAAGTACTATTGGGTGTGAAAAAAAAGACATGTAACAGAGTTGTGGATTGGCAGGTGTTTCTGGAGGGAAAACAGTCTTCTTAGTTTGTTGTAGAACGTTAAGACATGAACTTTTGACCTGTGCCTTCAGCAAGGTGCAGAATGAGGTGTAACCATGGAAACAGCCGGAGATGGCAGTTGGTGATGGGTTCACTCTTTGGTGCCTCTGCATCTGAGTCTGTTCTCTGGTGGCAGGCGGAGAACTGTTTGTTATTGTGGAGATGAAAGGGTGATAAGGAGAGAAATACGACATAGCGTCTGGCCTGTAGAAGCGTGGGAGCAGTGATTAACTCTGAGTGAAGCGGAACTGTGTCGGTGCTTAGTAACAGTAAAAAAAAAATGTTAACAGTGGTATAACTGTCTTTACGGTGCGCGACCTCCTAAGAAAGAGTTCACGGGCCGTAATTGGCTTGCAGGTTCTAGTATCAGTAAGTGAGGTCGAGAAAAGAAAACATTCAGGACTTTATTTATGAAGGCCTTGCGCCACCGGTGCGTCACTTTTTCCCATTTTAAAAAATGAGGCACTGACGGCGGAAGGTCTTTATAAATAAGGTCCTCAGTGTCTACAGTTAAGGTTATGTGGAACCCATGAATTGTTTTTCAATATGAAATCATTTCAGTTGAGATTATGGATTAAAAGAGAAACCGTGAATATTTGAAATGTTTATTTAGAAATGTACTGTTTTAAAGGCAAATCATTATGTAATATGACTACAGAAATTGCAAAAAACACAGTAATTGGTATTGTCAGTAGTACATGGAATACAAACGCTATAGTTGAAGAAAAATGAATATGGTTGGAAAAAAACATTGTACACTCTTATAAGGAAGTATATTATATTTTAATAAATGGAAGAAGGTCTCTGGCCTTTCAGTTTAGGAACGATATATGAAAATGCAAGTGGTTATACATCATTACTTTATGAATCAGCTGTCAAACAACACGAAATCATAATGTCCACTGTTCGTAAAGCCAATAGGTCTGTTCTTCAAAAGAAAATATGGAAAAGAACGTGAAGAATATAGAAAACCAAAAGGAAATGAGGACGTCAATGGCTTGTATGAGAGTTATTGAAGCATTGTTTAGGCAAAATAGGTAGCTTCTGCTTGTAACAGGAAATCAGTTTTATCATTTGAAAGTATGTCAGCTATCCAATGGAAAAGAGTAAAGCAGTACTGATGATCTGTTATAATCGGAGCCTCTTTTATTATCAGAGGGCAGCTCGGTGGGTTTTCGATGTAGCTCGCTGTTAGGAAAGAGTTAACCGTCCATTGTGTAGGCAAAGTATGCAGCAAGTGCCTCTAACATGAAATCACTGTTATCATCTGAAAACATGTCAGCCATCCAATTGAGAAGATGAAAGGAGCATTCATGATCTGTCATTATTGGATCGTCTTTTACCATCATAGGGCAGCTCGGTGGGTTTTCGATGTAGCTCTCTGTTAGGAAATCTTGCGCCGCTGCGAATATATTCCAATGACCCAGAACTCCTTGTATCGCTGCAAAGGCCATAAACCCTCCGTTGTAACAAAGCTGTTCATGATCAAGTAACGGATTCATGAGGTGATTGTAATTTGGTTCAGGAGGTACCAAATTGCAGAGACATAAATCCAGGGCCCACGTGAAATCACAGCTCAGGCAATGAAATACAGGCTGCACACAGGTGAAATACGAATATCGAAATGATAATCGATATGAAGTATTCAAAGTTGAGAGTGGTAAGGTGCCGTAGTACAGAAGCATTCTCTGTCGAAATAGTTCTAAGTGGCCCGGCTCGTTTGCGAAGGCAGGAGGGACATCCATTTTGAATTTCCCAAGATGGTAAAGGAAGCGGCGCAGCACCGCTAGTTGTATAGCAACTCCACAGAATTAGGTCGCCGGCTATACAGTGGAGAGGAGCAGAATGACTTGATACATTTTCTAGGAGTCTAGTCACTTATATATTGCTTAGTAGTTATCAAAAAAGTAGCTTTTTTTGAACTGGAGGATGCGTTAAAAAATAAGGGAGTGATTTGAGGGAGTTGTAAAGCAAGGTCAATTTTTTTTTACATCAATGCTGTTTTCTGTGAATGTTAGCTTAGTGAAAGATATGTGTGTGAGCAGATGCAACGTTCAGTTTTAAATGTGACAATGGCGGTCTTGTTCATGTCTTCCGATTCAAGGTCGGTATTCGCTGCCAAATACAAAGATCAAGAAACGCATGCGTGGGGTACATAGTCTGCATTCTTAAAGGAAAGCAAATGAAGGGTTATTTTTACCGCATTAGCATTGTCGTTTAAAAAGTTACAGTGATTTCCATTATATGTTAAGAAAGTGTCACTGATGAAGACTGAAAATAAATCCTTATAAATAATAGGGACTGGTGTATTTTAGAAAAGGCGTGTAACATTACATGAATTATGAAAAAAAAATAATGTAATTGAAAGTGTATGGTTTGAAAATGAAAAGTAGAGGTTTATAGTTCACGTTTTGAAAGCAGTTCTAGAGGGTCAGATGAAAGTGTATGGTTTGAAAATGAAAAGTAGAGGTTTATAGTTCACGTTTTGAAAGCAGTTCTAGAGGGTCAGATGCATGATAGATTTATAAAAAATAGAACATGTTTTTAAATAGTATTATGGAAAAAATATGTGCCTTTATGTACTATTTACAGTATCTGCCTGTTACGTATTCTTTGAGTTTTAGTAATCCTGTGTCTTATAAGTTTTCTAGGGGCGGTTTGAGGTTCATGGTGGGTTTGGGCAGGGAGGGTAGGTTGGGGATTTGTAATAGGGGGTCCGGGTGGGGTGGAGTGCGGAGTTTAGTGAAAAGTGAGGGGGGCGGGGAGTTACGGTGTTTGGTAATGGAGCTGAGTCAGAGGACGCCACATTTGTGTTATGGGGTGCCACGGAAATATGTATTTATTCTCAGAGGTTTATTATATTAAGGATATATATCAACATGGTGGCTCTTGTCGTTTTGTGGTTCTGTGCATGTTTATAATGCTGACCCTGTAGTTTTTGCTTATGGACCTTATTACGACACACAGGGGAGCCACGTTGCACAGTTGGAGATCAGAGACTTAGGAAATAAAACTTTATAATTGTAAGGGCTCTAAGCGATACAAATGGCCCGTTCTCGGTGTAAAAAATATCACCGCTATTGGTGGTATTTTCTACGGTGTTAGTGCTCGAAGGAGAATAGTAACATTTATGTGAAAGCAAATTGTGTAACAGGCTCAGCATTTCACATTATCGCGTGAAAACAAAAGCTGCTTTTACATAGCAATAAGTCTCTTATAATTAAGGGACGGAGTGTATATAGTGCTATTTAGTACTCTGCTATGTGATTGATGTCGAATATTTCATAAGAGGAGGCTTTAAAAGTTTTTCGATAAACTGGTTTTCTAGGGAAGTGGGTGGAGTGTTCCGTGTAAATTGCAGAATAGAAACTAGTAAGAACCAATTGGAAGTGTTGTTTTAAAGTCACATGACTGCACATGCGTGTCTCGACGCCTGTACGCGATAGGTGGGTGCGCGCACCCGGTCGCGCACTATAAGAAAGCGGCAAAAAAACATCTCATAATATGCTCTTGGAGCTCGTTTTGGTAGAAAGAGTTAGTTCTGAAAAGAACTTTTTTTTTTTTTTTTTTGGGGAAACAAGTGTTATGATGCTTTTGATTTCTTAAAATGCTACGACATTTTTCAGTATGTCATACTATCCAAATAAAGTGAAGAAATTTAACTTTTCTTGGAGCATTTATGACTCTCAATTGTGTGTTTAATTAGAGTATAGCTTTGCTCTCCGTATACAAGAAGTTCTCCACAGTTCGTGCATTTCATGTGCACGTTCGCAAGATATGGTCTCAAGTCCATTTCAGCACTCGATGGAGATACAGGTCGTCCACCGGAAGATGTGCTGATTACTTCTGATGGTAATAGCGTGGCCTCCGTTTTTCTTGTCAAAGGTGGTCGCTCATTTCCTTCAGATTCGGAAGATGAATGCGGAACGGTAGCCATTGCAGCGAAGTCTTCGGGAAGATGTTCGACGTTGTTCTCTCTTGAGAGTAGAAAAGAAAGTGATGGAAGTGGGTGGAGTGCTGCGTGTAAATTCCAGAATAGAAACTACCAAGAACCAATTAGAAGTGTTGTTTAGAAGTCACATGACTTCACATGCAAGTGTCAGGTCCTGTACGCGATAGGAGGGTGCGCGCACCCGGTCTCGCACTAAATTAAAGCGGCGAAAAAACATCTCATAATATGCTCTTGGAGCACGTTTTGGTAGAAAGAGTTAGTTCTGAAAAGAACTTTTTTTTTTTTGGAAAGAAGTGTTATGATGCTTTCGATTTCTTAAAGTTGCTACTACATTTTTCAGTATGTAATACTATGAAAATGAAGTGAAGAAATTTATCTTTTCTTGGGGCATTTGTGACTTTCAATTTTGAGTTTAATAAGAACGAGGCTCTGCTCTCCATACAAAAGAATTTCTCCACACTCGTTGCATTTCATATGCACCTTCGCAAGATATGGTCTCAAGTCCATCTCAGCACTCGATGGAGATACAGGTCGTCCACCAGAAGATGTGCTGGCCACCTCTGATGGTAATAGCGTGGCCAGGGCTCTTGTCAATGCTTTTGCATAATGCTCAGGATGCCTTTGTTTAACATGCCGCTGTATGGTGTCTATAGAAAAGGAATATTTTTTATTTGGATTTCCCCTTGAGAGCTCCGAATTGCATATCGTGCAGGTTACTTTTGGCGCATTCACTTTCTTTTGATCTTCAGGATAAGTACAAAATTGCCAAATGAAAGATTCCTTTTTTCTTCTTAACGGTGGTCGCTCATTTCCTTCAGATTCGGAAGATGAATGCGGAAGGGCAGCCATTTCAGCAAAGTTTTCCGGAATATGCTCGACGTTGTTGTCTCTTCAGAGTAGAAAAGATTGTGAGGAAAGTGGGTGGAGTGCTTCGTGTAAATTCCAGAACAGAAACTACTAAGAACCAATAGCAAGTGTTGTTTTCAAGTCACATGACTTTACATGTGCTTCTTAGGACGTGTAGGCGGTGACACTATCTAGTTACGAACGTGATTTCATACTTAGGAACTAGCATTCAAAAAACCTAAGAAATTCACTGAAAAAACCATAGGTTTTACACAGGTTATAGTTAGGAAGTAGCATTTAAAAAACCTATGAAATGCACTGAAAAAACCATAGGTTTGACAACAGTTATAGTTAGCTGGAAATTTTACTGACATAAAACCAATGAAATTCCACGTTATAGCTAGTTGGACTCACTATAACTTGCGCGTGTAATGCACTGCTGATGACATTACATATTACATCACTCATGACATGATTGTGTTAGAATCATTAGGAAAGGTTCCACTTACTTGAGCTTCCATTGATTGCGCTGTTTCTTGTTTGTTGGCTTGCTGTCTTTGTTTATTACAGTTCCTCCTTGCGCTACGCTTGTAATTTGCCCTTTGTTGGCATTGGCATTTCTGGCACCCGAAATGCAGGGTCTGTTTGCGATCCTGGCGAATGCAATCCAATTCCTGCCCCAGGGTAAATTTGAAAAATCCCACTCTTTGTGCCCTTTGTTGATCGTTATCTGATTCACTGTCAACATTTGAGCTTAGGTCAGACGCTGATGATGCCACAGGTGGAGCTCCTGTCCCCCGTTGTTCTGCACTGGGCATAGAAGCAATGTTCTTGGTTTTAGCCTTCACATTGTCGTATTGTTTTGCAAATGTGAACATTTGTCCATGGTCGTAGTCTAACCTGTCTCTTTGAAATTTGTAAGTATTTCTTTTCTTTATGTATATATATATATATATATATATATATATATATATATATATATATATATATATATATATATATATATATATATATATATATATATATATATATATATATATATATATATTCACTGGAAAAAAAAAGGTTTCACACCAGTTATAGTTACCTGGAAATTTTACTGACATAAAACCATTGAAATTCCCACGTTATAGTTAGTTGGACTCACTATAACTTGCGCGTGCAATGCACTTCTGATGACATCACGTATTACATCACTCATGACATGGTCAGTGACATCACTCATGACATCACTGATGACACCATCCAGTGAACGTGTGTCTTTCTGAAAAACAAATATGTTTTATATATGTATATGTAAAAGTCAATGAAAGAATAAATGTTTAAATAAGTGTTTTAATGAATGTTTTAAAAAAAAAATTGATTGGTTAACTGGCTTATTAAGTGTATCATAGTGAATACATATATTAGCGAGTATTGTTTAAATATTTAAATGTTTGTATCAGTGTTTCACTTTGTGTATAAGTGGCTGCATGGGTTGGTGAGTAGCTACATGTGTGTGTATATGGGTTATTAGATGTTTTTTTAGTATCAGTATAAGTGTCTGTATGATTTGGTGGGGGTGTTACTTAGCACATAGATGCATCAATGACTGACTTACTGTTTGTATGTGTTTTGAAGACAGCATATGTGCCGGACTGTATGGGTGAATGAGTGTGTATATGTATGTGTTAGTAAGTGAATGACTGTCTTACTAGTGTCTTTATCAGTAACTACATATGTTTTAATCTAGTATATGTGAGTATTGATGTATATAAGTGAGTATATGTGAGAGTGAGAGGTTGAAAGAGTTCTTGTTTTAATAAGTATGTGTTTCTATAAGTGATTGTTTAAGAGAGTAAGTATGTGTAAGTTTCCTTAGAAGTAAGGTGGTAGTGTGTGTATAGCTGTATATGCAAAAAAATGGATGTTCAATAGTTTATTTGCATGTGTGAGTATGTGTGTGAGCAACTTTTGGAAGACTGTCAGTGTGTTAACGGATGTATAGGTGTCTCACTACATATGATGAGTGAGTATATGTATGAATGACTATATAGAACTGTTGGTGAAGGAGTGGATGTGTATATAAATGGTGGAATTACTGAATTGGTTGTTGTAACTGGTATAGGTATCTCCACTTTTTTGAAAATGTTAGTTTCTATTTTTGAATATGTGTTTCAAGGGTTACTTTACAGTGAAAGGAGTTCAGTCACTCTGTCACAAGGATGGTGTCATCAGTGATGTCATGAGTGATGTCACTGACCATGTCATGAGTGATGTAATATGTGATGTCATCAGCAGTGCATTACACGTGCAAGTTATAGTGAGTCCAACTAACTATAACGTGGGAATTTCAATGGTTTTATGTCAGTAAAATTTCCAGGTAACTATAACTGGTGTGAAACCTATGTTTTTTTCTGTGAATTTAATAGGTTTTTTAAATGCTAATTCCTAACTATAACTGGTGTAAAACCTATGGTTTTTTCTGTGAATTTCATAGGTTTTTTAACTGCTAATTCCTAACTTTATATAGGGCCTCATACCTATGGGTTTTTTAGTGAATTTCTAAGGTTATTTATTAGCAAATGTCTATAGCTTAGAAAGGTATGTTTTTCTAAAAATGAATCCTATATTGTATATTAATATAATATTTTTTTTAAAGTATATTAATATTTTTTTTTTATATTTCACTTTGGAGCGCTCCCGGTGCGCGTACCGGTGTGCGCCCCGGTGCGCGTACTCGGGCGCGTCCCGTCAGCGCACCCAAAAATAAAAATGAAAAAATAATGAAGGAGTGAGCATGAGGAATGGGAACTAAGAGAGTGGTGTAAAGAGAAAGAGAGCTAGAGGGAGAAACACAGAGGGACTGTGTAATAGATGGTAAAACAGAGAAAAGGTATAAGAGGAAGTAACTGAGAAAAGGAAAATGAATAAGGGAGCAAAAGAAGAGAAGAAAGAGGAAGAAGACTAAAGCTGAGGTTCTGTGAGAATGTGAATTGGTGATGAAAGTAAAAAGAAGGAAAGTAAAGGATGGGGAATGACGGGTAGTGACGGAACCAGAGAAAAGGAACAGCGGTAACGGAGGGAAAGAAAAGAGCAGTGAGTGTAAGTAAAGAGAAGTGAAAGAGAGTGGATAAAAGTGAATAAGGGAAATAAACCTGGACTATAAGAATAAGTGAGGGAAGCAGATTAAGGAAACAGGGGTGAGGTAGGGTGAGAGAAAAGTAGTGAGGTTAAAGCAAAGGGTGATGACAAACTACATTTTTTAGTCACACTTACCATATAATTAATGAAAACTTACTTGCATGTTTAAACTACACTTTGTATCTGTGAAAGACAAAAGAAAAAACAAGTTATAATTAGTAAAATATATATTTTAAAATAGAAGAAACAGGTCAAGAGGTAAAAAATCAAAAAAAGTGTACTAAGAAATAAAGCAAAAGTGAAGGATACAAAAACAGAAATAAAGTAATGTAGAAAGACAAAAATAGGGAAAAAGAAATAGAAGGAGAACAAATTACTGAAGATAAGTTAGATACTGAAAGAATGTGAGATACCAAAACGAAATCAGGAAAGAGAAGAAAGTAAAAGGAAAATGAGTGAAAGGGAAAGGAGTCTAAATGAGGATCCATTAATAAGAAAGAGGAATGGAAGATGACTGAGAGTGAGTGAAGGGGACTCACAGAGTGAAAGAATGAAAGGAATGAGGTTAATATAGAACGATAGAGGAAAAAGGAGTGAGAAAGTAAGTACACAGAAAGACAAAGGGAAGGACTGAGTGAACTGCAGTACAATGAATGAAGAAAGGAAAAAGAGTAAAGGAGCAAAAGAAGGAAAGAGAGGGGAAAAGAACCAAAGCAGTGGTACTGAGAGAATGTGAGAAAGCTGAAAAGTGGTGCAAGGGAGAGAGGAAATGCAGACAGTTGAAATTGGATTGAGGAGTTGTGAAAGAAGTGGAGTAAAGGAACAGCGATGAAACAAAGTGAAAGAAAGGCAGTGTAAGTGAGTAAAGAGAGCTGAATAAGGCTGGAAAAATGAAAATGAGTGTGAGACAATGGGAATACAATATAAATTACACAATGCAAACTATAGAATGACTTATACAACATGTTCCATTGTTTATTTTTGCTGTTCTCAGAATATATTGAATTTCACTTCAAACAGTGAGTTCAAACTCTTCATCATATAACAGCGGGAAAAAAAAACACAATCTAAAAGATTGTGTTTAAAAAAAACATATAAACTTACAAATCATATATGTACACTAATCTTTGATTCACTTACTTTTCCTTGAGGCCAAATAGTAGATAGTGAAGATCCTTTTGTGGAAAAATGTCTGCTGTTCTCTAAAACTTCCATTTCATCGACTTCCTATAAAAAAAGATCTAAGAACATCATACCTTACACTTTCCTTACGGCCAAACAGTGTCAGATATATGAGTATATTTTTAAATTTCTCTAATTAAACTCTGAAATTACCGTTTACCCGAAGTTTTCAAAGAAAAGCTCACATAACATTTTCACAATCTTTAAATATTCATATTCCCTTTTTTGATCACTCATGTTCAACATTTCCTATAAAACTGATATCACTTACTATGAGATCCACTTACAGTACCTATATGAGATAAATAATTTTAAACATTAGACTAACTAACTAACTAACTTTTATTAACTACTCCCGTCTTCAAAGGCTAATTACCGTTACTAAAACTTTGGTTTTAAAAACACTAGGTAAGAATTTTTAAAGTCATAAGGCAAACGTTGTTTATAAGTCAAATGAGAATCATTGCAGTAACTCCAACCTTTTTGACATTTTAAGTAGCATGTATAATGTCCTGATGTTGTCGAAGGACCGTCATGACAAATAATAGCTACAGTTGTAAAGGCTCTTCCTGAAATTGATAACTGAGAAGCCACAACATTTTTGATACAAGTTGTCAATTTAGTTCCATCAGGTCTACATCGTTGGAAAACTAAAATGATATACTGACCATAACTTTGTATAAATAATGTGGACAGCATTGGACACTTATATTGGGTGCACACCATATTATGATCGGCTGCTTTAACTAGATTATTAAATGACACTGATTTACAGTCTGGTAAAGTCAAATATATAAATCTTTCAGTGTCTATTCTAGTAGTACTTGATGAAATACAGTTGTGGCAGTCATGCTGCCATTGATAAGAAAGGCTAAAAAGATTATCTGCATCTACACCTTCATCTTCCAAAACACCAAACATATACATTAAAAATTCCTGACAATCCTGCTGAATGTTCTGCGAAAATATATCTTGACCAGAACACATATCTAAAATATTTCGAATTTCTGTTACACTTTCTATTTTTGCTCTATCACTGCTACATTTCTCAAACACAGAATTCAATAAACCACACAATCTTTGATCCCAATTTTCAACAATCTGTTCTTGTAAAGTTTGAAGAAAAAAAAACAACATTAACCACTACATTAGCATAGCAGTTGACACCAGAACTGTTTTCAAACTGAAATCCAACAAAATTTTCATCAGAATCCTTTTTCTTTCTGTTTTGAATTACATTTTCATCTACTTTTTGTCTTTTTGCTACTACCTCACTGCAATTATTCTCATTTATTCTTTTTCGGCCTACCACACGTTTTTCAAACAGAGGATATTGAGGCAAATGTGGAGCATACTCTCTTCTTAACCTATTGTATTCTTTAACACAATCTAGATCTGCACAAACCTTTGTCTCATCACACTCAATCAAGTACAATCCTGATAAAGTTCTGACTCGTGATAATGCCACATATGCCATACCCTCTTTAAACACAGATCTTCTAATGTTCACCAAAGCACTATCTACACTTAGACCTTGAGATTTATGAATTGTCACCGCATATGCCAAACAAACAGGAAACTGTTTTCAGCGAACATATAAGTCTTTTACAAGCAAAAATCTAGCAGAACAATGACTGATTTGTTGTTATTGCTCAATGCCATCAAATTTTATTTTTAAAAATTCAATTCCATCTCTATTTCTATAATTCATAAAATCAACAACATAACCCATTGCTCCATTTACCAGACCTCTTTCAACATTTAAATTCCTTCTCAAAATGATACGACAATTTAAACACACATTCAGAGTCTTTTCAAAACCAGCTGTTTTAGAAATACTTTTCTCTAATGAATCCAGTTTTGTTTCCAAATTTTCTGACAAAACAATTGTTGCACCCATATGCTCTATTTTATCTATTGCTTCCAGTTTCACAATTTCTTCATTTTCTAACTTTAACATTTTGTTGTTGAAGATGGAACATTCTTGCAGACTTGGCATCAAACATATCCCAAATTTCTTCTCAGTCATTTAAAAAAAAATATTCTCTGGAAGAATGTTTTCATTTGGATACAAATTTGAAATTATTCGAGCATGTAAAGCTTCTTTCCCAAGCTCACTTACTTTTCCGATTCTTACATCTTGTAGAATATTTTTATAATCTTCATCCTTTGCCTGTCGCATATTTTGAAGCAGTTCAGCATATTTAAAATGTAACCATATATTAATGTTTCCAATGCTTCCAAGGGACTTCTTGGTATCTTCATGCGTAAGCATTTTAAACACTGGTTGTCCTTTTACTGGAGTCAACTGCAGTAGATCTCCAAAAACAATAATGTGTTTTCATCCAAATAACACATCATACTCTGTTCTAAGAATTTCTTGCATTCTCAAATGCACAAGAGCAAGCATTAGATTTGAGACCATGCTTACTTCATCAATGATAAGAAGTTTCATTTTCTTCAAGACTCTGGAAACTTCAGAACACGCATCTCCAGATAGCTTGTTGTAATGCAATTTATTATCATGCTCAACTGGCAGCATCAGTAAACGATTAGAGTAATCCCTTTAATGTTATGTGGTGCCAGTCCAGTTGGAGCGGTTACAACACAAGACAGCGGTGAATCAGTCCTTTTCTGCAAATAAGTTGCAATAGCTTTAATCAGAAAACTTTTTCCTGTTCCCGCTTCTCCACTTACGTACAGTTGAACAGGCTTAAATGATGTACATGAGCACACTTTTTTCTCATGTCTGAATTCATGTTCAATCTGTTCTGTGACTTCATCATATATCTTTTTCTGTTCAACGTCTAGTTGCTTTACCAAATCTTTTAAGTTAACTACATCCTCTTGAGCTTGTTCCATAGCTCTTTCCACCTCATTTGGCAGTTGCAGCTTCATTTTGGATAATTGGTCCTCCTAGTGGATCCTGACTCAATGAAGTAGAACTCTGACTGTCTTGAGAACTTTCTTTAGCAATCTCTTCAGCAATTGTGGTTTCTTGCTCTATTTCTTCGTTCAACATTTGCAGATAATTTGGAAAAACAGGACATTCTATGGTATCCTTAGTTGCATTAAAAGAGTCTTCATAACAGAGAAAATCTCCAAGTAGTTCCTCTTCTGTACGCCATGGCTTAAAGAGTTGCAAAAGAGCTAAATAGTAAAATTCTCTTTTGTCTGGAGCTTCGCAACTCAATTTTCGATGATTAATCAAATCGCCTTTTCTCTGCTTCACTAGACATCCTTTATACCCAATGACATTATTGATATCTTCTGTGATGTTCCTCTTATAACTGTAGTTTTGTAGAACTTCATACAAACAAGTGTTCTCAAGGTGAGTACTTCTATTTGGATAGTATGTATCCAACAAGTTTGTCTTCAAAATATCTGTACTGTTTGGTTCTTTCTCCGCCAAATATTCAATTTCTTGTACAGATTTCAAAACTCGGTTTCTTGTTGCAGCAAGACCTAGACTCACTCAAATGATTGTTCTTGATTTGGCATAGAGACTTGCTGATGATAATCGATCAGAACATTCATATGCTCCAATTTCTCGATGCAACAACATCTTCAGACTGAAACTGTATAATTTCTTTCTTAGACTCTTTTCATGTGAAATGTCCTCCCACATTTCCTTCAGTTCTGCTTTTCTTTTTTTGTGAAGTAAGATGTCACATATCGAGCCACAGCAATAGAGTTGTCAGCAACGTACTGAATATCCATGTTAGCATTCCACATGGACAAAATCACTGGGTTGTAGTCGTTGATGTACTTGGACTCTTCGTTTCTTTTTAAATTATATGTATTTTTGGGTGATTTCCTCGTCACAGTATGTCGTAGAGATGACATCAAATTATTTACTCTTCCCTTAGAAATCACTGGTCGTGGAAATGCAAAAAAACATTTCTTGTAGTACTTTTCCTTGTTTTTGAATTTTCTATGACAGTACTTTCCACAACGATGAGATTGAAAACGTAAAATTTGTTGCCTTAAACTGTTTTCTTCAGTAGTTTTCGGAACAGCAAATGCTGAATATTCTTCAATGAAACTCATAACTGTGTCGTCCGAATCAGTTCCAAATTTGGGTGCATCTTTAATCCATAACAACATATGTATATGAGGAGCACCTCTCGCTTGATATTCCTTCCTCCAAAAGGAATCCAAAACCTCTCCAAGGGGAGGATTTTTTTTGTTGGTAATAAAAGACATCATAGCTTCAAATTTATAATTAAAATATCTGCAAACATTCACTGGATCCAAAGAACACAGTTCTCCAGGTGTTTTCAATTCTATATTTTGTATGTTTCCATTTGCCTCTCGTAGAAATTGAAGTAAATCGTCCCATGCATACTCAGCACAGCTAAGAGTGAGGAACCATGTAGGAGTTCCTAAGTTTCTTAGCATACATTTCAATTCTCCATGATGACAGAACCAATACTCGTTTGTTCCATGCTGACATGCCATGAGATTGATTAGCTGAGATTCCAAAATACTGTCTTGCAGATTGACTTTCTCCATAAAGTCCCTCGCCGAAACATTTTGCAGATGAGCTCCACTTTTCAGTATATGATTAACTGCATAAGAAAGCCCAGACAAATCACTTTCATACAGTAGATGAAACAAATACGGAATGCATTGACGAAACCTCGGTATTCAGCTGCAGGAATTTAAACTGGTCGATCGTCATATCGTCCACCTCGACCTGTTGGAAATAAGTGTGGAAAACAACGAGCTTCCAAACTTTCTTCCCATACACTAATAGGACTTCCTTTTGCTGCTTTCATTTGAAACAAGTCAATTGCATTCCCCATTACTTCTTTGGAATGCAAAGGATGAACAGTATAATGTTCATATATTTCTTCACTTCTAGACACATCAACTTTTTCAATTTGGCCAACTGAACAATCACTGTCTTCTTCAGTAGCTGTTTCCTCTGCTCCAACACTTACATCTTTATAGTACTCATTGTTTTTGACCAAATACACCATTGCCTTTTTGACTTTCCTAACATCCACTAAATCTTGCCAGATTTTCTTACTCTTTGTCGGAACCTCATTAACTAGAAATACCAGAGGATCCTCTTCTACTCTTTCTGCACCAAATGTATCAATATTTTTCTTGACATCTAGAGGCAAATAACCAACTCTTCCCTTTAATCCTCTTTGTAAATCTGTAGGAGGTAATTTTCCTATCTTAGGCTCCATGCGAACAATAGCTTGAAAAGGATGGACACATTGAATCAAAATTGATTCATAAGTATTTAAATCCATCAATTCAGAAGGAATATCTATCAACTGAAGATTATTATGAGCAGCTCTAGCAGGCATTCTATTTTCATTTAATTTTTTCAAACAATAATTACAAATATGCTGATCAAAACTCAAATCAAAAGAATTCTCCACCAACAAATAACTTACAAAATCCTTCCATTCACTATTATTTTCCAATTCACATTTTGCATTTAAATCAACTAACCTAGTCTGAATCTTATAATGAGTCCGTCGACAACACACACATAACTGGCTTATTAAGTGTATCATAGTGAATACATATATTAGCGAGTATTGTTTAAATATTTAAATGTTTGTATCAGTGTTTCACTTTGTGTATAAGTGGCTGCATGGGTTGGTGAGTAGCTACATGTGTGTGTATATGGGTTATTAGATGTTTTTTTAGTATCAGTATAAGTGTCTGTATGATTTGGTGGGGGTGTTACTTAGCACATAGATGCATCAATGACTGACTCACTGTTTGTATGTGTTTTGAAGACAGCATATGTGCCGGACTGTATGGGTGAATGAGTGTGTATATGTATGTGTTAGTAAGTGAATGACTGTCTTACTAGTGTCTTTATCAGTAACTACATATGTTTTAATCTAGTATATGTGAGTATTGATGTATATAAGTGAGTATATGTGAGAGTGAGAGGTTGAAAGAGTTCTTGTTTTAATAAGTATGTGTTTCTATAAGTGATTGTTTAAGAGAGTAAGTATGTGTAAGTTTCCTTAGAAGTAAGGTGGTAGTGTGTGTATAGCTGTATATGCAAAAAATGGATGTTCAATAGTTTATTTGCATGTGTGAGTATGTGTGTGAGCAACTTTTGGAAGACTGTCAGTGTGTTAACGGATGTATAGGTGTCTCACTACATATGATGAGTGAGTATATGTATGAATGACTATATAGAACTGTTGGTGAAGGAGTGGATGTGTATATAAATGGTGGAATTACTGAATTGGTTGTTGTAACTGGTATAGGTATCTCCACTTTTTTGACAATGTTAGTTTCTATTTTTGAATATGTGTTTCAAGGGTTACTTTACAGTGAAAGGAGTTCAGTCACTCTGTCACAAGGATGGTGTCATCAGTGATGTCATGAGTGATGTCACTGACCATGTCATGAGTGATGTAATATGTGATGTCATCAGCAGTGCATTACACGTGCAAGTTATAGTGAGTCCAACTAACTATAACGTGGGAATTTCAATGGTTTTATGTCAGTAAAATTTCCAGGTAACTATAACTGGTGTGAAACCTATGTTTTTTTCTGTGAATTTAATAGGTTTTTTAAATGCTAATTCCTAACTATAACTGGTGTAAAACCTATGGTTTTTTCAGTGAATTTCATAGGTTTTTTAAATGCTAATTCCTAACTATAACTGGTGTGAAACCTATGGTTTTTTCTGTGAATTTCATAGGTTTTTTAACTGGTTCAGGTTCAGGTTTTAAAGTCTTTATTTCGATTATTAGCAATCATAAAAGACATATTAAAATACAAAAGAATATAACTGGTTCATTTAGAATATCCAATGGAAATCAATGAACATAATTATTATTTAGACACTCACAAAAATACATACGTGCACAAACAAAAGAGCATTTCTTAACAAGTGAATAAAACAGGATTAAATTTCAATTAGTGAATAAAAAAAAAAACCTGAATATTTTATGTAGAATGTAAAAAAAAATAGGAAAAGACAAAAAATATTTAAAAAGTTAGGATTACAGTTCTAGATCGCGAACAATGAATGCAGTTAATAGGACATAGTCGTAGGGTGGTTTAACAGGTGTATACTTAAACTAAACAGATTATGGCAAATAGCAGAACGACTTTTGCACTTGGTGCTAAGACGAGCGCTTTTTTAACCTAAGGAGCCAAGCCCAGCCCAAGTACTTTGCCAAGGCTACCACAAAGACCTCTGAGGTGTTAGTCCTGAGCACCTGTATGGCTTCCATTGCTGTTTTATATGGTAAATTTTGGAACAGAGGTTTTAGCCATTTTTTCCGAGGTGCTCCATACCTAGGTCAGGCAAAAAGGAAGTGACCTTCTGATTCAATATGACCTAAGCAGCACATACAATAAGGTGATATCCCTGTGGACCATTTGTTCAGGAAGATGTTTAATGGCAAAGCGCCCACTCTAAACTGATGGTACAATTTCTTATCTAGCGGTCGGGAAATAACATCCCAGTATAGCTCTCTCAATAGGTCAATTTTGAATGTTAGAAACCTGCCTGTGAGGTCATTTTTATTGGACAGCATCACTCTTTTTAGGCGGGTAGTGGCCCAATATAGAGATTTAAATTCATCTTTAGGTGGGAAGGGATTAGATTGTGGGGATGACCAAAGATGTTCCAAGCCCATGTCTATCAGAATTGTTTTTACAGCAATGAGCCATGGTATTTTCCCTGAACCCCTGATGGACCTAACTTCTGACAATTCCTTTGCAAAAAGGAATAAGTCTGGGGATGTCCATATTCGTCTCCACAATGCCACTAACCTAAATCTTGCCATTTCATTTATGGGGGGGGGTGCCAAGATCTAGGCAGAGAGGGAGCGAGGGTGTAGACTGTGGAAGGCCCACTAGGTTTCGGAGGAATCTACATTGAGTTTTATACAGATTAGACAAGTCCATATGACCCCATAGATCTGCGCCATATAAGATAGCTGTAGAGATTTTAACATCATAGATCTTAAGGGCCGGCAGCACCCGTCTAGTGATTGATTCCTTCTGCTCTTTAATGAGACAGCCAGTAAGCCTGGCAAGTTTGAGTTGTTGCATATTGATCTGATCCTTCCATCTCAGACGGCTATCAAGGGTGACCCCTAGATAGGTCATGGTATCAACCTGTTCAAGGTTTACTCCATTCATCTTCACTGAACTTCGGACTGGGTGGTTTTTTTGTGAAGACCATAAATTTTGTTTTCCCCACGTTGACTACCAGGTTGTTGATGGCACAAAACTCCTCAAAGCGGTCCAAAGCCCGCTGTAGTCCGCTGCGTGTTTTAGAGAGGATTAGAGTGTCATCTGCAAAGATGAGTAGCGGGAACCTTATCCCTGCCAACATTGGGGCATCAGTGGGAGTATCCAAGAAAAATTTAACAACTTGGTTGATAAAAAGGAGGAACAGGGTAGGGGCCAGGACACACCCCTGGCGGACGCCTCGGGTTATGGGGAAAGTTTCTGTGACTTGTCCCTGACCCCCCCACCTCACCCTCGCAAAGTTGTCCTCGTGGAGCCTTATAATAAGGTCCAATAATTCGGGTGGGCATCCCAAAGTTACCAGCACACCCCACAACCTGTCCCTGGGCACCAGATCGAAGGCGGACTTCAGATCATTGAATACAGCATAGATGTTACCACCACCTAACCAAACCTCCTTCCAATAGATCAGGCAGAATCTAAAAACCTGATCTATGGTGCTCATTCCCGATCTGAAGCCCACCTGCATGGGGGACAGGATGTTCTCCATCTCTATCCAACCCTGGACCCTTCCCAAAACCATACGCGCCACTATCTTTTGAATCGAGTCGATTAAACTGATAGGGCAGTAGTTTGCTGGAATAGATTTATCACCCTTTTTATAGACTGGAACTATTTCTGCCCCTTTCCAGGATTTCGGGACTGTAGCTCCAAGTGCCAAAGTATTAGCTATTCTAGTGATATACGGGAGCCACAAAGTGGGATTAGATTTAAAAAGATCCGCCGGGATTAGGTCCATACCGGGGGCTTTGCCTCGGAGAGTAAGTGCCAATGCCAGCTCAACCTCAGCAACCGTAAAGGTGAGTTTCCCGCTTTCTGGGGTCTGCGTGAGTGGATTGCCTGAGGGATTTGAAGTATCATCGTCCCCAGCTCTAAATTGGGCCGAGTAAAATGATACCCAATCCTCGAGTGGCACATTATTTCTGGGTGTAGAAGAGTCGATGTTTTTGCCCCATTTAACCAACTCCCAAAACCTTTTCTGGTTATTAGAGGATGATGCCTCTAAAAGATCTGACCAGAACTCATCCTCCCACTCCCTTTTGGCTTTGCTAAGGGTTTTTTTGTAATGGAGTCTAGCAGCTCTCACTTTAACCATGTCCTGAGATTTAATGGCAGAGATGAGAGCTGTATGTGCCTCTCTACAGTCCTTGTTATACCATTTTTGGGGCAAGGGATTAGTTTTAGTGACAACTTGACTACATGGTTTGGATAGCATTGATTTTAAGCTGTCAAAGCACTTAATATGAACACCCATCACACTATTTGCAGCTCCAATCTCCACCCCGACATATCTATTTGCAACATTTCATTAAGTGCATTTCCTACTACAACATTGATATTATTTAATAAGCATTCATCTTCTATAACCTGTGACCACTTCAATCTCCTCCTATCGTTGGTAAGTAGGACATCCCCTGTATAGGTTGCAGATAGTTCCTCCCTTCTATTTAAATCCGGTGTCTTCATCGATAGGGACAGTGGGTTATGATCGCTTTCTGGGCGCTCTAAAACTACCATATCAATTAAGAGAGCCCAATGCTCCATGTCCAGTAAAATATAATCAATGCGGCTTTGCCTATGGCCATTATCAAAAGTGCTTTTTCCCTTCGCATCAGAGGCAGAGCGGCCATTACATGCCCTGAACCCATTTTGTAAGCAAAAGGCCGTCTAGGACACTTCAGCCTCTGTAGCTTTAGCCATCTTCTCCACTTGTAAGTCTGGAATACCCCAAGCAGAATCATCTGCCATAGTCCATGTGTCTCCCATATCTAGCACAGGTTCTATAGTACGATTTAGGTCCCCAGCAATGATGGTAGTGATACCTCCGACCATTTTCGTTATCATGTGATCAACAAGGTTCAACAGGGGTGGGCATCGACCGCCAGGAAGGCCTCTAGCATAGATGTTAATAATATTCATAGCTTGCTTGTTCCCTTTGTTTAAAACAATGGATAACAGATCCTGATTCTCCACTGGGAACTCTGTTGGGTAAAAGCCCAGGGATTGTTTCACCCAGATTAACAAGCCACCTGCGGCCCGCCCTTTACCTCCTTTAGTTGCGGTTTGAAAAAGTTAGTATAGCCCAGCTTATGGACAGGTTCCGTTGCCCATGTTTCCTGCAACAGGATAATATCGTAGTTGTCCATAAAACTTGACCAATCCGCAGACACAAGGCATGCCTTAATACCCGCTATGTTCCAGGACAAAATTTTTAGATGGTCATTCAAATTGCCTGGCAACAAAGAGTGTAAGGGCTGTACAGATCCATGAGCAGCCCCTATATCATCATTATCCACTAGATGCTTAACACAGTCTACCGGGGCAGTGATTTTCTCCTCGATCTGGGACCCCTGGGTAACTACGTGTGGTCTAGGGCTGTTTGGCAGATATGTTCGGCCTTCCTCCCCGTCAACTAGATTGGTCAGTTGAATTGGGCATACCACGTTATAATCACTGGGGACTTGGGCTATCACACTACCAGTCGGAGACTCGCTAAAGGGATTGTTAAGTCAATCTATAGCTTCCAAGCCAGAAAGGGGGCCAAAATGATTAAAGAGAAAGGGGCGCTGGCAGTCAATCGGGGTCAGTACCATGGGATGTCTTGCAGCAGGACCTTTACGGAACAGAGGATAGGATTGGAAGGGTATATGCCTGCGCGGGTAGAAGTAGGATAAATCTAGTGTTTGTACATCCCCCTGCCTTGCAAATCTGGGTACTCGTTTGATAGCATCTACTACCCATGAGTCTTTGAACGATATAAGGATACAGTCTCCTTCTAGATCTTTAGCCTCAGGCCCCACCCAATCTACTCTCCTCACATACAATATCTCTGTAGTAGTGGAGGGGGGTAGCGGGCGATTTTTGTTCAGCCAAAAGGTGACTTTATTACGAAGGTCACCATATGATTCCCTAGATCCTGGTTTTAATGATGCTACGCCTGTCAAAACGATGGTGTGTAAGGCCGCTTCGGGTGGAAGATCAACACTGGGGATGTGTGGCCTTTTACGCCCCCCCTCCCTGCGACTGGTAGAAGCAGTATTTTGAGTTCTTGAAGAAATTGGTGAAGGACGATTTATATTAGATTGTATTTGAGGACCCATGTGTTGGCGCCCAACCATATTTTGTTTAGCCTCTGTTTTCGTTTGGGGCTTTAGTGTCTGAGTCTGAGAACTAATACCTGGTTTAGAAGAGATGGTAGAAGAGGTATTGGTTTTTTGACCCCCTTTAGCTATGGTGTTATTTATTCCTGTCGTTTTATTGAGGGAATTTTTGCCGTTTTCCATATTCTTACTAGTAACCTTATTAGGTGCCTTACTTGGTGCTGGTGCATTAACAGTGCCCTTATTATTTAAGCCACACAATGCTTGCAACATTGCGTGGTTTGATTGGATCAGACCCTCCATACTATCGATCTTTGAGGTCATGAGCCTAGTCCGCTCCAGGACTGGTAAAAGTAGTGTTTTAAACATGGCCTCCATTTTTGCCAGCAGAGCCTCATCACTATTGAGGCACATGGGACATGTAGTGGAGGAACCCAAAGCCAAAAGTGAGGGGCATAGCATATTATTATTGTTAGGCACCGAGGGTTTTAGCAAGTTTAGTTGGGGCTCGGGCCCCTGGCGCCATTCCCCTTGGACTGTATTTGCTTTATTGGGTGTCATATTTCTTTCCCCTGACATTTTAGAATCCCGTTTTCTCTTTTTGGTATTGGGGGCAGAGTTGGATATAGGTGAATTAGCCTTTACAACAGGATTAGAGATATTGGATTGATTAAGAAGAGGAGTTCCGGATAATTGGCTAAAATCCTGCTCCTCATTAATCACAGAGTCATTATCCTCCATCCCAATCTCCTGTGTATCTTTAGAGTCGTTAATACTAAGCCTTTTTTCCATTATTTTGTCTCTTGTGGACAGGCTACCCCCAATATTTTCTATATGGACTATTGCGTCCGTAGAGGTGGTATGCACACAATTGAAGGCAGCATGGGGTACAGATGGTGCAGGGGAGACAGATGTAGCCAAAGCCCCCAGCGAGGATCGTTTTCCACTAATCAGGTCTATTGAGAGCCTTTTCTCAACCATGGCAATTTCCTTTTCTAAGATGCCAGTGGCCCGGGTGATAAAAGCGTCCAAGGGGCCAGAGACGACGCCATTAGATGTGTTGATTTGTACAGTACGTTCCTTCCCTGATCTTAATGGCATTTTGGGTGGTCTTCAGAACGTCCAGGGGGAGTGGGCCTGGGCCGGACTCTGCCGTACTCGAACGGCCTCAAACGGCCCGCTCTTTGCCCGGTCTTCGCCCCGGCCGTTGCCCCGCGCGCGTCCCGCGTGCGCGTTGTCCACACAAGCTATGAAGGAAAAACAAGAGGAAGGGGCGGAAAGAGGACCAGCTGCGGCCGATCCACGCCGCTAGGAATGCTGGTCCTCGCAGTCCCGCCTCTACCCCTGTTGACCAGATGACAGCTTGCAAGGGGCGCGTTGGTGCTCAAAGCACGTGAAGGGAGGCAGAAAGGATGTTCCCCAGAGAGAGTCTAAGCCTACGAGCGGCGCCCGCGAAGCGGGAGCCGCGAGGCGTGGCGAAGTGGCCAGACAGCAACAACACAGGAACAGCGCTTCTTTGCAGGAAGGGTGCTAATTCCTAACTTTATATAGGGCCTCATACCTATGGGTTTTTTAGTGAATTTCTAAGGTTATTTATTAGCAAATGTCTATAGCTTAGAAAGGTATGTTTTTCTAAAAATGAATCCTATATTGTATATTAATATAATATTTTTTTTAAAGTATATTAATATTTTTTTTTTATATTTCACTTTGGAGCGCTCCCGGTGCGCGTACCGGTGTGCGCCCCGGTGCGCGTACCCGGGCGCGTCCTGTCAGCGCACCCAAAAATAAAGAGAAAAAAAAATAATGAAGGAGTGAGCATGAGGAATGGGAACTAAGAGAGTGGTGTAAAGAGAAAGAGAGCTAGAGGGAGAAACACAGAGGGACTGTGTAATAGATAGTAAAACAGAGAAAAGGTATAAGAGGAAGTAACCGAGAAAAGGAAAATGAATAAGGGAGCAAAAGAAGAGAAGAAAGAGGAAGAAGACTAAAGCTGAGGTTCTGTGAGAATGTGAATTGGTGATGAAAGTAAAAAGAAGGAAAGTAAAGGATGGGGAATGACGGGTAGTGACGGAACCAGAGAAAAGGAACAGCGGGAACGGAGGGAAAGAAAAGAGCAGTGAGTGTAAGTAAAGAGAAGTGAAAGAGAGTGGATAAAAGTGAATAAGGGAAATAAACCTGGACTATAAGAATAAGTGAGGGAAGCAGATTAAGGAAACAGGGGTGAGGTAGGGTGAGAGAAAAGTAGTGAGGTTAAAGCAAAGGGTGATGACAAACTACATTTTTTAGTCACACTTACCATATAATTAATGAAAACTTACTTGCATGTTTAAACTACACTTTGTATCTGTGAAAGACAAAAGAAAAAACAAGTTATAATTAGTAAAATATATATTTTAAAATAGAAGAAACAGGTCAAGAGGTAAAAAATCAAAAAAAAGTGTACTAAGAAATAAAGCAAGAGTGAAGGATACAAAAACAGAAATAAAGTAATGTAGAAAGACAAAAATAGGGAAAAAGAAATAGAAGGAGAACAAATTACTGAAGATAAGTTAGATACTGAAAGAATGTGAGATACCAAAACGAAATCAGGAAAGAGAAGAAAGTAAAAGGAAAATGAGTGAAAGGGAAAGGAGTCTAAATGAGGATCCATTAATAAGAAAGAGGAATGGAAGATGACTGAGAGTGAGTGAAGGGGACTCACAGAGTGAAAGAATGAAAGGAATGAGGTTAATATAGAACGATAGAGGAAAAAGGAGTGAGAAAGTAAGTACACAGAAAGACAAAGGGAAGGACTGAGTGAACTGCAGTACAATGAATGAAGAAAGGAAAAAGAGTAAAGGAGCAAAAGAAGGAAAGAGAGGGGAAAAGAACCAAAGCAGTGGTACTGAGAGAATGTGAGAAAGCTGAAAAGTGGTGCAAGGGAGAGAGGAAATGCAGACAGTTGAAATTGGATTGAGGAGTTGTGAAAGAAGTGGAGTAAAGGAACAGCGATGAAACGAAGTGAAAGAAAGGCAGTGTAAGTGAGTAAAGAGAGCTGAATAAGGGTGGAAAAATGAAAATGAGTGTGAGACAATGGGAATACAATATAAATTACACAATGCAAACTATAGAATGACTTATACAACATGTTCCATTGTTTATTTTTGCTGTTCTCAGAATATATTGAATTTCACTTCAAACAGTGAGTTCAAACTCTTCATCATATAACAGCGGGAAAAAAAACACAATCTAAAAGATTGTGTTTAAAAAAAAAACATATAAACTTACAAATCATATATGTACACTAATCTTTGATTCACTTACTTTTCCTTGAGGCCAAATAGTAGATAGTGAAGATCCTTTTGGTGGAAAAATGTCTGCTGTTCTCTAAAACTTCCATTTCATCGACTTCCTATAAAAAAAGATCTAAGAACATCATACCTTACACTTTCCTTACGGCCAAATAGTGTCAGATATATGAGTATATTTTTAAATTTCTCTAATTAAACTCTGAAATTACCGTTTACCCGAAGTTTTCAAAGAAAAGCTCATATAACATTTTCACAATCTTTAAATATTCATATTCCCTTTTTTGATCACTCATGTTCAACATTTCCTATAAAACTGATATCACTTACTATGAGATCCACTTACAGTACCTATATGAGATAAATAATTTTAAACATTAGACAAACTAACTAACTAACTTTTATTAACTACTCCCGTCTTCAAAGGCTAATTACCTTTACTAAAACTTTGGTTTTAAAAACACTAGGTAAGAATTTTTAAAGTCATAAGGCAAACGTTGTTTATAAGTCAAATGAGAATCATTGCAGTAACTCCAACCTTTTTGACATTTTAAGTAGCATGTATAATGTCCTGATGTTGTCGAAGGACCGTCATGATAAATAATAGCTACAGTTGTAAAGGCTCTTCCTGAAATTGATAACTGAGAAGCCACAACATTGTTGATACAAGTTGTCAATTTAGTTCCATCAGGTCTACATCGTTGGAAAACTAAAATGATATACTGACCATAACTTTGTATAAATAATGTGGACAGCATTGGACACTTATATTGGGTGCACACCATATTATGATTGGCTGCTTTAACTAGATTATTAAATGACACTGATTTACAGTCTGGTAAAGTCAAATATATAAATCATTCAGTGTCTATTCTAGTAGTACTTGATGAAATACAGTTGTGGCAGTCATGCTGCCATTGATAAGAAAGGCTAAAAAGATTATCTGCATCTACACCTTCATCTTCCAAAACACCAAACATATACATTAAAAATTCCTGACAATCCTGCTGAATGTTCTGCGAAAATATATCTTGACCAGAACACATATCTAAAATATTTCGAATTTCTGTTACACTTTCTATTTTTGCTCTATCACTGCTACATTTCTCAAACACAGAATTCAATAAACCACACAATCTTTGATCCCAATTTTCAACTATCTGTTCTTGTAAAGTTTGAAGAAAAAAAAACAACATTAACCACTACATTAGCATAGCAGTTGACACCAGAACTGTTTTCAAACTGAAATCCAACAACATTTTCATCAGAATCCTTTTTCTTTCTGTTTTGAATTACATTTTCATCTACTTTTTGTCTTTTTGCTACTACCTCACTGCAATTATTCTCATTTATTCTTTTTCGGCCTACCACACGTTTTTCAAACAGAGGATATTGAGGCAAATGTGGAGCATACTCTCTTCTTAACCTATTGTATTCTTTAACACAATCTAGATCTGCACAAACCTTTGTCTCATCACACTCAATCAAGTACAATCCTGATAAAGTTCTGACTCGTGATAATGCCACATATGCCATACCCTCTTTAAACACAGATCTTCTAATGTTCACCAAAGCACTATCTACACTTAGACCTTGAGATTTATGAATTGTCACCGCATATGCCAAACAAACAGGAAACTGTTTTCAGCGAACATATAAGTCTTTTACAAGCAAAAATCTAGCAGAACAATGACTGATTTGTTGTACTTGCTCAATGCCATCAAATTTTATTTTTAAAAATTCAATTCCATCTCTATTTCTATAATTCATAAAATCAACAACATAACCCATTGCTCCATTTACCAGACCTCTTTCAACATTTAAATTCCTTCTCAAAATGATACGACAATTTAAACACACATTCAGAGTCTTTTCAAAACCAGCTGTTTTAGAAATACTTTTCTCTAATGAATCCAATTTTGTTTGCAAATTTTCTGACAAAACAATTGTTGTACCCATATGCTCTATTTTATCTATTGCTTCCAGTTTCACAATTTCTTCTTTTTCTAACTCTAACATTTTGTTGATGAAGATGGAACATTCTTGCAGACTTGGCATCAAACATATCCCAAATTTCTTCTCAGTCATTTTAAAAAAAATATTCTCTGGAAGAATGTTTTCATTTGGATACAAATTTGAAATTATTCGAGCATGTAAAGCTTCTTTCCCAAGCTCACTTACTTTTCCGATTCTTACATCTTGTAGAATATTTTTATAATCTTCATCCTTTGCCTGTCGCATATTTTGAATCAGTTCAGCATATTTAAAATGTAACCATTTATTAGCGTTTCCAATGCTTCCAAGGGACTTCTAGGTATCTTCATGCGTAAGCATTTTAAACACTGGTTGTCCTTTTACTGGATTCAACTGCAGTAGATCTCCAAAAACAATAATGTGTTTTCATCCAAATAACACATCATACTCTGTTCTAAGAATTTCTTGCATTCTCAAATGCACAAAAGCAAGCATTAGATTTGAGACCATGCTTACTTCATCAATGATAAGAAGTTTCATTTTCTTCAAGACTCTGGAAACTTCAGAACACGCATCTCCAGATAGCTTGTTGTAATGCAATTTATTATCATGCTCAACTGGCAGCATCAGTAAACGATTAGAGTAATCCCTTTAATGTTATGTGGTGCCAGTCCAGTTGGAGCGGTTACAACACAAGACAGCGGTGAATCAGTCCTTTTCTGCAAATAAGTTGCAATAGCTTTAATCAGAAAACTTTTTCCTGTTCCCGCTTCTCCACTTACGTACAGTTGAACAGGCTTAAATGATGTACATGAGCACACTTTTTTCTCATGTCTGAATTCATGTTCAATCTGTTCTGTGACTTTGTCATATATCTTTTTCTGCTCAACGTCTAGTTGCTTTACCAAATTTTTTAAGTTAACTACATCCTCTTGAGCTTGTTCCATAGCTCTTTCCACCTCATTTGGCAGTTGCAGCTTCATTTTGGATAATTGGTCCTCCTAGTGGATCCTGACTCAATGAAGTAGAACTCTGACTGTCTTGAGAACTTTCTTTAGCAATCTCTTCAGCAATTGTGGTTTCTTGCTCTATTTCTTCGTTCAACATTTGCAGATAATTTGGAAAAACAGGACATTCTATGGTATCCTTAGTTGCATTAAAAGAGTCTTCATAACAGAGAAAATCTCCAAGTAGTTCCTCTTCTGTACGCCATGGCTTAATTTTTGATGATTAATCAAATCGCCTTTTCTCTGCTTCACTAGACATCCTTTATACCCAATGACATTATTGATATCTTCTGTGATGTTCCTCTTATAACTGTAGTTTTGCAGAACTTCATACAAACAAGTGTTCTCAAGGTGAGTACTTCTATTTGGATAGTATGTATCCAACAAGTTTGTCTTCAAAATATCTGTACTGTTTGGTTCTTTCTCCGCCAAATATTCAATTTCTTGTACAGATTTCAAAACTCGGTTTCGTGTTGCAGCAAGACCTAGACTCACTCAAATGATTGTTCTTGATTTGGCATAGAGACTTGCTGATGATAATCGATCAGAACATTCATATGCTCCAATTTCTCGATGCGACAACATCTTCAGACTGAAACTGTATAATTTCTTTCTTAGACTCTTTTCATGTGAAATGTCCTCCCACATTTCCTTCAGTTCTGCTTTTCTTTTTTTGTGAAGTAAGATGTCACATATCGAGCCACAGCAATAGAGTTGTCAGCAACGAACTGAATATCCATGTTAGCATTCCACATGGACAAAATCACTGGGTTGTAGTCGTTGATGTACTTGGACTCTTCGTTTCTTTTTAAATTATATGTATTTTTGGGTGATTTCCTCGTCACAGTATGTCGTAGAGATGACATCAAATTATTTACTCTTCCCTTAGAAATCACTGGTCGTGGAAATGCAAAAAAACATTTCTTGTAGTACTTTTCCTTGTTTTTGAATTTTCTACGACAGTACTTTCCACAACGATGAGATTGAAAACGTAAAACTTGTTGCCTTAAACTGTTTTCTTCAGTAGTTTTCGGAACAGCAAATGCTGAATATTCTTCAATGAAACTCATAACTGTGTCGTCCGAATCAGTTCCAAATTTGGGTGCATCTTTAATCCATAACAACATATGTATATGAGGAGCACCTCTCGCTTGATATTCCTTCCTCCAAAAGGAATCCAAAACCTCTCCAAGGGGAGGATTTTTTTTGTTGGTAATAAAAGACATCATAGCTTCAAATTTATAATTAAAATATCTGCAAACATTCACTGGATCCAAAGAACACAGTTCTCCAGGTGTTTTCAATTCTATATTTTGTATGTTTCCATTTGCCTCTCGTAGAAATTGAAGTAAGTCGTCCCATGCATACTCAGCACAGCTAAGAGTGAGGAACCATGTAGGAGTTCCTAAGTTTCTTAGCATACATTTCAATTCTCCATGATGACAGAACCAATACTCGTTTGTTCCATGCTGACATGCCATGAGATTGATTAGCTGAGATTCCAAAATACTGTCTTGCAGATTGACTTTCTCCATAAAGTCCCTCGCCGAAACATTTTGCAGATGAGCTCCACTTTTCAGTATATGATTAACTGCATAAGAAAGCCCAGACAAATCACTTTCATACAGTAGATGAAACAAATACGGAATGCATTGACGAAACCTCGGTATTCAGCTGCAGGAATTTAAACTGGTCGATCGTCATATCGTCCACCTCGACCTGTTGGAAATAAGTGTGGAAAACAACGAGCTTCCAAACTTTCTTCCCATACACTAATAGGACTTCCTTTTGCTGCTTTCATTTGAAACAAGTCAATTGCATTCCCCATTACTTCTTTGGAATGCAAAGGATGAACAGTATAATGTTCATATATTTCTTCACTTCTAGACACATCAACTTTTTCAATTTGGCCAACTGAACAATCACTGTCTTCTTCAGTAGCTGTTTCCTCTGCTCCAACACTTACATCTTTATAGTACTCATTGTTTTTGACCAAATACACCATTGCCTTTTTGACTTTCCTAACATCCACTAAATCTTGCCAGATTTTCTTACTCTTTGTCAGAACCTCATTAACTAGAAATACCAGAGGATCCTCTTCTACTCTTTCTGCACCAAATGTATCAATATTTTTCTTGACATCTATAGGCAAATAACCAACTCTTCCCTTTAATCCTCTTTGTAAATCTGTAGGAGGTAATTTCCCTATCTTAGGCTCCATGCGAACAATAGCTTGAAAAGGATGGACACATTGAATCAAAATTGATTCATAAGTATTTAAATCCATCAATTCAGAAGGAATATCTATCAACTGAAGATTATTATGAGCAGCTCTAGCAGGCATTCTATTTTCATTTAATTTTTTCAAACAATAATTACAAATATGCTGATCAAAACTCAAATGAAAAGAATTCTCCACCAACAAATAACTTACAAAATCCTTCCATTCACTATTATTTTCCAATTCACATTTTGCATTTAAATCAACTAACCTAGTCTGAATCTTATAATGAGTCCGTCGACAACACACACAAGTTAAATAAGGCCTTTCACTTGATTTCACCTTAAACTTGATAATTTCCTCGTCAAATTTTTCTGTACTTGAAATATGTACATTGTCTTCCACATTACCATCCATTACTATATCCATTTCTACACTGTCCTCTTTGTTCCCAAAATAACAAAACTCAATTTCTTCACAAATAGTCTTCACATCTACTTTAGATCCATGCAAAAGAGCACTGTTTAACTGTTTAAGCTTAAGTGTTGGACTTTTTGCATAATACAACCTTCTCACTAATTTCCTCACCTTATTATGATGCACTGCTAACATCCTAAAATGATGAAAAACACTCTGACATACTTTTCTAGAAAGACAAGCCAGTGAATGCCCATGCAAACCTGTGTTTTCTCTCACTCTGCAAGGATCTAACTCTTGCATGATCTTCACTTTCTGTTTTACACTTTTCTTACTATATGTACGTAAGAAATTTCGAAGCAAATCGATTGAATCCTGTCGCACACTACAAATACTACTGCACTTCCATGTGTACACGGACCCTTAGTACGTCTCCCTAAAACTTCATCAGCTAACACCTCTTCTGCATCTCTAGACACAAGTTTCTCTTTTTCCATCACACAACCATCTTTCACCTCATATGCTCGACCACTGGTGTCCACTGCATGCACCAAATCATTTTCCTGAAAGTAACTCTCCTCATTAAATAATGGCTCAGAACTTGAACTATGCATCCATTCTCCAGAAAATACTTAACAAAAATTAGTCCGATTAATAATACTTTTCCATCTACTGTTCGATTTGAAAACATCAATTGCCTTATTAAGTATCCTAATTCTATTGATTACTAAAATAAATAATTTTTTCTTAACTTGAAAAGCCTGATCAACAATCTTCTCTACACTTTTCTTTTTCTTGTAAAAAGCAGCTCCTTGTTTACCTTTCTTTTCATTTTTTAGCAAATTTAAAACTACCCTATTGCGAAACATTCGTCTACGAATGTCCCTAAATTGATTTAACCTTCTATTGCTATCCATATTCTTCTCTCCTGCTCCAATAGAGACATTTTCTGAGGGCCTCTCCTTCCTTTTCAAATTTGCTCTCTCCTTCTGGATCTTCACATTACCGTTAACATTTGTTTTTGTTTTACATATGTTGCAAAAAAAAGACTTAGTTGTCTTACAGGACCTTTTTGGGTGTTTTTTGAAGTACTTGTTGTAGAGGATTCCTTTACTTCCGTTGCTAATTTTGTAATTTTCCGTATGGTATTTTTTCTTCTCCTTTGCTTTGACAGCATTTTTGCTTACTTTTTAAATGTTGATTTCAATCTGTGGTGAAGAAAAAAATAACACATTATAGACCACTATTAGCAAACAACAAAGCAATCACAATAAGCAAACGATAAAAACACTAATTTGCAACATATCTAAGTTTATACCACAGCAACTATATAACTAGGAGTAAGACGAAGAAAAACATGCTAGAGGGAGTAACACAAAAACACAGAGAGACTCAGACAAAGAAACAGGTAGAGGGAGTAAAACATACAAAAGTACTAACACAAAGAAAATGTATAATATGTTGAAAGACAGAAAAAGAATGTAATAGGGAAAGGAAGTAAGTCAAAAAAAGGGAGTAAATCAGAAAAAGGATGTAACAGGGAATAACACAGAGAGAGGGTGTTAAAAGAGAAAAGGTTGTAAAAGAGACTAAAACAGAGAGAGCCTGTAAAGGAAGAGACAGAGAGTAAGTTTCAGAGAGGGTGTAAGAGGAAGTAAATCAGAGACAGGATGTTACAAGAAATAGGACAGACGGAGGGTGTAACAGAAAGAGAGAAAAAAAGTCAGAAAGAGAAAGAAAAACGGTATAAAACAGACAAAAGGTGTAATACAGAGTAACTCAAGACTAGAATATTACAAAGAAAAAGTTTGATTAGATAGTATCTGCATGATTCAAGAAATATATTAACACATTTCACAATCATGTCATCTATGTTTCCTCAGATTACTCATATTTTTGCATAATGCTTGGTTAAAACATTTTGCTGCATAAAGAAATTATCTTTTTAGAAACACAGCACAGGACCTATGTACAAGCATTCAATTTCACTACTGAAACCTCACTGTTTCACAAAATACAAATCCCCTATCTTGCAAATGTTCATAACAAGCATTATCAAAAAGCAAGACACAAACCCACAGCAAAGAAACTCAGGACCTTATTTATGAAGGCCTTGCGCCACCGGTGCGTCACTTCTTTCCCATGTTAAAAGTGACGCACTGTCGCCACAAGGCAATCATAAATAAGGTCCAAATGTAAATACCATTGATTTGAAACCAAAATCGTTTTTTGAATAACTTTTAAAAAACACAGCACAGGACCTTTGTACAAGCATTCAATTTCACTACTGAAACCTCACTGTTTCACAAAATACAAATCCCCTATCTTGCAAATGTTCATACCAAGCATTATCAAAAAGCAAGACACAAACCAACAGCAAAAAAACTCAAGGCCTTATTTATGGAGGCCTTGCCCCACCGGTGCGTCACTTTTGTCCCATGTTAAAAGTGACGCACCGGCGCCACAAGGCAATCATAAATAACACCAAAATGTAAATACCATTGATTTGCCCCCAAAATCGTTTTTTGAATAACATTTTACAAACACAGCACAGGTCCTATGTACAAGCATTTCATTTCACTACTGAAACCTCACTGTTTCACAAAAGACAATTCCTCTATCTTGCATATTTTAATATCAAGCATTTCCAAAAAACATGCCACAAACCAACAAGAAAAAATCTCAATCTGCTTCCTAATTTGAGGTAACGCAGGTGACATAATTCTAAAACATTCAAATATATTTCTTTACAGAGGCAGACACTATTAATTGCTTCTCTAAAAAACTAAATGCCATTCTTTTACCCCAAAATCGTTTTTAAATAACTTTTTACAAACACAGCACAAGTCCTATGTACAAGCATTCAATTTTACTACTGAAACTTCACTATCTGCTTCCAAATATTCTCCATAGAGCAAATAAGTCTCTATCTAAATTAAATGAATCATTACTTACCTTTACAAATGCTTTGGGAGATTAAGAACAGTGTCAGACACACACACCAATTTTTCTTTAGCAGAGCAAACGGTGTGCACTCAATACACTGAAACCAAGACTGGCAGAGAAAACCTCTCATTCTACAAACACATATGCCTCATTTAAACCAATCAAAACTCTTCCCTCACTTTTTTCAAACCAACACCCTTCCCCCTCTCAGACCTTTCTATCTGTTACCATAGCAACTCCCTCCTAACTGAACTCTTAGGTTCAAAAGTTTATTCTACAATGTTGCAAATTAAGTCAGCAAGGATGTTTGACCTCTCAATACACCAGCTTATCCAGGGCATTATTGCTTTTAGTGACTTTTTCTTAACCATTCAAATTGCTTCTTTCACACAACACAAACATGCACCCTAACTTTCAGTTTTTAACTATCTGAATCTACCAATCATTGCTTGTGATTCAAGAGCAGAGAAACTCCACAATTATTTTTTTGTAAACTCCTACTGTTCCAACTGCCATTTCATTCCCACACTTCATCTGACTGCACCAGAACCTTCTCTCATCATGTATTCTGTGTGGATTATTGGACATAGCTACATCCACTGGGCTCAAAGGTATGCAGCTAGCACAAATTTTCACAACCTTGATTTATCAAATGTGGAAATCAAGTGGATTGGCCAGAGAGGATTGAGATGTCACCAATTGATACCATTGGTGAAAACCTTTTTGCATCTGCCAAACCCTGACCTCTTAATAGTGCACTGTGGTGGTAATGGCTTGGGCACTATGACTGGGGTTGGTCTGGAAATGCTTTTAAAGGACACCTTTGATCAATTGATGACACTTTTTCCACAACCTGCCTTGGTATATTCCAATATATGCCAAAGACAGAAATGGAACTGGTCCAACCAATTTTGTCCACAATTTGAGAAAGCACGGAAACATGTGAATAAATCTGTTTCTGCTTACATGAGAAACTATGGAATGGGTTCAATATACAACAACAACTTGCGTTACAACATGCAAGACATCTACAGAGGAGATGGTGTTCACTTCTCAGATGAGGGGAATAGAATATTCCTCCTGAATTTAATACTGTGCATTGGAACCTACTTGTAGGTGCTTAAATCAGCCACAGAACCCAAAAGCTCTTTTCAGGGCTACCCTACCTCTGATCACTCATAATGATTTTCTTTTTCTAACTTTTTTCACTATTTTTCACCAAAATACGCTCCCCGGTACGCTTCCCGGTGCGCGTACCAGGCGCTCCCCCCGTGAAAAATTTAAAAATGGGGGGGACATAAATGGGCCTCCTAAACCCCCCTCAGAAAACCTAGAGGGTCAAGAAGTGTCTACCGTACCCCCTTCTACCCATTCCCAACGTTGTTTGTCCTCCATCTTGTGTGTCGATTGTACCGAAACACAAAATGGCGGACTCCCGTAACGCTGCCGGTGCGCACACCGGGGGGCGCACCGGTAAGCGCTCCCTAAAAAAAGGTGGGAAAGTAATTTACAGAAAAACCACTGGAGACACTTTCACCAAATATAGAATAGGCCCTACTACATAGCAGTCCCTACCATTTACCCAAATTTGGTGGAATTCCATTGAGCCATTTAGGCTGTAGGCCTGTCTAAATATCCTGAGGTAAATTACATGACAAAAACACATATGAAGTGTTAGAATTTACAACCAATTAAAAAGTTACTTTCATTTTCTACAATTATTTCCTGACATTTGATTGGTTATGTACATGAATATATATAAAAAAAGAGAGGGTAACACAGCCATTTTGACTACTACTTTCTGAAGTACATTTGAAAAGGAATTACAGTGAGAACTTCAACTGCTTTCTCAAAGGTAAGTTGTTATTTTGGAAAATGAAGTATGTTGTGCACTTTAAGTTAATTTGAGAAAAAATATTCTGATAGTTATATACTATCCCTCTGTAATAGTTATAGATTGAGATAGGCTTCTCTGTTATAGTTATTGATTGAGTTAGGCTTCTCTTGTATAATTATAAATTTACTTAGGCTTTATCACATACACTTTTTATATTTCTACTTCCACCTGATACCATACACTGCCCAAAGATAACTTCACTGTTAAAAAATCAAAACTACCTGTCTGAACTTAAACCCAACAGTGCCCTATCTCTACTGATATATTTATTTTTTATGCAATTTACAGCAACAAAATGGAAGGAGAACAGAATATTTCTTTCGAAATTGTTTTGGACAACAACCCTGAAGAAAAAATTGCTGAGAATTATAACTTTGATTTTATGGATGAGTCTCTGGACCATCAATTAGTTCAGTGTGTGGAAGCAATAGAATCAGAGAATGAAAATGAGGACATTCCACACAATATATTGTTAGAAGTTTTACTAAATTTTGAAAAAGAATCAGAAAAATAAATTTATATTTAATAATCAAAAATTGTTCGAGACATTATTCATTTTTATATGTAATTTATCAAGTAGTTTCAAAATGTTTATAATATAAAGTGAGACTTATAGTATACTGTGCAACTTTTTTGTGTTACATAGTAAGTTTGCTCATAGTTACTTCCTTTCTCCCACTATATTATCTCCAATGTGTATTTAACATCTCTTTATCATCTCCTGCCTCCATATTGTTTCTGCTTTCCTGACAGAGTATGGTATGAATTCCATATACCACAATAACTTCTGTAACAACATGCAAGATATCTACAAAGGAGACAGTGTATATTAAATTTTAGACTCTGCATTGATACCTACATGTTGGTACTTAATAATAAAAAAAAACAACAAAAAGAACAATTAATAAACATACAATTTTTGAAAAGACTGTCATTCTTTTTTCCCCATGGTACGATCCCCGGTACGCTCCCAGTCCGCTCCCCGGTGCGCGTACCGGGGGCCCTTTTATAGCTCCCACATCAAACCTAGAGGGTCAGGGGGGTCTATCCCTGCCCCCTTATGGTCATTTCCTCCTTTGTTTTGGCCACCTCTTGTGTCTCGATCCTACCGAGACACAAGATGGTGGCCGCTCCGGACTGGTTCGAATGTTTA
This sequence comes from Lissotriton vulgaris, assembly GCF_964263255.1. Lineage (NCBI taxonomy): Eukaryota > Metazoa > Chordata > Amphibia > Caudata > Salamandridae > Lissotriton > Lissotriton vulgaris. The sequence continues at coordinate 1,756,719,131 of NC_141689.1, read as the reverse complement.
CAGACACCCGAGAACCAATCAGCTTTCAGTGCGCAAGTCGCGTGGCGCGCCCGGTGCGCGTGCCGGGGCGCGTACCGGGGCGCTGCCATAGATATATATATTTTTTTGAACCTAAATTACTCAAAATCCACTGGAGCACATATCTTGAGACATAGCAAAGGCACATCGGGCTACCAGTCCCTACAATTTTGCCAAGTTTGGTGGAAATCCATTCAGCCGTTCGGGTTAAAAGTGAGTTCGACCGCCCTATGGAAATTAACATGGGGAAAACACGTTTTTGGGACCCCCCTTTTATCTCGGACCCCGCTTGATGAATCCCCCCTTTTCAGGGAAGGAGACATTCGAGACATTATTCATTTTTATATGTAGTTTATCAAGTAGTTTCAAAATGTTTATAATATAAAGTGAGACTTATAGTATACTGTGCAACTTTTTTGTGTTACATAGTAAGTTTGCTCATAGTTACTTCCTTTCTCCCACTATATTATCTCCAATGTGTATTTAACATCTCTTTATCATCTCCTGCCTCCATATTGTTTCTGCTTTCCTGACAGAGTATGGTATGAATTCCATATACCACAAAAACTTCTGTAACAACATGCAAGATATCTACAAAGGAGACAGTGTATATTAAATTTTAGACTCTGCATTGATACCTACATGTTGGTACTTAATAATAAAAAAAACAACAAAAAGAACAATTAATAAACATACAATTTTTGAAAAGACTGTCATTCTTTTTTCCCCATGGTACGATCCCCGGTACGCTCCCAGTCCGCTCCCCGGTGCGCGTACCGGGGGCCCTTTTATAGCTCCCACATCAAACCTAGGGGTCAGGGGGGTCTATCCCTGCCCCCTTATGGTCATTTCCTCCTTTGTTTTGGCCACCTCTTGTGTCTCGATCCTACCGAGACACAAGATGGTGGCCGCTCCGGACTGGTTCGAATGTTTACAGACACCCGAGAACCAATCAGCTTTCAGTGCGCAAGTCGCGTGGCGCGCCCGGTGCGCGTGCCGGGGCGCGTACCGGGGCGCTGCCATAGATATATATATTTTTTTGAACCTAAATTACTCAAAATCCACTGGAGCACATATCTTGAGACATAGCAAAGGCACATCGGGCTACCAGTCCCTACAATTTTGCCAAGTTTGGTGGAAATCCATTCAGCCGTTCGGGTTAAAAGTGAGTTCGACCGCCCTATGGAAATTAACATGGGGAAAACACGTTTTTGGGACCCCCCTTTTATCTCGGACCCCGCTTGATGAATCCCCCCCTTTTCAGGGAAGGACCGGAGCTCGACGAGGCAAATTTGAGGTAATTTTCAGGCAGATTCGTCAACCGGCGCCAAAGCTATTCCAAATAGAATTTTGAGATTTTGCATTGAAAAAAAATCCTAACTATAAGTACCTACTGGCGACCGCCAGTAGGTTATATATATATATATATATATATATATATATATATATATATATATATATATATATATATATATATATATATATATATATATATATATATATGAAGAAAACGCCATTCTTTTCTGCAAGTTGACCAAGAATAACGAGAGTGAGCCCAGATGTTGTGCTAATTGTTTCAGTGATTTATTTAGCAATCACACCAGCCATCCGCCATAACGCGTTTCACCTCCCAAACGAGGCTTGATCACATGATATATATATATATATATATATATATATATATATATATATATATATATATACTCACTGAACAAAACATAGGTTTCAGCCACGTTATAGTTAGGAATTAGCATTTAAAAAACATTAGAAATTCACAGAAAAAAACCCATAGATTTCACACATTTTATAGTTACCTGGACATTTCACTCATACAAAACCATTAAAATTCCCTCGTTATAGTTAGTTCGGCTAACTATAACTCGCACGCCCGCAATACACTGCTGATGACGACACATATTACATCACTCATGACATGTTCAGTGACATCACTCATGACATCACTGATGACATCTAAAATTACCTCATTGATGACATCACTGATCTTAAAAAATCACGGGACACGCGTAGGTATGCGTACCCCGTGAAAAAAAACTAAAAACCCGGTTTGCTGTTTTTCAAATGAGCCCCCGGGGGGACCAAATCCCAGGGAAAAAATCCCCCAAAAAGTGTGGGGGGGCCCCAATCACCCCCACACTGCCCCGGGGACCACCACCCCCTGGGGCAAAGTAATTGTAATAGCTGGGGGGCACATGGACCCTCTGCAGCCCCGGGGAACGCCACCCCCGGGGCTTGAATATGCATGATGGGGGGCCTCTAAGGCCCCCAAGCCCTGGGGACCTCCACCACCCGGGCTTTTTTGTAAAGTATGCGGGGGGCTAAAATGTAAAAACAACTGTGTGGGGGGCTCAAGCCCCCCCACATGCTCGGGGCACTAATATTTAAACTAGGGGGATCCATGATGGACCCCCCCAGCCCCAGGGACCACCACCCCCTGGGTCTTTTGAATGTTTGGTTGGGGTTGCGCGGCCCCCCTCCTGGAGCCTTTGATGGCCCTGGGGACTGCCACCCCCCAGGGCTGGCTCCTGCACTGCCCCGGGGTGCCTACCCCCGGGACACTGCTGTTTTCTATGCTTTGGCGGGAGCCTCGCGGCTCCCACCCTACCATAGCAAACTGATTTCATATTTGAAAGAGAGAGCAGGAAACCTGCTCTCTCTTTCAAGTAGGAAAGCAGATTGCTTTTGGTCAGAGAGAGCAGCATGTAAGCTGCTGTCTCTGACAAAAAGCAATGCGTCTCCCGAAGGACGCGGGGAGCCGGCTGGGACCGTGGGAGCTTTGGGTCTTCCCCCACGGTCCCCAACGTTTTATTTCAGCCCCGGGGGATGGGGTCCCCGGGGATTATAAAAAATTAGTGACAGAGGCAATTTTTTTTAAAATGTAGATTTACTGTACGCGTACCATGCACGTACGGACGACGTACGGTACGGTGCAAGTTTCGTAATTCGGCCCATAAGCGTACCGTAGCAAGAAAAATAAAAATATTTTTTAGATATTTATCAAGTGTATGTGTTTAGATGTTGGGTGGCTCTAAAAAGAGCCCCTGTGTTTATTGGGAGATTTTAGTACCGACAAGTAAGTACCGATGCAGAGTCTAAAGTTCAAGAGGAAGACTCTGTTCCCCTCATCTGTAAAATGTACACCGTCTCTCCTATAGATGTCATGCATATTGAAATGCAGATTGTTGTGGTAGATGGACCCCATTCTATAGTCTCGGAAAAAGGCAGAAACCAATTTATTCACTTGTTTCCTAGCTTTTTCAATCTGTGGACAATAGTGGTTGGACCAGTTCCATTTCTGCCTCTGACATATATTAGAATAGACAAAGGAAGTTTGGGGGAAAGGTGACATCAGTCCTGTTAAGGTGTCCTTCATAAACATTTCCAGACCTACCCCAGTCAAAGTGCCTAGGTCATTACCACCACAGTGCACAATTATGAGGTCAGGGTGTTGGAGATACATAAAGGATTCCACCAATGGCAATAATTGATGCCACTTTAATCCTCTCTGTCCAATTCATTTACTTTCTACATTTGGTAAACCTGGGTCTTTGTGAATTCCTTTCTGTTCTGCGTACCTTGGACTCCAGAAAATATAGCTGTGTCCCACAATCCACACTCTAAGCATCTTGAAGAGAGGTCTGGATGCACTCAGATGGTCTGTGTAAATGAAAGTGCAGTTTGAAGGTTTATTTTTTCTAAAATGGTGGATAAGTGGAGTTTTGAAAAAAGCAAAGTAGTGATTGGTTGTTTGAAAACTTTTTTGATACAAAACTATGGTGCAATTTTCTGTTTTTTAAAAGCCTGTTATTTATTGGTTAAGAAAAAGTGATAGAAAAGGACATTACTTAAGATAAGCTGGTATATTGACAAGTCAAGCATACTTGCTGTTTTGATTTGCAACAATGTATGATGAACTTTTCACCTGAGTACTCAGTTAGGTGTTCCCTGAAGTGGTTCTATGGTAACTGGCAGAATGTGGAATGGGGCAAGGGTTGAAAGTTTTATCAGTTGGAAAGGGTTCAAAAGTTCAAGCAATACAAAAGTGTGTTTCATTTTGATTTACTGTGGGAATAAATGTGATTTGTTATTTATTTGTATATGTGTGTAGATTGAGTGTGTAGATTGACAGGAAAGGTTTGCTATTTGCTATAGGACTTCCTGACCCCCTAGGGCTGCTTAGGGGGTTTTACAATGATCCCCAAGGTCAAAATCTTTTATTTTGTCTTGCTTAGGTACGCTTACGGGACAACTTACAGGCTTTGCACAGTACGTTGTATGTACGTGCATAGCATGCGCACGTTAATTCTACCCTAAATAAAAGGCCTTGATCACAAATTTTTTATAATCCAAGGGGACCCCATCCCCCCGGGCTTCTTTTAAAATGTCTTTTTTTAAGAAAAACACTGTGTGTGTGTGTTTGGGGGGGGCTTAAGCCCCCACACGCCATGGGGACCGCCAGCTCCCCGGTGCTCTAATATAGAAAATAGGGGGGTCCGTGACGTACCCCCCAGCCCCGTGACCACCACCCCCGGAGCTTTTGAATGTTGGGAGGGGGGCCACGCGGCCCCCCTCCTGGAGCCTTTGATGGCTCTGCCTGCTTGAGCACGCCCTCCACCCACCCTCCACCCGCTTTCTACCTGCATTCCACCTGCCTTCTTCCCGCTGGTTTCCTTAGCCGCAATTCAGCACAGTGATTCTGCGATATTCACCGGTCTCAGCGTTTGCTGCTCTCACGCTGACCTTTGAGGAACTGTTTTTTTTTCTGAGGACGCCGAGGCTGTCTCATCTCATGAGGACGCCATCAAGGTGCAGAGGACAGCAGTAAGCCTCAGGGGGCTATGCGCGGGGAAGCCCGGCGCTGCGGGACAGGTGAGGAGAGGAGGAGAGAGTGCTTACTGAAGTTGCATCACCGGGAATGACTTTGGTGACTCGGGCATTACTTCAAGCTTCGGGGGAAAAGCCACATTGCAACTGGGGTGCAACTGGAGGTTAAATTTGGACTCTCCCTGCTGGAGCTCCTGATTGTTTAAACCTGGATTTGAGGCTGGGTACTAGGCGGAGGAGTGCTGTAAAAGCTCACCACTGGTATAAGCTGAAGGGGGCATGCATTCTTACTGCCTCTCTCAACTTTCTAAATATACATTTGGAATAAAGCTGGAGTGAAGCTGCATGAAGCAGGTCAGCGGTGGGCGGAGTTAGGTCTACTTTGTCCTAGGGAAGAAAAACACACTTCACGTTGGAGAGTGGAGAGATACATCGGTGGAACTGTTTGCTTTCTTTGAGCCTCCTACGAACCATCCTTGCCTATCCTAACAGTTCAAGTATATCTTGGTATATCTGAAGGACGGAGATTGAAATACATCTCTTCAGTTACACGGGTGACATGAGTCAGTTGGCTGGCCATCAGCGCAAGTAACTCCAGAGCGGGCTCCAGCTCGAATTTCGAACATCGGGGGCACAAGCAGGTGCAAATAACTCTCACCCCTGCCCAGGAGGGCCCGCAGCAAACACCACTTCCCCCGCTGCCGCAGTCCGCAGCGGCTGCAGAGAGGGCAACAGCTGACAGACCCACAGGACTACAGCTTTCAGCATCCCCTGCCAAACGGGGACGCTCCTACCACCAGCCACTTCCGCCCGGAGGTGTACTAAACACACCAGTCCCTCTCGCGATACGGGGCGCGTGCGGGCAGTGCCGGGAGAAGCCCGGGAAAAGGGCGGGACAGTCTGTGACACTCCAGGACAGGACGAGGCTGGGCTGGACCCTCTCTCTTACAATTTGCTTCTGGAAGAAAAACCCACTGCTTGTTATTTTTCATCTAACTCCTGTTTTTTTCATTTTATCTACAAACATGGGGAAAAGGAAAGCCACCGAGGATGTTAATGAGTCTGTAGGTCTGGTGGCAAAGGGAGGAAAGAAAGCAAAAAGGACTAAGGATAAGTCCACAAGAAAGCGTCTGCTACATCCGGGTGGAAACTGTGTTATGGACCGCATTGGTGAACTGGTGCAAGACTGTGAAGCCTTATTGTCTGGTGTCCCCAACTCAGGGGAGAAGGTAACTGAGGGTGGTAGTACCACATGTCCAAACGAAGGGAGGGGACCAAAGAAGGGGGCTGCAGTCATTCCTGACATGTTTTTAATTAAGTCCAATGTAACAAAACCTGTGAGCTCAGATGGGGGGGAAGCTAATTTAGAACAGAGTCACCCGGACATTGTCTCCATTTGCGCTACTGCTGATACTACTGCCTTGCCCTGTAGTAACAGGTTTTCTGTTTTAGCCCAAATATAACACTGTGATCCAGAGAGCAGCCTGCCTAATATTCCTAATATTCCGGCGTTAGCCCCTCTTCAAGGGGAAGGCACCCCATTTGTGCTTAGAGTACTTGAGGCTCTTAAACTAGCAGGGTGTGATCTGGTAGAAGGCATGCAAATAAAAATAGATCTCCTAACCGCCTCAGTTAATTATTCAAGGGTGGATTTAGCTCATTGTTCAACCGGCCCAGCAGCTCCAAAACTCCCAAACCGAAATAATGTAAGGGCGGGGGGCAGCACCATTCACTTGACCAACTCTTCGTCCACGCTAGGTGGCCATCCTCCTACAACTACTATGTCTAGCGAGTTGGTTAGGGTGGGGTCCCATGCCCGGTATGTCACTCAAGATAGTGTAGGGATTACTACACCCTCAGATAAAACCACAAGGAGTACGAGGGGAAAGCCTCCTGTCGGGCAAGATCGTCTGCTCAGAGGAGAATAGGTAATGGGGGGGGGCGGAAAACACTGACCCTAATAGTAAGCCTGTTGTACACCCCAAATCCAACCACCCCAAACTTCCATTAGTGTATATGGTTAACGCCCTGAAGCTGAGCCGTGATAGGGACTATGAATCTGCAGAATCCCTAATTAACAAATCAATCCATTGGATCAGGCACGTCAGAGGGTGTAGGACGGTCATCAGGGGGGACATCCTCCGTGCTGAGAGGCTCACACATCAGGCAGACTCATTTGATTGTATTGAACTCCATTTTAAAAACCCTAAGACAGCAGAAGACTTAGTCAATCTAGAGTTCAGATCATGCTCTCCTGATCGTTCAAGGATCCAAATGAGATCACCCCCCCCCCAGAATTGGCTGTCGAAATGAGGGAACCCAGACGAGGCTACTCCCCTGGTAAGCTCTGGTTTAGACAGCAATGACCGACTACTGGTGAAAGTCCGAAGACTTGAAGGTTATGGAGAAGGCCCACCCCAGGACAACTTTGGCCTTGTGGGCGACACTCGATTAGTGTCCCCCCTGACGTCTCCCATGTTGTCTTTAAATTCTGTGCTAGCCCATGTTTCAGACTCAGTCCAAAGTGTCTATTCTGCCCACACTTCGGGCAAACCTGGATCAATTCTCTCCTGGAATATAGCGGGCCTGAAATCAAAAATAGATTCTCCAGAGTGGGGGACATTCATTAGCCTGTATGAAATATGTTTGTTCCAGGAAACCTGGCTGCTGGAAGCACTCCACTTTCCTGGCTATTTAAATTACAGCATTCCTGCTGAAAAGGAGGAGAGAGGTTGTCCATCTGGTGGCTTGTCAATACGGATTAGGCAGGATCTTAACGGGGTAATTAAGCCTTTATTTTCTAATCACAGAGACCTGCAGGCCCTACGGATAGAATTTGTTTATCAAGAGCCCATTTATATTTACAATGTCTATGCACGTAGTACAGGGGAAAAAGCTCTGAAGTGCTTGCACTTTTGGAAGAATTGATAGAAATTCCCCCTCTCTATGCTAACATAATCATAGGGGGAGATTTCAACGTAACCTTTGAACCTCTTGTGGGTGCTAACTGGAATATCATGGACGAGGAAGACAGGGAGTGGGGTATACCTAAACTAGATCTAGATCCTATTAATAGGTGGACAGATTCTGTAATCCAACTTCACTCATCCTGTCTCAGTAAAGGTCTAAGATCTACAAATGGTAGGACGGCTGGTGAAAAGTCTGGTGCTAATACATTTAAGAGTGGAAACAGGGAGAGTAGAATAGATTACATTATGATCAACCTGGGTCTATGGAGACACCTTGAGGACATGACGACAATCATTAATAGGGTAGAGAGTGACCATAGCCCTTTATCTATGCTACTTACTTACTGGAACTCAGTAGATGCCTCTGGAGGGGAGACGGGGGATAGCCCACTGATTGACGTTATCATTACAAATGACATGCGACATGTTAGATGGTCCAACTTCTCAAGTAGTCAAGTAAATATTGATTTTATAACTAGTAAGCTATCACAAGCAACAAGGGAATTGAGTCTAATATTCAATGAAGAATCATTGACCGCAACATTGGCAAATAGTACAATGATCCACAAGACCTTCTTTGGAGAACTAAAGAGTATATTTGTCAGGCCTGGTAAGCAAAACGGGTCACAAGCACCTCAGTCCCCTCGCTGGTACACAGCGGAATGTAGGCAGGCCCGTCTGAATCTGCGTATTGCTGTAAAAAGTGGTGTAACCCAGAATATCCGTTTGGCCAGGGCTGCATACAAAAGTATCATCTACAAATCCAAACGTGCCTGGGATGAACAGAGGTGGTTAGATCTAAAAGAGGCAGGATTCCAGAAAGATTCAAGAAAATTTTGGAATGTCTACAAATGGGGCACTGAAGGCAACCCGGACAAACCGCAGAATTGGGTCCCACGAGAAAAATGGGTTGAGTATTTTGCACCACAGTATGCCGAGGGTAAGACCTCAAATCAAATGTCAGAGGTACCCTTCGAACCATTTGTGGAAGACCTATTTTCCCTAAGGGATGTGCAACAGGCCCTAGAACTGGTGGTCCCTGGTAGAGCGCCAGGGATTGACGGTATCCCTGCGGATTTGTTTCTGCAGGACAAAGATTCCTGGGGCAGCTACATATTTCTTTTGGCAAACATGGTCGCAAGGGGAGCCCCTATCCCACATTCTTGGAAAGGGGCCGAAATCATACCCGTTTTCAAGAAAGGGGACAAATCTTTACCCGGGAACTACAGGTCAATCAGCCTGCTCGACATTACTCACATTTATTTTAGGTAGGCTGATTCTTAACAAAGTATTAATGTGGGAGCAAGAAGAGAATATTTTATCCCACCTGCAGGCTGGCTTTAGAACGTCAACTAGCACGGTCGACCAGATTTTGCATTTTGCTATGCTGTACTGGAAGACGGTGGTAATTGGATGTGGCAGCTTATATTCTGCATTCATTGACCTTAGAGCGGCATTTGACCTGGTTCCTCGCTCAACCCTGTGGAGTGTTCTTCATAGTATGCACATGCCTGGGCCTCTCCTTTCACGAATTGAAAAACTTAATGAGCACAATTTTGCCCAGATTAGGTGGGGAAGCCCTGAAAATGTCACAACTCAATTTCCTGTGGATACCGGAGTATGCCAAGGCTGCGTCTTGGCGCCCACTCTGTTTTCAATGTATATTAATGATGTGGCCAAGATGCGAAAAGATTCAAGTGTTGATGCCCCTTCCCTCGCTGGGGCAAAAGTCCCAATTTTAATGTTTGCTGACGATTGTCTTTTAGTAGCAAAAACCCCGGGTGGGCTTCAGAAGGCCTTGGTGATTTTCAAAAACTTCTGCACCACCCGACGATTGGAAGTGAATGTGCTTAAATCTAAATTTATGTCGTTTAATGCTCCAAAAAATGTTAAGGGTACTGTCTGCATGAATAACCTACCTCTTGAAAAGGTTCAGGCTTTTAACTACCGGTGGGTTTGCATTCAGCATGATCTTTCTTGGAACCAGTAGATTGAACTGGCTACCCTAAAACATCAAAGAAACAAAAGGAGAGGCAGGGAGATTAAGGAACACTCTCAAAGTCCCCGGTTATTAGATACAAACAAAAGAAGAGAGGTTACATGTGTCTCAGTAGCCACAGAGACGGAGCCATGTACAGAACAAGTTTACACACCCAATTTGGATGGATAGGAAAGCCCTCACACACCGACCTAGTCAGTGTCATGCTTCATCATAGGGCCCCACCTCAGAGGCCGAGTGCCTCTTTGGTGTGCTACGATGCCAGAAGACTGCGGAGCTGGTTGTGTGATAGGACGTGCAGTGAGGAATAACTATAAAAATGTCTAAAGGGTATCTGAATTTTTTTTTCTTAATAGATCCCTACGACACGGTTAAAAATGGTCATATGTGTCTGAATTTACAGCCAAATGTAATGGTTTGGTTTTAATTCAGAATTTTTAAGTCAGTCAACATGTTTCAGCCTTTTAAGTGGTCTTATTTACCTGGGCATTCGTCAGGACTAGTGTAAACCCCGGCGGTATGGACTCTCTAATCGTCCACCCTAACCTGGGGACGTGAAAGTGAAAAAGTAGTGAAAAAGTGCAAAAACAAAAAGGGGTTACAGAGCTAATAGCCCATTCTCACCACTCCTGATTTACGAGTGTTTCTGCACTTTAAATTATGGCGCTAGCTGCACCACCGGTCTCGGGAGGGGGGTAGGAGCGTACCTGGCACATCGCCCTCAACGCTCGCCACCCGCTTCGACACCTAGCTTCTCCTCTAAACCGGACCCCGACGACCCCCAAACAACTACCTTTGGCTGTAAATTCAGACACATATGACCATTTTTTTTTTTAAACGTTTATTTTGTAAAGGAAGATACAGTTACAGACCTACAACCACGGAGGCTGGTCAGTTACACAATCAGTATCAACACAATAATACACAGCTCATCAGCCGACAACCCATGGGTCGGGCAGCGAGATCCCATGAGCATGTAAAAAGCATGTGGTAGAAATAGGATAAGTAAAAGGTTTCACGTTTTATATTTTATAAATAAAAACCAATAAACAAAACACAAAGAAGGTCGAGGCATTACTATGCAGTAGATTGGCTGTCCCTTACGGCAGTGGGAGACAGGTGGAGAATGTGCAACAATATGAAGGAGGAGAAATACTGGAGAGGGGATGGGGGGCCCAGGGGCAAAACAATACAACAAGGTCAGCAAAAGCTAAGAATCGGAAACGCACAGTCAAGGGAGGTGAAGCGGATCAGGAGTGTCGGTGAATGGGGGGTGCAAATCGCTCCACGGTACGAATTCCATTGACCCCAGACCCTACCCCATTTCTTAGGTCTGCCACGGGAGACATACACAGTTTTTTCCCTAAACATGGACCAGTCCATGTTTTCTTCCCATGCTAGGAGTGATGGTGGCCTCTGAGAACCCCACAGTCGGGCTATGTCTCGCTTAGCAACCATATTACCTAGTGTAACCCACTGAGTTTGAGCAACAGTGCAGTCATTCGGCTCCCAAACATTCAATAAGCAGCGTCTGGCCTCAGGCAATAACACAACACCCGTCACCTTACCATAACCACATGCACTCGGTGCCAGAACACCACCACTTCCGGACACACCCACAGGATATGTAGAAATGTAGCCAGCATACCACACCCGCGCCTACACAACCCATCCACAGAGTAACCCATATGCACCAGTCGTGGGCCCGTGACATATACCCGGTGTAGTATCTTAAGTGGCACCAGCCAAAGACGTGCCGGAATTGCGACCTCTTTGTGGGAGGATATCGTCGCCTGCCAGTCTTCATCATCCAATTTTAGCCCGTCGCTGGTCCAAGCACTCCGTAGTTGTAATAGAAGGTCCGAGCGATCGTTAATCAGTTTCTTGTAAATAAGAGATATGGTGCTGTCGGGGACGTACCCGTCCAGCACTCTATCCTCAAGAGGAGAGGACTCTGGAATCGTAGTACCAGCCAGGAAAACCGAGTTGAGCGCATGACTGATTTGGAGGTAACGATAATTTTCCCTTTCACTCAATTTATACTCCCGCTGGAGTTCCTCGAAGGTCTTGACTCTTAGCCCAAAGGTCGCCTACTTTGCTAATGCCAATGAGGTCCCATCTGTCGAAACCCTTCGACGTCCACAGGCCACCCAGTGCCTCTGCGGCGCATAAAAGGATCGATTTAGTCAATTTATCCGTCCATCCCGTGGCAGCGGTTGCACTTCCCCAAATTCGCACCGCTTCCGCAGTAGGGCCCATTAAGTGCTTCCGGTCGGCTCTAGAATAGAGCACTCTATTGTAGTCGCCCCCCGGGCAGTTGCCATCTGTCCATCTCGAATGCGGGGTTCGGGACAGGGCCGTACATGGCATGGTTTACAGCACTCAACTGGGACGCCCAGTAGTAGTGCTTGATGTCAGGTAACACGATACCCCCGTCGTACCAGGGCAAAGTCAATTTTGCCAATGCGATACGCGGTCGCCCGCCCCACATCAACTTCCTCTGCAGGCCCTCGATCTCACGAAAATAGCTAGCAGGTACCAAATCAAGTGTAGTTTGAATGGCATACAAGAAGCGAGGGAGAGACATCATTTTGAACAGGGCCGCCCTTCCCAAAGGGGAGAGTGGCAAGCCACATCACGCCGCAACGTCCGACCGAAGCCGGGAGAGCGGAGGCAACAAATTCCGCTCATAGCGGGCTTTGGGATCCAGTGAAATGTAGATCCCCAAGTTCTTAAAGCCGATCCTAGAAACCGGTGGGAAGAGAGGGCACATCGCCCGTGAGTGGATAGATACAGGACTTGGCCCAGTTAATGACCAAACTGGAGTTCTTCCCAAAGGAGCTTAACACATCACACAGGACACCCAATGACTTACGGGGAGAGGTAAGATACAGCAATATATCATCGGCATATAGCGATATTCGGTCCTCGAAGTCGGGTGACCATCGGATGCCCTTAAGCGAAGATTCCCAACGGAGCCACGCGGCCTGGGGCTCAAGGGCAAGCGCAAAGAGGAGCGGCGACAAGGGGCATCCCTGTATCGTACCGCGTCCGAGGGTGAAGGGTTCCGAAGCCCTGCCATTAACCACCACCTGCGCCAGTGGCTGCTCATACAAAAGCTTGATCCACCCAATGAATTTAGGGCCGAAACCAAACTTAGCAAGGGCTGCCCAAAAATATGGCCACTCCACCGTATCGAAGGCCATCGAGGCATCAAGTAAAACCAAGATGGCCAGCTCCTTAAGAGACCCCGCCCTTGCCAAGACGCCATGGAGGCGACGAAGATTGAGCGCGGTATTACGATGAGGAATCAAGCCAGACTGGTCCGGATGGATCAAGTCAGCAATCACCGTAATCAGTCGATTTACTAAAAGTTTTGCGAGAATTTTAGGTTCAACATTCAAAAGCGAAATCGGCCGATACGATGAGCAAAGATCACGGGGCTTGCCATCTTTGTGAATGACCAAGATGGATGCCAATCTCTGATCCCAAGGAAGAGATCCGAGATCTCGCGATGACAGGAACATCTGACGAAGATACGGCGCCATTTTGTCGGGGCATAGTTTGTACAATTCCACTGGTATGCCATTCGGGCCTGAGGCCTTCCCAGAGCGAAGTGAACGGATAGCGAGCGCTATTTCATCGGTGGAAAATTCCGCCTCATAAGCTCCTTGTCCGAATCCGACAGGCTAGGCAAGGCGATATCCCGAAGCAATAAATGTGAGTCCTCTTCCGGCCTATCTGAGACCGGCGCATAAATCGCCTGAAACTGCTGGGCAAAGACCTGGACTATATCAATCGGGTCCACGACCCGTGTACCGTCCATCCTTTCAACAACAGGCACCACCAGATTCAATCTATCCCTTTTGTCCAACCAGGCAATCAACTTTCCCGCCTTATCTCCAACATCATACAAACGCCCCTGTTGCTCAAGGTGCATCGTCTTGGCCGCGTCAGTGACCAGCGCCTTGTATTCAGACTTTTTCAGGGCCAAAGAGTGCAGCACCTCAGGGGTGACTCCAGACTCCATTTGCCTCTCAAACTCAGTGATTTCATTCTCTAGGTCCACCACCGCTGCATTCTTACGCTTCCTCTCGCTGGCAATGAGGGACAGGGTTTGGCCACAAATCACTGGTTTATATGCCTCCCACAGGGGAGGATACCGATCCCTCATTCTCAGCGAAATAGTAGTCCATACACTTAACCACCTCCAACCTGATCTTGGGATTACGAAGGTGCCAGGGGTTGATCGGAGCGGTCCGGCCCTCGGCACCCAACTGTATGTCAACTGTAAGCCAAAGCAGAGAGAGGTCAGAGATCCCCCTGGCCAAATGCCTGATTTCCCTTACAGAGACCATCTGCACCGCTGGTACAAGAATATAATCCAATCTCGAGGGACTCCCGTGGGCTCCCGAGTAGAAAGTATACTGGAGCTGTCCAGGGTGCAGTTGCCTCCAACAATCAACTCGACCAAACGTGTCCAGGAGACTCCTGAGCCAAAGCTGTGCCGCGGGCAGAGCTCTGGGGGGGCTACGGTCTTCATCCCCACTGACTACCGAATTAAAATCGCCACCCACCAGTAAGCCGTCAGGAAACCCCAGGATCACATTACACAAATCCGCAAATGTGGTGGTTTGCAGGCCAGGGGGAACATACACAGACAAAATGGAGATCGTCTTTCCCTCCCACCGACCCGTGATAGCCGCATAGCGGCCCCTGTCGTCCAACACTATGTCATCTATCTCCAGGGGGTGGGAAGTTCTAACCAGGACCCCCACCCCTCTCGATCCAGAGGTAAATCCAGAGTGAGCCACTAAGCGGTTGCCCCATCTGTTCAGCGCGTGGCACGTATTACCAACCAGATGCGTCTTCTGGAGTAAAATCACATCTGGGGCACATTGTTTCAGATACTGCAAAACTATCCCCCGCATTATCCTATCACCAAGACCGTTAATGTTCCAGCTCAGCACCCTAAGCTCCCCACCCCCCATCCCGGCATTGGGCACTCCCCCCCCCCCCGCCCCGGAACAAGCACACAGGATAAAAGCCAGAACATTGCGCAGCCTCGAGCGAAACAAAAAGGAAAAGACCCCCCACCACCCCCAAGGAACCCCGAAAAATACCCCCCCACCCTGCACCCCTGCGGTAGACCAAAAAGCCACCCCAACTTGCAGTGTGCCTGTCGCCCCATTAAACTAACCTACAAGAAGAGAGAGAAAGTCCCCAGAGGAGGAAGAAGAGGCCCGATTCCCCCCACCCCCGGGTATCCACACTGTAAAGCAGATCGATCACAAAGCCACTGCTATAAGTCCAAGGAAATCGGCTCGCCGATGCAGACTCACTACTCCTGTTCAGCCAGGCCCCCTTCGGCACCTCTCAAACTCTTGCTGCTGGTGCGGTTTGACGGCAATGTGTCCAACCAGTCACTGGCCACCTCGGGGCGATCAAAGAAGAATGCTCGCTCCTCATATTCGATCCTCAGGCGGGCCGGAAAAAGCATGGCATACTTCAGTCCCATATCCCTGAGCCGTCTCTTCACCCCGGTAATACCCATGCATTGTTTCTGCACCGCTTGCGTGAAGTCCGGATAGAAACTAATTGAGGCATTGTAAAACTTAGTGGGACCTGTAGTACGTGAGGCTTGCAGGATAGCGTCCCGGTCCCGAAAATTAAAAATTCTGGCTATGATAGGCCTTGGCGCGGCCCCCAGCTTGGGCTTTCCACCGGGGACTCTATGAGCGCGCTCCACCTTAAAAAAATTGCTGAGGCCCTTAGGCATAAGATGTTTCAGGACCAGATCTTCCACCAGAAGGTCCGTAGACACATCCGCAGAGTTCTCTGGAACCCCCACGATGCGGACGTTATTGCGCCTGGCCCAGCTCTCGAAATCCTCCAGCCGGCGGGCAAACAAGTCGTTGGAGGTTCGGAGAGTGCGAACTTCAGCCTGGAGGTCCGAGAAATCAGTAGTCAAGCTCGCAGTTTTGATATCCAGGGACTTGACCCGCTCATTCGTTTTGCCTAGGTCCGCCCTAATAAGATTGACCTCGATCGCCACCGTGTCGGTCTTAGCAGCAAGGGTTTCATACTGTTGGCCCATAGTCGTTCAAACACTGGTGATGGCGCCCATGATGTCCTTCAATGTCGGCTCCTCTGTTGTAGGAGGACCATCTCCGGTCCCCTCCAGAGCCTTGCTCGCTCCGCCTGGGGACCCTTTTGGGCGAGTGTAACGCTCTAAGGTCTGGGTTTGAAGAACTCCACCACGATGCGTGCCCTTGGTGTTCCGTTTCTCGGCATCTGCCTTGCCCGCCATGTTGAGCGATGAACTCCGACGGAACCGGTGGGATCTGGTCAAAATGGTCCCGCTCACGGTGGCCCGCAAGGGCGAGAGGGCTAAGATCCAAAGCAAACGTAGGACCTACAGCAAGAACAGGACAGTAGTGTAGAGCGGCCTTAGAACGCCGTCAACAATGACCAAGAGCGAAACCGAAAGTACCACAGGGGCTGTGGGCGTGTCACACCAGCCGTTGTTGTTCAATTGCCACCTGGGTACCTCAGGGACTCAAGTCTGAGGATGGTCTACGATGTAGGCCGCAAACTTCAGGGTGTAGTAAGTCTGGTTATCGGCGTCCAAATTAATTTTCGAAAAAAGTTCTTAGGATCAGCAGGGCATCAGCAATAAGTACCCGTTGTTCAAATCAGGATTTGTGGCAGGATAGATGCGGGAGGCGAAGAGGGTCTCGGGAGCCCTTTGCTCACGCATCCATCTTGGAACCGCGCGAAGCTCCTCCTCACATATGACCATTTTTAACTGTGTCGTAGGGATCTATTAATAAAAAAAACATCAGAAACCCTTTAGACATTTTTATAGTTATTCCTCACTGCACGCCCTATCACACAACCAGCTCCGCAGTCTTCTGGCGTCGTAGCACACCAAAGAGGCACTCGGCCTCTGAGGTGGGTCCCTAAAACATCGCCAGCTCACAGGCGCTCTGAATCTAGAGCATGCAAGGTCCATCACTTAACCAATTTCCCCCATCATATCAGTATATAATGGCAAGGTGCTTAGCTCCACACTTTATGGAGTGGACATTTGGGGGTTCGAGAATTTACGGGGGATGACAGCCTCAGAAAATTGTTTTCTTAGGAGTATAGCAAAATTACCACAGAGCACCCCCTTAAGCCCCCTATTCCTAGATTTGGGGTTGTCTCCCATAGCCCTAATTGCATCCTTACGTCCAATCTTATATTGGAGGCGGATTTGGACCACTCCAGAATTGGAAACATACACCAGGAGGTTGTTGGATGTGATAAGAAGTGACTCCTCACTAAAAATCAAGTGGCTAGCTAACATTCGAGGGGTGTTAAGAGAACTTGGTCTCAGGGAACTGTGGGATGATCCGACAAAAGCTAGGTTTCCCTCAAAGAAGGTACTTAAAGATCTACATTGGAAGTCTGTGGCCTCTAAATCTTTTAGGAATACTGCTCCCCTTTCCCTGTCTGGCATGTTCTTGAACTTTAAAGATAGCCCAAGACTCGAACCCTACTGGGATGGCATCACCAAACCCTTAGATCGGAAGCTCTTTTTTCAAATGAGAGTAGGGAGCTTGCCGATCCGAGCATTTGCCAACAGGTGGAGTAGCGGGGGCAAAGTAGCTTGTCCTGCATGTTCAGCACCTTTGGAAAGCATTAGTCATCTGTTGTTTGAATGTCCTACGTATGCAGTCCCTCGGCAAATTTGGCTACGCCCTATGTGTAGGCTCTTGGGTACCAGGAGTGGTCTGGTAGCAGTTAGAATAATTTGCTCTAGTACAAATCTGACTGTGTGCATAGCCGCGGCCAAATACCTAGGCTGGGCCTGGACTATCAGAAATAAACTGTCAACAGTGTAATTTTACCCTGTGGGGGGAGACATGATACCTGTTTTGTCTTTTTAAGATCATATTATCATTCACTTTCATGAATTTGAATTTTATAATATTTTTTTAAAAATGTAATCAACTTCTGATGTTTTTATATGTATAATATGCTTTTATGACAATCGTCGAATAAAGCATGTAAATGAAATGAATGATGGCCCTGAGGACCGCCACCCCCCTGGGCCAGCTCCTGCAGTGTACCGTGGTGCCTACCCCCGGGACACTGCTGTTTGCTATGGTAGGGCAGTAGCCTCATTGCTCCCACCCTACCATAGCAAACTGCTTTCCTAGTTGAAAGAGAGAGCAGGAAACCTGCCCTCTCTTTCAAGTAGGAAAGCAGATTGCTTTTCGTCAGAGAGAGCAGCATGTAAGTTGCTCTCTGTGATGAAAAGCAATGCCGGCATCCGAAAAACGCGAGGAGCCGGCTGGGATCGTGGGGGCTTTGGGGCTCCCCCCACGGTCCTCAACGTTTTATTTCAGCCAAGGGGATGGGGTCCCCGGGGATTATAAAAAATTAGTGATAGAGGCTATTTCTTGTACAGTAGATTTACTGTACGCGTACCATGCACGGACGGATGACGTACGGTGCAAGGTCGTCATAAGTCGTTCCGTAAGCGAACCTAAGCAAGAAAAAAATCAATTAAAAAAATATATTTTATAGATATCTATCAAGTTTATGTGTTTATATTTGGTTGGTTCTAATGAGACCTTTTCTCTTTATTGGTACTTATAAGTATGTACCTATGCAGAGTCTAAACTTGTTGAGGAGCAGTGTTTTATAGAGAGGTGAACTTTTGACTTCTGTTGACAATTGACTTTTGCATGATTTGTTGGGGGTAGGGTGGAAAGTTATGTCAGTTGGAAAGGTTTGAAATGTTGAACCAATAGAAATGTGTGTTTGGTTTTGAATTATTGTGTGAAGGAATTTGATTTGTTATTAACGTGTATATATGTGTAAATTGAGAGGGAAAATGTGCCATTTTTGGTTCTGCTGCAAGCACTGAAGTAGAGCGATTCTGTATAAGACTATCCGCTGTGTGAATGGCATTATTTTTACTCTACCGATCAGTTTGAGAGGTGAGTTGATAACTTGTAAGGGAATGTATGTGGTGCATTTTATTTTTAGTAAGAGTAATGTGTTTATCCTTGTAAAGTTTGTAAAATCATATTGTTAGTTTGTCTGCATTTGAATAACTATTGTGATAAAATCTTTTGGTAAGTTAATGTGTTTATTGGTTCACCTTTGTGCAATAAAGTGCAGTACTAAAACATGTAGAATGTGAGCAGTCACTTTTTCAGTTTTTAGAGTAGTTAATAGTATTGATTGTTTAGAGTTAGGCTTGTGTTCTAAATCTACAATTTTGTAGTCAGTATACATACAGAGCTGCATACACTCTTGGGCAGATTTACAAGCCCCTTGTGCCTCTTTCTTGTTCTATTGTGTCACTTTTTTGATGTAATAAAAAAAGTTTGTTACTCATTCCTCTGTCCTGATACTACCCCCTTTTTCTTATATTCTCCTTTGTCCTCATACTGTCCTTCTTTGTGTTTATATTTCCCTGTCTCTTCTCATATTCCTCCTGTCTATTCTTTTTCTTCCCTCTCTTTTCATACTTCATCTTTCTCTTCATACTCCCTGTTTCCTCCTCTTTCTCCTTTCTCTCTCTCTGCATACACTCTGGGGCAGACTTACAGCCCCTTATGTGTCTTTGTTGTTTTATTGTGTCTCTTTTTTTGATGTAATGTTGAGAGAAATAATGTAGTAAATTGCATATGTATTTGCGAAATGAGTCAGGGTTGTTCACTGAAATGTAGTAGTTATATACATAGAATGTGTATAGTCACTTAAACGTTTTACAGTAGTAAATGTGTTTTGGTATAATGCATGGTCTCATATTTTTTTGTCTAATGTCACACTGTGCGTCTGTGTACATTAAGAAATTATATTCGCCCTTTTTTCCATATTTTCCATCTCTCTTGTCATACTTCGTCCTCTCTCCTCTTACTCCTTCCTCCCTCCTGATACTACCCCCTTTTAGTTATATTCTCCTCTGTCCTCATACTGCCCATCTTTGTATTTATATTTTCCTGTCTCTCCTCATATTCCTCTTGTCCCCTCATTTTGTTCCCTCTCTCTTCATACTTCATATTTCTCTTCATACTCCCTGTTCTCTCCTCTTTCTCCTTTCTCTCTCTCTGTATACACTCTGGGCAGATTTACAAGCCCATTGTGCGTCTTTGTTGTTTTATTGTGTTACTTTTTTTGATGTAATGTTGACAGAAATAATGTAGAAAATTGCATATGTATTTGCGAAATGAGTCAGAGTTGTTCACTGAAATGCAGTAGTTATATACATGGAATATGCATAGTCACTTAAACGTTTTACAGTAGTAAATCTGTTTTGATATAATGCATGGTCTCATATTTTTTTGTCTAATATCACACTTTGCGTCTGTGTACATTAAGGAATTATATTCGCCCCTTTTTACATATTTTCCATCCTCTCTTGCCATACTATTCCCTCTCTCCTCTTACTCTTTCCTCTCTCATGATGCTACCCCCTTTTTCTGATATTCTCCTGTGTCCTCAAACTGTCCTTCTCTGCGTTTCTATTTCCCTGTCTCTCCTCATATTCCTCCTGTCTCCTCATTTCTTGCCTCTCTCTTCATACTTCATCATTCTCTTCATACTCCCTGTTCTCTCCTCTTTCTTCTTTCTCTCTCTCTGCATACACTCTGGGGCAGATTTACAAGCCCCTTGTGCGTCTTTGTTGTTTTATTGTGTCACTTCTTTTGATGTAATGTTGGTAGAAATAATGTAGTAAATTGCATATGTATTTGCAAAATGAGTTAGCGTTGTTCATTGAAATGTAGTAGTTATGTACATGGAATGTTTATAGTCACTTAACTGTTTTACAGTAGTAAATGTGTTTTGGTAAAATGCATGGTGTCACTTTTTTTTCTAATATCACACTGTGCGTCTGAATTTTTTTTTGTCTTCCACAGATGCTAATTTTATAATATATAATTTTTTATTATTTATTATTTTGAAGGTAAGTATAAGTAACTGTTAAAAATGATCGATGGGGTGTGCTTCTACAGAGCAGAAGTAACAAAACATGGATGGAGTACATAAGTGTTTAAAGATGGTTTGTATATTTTAAACACATTTGAAAAAATGTAAATATATATACTGAGTGTACCTGTATTCTTTGCATTTTACTCCAACAAATCTACTAGTTTGGAACAGGTAAGGTGAATAGACATATTGTACTTTTTTTAGTACTGCATTTTATTATAACAGCCTTAGTTTTTTCCTATAATGATAAGGAGTGACTGGTTTGAAAATTTAAGAAAATGTTATAACTGAACATTCATATAAATAATTATATTTATATAACCTTATAAAGTAGTTGAAAATGGTATTTGTATAATATTTTTTAAAGGGCAAAATATTTGATAAAGCTAGTTTTGCATTGTGTAATAGGAAAAATGATAAAATTAAGTGTTTATGTTTTTGTACAAGGATCTACAACATAAGAAATTCACTATGAAAAACAACAGAACAATATAGAAGACAGTTTTGAAATTAGTAACAATCTTATAGAAGAGCTAAACATACCTTTCATGGACAGCAAGAATGAAGATGAAAAAATGAGTGCTGCAGATATCATCTGTGATTTCCTAGACGAAACCTTGGATGCTGATTTTGTGAAAGCATTAGAGGAGATAGAGTTTGATCATATGAGTTTTGAAATTGATAACCACGAAAATGAAATACCTGATGAAATTATTTTAGAAGCTCTATTAAATTATGAGATGTTACAAGAATACATGTATTATTATATAATAATAATAATAATAATAATGGTTTGAGAGACTCTTCTTGCAGAATTGTAATCATTCAGCAAGTACTCATGGTGCAAAGTGGGCTTTAGGGCATGGACTGCTTCAAACCCCTATAGACTATGCATGCACTCTTCTATGCACGGGCAAACTTGTCTTTTATAGCTTTTATTTCCCAGTCTATATCGTTATACTTCCAGTTAACTCTCTGTGATTGCTGATTTAGTATTGTAGTGAGCTATTCAGCAGAATGTCCTTATCTATGCACTGTGCTAAAAATGAAGCTCTTTTAAATTTAGTCAGACACTCTCCTTGCAGAACTGTAATTATCCAGTCAGTACTCAAGTAATCATGGTGCAAAGTAGGCCTTAGGCCATGGACTGCTTTAAACCTGTATATACAATGCATGCAGTCTTCTATGTAGCTGCAAACTTGTTTTTTTATACATTCAATTCCCCAGTCTATATCATTAGACTTTCACAATCACTCTCACTTTACTGTTTCAATATTGTAATTAGCCATTCAGCAGTATTTCCTTATATATGTACTGCGGTAAAACTGAAACTGTTATAAATTCAGTCAGGCACTTTCTATGCAGAACTGTAATCATCCACTCAGTATCTAAGTACTCATGCATTAAAATAGGGCTTAGGTCATAGACTGCTTCAAACTCCTACAGACTTTGCCTGCAGTCTTTTATGCACCAGTAAACTTGACTTTTATACCTTAAATTCCCCAGTCTATATCCATGCACTTCCAGAAAACACTATCACACTACTGTTTCAGTATTATATTGAGCCATACAGGACTATGTGCTTATCTATACACTGTTCTAAAAGTGAAGCTGCTATACATTCAGCCAGACAGTCTACGTGCAGAATTGTAATCATTCAGCCAGTACCCAAGTACACATGGGTAAAGTGGGCCTTAGGGCATGGACTGCTTCAAACCCCTTTTGACTATGCATGCACTGTTCTATGCACAGGCAAACTTGTGTTGTAGACCTTCAATTCCCCAGTCACTATATCCTTACACTTCCAGCAAGCACTCTGTGATTACTGATTCAGTATTGTACTGAGGTAGTTAGCAGAATGTCCTTATCTATGCACTGTGCTAAAAATGAAGCTCTTATAAATTCAGTCATGCAGTCTCTTTGCAGAACTGTAATCATACAGCCAGTACCCAAGTAATTATGGAGCAAAGTAGGCCTTAGGCCATGGACTGCTTTAAACCCCTATAGACTATGCATGCAGTCTTCTATGCACCTGCACATTTGTCTTTTATACCTTCACTTCCTCAGTCTGTATCCTTATACATACAGCAAACACTCTGACACTGCTGTGCTTATCTATACACTGTTCTAAAAGTGAAGCAGTGACACATTCAGCTTGACGCTGCCTGCCAAACTCTTATCATCCAGTTAGTACCCAAATATTCATGTAGTAAAGTAGATCTTAGTATATGGACTGCTTCAAACTCCTATGTACTATGCATGTACTGTTTTATGCACTTGCAAATTTACCTTTTATATTTTGAATTCCCCAGTCTTTATCCTTACACTTCAACCAAACACTCTGTCATTCCTGTTATAGTTTTGTAGTGACTCATTGATCAGTGTGTAGTAATCCATTCACTACATTCAAACAGTAATCAGCAGATGTACAATAAGTGGTACATCCCCAGAGATATGCCAGTTATTGTGTACTGTGACATCACCACAATGAATGCACCATATTTACAATGTGGTGTATTATAGAACAAAAACGGCACAGATATGTGATGTATTTGTGTTGTGAAGGTGGCGTATTGCTTGACTTACATTCCAAGCCCAACGCAGCTCCAGCAATGCTCTTAGGGCCCTATGCTCACAATTCTGTGTCGATCCTTACACCTGTTTCAAGCAGGTGCAGGGTTTTGAAGCAGCATAGGCCTAAAAGTGACTGAATGAAGTCTTATAGATTTCACTCAGTCACTTTTAGGAGGCATTCCAGCACCAGAACACCTCCACCCCCCTTCCACCCCCCTCTGCACAGGAAAGCTTCCTTCTGGCGCAGGGCTTTAGAATGTGATGCACCTTCCATATGCATCACATTGTAAATATCAAACACCATGGCACATCTTTTGCACCACCGCTGCATCACAAAAGTAATGCAACAGATGTGTAAAAGAGGCACAAGGGGGTTGTAAATCCGATCCTAACACATACAAATTCACCCAGGCAGTTTCACCAGCAGTGCAAATTGAAGCATAGACTTGTAACATATTTATATGATAGGTTACATTCAAGTGCTTCAGAGGTACTACAGTATACTATAGGTAAACACCTTATAGATTTATGCTGTAGCACTTCCTTATAGTTCTGCACTTTCACATTCACCATACACTACTAATTCTTTCATTCATTTATGCACTACACATTCATTCTGACAAACGTTTACACACTAATATAGAAATATAGTTCTTTCTTTGACCAGTGAAGGTAGTTCTGAAAAGAACTGTTTTTTTTCTTTTTAGTTTTCTAATTTTTTTGTATTTTTTCAACAAGTTTTTAGTTTTAGTTTTTTTTTTTTTTAAACCAAAGAAATGGAACTGGAAACAAAAAAACTGTGGCACAGGAACAAAAAAGAAAAAACGATATATTGTTTTGGGCAACGGTGCTCTTCTTTCCTCTTCACAATGAGGTCAATAGACTGCTCACTGTAACAAAGGAGTTCTCTGCAAAATTTACAATGAATTGTAAGATCCGCAAACTGTGGCACAATAATAGGATGCGGACTGCCCGGAGAAGGTGGTGGTGCAGTTGAGGTAGAAGGAACTGCAGGTTGAGGATTCTCCTGGAACCTTTGTGTTGCCATCCTTGCATAATTATTTGGATGCAAATTTTTTACATGGCGAACCATTGAGGCTGTCCCGAAAGAGTACTTTTTAGTGGGGTCACACCTGGAAAGAGTAGCCTCACAGATCTTGCACGTTACTTTCAGTGCATTCACATTTTTCTGTCCCTTCGGATATGAAAAAAACTTCAAAATGAAAGCTTCTTTTCTCTTTTTCTGAGGTGGCTCAGCAACAAAATCTTCCTCAGACGAATGTTCTGATGAAGTCTCAAAAAGAGCCGCCATTGTAGAGTTTGGTTGTAAAGGACTACAGCTCCACAGAATAGATGTTTCTCCTGGGAAAGTCCAAGTAGAATGATCAAAATGGGAGGGGTCTTTTAACAGTTGGAATAGGAAGTATTATGAACCAATCAAATCTCTTCTTTTAAAGTCACCTGGCTTTGCGTACTCTTACAGTGCGCTTACGGTGCTCTTACGCTGCAAGTATGTACGACGTACGTCCGCGATTTGAGTAATTGCTTTTAAAAGTAATAATCGCTTAATAAAAGTTTTAAAAAACTATTTTCATGATTGTCTCAGATAATATCTTCCCTTAATATGTACATTAAATACATAAATATATGTTTTTGAACAATTAGAAACTTTCGCGCCGTACGCGTACGGGGCGCAGTACATGACATCACGCGGAATCGTTGATGCGATGTGCAACGTCAAAGCGTATCTGTAACGTGTGTGCGAGTACACGCAGTTGACGATTTACCTTACAAAGTGTAGTGCGATCACCGTACGCGTAGGGTGCGATTACCCAAATAAAAATTAAAAAGGAATTATATAGACTTTAATTTTAATATACACGTTTAGCTCTTTTTTAACCAGAGTAGGTAGTTCTGAAAATAAATTTTTTTTTGATTTGCAGTTTTGTATTTTTTTGTAGTATTTTTTTAACAGTGTTTTTTTATTCTAAAGGATTTTTTAAAGGAAAAAAAGGAACTGCAAACAAAGAAGTCTTCAACAGGAACAAATAAACAAAAAAATTAACGGTGAGAGCATTGGTGCTGCTGTTTCCTCCTGCAAATTAAATTAATTGACTGCTCGCCGTAGCATAATGTTTCTTTACAAAATTTTCAAAGAATAATTAAATCGGCGAAATCTGGAAGGATATCTGGATGTGGACTTGCAGATCCTGTTGATGTGCTTGCTTGAGCTGGTGGAATCTCCTCCCTGACTCTGGTGCATGCAGCACGGGCACAATTTACAGGGTGTAGGTTTTTGACATGCCTCACCATGCTTGCAGTCCTGAAGGAATAATGCTTGTTCGGATCCCCTCTAGAGTGAACAGAAGAGCAGATTTTGCAGGTTACTTTTGCAGCATTTGCCTTTTTTTCACCCTCTGGAAATGAAAAAAATATTCCAAATTAGTGCCTCCTTTCTTTTTGGGGGTGGATCTTCTCCCACAAATTCTTCCTCAGAAGAGTGTTCTGAAGTGGATTCTTGCTGAGTAGCCATCATGAAGCAATGAAGACACAGCTCCTTCACAAAAAGGTGTTCCTTCAATGAAAGTCAAAGAATAATGATTAAAATGGGTGGGGTCTTTTAACAGTTGGAATAGGAAGTGTTATGAACCAATCAAATCTGTTCTTTTAAAGTCACATGGCTTTGGGTACGCTTACAGTGCGCTTACGGCCCTCGTACATACGACGTCCCGCCGCGATTTGCGTAATTGCTTTAAAAAGTAATATACACTTATTTAAAATGAAAAAAACGAGTTTCATGATTATCCCAGAGAATGTCTTCCCTTAATATGTACATTAAATACATAAATATATGTTTTTGAACAATTAGATACTTTTGCGCCGTACGCGTACGGGGCGTCGTACATGACGTCACGCGGAAAAGTTGATGCGACGCGCAACATCAAAGCGTATCTGTGACGTGATTGCGGGTATGCGCAGAGGACGATTTAGCGTACAAAGTATGGTGCAAACACCGTACACGTACGGTGCGATTAACCCCCCAAAAAAATGAAAAAGGAATTTTACAGAATTTAATTTTAATATATTGCACATGAACTCAGCCATGAAAGTTTCGGGGGGATTCGTCAAGCAGGGGCCGAGATAAAAAATGTGTCCCAAAACGTGTTTTCCCCATGTTAATTTCCATAGGGCGGTCAAACTCACTTTTAGCCCGAACGGCTGAATGGATTACCACCAGACTTGGCAAAATTGTAGGGACTGGTAGCCCGATGTGCCTTTGCTATGTCTCAAGATATGTGCTCCAGTGGATTTTGAGTAATTTAGGTTCAAAAAAATATATATATCTATGGTAGCGCCCCGGTACGCGCACCGGGGAGCGCTCTGGGCGCGCCACGTGAGTTGCGCATGGAAAGCTGATTGGCTCTCGGGTGTCTGTAAACATTTGAAACAGTCCGGAGCAGCCGCCATCTTGTGTCTTGGTAGGATCAAGACACAAGAGGTGGCAAAAAAAAAGGGGGAAATGACCATAAGGGGGCTGGGTAGACCCCCCTGACCCTCCTAGGTTTGATGTGGGGGCTATAATAGGGTCCTGTGGGGCAAAAAAAACATATATTTTTTTTGATTTGCACGGGGGGAGCGCCCGGTACGCGCACCGGGGAGCGGACTGGGCAGCGGACCATTAGGAAAAAAGAATGACCGAGTTTTTAAAAAAGAAGCCTTTTTTAATAAATTGGAGGTAGTTCTAAAAAGAACTGTTTTTTTCTTCTTTTTGTTGTTTTATATTTTTTTATTGTTTTTTTGAACATTTTGTACTTATTTTGGGTTTTCTGAACAGTTTTATATTATTTTTGTATTTTTCATGGGTAGAAACGAAAAAACAGGGAATTGAAAATGCCTCAATTGGAGCAAAAAAAAAAAGAAAAGAAATTAGGGTTTATTGGAGCATTTGTGGTTGTCCCCAGCAAGGACGATGAGCTTTACGCTCTGTTCTCTGTAGGAGATGGTCTTCCCACAATATTTACAGATAATTCGGAAATCTGCAAATCGTGGCTGAATGCAAGGCATCGTCTCACTTTCCTCTGGTGCCGACCAAGTGGGTTGCTTCCTTTTTGAGGTGGTGCTTGTGGATTGGGGAGAGTTATTGGCCAGTTCCCTCATCTCTGCAGCAGAATAATTTATTGGATGCTTGCGCTGCATGTGGCGTATCATCGTGTTGTTTCCAAATGCACCAGCTGCTGCTGCTACTGAAGCCATTTTATAGATCAAAAAGGTACAGAGAGGTACAAACAGGTCTTCCTAAGTCAAAGGACAAAGTCAGAATAAGTTAAAAAGGTGGGGTCTTTCATCCTTTTGAAAAAAAAATGTATTGAACCAATGAAAAGTGTTATTTTTAGGTCACATGACCAGGGGCTTCATCATTATGAAACCAAAACTGTTATGAACCAATGAAAAGTGTTATTTTCAGGTCTTATGACCCGACGCGCTTACGCTACGCACCCCAGGGTGCGTCGCGTAAGCGCGTCGGACACCTACATTGCGCGATCGTATTCACTCGAGTGCTTCCGGGGACGCGGCTACGCTATACGTCACGATCATGTTTTTGTTCGCGATATTGGCGCTTACGGGACGCTCCCCGGTGCGCGCTCCGGGGCGCTTCATAAAACTACGCTTTCCGGGGCGCTCACCAGGGCGCGCACCGGGAGCGCTCCAAGGCAAAAAAATAAATAAAAAAATATACAAAAAAAAATTACCCAAAATTGTAGGGACTGGTAGCCCGATGTGCCTTTGCTATGTCTCAAGATATATGCTCAAGTGTTTTTTACGAAAATTAACTTTGAAAAAAATATATATTGTGCTACATTGGGCTATATATATGTTAGAGCCCAAATGTAGACCAAATGTAGCCCAATGTAGCCCAAAGATGGCCACCAGAGACAAAAAAAAACAAATGTAGCCCAAATATCAGCCAGATGTAGCCCAACTATAGCCCAATGACAGAATGTACCAGAGTGTTCTAAAGAACAACTAGAGCGCTAACAGTCTTACTTATAAAGTGAGACTTATAGTTAGGAATTAGCATTAAAAATTCACTGAAAAAACCATAGGTTTCACACCAGTTATAGTTAGGAATTTGCATTAAAAAAACCTTTGAAATTCACTGAAAAAACCATAGGTTTCACACCAGTTATAGTTAGGAATTTGCATTTAAAAAACCTAAGAAATTCACTGAAAAATCCATAGGTTTCACACCAGTTATAGTTAGGAATTTGCATTTAAAAAACCTAAGAAATTCACTGAAAAAAACATAGGTTTCACACCAGTTATAGTTAGGAATTAGCATTTAAAAAACCTATTAAATTCACTGAAAAAACCATAGGTTTCACACCAGTTATAGTTAGCTGGAAATTTTACTGACATAAAACCAATGAAATTCCACGTTGTAGTTAGTTGGACTCACTATAACTTGCGCGCCTGCAATGCACTGCTAATGAAAATGTTAGTTTCTATTTTTGAATATGTGTTTCAAGGGTTACTATACAGTGAAAGGAGGTCTGTCACAAGGATGGTGTCATCAGTGATGTCATGAGTGATGTCACTGACCATGTCATGAGGGATGTAATATGTGACGTCATCAGCAGTGCATTGCAGGCGCGCAAGTTACAGTGAGTCCAACTAACTATAACGTGGAATTTCATTGGTTTTATGTCAGTAACATTTCCAGCTAACTATAACTGGTGTGAAACCTATGCTTTTTCAGTGAATATATATATATATATATATTCACAACACTCATGGAAGCCCAGGATAGACGGTCGCACTCACCAAAGGAAATCGTTTCAACAAGGTTTCTTTTTATTTCTTAGTGTTATGTTTCCATCTGTCACTCAGCAAGACTCTTGTTGTCTTGCCGAGTGACCGATGGAAACATAACACTAAGAAATAAAAAGAAACCTTGTTGAAACGATTTCCTTTGGTGAGTGCGACCCATCTTTCCTGGGCTTCCAGGAGTGTTGGGAATAATTCAACGGTGTGGTCCTGCCGTTGGAAACCGCACCGCCTAGAGATGGCCGGTTAGCAGGGTGTAGTAACTTGGGTCCAGACTGAAGGTAGCTTTTAAGTAGATTTATTGTACAAGATACATGTTGGAAGTACAATATCAATTAGCCCCACCAGGAGCGCCTGGCTAGGTGCTCAGCCCTAGTCCAACTGTGATGAATCAGATACTAACATTCTAAATGACATCACATCAATAGAGTTCCACTGGTGGAGTAGAGGAAGACATGTGAACATATTGATTAAGATATTACATATCCTCCTTTCTTAAAAATGAAACACAAAGAAAGAAACTTAAGTAAGAAATTAACGCACCACAGAACAACAAAGCGAGTGAAGAACAAGAGGAAATAGACGTACCCTAGAGAATAAAAGAGAGCTGAATAACCAGAGGGAAAGGTAAAAGATAAAAGAAGAATGATGAGGAGAAGAATGGAAGAGCAGATGAGGAAACATACTACATATACGTTACAAAATTAAACATATTGAAGATTCAATATTAGACATATTACTCATCATCCTCTCTAAACAAGAAAATAAAGAAAAGTTGAAGGGCTATCGGACTACTATCGCCAAACATATATATATATATATATATATATATATATATATATATATATATATATATATATATATATATATATATATATATATATATATATATATATATATATATATATGAATGCTCCTCGTCCCACTGGAAATCAAGGCACTCACGGGTGGGTGCGGTATGCAGTAGTGGGTTCCCGCAGAAACACAGCGCTCAGCTCCCAAAGAATCCCTCCTCAGAAGAACCGCACTCGTAGAACCAAATTTCGTGCTCACACCATCCAAGTTTATTTTACAGAGCTAACAGACGCGTTTCAGCATCAAGCCTTCGTCAGTGTTAGTCACGCTTTGCAGGTTAGTCTGGGTAATAAAGCAGTCATACATTGACTAAACATAGTAGATGGACTGAATGCATTACATCTGAGCATCGCGCCATTTTGTAACATGCAAAAAAATAATAGAATCCGCATTTTGGGTATATTTTCCCTCTTTATCCTGCGTTTACTCATTGTAGCATAAACGGAAATGTGATTAAAAACATATCGCCGTGAATCGGCATGGCTCCCCGTATTGTAACACTACGGGGAGGTTAGAGGAGCGCAAAGCCTCGCAACTCCCATTTCAAATTTCCGACAGCCCTTGAAGCCATGTATTGGCAAATTAAATTACAGATAAGGCATTTCGTGCATTATACCACAGGATTTTCTATATAGCCAACATAATCAGTACAAAACATTCTTCTTATATTTGTCTCAAGTTTTTTGGTTTTTTTCCCGATCATGGGTTGCAATCTAAGTTCTCAACCTTCAAAACTCTCCTCATACATCTATTATCGCATTTCTTCTGGTTGTATACGACTGTACCAGTCAGTCTAAATCATCAGAAATTTCATTATGTAAGTTGGGGAGAGGAGAGGGAAAGGGGAGAGGGGAGAACTGACAGAGGGAAAAAGAAAAGAAGAAAATTAGAAGAATAGTCTACAGGAAGAAACAAATAAATAAATGAATGAACGTTACAGGTGGAATGATTATTGCAGATCTGGATCATGTTACTGTTTCTAATCAAAACACAATAGTCTTTGGAAGGACATAATACAGATTAGTGCCCTGTGCAGTTCCATTAACACCATTGTCCCATCTACTGCTTATTTTCCTAGATGGACCGCAAGTTCTTCCCCGCTGTTCAATCCTAATGGTGCCTTCGTCATTAAATCTATAATGGACCTGGATTCCAGGCATCTCAACTTCTTTAGCCTGTCTCCTCCTCTCACACTTTCTGGCACATGATCAAGGCCAAAATATTGCAATTTACTCCTGTCCCTTTTATGTGTCTGATCAAAGTGTCTTGCGACAGGGTAAGATGGGTCTGCTTTATCAATCGCCCTAAGGTGTTCCAGGACTCTGACCTTTAATTGTTGGATCGTGCTGCCTATATATCTATATGTTTATTCCGCACAGATAACGCAGCACTCCTTTTGGCTTTACAAAGATGACCTGCAAGGCCTGCAAAATTGGTAAAAACCTGAACACCTTGAAAGACTCAAGTGGAAAAATGTTTCAAATCAGAAAAACATTCACATGCGAATCAACTTATGTAGTATACATATTAGAATGTTGCTGTGGTAAAAGATACATAGGAAGCACCACCTGCTTCCTTAAAAAACGCTCATTGGAACACACAAGAGCCATACAAAATCACAACCATACTTATGCCATGGCTAAACATATCGGCATCCATGCAAGGAAAAACTGACAGGACATCAAATATTCCGGACTCGCGATGATCCTTCCACATGAACGGGGAGGAAACAGAACACAAAAACTCAGACGTCTGGAATCCAGGTTAATCATAAGGTTCAAGACCAAACAGCCGATAGGCTTGAACGGAGATGGAGAACTTTATGAACACCTTTAAAAAGACTAAAAGTGTGGATGATGTATAGCAGTAGAAGCAACATCATAAACTACCATTAATGGACATTAAATATTAAGTTAATTTGGACATTGCTATCTGATTAAACAAATCCCATATCCCTCATCCACCCCGCTCCCCTCCACTCCATCCCCCTCTTACCTCTCCTTATTTAGATTAAGTATGGATCTATAATCTCATTCACCTCCTTCGTTTCTGTGCACCATTCTAAGGAGATAACTTTGTGGGTCACTCTCCCCTGCCGCCGGAGGCGTAACGTTCAAATATGGGCACTCAGCCATAATTAAATTAGGACACTCAGTCCACCAAATTACATGGTACACGATCACCTGAGCACGGTTTGATCATCATTGTATTTTACTTAGTAATACACAAAATGCGCGTTCATACCACAAAACGTGCATTTCACCATGTAACCATTACACCATCTGAGCTTTGCAATCAGGCCCAGTGTAGACGGGAATAAACCGACAAACAAAGTTAACAATAAAGTTTTTTTAATGTAGTGCAAAAAACTACAGAACCCAACATGCATCATCATGGCAATCAGCATGCACATGTATATATAAGAAACTGTTAAAGGACTTCCAGTTTAAATTACCATAGACAAGAACAGAGTTCGAAATGCGTAGGAGTTTGCATCTGTAATAAACATCTTTGTGAAGCCAAAAGGAGTGCTGCGTTATCTGTGCGGGATAATCTTTAGCGAGACACTGTCCCGTCTTGCCGCATGCACCAACTGGGAAGGTGCACCTCTCAGACAGGACATTGTGCATTTGAGATATATATATATATATATATATATATATATATATATATATATATATATATATATATATATATATATATATATATATATATATATATATATATATATATATATATATATATATATATATATATATATATATATATATGTATATTACATACATACATATATATATATATATATATATATATATATATATATATATATATATATATATATATATATATATATATATTACCTACTGGCGGTCGCCAGTAGGTAGTTATAGTTAGGACCTATTATCCATAGGAAAACCGCAACATTCTATTTCTAATAACTTTGGCGTCGATTGGTGGATCTTCTTGAAATTTTCTTAACTTTTGGCCAGCTCAGTTCCGCTCTTTCTCTGACAGCTTGGGGGTGATTGGTGAAGCAGGGGCCGAGAAAAAAGGGGGGCCCCAAAACGTGTTTTCCCTATGCAACTTCTCATAGGACCTTTAGCCACGGCTACAGCTCGAACGGCTGAACGGAATTACAAAAAATTTGGCAGAGAGGTAGTCCTCAGTTCCAACTTGTGCCTTTGGCATATCTGGTGTCAATCTGTTCAGTAGTTTCTTTGAAAAGTATGGTTAAATTCATTTATATATCTATGGGCGCGGAGGATCCACGGATTGTGTGAGGATTGGCCTCGTAGGATAAGCTTATGTGTATAGATGTTGGGTGGTTTTACAAAGAGCCCTTGTGTTTATTGAGAGATTTTAGTAATTACAAGGAAGTACCAATTCAGAGTCTACAGTTCGTAGGATAAGCGCATTGTTCCGATCACACGCTGAATTCTAATTGGCTGTCAAGCGGTTGTAAACATTCAAAACCAGCAATTGTGGGCAGCCATTTTGTGCCTCAGTAGAAGCGAGGGTGAAGAAGTCTTTGAAATATGTTGGCAAAACATAAACAGGGACAGTTTAGACACACCCTGACCCCCTAGGTCAGCTCAGGGGGTGACATAGGGACCCGTAGGGCAAAAAAAAGTAAGAACATTTTTTTACAAAAAAAGTCTTGAGATGCGTGTAGGATCCGCGCATTTGGTCACTGAAAAAAACGAAGCATGTATTTTTGAGATATATATCAAGCTTATGTGTATAGATGTTGGGTGGTTCTACAAAGAGCCCTTGTGTTTATTGAGAGATGTTAGTATTTACAAGTAAGTACCGATGCAGAGTCTAAAGTTCATGAGGTAGACTCGGTTTCCTTCGTCTGTAAAATGTACACTATCTCTTTACTAGATGCCATGCATATTGAAACGCAGATTGTGGTATATGGACAATATTCTATAGTCTCGTAGAAAAGTAGAAAGATTTATTCACATGTTTATTCACTTATGTGCGCAGATCAGGTGCTCCAATCTTCCCCTATCTTGATGACTGGATGTTGAAGGTGAGCTAGCCCCAGGCTGTCGTCTCCCACCTCCAGAATACGGTCGACCTCTTGCACCTGCTGGTGTTGTCTATCAACGTGCCGAAGTCACACCTGTACCCCTCTCAGTAGCGGAGCAGTTCTGGACTCGGTGCAGTTTTGGGTTTTTCACTCCGAACAGCGGGTTTGGGATATTTAGGCATGAATTTGATCTTTAAGCTTTTATCCCGGGTCTCAGTCAGGTTGGCGCTGCCGCTCCTGGGGCTGAAGGCTTCCTTCATCCTACTGGTGCATCACGCAAGGTAGCATGTGAATAAATATAAACATAGGCCACGCAGTTTGCCTCCCGTACTACACAAATTACTGGCGGTAGTGGTTCCCGGGACTTGAGGGGAGTAATTGAAGCCCACATACTTGTAATGTTGTGTGGGGGGGGTTGGACGCGAAAGTGGTATAAGGGGGTTGTACATGTGGTACACAGTGTTTTGTTTTACTTTGCTTTCCTTTCTGTGATGTAGAAGATCGTGGGTAAATATAACGGTTTTTGCACAGCCAGTAACTTTTAACCCTACCCACAAACGGTTTTCCGCCTGTTACCATAGTAACAGTTCGTGGAACACTTACGTGAGCACAGAGGTTAAAAGTTCACCACACTATGGGGCATATTATCAAGACAGGCGAAAAAATTATTGCTGTTTTAGCGGGAGAAAACTTCTGCTCAAACGGCGGTAATGGGCTTGATAATATGCTCTATGGAATTCCAATTGAAGCCCATGTTAGATGTCCTTCACATTTAACATGGGCTTCAATTGGAATTCCATAGAGCATAACTACATCGGATACACTTGAACAGCACAAATCACACCGCTGTAGGAGCGGCCACGTGGTGCTTGGCAAATTAAACAAACACTCCAGGATTAAGTGATTTGCCCAGAAACAAAAGTTATGAAGTCAACTTTAATGATATAAAAAAGCAGGAAAGCCTGCTTAAAAGCAACATTGTCTAATCGAACATTAATTTCCATTCAAACTGTATTTAAAGATTGTTCTGATTAATTAATTTAATTACTCTTAATAAAAGTGCTCACCTACGAAGAAGTGGATACGAACACTCTCAATGGCTGTGACTGCAGAATAGGAAAAGTTCAAGAAGGTTGGCAGCTTATAAATGCTTTGCAGAAGGATGATTGGTTGAGCATGATGTCACTGGGTGTGAGAGCTGTGATTGGGTATGTTGTAATTGAGCATGCGCAAATAAAATGAAATATGTTAGGGGTACATAGCCAGACAGTGGGACGTATTGTGCGCTTGCGTAACATTAACACGCATGCGCTACCACAAACGTGCATGCGCAAAGTGAAGGCAACTCCAACGGGGTACATACATAGATGGAGTTCGGATGTCCCCTTGGCCTTGAAGTGGCTTCAGGAGGGGGACTTTGCAGCCCTCCTCCATAAAATAATAATATATATTTAGCCATGCCCCGGGGGCTGGGGACCCCGGTACAAGGAATTGGGCACATGAGGGGGCCACGCGGCCTACTTCCCACATAGAAAATTGAATACGTATACTCCGCTTATTGTCATCATAACATAAGATCACCCTTCCGATCACATGCTGAAGGCTAATTGGCTCTCAAGTGGTTGTCAACATTCGAAACTAGAAACTGTTGTCAGCCATTTTATATGTCGGTACAAGGGAGGCTGAAGAAGCTTTTGAAATGTCTTTTTAAAACTTGAAAAGGGGGAGGATAGACACACCCTGATCCTCTAGGTCTCCTCTGAGGGTCCCACAAGGTCTCCCAGGGCCCCTAGTTTTTTTCTTTTTTGGGGAAATATCGTGGGGTGCGCATACGATACGCACATTCTAGCGATATTTTTTTTAACAAGACGTGGGCTTCCGCGCGTCTTTGGTAATTTGCATTCTTTCAACTGTTTAGAGGAGATGCAGCAGTGCTGGATCCAGGATGCACCACTGAGTAAGAAAAGGTAACGATAACACTCGTGGAAGTGGTGCACACACCGCGTCTGATATGTATATGACGGCACGCGCTACCGCGCGTCCGTCACGTCACGTTATATGTACCTCTCGCGTATGCGCAAGGTGTCGCGCACAAGTCGCATAGCAACCACGTGGGAAAAGTTGTACCCGTCGCACACCATTTGCGGATCCTAGACAGCAACCCTAAAATGGCGGACACGTTTCGCTCAGTAAATGAGCAGGGTGTCCGTAGGCTGCACAACTACAAAAAAAAGAAAAAAATAATAAAAATTATTTAAGTATATTATAAACAATATAAAATACAGAAAAAAAATATTTTTATGTAAAAAAGTTAATAAAAAAATGTGTATTGTAATTTAAAATATAACGTCTAAAAATAAAAAGATTTTAAAAATGTAGTTAGAAAATATTTTAAAAAACAATAAAAATATTTATAAATTAGCATTATAAAAATCTTAAAAATTCACTGAAAAAAACCATAGGTTTCAGACATGTTATAGTAAGGAATTAGCATTTAAAAAACCTTGGAAATTCACTGAAAAAAACATAGATTTCAGACATGTTATAGTTAGGAATTAGCATTTAAAAAACCTTTGAAATTCACTGAAAGAGACATTGGTGTCAGATAAGTTATAGTTGGGAGTTAGCATTTGAAAAACTTTAGAAATTCACTGAAAAAACCATAGGTTTTAGGGGTGTTATAGTTAGCTACACAGTTTACTCGTATAAAACCATTGAAATTCCCCAGTTATAGTTAGTTGTGCTAACGATAACTCGCGTGCCCGCAATCCACTGCTGATGATGTCATATATTACATCATTCATGACATGGTCATTGACATCACTGATGACATCTCAAATGACATCACTGATGACACCACTGATGACATCATCCATGTGACAAGCTGATGCATCTGATCATACAGTAGCATAATCTTTTAACACTAATTATACATTTTGAAGTACCATATTTGAAATCAGTGACACACCAGTAAAAGTTTCTAAAAACGCACTCAGTGATTCCTACATCTATACACACATCTAAGCACTTACCTATAGATTCACTCATACATGCTAACAAAGATCAATAGAACACTATTAAATATGCTTATATACCTACATCAACATTACACACCAGCACATAACCTATACCTTTATGCAGACATCCTACTCACTTATGCAAACAATTGATCATACTTATATTTACTAAGCTACTCACTTACACAAGCACTACTTAATATATTCCTATAGATAGTAACTCATACTTAGTGTGTTATAAAATCAGGCTTCAAGTATACAGTTATCCATACATCAATCATACCATCACAGAGCATTATGTATACTTATTTATAAATAATAACTGTCAAATACACTGCCGTTTACATTTTTAGTTTGTTGGACATATATAATTGAGAAATATATTTACTCATCACCACATCCATAAAGAGTTTCACTCACCCAAACAACTGTTTCCACATACAGTCTTAACCTCATATACTTACTAAATCAACTATTTACACATCTTTCCACAGTCACACACGTCCCACCCAACCACACACACATTCATTCACTATCCCATACAAATACTCATTTAACTAATTAATAACTAGTGTAGACTTTCACATAGGTAGTAACCAACTTATGTAGTAGTTTACACAACAAGAGATAGAGTGATACAGGTATTCATACAGTTTAATCACTATCCCATATATTTAGTGAGACACTTAAAATTCCTCACTTAGACAGTCAGTCACATTGGTACTAAATCCTCTATTCGCACACTTATACATGCACTCAGTCTTCAAGGCAGATTGCTATATATATATATAATACATATTTAAATAATTAACCAAACCACTTTCACTGGATGATGTCATCAGTGATGTCATCAGTGATGTCACTGACCATGTCATGAATGATGTAATATGTGACATCATCAGCAATGGATTGCGGGCGCGCAAGATATAGTCAGTACAACTAACTATAACGGGGGAATTTCAATGGTTTTATGCGAGTGAAAAGTGTAGCTAACTATAACACCCCTAAAACCTATGTTTTTTCAGTGAATATATAATATGAATATGTATATATATATATATATATTCACTGAAAAAACCATAGGTTTTAGGCCATATATAGTTAGGGATTAGCATTTACAAAACCTTAATTTACTCGCACAAAACCATAGAAATTTGCATATATAGTTAGATGCAATAACTATTATCGCGCAACTCCAATCCACTGCTGATGATGTCACATATTACATCATTCATGACATGGTCAGTGACATCACTGATTGAATTTCAATGGTTTTTTAATAGCAAATATCTATAGCTGTAACATATATTCTTATTCTAATTCACAAATATATTTTATATATATTTTTTTTAAGCAAAGGACCCAGATGCATTTACAGTTTATCACTAACAATGTTCCAGGCTAATGTATTTTCACGGGAAATTAACAACTGTCCTGCAAGTAAAATATTCCTATTTCGTGAAAAAGGGCGTTTCTTCGTCCCATGAGGAAGCCGATGAGCAAAAGAGACTCGACCTGCTGTCTTAGTCGCTGATAGGCCTGATTATCGGATTTTTATTGATCACTTTATGTTGCAACAGTGGAAAACAAAACAGCCCTTGCCCATTTATTTTTACAGCATTCTTGCGTATTATACCCTACCCCCAAACAGTATTTTGCCTGTTACCATAGTAGTAGTTTATGGAACACTTACGTCAGCACATAGGTTAAAATTTCACCACAATATGTTGCTAATGAGTGAGCTTCAGCATTATACTTCAAATTATAAATATCATTTCTATTGATGACTGCTACCCCCACAAAAAAACAGACGTATGTACTTTTTTAATTAACTTTTATTAAAACAATAACTGGAACTATAACTAAAATATAACACTACAATAAATAACTAGAATTATAAGTAACAAAACAATATAATAAACAACATATAATATGGAGTCCAAAATAAGTATTGTAGTTAATCTGCAAAACAAAAAGAAAATTAGTGTTTAAATTTAGATTGAAGTGACTAAATGAGATCAAACATCACAAGTCAAAGTAAAACTTGACAATATTTATATTTTTTTAAATCTTCGCAGTGTGCCTGAAACGCTTCCACTGGCATTGTACCCTCTTTATCAATTTTTTTCATGTGTTATTCATCTCCTACTTTCTCCTTTCAAATTCTCTTGTAAAGACCTTAACAACAAATAAAGGGAACATTTTCTGCATATTTTTAATAAAGCATTTGACACAATGCATAGTAACACCGTATTTATTGAATGTTTTGAAATTTTCACAAGTCTTAAAAAAGGTGAATGCAAGAAAAGTTACTTGCCGCATATGCAAGACTGCTTTCAAGAGGAGACCCCAATAAAAAGGACTTGTGTGGAACTGCAAGTATGCTGAAGCAGTTGCAGACTAAGAATCCGGTCAACTTTGCAAGGGAAGAGTTAAGGAGATTGAGAGCGGCTCCTTCTGCTTCATGAGAAGGCCCGAGTACCAGTGGAGCAACACCGTCAACCTCTAGAGCACAGCCTAATATTTGTCCCCAATTTGAAACACTTTGAAGCACTGGGACAGGAACAGACTAATTTGCATATAGCCAGGTTCTGAGCTGGGATGGTGCAGTGAGCTAAAAAACGGTGTTGGATCTAGCCCTGATCTCTTGGCTGGGTGAGAGTATTCTGCTTAATTCAGAAACTCTGTCCATCACCACCCCTTGTTGTTTAATTATTTTGTCCACCATAAGCGTGGAAGGGTATACTCAGATGTGAGTCCCTTGCTCATTGCACCATCAGGATTCAAGCAAGCCGGGCCGAAGACGGCTGTAATGCCAGAAACCAGTCCCCAGAAGCTTGTTTCCTTCCCAGTGAAAGAATTGGCTTGGTAGTTTAGTCTGCCCTGTTCCCATGATGCACTGGGCCAGGGACAGACTGATTTGCATATAGCCAGGTTCTGAGCTGGGATGGTGCAGTGAGATAAATAACGGTGATGGATCAATCCCTGATCTTTGGACTGGGTAAGAGTGGTCTGCTTAATTCAGACACTCTGTTCATCACCACCCCCTTTTCTGAATCGTTATATATACCTACTGGCTATCGCCAGTAGGTAATATATATGTATATTCTATGCTTAAAGACTTTGATAGAGAATCAGACATTTGAGGTGAGCAAATTTAGTGTGTCGCTGGTGTTGAGAGTGCTCTATATTGGAGCTGCTTTCCACCTAAACTTGAGAACTACCCAGAGTTCTCTGCTTCTTTTTTTGCATAATTTATGCATTACTCTATGCCTGAAAGTGTTTTTTTTACTTATACTTTGTGCTCCTTTGTGTCTGGACAAAGCGATACCTCTATGAACTCTAATGAGAGTGAAACATGTGTCAGGGGTTGCTTTTATTCATTTCAGGTTGGCTTGGATGGTATTTTATCAATCCAAAGCTGTAATACTGTGCCTGGAGTGGTAAAAGGATTTGGCCATTTTACAGCTCGGTATGGATAGCACTGTGCTAATCCTATGCTTGAAGACTTTGATGTGGAAATGGCAAGACAGTTGGTCCCTTTCTATCTCGGCACAGATGGCACTGTGCTAATCCTACGCTTAAGGACTTTGATAAAAAAGCAGACATTTGAGGTGTGCAAATTTAGAGTGTCACTGGTGTTGAGAGTGCTCTATATTGGAATTGCTTTCTACCTAAACATGAGAACTACCCAGAGTTCTCTGCTTCTTTTTTGCATATACTGGTGGTTGCCATTAGGTAGTTATAGTTAGGACCTAGTTTCCAATGGAAGAATGTTTTTTGATGCACTAATATCTTTAGCGCTGGTAGATGAAGCTTTGTGGAATTTTGAAAACTAATGCCCTGCTCCGGTCAGCTCCTGTCTTAGAAGTTTTGGGGTGATTCATCAAGCGGAGGCGAGAAAAAAGGGGGTTCCCGAAATTCGTTTTCTCCATGTTAATTTCCTTAGGAAACCTTTGACGCAGCTACAGCCCGTGCACCAAATTTGTTCAGAGTGCACTCTTTGGTTTAAATGGTGAAAATCCATTCAGTAGTACCTGAGAAATTAAAAAATAAAAATATTTATATATTTGGTGACCGCGGTAGATCCGCGAACCCTCCCTATGTTGATCTTGTCTCTGATTGGCTGTTAACACTTCATACCAAGAAGTATTGGCAGCCATATTGTGACTCAGTAGAGTCATCAGTGATTATTTGAGATGTCATCAGTAATTTCACTGAACATGTCATGAGTGATGTAATATGTGATGTTATCAGCAGTACATTGCAGGGGTGCGAGTTATTGTTAGCCTAGATAACTATAACGGTCGAATTTCTCTGGTTTTGTACGAGTGACATGTCAGACTAACTACAACGTCCCTGAAACCTGTGGGTTGTTTCATTGAATTTGTAAGGTTGTTTAAATGCTAATTCCTAACTATACCGTCCTTGAAATCTGTGTTTTTTTCAGTGAATATATATAGTGCAGTGGGGACCAAGAAATAGGGTCATGAAATTAGGATGCGTTTGTAATGTTAGTTCCTATAGGAATGCATTGTCGAACTTACAGCCTGAACCGCTGTACGGAATTAAAAGAAGCTTGGCAGAAAGACAGATGTTGTTACACAGATTGTGCTTTTTGTTATTTGTTGCAAATCTGTTCAGTAGTTTTTGAGAAAGTTAAGCTGTAATTTACAGATATATATCTGACCGCTGATATTTCGCGACTGTTTCACTATTAATTGTGACTGCGTGTGCTAACTGGAATGCTGTGATTGGCTGGAC
Source organism: Lissotriton vulgaris (assembly GCF_964263255.1). Classification (NCBI taxonomy): domain Eukaryota; kingdom Metazoa; phylum Chordata; class Amphibia; order Caudata; family Salamandridae; genus Lissotriton; species Lissotriton vulgaris. The sequence goes on along the minus strand of NC_141689.1, from coordinate 1,756,677,236 downwards.
GCAACCTGAATAGAAATTTGCAGCAGCCATTTTATCTATCTGGAACGGTTCCTAGGGCTAAAATGTTCTGTGAAAGCAAACGTAAGTGGTCAGGGTCGAGGTACCCTGACCCCATGTTTGAGAAATGTTAGTGACACAAGTAGTGTTTCCAAAATAGATTCTTTTAATCACACACGATATTCCCAACAATGCCACAACATCCAACGCGGCCCACATGTACTGTTGCGGGCTCACTGCGGCTATCTCAGTGAGTTCGCAAATATTGGTGGAAATATAAAAAATATATCAGTGAATCATTAATACATATTGTATTATAATGAGATTCTGATAAATGTTTTTATACAGTTATTTAGATAGTGATATATCTAGTGTGATAAACAATTATTTATATAGATATAATATTTTTATGTGGTGGTGGCTATTGAATTCCTGCTTTTGCTTTCCGGTAACATTCTGTATCCATGGGGATTGCGATTACTGACATCATCGCAATCTCTGGCCTCAGCACATAAATTGAAAATATTTTAGGGATGGTTGTTCTAAAAATACAATAGAAAAACATGAGTTTGAATTGTACAGTATAAACCCCTTGCATGTGAAATACTATAATATGTGTGCATCAATGTGTTTTGTTACTTCATGGAAAAGGTGCGATTGTCACGGTTAAGGACATCATCCCGACTCCCCAAATAACAGTGAAGACGGACAATAGGGCTTAAAGATGGATTTTAACACTCCCCTAGGCCTACTGGTAGAGGCGGGGGTGTGGGAGTCATTTTTAGAGCTTCTTGCAGCATTAAGGTCCTTACTCTTGACCCTACTTTGGGCACCGAGATATTAGGGCTCTCAATTCAGACCCACGCCGGAACTATAGTCACAGGGATAATTTGCTATCGCCCACCAGGGGCGTTCAGCCTTCAGCAGCAACAAGCGCTAATCACCACCCTGACTAATATCGCTTTATCTCACCAGAAGTTGTTTATACTCGGTGATTTTAATCTCTGGCAAAACGGCACCCATGACTCAGCTCTCAGGAACCTACTTTCAACCTGTGACAGTTTTGGTCTCTCTCAGCGGACCTCCAAGCCACCCACAAAGCGGGTCATCTACTTGATCTGATCTTTGCGGCACCACACTTGGTGGTAATGGGAGAAACTCTTCCGATGGACTGGACTGATCACTCACTAGTTAAATTCTTTCTTCACAAGACGACTGGCCCCCACAAGGCCCCGGTGCTGACCAAGGAAATTAAATGCAGAGATTGGAGGGCTCTCTCACGCTCACATCCCTCTGGCAAAGTGTTCCATTTGCAACAGCTTTTCAAAGTGAACAAAAGCACAGTCGTGAAGTAGTGTGGCTCACTGGTTAGAGGCGGCAGACCCGAGAGCAGAGGACGGCCCGGGACCAGGGTTCGATTCCCGGTGCGGCAGGTTTCTGGACCAGGCTCAGCGGACTCGATAATTCTCTCGCCTCGGTGCCCACTCTGATGAGTGATCACACTCGGCAACTCTGGGCATTAGCTTGCCTCATCTTCACTAACGACCCCACCAGACCGCCGGGGATGCCTGGTCTCACCCTGGAGATACCCATTAAGGGACCATCTCTCAGGGAAGCCAGGAAGGGTTTGCAGCGGTCGAAGCGCCTTGGGACCCTACGGGTAAGTAGTGCGCTATATAAATGCCAATACATTTACAGTCGAAAATTATAACTCCCTTGTCACTAGTATCTCAACGGTGGTCGACATCCACGCCCCTCTCAAAAATCGGACCTGCAGGGGTAAAGACTCTGCCCCATGGTTTAATGACGACATAAAACTGTTAAAACTTGAATGTAAACAAGCAGAGAGAAGGTGGAGACGCGATTATAATGAAACTTCCAAAGACACATGGAAAACGAAGGTCCATGCGTACAAAACTCTCATTAAAAAATCCAAGGCCGATCACTACTCATCCCTGATCTGTAATACTACCAACAATTCTAGGAGCATTTTTAGCATCCTAAACAGCGTCACTAACCCGGAGTCTTGCAAAAATGCGATCGTCCCGTCCCAAGACCTCTGCGACAATCCGGCCATATTCTTCAAGGAGAAAATAGAACTTATCCTTAAAGACTTAGATACTCCTCTTGCTGCTGGAAATCCCCTAGTCTTGAACACTGTTACTCTGGAGAATCAATCACCTGAGCTAGGTCTCCAGAAGAATCACTCCGCGGGTTCCCACCGCTTACATTTGAACTCTTTACTAAGGTAGCAAGAGGGATTGTGTCTGGGTCTCCATTGGACCCGGTGCCTCCCAAAATCTGTGAGGAATTTGAAGAAGAACTTTTCCCCCCGCTCCACCTAATCTGTCAGCAATCCCTGTTGACTGGCACTGTCCCTGCCCATTGGAAACGAGCGTTAGTCTCCCCCTTACTAATAAAACCTTGCTTGGACCCTGACTGTTCAAAAAATTACAGGCCCATCTCACTGCTGCCATTCCCTGCCAAGATAGTGGAGCGGGTGGTCAGTAACACTCTCTCCAACTACCTGGAACATCATCTACTACTTGATGGGGACCAATTTGGTTTCCGGCCTGCTCATGGAACCGAAACTGCCCTCATTATCGCCATGAACGAACTTCAAAGGCGAGCAGACAGAAGTCAGGCATCACTCTTGATACTGCTCGATATGTCTGCCGCCTTTGACACGGTGAATCATAAGATCTTCTTGAGGCGCCTGTGGGAGGCAGGAGTGAGGGACACGGCACTGCAATGGTTTCACTCTTTTTTGCAGGACAGGCAGCAAGCAGTATCTCTGCCTCCTTTCCAATCAGCCTTTTCCCCGGTAACGCACGGAGTCCCCCAGGGCTCTGCCATCAGGCCAATACTTTTTAATGTTTACCTCAGGCCATTAATTCTTCTTATCAAAAGTTTCGGCATTAAAACCATCAATTACGCCGACGACACGCAGATGATCCTCTCTTTGGAAGGAGAGGATTCTATCTCTGTAGAGGTCCTACATAATTGCCTGCGGGAGACATCAAGGTGGCTGAAGGATAATTCACTCCAGTTCAATGCAGGGAAAACGGAGGTGCTTTTCAACACTGCTCGAGGATCCCCCGACCGTTCCCTAGCAATTTCTGGCCCCCGGAAACAGCATCCAATGTACAGCCTGCAGACTCTGTCCGCAACCTAGGGGTCATGCTTGACCACAGGCTTAGCATGGAGACCCATGTTCTAAAAACTTCAGCCTGCTGCTACGCCATCCTACGCTCTCCTAGGAAAGTTCTGCCCCTAATTCCCACCCAGGCCCGCGCCCAAGTGGTTAGGTGTACCATCCTGAGCAGGTTGGACTACTGCAATGCCCTCCTGCTCGGGTCCCCTGAGTTTCTACTAGACAGGCTCCAAAGGGTCCAATCTGCGGCTGCAAAATTGGCCTTGGGCCTGCCGAGAAGATCCCACGGACCATCTGCCTTGGCACAATTGCACTGGCTCCCTCTTAAACAGAGAAATCAGTTTAAGGCCCTCTGTATTGTTTTTAGGGCCCTCCACGGTTCCGGTCCAGCCCCTCTACAATTTAAGTTTGTGTGGTATGTTCCTACCAGACAACTTCGCTCCTCGGATGCCAAACTGGTAGTCTTCCCCAGATTTAGGAAGGTCAGAGCCGGAGGTAGATCCTTCGAGGTGGCTGCCGCCAAACTTTGGAACACCCTCCCCATTGAGATTAGGCACATTAATGAACTCCTACCGTTCAGAAAAAAGGTTAAAACTTGGCTCTTCCCTGGTTAGCCTATTCCCCTCTGGTCCACCTCTCGCTCTTCCTCAAACTCTGTCAGCGCCAGGATGCCTGCAATGGTGACAGCTTGCGCTTTATAAATTCTTAAAATAATTAATAATAATAAAGAAACTGCACAAAAACATGAGTTAAAACATGTTTTCAAAATAGTAATATGTGTAGCGCAATATTTACAATGGAATTTCTTAGTTCATATTTATGGATGAGATGGTGGCAGTTTAATGTCTGCTTCTGGGTTGGGATTTTGCAACGTATTCACAGCAACCGCGAAGTCATGCCAAAGATACCCAAAAACTAAAAGAAAAGGTTCTTTGCAAAGAAAATGACGAATATTTCGGACACTAGGGTGGCTCAGACAAGAGCCTTTGTGTTGAATGTGTGTAAATGAAAGCTACACATAAGACCGGATTCAGAGTTTCAGGCTACTTAGAAGCATCCTGGGGCCTTTGTCGGTAAAGTGCACTCCATCATTTCTATAAATTCCATGTATTTCAAAACGCAGGTTGTTGTAATAGATACAGCCCATATGATGACCTCTGAGGAATGTAGAAACTGTTTTATTAAAATGTTTCCAGGCTTTGCAAATCTTCAAACAGAATTGATTTGACCACTTTCATTTCTGTCTTTGGCATATCTTTGAGTACACAAAGACAGTGTGAAGGAAAGTGACATCAGTTCTGCAACTGGTGTGGTGATCAAAAGAATGATGGATTTAACCCAGGTCCTTGTGACTGGGAGTGAATGTTGGCATTGTGCAGCATTCCGTCCATCAATTGTTTCTTTTGCATATGTTGCCCTAAGTGGGAAGGGTATGCCCAGATCTGATTGAATTCACTACACCACTGGATTCAAGCTAGCCTGGCTGATGAAGGGTAATGCCCTGAAACTGGTCCCAGGATGCTTGTTTGCAGTCCCAGGAGGACCTGGTTTGGCAGTTCGGGCTGGACTGTTCCCACAAGGAACAGGGTCAAGACTGATTTGCATATGGCTGGGTCCAAACTGGGGTGGTATGGTGAGCAAAAGAATGATAGATTTCACCCAGATCCTTGTGACTGGGAGTGAATGTTTGCATTGTCCAACATTCCATCCATCAAATGTTTATTTTGCCTATGTCGCCCTAAGTGGAAAGGGTATGCCCAGATGTGGGAACCGTGCACACTACACCACTGGATTCAAGCTAGCCTGGCTGATGAAGGGTGATGCCCTGAAACTGGTCCCAGGATGCTTGTTTGCTGTCCCAGGTGGACCTGGTTTGGCAGTTCAGGCTGGACTGTTCCCACAAAGAACAGGGTCAAGACTGATTTGCATATGGCTGGGTCCAAACTGGGGTGGTACGATGAGCAAAAGAATGATGGATTTCACCCAGATCCTTGTGACTGGGAGTGAATGTTTGCATTACCCAGCATTCCGTCCATCAAATGTTTCTTTTGCCTATGTCGCCCTAAGAGGGAAGGGTATGTCCAGACTTGGGTCCCGTGCTCACTACACCACTGGATTTAAGCTAGCCTGGCTGATGAAGGGTGATGCCCTGAAACCGGTCCCAGTATGCTTGTTTCCATTCCAGGGAGGACCTGGCTTGGCAGTTCGATTTTGTAGTATCCTTTTATATATCTATCAGATGGGTGTTCTTTTAACTCAACTCAGAAGTTTTCCTTAACAATCTGTTTTCGATCTTACCAATTTTTAGTGATGACATTATTGCTGGAAAATATTAGAATCATTTTTTTTCTCGGGAGCCGCAGCCTCTTTGCCAGTGATCTGGGACCTGAGAGGGACTCGAAGTCCCAGGAGGCAGCTTTCAACAAATGCCCTAACCTGAGCCTGCAGCCTGCAGCCTGCATAAATTACCTCGCTGCTCCCGCTTCGCGGGAGCCGCAGCGTCTTTGCCAGTGAACCGAGACCTGAGAGGGACTGGAACTCCCAGGAGACAGCTTTCAACAAACGCCCTCACCTGAGCCTGCAACCTGCATAAATTACCTTGCCGCTTCCGCTTTGCGGGAGCTGCAGCATCTTTGCCAGTGAACCGGGACCTGAGAGGGATTCGAAGTCCCAGGAGGCAGCTTTCAACAAACGCCCTCACCTGAGCCTGCAGCCTGCATAAATTACCTCGCCGCTCCCGCTACGTGGAACATGCGCGGGTGTGTGCCGGGCAAAGTTCGGGCCAAGGGTGGACCTGTTTGAGCCCGTTAGAGACTGGTGGCGGCTGGGCTGGGCCCCCCCTCTAACTTTTGCAGACTTAAGGTCAGTTACCACCAATTTTATCTTTACCACAAACTAATATTTTTCCTAGTACTCTAATTATAGTAATCATTTTGGTTGCAATGCCTGGTCATGAGGGAAAGAGCAGGAAAGTGGCTACGGGTGGACACGTAGTTGGGACTCTGGACCAGCTTATCACAAGGGCGACTTTGGTGTTGGCCCACAAAATTGCCCTAACTGAGCTCCGTGTTTCCCAGGAACTTGAAATTGCTAAACGATCATCTATGGGTGACCTGATCTTGGCACGAACTCCAGGGAGAGTCATCTGTAAGGCCACAGTCCATGGAGCAACACACAGTCCATGGAGCAACAAACACGTTTAAGTAGTAACTCTGCCTTGCAGGAGGAGGCGTGTGTTTCCACTGTGGGGGAGCCCGATCAGTCAGGCAAAATTGTGTGTAAGATCACTCAGGCTCCCACTATTGATGAACATGCATCCAACAATGTACCAGTGGGGATATCCCTGGATGCTTTGCCCAAGCAATCTGCTCAGAACATGGGGGCAATTCCAAAGAGGAAGCGAGGAGGGGGTACGCTGAGGGGAAACAAACCAAAATCCCTAAATTGAACAAATATGGAGACCCACCCGGTGCCAACCTTCCAAACTTAGGTTCACTACATAAGATTACAACCTCTGTTGTCCCTCTTGCTGGCCCTTCTTTGTCAATGGATGATGGACTCTTGGTAAAGATTGGTGGCCTTATCACTCCCTCCTTACAACCCCTATTTGATAAGCTTTCATTGATTGAGGAGAGGATGGTGACATTTGAACACTTGATAATGACCAACCTGGATAGTATTCGGAAGAATCTTCCAGTGAGTGGCCAGGACAAGAACATAACTACTGAAGGATGCAGGGGTGCGAGTGGTACCAACTCGATCTCTGACACCCATGACACAGAATTAATGGAAGGTACAACATGTGGGAACATTGCACCAAGTGCCATTCCTGACAATGGCAGAGTACCTATGGAAAATCGAGACTCGGTGGGAAAAAACAACTTGAATCTCGGGAACTGGGCTCGGCAATAAGGACACAGGGTGGTTTCAAAGGGATTTGATAATCATTTGAATATATTGCCACACTGTGATTTGCCACCTGAGTCAGTGCCCTATGTGGTTGTTTTGGCAGGGGTCCCGGGCCTAGCTGAGGGTAGGTCAGAATCGTATACTGAGTTAAAGAATAAAACTATTCATTGGCTGAATACCAATAGGCCTCTTCCTCCGAATATAGGTAGACAAATCCCGTTTGTACGTATAGTAAACTGGGTTGGCTGGAGGAAGAAAGATATCACAGGTAACTGTACAGTAGTTAATTTTGGAGATAGGTGGGCAGCACCCCATATCTGTGAGGGGCCATATTGAAATTTGAAAACCTCTATACAGGCTCTGGATCTTAGTTATTTTTATACCACTATACCAAGAGGCGAGATGTTAGGGTACCAGGAAAAGATTTGGGTGGGGCGACCTCTACCTGGAAATTTGACCAATAGTCTTGGGTTGGACGGTTTCGGCTCTGCCTTTAACATCCCCATAAGAAATAGATTCAGTGTCCTGGATATGGTCGACTGACTGGAGACAAACCACATACCACTCCCCACTTGTCCTAACTATTTTGGTGATTTTACCTTGGGTCCGTGGGTTGAGCTCGTGGGATTACTGTTAGAGCAAAGAAGTGACAACGGGTGTGAAGAAAGGGAGAGTATAAGCATCTCTGGTGCATGTGAGGATGTGGGCAATTTGGTGGCCGGGTCAAATCTAATAGTGTAACAGTTGGTGAGGAGGGTACACCTCCCCAAACCCATGTAACTATTTGTAATTATCTAGGAATGACAGAAAATCCACCTGGGCAAGAAGTTGACTCGAATCCCGAAAGTGAGATGGAAGAAAGCACCAATGGTACCAAGGTTATGTCCTGGAACATAGCAGGATTATTGGGCAAATGTAGCGATCGCCCTTGGCAGAGCGGCAAGTTGCCGCAAACATTACGTTTTCAGATGTGGGCAGAAAAACTACCAGTCCCAGAAGGCCAAGCGGCGCCAGGAGGCTGCACAATGGGAGGAACTTACTTAAGCTCCTCCCCTTGAACAAAACGGGGCTTGTCAATCCTGTTCCTGGTTTGTTCCATGTTGTGTCCGGATTTCGAGCCCCTGCCTTGGAGTTTTTTGACTAGCCTGTTTGTGAAGCGCCGCGACGACGAAGTGCCTGCGTGGTCAGTTGTGCGGACACCCGCCGCGACGACGAAGCGCCTGCGTGGTCAGTTGTGCAGACACCCGCCGCGACGACGAAGTGCCTGCGTGGTCAGACTATCAACTTCCCAGCGCGTCTCTGTGAGTAGAACAGAACCGCGCTTGTGGGGAAAAGAAGTGTGGAGAGCGGGCTCGCTCTCTTCCGTTTCTCTTTTTTGCAGTCCTTGATTCTATCGCCTGGATTAAGGTATAGTGCGGGTTGCACATGTTTCTGATTTGTTGATACTTTGGTTTCCTGCATTTACGGGCGTCCTTGAGCCCAGATCCACGTATTTCCCAAAAGGAGTATTTTGGGATTCTTGTACTCAGTACTTGTTTACATTAGTACCGGGGAGAGTTTCATCCTCAGATATCCGTTCCAGGAGCTCGAGTGGAAAGTGCATTAACTTTTCGCCAGTTGTGGAGTAGACTTTCCTGTATTTCTAGTATCACCTGATTTCCTTCACGGAAAGCTCACTTACACCAGTGGTAAGTTCCGGAGCACTGGGGAGGTGGGGATATTCAAGTCAGTACAAAAGTACATTATCCTTTCTACGTCTTTTCGCCCACCTTCAGGGAGGTCTTCCCAGTAAAGCCGCTGACTCCGAATCTCGTCCTGAGAAGCTTAGAAGACCCCCTCATCCATCCCTAGATTCTCCCTTGCGACCTCCGGCTGTGCTCGCTCCAATAGCGGTGATTGTCCCATTGTTGGGTGAAGTGCGGTGTGAGGTTGTGAGGACAGTCATCCAGTCGTTCCTGCTGGGCATAGGATTCAGGTTAGTGGCGCGTGCGATTCTTGCGCTGCTTACAATCGTTACAGATTGACAAGCCCAAGAACGCCAACCAGCCTGGACGATGGATACAAACACCATACTCACCTCTTTGTTGGAAAGCTTCTCGGAGTTGCAAAGCGAGGTTCAAACATCTCGTGCTGAAAACCAAGCATTAAACAAGGAAATGTCGGACTTACGTAAAGAAATGTCTGATCTTGCCCAAAAAGAGCCTAGTGTCAGACCTCTGATACGACCTGCTACCTTGCCCCCTCCTCCATCGTTCCAACCTGGGGGAACCTTTGCAGCCCCTTCTACGTCCGCAGACGCCACCCCTACAGTACATATTCTGCAGACCCATGGCATACCTCTGGCTCCTCCCGAAAGGTTTTACGGAGATCCCAAAAAATTTGAGACCTTTCTAAACCAATGTCGCCTTCATTTCCTTTGCAAGCCTCAAATCTTTCAGGATGAATCATCTAAGACAGCCTTCGTTATGTCATATATGGGAGGAAACGCATCCGGGTGGACCATTCCTTTGTTGGAACGGAATGATCCCGTATTACATAATTTTGCCGATTTCTGTCTCGAAATGCGTAAACTATTCGACAGAAAATCCCACATGTTATCATTGGACCGGGAGTTAATGACCTTACGCCAAGGATCACAGGATCTATTGTCCTATATTACGACTTTCAACCGACTCATAGTAGAAACAGACTGGCCGGCTCAGAAAAGAATCTCTCTCTTCTATCAGGGTCTTCGGGGGGAATTGAAGGACGTCTTAGCACAGGTGGTGCAATTGCCCTCCACATGTGAAGAACTTATTGATTTAACAGTCCAACTGGATCATCGATTGATGGAGCGGAGAGGTGATCGGAGCAGAGGGGACTCTCGGTTCTCCTATCCCCTGGTTAGATCCCGACAAGCGGGTGATGACAAAACCAAGCCCCAAGAGGGGCCAGAACCCATGCAAATAGGAGGAATACGAGGCCCCCTTACCAAAGAAGAAAGGGATCGGAGAAGAAGGCTCAAACTATGCATGTACTGTGGGAAAAGCGGGCATTTCGTTAACGATTGTAGAGCTCGGGCTTCTACTTCCGGAAGGAATGTTTTACCCAGAACACAGGCCTCCCTGAGAACGGAAGAGCCGTCGGAAAACTAATGGTCTTGGATCAGACAGAGACCACTGATTCAGGACTCCAGTCTCCCCCGGTCTCCCCCTACGTCGCGAACACCCTTCACCCTGCGGTTGCGCACATGAATATAAACGTAACCCTGCAGGTAGCAAATCAGAAACCTTTCCTGGTGGACGCTCTGTTGGATTCAGGGGCCACAGGGAACTATATCGATCAAGCTTATGCAAGAAGAATGGGTATTCCCTGTGACCAGAAAACAACGCCCGAGATGGTCAAAGCTGTGGACGGCACTGACTTGTCATCAGGACCAGTGACTCAACATACCCTGGCCTTGCTGATGGAATATGGAACCCGTCACTACGAATATATCCAATTCGACCTCATAGACGCCCCACAATTCCGGCTCATCTTAGGCATGCCCTGGCTGACTTTACATGACCCTTCCGTTTGCTGGTCAACCCGCACAGTAAGGATGACATCCCAATACTGCCAAGAACATTGCCAGAACAGAGACCATCTCCACAGTGTTCCGGAACCCTCACCTGCCTCTTGCTTGGCTGGGGCCTGCTCAGTTGACAGGTTCTGCTGTGCCACGGTTTTACCGGCGGAATACCACGAATACGCCTCTTTGTTCGATAAGAAAAAAGCCACTCACCTGCCTCCACATAGGACATACGATTGTCGTGTGGACCTTGTTCCAGGTGCGGATCTCCCCTGCAGCAGAGTGTATGCCCTAACCGAAAAGGAGACACAGTATCTACGAACCTATATTGATGACAATTTGGCCACCGGGTTCATTAGACACTCCACGTCCCCTGTCTCGTCGCCTATGTTTTTCATCCCCAAGAAGGACTGTGAGGAATTGCGTCCATGCATTGATTACCGAGCCATCAACCGGGTGACGGTAAAAAACCGGTACCCATTGCCCTTGATACCCGTGCTTATGGACCAGCTCAAAGGGGCGAGGTACTTCACCAAACTAGATCTTCGAGGGGCCTACCATCTCGTGCGAGTAAAGACTGGGGACGAGTGGAAAACGGCCTTCAGAACCAAATTCGGCCTCTATGAGTATCGGGTGATGCCGTTTGGACTGTGCAATGCCCCCGCCGCCTTCCAGTTTTTTATGGATGAGGTGTTGCGGGGGTGTTTGGAGTCTTTCTGTATCGTCTATATTGACGACATTCTGGTGTACTCTGCCTCCCTCTCAGAGCACATTACGCACGTCAAGGAGGTGTTGGAGAGACTACAACGAAACTCGTTATACGCCAAGCTTGAAAAATGTCTTTTTCACGTCAAACAAGTGGCGTTTCTGGGTTATGTGATCGATGCCCAAGGATTTAGGATGGACATGAGAAAAGTTGAGGCCATACTCTCCTGGAAAACGCCGCAGACTATCAAATCCGTTCAGAGTTTTCTTGGTTTCGCCAATTATTATAGGCGCTTTGTCCAGGACTTCTCCAAGATCATTCATCCCATCACGTCTCTCTTACGGAAGAATGTATCATTCAAATGGGGAGAAGAAGCAGAAAAGGCCTTTCAAACCCTCAAGTTGAAATTTACACAAGCACCCATCCTTCGGCACCCGAACCCCCAGTTGCCTTTCATCCTCGAAACGGACGCCTCCCAATATGCTCTTGGCGGAATATTGTCACAACGGCACCCTACTACAGGACAGCTTCATCCGGTGGCGTTCTATTCAAAGAAGCTCACTCCTTGTGAAATAAACTATTCCATCACGGACAAGGAGTTACTGGCTATTAAAAGAGCATGCGAGGAGTGGAGGCATTACCTCCTTGGAGCGGTGCATACCGTGGAGATCATTACGGACCATCGCAATCTCCTGTTTTTGAAAACCGCGAAAGCTTTGACCCCCGTCAATTGAGATGGACCCTTTTCTTTTCCGATTTCGACTTTGTTATCAGATATAGACCAGGAACTAGGAATGGTAAGGCGGATGCTCTCTCACGGTTGGGGGAGGATGACACAGGGAGAACTGTTGAATCACCCTCAATACTGCAGGGCGTCGAGAACATCGAGGCCTCCATTGCCTTGATCACCTCGGCCGACTTTCTTGAGGACGTTAAAATCGCCCTCGCTGACCTAGATGTACCCGCATGGGTCCTTGAAGAGCCAGATCATCGCTGTGAAAAGGATCATTTAGCGTATCATCACCATGCACTATATGTTCCCCTCATTGAGTTGCAAACCAAGGTGATGAAGTGGGCCCATGACTCAGTACTGGGAGGACACATGGGTGTATACAAGACACTCTCTACGGTGGAACGGTCTTTTTGGTGGCCCAGCGTCCGGACTGATGTGAAGGACTACATAAAAAACTGTGCGATTTGTGCGCAAAGTAAATCATCTCATGCTAAACCGACAGGATTGTTGCGCCCTCTACCCATTCCGTCCAAACCCTGGCATACTGTGTCCATGGATTTTATTGTAGAAATGCCTCCTTGTGAGAAGCAAACAGTCATTTTGGTGGTGGTAGATCATCTCACCAAGATGGGCCACTTCATCTCCCTACCTGGTCTGCCTACCTCCTGCGAATTAGCGAAGGTGTTTTTGCAAAACGTTGTGCGTCTGCATGGACTTCCGAATGTGGTGATAACCGACTGGGGTACGCAATTCACCTCCCATTTCTGGAAGGCGCTCTGTACCATCCTCCAGATAGACGCTCGCTTATCATCCAGCTACCATCCACAAACGGATGGTAAGACAGAACGGTTAAACCAAACCCTGGAACAATACCTACGCTGTTTCACCTTACAGAACACAACCAACTGGACCACCTTGTTATGGCTTGCAGAATTTGCGTACAATAACGCTGTGCATTCCACTCTGGGATGTTCTCCTTTTTTCTGTTTGAACGGATTCCACCCAAATATGCTCCCTTTCGAGTGGCCTGGTGTTTCCTTAGTTCCCTCCATCCAGGAACACCATGCGCATCTCCGCGCCGTACTGTTAGAGGCTCGGAACAATCTGAGGAAGGCTCAGGACTCCCAGAAGACGTATGCCGATACGAAGAGAACCCAGGAGCCAGGGTACAAGGTAGGAGATAAAGTCTGGCTTTCCACTCGTAACTTGCATCTGCGTGGCGCCAACAAACTGAAACCTAAATACATAGGGCCATATGGTATCTGTGAGGTGATCAATACCGTGGCCATGAAACTCTCTCTGCCTGTGTCTTGGTCCATACATCCGGTTTTTCACGTCTCACTTCTACGGCCTTGCCTCCCGAGTGTTCGGTTGCCTGAGCGCCCTGGTCCTGTGGAAGTGGAAGGGCAGGAGGAGTACGAAGTGGAGTCCGTTCTGGATTCCCGTGTGGTGCGGGGTCGGGTCCAGTATCTGGTCGAGTGGAAGGGCTACGGTCCCGAAGACCGCTCATGGGAACCGGCGGACCACTTACATTGTCCTGATTTGGTTGCGCTTTTCCATGAAAATTTCCCTGGAAAGCCGGGACGACCGCCGGGACGGCAGTCCTCGAGAGGGGGTTCTGTAGCGATCGCCCTTGGCAGAGCGGCAAGTTGCCGCAAACATTACGTTTTCAGATGTGGGCAGAAAAACTACCAGTCCCAGAAGGCCAAGCGGCGCCAGGAGGCTGCACAATGGGAGGAACTTACTTAAGCTCCTCCCCTTGAACAAAACGGGGCTTGTCAATCCTGTTCCTGGTTTGTTCCATGTTGTGTCCGGATTTCGAGCCCCTGCCTTGGAGTTTTTTGACTAGCCTGTTTGTGAAGCGCCGCGACGACGAAGTGCCTGCGTGGTCAGTTGTGCGGACACCCGCCGCGACGACGAAGCGCCTGCGTGGTCAGTTGTGCAGACACCCGCCGCGACGACGAAGTGCCTGCGTGGTCAGACTATCAACTTCCCAGCGCGTCTCTGTGAGTAGAACAGAACCGCGCTTGTGGGGAAAAGAAGTGTGGAGAGCGGGCTCGCTCTCTTCCGTTTCTCTTTTTTGCAGTCCTTGATTCTATCGCCTGGATTAAGGTATAGTGCGGGTTGCACATGTTTCTGATTTGTTGATACTTTGGTTTCCTGCATTTACGGGCGTCCTTGAGCCCAGATCCACGTATTTCCCAAAAGGAGTATTTTGGGATTCTTGTACTCAGTACTTGTTTACATTAGTACCGGGGAGAGTTTCATCCTCAGATATCCGTTCCAGGAGCTCGAGTGGAAAGTGCATTAACTTTTCGCCAGTTGTGGAGTAGACTTTCCTGTATTTCTAGTATCACCTGATTTCCTTCACGGAAAGCTCACTTACACCAGTGGTAAGTTCCGGAGCACTGGGGAGGTGGGGATATTCAAGTCAGTACAAAAGTACATTATCCTTTCTACGTCTTTTCGCCCACCTTCAGGGAGGTCTTCCCAGTAAAGCCGCTGACTCCGAATCTCGTCCTCAGAAGCTTAGAAGACCCCCTCATCCATCCCTAGATTCTCCCTTGCGACCTCCGGCTGTGCTCGCTCCAATAGCGGTGATTGTCCCATTGTTGGGTGAAGTGCGGTGTGAGGTTGTGAGGACAGTCATCCAGTCGTTCCTGCTGGGCATAGGATTCAGGTTAGTGGCGCGTGCGATTCTTGCGCTGCTTACAATCGTTACAGCAAATTAGAGCAGCCAGATTGGGGTAATTTCGTAGATGACCATGAGATATGCCTCTTTCAGGAAACCTGGGCTCTAAAAACCTTACACAGAGTAGGCTTTGTATCATATAGTGAGCCAGCATTGAAAGGTCTAAGAGGTAGACCATCAGGGGGTCTATGCATATGGGTCGGCACTCATTTAGGGTATACTGTAAAGCGTTTAGATACCCACACGCCGGATATTCTATGCATTCTCCTCTCCAATGCTGATATATCCAATCTGGCCGTTATTAATGTCTATTCTAGACCAGTAGAACATGGGTATACATCACCAACGTTGGATCATTTGGCAGCCCTATTGGACACACTTTTGGGGAAAGCACTCTTTATCATAGGAGGCAATTTCAACTGCCACTTTGAGCCCCTTAATGGTTTGCCATTACCAATCACGTCTGAGGAGGATGCAATATTATTGATCCCTGTGGCTAATGCTTACCCAATAAGGGGATGGACCCCTCTGGTCCTCCAATGGACCTCTTTAAAACTTACATATTCACTGAGGGCCTGCAATGGCCGGTTCGCCGACGATAACCCGGGCCATTTTACCTACAATAAACTGGCCTGAGGAATCCATAATAGATTATATTTTAATAAATATTGAAATTTGGCACAAAGGAATAAAGTTCTGTGTTTTTTCCCGGCCAGAAAGTGATCATAACCCTCTGGTTTTGACATTGGACGTACAAGTGTCAGAACCGGGGCAAGTCTTGGATCACAATCGACAAGATAATTTAACAGTGGTTGATGGAGGTCGACCTATCCGCTGGGGTGTAATATCCCAGTCTCAGGATACAATAATAGAAATGTACTCCTGTGTTATTCCTATGTTGGAAAAGGCAAATCTTCTCATTGGTACTGGAGCCTACGAGCCCGATAATGTAGAGCTAGGAATATTCCATCAGGATCTGGTTGCAACAATGGCACCTTTTTTTTACGGTAATAAATTAATTGAGAGTCACCGACCTAGGGGAAAAAGTCCCTGGTATAATACGGTGTGCAGAGACGCGAAAAGTGCGCTTTTGACATCCCTTAAAAAGGGTGATAGTGTAAGTATTAGGGAAAGCAGGTCCTTTTTTAAAAAGGTGATTTTATATGCGAAAAGAGAATTGCAAATGAAAAGATGGCAGGCAATAAAAAATGCTTTAGATCAAAAAGATATTAGAGGCTTTTGAAACTTAGTCCATACTGGACGAGTTGAGGGTAAGACCGCCATTGAGCCCAATATCAGTGAGGAAGCCTGGAGTCTCCATTTTAAGGATTTATACTCAAGCCCAAAAGAAGAGCAATCCATGAATGGGAACATATGTAACACCCAAACCCTAGAAGTTTTTAGGGATTCGCTTACCTGTACCTTGGTTGAGGTATCCACTGCAGTTACAAAGGTACTAACAAATAAGGCCACTGGGTTAGATAGAATTCCTGGGGACCTGTATAGAAGCGAACAGGCAGTGTGGGCTCCATATCTTCAACTGCTCTTTAATGCCATCCTCAAGGGGATGTCGCCCCCCCCCCCCACGTGGGCTGGGGCAGAGATCATCCCGGTTTATAAAGGTGGGTCTCCAATTGACCCGATAAATTACAGGCCGATAGGTCTCATAGATGTGTCCCAAAAAATATATGCTAGAGTGTTTATTGGCTAGATTACACGAGTGGATGGAGGATCATGATATTTTAACCCCCCTCCAAGCTGGCATTAGAAGCAAAACATCGACTATAGACCAGTTGTTGAGGTTACAACTGATATACAGGAAGCATATAGTCTTGGAGGGTGGAAGTCTGTACCTCATGTTCGTGGATCTAAAATCAGCCTTTGATATGGTGGACCGCGAACAGTTGTGGGGCATCTTGCTAGATATGGGAGCCCCACTCGCAAATTGAGAATGCAATTTCAAGGTTGCAAGGGTGTCAATAGGACACCCTTTTGCACCCCTGAAATAAACATGTGTGCACATGTGGCACACATACATGCGCTAAGGGCCTGTTTGTGCGACACATGGCTCTGTGAAAAATGCAAAAAAGTGAATTTTTCAAAGAAATTGCAAATTACCACCAACCTGAATTTGGTGGTAATTTGCTATGCCTTAGGCCAAAATCGCACAACTTGGGTGCTTCCTACATTACATTTCAAGAATCATAATTTGGAATTCCCTAAATGCATTCGCAAAATAAGGAATCGCTAATTTTGCGATACCTTATTTTGCGTGTGGGTTTTTGTGTGCTACATAGCACACAGCCCAAATTCCGATCGCAAAAGCTGAAATTCTGTGAATTTCTGCATTTGCGATCGCAATTGGGCTACCTACATATGGCCCTAAATGCTTATTAATATGTATCTGGCTGTGCCCCTATCACTACACCAATTTCAAGTCTCTGACCACTACAGGGATCCTTGCCTTTATTTCAAGGAGCATACTAGAGAGACAGCAAGGATGGTTTGATACCTGTGTCTTGGTACCCTTACAAAGATTCTAAAACTCCTCCAAAACTACACCTTTCAATGACAGTACAAGCACTTATCAATCACGTTGATGTAAGCAACTCACATCCGTCCCATCCTTGCTTCCTCTTAAGCAATTACCCATGGGTCTACCAAGCTCACCACTGGTCAACTCAATTATAAGCACATCAACATAAACTTTGAAGGACCTTCAATGACTTCTCTCAACACACACCAAGTAAAAAAGACTCTATATCATTTACTAGAGCACACATACCCACAAAGTGAACTCTCGCTCTCTGATGACAACTGCACCACTCACAGCAAAAACCTGTTGAGGTCCACAAAAAAAAGAAGGAAAAGGCAACAAAACAAGCCTTTCCTGTGCCACACCCAATGTCTCAAACAAACTTCCCAGTTTTCAAAGTCTGGTTCCCACACTTCTGCCCTCAAGAAAAAAACTAAGGCCTGCTAATATTTTTTTGGAAAAGGTTAAGACATTTACAAGACATGGCAAATACCTCGTATTCCGTGTTTTCTAAAGGAATATTTAGCAGAACATACAGAACCGGGGGCATATTATCAAGGGGGTTTATCTCCGCTTTTTTTGCTTTAAAAGCCAAGAAAGCTGAGATAAAATTATCTCTCTATTAACTAGCTGTCGCTAACACCAGTTAGCGACAGCTAGTAGGAGATAGCGACCATCTTGGGCCCCGCTTTGCATGTCAGTGATATTTATCACTAATGACATGCAAAGTGGGCGTGCCAAGATGTTAGCGACTGGAAACAGTCGCTAACATCGCTATCTCCTATTACCAACTTTTGGAGATATTCGCGCTAAGCGTGAATATCTCCAAAAGCTAACACCTGCAGTTCTTAGCCATGTTATCCAATGGTAGGTGGATAACATGGCTAAGAGCATTAGCTCGCTAATGCGTGAATATCGCTGACTTTTCAGCAATATTCATGCATTTCGGCCGATTTTTATCGCTTAGGAGATAAACCTTGATAATAGCAGGGTTCCTAAGCCATAAAAATCGCCGCAGCTCGGCGATAAAAATATCGCCGCTAAACCAACATAGCGATAATCATCGCTAGTTGTTGGTAATATGCACCCGGGTTTTTAACACGCTGAATTATGTATGCTTTGGTTATATTTCCCGCACTTTCCTCCCCAACACATTTCTGGCAGATTTGATGTGCCAGAATCTATCAGGTGTAAATTGCGAGGGTGTGATAATTAGTCTCAACTCTGTGTCAACATGTGTTTAAACAGAGATCACAATTTCGCCCTAAACTCATAACGAAGGCCTAAATACCTTCCTCTTCTAACACTCCAACCATATTCCTCAATCATCACTTCCCCTCTTTGCAGGCCTTCTGTTTGTAGATTGGCATCTTCCTTTTGCCCTCCTGCCTTTCTCCAATATCTCTAGCAATTTATCATCTGTGCAAATATAACCCGCACATACTGATGTTAATCCTTGTGCCTTATACAACTTTAAGCCTCTGCTGGGAGTCAGGTTTATGGTATAAATCCACCCTTAATAAAATAAATAATCAAACTTCCAGAAGCAAATATGAAATGCTGGTGAAACTAGTAGAACAAAGGCATGTTTCACAGTAATGTGTCAAAATTGTGTGAAGGTGACATAATTCGCAACTTCATGAGATTGTCAAGTTTGCCACATTCACAAAAGATTGTGGGCAATAAAAATTTACCACAAATTTGCTGGTGATTCCTCTTGCAATGATAAAAAATGTGGGACAGATTATTTCAAAGAAATTTGATTTTTGCAGATTTTGCATCTGCTATAATTTTAAACCTTTTTCAAGTTGCAAAAACAAGCGTCTCGGATGTGCACCATTAGTATGTATTCATTTCCCTCTCAAAGTTCTAAATAAATTCATATTTCTCCCTAAAATTAGAAAACATTTCAGAAAGGCTAGTAGAGACAGAATAGCTCACATTGAGCAATGGTAATAGTATTTTAGACAAATCAGAAATTGTGAAGATAATCACAGTAAAATGACTGCTATAGTAGAAAAACACATTTTTGGTAATGAAGCAAACAAATGTTGGTAAGATCCATGTAAACATCAAACAAAGTACTGGAAGAATTCAAAAAAGGTGCAGTAGGCCCACTAAACTCCCACCATGTATGGGCATACACACACTAACATAATCATGTGTGTAGCGTCTTCCCTAGTCAGGTAGGATACACATAAATATGCTACACATGGAGCTCTGTAACAGATGTCTTTATTCCTCAGCATACCACCTGAGACACAAACCTCATCAGTATTCAAGGATCAGTCTACTGTTCACTGTTATAGTTTGGTTTGGATGGCTCTCCCAAATAGCAAGGTGTCAGGACTCTCACCAGTTGTGGAGTGAAGAGTTGAACAATAAGCATGGAGGGCTTGATACAGGGCCTGGTATAACTTTATTCCCTCCATTGATGCTCATTGAATTTCCCTTTTGAGTGACACAATGAATCGTTCCACAACACCATTGGCTTGGGGCCACAGAGGTGTACTCTTCTGAAGCTTGACATTTAGGTTGTGGGAAGTACTGGCCGTTCAAGGGGATGCCAAGGGACTTGTTGGCATTTCTGGTTAAGTTACACAAACGTAATTTTGCCCAAGTCTGTTGGGGTCAGTTTGGCCAAGTGACTTATAGATTAAAAATAGAAAGAGGGGTTAGACAGGGGTGCGTATTGGCACCAACTTTATTTTTACTATACATTAACAGGGTTACAAATTATTTTGAGAACTATTCTACCGATGGTCCAACTACAAATGGTATGAAAATACCCCTGTTGTTGTCAAAAACCCAAAAGGGTCTCCAGGTGGCCATAAATCGGGTTGAGACTTTCTGCAAAGACTCCGGCCTTATAATTAACGTAGCTAAAACAAAGTTCATGGTTCTCCATAATCAAAAATCAGTAATTGGGAAGGCTACTATGAATAATGTTCCACTAGAGCAGGCTAATGTATTTACATAGTTGGGCATTACATTAAGCTCCAAACTAAAATGGACCCTGCATGTGGACATGCTGTTACTCAGACATGCCCAATTGGCAGGGGCATTGCTTAAGGAAGCCAGACAATCATATTCTAAGCCTATAGCCCTCTTATTGAAAATCTATAATGCCAACATGTCAGCATCGGTCCTATATGAATCATGGGGCTTCAGCAATATCTCCACTCTCTCGACCTCCCAGAATAAATGTATGCAGTCAATGACGGGTTTACCACAATCTACTCCTCTTATACCACTCTATTACGATCTGGGCACTCAATTTTTGGAGGATATAGCCCATTTCAGACCTGTGGCATACTGGAGGAGGCCTTGGGACACAGAGGAACTAGCGGAGTATGCCCATGCTTTTCTGGAGGTCAGGGATACATTTGGAGCAGGAAAAATCCTTTGGCTGAAGCAGGTTAGGTTGGTCCTGAGTGATATGGGAATTAACCAGCTGTGGCTCAAGCCAACTAGTTCCCCATTTCCTTCTCGTAAAGAACTTATGGGATTGTACAGGAACATGGTGATGGTCAAAAGATTCTCGTCTTTGATGAGTAATTCACTGTCTAATGCTTTCTTAGAGACCAAACATGTTCCAGTATATGAAAAATATTGGAATCTCATTACAGTCCCAAGTGATAGGAAATGGTACCATCAATATCGGATAGGTACCCTTCCAATAAAATCTTTTACTAGCAAATGGGGTACCGGAACAACCAAGGATTGCCCGTTTTGTCCTGAGCAAGTGGAATCCATCGCCCATATTCTTTTCATTTGCCCAATATATAAGAACCTGAAACATAAATGTATTAGGCCGACATGTCATATGTTGGGTATTACTTCTGGTACATAAGCTCTTAGGATGTTAAGAACTGATGGGAATGATTTTTGTATAATTGCAATATCTAAATTTCTACATGGCATGTGGTTCCTACGAGCACAGGGGGTTGATTGCATGATGTACAATGAGACAGGAACGTTCTCATCTGTTTTAATGTACCTGGTTTTTTAAAAGTGGGTGCAAGGACGATACTTTTAACTATTTATAGTATTTATGAACCTGGCAACTTTGGAACTATTAAGGGACCTCTGAATTCTGTAACTTGTGAATAATGAAACTGATTTTTAACTTTTGGATTATTGTTTTAAATGTATATATGTCTTTTATGAATTTGTTTTCGAACAAAAACTAATGACCTGACCTGACACAATGAATCGTTCGACAACACCATTGGCTTCGGGCCACAGAGGTGTACTCTTCTGATGCTTGACATTTAGTCTGACTAGAAACTCCTTGAATTCTCTGCTATTAAACGGTGGACCATTGTCAGATTTGAGAATGGCAGGGATACCCCATGCTGCATAGATGTCATCCAGCCACTCAATTACCTTGGCATAGGTTGATGATAACTCCTCCACTAAAGGAAAGCATGAATACTCATCAATGACTGCTTCTAAGGGCCCACAGAAATCAACTGAAACTCTTTCCCAAGGTTTGTCAAAGGATGCTGTGTCACCTTAGAGGAAAGGCAGTTGCAAAGATGGCACTCTTCAAGTTCTTGTGCCACTTGCTCATCTAGGCCAAGGAACCACAGTTGGTCTCTTATGGCTCTTTTCATGGCTACAATGCCACAATGTCCTTCATGGTCTAGTTAATTGACTTGCTGTCCTAGGCTCTCAGGAATGACGATTCTCTAGCTTCTCAATACAACACCTTCCCTGGTCACAGACATTTTTGTACATATTTTTAACTCAACATCCTAAGCAAATGGCCAAGCACTCTTCTTCCACGATCGAGTTGAAATTATGTCTTTGAGGATAAGCATTGATAGAAGCAATAATCTGTTCAATGGATAGGGCTGCTGGTATGCTGGACCTTACAATTATGTTAATGTATTCCTCAGCCGTTTTGGATGTCAAACTGTGAAGATGTAGCATGCTCGTGAAATGTAATCAGCAGGGTTCTGATCTTTACCCAGCTTGTTTGCAATTGTTTAGTCATACTCTTGAGGTTGCAACCCCCATCACTCAATGCAAGGGGCCATCTTGGCTCTGGGGTTCCAAAAATTGTGAGTAGAGCTTTGTGGTCTGCAATAATAGTGGGACCTTTTCTATATAGAAACACATGAAAATGTTCACAGGCCCACACTACAGACAGACTCTTGTTTTCTGGCTGTGACTAGGCTTGATCTGTGTCAGACAGGCTTTGACTGGCTTAAGTCCCAATGTGTCTCTGAGCATTCTGATGGCCATTATGTTAAGCAAGGATTGCCCCCAGCCCCACCCAGCTCACATCTACTGTGATCTCAGTATGTAACTTGGGGTGAAAATAGACCATCTCAGTTGCATTCTCAATTGCATGTTTTATTCTTTTGAAACTTTGGTCACATTCAGCAGACCATTGGAAATGGACATTTCATTTTGTCAAGTCTCCCAATGGGACAGTCACAGTAACAAAGCCACAAATGTATCTTGAGCAATAACAGGCCATGCCTAAGATGTATTGCAGAATAATTATCTGTTTCAGGAATCATTCCCCCATCAGAGAATATGTGCAAAGAATTTAAGTCTGGTCTTGTGAAATGCACACTTTGCTGCTTTCGGATTGAGACCTGCATCAACAAGTAACTGGCAGACTTGTGTATGAGCCTTGTCATGCTCCTTATGCGTTGCTCCAAATACCAGTATCTCATCACTGTAATTAAAAGCATGCATGACTGGTTGAATTATTCTACGTATATATTCCTGAAATATTTCTGCAGACGACGAAACTCCAAAATTCAAACTTTTGTATCTGAACAAACAAAATATGAGTCGAAAAAGTATTGATGTACCTAAAGTTCTCTTCCAACTTGAGTTGATGTTATCTTTCATTCAGCTTATGTCGGAAGAAGAATTTGGCACTGATCAGTTGCATGATCATGTCCGCTATGTGTGGACTAGGATGTCTTTCTCTCAGGATTGCTTTGTTGGCTTGGTGCATATCAACACAGATGCGCACTGCACCTACACTGTCCTTTTTTTGCAACACCACTATGGGCGAGACCCATGGCGCAGGACTGCTGGTGTGCTGAATGATGTCATGCTTCAACAGTGTTTGTAGTTCTTTCTCAACAGCTTCTTAAAGGTGAAAAGCATCTCTGCTATGCCACTGGGCAAAAGACCGAATGTCCTCCTCAATATAAAGTTGCACTTTCATTGTCTTAAGCCTTCCTAAGCCATGAAACAATGACAGGAACTGACTCACATTTTCATATTGATTGTGGAGGTTGTAATTGAGAGATATCAGTCCCATGTCAGAAGCAGTGACAAAACTGAGTAGGCATTCCCTGGACAAGTTCCTTGAAGAACATGAATTGGCGCTTGCACAGATACTGCTTTATGTTGCATTGTTGCTGTGAATGAACCTTGGCTCTGCAACGGTTTAGAAGCAGCCCACATGTAAGCCCACGTTTTGATGGGTTGAGGCATGGCACATGAGACAGGCTATTGAACTTGTCAACTGATGCACCACTGTATATGGTAATGGTATGGGGCAACCATTGACTTTAATTGTAAACTTGGGGCATTGTCCAAAGGAATTAAGTTGTTTAGTTTAGTGGTTTGCTTTTTTTTCCCCTCACAAACATCCAAACCTACATGTGTCTGTCGTTCCTCTGTCAAAACCGTCATTGCACATCCACCTTCTTCACTGGCTCTTGATAATGACATTGAAGATCGTTTGTAGTATGAACCTGATGATGATCGACTTTGTCTGGGTTCTACCTGTCGTAACAGATGTCGTTTTTTTGCCTTGTGGGTGTGGCCAGAATGGTTCTGGAACCTTCTGTCGTTAATTTTCCCTTATCGCTGTGGTGTATTTTGTTTCCCTTTCGCTTTGCAGACCATTGGAAAGTGTTTTTCTTTCCCACAGCCTTTGCATGCCTGTCTCATGGCTGGGCGTTTACCTTAATGGGAAAAGTAAAACCCCCATTGGAAACAACTTTTTCTTCTTTGTAGATGTCGACTTGCGTGCTTCTATCTTGTGCCTGCTTTTCATGATCAACGCTGATTCACCTTGCGCTATTCCAGTTTCCATATCAGTGGCCTGTCGATATGCAAATTTTTCTGCTGTTGCGGCCATTAACACTTTCTCCAAAGTGATTGTCTCTCTCAACATGTGTCTTCTGAATGAGACTGAAAGACAACTGTTGATGGTTCTAAGGTGCGTGGCTTCTTGATCATTTAATTCACTAAAACTGCAGTGTTTGAAAAGCACATCAAGTCTCTCAACAAACTCATACATTGTTTCCCAAGCTTATTGTCGCTCTTGATTGAAAATATAACTTTCATAGTCAACATTTGGCATCGGATTGAACTTTTTCCTAATGCTGCTTTGATCTGACAGTATGACATTGCATCAGTTTGTGCGATTTTCTTCAGCACTTTTTTTCCTCCATCACAAGCAAAGTTCTTGAAGTACTTAATGATTTTTTTATCACCTATTTCTTCTATGGCATCAATCAAGTCATCTATCATCTTGATCTATGCAGTCCACCTGGAGACAATATTCTGCTTCCAGGCCACATCAAATGGTGGTGATGGTAGTGGTTTTAGGAACACAGCTGCATCATACTTCACGCTCTTTTCTACTGCCATTGAGAGCATATACTGTTTGGATTATGGCTGGTGTTTCCTTGGACCTGGCACTTCTGCAAGCAATGGTGTTCTTGCACTTGGGTCATCACACCGGATTGGAGGTTGTAAGGCACCATCTTCTTTCTTATGGGTAAGTAACAGTTTTGTTTCTTGCACTTGGTAATCACCATCTTTAGCTTTTTGCAGTGTACCTAGTTGTGGCTGCCTTTAGCATTTCGTTTCATATTGAGGATTAGTCTGAGTTAAGGGGCAGCACAATATCTTTTCTTTCAGCCTTACCAGCAGCTTCTGGCGGGCTTTTTGAGTGTGCTCTTCTGTAGGGTCTTAAACTTTTTCAACGGCCAGGTCTAGGCTGGAGCAGGGCTTCGACTCTGCATACAGCCATTTCAAACTGCTTTGCATTCACTTGGGGTACACGTGGCATGCACAAGCACTATGCTGTACCTTTGCATACTCTAAGGTACAGCATTCTAGTCTCTTAGAAGTATGTATCCCACCCTTTTCACCAGTTGTAGAATCCTCCTCAGACCTGGAGTATGCACGTGAATATGCCACAAACTGAGCTCTGTAACAGATGTCTTTATTCCTCAGCATACAATCACACACTGCACTTTCATTTAATCACAGCCATTAACAACCACACCTTAACACCTCCCAGCAAGTTATGTAATTCTTCTGTTGAGTCCACACAGAACTGCTAGAGTCCTAGCGAGCGTAGTCTCACAACACAACAATGTGTTCTGGGAAAAAAATTACAACAGGCAAAGAAAGTCAATGTGCACACTCACACATGCACACACACACACACAGTTTCATGGGAATGCAATATTGGAAGCAATTCTGAAACAATCACACTACAGTATGTTTAATAAAAGGGAGAAGGCCATTGATGCGTGTTAGGCCTGGGGTTACCAGTCCACATAGGGTAGCCTGGCAGAGAGTGGGTAAGACTAAACTCCAAGGCACATTGTGTACGCTTGCATCACACCACATACAGTAACTCAGCGCCCAACCACAAAAAAAGAAGAAAAAGAATGACTCTACACCAGTTTAGAAAAATACGAGCTGTTTTTATAAAAATTATCTTTAGTATCTCTTTGTTTCCTAGCAGATTTTTCACTTCAGTACAACAGATATCTCCTCAGTCAAGTATTGACATTTACCAAATTTCACGTTACATTTTTTGTTACTCTTCATTCCCAATAGGAAGGGGTCCTAGAATGTAACCTTTACCTTCCTTCTTCAAGAACTAGGATTGAAGTACAATTGCAGAGGATAATCAGAATAATGCTTTCCTAAGAGGAACTAGCTTATACATTACTCTTGGCATTCAAGGTCAATAAGGGCCAGAGATCACAGTTGCCCAGTACCTGTCCCCCTTCTTCACCTTTGCCGCCAGCTAAAACAGCTGCGCTTCTAGAAAAGAACAGGCAGGTTATACAAACACTTCCCTTTTTCTACATGAATTATCCTACTCCTACAGGTTATGATCTGGCAACCATATGAGCACTTCAATGCCCGGAATATTCAACATAAGGTTACTCCCTGAACTTTAGTTCAACCCCTTGACCTCGGACTTCAGTGCCACTCTGTGCCAGGCTACCCTATGTGGACTGGTAACCCCGGGTCTAACAACGCGGACATTCATGTGGACACAACAGGCAGAAAATCCCAGTCAGACTGCTGTACGTAGCCCACATACTGAAGCAAACGGAAGAATATATTATAAAAACAGTTCTGAGAAAAATATCAGCAAGAACTCATGTATGACACACACACACACACACAGCAGTTGAAGAGCATATACACCACCATCTCACCATAGATCCTGAATGCTAGGCCAACTCACATATGAGTATGAGTATTGGACAGATAAACCTGCAACCTACCACTGAATGCAGCCTACGTACTTACAGATTTCAACCATCAGCTTGCTTCGTCCTCCCCATAATTGTCCGGGTACAAGAGCAGCCTTGTGACATCCCTGAAAACAACTCCAAGAAAACTGCAAAAAGACAATAGGATAAAGTGCAATGTGTGCATACCAGTAGCAAGTGGAATTGCAATGAACCCAGTTGAACAAGTCCCAGTGTGACAACACCTCTCGTCATATGTAGGTGAACACACTGTGCTCAGAGAAAAAGAGATCCAGCGCAACACAAACACACTGCCAACAGGAGCTGTAGGTGATGACACTGTAAAGAACTGCCAAATAGATGCAGTAGGGCAGCTGGATAAATTGCAATGTGTGCAGACTAGAGGGGTGACACTGAACCAAACCGAGCAAATGCACGGTCAATAATTCACCACTTAAGGAATGAGAACACAGCATGCTCAGGCAAAAAAAAAAATCAGGGGCAGCAAACATGATGGACAGCACAGCCGAACTGAATCTCAACATAATTATCAACTGATTCTCTTGCTATGCACTGTAAACAACTGCACACCCAATTTACCTTTAAATTGGTCACTATGAAAACCTAGAGTGTCATAAAATGCCCCTGCTGACAACTTAAAGTGCAGGCATCACAGAAAGAGGAATGCACCAATGTGACCCAGCAGCCCATACACCAAGATACTTTCTTCATCAATTCAGGACGACACTGGCATCCCTGTCCACTATAGCTGGGCATGGATCCAAATATGTTTGCCAATTATTTCAAATGCAGCATTATCATGGGGAGGTCTCCTAAGAAAACTCATTAAGTGAGACACTTCAGGAAGAAGTAAAGGTCCCAATCAGAATGGGATACTCAGCGCTCAAAGTAACTGAAAACCTCAAACACTCAGATAGCAATGGCTAAAAAAAAAAAGAGAGGCTTATTTCAAATCAATCCATGTGCCCCCTATGACATATGTTCTGCATGTGAAAAGCAATCAAAAACAAACAATTGCAATAAATAAATATTGATAAACAGACTAAATAATCCCTAATACAGTGTGTGCAATTAGAGTAGTGAACAAGGTATAAGGTAAATGCTCCCAGCTTGCCTCTAGTGAAAGCTGCAGGCTCCAAGTTCTCTTGGTCATGGGGAAGGCCCCCGGATCTAGGGCCCCTTTAGATTGAAAGGGATAAAATGCCCTTTGCTGCCACTGGACGCTAAACATTAAAGGACAGTTTACATTCTAACAGTACAATAGCCAAAAGACCCAACTAAAGTGCCCACGCAGAGGTAAACGGAAGTCATCACTAAAGCCAACATTTGTGGTGTCAGCTCCACTGGCAATGGTAAGTGAGTGATTGCAGACAAAAACTATACCAGACCCAGAGACTTGGGAACTCACAATATGTCAGACTTCGCAAAGAAGAAACACAGGTAATTCTTAACCAGTCTAATTTGTGAAAGAATACTTGCTGGTTCTGAAGATTTTACTAAGAAGCCCATGGTCGGCTCTATCAAAGGTCAAGATTAACACTGGGCAGAGTTCGGGGAGTTGCAGTACGTGGAACTACGTGACGTGCAAAAAAACCTCCATCTCACTACGCGGATCTCCGCAAACGGCAGAGTACGGAAAAAAAATGCAGTTTGCCGTGATTGCACAGTGCAGGATGCTTGTCCACACTGTACAATCATTGCGAGCAGCACCATGCACAGCGCAAGCTTACCTATTCTGCTGCTCAAGTAGATTTCTACTCGAGCTGCAGCTTTCTCAACGCGAACAGGCATTTTCTCAAAGCGAGCGGTCACAAGCATACGAGACCACTCGCAATGAGAAACCTGACCGCCATTGTTGAGAAATCTCGCCGGGATGTTTATTTTCCACGCTTGCACTCACCAAACTGATGTTGGTGATCGCGAACGAGGACAAATTTCTCTGGGAGGTGGATTTGCCTCGCTCGCGCTCAACAACTTGATGTTGGTGAATGCGAGCAAGGTAAAAATCTCCGCTCCGCTGGGCGAAGCGGAGTTTTTTGGAACTCGCGAGCTCCGCGTAACGCGGAGTGCGGTAAACTCCACAAACTCCGGCGAGCAGAGCGGAATTCACCGCCCAGGGTTAGTCAAGATGGCGAATCCCAAGGCTGAGTAATCTTGATTCCATATCATGCTTTTTTAGTCCACCAGCAGAAACTCCCTGCCTCTTTATCTCACTCTTGTAGGCTCTTTTTTTATCACTTCTATCTCTCTTTGGAATTGTTTTTCTGTCTTTCTCTTCCTCCTTTGTGGTTTTCTCTCTCTCGAGGTCTGGATCAAAGTCTGTTGAGGAAAAATAGGTGCCAGTACCCACAAACAAGTGCCAGTGGGCCCCACCTGCAACTACCAGCTCATGTTAGGTGCCTTCCTTACGAAACAGATGCAGTCAATCGGAAAGGCTTCCAGAAGCCACCATATGGAACAACGTCTGCAACAAATGATGTGCCCAAGCACAGTGCTGCATCAGGATTGTGCAGATGAAGGTCAGGTATTGCCAGTAAAGGAGACACATGATGTCACCTAGAGGAGCTCCAGAGATGTCCAGCAACATGAAGGAACTGGAGAATTTTTGCACAAAAGTCCCCCAGCACAATTTTGGCCACAGGGTTCACCAAGGACAAAATTAGAGGCTTCACAATGATGAACAGCTACCCAACAGGTCAGTGCTTGCAAGGTTTTGCATGACCTCATCCTGTTCATGAAAAATAGATTGAACGCACAGGCGAAGGATGAGAAGGGTACACGTGTTCATGAAAAACAGATTGAACGCACAAGCGAAGGATTAGAAGGGAGCCATTGTCACAACTTACAGAGTTTGCTGGCAGAAGGCTAAGCTATGACTGCTCATCAATGTACTGTCGGACACTTAAGAAACAAAGTAGGCCGCACATCAAGACCCTTTGCACTCCGTGGCATTTGAGTCAAGAGGTTATTTTTTGGTATATATCACCACTTTGTCTCTACTTTGCAAAGGAGTACATGGAACCAGTATTCCACAACTGAAGAATGCAGGAAGGGTACTCTGGTCTCTCCATGCCTCTGAGCCTCTGACGGAGTGCGGTGGTGGCCATGAAATGTCAGTGTACCCCAGGCAACCATGATCGAACCAGCCGAAAAAAGGGGCAGATTTACAAGCCCCTTTCGTCATTTTTGAGCCGCTATTGCGTCCCTTTTTGTGATGCTGCAGCAGCGTGAAAATGCGGCCCATTTACAACGTGACGCATCTAGGGAGATGCGTCACGTTGTAAAGCTCTGTGTCACATTATACCTGCGTCAGGTATAATGTATGCAAGGTGGGCGTTCCAACTCATAAAAGCCTCATAGAAGTGACACAGTGTGCCACTTCTAGGACGCCACTGCTTCAAATTCTTACGCCTGCTTGAAGCAGGCGTAAGGAGCACAATGTGGGTAGGCCTTCCCCTGCAATGCTGGAATTGCGTCATGCTTGCGACACAACTCCAGCAATGCATGACTTTTACGTCTACAGATGCATCAGAATTTCTGACTCATATGGCAATCCTTGCCCCATGGTGCCCTGTATTGTAAATACAGCGCATCTATAGTGGCGCAAGGGTTTCTAATTGTGGCTCAGAAAAAGTGACACATCTTACAGATGCTTCACTTTCTTGTAAATCTGCCCCAAAGTCTTGAAGCATAACATATGTGTTAAGGTAGATACTGTTCACAAAACAGAGGCTTTCTGTTCATCTCCTCATATTACCTCTTGTACTTTTCTGGCGGGACCTTGGTGCAATGCCATTGAGATAGTTTAGGAAACTCTCTTTTACACTGGACCTCACAGTTTCTAAACAATATGCTGGATATATCGAATGTGGTGGAACAGGGGTTATATTACCTTTATGGATTCCTCCACTAGGGTTACATGTAATGTTTTATCCACCCATGCGTATTACCGTCTTAAATAAAAACATGTTTAAAAAATAATAATTTGCTGGACATTTAAGGGTATAGCAAGTTTATCATATTCTGAAGCAATGAGCATACAAAAGACCATTTATGACATTTTAAAGTTTAGGGAGCCGGATCCAATATGGCTTCTAATGAGCAAATCCTGGCTTGACATACTGATGCATTTAGTGAGAGCTGCTCAGCGTCTGTCAAGTCCCTAATAACAATGGCTCTTGATCAAACCAGTGAATAGAGCATCAGTTCTTTTCTAGAGAAAATGGATGTGCTGGCACAGAAGTTGTTCATTGCAGATTGCTGCATGATGAAAGAGCCATGGGACGTTTCTCGTCTAGTTAGCCAATTATGTTTTATTTTTCACATAACAGGATAACTGAATAAGTTCAAAATAGGTCTGGCATGTATTCCCTAAACGTGATACAGTTTCTGCCGTCCCCTGAAATGCATCGTAATTAAAATTCGCCGGTGATTTGGACATTGCAGAGCATAACAAAGTGGCCACATGTGGCTGTGAACTCATCGTGAAGGATGCTGGTTGCTTGAATCATATAATGAAGAATCAGATAGATACGAGCATACAGATGGCACACAGCAGCCTTAGAAAAAAACAGATGTGCTTTTGCAGCGTTGGCAAAAGTCTTCTTGTGAGATGAGAGTTAACAGAACAGGGAACCCACACCATAGATGCAGACCAGTGGTCTAAGGTTGATTAATTGCCATGGCAACTGACTCGGCACTCTAAATATTTCACAAAGGCTTAGCTCTGGGATAGATACACAATATTTTGTATAATTGAAGATAAGTCTTTATTTCCAAACATCAAATGTTGGCTTTTGACATAAGGTTCAATATAATGTTGCAGGTACTGACGATCGCTGGGTTATTTTTAAGAATGTGTACATTTACTCAGGTATGTATGTTTACATATATATTGACTACTGACGGTCGACAGTAGATAATTATAGTTATGCCCTTGTTTCTATAGTGAAAGTGTTTTTTTGACTTGCCTATGTCTTTGGCGCTGTCTGACGAATCTTCACCAAATTTTCCCCGAAAAAAAATGCGTATGATTCTTGTTGTACTTGGGAAGTTTTGGGGTGATTCGTCAAGCGGGGCAAAGAAAAATGGGGTTAAAAAAAATTGTTTTCCCAAATGTTAATTCCAATTTGGGAATTTGAAGAGGACTATAGCCCAAACCACTGGACGGAATTACGACTTATTTGGCAAAAGGTAGTTCTTGATCTTGTTATTTGGTGTAAATCCATTTGGTAGTTTTGGAGATATTAAATGAAATCCAAATTTGTATATAGTTTAATGAGGAAGTGTTGGCATCCACCTTGGGACTCAACTTCAGTCAAGTGTTACATTCGTTGTTAAAAGTCAAATTAATTCTACATTTTTTTATTGTTATAGATGTGGTAACCCAGGTCACATTGCTTCTTTTTCACGGTGTCCCGCCATTGGGAAGGAATGCAGTAAATGTGGATGCATGGGACATTTTTCAAAAATGTGTAAAGATATGTCTGTCAAAAAGAATTTTTATTCAGTTTCGTCACCCAACTATTCTAAAGGGAAGGTTTCTACCACATCTCACAACTTATCTTCTAACGAAGACATTCAATCTAAATTGGAATCAGGAATAGTTGTTTCTATTCACAATTATTTTGATACTTCTCAAGCTGATAAAATAGGTCAACCAAAGTGTATTGTCTGTATTTTAGGTAAAAATCTTGAACTCATGGCAGACTCCGGGTCACCGTGGACTATTATCACTAGACAGTATTGTTCAGAGATTTTTGGCAATCTAATTGATACTACAAGTTTATGCAAATCTGATATAATAGCACAAAGTTTTGATGGATCTTACATTGATTTTGTACGGTTTCAAAGAAGTTTCATTTGAACTCAAAGGTAACAATGCCATTATTAAACTGTATGTAGCATTCAAAGGTATAAATGTATTAGGATGGCGTGATAAAGCCAAACTTGGGGTTAAGTTAAATCCCAGAGACAAAGAACCAGTGTCTGTAATTGTGGTTACATGTCATAAAGAACAGGATATCACTGATGTTATTCCCACTGCTAGCATGCTGAGATGTTCTTGTAATGAAGAGAAAGAAAAGCATGTAATCTCTCTTGATGACAATGTGGAGAAATTTATAGTGCTATTTCCCGAGGTTTTCTCCGAAAAATTAGGTAAACAGAAAGGTTTTAGTTACAGAATAAAAGTCAAAGAAAATTCAGTTCCTGTCAAACAAAAACTTAGAGGAGTACCGATTAGCATTAGAGCAGAACTTAA
Organism: Lissotriton vulgaris; assembly: GCF_964263255.1. NCBI lineage: Eukaryota > Metazoa > Chordata > Amphibia > Caudata > Salamandridae > Lissotriton > Lissotriton vulgaris. The sequence goes on along the minus strand of NC_141689.1, from coordinate 1,756,644,182 downwards.
ATCAATGTTAGATGACATTGTCAAAGGAGGGATTATTGAAGACATTGAATCTTCAGAGTGGGTTTCACCCATTGTTTTAGCCCAGAAACCTGATAAAAGTATTAGGTTGTGTGTTGATATGAGAGCACTTAATGCTAATTTGGTTACAGATTGTCATCCCTTGCCAAATATTAACAAAATGGTGTGTATGTTAGAGAGTGCGAGCATTTTTTCAACCCTTGATCTCTGCTCTGCATACCACCAAATCGAATTAACCAAAGACTATAAACACTTCACGGCCTTTATCACTCCCCATGGTCTCTTTCAGTTCAAAAGAATGCCATTTGGGCTAGTCTTGGCTCGATGTATGATGATACATCGCAAACACTCACATCGCATGCCTTTACATCGCAATTAATACATCGCATGTGCCCTTACATCGTTAGTAATCACATCGCATACCATTACATCGTATTTGTATAGGCATGCATGTGAAATACAGTTACATCGCATACAGACACCCCGCATGTTATTACATAGCAATTTTTTGCCGTATGCACATTTCCCTTCACCGACCCTAAACCTAATCCTCAAACCATGAAACAATACCCTACAATATGGCACGCTAACCCTTCCCTGAACCCTAAGCCCTAAACACTAAATCAAGCCCACACTACGACCTCAACCCTAAACCCTAATCCTTAAAGGTCAAAACAGTCCCTATACTGCAAGTAGCCCTAAGCCCTACGGAAACCCCAAAACAGCACCAATAGTACACGAAGCCCTAATGCAACCCCAAAACAACACCCATTCTCTAAGTAGCCCTGGTAGCGCTAACGCAACCCCAAAACAGCACCCATTCTATAAGTAGCCCTAGTAGCCCTAACACAACCTCAAAACAGCATCCATTCTATAGTTAGCCCTAGTAGCCCTAACAAAACCCCAAAACAGCACCCATTCTACAAGTAGCCTTAGTAGCCCTAATCCCCCACCTCAACACGTCACCTATACTGCAACTAGCCCTAAGTCCTAACGCAACCCCAACACTGCACCTCCTTACCTGTCTCGTCGTTGTTCCAGGGTTGTCTCCCTGTTGTCTGTGTTCCCCAGAGGCCATCTCAGCGCGCGTCCATTACATCCCATGCGATGGGAATGCATGCGTTCTAAATGCGCATGCGACGTAGTGGTGTGCGTAGACAACGTACCGTTGCGTGCGTTGTAAGTGCACATGATGTCAACGCATGTGCCGTAACGCATGCGTTGAGATGGTTGTTTCCCGCCTCATCAGCCTCTGTTTTTCAGAGAGCTATGTACCACATATTTAAAGATGTTAGTTTATTTGGCAAACGCTTCCAAGATGACATTCTTGTTTTTTCTAAAAATGAGGATGAGCACTTTCTTCATCTCAAGGAGGTTTGTGGAAGACTGAGAGAGAGTGGTTTGACACTTAAGTCTAATAAATGCAAATTCTTCCACAAATCTGTGGAATATTTAGGCCACACTCTGTCCGGTGAAGGTGTAGTACCAAAGAAATCTCTTGTTGACGCCATCATAAATGCTCCTTCACCAGACCACAGAGAGAAACTTCTCTCTTTCGCTGGACTATGCAAGTACTACAGCACGTTTATTAAAAAGTTTGCCACCAAGATGGAACCTCTCAGAGAATTAACCAGAAAATCTACTGAATTTGTATGGTCTGACAAACAAGAAGCAGCTTTTAAGCAGATTAAGAATGAGATTGCGAATGCCCCCACTTTAAAGTCATTTTGTATTAACAAAAACTGTATCATTACTGTTGATGCCAGTTGTTATGGCCTAGGTGGAGTTTTGAATCAATGTTCGGGCAAGGAAGAATGGTGTGTTGCTTTTGCCTCTAGGACTTTATCTCCTACAGAGAGGAAGTATGCAGTAATTGAGAGGGAATTGTTAGCGTGTATTTGGGCCATAGAGCATTTTCGCAATTATGTGTGGGGAAATAGATTTATCCTCAAAACCACTTGTAAATATATTGTCCCTGGGTGGAGGGTGGAATTCTGCTGCCAGCATTGCACGTCTCACTTTCAGACTTCAAGAATATGACTTTGAAGTAGTGTATGTTTCTGGAAAAATTAATGTCACCGAGGACTTTCTGTCTAGATTTCCTTGTTCGGATGATGATACAACTCGAGAGGAACAACATTTAGATATTGTGGCTACTGTTAAAGATTTTATTTCAGTTTACTAGTTTGTCTGAATCTGAATGGATGTCTGAAATGAACAAACATGTGGTTTCCCAATTTATTTTTGGTTGTTTGGAAAAAGGTTGTCCCAAAAATAAATCCACTTCAGCTGATTTTGCTTCTTTTTGTCAAGTCTCTACAGAAATTGAAGCAATTGGAGGCTTACTTTTTAAAGGTGGAAAGATAATTCCTCCAGTCTCTTTACAAAAAAGGATTTTGGCCCTTGCACATCTAGGGCATCTTGGTATGTCCTCAATGAAATGTCTCATCAGGCAAATTGTTGGTGGTCTGGTCTTGACAAGGTAGTTAATAGAACCGTAAGAGAGTGTCCTGAGTGCATAAGCAGTGATAAGATGCTTAGGGTTTCTTCAGCTCCCCTTAGGCCAGTCTCGTGGCCCAAGTTTCCATGGCAAAAAGTAGCTTTCGACATTTCTGGTCCATTTAATCATCGACCCTGCAATGCTCGTTTTGCTCTGGTTGTGATAGATTACCACTCCAAGTGGCCAGAAGTAAAATTTGTTGCAATTGCCACCACACAAGTTATTATTTCCTTCTTTAAGGAAGTTTTTACACGTGAGGGTTCTCCAGAAGTGCTAGTTACGGACAATGGTGTTTAACTTATTTCACAAGAAATGGAGGATTTTCTTTGTAGTTGTGGAATCAAGCATATTACTACTTTCTTATATGAACCAAGGGAAAATGGTCAAGTAGAGCAACTTAATCGCGTTCTTAAAGATTGTGTTGAAATTGCTTGTTAGTCAGGTGAGTCTTGGAGGGATGTTGTGAGGCAAAGATTATGAATGCACCATGTCACACCCCACTCAGTTACTGAGGTAAGTCCTTTCAGACTTCTGAGATTTCTTCGTAAGATGTTTAAGTGGCTAGCCATCGAGGCAAGGAAACCGTTGGTGCAGGGCCTTATTATCAGTCGCTTAGGCTATGGAAACGCCCTGTTTACCGCCCTGAACGATGATCTGCTTTCCAAACTCTTGATTCTGCAGAATACTGCTGCCAGGATTGTCCTTAATCTTCCCCGTAGATCTTTATCTACTCCCAATCTACGGACCCTTCACTGGCTCCCAATCCGACAGAGATGCCGCTTTAAGATCTTGAGCTTAGCCCATTGGAAAATGTATGATGCTGGCCCTTCCTATTTATAAAAACAAACTGAAATGGTATGTACCAGGAAGATCATAAGGTCAAGCTCAAAATCTTACCTTGCCCAGCCTCGGATCCGAACTTTGCGCAATGGAGGCCGTTCCTTCTCCTATCTTGCCCCCATGTTGTGGAATAAATTGCCTGTACACATCTCATCTATAACTGATCACAAAGGTTTCCGTAAAAAACTCAAAACCTGGCTTTTCCCTCCAACTAACTAGTCTCAGACTGTTGACTGTTCTATTCGTCTTTTTGTTGCTAGCGCCTTGAGAACTCACAGTGATTTGTGCGCTATATAAGAACATTTGACATTTGACATTTGACAAAGGGAGAGAACCTGTAACTAATATTTGTCCATCAGCAAGGAGGTTAATTGTATTGATATAGGTCAAGTTGCGAAATGGGTGGGGATTAAGCAGGACAAAATGAAGGTGGTGTTTGATTCCAAACATGAATGTAAAAACTCCTGATTTTTAAGTGGGGGAATGGGTTAGAATAAAAAAATCAGGGTTCACATCCAAAGGTATCTCTAAATTTGGTAATCCTATTAAAATTGTTAAAGTGTGTTAAAATGCTATTATCACCCAGGATGGTAAGGTTTGGAACATGAGAAGAGTTGCCAAGTGCAAATTTCAAGAGTCTTGCAAAAACGTTCAAAATGATTCTCAACAAAACCCTGGTTCCTCACAATCTATAGCTTCCAGAGTAAAAAGTAATTTTAGACCCATTGTAATACCTTCCAGATTGTTGTCATCATGTTTTTTTTTGTAAGGGATGAGATATTTTACATTCATTGGTAATTAATTATTTAATTTCACTAGAACATGTCGTGGTTCGACTTCCCCTCCCAATAAAAAGATCACTAATGTTGGGTATCTCTGCATGCTGCTTAATACCAGGTCTGTGGGCAGACATGCGCAAGACATTTAGGATCTCCTCGATACGGAAAAGCCACTTTGTCTCATGTTGACCGAGACGTGGCTGGGGGAATTCTCAAATCCCGATGTTGCCATAGCTATTCCACCTGAGTACAATCTTTTCAGGAAGGATAGACTTAAGGGAAGAGGTGGGGGAGTGGCATTGGTGGTGAAGAAATGCGTGGCATGTTCCATTCTGCCAGTAGATGATATCTGTGGCTCTGAGTCCCTTGCCTTCTCCATCACGCTGGCACCACACCAATCCTTTAAAGGCCTATTGGTCTATAGGCCACCGGGCCCACCTGGAACCTTCTTTGAAGAGTTCGAGTTGGTTATATCGGGACTGGCCCTGAAAGTAGAACACTGCATTGTAGCCGGGGATTTGAATTTTCATATGGATGACCCATTGGACCCGGACACTATCAAACTTCTGGAGGCTACGGCCCCCTTGTGCCTTACCCCTTATCTTCGGGAGCCAACGCACGACAAGGGACATACTCTTGACCAGGTCTTCTCGACATCTCCTTTGGAGGTGAAGGAGATTATCCCGGTGCTTTGGTCAGACCACAGGCTAGCCAAATTTTTTGTTAAAGGCACGGCGAAATTTGCTAATCCCGTGTCTCTGCAACAGGGCCGAGCCCCGAGGGCATATCATCGCGTGACCCCCAGCTATGCTGGCTCAGACCGCTCTGGACCACCCATGCCCCCTCAAAGGAGATCTGGAGAAGGACCTGGAGTCTCTGCAGGCATGGCTTTTGGATAGGCTAAGCGATCTTGCCCTGGTGATGGCCCCCCGATTAACACCGAAACGTGTCTCGGCTCCCTGGTTCACTGCGGCATTGTCGACCGTTTGGCAGCAATGCAAGGCAGCTGAAAGAGCCTGGAGATCACAATATGACCCTGTGGCAAGGCTAGCCTACAAGACAGCGGTCAAGGCCTACCAGCGGGATATTCGCCTAGGAAAAAAAGCCTATCTTGCAGGGAGGATAGAAGCCGCCTCCAACTCCTGTAAGGAGATTTTTACCATAGTCAGAGAATTTATGGCCCCTCGTTCCAATGCATCCCAAGGTATGCCCTCTAAGTCCTGGGCCTCTGATCTAGCAAATTTTTTCACCAGCAAGATTAAGCTTATCCAGGACTCTTTTCCACTGGGGGCGCCCGTGGGGCGATTCAACCCCGAGGACGATTCGGGCCTCGTGGCTCCGCTAGGCCAGACGCTGGCCGTTTTTCCATCTATCTCTGCGTCCTTAGTGCTTATGGGCAATCTTAAATCTGGGTCGCCTTTGGACCCCTGCCCGGCCAAATTCTTGGCAAAAATGACGGAAGTCATAAATCCGCTGGTGAATCCTCTCCTGAATCTTTCGCTGAGCCAGGGATTGGTTCCGCAGGTCTGGAAGCAGGCAATGGTCATCCCATTGCTGAAGAAGCCTGGTCTCGATCCTGAGGATCAGGTCAATTATAGACCGATTTCTCTTCTGCCGGCTCTCACGAAAATTGTTGAGAAACACGTACACACTGTGCTCTCCAATTTTCTGGAAACACATGAGATTCTGCATGCCACTCCATCCGGCTTCCGCCCAAACCTCAGTACAGAGACCGCGCTCCTGGAAGTGTCAGAAGCCATTAAAGGGGTTCTGGACTCCGGGGGCAAAGCCATGCTGGTCATGTTGGATTTGACGGCGGCCTTCGACACCGTCCCCCATGAGGGCCTTCTTGCAAGACTCTATGAGATTGGCCTAAGGGGGACGGTGTTCAGCTGGTTATCATCTTTTCTAGCTGGTCGCCAACAAACGGTCTGGGCCTCCCCAGACTCTGCCGTGATGCCGCCATTGGGAGACGGGGTCCCGCAGGGCTCTATATTGAGCCCGACCCTCTTCAACATCTTTATGACCCCTCTGGCGGCATTGGCGGAGTCGTTCGGGGCCCAGATCGTATCCTATGCTGACGACACCCAGCTCCTCTTTTCTTGTAAGAAGGGAGGAGACTTCGATGGAGAGAGTATCCGGGATTGCCTTGGGGCTGTTTTTAAATGGTTCCAGCTGAACAGCCTCAAGTGCAACCCGGATAAGTCGGAGGTACTCTTCTTCGGGTGTGCGTCGGATCCTGACTGGCAAGCTTGGTGGCCCATTAACATGTCCCCCCCGTCCTGTTCATCTCAAGTAGCTAAGAACCTAGGGGTCAAGATGGACATGGGTCTGACGTTGAGATCCCAGATCCTAGGGGTGACGGGCACATGTTTTGACCTCCTGAAGATGCTGCAGAGGTTTTTACCTCTCTTGTCTGAGGAACACAGGAAGCTGACTGTGCAGGCTCTGATCGGTTCTAGGTTGGACTATTCCAACGTCCTTCACCTGGGCCTGCCAGAGTACCTGTTGCAGTGGCTCCAAGTGGTGCAGAACGCTGCCGCGAGGGCCATTTATGGCCTTAACAGGCGAGCCAGTGCTGCTGGCCTTCTGCAGACCGTACATTGGCTCCCTATCTGCAAACGGATCGATTTTAAGGCATTAACCCTGGCCTACAAGGCTTTCCACGCGGTGGGAGCCAAGTATCTCCAAAGAAGACTTGCCTTTTATCACCCGGCCCGCTCTCTCAGATCAGAATCTCTGTTTTTGGAGGTTGTGCCACGCGTTAAGAGAGCTCGCATTGGAGGCCGCTACTATGGACTGCTGGCGCCACAGCTGTGGAACACCTTGCCGCTGACACTCCGTGGAGCCACTAATTTACTTGCATTCAGGAAAGGCCTCAAAACTTGGCTGTTTGCCCTCTAGGCTGTTCCTCTTTTTCTTTTCTGATTCTGTTTTCCATTTTGCTTTTATCACAGTGTTGTGTTATTCTGCTGCAGGTCTTATTATTAAAGCGCCGGGACACTCTTTTTGAGTAGCCGTGCGCTATACAAAAATAAATATAACATAACATAACATAACATAACGTAGTACCTGTGTGTACTTTTGTATTCCATGTTCGAGATTCTTTTTGTGGCAGTTGCTACCTGGCTGTCTAGTAAGCATGGGCAAATTTTGCAAATCTTGCGAATTTGCGGATTTTTTATTTTTTTGTGTTCGCAAGGGTTTCTGCCAGTTCGCGAGGGTTTTGTACCAGTTCGCAATTGTGAACTTACTTGTCAGCTCGCAACGCTTGCGACTATGTTGTTTCTACGTCTGGTTCATCATCACAGGTTCACAGCACCCTCTATTTCGGATATATGATGTTACAACGAGTACTTTTAGCACGCATACCATTACCACGGATTTTTTACAACGCAGGTCATGTTACAACGGATACCTTTACAAGGCAATACACTACAACGCACATACTATTACAACGCATACCATTACAACGTAAGTATAGGTAAGTATATAATATTAATATATATTTTAAATAATTATTTTTGTAATGTTTAATTTAAGTATTCATTATTAAATAATTAAATATTTATATTAATGAAATTAAATTAATTTTAATTTTTTTATTTGTAAATATATATTAAAAATACCCCTGTACCCCAATACCCAAACCCAGCCCTAAAACCTAAAAATACCCCTGTACCCCATAACCCAAACCCAGCCCTAAAACCTAAAAATACCCCTGTACCCCATAACCCAAACCCAGTACTAAAACCTAAAAATACCCCTGTACCCCATAACCCAAACCCAGCCCTAAAACCTAAAAATACCCCTGTACCCCAAAACCCAAACCCAGTCCTAAAACCTAAAAATACCCCTGTACCCCATAACCCAAACCCAGCCCTAAAACGTAAAAATACCCCTGTACCCCAAAACCCAAACCCAGCCCTAAAACCTAAAAATACCCCTGTTCCCCAAATCCCAAACCCAGCCCTAAAACCTAAACATACCCCTGTACCCCAAAACCCAAACCCAGCCCTAAAACCTAAAAATACCCCTGTACCCCAAAACCCAAACCCAGCCCTAAAACCTAAAAATACCCCTGTACCCCAAAACCCAAACCCAGCCCTAAAACCTAAAAATACCCCTGTATCCCAAAACCCAAACTCAGCCCTAAAACCTAAAAATACCCCTGTACCCCATAACCCAAACCCAGCCCTAAAACCTAAAAATACCCCTGTACCCCAAATCCCAAACCCAGCCCTAAAACCTAAAAATACCCCTGTACCCCAAACCCCAAACCCAGCCCTAAAACCTAAAAATACCCCTGTACCCCATAACCCAAACCCAGCCCTAAAACCTAAAAATACCCCTGTACCCCAAAACCCAAACCCAGCCCTAAAACCTAAAAATACCCCTGTACCCCAAATCCCAAACCCAGCCCTAAAACCTAAAAATACCCCTGTACCCCAAAACCAAATACCACTAAAAAATGTTAAACTTACCTATAATAATACTTACGATGTAATGGTATGCGTTGTAATAGTATGTGCGTTGTAGTGTATTGCGATGTGAATGTATGCGTTGTAAAATGACCTGCGTTGTAAATGTATGCGTGGTAATGGTATGCGTTGTAAAAAATCCGTGGTAACAGTTACATACCTCTATTTCACCACTGCCACCCTCTGGTTCACCCATGCCACCCTCTGGTACATCACTGCCACCCTCTGGTACATCACTGTAGATTATGGGGGAGGGAAAGCAAGCACACCTGCCCTCCTTCAACTGACATGAATTAATTTGGGGTTGATTTATTAATGTGTCACTGAATTTAAACTTCCAGTTTGGCACCTGCTTCCATATCTGTAATTTGCTTTCTGTTGCAGTGCAAGTTTTTTTTCCCAGGACCTTTGTGGCCTACTTGTAGCTATTCTATGAGCCTGCTGTGAGGGTCAGAGCAGGGTCATAGAATAGTTGCAAGTAGGCAACTGAACTCTGGAGGGGCCCCTCAGGAAGCACTACAGGGAATGGTTACTAATGATGAGCTTGACCTTTTGCACCTGCTGAGTGCTTTCAGTTTTGCAAAACTCGTTTTTCTGCAATTTCGCCGGATTCGCGGGGCGCGAATTCACGCGAGATCGAATCCGGAAGCCGCAAATTCGTGCGAATATTTGATTTGTTTTTTTGCGGCATGTTAGTTTGCAAGGTTTTGTGCGTTTTAGCGAGCCGCTTGTAGCGCAACGGCGCGAAGTTACCCTCACGGTCGTTCACAGGCGCGGCCATCTTGTTTGCATGACGTATTTCTCTTTCTGGGCGCAATGTGTAATCTCGCAAAGTGTGCGGCTCGCTAGTACAATTTCACGTATGATTGCGAGGAAAATCTCGCGCAAACTTACCCACGCGGTCATGAACGGGTGCGGCCATCTTGTTTCTCATTCATTGCTATGGTTCTGGGCATGCTTTCTGTATCCTCTCTGAATCTTTGCCATCCTTTGCTTGTTTGAAGTTTTTTTTAATCTATTTTACTTACTATCTAACCCTCTATTTTTCTAGCTCTATATTTTTGTATTTTCTGCTTCTTTTGGTTAATTTTAAACTACTTTTTTAAACTCTTTTCTTTTCTTCTTCCCTATTCTATTTCTTCTTTATTATTTAGCTTCCTTTCTGCCCAGACCATGGTAAAGGGAGCCGGGAAGCATCCTGAGAAGGGGAAGGGTCCTGCACCCCGTGCCCGGCTTCCGTGCGGGAGTTTGAGGAGGGAGACAGTCACAGCCCGGGAGATCTTCAGCGCGGAGGAGGTGGCCGCACTAGTTTTTTATGTTCAGCGCCGCCTCCCCAAGATCATCATGGCAGCCGGCAAGATCGCTACCGGGTACGGGATCCAGGAGCGCCGGAAGCGGTGGGAGAAGGTGTGCCGGGCCATGTACCAACACTCTCGGGTCCGGCGCACCTACAACCAGGCCACCCACCGTTGGACGGATCTCCTGGACCGGGAACGCGATCTGCTCGACCTGCTCGGCCTTGAGATCCCCGGGCTTGGTGAGTAGTAGTAGCTATTTCTTTACTACTCTGTTTTCTCCTGCTCTTTGTGTTATTATCTTGCAAATTTTAGTTTTTTACCAAGAGCAATAATGCTGCTGATTACATTGTAGGTAAATTATATTTCAAAATCTTCTGTGTATTTCAGGTGCACTGCTCTCCTTCTCAGTAGCGATGCTACTATGCTTATTTGTTTTCGATTTTGTGTTCCTTTCATTGGCCTGTGAAATTATGCATGAGTGTAGTTTAAAGAACTGCGTAATGCTAGACACTAAGGGTCAGATTTGTTATTACCGGCGCATCCCTGCAAAGTAGCAGGGATGCGCCAGTAATTGTGCGCCACGCCACCACCACCCATGGAGCGCCGTATTTACAATGCGGCGCACCATGGGCCCAAAACATCACCGAAGCGTTACGCTTCTGTGCCGTAAAGGCGGCGCATTGCTGGAGTTGCGTCGCAATGATGGCGCAGCTCCAGCAATGCTCTGGGATGCCCTATCTCCCCAATGCTGCGTCAAGCCGTACGTCTGCTTCAAGCAGGCGCAGGGTTTGAGTCACGCATCATTGTCCTCAAAGTGACTGATTGAAATCTTGTAGATTTTCCTCAGCCACTTTTAGGATGAGTTCCTGCACAGGAACGCCCTCCCTTGCGCCCGAACGCCCCCTGATGGTGCAGGGCTTTACAACGTGATGCATCTCCCGTATGTGTCACGTTGTTATTATACGCTGCACCATGGCACCTCTTTTGTTCTGCCGCTGCATCACAAAAGTCACGCAACAATGGAGCAAAAGAGCCGCAAGGGGCTTCTAAATCAGCCCCTACAGACTCAAGTCCAGACTTCCTTTGTACACCTGGCAATAAGAGGAAATAGTGATGGTGGATTGATATTTTGTGTATTTTAATGACTGGGTAATGTAGTGGGAAACTTTTTAGTGTTGTCGCTGATCTGCAATCACGATGGACTTTGTCAGTCACTTGGCGTGCTGCGGACTGCTGCCTGCCAGTCCTAGGCGAACCTTTTTAGTAGTTTGTTTAGTGAGTTACATAACTTTCCAAGTCGACGGTCCGCAAATCAAGCAATACTAATATCGTAGTAGACCACATGAGATAGGTCAATATATCCAGTGGAATACTAGTCCATTTGCTATTTCGCCAAAATATTTTGTTACTGTTCTTTTGAAATGTTTCATTTGGTTGACAAATATCATCCATGTTTTCTGGTCTTTCTTTCTTTCATGTTGTACATCAGCTCCCCCCAGGGGCAAGAAGGCATTGGAGGAGGCTGCTGCTGCTGCTGAACAAGGTCAGGATCGGTCAGGCGAGGGCTCCTTTGCTGGCCCCGGTACGTTTTATTTTTAATATAGAGTACCTATTTTTTCCTAGCGTTCCTCATTCGATTTTTTCTAAATCATCTTTGATCTTCTTGTAGACTGTATCTAAATTCTTATCCTGCCTTGACTATGACTCCCTGTGGTATTACTAGATTATTCTGATTAGTCTGTCTGTGTAGCTAAGTAAGATTGCACATTTGGCAATTCCATTGGACTCCCATTCTAGTCAGCAATAGCTCTATGCACTGAGTGCAGTCCTCTGGGATTGTCCATAATGTCTTTTCAAGTCTTCTAAATGTTTATGCTTTGACAATTGCCAACAATAAAAAGGTGAATGACCACCAAGAAAGAATAAGATACTACTTTAATTTTGGTTTGGATAGGAGGACAATCCATTCTACTACTGTTGCAGGGACAAATCTGCACAAACAGAACTATGGACACTAAATAGTGCATTGTTTATCAATTATAATAGGCACAGGTAGACTTACCACATACCTCAGTGATATCAGACTTTGAAGAACCCCCAATCTCCTTACTGACTGGATAGTGTGGCAGAGTCATTTAGCTCCCGAATTCATCGATGATTGATCCCCAATGATGATTATCCAACGCAGGACAAGAGTACGGAGTCAGAGTCCAGAAGTGTCAGAGGCACGGACTCATGCTTGCAAATTGCAAAACCTTTTGCTCATTCACTCATGACCAAAAACCACAGAGTCTATTTAAGTTTTAAAGCTTTATTAAAAGTAAAAATATTTATTAAAATCAAGCTTATCATAAAACATAAACGGTTGATTAAAAATGGAAAAGTGCTTATACTCATTTTTTATTTCATACATTTATTGCGGGCGAGCCGAGCCCTCACCTGGTTTGAATTTTCATTTTTCTTTTTGGTGCAGAATCATTGGTCCCTTCGTCCTAATGATTTGTTCTTAGAAGTGAAGCTTCTGTCTGTTATGAGGAAAATGGTGCGTGTTAAAAAGCAAGCATTCATCAGTTGTGCCACTGCCAAATAATGCTGCAAGACAACACCCTTCTCTGGAAAAAGGGACATTTTTACTTTAGAGTAGACAGTCACAAATTAGTAGATTGGTTTCTGTATTCACATTTCTTCATTCCTAGACAAAATACTAGTGAGTGGTGTATGTCTATGACATCTAACATTCTTAAAGGTACTTTGTAGGTGGAACATCTGGTGCTGGGCCCAGCGCGGAGGTGGAGGGAAGTTCTGGGGAGGAGGTGGAGCAAGTGCAGGACCAAACTGCTGTGCGGGGTTGCCACGGTAGTGGCGGGCAGTGGTAAGCTCTTATATTCCTTACTTATTGAGATTGCAGACTGTATAGTGTGCTGCTCCCCGTGAGAAAATGTAAGGTTTGTCCAGATGAGAGACAGTAAGAAGAATGATTGACATTTAGGGGCCTTTTATGATGGCGGACGGACCTGAGTTCGTCCGCCACCATAGAGTAGGAGGGACCATCCGCAGGGGCAGTGGCGGTCCCTCCGTGGTAATTAGGATGTGACCGCCACCCTAGCGGTCACATCCTGTATTTTTATCATTGCGGCGGGTGCTGCTTGAAGCACCACCCGCCGCAATGATAAAAATGTAAGTTGTGCATTTGCATGCACAAAGCAGCAGGCACCGCTCGGTGCCTGCCGCTTTGTGCAGGCAAATGCAGGGGGGTACCATAGGTACCCCCATGTGCACCCCCCACCCCCCCTTCACCTCTTGGGGCCCACAACGGGCCCCCAAACAAAAATCCATATGCCTTTGCACGTCGGAAATGCCGCTGTGTGAAGGCATGTGTTCCTCCAGACATCCTAATATGGCTGGCGGTGTCTGATAGACACCGCCAGCCATGTTAGTGCTTTTCCGACGCGGACGGGAGGCGACCGCGGCGGAAAAGCTGCGGACTGAAAAACGATCCCCCAGCCATCCTAATCTGGCGGGGGTCTTTTTCAGTCCGTTGCGGATTTCCCGCATCCTCCGGGCCGGCCGTGGATTCCGCCGACCCGGAGGATGCGGGAAATCCGCAATCCTAATCTGCCCCATAGTTTGAATGGATGGATGCCTTGATCATGGTACTATCTGACTCTTAGATAACATATGTGTATCTAGAGAGAGTAGACGGTCACTGGATGAACTAAGTGTTACTTTGAAGAGCATGTAACACCGCACCCGCACGTCCGTCCCAGTGTAGGAAAGGCAAGGAAAAGAAGTTGTAATTTTGTCCGAATACTACCATGAATAGAAGCAGTAGTTTGTATTACAAGCACAGCATATATCCGGCTATTACGATGGCCACTCACTACCTCTGTTAATAAGTTTAGTAGAACTCGGTCATTCATGTGTGGATGTATCACTGTTCACTCAATAAAAAGCAAAGCACCTAAAGTCATCCCATATGTAAGTAAATACATACCATGTGCAATGATAGATAATCAGATTATTTATCTTCTTCATTTGCCTTTTCTAGTATTCATTGGCACTGTAGGGTGAAAGTTAAATTAATTAAGCAGTAGCCCTTGTAACAGAGTATTCTCAGTGCCACCCATAATAGAAAAGTAAGAGCATCACCACCTGCATGTACTGGACTGGTACAGTAACACAAGTCTGTCTCACTCATCATGGTGGGCGTCTGTTTTCCTCGGGTGCAAGTTGACTGCACTGGCATTATGCCGGCTTGCAGAAGTTAACGTACCAATTTTGCTAAACAAGAGAGAAGAAGAAGAATAAGACTGGTGTACTGTCATAGTCGACTCTAATGGAGTGAGTCCATAGTGCTCGTAGAATTGATTCCTTAAACTCCCACTAATGTTAGAGCAAGGGTGAAGAAGTGCGAGGTTAGATAGATACTGGCCACAATAGTTATGTACTGCACTTGCAAGTTGCTAGTTCTACTGTGATACAACTTTCTGCTGAATCATTTTTTGTTAATCTTAAAGAGCATTGGTTGCAGACTATGTCTTTCTTTCTTAATATAGATGCTCTTTCCAAACCAACCCCTTAAGGAGCTGGCTAGACGGGCCCAGCAATGGAGGCTGGAGGCCACTGTCGCTGAATATCGCCGGCTGGTGGCCCAGGAGGAGGGGGACACGCAGTCTACCACAACATCTATCGGGACAGCTGCATCCTCCTCCGCGCTCCCTGGGTCACCCAGACGGCGCAGGTCTCCAGCGGTACGGAGCCGGGTACCGCAGCCATCCGCCACCGCCGAGCAAAGAAATCAGCTACCCCCCACAGCAGTTGCAAGAAACGCATGCACCGCCTTTCCCTGAGGGTTTCCTACCTCGAGCAGGAGCTGCTCAACACAAAAACCCTGCTCGAGACCCTCCGCAAGGAGCATTCCGACCTGGCCCGGAAATTCAACAGCAGCAGCCAGCAGTAGGAGGAGACTGTCCCTTGCCCCTTTTTTAAAGACTTCTGGGGGGTGGGAATTGGGAGTTGGGTTTTTTCACATTTTTTTACTTTTCACGGACATTCGTTGGGGTTAGGGAGTGGGGGTGGGTTGGGTCTTGTGGGAGAATATTTTTGTCAGGGATATAAATATACTTTAAACTTTATCTTAGCATACGTGTTTTTTTACTGATTTTGAGGCTGGTGGTTGGGGGTTTAACAGTAACTTTGTTTTGGTGACACTTAAGTGGCATCTTGATTCAAGTTGTGTAATTAATTGCCCAAATGTTTTCAAAACTAAGTGCCTCTCACAGAGTAAGTGAATTCAATAGTCCTAGGACTTTACTAGTACTAGCGTCAGTCTCTCGTCTCTCCTAATACTCCATTATACTTCCTCCCCCCAAACGCTTATCTTACCTGTAATTTGTGTTTGGAAATAGGGCTAGGCACAGGGCTGGCTGCACGGCAAATGGCGATTAAGGTTGGCAATCCTGGGCGGATGAAATGTCATCATTGTGTTGGTACTAGTGGTGTTACACAGTGGCAGTTGCAGCATCTGAAAAAAAAAGAAAATAAAACCTTGTTTGTCCTTACCGTAGCATTAGAACGGTACGATAGAGAATATAGCAGGTGACAGTACACTAGAACAGTGCCACAATGTAGCCTAACAAATGGTAAAGTATTGAAAGTATAACTAGTATTTGAGTTGAATTTCTTTGACATTGGCTACTAGTACAAGAAATAGTACTGAAGGTGAAGGACACAGCAGCGTAATAATTTGCCACTTCTAGGAGGAGGATGTTCTTGATGACCTATCAAGTTGATGGCGGCATGGCGCACATGAAAATCTGCATTCATTTGCCAATAGTGACTGAGTGTGAAGCTGAGTAAGTGTACAATATATCCTCGGATTCCTTCACCAGCAAGGGTGTGGAATTATTGCTGTCATTTAGTCACACATCAATCAAAACCACACAGCCCCGGGGAAGAGGGTTAGGGTTTGTAAAATGGATGGGAATGGGGGATTTTGGGAAAGTTTTTTTGAGGGAAGAAAAAAAAAGCACATCATAGACAAACAATAATTGAAGATAAAGAAATATTTGGGTACAAAGCTAACCATAAATCTTTTAAGTGACATAAAGGAAGTGCATGCACTACTGCATGCATGGTTACTGAAAAGTAAGTAGTACTTTCGACAACCGTGAATGACAGAATGCGACAGTACAGGGCTGCAGCGTTTTCACTTGCCTATCTCTGCACTCAGAGGAACACTTCTTACATTAAATTAGGTTTAAAAATAGCCGAAGTAAAACCTATAGAATGGCTGTAGGGATCAATTTAGAAGCAGAGAGAGATCCAAGAAATGCATACTCACACTCATAGAAGTTCACAGCAATAACATTACTTAAAAAATAATTAGAAAAGAACGGATACTGTATCTGTATGTTGTTGTAGTTGTCCTGTTGAATTTGGTAAGTAAGTTGCACGCATCAAACCATTCCTCTTATTAGCGGCACTCTTCCATTCCAGCTGACGCTTCGTCCATCAATGTTGGTGACCAGAAGACACCCTGTCCACTGCCTGCCTGGCAGATGCTGAATTGCGGCTCGCTAATGTGAAGCCTGACTTCATCCTTTTTTTCCCATTGCACAGACTGAAACCCGGCCTGTAATTATTGATGGAAAAACAGGAAGTGATATTAGAACACCACTGACAAATAAATATAAGGTATGTACACTGTGTAGTGCAAAAAGTCACACTTTGAGTTTCCTAATAGACAGTACAATATTTTTGAAAGTGCGTACTCTGTCTGAGTCTCATTTTGAAGGATAAATAAGTATGGGCGAATTAATTTAGCGGATCTTTCCCCTCAAGCTAGGTGTACTGTAAACTGTGTTTTAGAACAAAATTAGACCTTCCCAGCAGTGCTCCCACCCAGACCCTTACTAAAGCCAGTCGCAAAAATGTAGAAGACCCCCAATCAGATCTCAAAAAATGAGGCCTAGTCGAAAACTGGTGACAAAACGTACTTTGAAAGTAAAAGTAGGCCCAAATCCCCCCTTACCCACCGTGGATTGTATTCAAACCACTTGCAAGCAAGCAAAAGTATCCATACCCAGCATCGCTCCAAGACTCGCAAACCCCCCCACAAACAGCCCCCCACCCAAGCACATGCAATACAAATACTGCTAACCCTAACTAGCCCTAAGTTAAGAATAGTGGCAAACGCTTTCTTTAACTATGCCAAATCCCCCCTTTCCCACCATGGATTTTCTTCAAATCACTTGCAACCAAAATTACACATTCCCACGAGTGCTCTAAGACCCCGGAACTCAGTTGCAAAAATCTAGAACACCCCAAAACACATGCAATCCTGCTGCTAGGGCTAACCCTAACGAACCCTAAGTTACAAAAAGTGCCAAAAGGCTTTTCCGCATGGATTTTCTCCAAACCAGTTTTATCTGGTATTAGACCTTCCCAGCAATGCCCCAAGACCCGCCAACCCACCCGCAAAAAAGCACAACACCCCTAAACAGCCAAAAAGCCAAAAAGGAAAATCTCATACTTACAAAATTTTTCGGCCTTCTGTCCAAACGCGGTGTGCAGCTAGGTCATAACTCCCGTTTTCCACCATGGATTTCCTGAAAAGCAAATGCAATCAAAATTAGACTGTGCCAGCAGTGCTCCCAGACCCCAAATCCCACCCACAAACACCCGGAACCTCCCCAAAGAGCACCTCAAAGACAAGCAAGTCAGCAAAAACGCAAAAAGAATTTCGCCTCCGATTTGGTCCAAACCACTTTTATCCGGTATTAGAGCTTCAGAGCAATGGCCCCAGAGCCATCAACCTAGGCGAAAACAAGTAGAAGAGACCCAAACAGCCAAAAAGCAAAAGAACAAAAATGGGGACTTAGTCATTTTCATGGCAATTTCCAAAATCACTCAGCGCGCGCTCTGCAGCTAGGCCCTAACTCCCCTCTGCCACCATGGATTTGCTTCAAACCTCTTGCAATCAAAAGTATCCATACCCAGAAGTGCTCCCAGACCCCAAAATCCACCCACAAACACCAGGAAGCCCCCCAAACAGGCCCCCGAAAACGCTACATTGAGCAAATGTCAGAAATAGCAAAAACTTTTTCCTCATGGATTTTGTCCAAACCACTTCTATCCAGTATTAGACCTTCCCAGCAATGCCCCAAGAGACCCGCCAACCCACCCGCAAAAAAGCACAACACCCCCAAACAGCCAAAAAGGAAAATCTCATACTTACAATATTTTTCATCCTTCTGTCCAAACGCGCTGTGCAGCTAGGTCATAACTCCCGTTTTCCACCATGGATTTCCCGAAAAGCAAATGCAATCAAAATTAGACTGTGCCAGCAGTGCTCCCAGACCCCAAAACCCACCCACAAACACCCGGAACCCCCTCAAAGAGCACCTCAAAGACAAGCAAGTCAGCAAAAACGCAAAAAGAATTTTGCCTCCGATTTGGTCCAAACCACTTTTATCCGGTGTTAAAGCTTCCCAGCAATGGCCCCAGAGCCGTCAACCCAGGCGAAAACAAGTAGAAGACCCCCAAACAGCCAAAAAGCAAAAGTACAAAAATGGGGACAGTCATTTTCATAGCAATTTCAAAAATCACTCCGCTTGCGCTCTGCAGCTAGGCCCTAACTCCCCTCTGCCATCATGGATTTGCTTCAAACCTCTTGCAATCAAAAGTATCCATACCCAGCAGTGCTCCCAGACCCCGAAACCCACCCACAAACACCAGGAAGCCCCCCAAACAGGCCCCCGAAAACGCTACATTGAGCGAAATGTCAGAAATTAGAATAACCTTTTCCTCATGGATTTTGTCCAAACCACTTCTATCCGGTATTACACCTTCCCAGCAATGCCCCAAGAGACCCGCCAACCCACCCACAAAAAAGCACAACACCCCCATACAGCCAAAAAGGAAAATCTCATACTTACAATATTTTTCGGCCTTCTGTCCAAACGCGCTGTGCAGCTAGGTCATAACTCCCGTTTTCCACCATGGATTTCCCGAAAAGCAAATGCAATCAAAAATTAGACTGTGCCAGCAGTGCTCCCAGACCCCAAAACCCACCCACAAACACCCGTAACCCCCCCATTGAGCACCTCAAAGACAAGCAAGTCAGCAAAAACGCAAAAAGAATTTCGCCTCCGATTTGGTCCAAATCACTTTTATCCGGTATTAGAGCTTCCCAGCAATGGCCCCAGAGCCGTAAACCCAGGCGAAAACATGTAGAAGACCCCCAAAATCACTCCGCGCGTGCTCTGCAGCTAGGCCCTAACTCCCCTCTGCCACCATGGATTTGCTTCAAACCTCTTGCAATCAAAAGTATCCATACCCAGCAGTGCTCCCAGACCCTGAAACCCACCCATAAACACCAGGAAGCCCCCCAAACAGGCCCCTGAAAACATGATAGTACGCAAAAAGTCAAAAACGTTTTCAAGTCTGATTTGGTCAAAACCAGTTTTATCTGGTATTAGACCTTCCCAGCAATGCCCCAAGACCCGCCAACTCAGCCGCAAAGAAGTAGAACACCCCCACAAGTGCAGAGTCTTTCTTCATTGTGTGTAATCCAGCCCTCTGCTTTGAGGGAAATAGGAGTCTGGAGGAGGAGGATAGAGGAGCATGTTCTTGTGAACTTGTGAACCTGAGGAATGCAGACTGCGGCACCTTCAAATCAATAAGCAAATAAGTGAAGACAGTTCTGCTGATGGGCTTGTTTTTGTGATTAGGTGATTAAAGTTTTAATTATATTAACTGTGCAAAACAAAGAAAGACAGACACACAGGAATAAAAGTGAATAAGGACGAAAAAGAAAGTTATTGATTCATTAGCTCATTTTCAGGGCTCGGTGTCAGGGAATAAGAGTTTGTCCTCATACTCTGCGAATTCAGGCAGGAGTAGGTCACCTAACAGAGAAGAAATTCCCTCATCTAAGTTGCTGTCGTCCTCGTCTTCTTCCAGCGTGTATTCTCGTACTTTGTAATCTGGTGGTATGAGGTGCTGATTCATCTTGATCATTGTTAACCTCTCCACATTTTTGGGCAAGAGGCGGGTCCGTTTGCAAGTTACAATGCCACCAGCAGCACTGAAAACACGTTCAGAAGACACACTTGCGAGTGGGCGAGTTTATAGCCAGGTTGGAGATCTGTGCCCACAATTCTTTTTTCCCATGCCAATACGTCAATGGGTCAGCACTCACATAGACCTCTGTTGAGTCATTCAGACAGTCCTGCACCATCACCTGAAGGTTTTCCACGGTTCCTCCACTTTGCTTACTTTTTGCTGGGACCTTTTGAGAACCAAACCCAAGCTGAATTAGCCAATCCTCTTCTTCACCCAATGTTACTGTTGTGTCTGGTGCAGATGATCCGGTTGCTGGCGTCTTTAATGGCTGAGAGTTCACTTCTGCCAAAGCCACAGGTGCAGAAGTGGATTCTTTTGACTGTGGATGGCCTGCTGATGCTGATGTACTGCCTTTTCCTTCAATTTTCTGCCGTTCTCTTTCAAACCTCATGGCTGACAAGGCTAGCCAACGTTTGTACTTTGTAACATCTTCATCACCAAAAGGAAAGAATGCTCTGCCTGCAACGCCTTTTTGTAGCGTGGATCCAGAATAGTAGCACAAATGTAATGCTGTTCTGAGTGGATCATTTGAAGACGTTCATCGCCAAGTAGGCGCTCTAATAATTTCTCCGCCAAAACAAAAGCTTCTTGCTTTTCTTCATCTTTTTGAAACATAGAAGACACCGCCTTCAGTTGGTGCTCCAGCATGCGCAACAATGGGATAGCTTTTCCCAAATTACAGTCCTCCCTGCTGACTGCACGCGTGAAGACCTCAAAAGGACGAAGCATGTCTGTCAGGCTTTTAACTAGCTTCCATTGTGCCGCATCTAGCCTCAGGTCCTTCTGAGCTGTACCCAGTGTTAAGAAATACTGATCGAGTACCGTAAACTGCTCATACAGATGCTCAAGCATGTAGAAGGTTGAGCTCCAACGTGTTGGCACCTTCTGGATGAGTGCTTTCACTGGCATTCGACGTTCATGTAGCAGGCCCCTCAGATGCTTCCGGGCCTTAAAAGAATGGCTGAAATGGTTGCACATTCTTCAGCAGGTGGCCACTAACTCGCACACTGGACTGTCTTCACTGAAGAATTTTTTAACAACCAGTGCGCCAAACACGGCACTCTGAAATCCATGGCCTTAACTACATTGGCGCATTTTCCGTGGAAACATAACCAATCTTGGGTTTTTTTGGGGACAGCCAGTGAAAGACCTTTGTGTTAAATTCATTTAAAATGTTTTCTGCTAATCAAACCGTTTTTGGACAAAAAAGCTAAGGTCTATTTGAATAATCCCGCCATACTCAAGGTGTTGTATAATGGTCAGGTAAAATTCTTTTCCTCCGAGATCAAAGCAAAGGCTTTTTTAGATAGCCTGACCTAGTTTCTTCCTTAGGAACCCTAAAATGCATCGGTCACTTTGACTTTAGTTACGCCACCGGATAGTGAGCCTTGTTTTGTGATGTTTTGCAGTTCCTAAGTTCCTAAGCTAACACCTACTCTAATGCTTTTCGGATAATTCGCTTAGAATAGGACTAGAATATGCTGTGTTATCTATTATCGGTATAATGAATCTCTCTCCTAGCATTCAAGGGTTCCTTCGCATGGCTTGTTGGGAACCGTATGGCTCTAGGATGTTTATATCTTCATAGCTTTGCATGTTTTCTTTTTTTCTTTTTTTTCTTACATACCCTTTTTACTAGCCTACACATGTGCTATTTGAAATATACAGAATTAATGATAAGGCACGGTCACAGGGTGTCTCTCCATCACTATAGACTCTAGTGAGAGTCTGTCATGCCTCATAGGGTGGAGTTCGTGGGGAGGAGGGGGGGTAAGGTCTCGGGGAAGGCCTTGGGGAGGGGGATGAGGAGGGGGGGAGGGAAGGGGGGAAAACAAAAAAAAAAATTGGCAAACTCAGTCATAGACGTTGTTGTATTAAGACTAAAAGCTACAGAAATGTTAAAGAAAACCAAAGCCGTATTATATACTCTAAGGAGAATGGGTGTTCAAAGCTGGTCGGGTTAGCCTTTCAAATCAATTTATGGGGAGAATAAGTCTTTGTACATGGAATGTGGCAGGCCTCAATCATAAAGATAAAAGGGCTCAGTTATTTCAATCAATACAACAAAATCCTGTTGATATACTATGTCTCCAAGAGACACATATTGCATATTCTGATAGGAACCTACTTAAACTACCTGGTTATAACCTAATGGCAGCTACATCTCAAACATCCAAAACTAGAGGGGTAGCTATCTTCGCTAAATCTATAATAGGCCCTCCAATTCGTAAATCAGCCGATAAATATGGCAGATGGGTTATAATTCAGCTTCACCTGGATATCACCATCTGTGCAATCTATGGCCCAAATCTAGATGACGCTGCTGTTTTTCGAGAGCTCGAAATTGAGCTGGCCTCTTGGTCAGGTTCCCTGATCTTTTGTGGAGATTTTAACATCGACATAGGGTTGTCCTCTGGGAACTCTTTATCTCAAAATTATAAAGGGCGCAAACCAAAGGTATATACAGCATTGGATCAGATGATGAAAAGTCACAACCTGGTGGACGTCTGGGGCCTACTCCGGGGACCAAATTTAGCTGGCTATACATATTTCTCTTTCCCCCATAACAAATATGTTAGAATCGATTATATTATGTCAAGCATTAACCGTAAGGATATTATAGAAGTAATTAAATCACCGAAAACTTTATCTGATCACAATGCATTGACCTTTATTTTTGATACGTCTAATTTAGTTAAACCAATAACACAATGGACCTTTGATAGGAGGCTATTGGTTAATCCAGAATACATAGCGTATATTAAATCATGGACCCAGTCTTTTTTTGATTATAATCAGTTCAGTGCTCCCCGTATTATAGTTTGGGACTGTTTTAAAGCAGCATTGAGAGGAGAGACCATTTCATTTGTTGCTAATAAGCGAAAACTAGAAAAACAGTCCAATTTAGAAATGATGCAGGAGCTGTCCAATCTTGAGGCCCACCATGCTTCCCTGTTAAATTTGTCTCGCGGGGGCCAAGTCGATCCTACCGTCGATCCTGGGAAAATCTTAAAAAAAATAATGATTTTAAAAAATGAGATTAATAGTAAGTTAATTCAAAAAGCCGCGGAAACCTATCAAGCCAATAAGGATAGAGTATATGAATCAGGGTAGAATGTGGGGAAGCAGTTAGCATTACGCACACGACAAAAGCAATCATTGAGTAATATTAAAATGATTGAATTCGAGGGAAATGAGTATACTACCCCCAAAGATATTGTAAAAGCATTTCATAAATACTATCAAAGACTCTATAGCAGCGATATCTCACATCCTGATAGTGAAATTATCACATTCCTAAATAATTGGCTCCCAGACCATATTAATCATCAAAATATCGATGAAGAAAATAAGACTCATTTGGACAGAGAGATTACGATCATTGAGCTGGAGGTTGCATTAGCCGAGATGGCCAACGGCAAGGCGGCTGGACCAGATAAAATCCCACTTGATTTATATAAAATTCTGGGTAACCAGATAACTCCCTTTCTGCTTGACTTGTTTCTAGGAGTCCAATATCACACAATTCCCCCCGAATCTTGGAAACAAACAAACATAATAATTTTCCATAAGAAGGGTAAACCACTCCATCTGCCTTCCTCATATAGGCCTATATCTCTGATCAACTCCGACTCAAAGCTTTACGCTAAAATACTTGCTAATCGTTTGAGCGGAGTCATCGAACGGCTTGTTTCCCCATGGCAACACGGCTTTATACCCGGTAAAGGCACTACAGACCACACTCGTAGAGCCATAACCCTACTTGACATCATGGGTGCCACGGGGGGCGAGATGTCGATGATCTTCCTCGACGCCGAAAAGGCATTCGATCGAGTATCTTGGCAATTTCTCTGGAACATCCTGGAAAGTAAAAATTTCGGAAATGCTTTTATCAGTGCCATTAAAGCTATTTATGCCAACCCCACCGCAAAAATTTGTATAGCAGGAAATGAGTCGGAGGCTATTACGATTCAGAGGGGTACAAGGCAGGGCTGCCCATGCTCTCCGGTTCTATTTGCACTCTATATAGATCCTCTTATTCAAAAATTACTAATCTCAACATCCATACATCCATTACTTACAGGGTCTTTTTCTACCAAAGTTATGGCATATGCTGATGACATTGCCGTAATAACCACTAAACCGTCTGAAGCAATCTATGAAATCGAGGCAATTACTCAAGCTTTTGGGAAGTACTCAGGCTACTCTTTGAATAGAGATAAGACTATGGTACTGGCTACTAGTAACACTCAGTATGAAAGTACTCTTAGGGTTAATCAGGCCACTTATTTAGGTGTAATACTTTCAACAGAGATAAGTAATATTAGCGATATTAATTATTCTCCCCTTATTGATAAAATTAAAAGCGATCTAAGAAGGGTAGACAGTCTACACCTCTCCATTATTGGTAGGGCCAACTACATTAAAATGAACGTATTCCCGCGTGTTCTATACTTGTTTAGAGCAATCCCTCTATTACCTGCAGCAAACTCTATAAAGATTATAGACTCCCTTATAGTAAAGTTTATTTGGAGTTACGGAAAAATAAGGCGGGCCCTTCCCTTTCTATCACTTCCCCAAAGTAGAGGCGGCTTAGCTTTACCTAATTTAAGATTATATTTTTGGGCATCACTATTGCAATATATGGATCCTCTTTTGACTGCAAAATCAGGAGGCCCAACCTCTACAATTCCTTACATACCATCAATATATGAGCTCAGCCTAGGTAGAAAACACAAGGGACTTTTTTTAAGGCAGGTTGAAACATCTTATTACAAAAAAATTAAATTTAAGACTGTCTTAGACGCTCTTTCAGTTTGGAAAGCCGTTGGCAAACATCTAGGTCTTTCTACATATACAAAATATACACCGCTATGGCAATGTAAAATTTTTCCTAATATCCTTAGTGATAGTAGATCTCAGAGGTGGGAGCTCCTAGGTATTAAAACAATTGGAGATTTTTTTGGTAATAATCTCCCACTTTCTTTTGAGCTTTTTCAAACGAGATATAATGTCCCCGCAAACGACTTCTTAAAATTCTATCAAATATCAGCTAGTATCCACAATACCAAACCAAAAATTCTCCCAGATAATATCCCATTATTTGACATTATAGGGAAAAAATCTACCAGAATTGGGGCCCTATATCAGCTACTCTTGGCCAATACCCCAGATGATCTAGAGCGCACGGAACAATCTTGGGCCTTAAAACTAGCTAATCCTAATGTGGACATAGATTTCTCTTTAGCTCTCTCAACAAGATTTTTTATAGCCTCCAACTTAAAGGCTCAATATTATAAAATCATTTATAATTTGTATTATACGCCAGCTAAATTGTTCGCATGGGGGCTTAGGAATGACGATAACTGTCCTAGATGCAAACAACCATCAGCAAATCTCCTACACATGTTTGCTGAATGCTCCACGCTGGTCACAATTAAAACTATGATGTTGGAATTTTGGACCCAAATTTTTGGTCACCGAATACATGATTCTATTACATTGCTCTTATTGGGTCATGATGACTCTCTGAAACATAATAGAGAAGAACAAGCTGTACTATTTCTGGGATATGCCGTGTTACGGATAATTCTAGCAGCTAGGTGGAAAGATACAGAGCCCCCTACCTTTAATATGTGGCTTAGTCGCTTAATAGCAATATATAAACAAGAAATTTCAATATATGCCACAAGAGGTAGAAAAATGAGAGCAATAGGAACACAGATTTGGGAACCTATTACTAGGTGGTATAATCAAGAAAGGGGAAATTAGATATAGGGCCTCTAAGTGATTTTGATCCCAATTTCTTTCTCTTTCTTGTATGTTATTCCTCCATGACTATATCTTTCTTTGCAATAGTGCTTTGTTTATATATATTTATGAATGTATCTTGTAACCCATGTATACTACATCATTTCATATTACCTATCTTGTATATTTCTGTTTTATGGTTTGAATTTGCCAACAATAAAAAAAAAAAAAATAAAAAAAAAAATAATAAAATGTTTTCTGCTGTATGACGTTTCTCCAAGCCAAACATGGCTAGTGTTGCATGTTTCCGAGCAGCTTTAAAAACTTGGTCCGAGTCAACGCCTGCGTTTAGATTTGCTTTAACCCCTGAAAAAGAGACCCAGTGTGCAGTGATGCACATGTAATCAGTGGCTGCACCACTGGTCCACATGTCTGTTGTCAGATGTATAGTGTGAACAGCACTCTTCTGCAAAGCTGCCCCAATCACCTCCAGCACATCTTCATGTAGTGCTGGAACCGCAACTCTGGCAAAATAGAACCGGCTAGGAACCTTCCATTTAGGGCAGAGTGCTACCACTAATTCTAGAAAACCAACCCCTTCTAAAAAAGAAAAAGGGAGAAGGTCCAGAGCTAGCATTTTAGCCAGCTTAGTATTATACAGACGCGTCAGTGGGTGGTTGCGTTCATATGGCGCTTCTGAAAACAACATGGATCTAATGTTGGCCTGGACCATATTACGGGATGATGATGATGACTTCTTCGACCCAGTTACGCTCGCTGATGAACTTTTTCGCATTGGTGTCTCACTCTCTCCCACACTCTTAGTGTGGCTCACAGGGGGTGTGCTGACAGGGGTACTGGGTATAAGTGAAGTGTTTGACGCTTCTTCCCCCTCGTCATCATCAGATGAAACATCAACGTTTTCTTGACTTGCAATTCGGGCTTCCTTGATCTCCTTTAGGTGCGCAAACCATTGGACAGCGTGCTGTCTCTTAAGATGACCTCTCTGGCCTCCGGTCCCATAGTTGGTACCAAGCTTACCCCGACTAAGTGCAAGCTTACAAATGCTACAAATGGCTATGTTTTCTTTTTTTGGGCAAACGCTAAAGAAGTCCCAAACTGCGTACTTGAAATGTCTGTGGGGGCCGGAGGAGGCGATACTGGTGGTGGTCATGCTGCTAATGCCAGATGAAGTGGAGGATGTGTATTGCCGAACTTTACTACGTTGTGCACTTTCACCACCACTAATTGAGGTCGAGGTGGATGGAGGTCCCTTCTGGCGAGGAAGAAATATGGAAGCGGTAGGTGGTGGTGTACTAGTTAACTCCAATAATTGTGGTGTTCCCATTGCCTCCTCGTCTACAACATCATCACGCTCAGCAGCTTTTCGGGCTAGCCTATGATGACTGCGTTGTCGTCTTGAGAGTCTTCATGAGCAGGAGTATACGCCACTTCTTGTTGAGCGTCATCACACTCCATAACTATGAGAGTTTCGATGACCTTCCTTTTACGCTTAGCTACCTTTGTCAGATCATGGTGTGCCTCACTCTCAGACGGCAGTGGTGGTTCTCAAGTTAGATCCGTATCATCGGAAGGAGGTGGGCTTGAAGAAGATGTAGACACCACCCTTGATCTTTTCCTTGCTAGGGATGTGGAAGACAATGAATGATCATCAGGAGGAGTGGCTTCCTCAAATGATACCTCGGCTTGATTGTCGATTTCCTGATGTGCCCCTACTTCGGGAGGAACAACTATTGTGGGCACTTGTGCCCCTCCATGCTCCTCTACTTGCGCATCTCCTTGTGCTGCCTCTCCTTCCACATGTACTTGGGCTTGTACTTGCACATGTGGTTGTTGTTGCGGCTGTGGTTGTTCAACACTCGTTAGATGAGTTACAACAACCTATGTTGATTGAGGGACATTGCTGCTACTTTCTTACGATGAGCCAACATCACTGGTCGATGGTGATTGAACAACTAGACTAAGTGCCTCTGCAGCACTCAAGGGCTTGGACTTAAGTTGGCGTGGTGGTGGTGGCACTGAGCCCAATGGAGCGGGGGTGCTGCTCCCAGCTTGGTCCCCAGCAGATCCCGCTGCTGGTGCAGGCGTACTTTTTTTTTATTCCCAAAAAACGTGGCGGGCGGCACACCTGTCTCCTTGGTAACTTGCTTCTTCTGCTCCTTACTGGCACCTTTCTTGCTGGAGGAGCTACGGGAACTTTTTTTGGGGCCATCTTCTTCAGAGGTCAGATGTAGAAAATTAGAAATATTGATGTACATAAGCAACGTTCATTTCCCTTTTCCCACTCCTCTCCCTGCATGCACCATGAATACCGTAAAGCATTGACTGCATCACTCTGCCAGCAAAGGCCTGTACCCATGCGTACATGACAGCCATTCTAAGCACCCTGGCCCCCTTTTTCCTGCTCATTACGATCCCCGGCTTCCCTTCTGCGCGTATCTGAAACCCCCTCTCTCTCTCACATGCATGGATTAATGAAACCCTCTCCCTCTGTGCGATCCTGCCCTGAAAGGCAGCCCTTCTGCTTGACCCACGCAAACCCCCCATTCACTCTTGAAGAGGTCACCTTCGCCCCAGCTGACCTAGCCCTCCCCAGCTGCACCTGACTACCACCGCTCACTCATGCATGAGTCATAAGATCTCTCTCTCTCTCTCTCTGTGTGCGACTCTGTCCCTGTGCACACCCTGGCTCCCCCTTCCCCTTCTCCCTCACATGGGCAAGTCATAAACCTCCTTCTGCAAGATCCTGTCCTTGGTAGTCACGGCCGCGCCTGACCAACACCTCCTTTCCTTCCATGAATGTCCCTCTGTTGCCAAGCCCTCCCTCCGCACTCGATTGTCCACGCGGCATGAATACCTCTCCTTTGATGACCCCTTCCCCCGAGTCCGACTGACCACACATGTCCGAGGCCATCGCCTAAGCCAGGAGATACCATTTACTGCCCTTTTTGTATGAAGTCACTCCTCTTCAAAGGACCCACTATTGATCCTGGCCACCCCACCCCCTGGGCTATGATCAGGCGCACACATTCTAAACAGTTGACGGAACACTCAGCTGCGTGATTGCCCTCCCCTCTTATCAGCAAGTCAAGGGTCCCTATTGTGAACACATGTGGGGTAGGATTGACACGAGGATTATGGGGATATCTTTTCTTTGTTTCACAATGCTGTGATTGTAATGCCAAATGTTTTGTAAGGTATAAAAGACGGAGTCTCAGCTCACTTGTTAGAGCACCTCCCGATGACACCTTGTTTCGTGTCTGAAATGACAGGCTCTCCTCATGAGAAATAAACTCTGTTCTTATGGTTCCTGCTCCCAGCGCCCGTCTCTTTATTTTGGTAACTATACAGAATGGGAACTAATAGGCGACTTGCGCCAGCCATCCGGGCATCGATACTAGTATGGAAACGCACATGTCGCTCTCTTTTTCTACAAGAACAGCAGGCCGCAGTTGCACGAGTTGCAGAGTTATCTGTGGCCAGACATGACGTCGCGTGACGTTATGCTGCACACACACATCGCTGCAGGACTTCTTCCTGGCACTGGTGGTTCTCTTGAGTCTTGTGCACCTAAAAGCAATGGAAGACAGAGGAAACATCAGTTCAGTTATACACCCCAAAAACTCGAAAACCATATCAAAATCATCACAATCCCATGCCATCCAAACCCTCAATGATGTTTAAATTCAAGACACCCCACAGAAAGACTAGGCCCATGCACTCCTGAGTACCCCTGGGCATAATGGATGAAATCATGGCAGACTGGGTGCAGGCATATGGCACAACAAAGCACACTGCCTGGCTTAAAAATGGCCCCTAGACCCCCACCACATAGACAGGCCCGGCCTGCACCAGTCCTCAAAATGGCCCCCACCCACATGGACAGGCCCATGAACACCCCAAAAAATCGAAAAAACACACAAAAATCACCACAATCCTATGCCATCCATGCCCTCAACGATGTTTAAATTCAAGACACCCCACAGAAAGACTAGGCCCATGCACCCCTGAGTACCCCTGGACATAATGGATGAAAGCATGGCAGACTGGGTGCAGGCCTATGGCACAACAAAACATACTGCCTGGCTTCAAAATGGCCCCTAGACCCCCACCACATGGACAGGCCCGGCCTGCACCAGTCCTCAAAATGGCCCCCACCCACATGGACAGGCCCATGAACACCCCAAAAAATCGAAAAAACACACAAAAATCACCACAATCGCATGCCATCCATGCCCTCAATGATGTTTAAATTCAAGACACCCCACAGAAAGACGAGGCCCATGCACCACTCACTAGCCCTGGGCAAAAGGCCCCAACAACAGCCCAAAAATCGAAAAACACACAAAAATCACCACAATCCCATGCCATCCATGCCCTCCATGATGTTTAAATTCAAGACACCCCACAGAAAGACTAGGCCCATGCACCACTCACTAGCCCTGGGCAAAAGGCCCCAACAACAGCCCAAAAATCGAAAATTCCAAAATTGTAGTTGCAGCAACTGTAATGCCCCAAACAAACTTACTTGTGAAATATATAATCCAAAAGTGATCCAAAGAAAGTCAAAAAGGCCTCAAATCCAAATATCCAGCAGCATCCACAAAAAGTAATCCTTCCAGGTCAAGATCCGAATGAAAGTGACCAGCACATGAAGAAAGCACTGGGCGGAGCCTGCTGGACAGGAACAGGAAGTTGGAGACTGTGGGGCACTTCCTTCCTCCCACCGCCCCCCCCCCCCCCCAAATGGACTCCTTGCAAAAAAAAGTGCAGGCAAATGTCAACCTGAGGAGTTATTCTGATAAAAATCATCATTTTCAGAAGGTTTATGCTGCTTGTTGGTGGATTTCTTGTGCAGAATTGCAAATTCTGTATTTCGCGAGTGCAAGATTGTTGCTGCCCGCCGCATCTACGTGTTCGCAATTGCCAACTCTCGCGGTGCATGCTGTGCAAGGTGGCAAGCCGCGATTACGTAATCGCGGTCGCCAAACTCCCGCGGGATCCCGCAGCAAGATCCAAAATGGCGCAGCGCTCGCAAAATATCGAGAAAAACAACTCGGCAAACGCCGAATGACGGTAAGTGAACGGCGCGCGCCGCAATATTGTATCACCAAACAAAAAAATCCACTGCGTGCGAATTTGCGGATTTTCGGCAAATTCGCGAGAGTTCGCGGATCGCGAATTTACCGAAAATCTGCAAAATCCACGAGTGGAACGGATTTTACGCCCATGCTTACTGCCTAGCGTAGCAGATGCGCTGTGCCACTACCGAATAAACTTAACTTTCTTTTATTCAGATTTTGGGACCTTATTCTTTACATCAAGTCCCTGAAAAAACATTTGAAAAAACAGAAAAGGGGGCAGAGTAGGAATACCCTACCCTCCAGTTCTGGTCACAAGGTCTGCCTAAGCCCTTGAGAGAGTCAAAAAGCATTTATTTTTGGAGCCACAACCCCTGTGAAAATTCATTGAAAAATAGAGACCAAGCATGGGCTACTGCGCTTGTTTACATTGTAGCCGCTGGGTGGGCCAGGTACTGGGGGCATGCAGGCTTTTTATTAAAAAAAATAAGGGGGTGCACTGGATCCCCCTCCTAGGGCTTAGTATTGCATTATGGACCAGCATCTACCCCAGGCTTATTAATGTATTATGGGGTGGGCTGCATGGACCCCCAAGGCCCGGGGACCACCACCTCCAAGGGCAAAATTGTTTGTGTGGGCGCTGTCTGGAGTAGCGCAGGGTACAGTGCTGAGTAGTTGCCAGATAGCGATCATTGACTCTGTTGTCTAGAGAATGCGATGGTCTGTGCTCATGTTTTAAAGCAGCAGCTGTGTTTTCACTTTCGGTTCCCCCCTGTGGCTCAGCGCACTCTCAGCTGTGTACAGCTGTCAGACCATGCAACTGCTGTACACATCACTGACGGTAAGAAGGCTTTTAAATGTATGGCTTTTTCCACCACTGGTGTTCCTAAACACTAGAATACGAGAGTCACCCGAGAAGTCAGCGTTGTGCCTGCAAGTGAATACAAACTCGTGCTCAAAACGTTATAAGTAAGACAGTGGCCCAAATGTTAAAGGGGTCCCAGGTTAGTTTGCACATCTGTTTAACAATAGCGAGCAGGCTCAACTCAGACCCCATCTGATGAGTGTAATATGGTACAATGTACAATGTGCAAAGCTACCCATTTACCTCTGCAAATAATTACCCAAATGTTCAGGGTGAGGGAGGTTATTTTTTTTTCTCTCTTTTTGTATGTCCTCATCTCCCCTAAGACACAGCAGTTTTGACAAGCCGCTTCATACCAACTGTGCTCCCTCCGACTTACTGCATCCGTCTAGCCATCCACGGCCTTCCTCTTTATCCCGAGGACTGGGCATATTCATTGGACACATATTCCGCTCTCCAAATATCACCTATTTATCATATGCAGACGTCTTCTCCATGATATCAGAGGGGACCAGATGTAAGTTAATGATTCTTCATATTCTAGGCTCGCCATTCGAAGAGCGGCCTTAATCCAACTTTCCCTTGTTGGAGGGGCGGGGTCTTTCCATCTTATGCATATCTCTCTTCTTGCCAAAACCACCAGATTGAGAAGCAAGTCCTTTTGTGGCCGTAACA
This sequence comes from Lissotriton vulgaris, assembly GCF_964263255.1. Taxonomy (NCBI): domain Eukaryota; kingdom Metazoa; phylum Chordata; class Amphibia; order Caudata; family Salamandridae; genus Lissotriton; species Lissotriton vulgaris. The sequence goes on along the minus strand of NC_141689.1, from coordinate 1,756,611,745 downwards.
GTGTTGTGTTCTCCTGCTTATTCACACCAAAAAGGACCAAAGGTAGATCTACCGCTATATGCATTTGAAAAATATCCGACTAGGATTCACCCACCTCTTTCCAATACATGCCCAGTTCTGCACATTCAAAAAACATATGTACATCATCCACGTTGTTGATGTGACACCTCGGACATGATGGTACTAAGGTAGAGGGTCCATAAAATGTGGTTATCTTCGCTGGAGTGTAGTATAGTCTGTTTAAAACATAGAAGCGTTTTTTCTTAAGTGTGGCAGGCTTAATAAATTTATACATTCATTTTATGGAGAACTCGAACAAAATTTTGGCTTCTTGATGAAGTGGGGTGTTGTTCCAGACAGCTACCTGTGGAGGAACTTTCTGATCTACTGCATCTAAGAGGCTATTATACCAAAATGATACCTCTTTTTTCCTGGGTAAAACACTCTCAAATAGCCGCTCTAGCTCCCAATTACCTTCTGTCTCGCCTGCCTCCGCCTCAAACCAAGATCTTAACTGAAGGTACTTAAATCTGGAGAATGTAGACCCTTTCTTATCAGAAAATACTTCCCAAGGGAGAACCCCATCCGAGTCTACCAAATCTGACCACTTCTCTAACCCAGCTCTTCTTATCGGGATTGCTAAAGAGTCTTTCAAACAGGCCGGGGTACCCGGTGAGTCCCAGATCGGTGCGGATGGGGAAAAATAGCCTACGCCCCAGATACGTCGTAGTTTATACTATATCTTAAGTGCTGCCTTTAACACCTTAAGGCGTACCTTCTTGAAAAATCTTGGGGCCCCAAACTTATATAGGAACCCCGCCTGCCCTTTGCCACCCTCCGTTAAGACAAGTTCTCCTAATAATCTACCTCATGAAGTTTCTGATGGATTGGATAGGAGCATCCTAATCCCCTTAAATTGAAAGGCCAGTAAGTACAGATTTATATTCGGAAGCCCCAGCCCCCCTTTTAACAGTTTTCTTCGTAGTTTTTTCCAAGATAGCCTACCACTTTTTTGGCCCCAGATGAAACTACCTATTTTCCCTTGGATTTTATTTATACTATCTTGTGGAAAAATAAGCGGGAGCGCGCTAAAAAGCAAGGTTAGTTTGGGTAATACTGTCATCTTTACTAAATTAACCCTCCCATAGATCGATAAAGGGAGGTTTTTCCATTTAGCAAAGAGAAAGTCTCTATCTTTCTCAATTTTCTTCAGATTAATCAATGGTATTTTATTTAGGTCTTTTACTATTTTTACCTCTAAATATCTAAACTCCTTGCTTTCAGGGCCATAACTATTTATCAGATTCCAACTCATAATCTCTGTCTTATCTGAATTGGCCATATAGCCAGCGATCGCACCAAATTCAAGGAGTAGATTTTCTAAGAGGGGAATAGAGATGCCAGGATTTATAGTGTAAATTATAATATCGTCTGCCTATAAGGCGATTTTACATTCATAATTTCCTGATTTAAATGGTTGTATTATGTTATCTTGCCTGATAACCTGTGCCAAGGGCTCAATATATAAATTGAACAACATAGGCGACGGAGGGCACCCCTGTCTTGTCCCCCTCTGGATTACAAAACTCGGTGTCAGAGTACCATTTATTAGAATTTTTGCCGTGCTCCATTATAACAGTTTTTTAAGGTCTGAATGAAGATTTGACCCATACCTATAGTGTCTATCACCCCCATAGATATCCCCAATAGACCCGATCAAATGCCTTGGCGGCATCTAATGCCACCACCACCAGAGGGTCCCCTCTGTTTTCTGCCATGTCAATGTTACCAATTAGCAGCTGGATTTGCTCCTAGATAATGCTCCCAGGCATAAAGCCCTTCTGATCGCAATTAATCAGACTAGGTATCAGTTTGCCCAGTCTCCCTGCTAATATGCTCATATAGATTTTATAATCTACATTCAGCAGTGAGATTGGGCGATATGAATCTGACAATAGGGGATCCTTCACTGGCTTTAATAGCAACACTATTGTAGCCTCTTTACAGGAGGTGGGCACTTTGGCTGTTACACTGTATACTTTATTAAACAAATCATGGAGTACAGGCAAAAGCTCTCCAACAAGTTCCTTATAGATTTCACTAGGCAGAGCATCCAGACCCGCTGCTTTCTTAGTCTTTACCCTCTTTATATGCTCCTTGATGCCCTCCATACTAATAGGCAAATCTAAAAGGTCCCTGGCTGTATCCATTAACAATCAACCATGATCTTATTTCCTCGTTAGAGGGGTTGATGTCTTCCTTACATAGGTTTGCAGAACGTGATAAGAGACAATCTTGAATACTTACAAGCTCGCTAGATTTAGTGCCTACATTGTCAATCAGCAATTCTCTTATGTTATTTTTGGCCCTATCGATCCTTGCCTTCCATGCCAATAAGTCTCCCGCTCTTTCCCCATACTAAAAAATTTCCATATTTTGAGCCTTCCACTGTGCTTTACATTTCTGATCAAGGTGGGTTCGTAAGTCTCTTCTTGCTTCCTCGAGCTCTCCTCCTCAATGCTCTGCATATCCTTTGCATTATTTTGGGAAATATGACCCCTTTTGATTTCTAGAAAATAAATTCTCCCTTGCACACCCTGCAATTCTAAATAACCACGCTTATTCTTTGCACTTATCTGGCAACACAGGACCCCCCTCAGATTTGCTTTATAGGTATCCCAGACAACCTCCACGGATGCTGACCCACAGTTGTAAATAAAGAATTCCAAAGTGGTGCCTTTAATTGCCTGAATTAATCCAGGATCCAAGAGTGCTGACCTGTTTAGCTTCCATCTGGCTTGTTGCAAACTTAATTTAGTAGAATATGAAAACACTAATGGTGCATGGTCCGACAAGTGGCTCGGGTACACTGAGATGTTAACTATATTCTCTAAATTTTCATTATTTACCAGAACATTATCGATTCTAGAGGCATGGTGCTTCTTCTTACAAAAACATTTAAATCCATCCATGACCCCCTTCTTAGCTCTCCATAAGTCAACTAAATTAATATTTACTAGTAGGTTTTTCATAACTCCTCGAGCTCTTGGAGTACCTATGATATGACTGATATTAGATCTATCCTTTACGGGGTCAAGCAGGAAGTTAAAATCTCCCCCTATAATAAATGGTCAATCTCCCATGATTAGCTTGTCTTGCAATTTTACCAGACAGAGGGGATCATCTACATTAGGACCATAATAAGAAGCACATGTCAATTTCTCCCCTTCAAAGTCTAATAGTGCGATAATCCATCTGCCTGTTTGGTCGGTCTGAAATGATCTTATTATACATGTGCTTCCCCTTTTTACCAAAATGGCAACTCCACAGGTACTCAATTCTTGTTGAGAATGACAAAAACATTGCAGCCAAGGTATTTTTGCAAATACTGATTCAAACTCTAACTTATTCAAATGCGTCTCTTGCAGCAAGAATACTTGCGCGGATGAGAGTTCTATATACTTTAATATTAATCTCTGCCTTCTTGGACATCTCAGGCCATTCAGGTTCCAAGACATAAATTGAATGTTCCGACCTTTCATTTTGTTCTTAACTTTATACAATTCGTACTAAGCTTGTCTATTTGGCGAGGAAGCTCTTTCGTCGGCCTACTTATCCGTAAATCATGGAGTAAGGACAATTTTTTATTTTTTTTACTGCCACCCAGTGCCCCTCTCCCCAGAACCCTACCCCACTGTGACCCCCCTGCACCCCTGCGACCTGAGGAACCCCCCCTTCCACACTACGTTCTTACCTATTCGGACCCCGCCTCACAGTTGGCTCTATTTCATAACATTGAGAAAAAATGTCTGTTTCTCGCTGGATCAATAAAAAAAAATATTTTTCTTTAACAGTTAATCTCCCTTACACCACCCCCTGTTTCTCATCCCGGATCTGAACTATAAGTGTATCTGCCTCTTTAGTTGTTCAGATCATGTGCATGTGTTATTCCACATGACTCTCAATGTGGCTGGGAACCTTAATTGAGCCTTCACCCCTAGACTATTTAGTTCTGCTAGCCTCTTCCCCAGCTCCCATTGCCTTTTTGCTGTTATGTGTGAAATATCAGACCTAATAGAAAAGGTGAATGCAGGTAAATCAGAAAAGGGAGATCGTATGCTGCCCGCTTTTAGGGCTGCTGATAGAATCTGTTCCTTCACTGAGTAGGAAAGAAAATTCACCAAGATTTCCCGTGGCTTCTGTCTTCTGGGATTCCTTTTGAATGGTTCTCTGTGTATCCTCTGGATCTCGTTCTTTAAATCCACGTTGGGAAGAGCCTTCAACATCGTTTTTACCGGAAGGAAAATTACAAAGCCCTTTATATCTTCACCCTCGATGGCCTCTGGCACATTCAAAAATTTCAAATAGTTTTTACGTGAGTGGTTCTCGAGCCTTTCCAGATCCTCTTTATGTTCTTTGTTCTGTATGGCTGATTTCTCCAGTTGAAATGAGGTAGACTTTATTGCACTCTTCATCCTTAGTATCGATGCCTCAATTACCTCAGTTCTTGCTGTAACCTCTTCTAATTTCTCGGCTAAGATTTCACACAAGGATTTGATAGCGGCTTGATGTGCCACTAAAAACCTATTTGCCAATTCGTCCTGATTTGCCTCAGAAACAGAAAATCTACTAGCAATATCCCCTTTCAAAGCGAGAAGGATGTCCACCAAAGAACGGGATTCCTTTCCACAGATATGTATATTCCCCAACTTGTCCCCATTCCCTTTAATTTCGGGAACTTTGTCTACAACCTGAGGTGTAACTTGACCAATGTTGGAACCTGCAATGTATACTATATCCACCGATTTTTCAAATTCTATAACTGAATATCTGTTGGATAAAGTAACAGTAGGATGAACCCTTGACGTATTGTCCCATATCTCACTAGTTTTTATAGATTCTACTTGTTCTTCCAGGTTAGGCGTATAGGGACCTGGGGGCTCTGTTTGCTTATCCTTGGACTTCAGACTCTTGACTCCTGTGGTTTCCTTAGTAGCCTTAATGATCTTAGAGGTTAGAGAGACCCCTTGCAACATTGTATGTGAGGATTTGGTCATAGGCTTATTTTCCATACCCTCTTCCGCTACCAAGGGCAAAGGCATTGGAGTGGGAGATAAAGATGTTACATTAGATGTTACTGTAGCAGATACTCTAGCAGTTGAAAGCGACATTACTTGGTAAAAGGATTTCAATGATGGAGTAATTTTAGGTTTAGTGGATATATTTTTCTTTACACCCTCTTTTCCTTTCCCTTTCCGAATCCCTAATTTCTGTGGAGTGGCTTCCAACCCCTCCACTCCTTGCTTCCGCTGTTTCTCAGACAGTTTTATTTTTTCCACTGGTGGTGATTTGCATTGTGATATCGAAGATTAAATTATCAATTTATTGGCTGAGAAGTGTGCTGCCCTCGCTCTTAGCGAATACCTATTTAACTGGGGGAGGGACTTTCCCACTTGCACTTTGATGTCTTCCTCCTCCATACAATCCTCAGAGATCTTTAAACATTTGCTGCCTCCAACCGCCTCTTGTTTTACTACAGCCACAAAGAGAACTCCTTGCACTGAATATGCTAATTCGCTTTCTCCTACTCCCTTCTCCTCCCTAAGCTCCTCTCTCCTTTCCCAGCATCTCTTACTCCCGTCACCCCCTCCTACCTGCTCTCGGGGTAAGGCTCTCCCGAGTCTTAATACGCCTCCACAATTTTGAAACAGGAGGGGGCCACTCCGTTTCTGCTCAGAAGCAGCAACCTCCCAGCGCCATCCTGATGGCAGCGCACCAGGGCGGCTCCCGAAGCAGGCTCTGACCGTGATGGAACCAGAAATGTCCACCCCTGGGCCTGCCTCCAAACACCACCTCACCCCTGGCCCTCCTTGCATACCAAACTGCTTTCGCTAACCGCGCCGAACGCGGAACGAGGAGGCGGGGCAGAGCAGAACACAGGACGGGCTCGGGAGATACAACTGAGCGCGACGCCAGGAGAGAGCTGCAGCCGCATCCAAAAATAAGGTGAATATCTCTATATCCATCAGAATCGCTCACTAAACATTCTCTGAATTTTGGGGGGTAAAGGTGTTTAGAGGTCTCAGCCTCCTTGATCCAGCATAGCTTGAGCCTCCTGCTCGGGCATCTTCAACCGTTCACTCGGCGGCCGCCATGTTCCTCCGGCGGGTATGGAAGACGCCAAGATGCTGACGTCCTGACGCTCTGACGATTCTGATGTATGTTGTTACCTGAAGTCTCAGCAGTGTATGCAGGAGACATTGCACGGAGCCCTATTTGTTTCTAATAGCCATAAATAAGCGACCAGTGAACTCTATTGGGGAGCTGCAGGGAGGATAACCTCAAACAAACACCACCCAAGCCAAAGATAACAGGGAATCCCCTTTATCCACTATCAACATTGACTCTCTAGCTGGCAGCTCCGATGCTACACTGTCTAATGATGAAAAATCAGCACCTAGGGCCCGATGTAGGTAAATCTACATTTACCACTTCATAAATACCGAATCATACCGAATCGGTATTTATGAAGTGGTAAATTAGAGGGGGGGAGATGTAGGTATTTCAGATTCGGTAAATACCGAATCTGTAAGATTCGGTATTTACCGATTCTGTAAATACCGATTCGGTATCCCCATTGCTTCCTATGGGCCTTGAAGCCCATAGGAATCAATGGGCATTACCGAATCGGTAATTACCGATTTGTGCAAGGGTGCAGGGGGTGTCACTTTGACACCCTCCAGCACCCCAAAAAAAGGCATGTGAGCCATGTGGCACACATACATGCCCTAAGGGCATGTCTGTCTGTCACATGGCATAGGTGTGCATGCACACATGTGCATGCACACCTGAATTCGGTATTTTAACACCCAATTGGATTGGGTGTTAAAATACCGAATCTGAAGGGCCTGTGGGACTGAAAGTAGTCCCACCTACATCCCAAATTTAAAAAATCAGTAAAATTACCGATTCGGTATTTTTGCGATTCAGTAATTTTACCGAATCGGTAAAATACCGAAGCGGACAAAAAAAGGTCCCCTACATCTCAGTAGGCCAAATAACGGTCGGAAACGGCCGAAATCGGCCGTTTCCGACCGGTATTTGGTACCTACATCAGGCCCCTAGTGTTTATGGTCCTAATTGGTTAAACAGCATTAGATTAGCGGGCTTAGAGTGACTGTTATGAAAAATGTAAACTGCAGCAACAGGGTTCTATAATTACAAATGTCTACATAGATACAGCCAGATGAACGTGACAAATATTGTAGGTATTTGTCTTATTTTTCCATTATTTTGGTGACTCCAACTCTGATGTTAAGTTTGAGATGAATAGTAGCTAACTGCATGAAATGAGTGAGTGTAAGTATGTATAAGCCCCACTCACCTAAGTGCTTCTTGGCACTAGGACAAGATAGATCACCTAAAACGATTCTAGCACACAACCCATTATTCCAAATATTGTTGAAGGGTTGTCCATTTAGTAAGGTGATCTGAGGAAGTGGTGGGTAATTGCTACCACAAATGGCCATTTTTTGTTTATATCTTTCAGTGTTGTCAATGACGGTTTCGCCTTTATTTAATACCAAATGCATAAAAATATTCTAAGTATTACTACAGAGCACTTAATGAATAAAAGGAGTAATACTTTTGGAATGGATCTTTAATTATTTTCCTTTGGAGGACCCACAAGACTGTTGGCGTTGTGTGTCTGTGACTTTGTGGTGGTAAAGAGAATCGTTATTCCAAAGAGAAGTCTATGTGCGCTGTGCCGTGCACAAGACTGCACTTGATTGCTATGGAATAGGATAAGCGCATCTTACCTGGCAGGTGAGGTGGCACATACACTTGTGAAGGGCTGCTCTCACTACTCCTTGTGAGAGGTCACATAGCAGAGTTTATGTACATTTCCAGTCGCAAATGTTTTTGTTAGTATACTTTCTTTGTTTTTGTACTGAGTAGGGTTTTATTTAATCGTAATACCCATTACTGTGCTCATTCACACACTCAAGTACCCAGTCATAGAACCACTCAGACAGACTCGCACCCACTGACAGACCCACTCAAACACTCATGCACCCACTCACAGATATAGTCAAGCATTCATGCACCCACTTACAGACCGACTGGGATACTCACACACACTCTTACAGACCCACTCAGAGACTCACACATCCACTCACAGAAACACTCAGTCACTCACTCACAGACCTGCTGAGAGACAAACACACCCACTCACAGACCCACTCAGAGACTCACTCAACCACTCATAGACCCACTCAGATACTTATAAACCCACTCACTCACCCATTCAGAGATTCATCCATCCACTCACAGTCCCTCTCAGACACTCACGCACCCATTCACAGATCCACTGAGACTCGCATACTGCCAGAAGTGACTCCAAGGGCTAGTTTGGTGAACTCCTGTTCAGAGATACAGTGACATAGCAGGCCCCCACCATCTTGAACCCACACCGGGGCAGAGCCTGTGTGAGTCCTAAATCCCCCAGAGGTCTCTATCCACTCCTGAACCCTTGCATGTGGTTTTAAAGGTGCCCATATGGCCATTTTACAAAACTGAGGACTTAAACAAAATGTAGCCAAAAAGCGCTCTGAAAAACAGGAATGACACCGGGGCCAACCTGCTCGCCTATCTGCCTCAGATGTATCGCCATCAGATTGACTTTGCAGCTTCACCTGCTGCATTCTTCTCTGCAGCAGCTAATCCATTTCAGCTGTCCTTCTCCAAAGGGATATTTGGCCTTGTCGAATTGTCTTTGGCCTTCTGCTTCGTCTCTCTGGAGATTTTCAACTATCATATCAGCGGCTTATTCCAAAGGTAAAACTTTTCAGTGTGGTTCATTCCATAGCTATCCGATACCATGCTTTCTCTTCGGACACTCCTTTAGCCTTGCCCCACTGTCATTTTACCATCTCAGACATTTTTCCTCCCAAAAACGATTAAGTCTAAAGAGAAGTGCTGTCGGACCCACTCCAATTCTTGTATCCAAACCGTGCTCCATCGCGGTCGACCCTCACTTCCGACTTTGACACGGTCTCATGTACCCTGATGTCCACGGTTGGCGTTTTTATATTTAGGCACTAGCTTTCACTTAAAACTTTAAAAATTCATAGCTCTGGTTCTACAGATTTGATTGTTTTTGTTTTGGTGTCAAATAATTTATTAAAATGTACTCTAATTAATTTGTGAGTTTTCTTATGCTGTGTTTTCATGCTATTACTGTTTTTGTGCTGCATAAATACTTTACACATTGCCTATACCTTAAACCTGACTGCATTTTTTGTGTTAGGCTACCCAGCGTTAAGAAGAGGTTAATTTAGTGACGTTTTTTGGTTCACCCTGCAAGGCACAGTGGCTGTTGCTTGACCAGGGCTCACACGCCAGTCAACCAACAACCCAATTTCTCACAGATCTGTTGATATCTTAAGAGGGCTTTCCCTAATTTGCATGTGCACGTTGCCCCAGACAAATGAGGGAAACACTTTACCTCTGCTCCGTTGCCACATTAGGAGCGCAGGCGCAGAGGCAAAGAGGTCTTAAGGAGGTGCACAGACAGTGTACCACAAATAGGTGGGGCATTATTAGTGCAGCTCCTGAAAGTAGGGCTCTGGAGGGTGGGATGGGGTCCCAAGGCCCCACCAGATATCTCCCTTTGAAGTGCAAGCAGGTACCACCTTCACTGTAAAATGGAGCAGCTGCTTCAAGCAGCCACTCCATCTTTCACTAACGCACTGCCCCCAGGACAGGTGCGACTTTGTAGTTTCCCTGGGGACTTCCCATTGATTGCAATAGGGTGTATTGTGCCTGTTTGTGTCAGACATGCCTCTTTCAAGGTATGGCATGACAGAAACATTTACACCAGCTTTGTAGATTTTAAAAAACAAAACAAATCATCAATGAAAAAAAGCAATGCTTCTAGAAGGTTTCCTACCCAGGCTACCTTACTTTAGAGCTGGAAAGCGATATTACTCAGTGATTGTTGAAATTTAAATGTTAGAGCATTTTCCAATGCTACTTATAACAAGCATACTACCACAAACCCTTAAAATACATTGTGTCGCTTAAAATGCTGAGGCATGTGGTATTTGATTTAGATGTCGTCATCTAGCTATAGCTAGTGTAGGATAAAAAGCAAGTGAAGCGTGGAAGCCAATGAATTGAGATTATCATTAATGCATGAGGTCTGAGACCCTGTTATGTGGAATGTTCTAAATGATTCCACAAGAGAGCAATCACAATCATAAATCAAAGTAGCTCATACATAAAACATCCAGAAAACAACAGATTTGCTAGTCAAAGTAAGGTTGATGGGAACTGACATCTTGCCTGGTTGTGAAATTAGATGTCCATTCATTAAGGATGTGGTAAGTGACCTTGGCATATGATATTGAAAACATGGCTCTTTAGAAAATAAATTGTAGTGAGCCAGCAGTTCAATCTTGGTGGTGTTTGAGTATGACGTTTTTCCTCTGTAACTGTTAGGCTTGGAAAGGGACAGCACTGTCTTTATTTATGTTTTAAATTGCTCAGTGTTCAAGCATACAGTTAGTGATATGCTGCAGAAATAATAGTTGAATTCTGCTTCATTTCCCCCACTTCAAAGGTGATTTCCTCAGCTGTCTGCAATGTTGATCACAGGCACTTGCCTGTCCGAGTTTGCTGGGAGGAGCCTGCCAGAGTTTGCCCGCGGTTTTGCAGTTAGAGCGAGTGGAGCAAGTGAAGCTGGTGCTGGCGCCGTAGCGAAGCTGTGTCCGGACCGGAGCCGGTGACTAGAGCGGTGAACTGAGCCTTAGCTGGAGCTGGAGTTGAGCTAAGAGCCGAGTCGAGTTGATCAAGCTGGTGTGGGGGTCTGGCGGCTCATCGCCCGCTCTCGCCCCCTGCTTCCTGCTCACCGCTCTCCAGATCTCCCGGCTCTCACCTTTTCTCATCCGCTTTTCATCAAGCGAGTGGAACTGGTGACTAGAGAGCTGGAGTTGAGCCAAGTCGAGCTCAGCGACAGCTCATCCTGCCACTCTTTCACTCCCCCGGCTCTCATATCTCACGTTTCCCCACATCAGGAGAGGCAGACACATTGAACACCAAGGCAGACACTCCAGAAGGAGCAGAGGGGAGTAGCAACCAGAAGGAGCAGAGTGGAGCAGCGAGAGGTGTCGGAGCCGGAACACCGGGCTGTGCCGCACAGGTAAAGCGAGCGAGTCATTGCGAGACGCTCCCGCTCCCCCTGCCCCCTCGCACTCCTCGCACCCATCTGGGAGGTATTGTGCCATTGTAGCACGGCAAAAATGACAGCAAAAGTAGCTATTCGCCACAATAGTAAAACAATAGTAAAACATCTGAGTCCATCAGTTTAGTTACAACAGCCCTCCGCAGAGGAAGCTGGTTAGAAGGGACGCTGCAGTGTGAGTTAATCATCAAGACCTCACTCACTAAAATTTGTGGTTTCAGGAGGAAACACGAGCAGAAATTCACCTAAATCACAAATCGCAAATTTATGAACCTACTAAGCACCCAAGTAAAAGGAGAAAGTGGGTCGTTGAAAAACGTCTAGAGTCCCCTACCCCATCCTCGCAGAGTTTTTGCATCCTCACAGAGTATTTGCAGAGAACCCAGCCATAAGGCTACATAGAAGGTCCAGCAAGCGGTTAATCAGAGGGTTAAGCCAAGATACAATTCTTCAGGTACCTCCAAGCAAATTCATCAAGAGAGTACCCTCACCGCCTTTGCCATTATGTGGAAAAAGTGCTCATCCCTGAGCATTAATAGAGTTCAAGATGTCTTCAGAAATAGAAGAACCAAAAGACGATCTGACACGGCCCAGGGCCACACCCCCTGTCCCTGATGGCAGAATTACCTGGAGCAGGAGCGACTTAGTAAGTTTCACCTCGTATACTTGTACCCCGGGCCTTCATAGTATAAGGGTTGGGGAGATCGAAGGATGTAAACATTGCCAATTCCATTTTAATACCACGCTTGCTGAATCTAGGGCTAGCGCCTCCTTGTTGTCCTGCGGCCTGATCAATGCCAGATCGCTTAGCTGCCATAAACACTATGTATATGACCTTCTCACTGATAAACATCCCGATCTGCTGTTCATCACTGAAACTTGGCTAGAGGCCAATTCTGATCCTGATGTTGTCCAAGCCTTACCAGACGACTATCAAATGGTGCGCCTGGACAGACCCGAAGGCAGAGGAGGGGGAATTGCGATCGCCTTCAAACAGCAATGGGTCTGTAAACTCGAACGAGTTAATTTGGCAGGTTGCGAGGCAGGCGTCTTTAGCATAAACATTGATGGTAGCACGACGATTAAGGGTCTGCTAGTTTACCGCCCTCCAGGACCTATGTCCAGATTCAAAGGCAACCTTTTAGAGTGTGTTACTGAATCAGCGATCAGGAGGGATAAGTTCCTACTGTTAGGAGACTTAAACACACACCTTGACGACTCCTCCGATAATGGAGCGGTGGAGTTCCGGGATGAACTTCACACCCTACAGTTGGAACTAAAGGGGCTGCTTCCTACACACAATCGTGGGCACTTGCTTGACCCAATATTTGCTAACTGGGAGGATGTCTCAGTTGATCCCCCAGTGCCCCTGCCTTGGACAGACCATTTCTTGGTCCCATTTGCCATCTACCTGCCCAAATATAAAGCCAACGCCCCCACCCCACTCAATTATCCTCGGCGCAGGTGGGCAAGATTCTCCCTGCAAAAGTTTAATACGGCCCTCACTGCGGAAGGTCCCCCAGGAGGCAATGATGTGAATACAGCGAATAGGTTGCTCAATGACCTTATTACTACTGCTCTGGACTGCACAGCCCCGCTGGGACGACCTACCAAAGGGGCTCAAAGACAAAGAACGGCTCCCTGGTTTGGCGAGGCGTTGCGTTGCGCCAAAAGGGACTGCAAACGTGCAGAAAGGCAGTGGAGAGTGGCATACGACGACCGGATGAAAGAGGCCTATCTCGCGAAGAGACGCGCCTATCACAACAAGATCAGGATAGAGAAGGCCACATACTATGCTGACAGAATCCACGAGGCAGAGAACTCGTCTAGGGAACTGTTCAGCATATACAAAACTCTGGCTACCCCAAAAACCTCTACTTTAGAGGAAGATCACTCAGTAGCAGCATGCAATCGCATTGCGAACTACTTTGGAGATAAGGTGTCTAAGATTTACTCTGCTTTTCCCCACATACCTCCTGCAGCGGAAATGTCAGCAGACTTATTGAGTGATGAAGCCAATCAAAATCTGCTACTTAATTTCACCACCCCTTCACCGGTGGATTTAGTTAAAATTTGCAGATCTGTTAAATCCGGCTCCCCTCGGGATCCCGCCTCCCCAAAAAGGCTGGGAGACAGTCTGGAAGCACTAGAACCCTATATCAGACACTTGCTAGATATCTCCTTCCTATCCAGCTCCATACCAGAGGACTGGAAACAGGCCGTGGTGCTCCCCCTACGTAAGAAGCCCAACATTAGCTTTGAGAAGTTAGACAATCTTCGCCCCATCTCCTTCCTGCCTTACTTTTCTAAGGTAGCGGAGAAGGTGGTAAATAAGCAGCTAATGAAATTTGTGGAAGAAAGCAACCTCCTTCACCCGACGCAATTCGGGTTTCGGCCGCGTCACTCTATGGAGTCTGCCCTCCTTAGGGCTACCAAAACCCTCAGACAAGGTGCTGATGAGGGACAAACAATGGCCTTAATCCTCCTGGACCTCAGTGCGGCGTTCGACACTGTAGCACACTCCATCTTGCTACAGTGTCTGAGCAAGGGCGGGGTGAGAGGGGCAGCACTGAAATGGATTTACTCATTTCTTGCAGGCCGAGGCTTCCAAGTAAGGCAGGGCGACCATTACTCTGAGCGCATCTCTTTGGATCAAGGGGTGCCGCAGGGCTCGTCCCTGAGCCCAACTCTTTTTAATCTTTATGTTGCCCCGATCGCTTCCTTGGTAGAGAGTTACGGCCTCCAAATGGTGTCATATGCCGACGACACGCAGTTGGTCATCTCCCTATCACGCGCGCCCGGTCCCTCGGCGGACATCTTCAGAGCTTGCATGCAAGACCTCACGGCCTGGATGTCCGCCAATTGCCTCAAGCTCAACGGAGGCAAGACCGAGGTACTGGTGGTGGGGGGAGGCCAATCGGCGTGGACATCGGCATGGTGGCCGTCGTGCTTGGGTCCAGCACCCACCCCTTGCCAGAAAGCAAAGAACTTGGGCATTTGGTTTGATTCTGACCTTACCTTTGGTCCCCAGATCAATCAGGTGGTTGGATCTTGCTTTGGGACCCTCAAAAGTCTCAGGAAGGTATTAAAATTCTTACCTATCAGAGCCCGCCAAACTCTGGTGCATGCACTAGTCACGTCTAAGATGGATTACGGCAATCTTCTCTACTTGGGAACTCTGGAGAAAAATTTGAGCCGTCTTCAGGATCTCCAGAATGCCGCTGCCAGACTAGTGCTTAGAATACCCAGAAGAGCAGGCTCCACAGCGGCCCTCCGGTCTCTGCACTGGCTCCTGATCCGTAGCAGGGTGGAATTCAAAGCCCTGTGCACGTGCCACCGGATCATCAACGGGAGAGCTCCGCTCCCTTTGAAAGGATTGCTGACACCCTATGAGCCGTCTCGCTCTCTGAGATCTTCCGGCTCAGGACTCCTGGCAATTCCTAAGGTGTCCAGAGCCCGGATGGGTGGAAGATCTTTTAGGCACCTTGCAGCATCCAGATGGAACAAGCTACCTATGGCGCTGCGATTAGAACCTTCAGAAACAATCTTTAGAGCCAAGCTGAAGACTGTTTTATTCACACAGTAGTTTTTCTGCATTTGTAAGTTCTGGCAGGTATTAGCTCCTTAGCGCGGGGACACGCCGCTGTGCGTCACCAAGCGCTCTATAAAACCCCCTAAATAGAAAATAGAAAAATAGATAGGATTAACAATTTTGAAAAGGTTGAAAAAGTTTAACTGCCATTAACGCCTAAATTTTTCTTATCATCTTCTGGTCAGTCAAAGACAAAAGCTCAAATTCACTTGCATGACTCTGATGTATATCCTACTGAGTTATCGACAGTTGATGAACCTCATCATACTAGACAGGAGGAGCTTTGTAAACTGACAGCTGGAAGCCAAAAAGAGACTGGATCGGTAATTGACATTTCCTCAGGTTTGGATCAGAATATAAGTGAGGAGGTTTTGTGTTAGATTACATTGCTGAAGAGTTAGATGCCAAGAGGGGGTGCTTCATACCAATACCAGCTACAGTTGAATTAGTATGCAGCCCAAGTGGCCAATCTAACAAATCTGGTAATGTAAGACCTTTTAATTTGGACCAGTCAAGCATAATTTTGGAGAATAGTTTTACCATCAATAAATAACTATTGGTTTCAGGTTCAGCTAGTAGTGAAAATGTTCCCATTGTAAACGAGCAAAGCAAATCCACAAATATAGTTTTAAATAATCAGTTTAACTCAGTGGATTTATCTTTATTAACTAAGTTTGATGGGAACTTTCAGGCCAGATCCGGTGTTATAGAAAATACTGTTTTTGGACCTGAGCGTGGAATATGGGAATGTCTACTCCATACTAAGGATTCAATTACTAATTCCCTTCATTTTCATTCGGACAAATTAGATATCCAAGTAGACATTTTAAACACATTGGGGCATATTATCAAGGGGGTTTATCTCCGCTTTTTTGGCTTTAAAAGCCAAGAAAGCGGAGATCAAATTATCTCCCTATTACCTAGCTGTCGCTAACACCAGTTAGCGACAGCTAGTAGGAGATAGCGACCATCTTGGGCCCCACTTTGCATGTCAGTGATATTTATCACTAATGACATGCAAAGTGGGCGTGCCAAGATGTTAGCGACTGGAAACAGTCGCTAACATCGCTATCTCCTATTACGAACTTTTAAAGATATTCGCGCTAAGCGCGAATATCTCCAAAAGCTAACACCTGGCCTGAGCAGTTCTTAGCCATGTTATCCAATGGGAGGTGGATAACATGGCTAAGAGCATTAGCTCGGTAATGCATGAATATCGCTGACTTTTCAGCGATATCCATGCATTGCGGACGATTTTTATCGCATTTGCGATAAACCTTGGTAATAGCAAGGTTTATTTGTGATAAAAATCGCCGCAGCTCAGCGGTAAATTTTTGTCTCTAACCAAGCAATAGCGATAATTATCGCTATTGCTTGGTAATATGCCCCATTGGCATCACATGTGGTAGGAATCGATGCAAAGCTTCTCCAACTGACCAAACTGATTACTAAGGTTCAAACAGGAGCCACAAGCCAAGGAAGCATCCTCTTGTTCCTGTGCTCTGAAGCTGCACCTCCTCGCTGCACGTGAGCTCGAGACGGAACGAAGAGCCAATTTTGAATTTAGTAATTTCTCTCTTTTCTCTTTCAGCATTACAAATCGCGTCAGGACCTTTCACCTACGTGGGAAAATGCCGGGCAAGAGAGTCCCAAAGAAGGTCAGCACCGACCAGATGCTCCGGATGTTGGTGAAAGACATGGCAGAGATGAAGATAAAAATGGCGGCCAGGGACGGTGCGGGAAGGCCAAAAAGACCCAACCCGACGGAGGCCCCGGCTGGAAGAAGGAAGAGGGCCAGGAATGGGTCAAATGAGGACGAGGTCCCAGTTCCGGAGGCTCCCCCGGCGAGCCCTCCTAGACCAGCTGAGATTCCCGCGCCGGCTCCTGCCGAGGGCCAGCGGATCCCCGTTGTGGTTACCCCAGTGGACGAGGGGGACATGCCCCCGGAGTTTGCCGCCCAGTTGGCGGCATGGCTGGGTAATAGCAGCGGGCGTTCCGTGGCTCCGGGGGACACGGCCGAGGAGGCCAAGCAATTAATGAGGCAGTTGCGGCAGTCTCGAGAGGCCGCGAAACCTCCTTGTCCGTTTGTTTCCCCGCAGGCTCCAGTAGAGCAACCCGCAGCTGGCACGAGTACGGCGGCAATGGCGGTTACAGCTTCTAGCTCAGGTAAGCAGCTAATGCCGATTGCGGGGAAGGGGTCTGTACCCTCGAGAAGGGAGAAATTGGCTCAGCATATCCCGATGGAAGTCAAAGAACGGATATGGGCTGAGAAATACGTAAACATGTTCTCCTTGCTAACTGATCATTATGAGATTGAGCATGTGAAAGTTCAGAAAGAACTTATGCATCCGAGTGTTTTGGCGCGCAAAAATGGCCGCCTTTAGAGTCGATGAGACGATAGGTAACTGGGGTAGAGCATTTGGCATATTCACTTCGATTATGGGGGAACGGAGACCTGATTTGTTGACCGAGTTACCTGTGTACCAGTCACGTATTATGGAATATTCTCAGACATATGTTGGCAATGAGTGGTTTTGTTACGATAATATTTTTCGTAAGGCTAAAGAGTTCGATACGTGCCTGACGTGGGATTGTTACGACTCCATTTCGTGGCAAAAAATGGAAAATTCAGGCATGTTAAAGGCGCCATTGTTGGGGGGGGGCGGGGGTGAGCTTTCCCACCAACCATCCGGGGCGCCCTTTCGGACAGGGGCAAGTAATGAGCATCGCCCAAGGCCGAACGGCAATACAGGTAAAAAAGGGGTATGCTGGAACTTTAACAGGGGAAAGTGTACGAGGCCCCAGGGGTCATGCAAGTTTAGGCATGACTGTGGGGGGTGTGGACAGTCTTCGCATCCCGAGACCATGTGCAGAGCCAAAACGGGTGATAACGGAAGTAGGGCAAGCGCCAAACAGGTCTGACATAGTCCGAGGGGCGGCTTTACCTACACCGGTTGATACCATGGCAATGATTCCTTGGCTCAGCGAATACCCTGATCATGTCTCCGCGGGGGTGTTGCGAGACGGTTTTTCTTAC
Organism: Lissotriton vulgaris; assembly: GCF_964263255.1. Classification (NCBI taxonomy): domain Eukaryota; kingdom Metazoa; phylum Chordata; class Amphibia; order Caudata; family Salamandridae; genus Lissotriton; species Lissotriton vulgaris. Next base: position 1,756,593,871 of record NC_141689.1, on the reverse strand, counting down.
GGTTTCCGCATCCCGGTGGGGAATTTTCAGGGTAAAGCACAGTGTAGGAACCAACTTTCGGTCCTGCATAATACGGCAGTGGTGCAAGCGAAGATTGGGAAAGAAGTAGCCCGGGGTCGGGTGGCGGGACCATTCAACATGCCACCAGTTCCTAATTTTGTTTGTTCGCCCTTGGGAGTGGTCCCCAAGAAGGACCCGGGTGAGTTTAGACTGATACATAATTTGTCAGCCCCGAGGGATTTGTCAGTTAATGATGCAATAGACCCAGAGCTTTGTTCGGTGCGGTACGCATCCTTCGATGATGCAGTCGCCATGTTGAATCGCCTGGGGCCCGGAGCGCTGATGGCCAAATCTGACATTGAGTCCGCGTTCCGGTTGCTCCCGGTACACCCGGACGATCAGCGTCTCCTGGGCTTCATGTTTCAGGGGCGCTATTACATGGATAAATGTATGCCAATGGGCTGTTCCATATCGTGTGCTTATTTTGAAAAGTTCAGTTGTTTCCTGCAATGGGCATTCACAAGGATGACGGGTTTTCAGCATGTCATGCATTATCTAGACGATTTTCTGTTTCTAGGGGCAGCCGGGGACACAGAATGTGCACAGGCTTTAAAAGGTTTTTGTGATCTGATGAGACAGTTTGGTGTGCCATTGGCGCCAGGTAAGACTGTGGGGCCCTCAACTTCGCTCGAGTTTCTTGGAATAGAGCTCGATTCCGAAGAAGGGTGCTTCCGGTTGCCAGAAGAAAAAGTGCGGAAATTCAGGGCTTCGCTTGAAGCATGTATTAGAGAAACTAAGGTGAACTTGCACCAATTGCAGCAGACTGTGGGGCAGTTGAATTTCGCCCTTAGGATAATGCCAATGGCCCGCCCCTTTTCCCGCTCGATTGCACAAGCCATGGTCGGTCTTAAAGAGGGGCACCACCGCACGAGGCTCTCGGCTGAGATTCGCCAGGACATGCGCATTTGGTTGGCATTCCTGGCGGACTTCAATGGTCGGGTTGTCTGGACGAAGCCGGCAGGTGTCCTCCGAAGAGTTGGGGCTGTGGACAGATTCGGCGGGGAGTATGGGCTTTGGCGCCATATTTGGCAATCATTGGTCGGCGCAAACATGGCCGTCATGGTGGCACGAGTGTGGACTTACAAGTAACATTGCTTTTCTTGAACTGTTCCCTATTCTGGTGGCTTTGAAAACATGGCCTGAGGGGTTTAGGGATTACTCTGTGGTGTTCTGGTCTGATAACATGACCGTGGTTGAGTGTATCAATAGTCAGGCAGCACGATGCAAATGGATCCTGAGGTTGCTCAAGGAAATTGTTTTACTATGTATGCAATTGAACGTGCTCTTTAGAGCGAGGCATGTGCCAGGGGTACTGAATCAGGCTGCTGATGCGCTTTCTCGTTTCCGTATGCAGGCCTTCTGGGGTTTTCTGCCCACAGCGGACCCGGTGGCGGCACCATTTCCCGAAGCTCTCTGGTCTCTCGGTGCCCCGAACTACAAAACCTCGTGGGAGAGAGTTTAGCACCCAGGACAAGGAAGGCATATGAAGGGGCGTTCCGTTCCTATTGGTCCTTTTTGGGTTCTGCTAGGAGGGAGTTTTGGGGCCAGGAGGAATTTGTCATAGAACTTTTACTGTCATTACGCAGGGCAGGCAAATCGGTGGCTACGGCCCAGAGGCATCGGGCCGCCATCTCCTTCATGGCGCGGGCCCATGGTATCCAGGATCCTACAGCGTCTTTCGTAGTACAGAAAGCGCTGCGGGGGTGGCAACGCCTTGAGGGTCGCAGAGTAGATGAAAGGCACCCGATAGGTCTGGATAGGTTGGCCCTGTTACTGTCCGTACTCCCTACAACATGTGCATCCCAGTCGGAAACAGTGTTATTCCGGGCCGCTTTTGCATTAGCATTCTATGGGGCTATGCGGGTAAGCGAACTGGTGGCAAGAAACAAGCGGGATACGGGGGGGGTTTGTGCCGAGAGCACATTCAAGTAAAGGGGGAGACGATGATTGTCTCGTTTGTCAGGTCCAAGACCGATCAGGGAGCGATCGGGGACAGTGTAGTAGTCCAGCGGATTCCCGGATCTCCCATGTGCCCGGTGGCATGCGTTGAGGAGTATTTGGCGCAGAGGGCGGCATCATGGGGGGGGACATTGCTGAGGCACGCAGATGCCACCCCACTGACAAGGTTTCAGTTCCAGCGGGTGTTTGCAATGGCAATTTCGGCCGCGGGCTTGAACCCGGGCGAGTTTGGGACTCATTCCTTCCAGATAGGGGCTGCTACAGAGGCTACAGCCAGGAGTCTGAGTGTGGAAAAAGTAAAACAGCTGGGGCGTTGGTCCTCGAATTGTTACAAAAGGTACGTGCGGTTGCACATGTTGTGAAGCTGATATCATGTACTCACGCTTCTTGTCTTTGTTTGGTTACAGTTTCGCAACCCTACGAGGCGGGGCGGACTGTGCAGTCGACCCGACACCTGGGAACCAGCGGTCAGAGATCACCGGCTGCGGAAAGAGTGGTGTGGGTCGTGGGCCACTCATACGTGAGGCGTGCTGCGGATGTATTCAAAGCAGGTGACATGATTCACACAGCTGGGGAATACGGGTACAGGGTGACCTTCTACGGAAGGGGCGGGCTCTGTATTGACCAGTTTCAACAGTTTCTCGAGGGTTTGTTAGGGCGGACAAGGTCACCGCCATCTATACTCATAGTACATCTTGGGGGCAATGATTTGGTGACCACTGGTAGACGACTACTTCTCGAGGCGATACTATCCACAGTAAGTTGGTTGGCAAGAAGAGTTCCAGGGTGCACGATTGCATGGTCCCATATGATTCCACGAAAGGTATGGCGAGGGGCTAATTCAGTGTCTGCTATAAATCATTCTGTGAAAAAGGTGAATAACAAGTTGAGTAGACTGTTCCGTACCAGTACATTGCATTCGATTCCTCATGGTTGTATCAGGGGGGACAATATGTATCTAGAGGATGGGGTCCATTTGTCCCGGGTGGGGAATTGTTTACTCATAGGAGACTTCGTAGCCTGGTTAAGGAGTTTACAGCATGACCTTTAGGTAGGAGTTTTGTGGGGGGTCCGGATAACCGGTCAACTATCCGGCCTGTGGCGGTAAGGTCATGATCGGTGAGCAGTCATTGGAAGATCCCTAGGGGGGGGCGTCACCCATTACGGATGGGAGCGCCCGGGGGGAGGTGGCCATTGGCCCCTCAACGGGGAGGCGGTCCCTTCTAAAGGACGGGACGCCTAAAGGAAAGGGAAGGCGGTCAAGGCCCCTCCCTGGATAGGAGGGGCTACGGGCCCCTCCTGGGAATTTCCCGGGGCCAGGACATCTGCGACGGCAGATGTGGTAAGTTGTGTAGGGTGGGGAGGGGGGTCTACGCTACCTTCTAGACACCTCACACGAGTCCTCGGACGACCACGTACATGGCGTCGAGTTAACAGGGGCCCCCGTCAAGACAAGGGAAATTGGTATGGCACACGAGGTGCAGTCCTCTGTGCGGCCGCCCCTCACAAGTGAGGGGGGAGTTCTGGTTTAGGGATCTGACACCGGTTACGACCTTGCCGTTGGCCCTTAACGTTAGGATGTACAATTTCAATTTGAAATGCATTTTTGTAAGGATGTTAGTATCGGCTAGGAGAACCTTTGTATTAGATATGTGTTAAGGTTAGCCAAACATCGTAATGTGGATATGAAATTGTACATGATATGAAACTGTTATTTTAATGTTTTGATTTTGTTTCATATTTTAATAAATACGGCCGGGAGGGTAACTCCCTCCCGCCTTCCAAAAGTTCAAGAACTGTTTCCGGTTTCCCAATTCTTGGGGATTGTGTTGAGAGGGGGTGGCGGGTATCTCAGCCATATGGAAAGGGGTGACCAATCGGTCCCCCCGAACGTATGGTGGAGTACCCCGATCCCCCCGGGAAGCCATTTTGGGCGGGAGGCGCGTCTCGGCTGGTATGCCCGAAGCGGCGTAGCCGGGGCGCGCTTTTTCCCGCCCAAGAGTGGGTTGTCCTAGACACCGAAGCCGTCCGCCACGCCCCTGGAGGTGGGAGGAGGCGGGTTTACGCCCACCCAGAGAAGAATAAAAGGAGCCACAAGCCAAGGAAGCATCCTCTTGTTCCTGTGCTCTGAAGCTGCACCTCCTCGCTGCACGTGAGCTCGAGACGGAACGAAGAGCCAATTTTGAACCCACCCACCATCCCCTGAAGACAGCAAGTTGTTGTAGTATAAAGTCCTTTTACGTAGTAGTTGTTTTCTTGCAGGTTGTTTCTGAATAAAGTTTGTGATTCGGTTGCAATGAAGTGGATAACTCTGTGCAGTATGCTTTATTAAAGACTTTCATCAGAGTGATTAGTAATGTTTTAGATGTTTTAGAGGGTTGAGACTTGCTGTTTTAAGTAGGAATGTCTCTTTCTTTTAGTCATTAATCTTGTCGTATTTATTGTTTGGTCGGGCGGTAAGGTCATGATCGGTGAGCAGTCATTGGAAGATCCCTAGGGGGGGGCGTCACCCATTACGGATGGGAGCGCCCAGGGGGAGGTGGCCATTGGCCCCTCAACGGGGAGGCAGTCCCTTCTAAAGGACGGGACGCCTAAAGGAAAGGGAAGGCGGTCAAGGCCCCTCCCTGGATAGGAGGGGCTACGGGCCCCTCCTGGGAATTTCCCGGGGCCAGGACATCTGCGACGGCAGATGTGGTAAGTTGTGTAGGGTGGGGAGGGGGGTCTACGCTACCTTCTAGACACCTCACACGAGTCCTCGGACGACCACGTACATGGCGTCGAGTTAACAGGGGCCCCCGTCAAGACAAGGGAAATTGGTATGGCACACGAGGTGCAGTCCTCTGTGCGGCCGCCCCTCACAAGTGAGGGGGGAGTTCTGGTTTAGGGATCTGACACCGGTTACGACCTTGCCGTTGGCCCTTAACGTTAGGATGTACAATTTCAATTTGAAATGCATTTTTGTAAGGATGTTAGTATCGGCTAGGAGAACCTTTGTATTAGATATGTGTTAAGGTTAGCCAAACATCGTAATGTGGATATGAAATTGTACATGATATGAAACTGTTATTTTAATGTTTTGATTTTGTTTCATATTTTAATAAATACGGCCGGGAGGGTAACTCCCTCCCGCCTTCCAAAAGTTCAAGAACTGTTTCCGGTTTCCCAATTCTTGGGGATTGTGTTGAGAGGGGGTGGCGGGTATCTCAGCCATATGTGTAACAGCAAACCTTGAGATTCTGTCCAAACAGGTAAGTAAAAGGTTAAGGAAAACCCCTAATAAAATATCACAGGATAAAAAACTCCCCAGTGAGGCAGTAATTAAAAATCCTAAGAAATCCAAAGAACCTGGAATGAAAGCCTTATTTCCGATTTTTAGATCCACGGAAGAATCTGTAGTTAATTTAAAGGATAAACAATACGGTCAATCTACTAATATTTCTATACAGGATGTGGCTAACGCTAGTATGTGGCCTAAAGTCTCTCATCCAGTAAAGTCAGGGGTTATTGTGTCAGATCAGCCTCGTAATGAATTGGTTGAACAACATGGAGAACAAAATACCCTTAATCGGAAAATTGTAAATACTATTAATCATCAATGTTCTGATAATGATCATGCTGATCAACCTTGTACTCATGATCAAAAGTCATTGGAGCCACATGTATTAAGTCAACTGACAGTTCCTGTCTTGGCTCCTGTCATTGGGAAGAGGGTACTAGCAGATTCTAGAGTCAAGGATGAAATAGAGGCTCCTGATCTTTTGTATGAAATGAGGAAAGTAGTCTTCTGTCCTCAGTATACTACGAGAGGTTCCTATGATATTTTGAACCGTGGAAATATCTTGAAATTATTAAATGCAATCACAGATCTGAAGGATGTAATATCAGATTATTTGGAATCTGTGGAGTTTAAGAAAGATTGTAATAACTCTTATAATGAAATATCTGTTACAATCTGGCGAAGTGATGACATTGTTAGTAAAATAATTGATAATACTTACAAATTTGAGAAATGGGGCATCAAAGTCTGGAGTATTCAAGGGTCTCAATATCCTACTCTGCTGATCCCTAACAAGTCACCTTGCAGCCCAGTTCTAAAGAAGGGCGATCAAAAAATACACCCGGCCTCACATGTTAGAGTGCTGAAAGGTGCTTCAGGCCCATCAACAGAGTTGAATTTGTCATGTGGTATTAAGATCAGGAGTTGTCAGCCAGGTTTACGAACATGCGAAGAGTTAAAGAAGGTTCCCAATCCGGTTGACGATTGGAGTTGGCTCCCGTCGATATTAACAAATGTAAACTCTTTAAAATTATGATTGATGCCAGCCCTCTCTTGAAAAAGTACTAAAACCTTTCAAACTTTGTTCTTGGAACACAAAATGGTTTTAAATCACTTCTTGAGGACTCAAATGTAACAAATTTTGAAAAAACTTTTGATATATTAATGTTACAAGAAGCTTGGAATATGTGTAGTGAATCCATTATTGATTATTTTGAATATTTGAATGTGGCAATTCGTGAGGTTTCTATTGGCCATCCTAGTGGTGGCCTCTCTATATATGTTTCCTTGAATCTTGAGGTTAAGCACTTTGAGATTGATCTCCAGGTAAAATGGTTACAGTGTGTCAAATTAATCCCCAAACAATCGATTATTTTTTTAAATGTCTATTTGAGCTAAAAAAAAAAAAGGTTAGATCCACGCAACTTACACATCTATGGGAAATGGTGAAAGTGTTATATTATGATCATTAAATTCAATGATCATTAACTCTGGGGATTTTAATATGCATCTTTTTTTTTATAAAAAGTGAAATACACCCTCAAAATTTTTATCTCAATGGACCAATTGTGAGTTTACAAAATATAACTTAAATATTATGATTGATGATGACAACACACAAACATTTAATAAAACGGGTTGCCCTTCCATAATCGATTATTCCGTAATTTCTGAGAAACTTATTAGTTTATTCCAAAGTTATCATGTAGTGTAAAATGTGAGTCCATACTGGTATCGATGCCCGGATGGCTGGCGCAAGACGCCTCTTAGTTTCCATTCTGAATAGTTACCAAATAAAGAGATGGGCGCTGGAAGCAGGAGTCACAAGAACAGGATTTATTACTCATGAGGAGAGCCTGTCATTTCGGACACAAAACACAGTGTCTTTCGGGAGGTGCTCTAACAAGTGAGCTGCAACGTCGTCTTTTATACTTTACAGAACATTTAGCATTACAATCACGACATTGTGAAACACGGAAAGAACATCCCCATGATCCTCGTGTCAATCCTACCCCACATATGTTCACAATAGGGACTCTTGACCTGCTGATAAGAGGGGAGGGTAATCACGCAGCTGAGTGTTCCGCCAACTTTTAGGATGTGTGCGCCTAATCATAGCCCAGGGGGTGGGGTGCCCAGGATCAATAGTGGGTCCTTTGAAGAGGAGTGATTCCATACAATAAGCAGTAAACAGTATCTCCTGGCTTAGGCGATGACCTCAGACATGTGTGGACAGTCAATCGCGGAGGGAGGGTTTACTAACAGATGGGTTATTCATGAAAGGAGAGGAGGTGTTGGTCAGGCGCGGCCGTGACTCCCAAGGACAGGGTCTTGCAGAAGAAGAAGGTTTATGACTTGCCCGTGTGAGGGAGAAGGGAGGGGGAGCCAGGGTGTGTACAGGGACAGAGTCGCACAGAGAGAGAGAGATCTTATGACTTATGCGTGAGAGAGCGGGGACAGTCAGGTGCAGCTGGGGAGGGCTATGTCAGCTAAGGCAAAGGGTGCCTCTCCAAGAGGGAATGGGGGGTTTGCGTGGGTCAAGCAGGAGGGTTGCCTTTCAGGGCAGGGTCGCGCAGAGGGAGAGGGTTTCATAGTCTATGCATGTGAGAGAGGGAGGGGGGTTCAGATACGCGCAGAAGGGAAGCCGGTGATTCTAATGAGCAGGAAAAAAGGCCAGGGTGCCTAAAATGGCTGTCATGTACATATGGGTGCGGGCTTTTACTGGCAGAGTGATGCGGTCAATAGTTTACGGTTTTCATGGTGCTTACAGGGAGAGGAGCGGGAAAATGGAATAATGAACACTGTTTATGTACATCAATTTCCCAAATTTCCACAGTCGCCCCTTTTTACATTACAGAGTTGATTTTTGTAATTGATGGGGGTACAAAAATACACAGGCGTGGTTGAAGAATTAGCATTTGTCAATATTAACATTTGGCATATAATCATGGACAGTTGATGTGATTGGCAGGATGCAGCACATAGGAAATTGCATTTGTCGAGTTCCTAACATTCAAACGCACTACATAGCATAAATGTATCTGACTTAAAAAATGCGACCAATGAGCATCTTGACCAAGCAGCTGAGGGCGGAATTCAGTTCAATACACAAGATCTCTTCGTCACAGTGTCTTTTTAGCAGTGAGCTATCACTGGTAGGCTCTAGTCCGTATCCTCTCGTTGGCGCTGTTGAGCACCGGCGGTGGAGCTATAGGTCCAGCTCGTATTCAACCTTTCGCGTTGCAAGGTGCGGTCTGTCCTCTGCTGTTAGACCACAGTCCTGTTCCCTAACCAGTCCTTTTAGTGGCGCCTTATGCTCGGCACCTATATTTCCGTGGTAACACCCTATTTCCACTTGAATGCCGTTCCTTTTGGCGTGAAGTCACATGGAAAAGAGGGTGGGTGTGGTTCAAATAGTCGATAGGAGAGAGGGCGGAGTTGGGTCACAGTTCCTGGGACACACAAAGGGACCAGGGGAGCAAAGGATAACAAGCAGGCAGGCCCATCAATCGGGCCCAAAGAAGGGGGACGGAGACTCCAGAGACACGTGGGTTAGCAGACGGAGGGCTTCAGGGCAGCCCGTCAAGTTTCATTTCCCACGTTTGAAATTGCTGTCTCGTCCCGTATCTTGTTGCTCTGCAGCTCCACCTTTGGTCGAGGTCACATGTGTCTCAAGATCTGCAGCTAGGCTGTACGTCACGTCCGACCCTTCTCCTCCGGTGATCGTGAATCTTTGAATAGGTACAAAACAAGCTTTTAGAGAACTGGCAGATGAAGACATTTATGCATGTGAACTCCTCCCTTAATCCTACGCACTTGGGAGATACGCTCATCGGTCACAGTCAGAGGTCTATTACCAAGCAGTGCACATGTCGGCATTCCTACTGAGTTCATGCCAAGTTTATTCATCGTCCCATTTATAACTCAAATGGGGATAAATAAGATTCCCATCAACTGTGCATTTCATCAAATTCAACATTTCAGAACATTTCCCTTCAAGGCTGGCTAACCTTTTCAAACAGAGCAGGGGCGCTATCATTGATAGTCAGGGTAAAAACAGCTTTTCTCGAGGGGCGACGGTTACTCATGATCGTCATGTTTATATCTGGGACAGCAGCTGGGGTCTATCAAATGGGGCAGGGATGCTTCGGGCGCTCGCGCTTGGGTGCAAAAAAGGGGGGTGGGGCAATCTGGGCATTGGAGGTCAACCTAGACGTTGGCGTTCGTCTCTGATGAACAAAAAAATAAGGTGCCATAGACATACAGTTCCCCTATAAAAGGCCAGATTGGGGGACCTTAGTCGTCTTACCTGTCCTTTCCTTCTCAGCCAATTCGAGTTCATTCATTTTGCAGAAAGGAGAGGTAGTAATATGGCGAGATACAATCATTTTAGTTTCGGTCAATTTCGCTGAACACCTGCGCGTTCAATAAGTATCCAATCAGACTGGTGCCAGCGAGGCACGATTTTACCATAAAAAGGAAGAGGAAATAGGGAGACTCTCATAGAGAGTGAGAGTCGTCCGCAATCTAAACGAGCCATTTGGTACACGTAAGACATGTAGAGAGAGAGAGAGACAGAGTGAGGGAGAGAGATAGAGAAAGGGAGAGACGTGTACAAAAATAGGTCATTTAGTGCGTTCACAACACAGAACAGTAGGGGGTCAGGTAACGGAGAGACGCAAACAAAGAAAGAACATATACCCCTACAGTACACACACACACAAACTCAGACGAAGGAAGACAGTACCTGTATTACATATATAAGACATTCACAACAAAACAGAAAACAATAGCTGGCCAACAAGATCTATATTTTTTTTTTATATCCTTCGTATCTTTACTGTCCTATTTACCTACGTGCTTAGCTCTTTTTACCTTTCCCTCCTTTTCCCTCTCGCTTGTTATCTCTCCGAGCGTTCTCAATTGCCAATACTTACACCTCGGTTAGTCGATCAGAAATGAACCTGGTCGCGCTGTTTACCCATGGTTGGATCTTAAACCATTTTTCAGTTCCTTCCTTTGGTGGGAAGTTCTCCAGGCTGAGGCAATGGCAAGTATTGATCGGGGGACAGTCGGGCAGCTTGGCTAGATCTATAAGAGTGTGAGAAGGGGGGCAGTACATTTTGAACATCAGCAACATTTCTAACTTCCCAGACGGGTGCAGTCTTGGTAACCCTTACCCGTGCACTTTTCTTTTGTCCTTTCCCTACCTAGTCAAACGTCTAGTTACATTCTCTAACGTGTTATTTCGAGTCAATTTTCGTCATACAGTACCCGTCAAGTCTCTATGTCAGTCCATCCTCCCAGTCGCTATGTTCTAAGGAGGAACAGTCATGTTTAAGTCTACGTCTTTTAAAAACTTCTCGTCATAAGGACTATGCTCATATTCCCTCCTTCCCTTTTTCGTCGGTGGTTCGATCAACGTTCTCCCATACTTCAGCCGATGTTCCAACGCGACCTGCAGAAGGGAGTAGAAAGAAGGGGTGGGGGGGGGCAGCATTCAAACCACATCAGCATGCAGTAATCCGAAAATGTTTTTACCTACCACATACTCGACCTATCTCCACGTAGTGCATTTCTTTACCATCTCGGCGTTTAAGCCCAGAGGGACCAGTAATGTCAGACAGATAATCATTGACGATCTGCGTATCTACATGAGTTACTTGGTCGCGACCCCTTTTGGTTGCGTGCAAGGGTGGCGGTCAGGTGGCATTTCTGTGGTGTCGTTTTAAGGCGTCTAAAACACTTTTCCGGCTGCCTGTGACACATAATGTAGCTGCTAAATATCGGGTCCTTTTTAACCTTCAGCCTTCATCATACTTTCTCGTTGCTCACAGTAGTAATATATTTAAAACTCATTAATGCAACCGCTACAACTATGCTTTCTTTTTCAAAATACTTTTAATAAAAAGTGCTGGTGTATAAATACAGGCCTACAACCCAGTGGACCGGCCACGGAGCAGATTGGAACTGTACATAAGAAGAACGAAGTTGGTGGCAGTTCATTGCATAAAGTGCGGCAGTGCAATAAAATCGTATCGAACTTTCCTACAGAGCAAGCATGATGCATATCAAGAATTCAGTTTTTCAATTAATTCATTAATTCATTATCCAAATGCTCATTCAGTGCCTAAATTATACCAATTCATTGTTCCCAATCATAATTAGTACCCACCCTAAATCAATTCATTGTCCAAACACATGATCAATATCTGTATTGCTTTCTTCTCTAAGCACATAATCACTATCCATCTTATCGACTTTCATTGTCCAAAAATGCATACATATCTCAGAGCATCAATATTCGAGCAATCCGGGTGAACAGGGAGTTCGAAAGTTTAGTTTCGTGTATCGGCGCCATTTTGGGCGAGGTCAGGCAGGTTCCGGTATAGTCAGAATGTCTCCAATGACTCATGGTTGGACCAGAACCTTCCGTTGGCAGTTCAAAAAGTTTTTCGCAATATGGTAACAGTCTAACAATATGGACCATCAGTCAAAGAGTGGGGAGGGCGGCAACAATTTTCCTACCGGGTCATCCTGGTGTTCCATCGGAACTGAACAAGTCTGTACCTTGGCTGTGTTTTAGCCATTTCCAAACTGAGGCTGGCGCCGGCAGGAGTGCGTCGATGTCGCGGGTCCCAGTGAGGAGGACGGGGGCGCCCATGCGGAGGGGTCGGGGGGCCCCCGGCTCTCATAGAATCTTCAAAGTTGAGGAGAGAAGGCATGGGGCGTGTGCCCGTCCCGAGCAAAAGACCGCGTTTCGATGTGGACCCTCTTTAAGCAAGAGCGTTGGGGTGTCGCTGGAAGCCTCCACCTGGAGGGAGGTAGGGGAGGCTCGTTCGCGCCACCTCCCCCTTCCAGCGACCCCGCGCCGTTCCTCGGCTCCACCGCTTCGGTATTGGCCGTGCCGGCTATTGAAGATGGGGGGGGGGTCGGTGGCTGAGGCAAGACAGCCCCCCCCCCTTTTGACATGTGGCGGGACTACCTGAAACTATCCAGGGGTTGACATGTGGCAGGACTACCTGCAATTGTCCAGGCATCGGCATGTGGCGGGACTACCTGTAAGCGCCTCCGTCCTCGCCTTGGCTTCGGCCTCCTTTGCTGGCCGGATCAGGCGAGAGAGAGAGAGGCGGGGGTGATCGGTGGCTGAGGCAAGACAGCCCCCCCCCCCCCGTGGCCTGCAGGGCAGCAGAAGAGGAGAGAAGAAGAGGCCATCACGGTTTTCTGGCCCGTCCGCCCCACAGCCTCCCCTTCCGACTGCGGCCAGGCGAGCCCCGCATGCCTCGAGGCTTCGCCTTCCGGATGGGCGTAACCGCGGACCTGTGGCACTTCGGGAGTTTCCGGAATGGGGGTAGGTACCTATTGATGTGTATCTATTTCATGTGACCGTTATTTGGGCGTGGTGGGCAACGAGGCAGACATGTTTGGAGCAGGAGGAGGCAGCGGAACCTAGCTACCTCGTGGCTGTCTTGCTATCAAATTTTTCGCCATTTTATATTTCTTATTACGAACTGTTTCTAATGTTTCTTATTTTTAGTGAAGTCAAAAGCTCATCAGGGGGTTACTGACTTAGCCTGATTTCTTTTTATTTTTATTCTTCTTTTCCTTAGCGTGTTTCGAGCCAAAGTTTCTTGTTAATAGGGTACGGTGATCACTTCATATTTTTATGTGTCCTTTTCATTAGGGGCACTCCTGGACGGACCAGACGAGTTACCTCCAAATAATGGTCCGGGGTGGAACTAGATTATCGATCAAAAGGGGAACATATATTCCTTCATTAGGGTATCATCCTGGACAGACCAAACAATGTACTTCCACTTACTAAGGTAGCCTCCTGGACGGACCAGATGGTCTACTTCCACTAAATGGCCCATGAGTGGGGAGCATATGTCCACCATAAGGGTAGCCTCCTGGACGGACCATGCGAGCTACCCCACAAATAAACAATCAGTGGGGAGTGGGTAGGACTGACGAATTCACAAAGGGGCATAACCTACCCTTTACTACTTGCAAAGACTAGACAGAATATTTCTATTCCACGTTGTTTGCAAATAGAAAATACCTCAAACGAAACAATTCCTGAAACAACAATGTCCAGGCAACCAATCAATCAGTGGGGAGAAAAACAGGCATGACAGATTACAACGGGGACAAACGTCTGCATTACCTGCCCTTCGCTATCCATAAAGGAAGACAGAATATTTCTATTCGTCTCTGTTTGTAGACAGGGAAGATCTCAAAGAGCAACAATCGATTATTAATCGATTCCAAACAATCAGTGGGGAGAAAAGTAGGCATGACGGATTACAACGGGGACAAAAGTCTGCATTACCTACCCTTCTCTATCTGCAAAGAGGGGCGAACGTTCCTATTCACCGCCGTTTGCAAACAGAGAATGTCTCGTTCTCAAGAAGAGAACCAATATTTCAAGTAGCATCCAAAGCTAAATGAACCAATAACAACAATATCAGTTTTCAAATACCGATTCCAATACAATCAATCAACCAATCAGGTGGATAGAACCACCCTACCAATCAGGCGTAAAAACACCCTACTTAATCTTACCCGGACCGGACCATGCGGATAGTTCTTCGTCTTCCCCTTCCAGCGCCCGATAGTTCTCTTTCTCTATGCAGCATTCCTGTGGGATTCCAGTCAGGACAGTAGGTCACTCGAGAGAGGTCCGTTCAGAATCGGTGAAGTTCATTTAATCGGCAGCCGGACGAGGGCCCTCTCAAGGCAGGTATACTCCGATCATTTAGATATTCACCTCATCGTCTGGATCTCTCTTACTGGACCTCATGTCACTGATGGGCCCCACGTGGGCGCCAATTGTAAAATGTGAGTCCATACTGGTATCGATGCCCGGATGGCTGGCGCAAGACGCCTCCTAGTTTCCATTCTGAATAGTTACCAAATAAAGAGACGGGCGCTGGAAGCAGGAGTCACAAGAACAGGATTTATTTCTCATGAGGAGAGCCTGTCATTTCGGACACGAAACACAGTGTCTTTCGGGAGGTGCTCTAACAAGTGAGCTGCAACGTCGTCTTTTATACTTTACAGAACATTTAGCATTACAATCACGACATTGTGAAACACGGAAAGAACATCCCCATGATCCTCGTGTCAATCCTACCCCACATATGTTCACAATATGGACCCTTGACCTGCTGATCAGAGGGGAGGGTAATCACGCAGCTGAGTGTTCCACCAACTTTTAGGATGTGTGCGCCTAATCATAGCCCAGGGGGTGGGGTGCCCAGGATCAATAGTGGGTCCTTTGAAGAGGAGTGATTCCATACAATAAGCAGTAAACAGTATCTCCTGGCTTAGGCGATGACCTCAGACATGTGTGGACAGTCAATCGCGGAGGGAGGGTTTACTAACAGATGGGTTATTCATGAAAGGAGAGGAGGTGCTGGTCAGGCGCGGCCGTGACTCCCAAGGACAGGGTCTTGCAGAAGAAGAAGGTTTATGACTTGCCCGTGTGAGGGAGAAGGGAGGGGGAGCCAGGGTGTGTACAGGGACAGAGTCGCACAGAGAGAGAGAGATCTTATGACTTATGCGTGAGAGAGCGGGGACAGTCAGGTGCAGCTGGGGAGGGCTATGTCAGCTAAGGCAAAGGGTGCCTCTCCAAGAGGGAATGGGGGGTTTGCGTGGGTCAAGCAGGAGGGTTGCCTTTCAGGGCAGGGTCGCGCAGAGGGAGAGGGTTTCATAGTCTATGCATGTGAGAGAGGGAGGGGGGTTCAGATACGCGCAGAAGGGAAGCCGGTGATTCTAATGAGCAGGAAAAAAGGCCAGGGTGCCTAAAATGGCTGTCATGTACATATGGGTGCGGGCTTTTACTGGCAGAGTGATGCGGTCAATAGTTTACGGTTTTCATGGTGCTTACAGGGAGAGGAGCGGGAAAATGGAATAATGAACGCTGTTTATGTACATCAATTTCTCAAATTTCCACAGTAGTTCCAAGGATTGAGAGCGATCATAATCCACAAATTATTTTCTTTGCCTTTTCTTTTGATTATTTGCCAGAATCTAGAATAATAAAAACTGCTCCTACCCCCTATAACCTTAAAAGGTTAATATGGAATGACAAAACTGAAAAAGATATTTTAGAAGTCCTTTCCTGTCTAATTGTAGAAGTTCAAGAAGCCAATGTTGAAGGGAAATCTATGGTTTCTCTTTTGCCTTGTTTATGTTCCGCGCTTTAGGTTCATTTTTCTAATTTGAAACCCTCTGGAGGCATAACTTTAAATCCTAAGAATCAAGGGTGGTTTTCCCATTGCATACTATACCTTAAAAGAAGTCTTAATAAAACAATAAGATCATTGTATAGGAAAGCAAAAGTAATATCATACTTTGTGATATTCCAACAAATTAGAGAATTGAAAAAAGGATATAGGAATGAAATCTGGAAGGCTAAACAATCCTATTAAGAAGAACTTGGTCTAAATTACATTGTGCATGTAAATCTAATGATTTGCGGTTATTTTGGAGTATTATTAACAACCTAGAAAATGGTAATTATAGAAGTAATAGTGCCAATATTGATGAATTAAGTTGGGTAAACTTTTTTAATAATCTTAAAATTGTTCCTCTAGGCCCACAGTGCGATGATGGTAAAATTAATCTTACTCATCATTGCCACCAAGAGATAACAGAAAAGGGTGGGTCAGACCTAAGTAGCTATGATCCATTAAGTTCCCCTGATAATGAGCCATGGTCGGTTGACAAAGTCAAAAAATATTTTAAATAAGATTCGATCAAATGGAGCGCCTGGCCCGAATGGAAGTCCGAATGCCATCTTCAAAGTAAATCTAAAAGATCGGCCAGAGGTATTAACGCTCCCGTTTTGTTTAATGAAGTGCTTAAAACAGGCTTGTTTCCGGAATCATGGCAGGGAAGTATTATCCAACCAATCTATGAAAGTGGTCCCCAGGACAACCCCGCAAATTATCGATTAATAGCATTAACAGATGTAGATATGAAAATATTGGCTAGTTGTCTTTTGGAGGAATTGGAATCATGGGCCATAAGAGAGGATTTGATTCCAAATTTACAAACTGGTTTTAGAAAGGGAGAATCAACTTATACCAATTTGATTTTATTAACATTATTAGGCGAAAGAGCCAAATATAGTAAACAAAAATTGTATATTTGTTTCATTGACTTAAAAGCCGCCTTTGATTCTGTGCCCCGAAATGTACTTTGGTCGAAGTTAGTTAATTAGGGTATATCTGATACACTTTTAAAAATGATCAAATTACTATACTCCGATACTTGGGTACAGATCAAAGTAGGCGACGGTACACATACGACTTGTCGCCTAGAAACCAATATTGGCTTGAAACAAGGATGTGTCTTGGCTCCCTGCCTTTTTCACCTTTTTATGTCTGATCTACCGGCCCATTTTAAGGATGTCAATGCCCACTCCCCCTTTCTGTTGGGTAAAGAGATTAAATATTTACAATATGCCGACAATACCATTTTACTAAACCAAACTGTCATAGGACTAAAAAGATTAATAGACTCTTTTAACCTATATGTTATACAAAACGGTCTAAAAATAAACATAAAAAACGAAAATAATGACCGTGGGAAGAGGCAAATTAGAAGTAACAGAATGTAATATAAACGGTTTGGTTATTGAATGTGTAAAATCGTATAAATATTTGGGAATCACATTTGATGATAGTTTGTCATTTAGGCGGCATTTTAATAATCTTGAAGTTAAGGGCACATCACTCGCATTTGCTTTTAGAAAGTTGAGAGATAAGTTATTATGCCCAAATTATGATTACTTGCTAAAGGTTATGAAAGCAAAGTTAATCCCATCTTTGGACTATGGTTCCATTATCTTCCGGGGCAAAGATGTGAAAATGCTTGATGACATTGAATTACGGACTTATAAATCAGTTTTTAGGATTCTCAGATATATTAGTCGTGCCAAAATAAGACTTGAATTTAGTCTAAAGAAACAGTTTTTAGCCCGACAATCCACATTTTTAAAGTCCTTATTGACACTATCTCAAGCTGAAGAGGGTTCGCTAGCAAATCTGTGTTGGCTTGAGATATCAAAAAGTGAATATGCGAGTAGTTGGCAAACTTATTTAACCCCTTCCATGCTCATGACGGAACAGTTCCGTCATGAGCGTCGGTTGAGCTGTGCTCATGACGGAACCGTTCCGTCATGAGCCGATAGGCTCATTAGAACCTTCAGCACAGCGCGAAAATTCACGCCGCGCTTAAGGGGTTAAATGAGTGTTTGCGTAACTTTGAATGCCCAATTTTAGTAGATGAAGTGAGGAGTAAAATGCTTTACAAAAAATGAATTAATCAATCAGCGGCTTCATTGTCTACCATAATGGATAAAGATGAATTAAGGAGAAAAGAAACATCTGTGGTCAATAGCTAACCTTTCAGCAAATTGTCTCCCCAACCTAATTTGTTATTTCATTTAAAACCTTTGATTAAGAATAAATTCATGTTATTAAGGGTTGGGAGATATCCAACTAAAGACGGAATCCCAAAATGGGAGAAAAAGTGGCCGTCTAACCTTTGCAGGCTATGTGGGCTGTGTGAAGAAACCTTACAGCACATAGTAACCTTATGCCCAAAATTGCTAGAAGAGCGGAAGACGGTTTTAAAGCCTATTTTTAAGGAAGTGGGATTAAGGATTTGTAGGACTGCAATTATTGTGTGTCAAAGAGGTGTTACCATTCATATTATTTATCATTTTGTTAAAGGTATTTTTATAGCTGAAAAGAAATTCTGTAAGGTAGATATTTTAAGTGATGAAATTTCTGCTATGAAGGCTAACTAAAAAATTGATAATGATATAAGATTTTAAATCTTAGGGAGCGTGTGGGATATTTTAAGTTTGTTTAAAATTCATTATTATAGATGTATTATTCTGCATCTAGTGCCAATCCATAATAGTGGATTGCATCTTATGTATACTTATTTTGAAAGTTTTCTTGACAATTTTAGTTGTTAGCATAAGGCACTTTAATTCCGGCTGCTATTTGATGGAGTGTACCCCATGTATTGAACTATTTTCAATGTAATTTTATAATGGCGGATAGTATTTTATGTGAAGTGGAGTTCTTGGAAGGTCCAAGAACTATGTGATGCACAGCTGATGGCAACTAATGCCTATTTTTTAAAACCAAAATTTGTTCAAATTTTATCATATTTCATTATCCTATTTCTCACAACAACAATTAGAATTAAACAGAATCAAAATCGTGTTGATATAACATCATAAAAAATTATATAGGCAGCCAGAGCTGAAATGTATCATGTTCTTTATATTCTCAGGTGAATAAGGCAAAAAATGCTCATCAAATTAAATGACATATACAGCAGATTACATATGCAAAAACAATACGAAGATAGTGTAAAAACCCAATGCATTTCGGGTTCATTCAGAACCCTTCTTCAGGGGTTAAACATACAACAAATTATATAAATGAAACAATGTTCAAAATCTTCTGAAAGGTTCAGCTTCCATGTCTACAACAAAACACAGTAAAGTCAAATGTTAAAATAACATCCATGTCGGCAACTGTTCCCCTAGACCATGGGTGAATATGCTCAAGACTTGCATTTCTAGTGATTGAGTGTTTACATTAAAAAGAAATCAAGAGTCAAAATCCAATCTGAAAGGTGAAGTTCAAAAATAGGAGAACTAAGGTCAAAAAGTTTCATGCATTGTGCCATAGTGTAAAAGAAAAGAAATGTGAATCAATATTAGAACAGAAACAGGATAAAATGCCAAGTTCATTCAAAGACATTCGTGCTTGTCATCTTATGTCCAACTTGAGTGATATCACCAAAAATACTAATGCCCTACTAATTAATCAACTATATACCTGATTATGCCTGAAACGCCCTTCGGTATCTCCTGTAGTCAAACGGTAGCTTAAAACTACCTAAGTGGGCCGTCACCTATAATCCAAAATAACTCTATCATGTGATGTTCAAACTCATACCACTATGTGAATCGTTTCATAATTGCTACGTAACATACCAAAATCTCGAGGGTTTGTTCTAATCCCATCCACATCAGAGCACACTCAATGTGCTCCAGGTTTACCAAACTCCTGTGAAGATATAATGCGTTTGGTCACCTTTACCGTTTTACTAGAAAACGAGACACTAATAACCTCTTGTTCTCCCCTCTTACCTCGGGGTCTATGTGTAAACTGCTCTCCCAAGTGTATTATTCAATATTCCAAATCGTAAACTCTGTGGGAATATAAAATAAGTAGCGGTTGTTTTAAAACCAGTTGCGCTTGTCTATTTATGAAGAAAAACGCTGACTCTGTGCCTAATCAACTTACTTCAAAGTACTGATAACCAGTGTCCTACTTCCTGACGACAGTCCAAAAGTCACATGCAACCTCTCCGCCTATCCCGCGGATTTGTAATCAGAAACTGTCGACATCAAAGAAGGCCTAGAGCTCAGCTCTGACAAAATCCATCAACACTAAAAAAGGACTATTCAGTGCTTTTTCTGTTAGGAAAATAGGACAAACTTTATTGATAGCGTGCATGTGCTCGAGGCAGAAGTGAACATGCGTAGCCCATGATCCAAACTAATGAGAAAGGAAACAGGTGAAAAAATGTGAAGAATTCAAGATAAATAATAAATAAAGGTGGAAATTAAATAAAATGTGAAACATGAAAAATATATAAAAAATATAAATAAATATAAATACAAAATGCAAGTCCCTTACAGTGTAATGGAAGAATGCATCTTACAAGAAGCATAAGAGTTCATAGTGATCATTGAGACCCCCGGGGATTATGGTCCCTAGTATTTTAATCCAATAAGTCTCTCTGCGTGCTAGCGCTGTATTTAGGTCCATACCTATATGTGATGTGATGTGTTCCAAAATAGTGAAACGCAATTGTGGGATAGTATGAGCTGCATTTATCCAATGTGTCACAAGGGAAGAGTTCATGTTCTTATTGCGAATACGACTTTTGTGTTCCACTATTCTTGTCTTTATTTTTCTGCTTGTCCTCCCCAGATAAATTAATCCACATGGACATTTAATGGCAGAAATAACGCCTTCAGTTGAGCAAATCTGATGTGTGTTTTAAGGTTATAGCCTTGCTGGTTTTGGGATGTCGAAATTCTTTGCCAACCATGACATTACCACATTGTCCGCAATTGTAACACTTCCTCATACCTTTGTTGATTATGCTTTGTTCAGATCTAGGTGGTTTGAGTAATTCACGTATATTCAGTGCACGAGTGTGTGCAAATAATGGAAGGTCATGGAAAACATTTTGGAAATCAGGTTCATTCTCAATTCATTCCCACCTCTTACGAATGATAAACTTGATCTTGGGGGCTTGCGTGGAATATTTTAGCACAAAAACCTCCCTTTTGGTGAGAGATTTGGTTTTTTTTTTTAATAGGTCTTCCCTTATTTTATTGGATGCAATCCGTTCTGCTTCTTCCAGAGTGGTTTCCGGGTAACCTCTCACTCTGTAACTGTTCACTTGTTCTTTAATTGATTCAGTACATGTGATGTCATCAGATGTTATCCTTTTGATCCTCATTATTTGAGAGATTGGCACATGTTTTTTAAGCGATAAAGGATGTGCACTCGCAAAATGCAATGCACTGTTGACATCAGTTGGTTTTTTGAAGACCCTGGTCGTTAATCCAGAACTGGTTTTTTGAATCTCAATATCCAAGAAGTGTATTTTATCCGTGCCAATTTCATGAGTAAATTTGATTCGACTGTTAGATGCATTTAGTTCAGTTATGTAGGTTTCTAGTGACTCTTTTGATCCCCTCCAAATCACTAGAATGTCATCAATGTACCGTACAAACATGATTGCATGCCTTTGCCATTCTGGATGATTCAATATGTGTTGATTTTCAAAATGTGCCATATACGTATTCGCAAAGGCAGGCGCCCTGGGAAAGACCATGGATGTGCCCGTCCTCTGTACATAGAATTGATTCTCCCAACAGAAATAACTGTGGTATAATGCAAAATGTAATAGTTCAAGTAAAAACACACTTTTTTCTTGTGGAAAATCTGATTGTATAAGTCTCCACTCAACTGCCTCCAATCCCTCATTATGGGCTATGGACGTGTACAACGCTACCACGTCGATGGTACATAAGAGAACGTCATTCAAAAAATGGTCCTTTATAGCTTCCAGTTTAAGTAAACAGTCAGTTGTATCTTTAACATAAGTTGACCAGTTCTGTACAAGTGGTTGTAAATGATAATCAAGAAAATGGCCCAGTGCTTCATGAATCGATCCACATCCTGCCATGATAGGTCGAAACGGAGGGTGTTGTTTGTTTTTATGGACTTTTGGTAACATGTATATTGTAGGGATTTTGGGATTTTGATTATACAAGAATTGTCGTGCCTTTTCATCAATAACCGACATTTCCACACCTTTTTGTCGAATAGTATTTAAAGTGGCTTGAAATTCATTTGTCGGATCTAGTACTAGTTTAATGTGGATGGGATTAGAACAAACCCTCAAGATTTTGATATGTTACGCAGCAATTATTAAACGATTCACATAGTGGTATGAGTTTGAACATCACATGATAGAGTTATTTTGGATTATAGGTGAAGGCCCACTTAGGTAATTTTAAGCTACCGTTTGACTACAGGAGATACCGAAGGGTGTTTCAGGCATATTCAGGTATATAGTTGATTAATTAGTAGGGCACTGGTATTTTTGGTGATATCACTCAAGTTAGACATAAGATGACAAGCACAAATGTCTTTGAATGAACTAGGCATTTTATCCTGTTTCTGTTCTAATATTGTTTCATGTTTCTTTTGTTTTACACTATGGCACAATGCATGAAACTTTTTGACCTTAGTTCTCCTATTTTTGGACTTCACCTTTCAGATTGGATCTTGACTCTTGATTTCTTTTTAATCTAAACACTCAATCACTAGAAATGCAAGTCTTAAGCATGTTCACCCATGGTCTAGGGGAACAGGTGCCAACATGGATGTTAATTTAACATTTGACTTTACTGTGTTTTGTTGTAGACACAGAAGCTGAACCTTTCAGAAGACTTTGAACATTGTTTCATTTATATCATTTGTTGTACGTTTAACCCCTGAAGAATGGTTCTGAATGAACCCGAAATGCATTGGGTTTTTACACTATCTTTGTATTGTTTTTGCATATGTAATCTGCTGTAGATGTCATTTAATTTGATGAGCGTTTTTTGCCTTATTCACCTGAAAATATAAAGAACATGATACATTTTAGCTCTGGCTGCCTATATATTTTTTATGACGTTATAACAACACGATTTTGATTCTGTTTATTTCCAATTATTTTTGTGATGAAATAGGATTATAAAATTTGATAAAATTTGAACAAAGTTTAGTTTAAAAAAATAGGCATTAGTTGCCATCAGCTTTGCGTCACATAGTTCTTGGTCCTTCCAAGAACTCCACTTCACATTGTATTACCATTTAGGGGGTAGGTACTCTCCCTATCATGTGTTCGCACGCTTAACACACTTTACAACACCTTCACTCAAAACTCAAAAAAGTTTTATCTACTCAAATACAAGGTGTGCAAATCCTCCCTTATAGTAGGATAGTATTTTATGACATTTTTTTAAGTAAAAATTTTACCTGACGACTCTAAGCTGCTAGCACAAGGCACTTTCATTTTTATCAGTGTATTGTATATTATGTAACATTACAAATTTAAAAAAGTTGATGTGTAACATTTTGCTGCTAGCATAAGGCACTTTAACTTCTACCCCATGTATCGTACTTTTTTAATGTAATTTCATAATGGCGGATGGCACTTTATGTACACTTTTTTTCAAGTCAAAAGTTTACCTGATGATTCCAAGCTGCTAGCACAATGCACTTTAATTCTTGTTGGTGTGTTGTATATCATGCATCATTACTAATTTAAAAGGTCTATCGGTAACTTTTCCTGCTAGCACAAGGCACTTTAATTTCTGATGCTGCCAGCACAATTCACTTTAGCTTTTGCTGCTAAATTGTGTATTAGCAAATTGATTATTTGCAGTTGAACAAATCATGTTAGGGCTTATCTGTAGATCTCAACTTGGACATAAAAATTCACTGTGTCTGTATATTTTGAATCAGATTTTGTTTCGGATATGTACTTTGCTGTTTGTAATGATTTTAATTCATTAACGATTAAATTTACTTACTTACTTACTCACAAAAAAAAGATTTACTTTTGCCAGTAAGTGTAATTGAAATTGAGCATCCCAACACATTTTTCATGTCTAGGGCTTGCTGTCAATAGCATTTGTTTTTTTCATTTGCAATTTTTGTTGATTACAACCTAGGCCAATTCAAGAGTCTGAATGCTACTTAATTAAGGCCTCAGATATACATTATAAACTTGACATAACATGACAACAACATGAGAAGAGCAGGCAGTAAAGGAAATAAAGCAGTAATATGCAATATCACGTGATAGCTGTGCAAAGAGGCATAAATAAATTCTTCTGAACCATTGCTGTAAGAACAAAAACAAAGCAAGCAAAGGTGTACTTTGGCTTAGGTACAAAAATTATATAAGATTAGTTTCTTTATTTGTTAGATTGTTGTTAAATGGTTTTTGAAAGTGCTTATGAACCTGAGATGCAATAGCGATAAAGCTATCTTAAGTATAATTACCATAGAGAGTCTTCAGAAAAGTGTATACAGGAAATAAGCATGTTGTTATCAGAAGTATTTAAAACTGTAGGCTAAATAGAAGCATTTTATACCTTAGACCAAGGGTCTCAAACCTTTTCTATAGTGAGAGCTACTTCCGATCAGATAAATGATTTTGAGCTACTGAAGGACAAGCACTTGGGGAATATTACCGGACAATCCCACAACAAAATTCATCTAATCTAAGCCTAACATCTATGGAGCCAAAGACTATGTTTTGAGCAAAATACTTTGACTAGTAGCACTATCAGAGGATTGCCTTGTGTATCAGTGAGAGCTTGGTCTTTGGGGGATTATGAAATTGTGTCTGTATGAATGAGATAGATGTGTGTTGGTGAATGAGAATCTGTGTTGTATACATTGGTGGCATAGGACATACCTTTCACGATACATGGCACTGTTGCATGTATAACACAAACATACAGCCACTTTCTTTTTCAATGGGACACATTTATCCTACTTAATAAAATGGCTGGGATTTTTCAGTTATAAATATGATACAGTGTCTATCACCCACTGGGAGCAAGATGCCTTCTGTGTAAATGCAGCATTTTGAAATGGGAGAACATTAAACTGAAACGTTAACTTTATGTTGATATGGATTCCATAAAACTCATCATGTATATTTTCTCCCATTTCAAAGTGTTGCATTTATAAACTGCAGGCATCCACAGGTTTCAACCATTACCCACATCCAGAGGTTCCAACTACAACCCACAATCCTTGTAGGCTGTTACAGGGATTATATTAGGAGATGTCTGGCTCCTACGTATTCGCACAGTTTTAATGGTTTTATGCTTTTCGTTCTGTTTCTCTCTTTTATATTAGTTTGCTTTCAGTTACCAGTATTTGTCACCTGCAGGGGATCCTATTTGGTAAGAAAGGGGTTGCTGGGCCACAGTTTGGTCTATTTCTTTCTCCTCCCTGTTTTAGATATCCTCCAAAGCAACTCATTACACCTCAGAAGCTTGTTATACTCAGTCAAGAGATGGGGTTCCATGCACAAAGGAGGCCTCAATAAATGTCTACAAAAAGGAGATTGTGCTGCTCCTCTCGAAACACTACTAAAGGAGTCCTGGAACTACCCAAAACAGATGGGCCCCAGGCTTCAACAGTGGATTCACGCACAAGGCATTGCTCCTGTAAGTGAAGAAGGGTAGCGCGCTGTGCGTGTGCCCATTTACCTGCCCAATCCACCGGGTCCGAGTGGATTGGGCATCTGTTTTGGGTAGTTCCAGGTAGTAATAAGGTACTTGTGTCTAATAGACAATTCTTGTGCGCGTGAACCTGTTAGCGCTTGCATTAGATGTAGATAACTCTTACCAAGGTCCTGAAGAATCACTATTTGGGTGAACAAGAAAGCGAGAAACATGTTGACCAACACACTCTAACAAGGACACCACCACACAAGCCTTTATTCTCGGGCGAGTGCCTTGTACACTGTTTTTAGTTAGGGTAGGAGACCTCCTGAATAAAATTTGTCCTTCTAGGTGCTCCCAATCCTATTTTAAATCACTCCATAACATTAATACAGTTCTGGCCCCACAACCAAACTTCACCAAACGAAGTTGGATAGAAGATCTCCGACAAAGTGCCCCTATTTTAGGGATCCTGTTGGGTATTGCACCGCCGACCCAATGAGGAGCAGACCAAATGATGAAGCATGACACCTGAAAGGGTGTGTGAGGGCATTAAGATCCAACATATGGATCCTCATCTTTATCCTTCCTTGATATAGTGGGACCTAGTCTCTCTTGACTCCTTTAGCAGATTTTCTAGAGGAGCAGCACAATCTCCTTTTTGTAGACACCTCAGAAGCTTGGCCACACACTCCCTTGATGCCAGGCCTTGTGAAGGGCCATTTAGCTCGTCTAAAGAGCATTCCAACTACAACCCACATCCACTGTGAATGAATATGCTTGTAGGATCTCACAGTGGCCGTATTAGGAGGTGCCTGGCTCCTAGGTATTTGTGCTGTGTGGAAAGGCGTTATCGCCTTGTTTTAATGGTTTTATGTTTTTCGTTCTGTTTTTCCCTTTTTTGTTACTTTGCTTTAAGTTACCAGTATTTCTCACCTGAAGGGGAGTCTGTTTTGTGGGAAGGGGGTTCCTGGACCTCGTTTGGTCTGTTTCTTTCTCCTCCCTGTTTTAGATCTCTTCTGAAGCAGCTCATTGCACCTCAGAAGCTTGGCCACGCCACACCCCCCTTGATGTCAGCCCTTCTAAAGGACAGTGTAGTGCCCCCATGCGGTGACAGCCAGTGGAGTGCCAAAGATAGAACTGTCTGCACCTGCAGTGGCAAGAATGTGTCCTGCACCAGGATCACTGGTGGTTTCTCTATTTTGATACTCAGGGAAAGCTCTCCTTGAACTTTGCAATGACAGTGAGCATGCTTCTTGTAATTGCCATTATTTTAACAGTAATCCTGGTCACTACCACTACTCAGTATGCAATTTTGTTTTTAATCGTGTTATAACGTCTTCTTCGCCAGAAAAAAACACTCCTCAGCCTCTTCCTGCTGTAAAACTAGAGTGTAAAGGCCTACCGCATGAGGTCTCCTGCACACTTATAAACACCCAGTTTTAGATATTAGGTCTGTAGCTGTCAGTGATTTGCACCCTGTGCAAGTAGGGACCCTTACTGTAGTCAAGGTAAGTGTTGTACACACTAATTTTACCTGTGCTCACCACCTGGTAGCTTGGCTAAGAGCAGACAGGCTAAAGAAAAGAGGCAATGTGTAAAGTATTTATGCACACACACACGCAGTAACCCAGTGAAGACACCACAAAAGTACTCCACACCAGTTTGTAAAAATAGCCAATATTTATCTCAATTAAACAAGACCAAAATGATGAAAATCCAAATACACAGGTAACAATATGATTTTTTAGGATTAAATCAAAATGCAGAGCTTAGAAAACAATAACTTCAACTGGGGCTATTTAGTAGTGGTTGGCCAGGACAGTCCAACCACAATGGAGCGTCGGCTGGCTACACGAGTCACACAGACCCCGGTACAGTACTTGAATGCATCAAGAGTCAAAGACGGTCTGATGTGCAGAGGAGGTGAGGCATCACAAAGGCATGAGATGCATTGGTTCCATACTGCTTAAAAGGTTGTTGTCACATTGGCTATCAGGCGGTGCAGGGTCGTTGAGCTGATAACGCCTGGGGACAAGCAGGGTGCCGAGGAGGTGATGCGTCAGTTGCAGGTGTGAGACCTCAGGTCCTGAAGGCAATTCGGTGTTGATGATGTTTCTTTGTCACAGCGCCGTGCATACATTCCACGGCATCGATGCCGAACAACCAAGCCTCAGGTGCTGTGTTGGAGTCAGAGCAGTGCATCAGGGACTTTGGAGAAGTAGTGCTCGAGACTCAATCAGTGGTGGTACTTCGGAGGCACTATGGTAAAGTCGGGGTTTGCATGTAAGTCACGGTCGATGTGTTGCTCACTCAGCGGTTCCAAAGTGGCACTTGGAATCGATGCATCGATTTCTTGGTTACAGCACCAGAATCATCACCAAAGACCCAGGACTGGGTTTGGCACCACCTGGCAGGTCAGGACTCATAGTAGAGGAGCCAGGGTGCTGTTAGCAAGATGCAGGTGAAGTCTTTGATGGCCCTGAGACCTCCAACAGGAGGAAAGCTCAACACAAGTCCTTGGAGAAATTTTAGAAAGCCGGATGCAGAGAGCAAACTTCAGTCCTCCCACTCCCAGGCAGGAAGTAGCAGACAGTAGACCAACACAGCAACAAAGTGGCTGTTCCTCCTGGCAGTCCCTCTTGGCAATACAACAGCTCTTCATACTAGCAGAATGTTCTCAGTCCAGAAGTCTTCTGAGTATATGGTGTCAGAAGTCCAGTTCTTAGACCCATTTTAACCTTTGACATCAGAAGACATCAAGGAGAGGTTGTTGCAGTGTACAAAACCCTACTGTTCCTGGCCCTGGCTCCAGACACACTAAAGGGTAGTATATGTTAGGGTTTGTACAGTTGATGTGGCTCAAACTCATACTGTGTACTAATTTCCAAACCATAGAATGTCCTTGCTGGCTTGCAATAAGATGTTTATGCCAATTTAGTACCCCTTCTCTTATGGAGATATCTGAAGCCTGTTGCATGATATTTAAGGTCTGGTGTAATGTCCCTTTACGTTTTTACCATGGTAATGTATTATGGATGTTCACAAATGTACTTAATTACTAATAGACTAAAACAAGGGAAGAGGCAGTTTACACATGTTTAAAGTTCGCTGCCTTATTAGAATAATCCTCATTTTAGAAACCACAGGGCACAATTATTTTCCCTCCAGCAAGTTGTATTCTTCAATGAGTCATCACATTATCCTAACGGCAATAAATCTGACCCAATTCCCTGCCTATATATGAGCTGTAGAGACAACAAGACGCGCTTGCGTTCGTTAGAATAATCTTCACTTACCTGGGTTCCAGCAAGAGTCCTCGGCGACGTGGCTTTAGCAGAGTTTCCGGTATTTCCAGCAACGCGCAATCCCCGAGCGCTTCTCTTCAATTCCGGCTCACTTCCCGAGCTGTTTGGTTTCTATGGCAACTCAGTGACGTCTGGTCAGGTCCGCTCATGCCCCGGTGTCTATTTCAGTAATCCCTCCTCTTCGACTTTTTTATCACCTATAGACCAGGTACAAAACAAATTCCATTCAACTTGTTATCAAGATATGGACATACTACAGAATCTACGAAGGATATGAAAAGTCCTCCACTTATTCCTCCACACAAAAGAGTGACACCTACCATTTCTGAAACGTTCATGATGTCAATTAAAAAAGAACATCTTAACCTTAATGTACAAGATTGGTTAAAAAACCCAATAAATACAATCCAAGATGGTTTACACTTTCATGATGATCTGTTATATATATCAACTATTGAACTCAGTACAGTTCAGTTCAAACGTCTTTATTTCGATTTTTAAACCATAAAAGACTTCATAAACAATACGTACATTATTCATAAAATACAAAACAGTATAAATATCCACAAAGTTCATTAAAATGTCATCAGTGCATTAGACATTAAAACTTGATTAAATATACTTTAAAGACGTACAGAAATTATTTCATATAGAAAATAAAAACTAACATCCAGTTATGTGACTGATAGGTACCTAGCTCTAATAACCCATACCCATCCTAGAAATGTTGCCACTCCTATAGTCAAACATTCGGAGGTATTGGATCTTAAGGTCCAGAGTGCTTCCATGCTCCCCCTTGTCTTTATCCTTTTGCAAATGGGTTTAAGCCATTTGCGGCGGGGAGCGATATAAGCTGGACAGGCAAAAAAGATATGGCCTATAGATTCTTTTTGGTCGTTACACCAAGGGCAAAACACTGTTTGCTGACCACGCCATTAGTATGTGTACGACCTAACTGGTAATGAGCCTATTCTGAACTGATGGTAGAGTTATCTATCCAAACTTTTAGTGATGTTATCCCAGTAGGGCTCGAAACAAAAATCTACCTTATGGCTCAGCAACAATCCTGTCAGGGTTGCAGATTGTGATAACATAACATGTTGTGCTTTTACAGTCGCACAATGCAGTAGTTTAAATTCTTGTTTCGACGGAAAAACATTGTTTCCCGGATTGGACCAATGCAAACTTAAGCCCATGTTTTGTAGTGTGGACTTCACTACCCGGAACCACGGGAGATTACCAAACCCCATAATTGATCTTAGATCCAAGATCAATTCTGGTGTGGTCCAAATGCGTTGCCACAAAGTTACCATCCTATAACGAGCTAGATCTTTAATAGAATGACAGCCCATATCCAAAAGAAGTGGTAGTATCGGGGTAGATTGTGGGAGACTAGCCAAACTCCGCAAAAACTTGTTTTGAATTTTGTTCAGAGGTGCAAGGTCCACAAAACCCCATAGATCTGCGCCATAAAGAATTGCAGATCTAATTTTTGCATTGTATATTTTTATTGCTGGTAATATCCTTTTGGTGTGGGAGCAACGTTGTTCCTTAACCAAACACCCTGTTAGACGGGCAGATTTCAGGCACAAGGCTTCAATCTGTGGCTTCCACCGTAACCTATAGTCTAAAACCACACCCAAAAAAGTCATGACATTCACCTGTTCAAGGTCAATGCCATTCATACAGACATGGCTACGTTGCGGCTTGTTTTTTGTTAAGACCATGAATTTCAGTTTTGAGACATTTATCTCTAAATCATTAGTTTTACAGAAATCCATGAACTTATTTATGGCAGACTGTAATCCCATCTGAGTTTTTGCCAGAATCAACGTGTCGTCTGCAAAAATAAGCAGAGGAAATTTTCTACCTCCTAGAACTGGGGCATCCGTAGGGGTGTCTTCAAGATACTGCACTACTTGATTAATAAATAGTAGGAATAAGGTGGGAGCAAGCACACAACCCTGCCTTACACCACGGGTGACCGGAAAGGGCTCTGTCACCTGGCCCTGCCTGCCCCATCTTACTCTTGCAAAGTTGTTCTCATGCAATCTTACAGTTAGTTCCAAGAGTTTTAGTGGCATTCCCATTTTTCCATGTGCAACCCACATCTTCTCTCTCGGTACAAGATCAAATGCGGATTTGAGGTCCACAAACGCTGCGTAGATGGTCCCCTCTCCTAAAAACACAACCTTCCAATAGATCATGATAAATCTTAACACTTGATCGATAGTGCTCGTACATGACCTAAAGCCCGCTTGCATCGGAGATAATATGTTGTCCATACTCATCCAAGCCTGTATTCTTGCCAAAACCATTCTTGCTATGACCTTCTGCAGGGCATCTATAAGGCTGACAGGGCGGTAGTTCACTGGTAATGATCGGTCACCTTTTTTAAAGACCGGTAAGATCTCCGCCCCTCTCCATGAATCTGGAACCCTAGCCCCATTGCCAATGGCATTGGCTAAAATCGTGATATATTGTACCCAATTATGCTGGTAATATTTAAAAAGATCAGCCGGGATGCAGTCCATTCCAGGGGCTTTGCCCGTTTGGACCAAACTTAATGCAATCTCGGCCTCTTTAGTGTTGAACGCTACTAACGAGCATTGCGTTGAGGGCAAGGTTAACCGGGCTATCTGAGCATCTCTTGGTGCCTCATTCGTACCACAGAAATGTGATGCGTAATGGGCCACCCAATCCTCTGCCGTGACATGATTAGATGGTATTTGTGAGTCATGGGTCCCTCCCCCTTTCACAACTTCCCAAAATGTTATCTGGTTTGATGATAAGCAGGCCTCATACAAGTCCTGCCAATGACAATCGTCCCACGTTTGCTTCGCCTTCTTTTGGACCTTTTTGTAATTTATCCTTTCTGCTTTAATATCAGATAAAACCCTTGTTTTAATAGCCTTTATCAATGAGCAATGGGCCTGACGGCAGGATTTGTCATAACATTTCGCACCAGGGAAAGCTCCCCCGACTTTCCCAAAGGTACTTATCTTCGTAAAATGTGTCTTCAAATTATCAAACAGTTGCTCATGTAAGAGGCTGATCTGCTCGAGTGGGCCTGAGTTAGCGATCACTGTTTTGGCTCTATTAACAGAGGTTGCGACTTCATTGGATATTTTTTTGAGGGACACTGTCTTCCAAGACCCTACACCAGCGGACTCTGCGACAGTCATTTGTTAAAATGGCCTCACCTGTCATACTGTTAGATGCTTTTGTTCTACCGAACCCCCCTCAGTTTTCAGGCTTAGTGTCAGCGGGATATGATCGCTTTCGTGTCGTGCTGTAATTACCATGTCATCTAACACTGACCAAAACTCTATTTTAATTAAGAAGTAATCAATCCTGCTAGAGTTTGTTCCATTATCAAACGTTACCTGCCCTATTTTATCTGATTTCGCTCGTCCATTCTCTGCTCTTAGACCCCATTCCAAGCACAAACCTAGCCAATGTAGAGCTGCCTCAGTAACCCTTTTGATAGGATTAAGAGCAAGGACTGGTACATTCCATATTTGGTCAACCTCTCCATAGCTGTCTTCACCCTCACTAGGTAGGGGTTCAAAGGTACTGTTTAGGTCCCCTGCCACTAAGATAAATTTGTCCCTCCCAATCGAATCCAATAATTGGTCGAGGTCGTCAATGATTGCAGGGCTCCGCCCACCCGATAGACCCCTTGCGTAAATATTAATGATAAATATATCTCTTTGGTTATTACTACTAAGCTTTAATCCCAAAATGTCCATATTTTGGACTATCAATTCCAGATGCCTATAGCCAAGGGATTGTCTAATCCAAATTACCAGACCTCCCGATGGTCTACCTTTTTGCCCCCGATTGGCTGGTTTATAGAAATTAATATAGCCTATGCGGAAAATTGGATCGGGAGCCCAGCTTTCTTGGAAAATTACAATATCATGCTGGTCTATAAACTCTCCCCAATCGGCCCTATTTATTTCCCCTTTAGTCCAGCGATATTCCAGGAGACTAATTTAATCACTGGTTCCTGTTTAGAAAATACAATGGTTTGGCTTTGTTTAGTGGCCTCCTGGGGGTTGGTTCTCGAACTCACTTCCTCGACCAGCAACAGGCTGTCTACCACCTCATCTGCCACAATACTACTATCACACTCTTCCACACTATTTCTCCCCCCCATCAACTTTAGCGCCACCTCATTTTTACTACACAGTGTGGGGGCACAGGGTTGCATCACCTTGACTTGAGATGGAGAAGAACCCTCTGGATTTCTAGCTGTGATGCCATTACAGTTTTTATCTTCTATCAAACAAAAGGGTCAATCAACACCTTCCAGACCACTGAGCGGGTCAAACCGATTCAGAAGAGGTGGATCGAACGGGAGATGTGGTAGCAAACCCGGGCAATACCTTCCTCTAGGTCTGCTGTTTAGATGTGGATGTATTTGGTGCAATAGTCCACTAGGCCTGATAACGATTGAACATCTCCCACCTTACCAAACCTTGGGTTTCTGCGGATGAAGTCCACCACCCAGGGGTCCCTAAAACTGACTATAATACAGTCTCCCTCTAGATCTTTTGGGCAATACCCCACCCAATTTACTCTCCTAACATTAAGGATTTCTGTAGAGGACATAGGAGGGAGAGTTCTGTTTTTATTAAGCCAGAATTTAACTTTGAAATGGAGATCCCTATGTGTTTCAACTTTCCCCTCCTCCAGAGGAAAAAACCCCAGTTAGGATGATGGTATAAGGTGCTGATTCAGGAGGTAAGTTGACACAAGGAGGTTTAGGTTTGACAGACTTTGTTTCAGGTTGGCCATGGCCCAAGGGCTTGGCTGCTTTATC
The DNA here is from genome assembly GCF_964263255.1 of Lissotriton vulgaris. Lineage (NCBI taxonomy): Eukaryota > Metazoa > Chordata > Amphibia > Caudata > Salamandridae > Lissotriton > Lissotriton vulgaris. The sequence goes on along the minus strand of NC_141689.1, from coordinate 1,756,560,578 downwards.
TATCTTACTAGGGGCAGACTGTGTTTTAGATACTACACCTTCTATTGATGTTTTATCCCTATGTTTGGGAATGACCTTAATTTCCCCCTATTTCAGATGAACTTGTTGGTGCAACTGGGATACTGGATTGACAGTTGGCCCTACCCTTGAGGTATCTTTGGTGGGGTGTGACTGTCCTCCAGATTGGACATTCCCCGTATTAGCATCAACTCTAGGTATCTTTCCCAACAGGACCGTATTTTCTCTAACTAGCAACTCCAGCTGGTCCATTTTATCGTTTAATAGCCTTGTCCTTTCCAACAATGGCAACATTAGTGACTTCATCAAAAATTCAATTTTTCCCAAGAGGATGTCATCAGTATTATTGGACGAGGGTTGTTTGGTGACTTGATCAGTGTTTTTTTGTAGTACAGGGATGTTAGTGAGGGGTATTGTTAGATTCGAAGTGGGTTTAGTTGTACACTTCTTTTTGGATAACTTCGCAGTGCCCCCCATTTGAACTTTCTCGACCCTCTTTCTCTTGTTATTTTTGGATCTAGGCGATGGTACCACAGTTGGACTTGTGTCCCCTGCACTAGATATGGAACTAGAGTGGACAGCTGTATTGTCGGTGTTCAATAAATTGTTAAGTAGGGAACTCCCTTATGATGTCTCCAAATCATGGGTAACTGCATCATGTTCCATATTATCTGACACTAGATCTGGGCTTTTATATAAGTTATCACTAGGATCAAGATCGCATAGTGGAACAGGGGATGCAGTCTGCCCTATTTTCCCCAGTTAGGACCGTTTCCCGGTTACTAAGTCAATAGAAAGCCGTTTTTCAACAAAGGCAATTTCCTTTTCCAATATACTTGTTGTGCGCTTGAAAAAGTGGTCAATAGTGCCGGTAAATACACCATTTGTTGTCGAGACTTGTACTAGTCTTTCTTTACCTGACCTCAGAGGCATTTTACCGTCTCTGCAGAACTACGAACCAGCCTTAAGAATTACAGCAGAAATAATGGCGATAACAGCAGACCCAACTTATAAAACAAAAGATCGATAACCTAACCCCGTACCAATACAATTGGACAAAGTCTCACTTGAAAGAGGGGTGACCCAACCCGACCTCGATCGACCTCGGACGGCAACAGACGCCCGTCCCGCGGTAGCGTGACTTGCCAGACTAATATAGGTAAGGAAGTAGTAGGGGTCACGGGAAGAGGCAGCAGGTGCACATGATGAAAGCCCCGCTCTGACCTGTGGGCCTCGCAGTCCCGGCCCCCGAGACCAGTAGCACTTCCAATTCGGCAATGTGGACCGATAGTCCCAGAGTCACGTTCAAGAAAGCAGGTTAAATCCCTCGATGTCAGCAGGATACACCTACGAGCGGCTCCCGCGGAGTGGGGGCTGCGAGTCGTTTTTAAAGGGCAGCAGGCAGCAGGTTTAGCAGGGAGGGGTCATGGGAAGAGGCAGCAGGTGCGCGTGATGAAAGCACCGCGCTGACCTGTGGGCCTCGCAGTCCCGGCCCCAGAGACCAGCAGCACTTCCAATTCGGTTATGTGGACCGATAGTCCCAGAGTCACGGTCAAGAAAGCAGGTTAAATCCCTCGATGTCAGCAGGATACGACTATGAGCGGCTCCCGCGGAGCGGGGGGGCGGGAGTCGTTTTTAAAGGGCAGCAGGCAGCAGGTTTAGCAGGGAGGGGTCACGGGAAGAGTCAGCAGGTGCGCATGATGAAAGCGCCGGGCTGACCTGTGGGCCTCGCAGTCCCGGCCCCCGAGACCACCAGCACTTCCAATTCGGCAATGTGGACCGATAGTCCCAGAGTCACGGTCAAGAAAGCAGGTTAAATCCCTCGATGTCAGCAGGATACGACTACAAGCGGCGCCCGCGGAGCGGGGGCCGCGAGTCGTTTTTAAAGGGCAGCAGGCAGCAGGTTTAGCAGGGAGGGGTCACGGGAAGAGGCAGCAGGTGCACGTGATGAAAGCGCCGCGCTGACCTATGGGCCTCGCAGTCCCGGCCCCCGAGACCAGCAGCACTTCCAATTCGGCAATGTGGACCGATAGTCCCAGAGTCACGGTCAAGAAAGCAGGTTAAATCCCTCGATGTCAGCAGGATACGACTACGAGCGGCTCCCGCGGAGCTTGGGCCGTGAGTCGTTTTTAAAGGGCAGAAGGCAGCAGGTTTAGCAGGGAGGGGTCACGGGTAGAGGCAGCAGGTGCGCGTGATGAAAGCGCCGCGCTGACCTGTTGGCCTCGCAGTCCCGGCCCCCGAGACCAGCAGCACTTCCAATTCGGCAATGTGGACCGATAGTCCCAGAGTCACGGTCAAGAAAGCAGGTTAAATCCCTCGATGTCAGCAGGATACGACTACGAGCGGCACCATTGAACTACAAAAGAAGGTTTTAACTTGGAACCATGATTCGGCTTTAGCAGGTCATCCTGGAATTTAAAAAACCATTGACCATTGCAAAAACATTTTTGGTGGCCCTCTGTAACAAAAGATGTTCAAGCATATGTGGCCTCTTGTCCCATCTGTGCCCGAAATAAATCCTTGTTTAAAGCACCAGTGGGTGTGTTGCAACCATTACCAACCCCTCCCCCATGTCCATGGCATACTATTAGGTTAGATGTTATCACCAATTTACCAGTAGCCAATGGTCACACAACTATTTTAGTAGTTAGAGATTACCTGTCTAAAAAGGCACATTTTGTTCCATCGAAGAAAATTCCAACTACAGTAGAATTCAATGACATATTCGTAACCAATGTAGAAGTCCACTCCCATTTTGTGTGCGATTGACTAGAGCAGTGGTTCCCAAACTTTTTTGACCCGTGGCTACCTTGACCTAATTGGCAGTTGGCCGTGGCTCCCCACCATTTTTTTACCGGTGGATAATTGTAACAGAATAAAAAGATAAAAGTTGCAAAAGGGGAAAAACAAACCTTTGTTTTATGTGCTGATACGTTTTCTGTCCTCGAGAATGTAAATGCTGCATGAACTCAGGCGGGGGAGGCTGTATTGAACCCTGTGACCATCAGGGCGGGACTGGCTACCGGGCGTTTTGGCATACTGCCGAGCTGGGGGCTGATTTTGTTGATGGGGACCTGTGTGTGTTGAACAAAATTCGTTTTGCTTTGTTTATTTCGAAGCATACGCAGGTCTCCATCAACAAAATTAGCCCCCACCGCAGTGACATCAGCCTCCAGCTCTGCAGCATGCCAAAACGCCCGGTAGACAGTCCGGCCCTGGTGACCGTACTGATGTTTCAGTAATATTTGAATGTATTTCCCTTTCAAGGATCATCCAAGAGTTCTACTGGGTTTGGCTTAGAATAGATTAGAAAAATAACGATGGCCCTGTTTGTAAACGCACATTTGAAGATGTTTTTTAAACAAAATGCACATTTTTTAATTTCATTGTATATGCATATTCCAGATTTAATATATGGAGTATGCATTTACAATGAAATTTAAAAAAAGGGTATTTTGTTTAAAAAACATCTTCAGATGTGCGTTTTCAGACAGGGCCATCGTCATTTTTCTAATCTATTCTAGACCAAACCCAGTAGAACTCATAGTTAATCTGGAGTTAAATTCCACCAAGTTAAGACGGAGCCACTCAGTGTTAGCATTGCATACTGGAGAAAAAATGCACCCAACAGGCAAACACATATGTCGAAATTCATTTAATACACCCCATTAAACTCTCGCAAATGCTTGTAGTTGTGGGCTGGCCCTGAATGACTTTCACCAAAATTCTTTAAAATTGTGTACAATTGTGTCCAAGCACTGTAGCTATGAAAGTTGCCTCATCTTGTTTAGCACCATCACAAACTGTGCAGTGGGGGCAAATACTTGAACACGAAAGCAGAGCAGCTGAATTTAAATCAGCACTAATAATTATTATAGACTCCTAAAATAAAAACGCCATGCAAAAGTGAATTACGTGCTCCAAATATTATTAATTTAAAGTGGCGGATTGCAACTCAGAATGTACACAGTCACAGACTAAAGCGGTGTTTGAATGCATCATCGCCGAGGTCGAGGAGGTTAAAACTGCTCAGTAAGTGGCCTGAGCTTCGATCTTGGCCTTCTTGCTTTTATGCCGGGGCTCCCAACATTCGACTCCTGTACTGTTCTGTGGACCACACAGGAATCCCTCCCACTCCAGTACCAACACTCCAGCGGCCCGAGTGTTACTAAAAACGGGCTTCACTTTCTAAATTACCTATTTCCTTACGAAGAGGCTCCCACGAGGCACAGCAGCAATAACGCCCCTCAAAGAATGGTCAGAGCTGCGCATGTATGCCAGTAATCCAGGTGGCATTTCTAGCGCTGCATCTGCAATTTCCCACATTGTGCCGCGGCGCCCCTGGCAACTCATAACGGCGCACCGGGGTGCCGCGGCGCACAGTTTGGGAACCGCTGGACTAGAGTGAATTCACAAAGCCCAACTGCCATCCTACCCAGACATATATTCTAGAGACAGGAAGAGTCACTGATTTTTTAAAGTAAGAAAATGCCAACTTTCTAAAAGACAATACCACATGAGCTGGGGCATCATCTTTGCCCCTATCAATCGCCCAGCTATAGCGCCTTTCTGTCAATGTTTAGCTCCAAGTTAATCTTAGACAGTTACTTCACTTTTTTTAGAACCATTTTCTATAATGCAACTCTTTTCAATTATCCACACACGGAGTAGTATGCCAATTTTCAAGTTTCTTATACTCAAGCTGGGCCCTCTGGACCTCTTCAACGAATACGATAAACGCAAATTCGTCCAAGACGAATGCATTTCGGGCAACTGGTGCCCTTCAGCAGGGGTAACTATAAATTACACAAAAATAAACACCATTACTGTTTAAATTGTAACTTTACATTTCCAGATACAGTGTTTTATCAAATTACAACTTTGCAATACATCTTACACGTGTACCCCCGCGCTAACCCCTCCAACCTGCATTATAAATGGTGACCCGCCATACACCTCTTGAATCATCTCGGAAACAATTCTTTCTTCATCCTCCTTCCCATTCATTAAAACAAACATCTCTCCCTTCTTACTCCCAATAAGCATTCATCTCTCATTCACTGCCATAATTCCTCACCCTCTCCATTTATCCTTCTCTTTCACCAATCTTCCCTCTTTTCACACAACAAAGCTTTATCTAACTAAATATAACCCCTGAACACACGCAACCAATTTACAGCTCTTTTGATCTGTTATCCGTACGCACATCCGACCTCCCTCATTTCTTACGTCTTATAACCATACCTCCCTCTCCCCATTCGCCATCATCATCCACACCAAAATTGCTAAAACGTCCTCTCGACCTTCAAGCATACTCAAAATATCACCCCTTGCTTGAATGTCATACCTCTGCACCCATGCATTCTTTCCAAATACTTACAACCCCTATGGGATTCACAAACCACCCACTTTTGTTGCACTGTTATACACGTTACTACTAGGGCCCACTCCTCACTATCACCCCCTTCTTTTTCAGACCGTATCTGTGCACTAATCCTGTCTTCCCGGTCTTACATTCACCATGGCCTTCTGAATAAACCAATTTCTCATATTAGTTCTTCAAATGCAATTACCAGCAAACACTTTTTCGTACCAGTCTCAAATGTTAAAACGCTTCTGGCCTCATATCCCATTCTACCAATGATTGATTTCTCCCATTCTCCCTCCCCTATTTCACTACATCCTCCCTCCCTTGTTTCTCCCAATTGGTGAGTTATTCACTGTTTTCCCGCTCAACTGAGCTACCTGTACTGCTATGCAAATTACTATCATGTTCAACACACTACGTATCTCATAATGCACTGCAATTGTAAAAAGTCTGATTCAAACGTCCTAATCACATTACTGTCACAGTCGATCCTTGTCAGTATCAGCTTTTGCCATCTAGTAATCATGAAGGGTTTGAAAATTTGTTTCTGCGTGATCTGAACACCGACTTGAATGACGAACCACGATGTTTCACCAAAAGTTTTGATTCATACTGTATTATGTCTATTTCTACTTTCCCCATTTTTAACTGCAGGTGCAATCCAATCATAGGGCAATTTTCTAAAAAAATTCAATATAGAGGGTAGGATGCATCCTACCCCTCATGTTGAACTTTTTAAAAGAGGCATTTTCAGACTTGCAATTTAAAAACCAACTTCACTAAAATATGTCTTTTTATATGAGTTCGGAGAGACCAAACTCCAATTTTCTATCTGCTCCTACTTGGAAGATACACTTGTAAAGTGTTACAAGGCAGCTCAAATCCTAACCTATCGGAGGGATAGGCATTGCTGTGGTGAAAAACGAATGTAGCAGCTTTTCACTCCCAGGACATGTATTACTTAACAGCACATGTCATAACTTTTTTTAAATACACTGCACCCTGCCCTTGGACTATATAGGGCCTACCTTAGTAGTGCCTTCCATGTAGTAAAAGTATGGTTTGGGCCAGGCAAGTAGGTGAAATTGTCAGTTTGACATGGCAGTTTAAAACTGCACACACAGGCTCTGCAGTGGCAGGATGAGACCTGCTTGAAGGGCTACTCATGTGAGTGGCACAAACAGTGCTGTAGGTCCACTAGTAACATTAGATTTACAGGCCTTGGGTACACATAATGCACTGTTCTAGGGACTTATTAGTAAATCAAATATGCCAATCATGGAGAAACCAAATGCAATTATATTGTTGGCACAGAGAACATGCACTTTAGCACTGGTCAGCAGTGGTAAAGTGCCCAGAGTTCTAGAATCAGCAAAAATAAAGTTTAGCACACAGTCAAAAACATTAGGTCAGAAGTTAAAAGATAGGTGAAACCATGTCAAAAGATGCTAGATTTAACACCTGGTCCTTAATTAAGTACCAATACAAATTTTCTGATTTTGTGGTATCATTAGATGTTATACCTGTCACGGAGGTCTGATTTGTTGGAATTTAATTTGCCAAAATTGGTGTTCTTCCATCATGAGGTTAAAAGCAGGCAATGGGAGAGAAGCTAACACCACACACATGAACCTTATTGCATATCCATCTATGTTAATGATTACACATGCCCCAACTCATGCCTGGTGTTCAGGACTAATGTTGGGTTCCTAGTAATCATGCATTCATCCATGGCGGCATTGGTGATCCCATGGTCCTATGGCATGTGAACAACATGCAATTATCCCTGGTGGTAGTGATGGTCCCATGATACTTGAACTTATGTCACAATTCATCGTGTTTAAATCTCATGATTCGCTGTCTTTTTAACTCCCTGCTGACAATGGAGGAACTGTACCTTTAAATTCCCTGATTGCAGTGGAGGAAACTGCAACAGTACTAGAAAGCTGAGATCTTGAGAGGACCCATGCTGCAGTGGCCATCTTTGTTCCTCACCGTATTTAAACACGGACAAGCATAATCCAGCACTTAGCGTTATAGGGTTGTGAAGAGAACTCACCTGGACTCCAGTCTCTGTCAGTGTCGGCTTCTCCCAGTGGCATCTTCAGCATCTATCCTCTCCTTGGCTCTCCGTGGGATCTGCTTCCAGGGTCCTGCACTCCTCGAACCAGCAAACCTGTAAACAAACAACAAAACAAAGAAAAGGGAGGACCATTAATGGGAGGTACATTGCACTTTTACACTCAGCGAGTCAGATGTGCATTTGCTTCCCTAAACTGCAGTAACACAGCAGGGTGCTTGTCCCTAAGAAACTAAATATATGCTTGCATCTAGAAGTCTACATTCTAAAGCGACTATTCAGAGGAAGAGCCATTCCCTGTTCACTAACTTTGCTACTTGTGTGAAAGACTTGGTGAACAACTGTGGGTATCGTTGTTACTAACCCTGCGTATTATGCCTGTGTTATATTTCCTTTTTCCTTTTGTTTATTCTTTGTGATTAACCAAGAACTGTGATTGCATCATTGGAAATGTCTATCTTGTGATTAACATTTTGTGATTAACCAAGAACTCTAACTACTCAAGGGAGAGACTTTGATTAATCTCAGCAACTCATTTGTCACCAGTCAAGAAAGGCTGCGTAAAACAGAGAAAAATAATTTGATATACAGCACTATGTGAAAGTGCTGATGATGTTAGGTATGTTCAATAGATTGGCTGATCTTATTTGCTTTGACAAGCAATCCATTCTGTGTATACTAATTATGTGGGTGTGCCGTTAGCAGGTACGCCGCGATTCTGATACAATGAACCTACATTCCTGTGGCAAACTACACTGTGGTGGGAGAAGAATCCAGATCACCATGTCTATCCCTCTCCCTCTCCCTCTCTCTCTCCCACTCTCTCTCTCTCTCTCTCTCTCTCTCTCTCTCTCTCTCTCTCTCTCTTTCTCTCTCTCTCTCTCTCTCTCTCTATCCCTATCCCAACCCCTCTACTGTTCGAGAACCAATGCCAGTGCAGCGGTCCACCCACTGTCAATGAGGACGGTCCTCGAGAGGATAGGAGGTGCTGCGTCGCCCCATCGGAACCTCCTGGAACTCAGGTGAGTGGCTCGTCCTGACACTGTGTCATATGACAGCGTGTTGCTGGTCTTTGTGTATTACTTCTAGACAGTGAGACAAAGAGAGAATAGTTGTTGGGAGCATGGGCCATGTATGTGAGGATGATGTGGAGGAGCTATCACATTTGCACATCACAAAGGTTTTGCCTCAGCACACTCACAAAGGGTTTCACACTAGCCTTCTGTAACCCCATAGAAGCTGGGGCAGGGCAGAGTGGCAGCAAATTCCAGACACCTATGTATAGGGAGGGTTCCAGAAGCTTCTCCCACTTCAAACTGGGCACCAGGTATAAGTAGTGGGCCCTCTGACCAACTCTTCAGATCACTTCTGGACTTGTAGAAGACTCAGAAGAAGGACTGCTGTGCTGCTCTGCTGCAATAAGGACTACCCTGCTACTGTGCTGCTCTGCTGCATTGCTGCCTGAGTGGAAAGTCCTAGACCTGCATCTTGAACCCATGTCCACCAGAGTAACTCCATGGGCTAGTTGTCTGGCCTCCTGATCAGAGCCTCAGGGACAGAAAAGGCTCCAACCATCCTGAACTGTGCACCTAGGCTCTGTCTGCTGTGAGTCCTGCCCACCCCAAGGGGTGCCCGTTCAATGTTATGTTATGTTACGTTACAAAATGTGTAGAGCGCATGGCTGCCACAGCAACAGGGTGTTGCAGCGCTAAGTTGAACACCGAGAGAGGATCCAGACCAGAGACGACAGTTCGATTTGGGTGAATAGCCAAGTCTTCACCAACCTTCTGAAGGTAAGGTGATCCGGATTGTGTTACGGATATCAGAGGGCGGGGGCTAATCACCGAAATGAGCGCCCACCTGCTCTGGCTCTATGTATCTGAGGAACACTGGCCAGGCGTTGGTCTGCTGAGCGCAACAGACGTGTGAGAACATAGTAAGAACAATAATCATTCAGGATTTTGGGGCCAGAAACCCCCAGAATTCTATGAGTGATGCAGAGCATTTTAAAACATACTCTCTGTACGAGGGGGAGCCAGTGCAGCCGACAGAGGAGGCTAGAAGTGTGAATATATTTAGAGAGTGCAAAAATTGCACACGCAGCTGCATTCTGAGCACGCTGCAATCTTTTGACAGTGACTTTGTTGGCACCGAGAAGGAGCGCATTACAATAGTCTAGTCTGGCAAGGACAGAGGCTTGAACGATCAGTTGCTGGGTCTTAGCATCGAACAGACCCAGTATAGGTTTGAGGCCTCACAGTAGTCCAAAGCATTTCCTTGCCACTGATTTGACAATCAGGGACTCTTGGAATTTTGGATCATCGTGCTGTGGTCTCACCAAATTTGACACAGTAAATATTAAACCTGACACAGCTCTTCGCAGCACCTCATTGGAAGCCCGCATCACAGACTAGTCAGCTTATTGGAACCAAAGCTGTGCGATGCCTTTTCAACGCAGCCCTCGCAACACTTCTCGGGACTGCAGCAGCACAGCGCAATGCTCAGCAGCTAGATTTAAGGTACATTTCTAAGCAGGACTAATTTGGTCCTTGTATACGGCCATTGCTCCACAGTTGTCAGGTTGAACTTGTGACTTTTTCCTGGTCTAAAGTGGTCAAATAATCACAGTTGGTGTTTTGTGCTTTTAAACACTATCTTTAACTACATATTTCAAATTACATATCTCCAGTTCTACTGATTGGATTTTTGGTGTTTTTGGTGTCAAATAAATTATTTCACTCAATTTTTAAAAATGATTGTGGTATTTTTCTTGTGTGGTGTTTTCACTCTATCACTCATTGGAGAGCTGCATGAATGCTTTACTCATTGCCTCTAAGTAAAGCCTGACTACTTTTGTGCCATGCTATCAGATGGCTAAGCATAGGTTTATTTAGGGTTTTCTTGTGTTTCACCCTGACAATATGAACAACACAAAGAACCTAGGAGGTCTATAAGCCAATTATTCAGGTCCAACTGACATGTGTTATACTATGTCAATGGGTGCTACAGTCACCATTAAGCAAATTCTAAGGAGCAAGAAAAACACGTGTGCAGTGAACACAGTCCATGAAGCATGAAGCTCATTCAGAAACTGGTCAATAAGATCCAGATCATCTTGTGGTGGATAACCATCAAACAGACCAGGTGATCAGTCATATCATTTGGCCATCCAAATTGTGACCTGGCAGGTCCCTTGATCATTGAGACCCCATGCCACACAGTAAGTTGTTGATACTGAGTCAGGTCCACAGTTGGCTATGAACCACCAATTATTGGCCAGTTTCTCATGGCAAAGGAAAACAGTGAAAATACAGTGCAACTAACCAGAAGTGGTGAATTTAAAATAGGGTGATATGTCTAAACAAACTATTTAATAAGAACAAGGCACATCCCCTAATTAAAAAAAAGGAACAGCGCAAACGACAGTATGGAACAAATGACTGTCGCAATATGGGCCAACATGTTTCTGCCTACTGGGCACAACGTCCCTTGGCTTTCATCAGGGCCACTGCTCTTGACTTGTTGCTACTGTTGAAAAATGTGTAAAGTAAATAGTGCATAAAACAAATCAGTGAAAGGAATATAATAACTGTTGAGAACGATACAACCTGTACCTACAGTTAAGTACAAATGCTCCTTGTCAAAGGATATCAACAGTGATCCAGAATGACAGGGGACTGGACCTCACCTGGACCGTGCTCAGGTATTCGAGGCCCCGCACTCTCCGTCGGTGCCACCAAACAGTCCTGAGGTTTGGGTGTTTTCACTCTATCACTCATTGGAGAGCTGCATGAATACTTTACTCATTGCCTCTAAGTAAAGCCTGACTACTTTTGTGCCATGCTACCAGAGGGCTAAGCATGGGTTTATTTGGGGTTTTCTTGTGTTTCACCCTGACAAGAATTGTCCCTCCTTCTTGAGTAGGGTTTCACCCACTCAACCAGTAACCACATTTTCTACAGTAGATGATAGTATAAAAAGAGTAACATAATGGTTCAAGGATAGTACTCTATGGAACGCCTTAGTAAAATGGTTTATGAAAAGAGATGGAGCTTTAGAAATAACACTGCAATAAAATGAAGGGATGAGTAAGAGAGAAGCCAAGAAGAAAGTGTACCAAAGAAAGAGAGCAGAGAAGAATAGAGTAGAAGTAAAGTGGGGTGGATGGCATAAGCAAACGCAGCAGAAAGGTTCAAACAGATATAGAACACAGAATAACGTGATAGCATGATGAAGGTTGTTTCAGATTGATAACAGTGTAGTTTAGTGACTGCTTGTACAAACAGGTATTCAGAGACATTATAGCGTTGACCAACACCACACACAGCTCTTTGCCCTTCCCAGCCTAATGCACCACACTTCCAAAACCCCATCATTTCACCATGTGGTAAATGTTCTGTTTTGATTTGTCACCATACCACTCGACCTCTTATTTATATGAATTAATTACTATTGTATTCTTTTGAATACTCCAGGGTAGCACTCTCCACTTAAAATCTCTCCCGGTTGCCCCTAGCTTGCAATCTAAAATAAAACTTGTCCTGCTTTCAAGGTACTGTTTGACCCTCTATATCACTCGTCTCAGTCCTTTTGGTGCAGCTGCAGTCAGCATTATTGTTACCTGTATGTGCACTGGGTATCCAATTTGACTGCTTCTCAACATTAGATGCCTTGTACCTCACCCTCCTTAACACCTTGCATTCTGTTCTCACTCAGCTCCCTACTTACACCTACACATGTCTGAGGCTATCTATCTTTGGCATAACTGACGGCCCCAATTACTTAACTCTAGTCCCTAATTTTCATCCAACCTACAAATACTCCTAGTGGAAAACATTGTATTTCTTTGGTGATGCCCTCTCACCAAATCTCACAGTGTGTGTTCTTTCCACCCCCTCTTTTTCCTCCTCTTCTCACCTTCTCAGATGCTACAGTGATCAGTGCTAGCGCTATGCCAACTTACTATGATGGAGGTGGTTCATGCCCTCTCACTTATACATTCATTCAGTCGTGATTGTTTGCTCCTGCTTCCACCCTTTTCTTCATATTCTCAAGCCTACTTGATTGCATTTTATCTCCTCTCCCAAGGCCATTCTACCCTATGCGTAAAATATGCTTTTGGATTAACTGCTAAAATCTGAATATGGACTCCCTCACCTTTGTCACAATCTTTCGTGCCAGAAGAATATGGCCTTTCTGAAATTCAGAAGCCACCTGAACCATAGTGCATAACAAGCTCTTTGTTTAAATGCTCGCTTCCCTCCACTACTTCAGTATTCTTTGTCTTCTCATCTCTTAATCATGACAGACATAGAAGCCTATCACATTTATATCTGTAAATTCTGAATTAAGTCCACCAAATGGTAAGATTGTAGTTAAAATATATGCTTCTTTATTTTGTTGCGTCCGGTTACATTACCTATACAGTACTTTTTTAAATTCTGTCGTTTATCTGCTCCTGACTGTATTAAAGAGACTTTCAATATACAATGCACTCTAAATCCCTTCACGGTCTCCTCTGCCCTACCTTATAAATAAGCACATTTAGGGAGTCTGCACATTTTGCATTACCCTCATGCAATTTCCCAGTATAATGATGCTTGAAATTCTCTTCCGTGGTGAACTAGTAGTTCTTTCAATTTTCTCGGATATAAAAGTCGTGCAATCCTTATCTTATATTTGCTGGAAATGTACTACTTCTTCATTGTCAAAATACAGATAAGGCTTCATTGGAGGCAATGTCCCCGATTAGGATGTTGGGTGTACTGCCACAGACAGGCCGTTGGTGGCTGGCCATCAGGTGGCAAGGATAGCGGTCCGACCACCGCATTATGATGTGGTTGGTCAGAGCACAGCGATCATAGGGATGGACCAATGCCTCCAAGAAGGAGACCGTCAGGGCATCGGTCGGGCCGTAACAACTAAAATGGTGGTGGTGCCTGCAGAAGCGCCACCATAGGGATTACAATGTCCCTTTCCCTCTGCCTTTACATGTTGGTTGGACTGCCAAGTAAACGCAGACGGAAAAAGACTTTGGGGGCCCCTAGCAGGGCCCCCATGCCCTGTGCAACTCAGCTAAGGGACCAGGGGGCACATGAGGTGCCCCCCAAACTTCCATGCACGGTGTGCCAGGCACCACATGGGGGCTACCACACAGTGCATAGATGTTTGAAAAATGCCTTTTTTCATTGTGGCTTGTGCTGTGGTCCTTTTTTGGACCACAGCTCAAGTCAAAATGGAAAAAGGCATTTTTCTGACCGCCTATAGGGTGGTTGCATTGTAATTTAGCCGGTGGACCTGCAGACTACATGTTGGGTGGTTCCATTTCTGCGGCAATGGCATTCGGACACTCATCTGACGGCCATCGTAATCATGCCCATTGTCTTTTTCTGAGATTCTGCTCAAGTCATCCTTTAGCAACCATAAACAGGTTCTCCCTGGTGCTGAGCAGAACTGCTAGGGTGACCTAATAAAAACACAATGCAGAGCTTTATACTTGCTTTCTGCGTGTGCATCCTGTACCTGTGCTGGAGCACTTTCTAGTTTAAATTCTGGTGCAAATTCTGAAGCCATGAACTCTATTGGATATATGTTTGTTTCCAACTGAGGCTTAACATCAACATTCAATGCATGTAAAAAGCACGAAACACATTAGGCTTCACAAGGAAGACAGAGAGTGGTTACGTTTCAAGCAATAAAGGTTTATTAAATGATTATCAAAGTTACACATTTAAATCATCAAATTACTGATAAATCAATAAACAATACATGAATACATTAGTCAATATACAGTTTAAAGGAGTTCAAAAGTCATGAAAGCAAAGACAAACTATAATAAAGCTGTCTATAAAAAGGAAAAGGACATAAATTCGGTTCCTTCTTAAACAGAGCACCCTACTCTGCTAAGCCATGGGAAGGTTCTGCTGGTATGTCGGAAAATAGGGATTCTGATTCTCATTTACACCATGTTAGTTTAAATCACAAATTCTAACATTTGACACACCTACACATGGTTCCCAAAAAATGAACCAATCAAGTTAAGGCACACATAGATAACAAAGACTCTTTATTTTCTTAAGCTCCTATATGATTGACTGATTGATGCATTTATAGAGCGTTGGATTGCCGAAGCGTCTTGGTGCTGAAATGAGTTCATACTGATCCAGATGTGAAAAGCTCTTACCACCCCATCTGGTCTTTTTTATTCTGGGCACCAGTCGCAACCCTGTGTCGGAAGATCTCAGGCTCCGTAGAGGTGTGTACCAAGAGAATAGCTTTTGAATGTCTCCATAGAGCGCCTTGTGCACTAGGCAAAAGGCCTTAAATTTTAATCTATCCGGTATGGTAAGCCAGTGGAGCTGTCTGATACTGGTAGACGTGGGATGATATTTGGGCAGAGCGAGCAACATACGGGCATCAGCGTTCTGCAGAGATTATAATTTAGCAGTTTGGCCTTTGTCTATACCTAAGTATAGTACATTCCAATAATCAATTCGGGAAAGTACAAGGGCTCCAATTACTGTTTTCCTTAGAGTGAATGGGATGAACAGCAAGATTTTACGCAAAACTTTGAAGGTGAAAAAGAATGAGGCTACTCTAAGCGTCCCTCAAACAACAGTTATCAGCATCAGAAGGAGATGCATCTTACCAAGCAAATCCACTAGCAACTTTGTAGGAAATTCTAGAGTTATCATGCAAAATAAATTTCACATGAAATGTGGAACAAGGTCACATTCACGTTGTTAACGCAGACTCAGCTTCTATTGAAATGAAGAAAGATATTTTATGTGATGTTGATGGAGCGAGGGTGAAAACAAAACTTTTTGAATACCCCTCATGAAGTTTCTTCCCCATAACAGTAATATGTATTAATTGTGTGGTTTTGAAATTAACCAAAATAGAATAGAATGCACACACACAAATACATGTGGGATACTGATGTCCTTGTGTTGCAGATTTTAATCTACTAATTAAGTGGAATTGTTAATTTGGTACGCAAATTTCATAATCTAATGAAAATCTATGTGTATATGTTTTTGGTATGTCTTATTGTGGCAAAAATGATGGAGAATGGAAAGGGGCGACCACTCGGTCCCCCCGAACGTATGGTTGGGTGCCCCGATCCTCCTGGGAAACCATTTTGGGCGGGGGGCGGTCTCGGCTGGTATGCCCAAAGCGGCGTAGCCGGGGCGCGCCTTTTCCCGGCCAAGAGGGGTTGTCCTAGACACCTACACCGATGGCCACGCCCAGTAGGCGTACCGGAGGAGGGTACACGCCCTCCCGAAGAAGAATAAATAGAGCGGGAATCCGAAGAAGCGTCCTCTTGTTCCTGTGCTCTGAAGGCTGCACCCACTCGTTGCTCGTGAGCCCTCGACGGAACAAGGAGCAATTTTGAGAACTTGTAATTCTTGTGTTTCTCTTTCAGTGACTTTAAGGCGAAGAATCCAGGACCGTGTTGATCGACTCGGAGCAGATAATCGAAACCATGTCGGGTAAAAAGGCAGGAAAAGGTTCCGAGACAGATAAGGTGCTACGCATGTTGGTGAACCGAATAGCGGGCATGGAACGAAAAGTCGGACAAGTTCCAGCGCTCGGTCGAGATTTGGCGGACGTCAAAAAGCAACTGGCTTCAATGAACAAACCTGGTAACCCTAAGAAGGTAATAGGCCCGGCCTTGCCAGGAATCGTCCCCGAGGGTAGAGGGAAACGGGTCAAGAGGAGGGCGGTTGCAGGGGAGGTTCCGGTCCCTGAGGTGCCCCCGGTCACCCCTATCACACCAGCTAATGACCCGGTACCAGTCCCAGACGCGGATCAACCGATTCCGGTTGTGATTACGCCCGCTAACGATGAGGATATGCCTCCTGAATTGGCCACCCAGTTGGCCGCATGGCTCAATAAAAAGGCAGGGTGTGCTACGGCGCCCGGAGACACGGCCGAAGAGGCCAAGTTACTAATCCAGCAGTTGCGGCAGTCGCGAGATGCCGCGAAGGCGAATCTTCCTCTTGTTTCCCCACAGGTGACACCGGAAGGACCGGCAGCTGGTCTCGAGAAAACAGCGGGAACAACGACCGAACCGGGTAAGCTCGCTTTGCCATTGGCGGGGGAGGGCTCATTACCCTCAAGGCGGGAGAAGGTGGCACAACATATCCCGATTGCCACAAAAGAATTGATTTGGGCAGACAAGTATGTCAATATGTTTTCGTTATTAACTGACCATCGCGAGATGGAATATGCTAAAGCACAGAAAGATTTGTGGCACCCGAGCGTCTGGCGAGCCAAGATGGCGGAGTTCAGGGTGGAGGAGACGATAACGAATTGGGCAATGTTTACTGCGATTATGGGTGAACGTAAGCCTGAGGTATTGACTGAACTGTCTTGTTATCAAACTCGTATAATGGATTTTTATGAAATGTATGAAGGGGAGGAATGGAAAGGTTACGACATGAAATTCCGTAAAGCGAAAGAGTATGATTCCTCTCTGACATGGGACTGCCTCAACTCAATTTCTTGGCATAAGCAGCTCCTGCCTGGGACGGCAGGGACATCCTCGCCAGGCGGGAGTGGGTCGGGGGTTACCGCCCAAAGGCCCGCGGTGCCCTTTCGAGCAGGCGCCGGTGGCGATCACCAGCCGAAAACCGGCGGGAATGGTGGAAAGCGGGGGGTCTGTTGGGGCTTCAATTGAGGCAACTGTAACAGACCGCAAGGAACATGTAGGTTCAAGCATGTGTGTGCGGGCTGTGGGAATTCCTCACACCCGGAGAGTTCATGTAGATCGAAAAATAACGGGGGGGGGAGGAAAGGGAGGGTCCAAGCAGGAGTAAGGCTGATCGTTGTGACCAATTGCCTACACCCGTTGATCTCATGGCTATGACTCCTTGGTTAAACAAATACCCTGATCATGTCTCCGCTGGTGTGTTGAGGAAGGGATTCTTATACGGCTTCCACATTCCGGCGGGGGATTTTCGAGGGGAACTTTTTTGTAAAAACCAGTTATTAGCGCAACATAATCCAAGTGTGGTAGAGAGAAAAATTGCTAAAGAAGTGAGTCTAGGGCGAGTGGCAGGGCCTTTTCAGCGCTCGCCAGTGGCGGATTTCATCTGTTCCCCATTAGGGGTGGTCCCGAAGAAGGACCCGGGGGAGTTTAGGCTGATCCATAACCTGTCTGCTCCAAGGGGTTTTTCGGTGAACGATGCTATTGAACCAGAAGTTTGTTCGGTGCGGTACGCATCATTCGATGATGCCGTCGCCATGTTAAACCGCCTGGGCCCCGGGGCGCTGATGGCGAAATCAGATATCAAATCAGCGTTCCGGTTGCTCCCGGTACACCCACAGGATCAGCGTTTGCTAGGTTTTGCATTCCAAGGGAGTTATTACATGGATAAATGCATGCTGATGGGTTGCTCCATTTCTTGTGCCTATTTTGAAAAATTCAGCTGCTTTTTAGAGTGGGCATTCACCGAGGTCACAGGGCATAGGCATGTTATGCATTATCTAGATGACTTTCTGTTCTTGGGAGCAGCCAGCGACACGAAATGTGCGCAGGCGCTACAGGACTTTTGCATCCTCATGAGGAAGTTTGGAGTCCCATTGGCAACAGGTAAGACGGTTGGACCATCTACTTCACTGGAGTTTCTGGGAATTGAGCTCGATTCTGTGGAGGGATGTTTCCGTTTGCCGGTGGGAAAGGTAGCTAAATTTAGGGCTTCCCTGGAACTTTGCCTTAGTAAGGAGAAAGTGACCCTGCACCAGTTACAGCAAACAGTGGGTCAGCTTAACTTTGCCTTGAGAGTTATACCAATGGACCGCCCCTTTTCACGCTCTATTGCACAAGCTATGGTTGGTCTCAGAGAAGGACACCACCGCACTAGACTGTCTGCAGAGGTTCGCCAGGATATGCGCATTTGGTTGGCATTTCTGGCGGACTTCAACAGTCGAGTAGTGTGGAACAAGTCGCCAGCGTCTTCGGACGAGCTAGGTTTGTGGACTGACTCGGCGGGGAGCGTGGGATTTGGCGCCATCTTTGGTAACCGATGGTCGGCGCAAACATGGCCGGCGTGGTGGCACTCCTGTGGTCTCACAAGTAACATTGGGTTCCTGGAGCTATTCCCCATTTTTGTTGCTCTGATGGCATGGCCGGACGATTTCAGAGACCGCTCTGTGGTATTTTGGTCTGATAATATGACTGTTGTCGAATGCATTAATAAACAGGCAGCACGCTGCAAATGGATCTTGAGATTGTTGAAGGAAGTTGTGCTGCTTTGCATGAGACTGAATGTACAGTTCAGGGCGAAACATGTGCCGGGCGTACTAAATCATGCAGCTGATGCACTCTCTCGTTCACATATGCAGGCGTTCAGGGGTTATCTACCTACAGCGGACCTAGTGATGGCACCATTCCCCGAAGCGCTTTGGCTAATCGGTGCCCCGGATTACAAGACCTCGTGGCAGCAAGCTTAGCCCCCAGGACGAGGAAAGCATACGAAGGAGCGTTTCGTTCCTATTGCACATTTTTGGGTCCGACAGGGAGTCAGAACTGGGGTCAGGAGGAGTCCTTCCTGGGGTTCTTGGTAGCTCTACACCGAGAAGGCCGATCAGCGGCAACAGCCAATAGGCACAGGACGGCCATTTCATTTATGGCGCAGGTGCATGGCATAAAAGACCCAACAAGTTCATTTTTGGCGAGAAAAGCCCTTCGCGGCTGGCAGCGCCTTGAGGGTCGCAAGCAAGATGAGAGGCGCCCGATTGGCTTAGAAAGGTTGTCCCTACTTATGGCGAAACTAGTCGAGACATGCTCCTCCCAATTCGAGGCGGTTTTGTTCCGGGCAGCTTTCGCGTTAGCGTTCCATGGGGCGATGCGAGTGAGCGAACTGGTCGCTATGAATAAAAAAGACGTTGAGGGAGGCCTGTGCAGGAATCACGTCCTAATTGGGGGTGATTCGATGGTAGTGACGATAGCCAGGTCCAAGACCGACCAGGGGGCTACGGGAAACAGCGTTATTGTGCAGCGCATGCGAGGGTCCCCCACGTGCCCGATACTGTGTATAGAGGAATACTTGGCACTGAGGGCTGCTACGTGGGGGGGAAGTTTGCTGAGGCACAGGGATGGCACCCCACTGACGAGGTTTCAGTTTCAGAGGGTGCTGGCACTGACAATCGCTGCCGCAGGCATGGACCGAGCAATTTCGGGACCCACTCCTTCAGGATAGGGGCGGCTACTGAGGCTACAGCCAGGGGTCAGAGTGCGGATGAAGTAAAACAGTTGGGACGATGGTCCTCGAATTGCTTCAAAAGGTATGTGCGATTGCACATGTTGTAAGTCAATTGACATGCACTCATGCTTCTTGTCTTTTGTTTGAATTACAGTTTCGCGAGCATGTCATGCGGGGCGGAATTTGCAGTCGACCCACTACCAGGAGACCAGCGGTCATGGATCACCGTCTGAGGAGAGAGTGGTGTGGGTCGTGGGCCACTCATACGTGAGGCGGGCCGGGGACGTATTCAAAGCAGGTGACGCGACTCGCGCAGCTGGGGAATACGGGTACAGAGTGGCCTTCCACGGAAGGGGCGGGCTCTGTATTGACCAATTCGAATCTTTTGTTGAGGGTCTCTTAGGGCGGCAAATGTCACCACCATCTGTAGTCATAGTACACCTGGGGGGCAATGACTTGGTGACACTGGGTAGACGAGTATTGTTCGAGCAAGTTTTGTCTGCCGTTAGCTGGTTGGCAAAAAGAATCCCGGGGTGCACGATTGCCTGGTCCCACATGATTCCCAGGAAAGTATGGCGGGGGGGGCCTTTCGGTGTCAGCACTGAACCATTTGGTGAAGAAGGTTAACAATAAAATTGGTAGATTGTTTCGCTCTGCGCAGTTGCATAGTATTCCTCATGGGTGTATTCGGGGTGATCACATGTATCTGAATGATGGGGTTCACCTGTCCCGGGAGGGGAATGTTTTACTCATAGGAGACTTCATAGCATGGCTAAGGGGTTTGAAGAAGCATGACCTTTAGGAGGAGTTTGGGGGGGCCGGATAGCCGGTCAACTATCCGGCCTGTGGCGGTAAGGTCATGATCGGTGAGCAGTAATTTCAAGGTCCCTAGAGGGGGGCGCCACCCACTATGGATGGGAGCGCCCGGGGGGAGGCGGCCATTGGCCCCTCCCACTGGGAGGCGGCACCCACTAAGGATGGGTCGCCTAAGGGGAGACGGCCATAGGCCCCTTCAAGGGGAAGAGGCGGCTATATGCCCCTCCTACTAATTTCCAGGGGCCCAGATATCCGTGGCGGCGGATAGAGAGTGTGGGGATGGGGGGGGAGTCCACGCTGTCCTTCCTACAGATACCTCACACGGGAGCTCGGACGACCTTTAAGATGGCGTCGAGCGGAAAGGGGGGCCCCCAACAAGACAAGGGAAATTACAGTTGGCAATGAGGGTACAGTCCTCTGCGCATGCGCCACTCACACCGTGAGGGCGAGAGTTTTGGTAGTAGGGATCTGACACCGGTTAAGACCTTGCCGTTGGCCCTTAATGCTAGGATGTACAATTTTAATTTAGAATGTATGCATTTGCAGGATGTTAGACTCGGCTAGGAAACCTTTGTATTAGAGATTTGTTAAGGTTAGCCAAAGAACATGTCTTCATCGAAATGTAATAAATGTAAAATTGTACATGATTATGAAACTTTTATTTAATGTTTTAAATTTTGTTTCATATTTTAATAAATACGGCCGGGAGGGTGACTCCCTCCCGCCTTCCAAAAAGTTCAGAACGGCGTCCGACTTCCCATCCTTGGGGATTGTGTTGGGAGGGGGTGATGGGCATCCCGGCCATATGGAAAGGGGCAACCACTCGGTCCCCCCGAACGTATGGTTGGGTGCCCCGATCCTCCCGGGAAACCATTTTGGGCGGTGGGCGTGTCTCGGCTGGTATGCCCGAAGCGGCGTAGCCGGGGCGCGCCTTTTCCCGGCCAAGAGGGGTTGTCCTAGCCACCTACACCGATGGCCACGCCCAGTAGGCGTACCGGAGGAGGGTACACGCCCTCCCGAAGAAGAATAAATAGAGCGGGAATCCGAAGAAGCGTCCTCTTGTTCCTGTGCTCTGAAGGCTGTACCCACTCGTTGCTCGTGAGCCCTCGACGGAACAAGGAGCAATTTTGACCCACCCACCAGCCCCTTATGGCAATGTTTTATTTTGCAATAAAGTTTTGCTGTGATAGGCCCAATTTTTCCTCTGTATAGCAGTAAATGAATGTTTAGGTTGAGGATGTGCCTTCTGTCTGTAGGATTCTGTTTTTTCGTTTAGGAGTAAAACAGGCTTGATACAATTAGACATGCTGATATTTGCTTCCTTAGTAGGTGAACAACTGTCGTATTTATTTTTTGGTCGGGCGGTAAGGTCATGATCGGTGAGCAGTAATTTCAAGGTCCCTAGAGGGGGGCGCCACCCACTATGGATGGGAGCGCCCGGGGGGAGGCGGCCATTGGCCCCTCCCACTGGGAGGCGGCACCCACTAAGGATGGGTCGTCTAAGGGGAGACGGCCATAGGCCCCTTCCAGGGGAGGAGGCGGCTATATGCCCCTCCTACTAATTTCCCGGGGCCCGGATATCCGTGACGGCGGATAGAGAGTGTGGGGATGGGGGGGAGTCCACGCTGTCCTTCCTACAGATACCTCACACGGGAGCTCGGACGACCTTTAAGATGGCGTCGAGCGGAAAGGGGGGCCCCCAACAAGACAAGGGAAATTACAGTTGGCAATGAGGGTACAGTCCTCTGCGCATGCGCCACTCACACCGTGAGGGCGAGAGTTTTGGTAGTAGGGATCTGACACCGGTTAAGACCTTGCCGTTGGCCCTTAATGCTAGGATGTACAATTTTAATTTAGAATGTATGCATTTGCAGGATGTTAGACTCGGCTAGGAAACCTTTGTATTAGAGATTTGTTAAGGTTAGCCAAAGAACATGTCTTCATCGAAATGTAATAAATGTAAAATTGTACATGATTATGAAACTTTTATGTAATGTTTTAAATTTTGTTTCATATTTTAATAAATACGGCCGGGAGGGTGACTCCCTCCCGCCTTCCAAAAAGTTCAGAACTGCGTCCGACTTCCCATCCTTGGGGATTGTGTTGGGAGGGGGTGACGGGCATCCCGGCCATATGGTATGTAAACCATGCTTATTTGTGGATAAAATACTAGGTAATAACTGACAGGGTTTCCTTAGAATGGGGGGAGGTAAACAGAAGGGTTATACTTCGAAATCTAACAATTAATTGTGTTTGTTTCTATAATAGTTCCCATAAAGGCCCATGAGGCCTAACTTAAAATGGAAGTCTGCAAGACTTCAAGACTGTGATGATCTATGCATGCCCAACTGTGCTCGAGAGAAGTGGAAGCAGTTTGCGCCAGTACAGCGTGGGTCAAGGTCAGTGCGGCCTGAAAATGTGACCAAGCGCCAAAAATATATGTCGGCATCGTGAGCATGGGAAACCGGTCTGAAGTGACAATTTAAAGGACACAAGTGAAAAAAACTGTTAAAAAACAATCAAGACTTTAGTTTTTGATTATAACGGTAACTTGGCGGAAATATGGACAATGAGGAGATGAGGATATGCTCATCCACCCCTTACTTCGACCAATGAGAATAAACGAGGACCTAAAAGTTTCAAATCTTTGATAGATAAGTTAGGGAAAAAGGGTATAAAAGAAGACGCTTGGAAGTGAGAAAAAAGGGCTTGCTTTTGATTTGATTTTTGCACCACGACATGCTGTGGGACTGACAAACTTTTCCTATGGTGCAAAGACTTTGAAATTCCATGACTCTAACTTTTGATGGTTGCAAAAGCTGGATGGAAGGCGATCATCAAGAAAGAATAGAGAGGTGGTTTTTGGGAACTATGCTGTCCTTGCTCTGATGTCCGTGTCCTGAAATCTTGATAATATAATGTTGACCTATTTTTCTGAACTGTAATGCTAATAAATATAATTGTTTGAATTTAACTGCTCTTTCTCTCTAGGTTATTAAAATACTTAAACGATTATTAAAATAGGGCAAATAAAAGTAAGGTCATGCTAGGAGATTTAATCTCTAAATAAACATTAAATAAATGGAGAATTAAGCTGATCTTGTTGTCCATTAGTTAACTTTTACTAGCAGATCCATTGACTAAATGGTGGGGTGTTTTTAATGTTTTCTAAAGAATAAAACCATGGTAATATTGACAAACTGCAGATGTATATAGTGTATAGATTTTAGTATGAAATAAGACACTCCCCTAGAATCCTTCAGCTCTCCTCTAGTCTTCACTAATCCTGGGAGCAGGGTGGATGTGTGTATAAATGACTTGCGATGTTATGGGCCCCACTGACTAGTAATGTTTAAATAGCTCTTAGGAAGGATAGTGATGGTTTGCAGGTTTTGTTTGGAGCCGCGCTGGATCAGTTTTTCTTGGTAGCATAGCATTGGTTGCTATAGTTTAACTCGGATGAGTAATGTATAGAATATGTAGTGCAATGTGTATAGCATTTTGATGTACAGAATGTATGACTAACACTATATGTTGAGTCTGTATTGCGTTATATGTAGTCAGGGATTTGAGGCTTTTGGGAAGTGGGAAGCTGGTTAATCTGCCTAGGAAGAGGAATGTGTAGCATGTAAGTCGCACACATGTGGCATGTAAGTCACACATCACTAGTCTGTTTCAAAGTGGTAACATCGTAGTGTGATACAAGTTTAGGGACCTTTACGTGTAAAAGTGATGAATGTATAGCGAAGGCAACCTATAAAATCTTGAGCTTAAGCACAGGAATCATTGTGGATTCTGATTTAAAACTTATCCCTGAGAGAGTAATAGAGTTTTCGCCTAAGCTTAAGAGAAGGGTAAGGTAGAGGGATGTGCTACTTTATCAGTGAAACTAAACATCTGTGGGAGAGAAGAGGTAAGCACTGTCTACTGGAAATACAGAATACTTGTGAGTTTGAGAAAACTATCACTTTGGTTTTAGCGAAACAGATAAATGGAGATGTTTTATGTTGTTACTAACCGGTTTTAGTTGTAAAAGGGTGTAAATATAATGTGCCAATACATTTTGTAAAGGAGGGGTCAGCCGAAGCTGCGGAGACAGGAGCAGGGCTGACGTAAGAATAGTCGCGAAGGGATTGGTCCGCGTGACTAGAACAGAGTAAGCGCTGATTGGTGCATTAGCAAAAGCTGTACAAGCATTGGATGTGAGTGATTGAAACATATCTTGTTCTGATTGGTGCGTTAGTGTGAACCGCGCTGTGAAAGGTTGGTGCAGCGAAGTAGTTTGAGGAAGAGTGCGCGATAAAATGCCTGCCTCATACATGATGACAAAATATGGCTACCATACATGTATATGGTTCGGAAATTGGGCTAGATATACTAAGAATGATGGTACATTAGCATTCCCAGAAGTAGGTTCTTTTAGCACTGCTGTACTGCAAAATTTGAGAGAAAAGATGACAAAGCTTGAACCAAGGCCCAGACCGACGCAATTTGAAGCATTAGCTGAGTGGGAAGATGAGATGCATGAATTGGAGCGAGAAAGGTTTGAAGAGTTTAGAAGACCTAGAGGCAGATTGCGAGGATTATGGGGAATGACTCATGAGAGTAGAATGGGGAGATGAAGAAACGCTGACATGTGTGATGGAATGTATCCGGTGAGGACAGTTGATGAAATGGTAGGATGGAAGTGTACGGAGAAAAGAAAAAATGTGTAGTCAGAAAGGAAAGGTTATGAGGATTGTTAAAACAGAGGATGTAGTACAGGAGGAGATAATAAATAGTAGACCCCCTCCCTATCAACTGTGACTCCAAATGCTCGGCCAATGGAGCCCCGATTTATTGGTACACCAGGACGATTTTCTGAATTTAAAGACCTTCCGAAAAAGAGTGGAAATGAGATATGATCCTAATGCCTCATTAATGGAAACCAGACTTACTGGTACTCCCAGACAAAATGATGAAAACAGAGGAAGTGTAGCTAGAGTAGAGAGGAGAATTGAAGAACACCCAAGTACCTCTGAATATGTATGGTCTACTAATGAATAGACTGAAAAGATACAGGAACTCACAAAAAATATAGAAACTGTCCCAATAACAATAGGTCCTCTAATTCCAGTATTCGAAAACCAGAAAATAAAAGAACCATTGTTAACAATTCCTTTGAATCAAAGTTTACAAAAAGTAAGAGAAAAAGTTTATCCAGATTTGTCCGAGGTTAGGCGTACTAGTCATATGACACCGCCTGACTTGACTTTTAATCAATGTCTCCATATAAGTTTCCTGCGGGTGCAGAATCAGATTCTGCAACACCCGAAAAAAGTATAGAGAAAATCGATTTGTCACAAACTCTGGTAGGACCAACAGAGCAGGAATTAATTGATTGGCTTAAAACATTAAAAGTAAGAGACCAAGAACCCAAGGTATTAGATGTGGTTAGGTTGAAAATTGATTTGGAAGAATTAATAATTGGAACAATTGGAACAGAGAGGTTAAAAACATACCAAGATGATGAATTAATGTTTATGTGTAAAAGCATTACTTGGAGAGCGAAAAACCTGCATGATCGACTAGAAGCGTTGGCAAGTGAACTCAATGTAGCCTTACAGAGTAGATTTTACTGAAAAAGATATTGACAACATGAACACTGCTGGAAGATTAACCCAGATTAAAGAGTTAATTGTGTTGCTGAGAATATAGGGAGATGTGGATAAATGGAAGGCTAAATGGACAAAGAAAAGGGAAGAGAGTAATGATAAAACAACATTAGCGTTCCCAGTTAGAGAAAAAGAGTCTGTAGCAAATGAATTCCCTATGAGAGAAATACCAGGAGGAGGGTATGTACATGTTCCCTAGACTAGACAGGATATATTGTCATTCACAAATGATTTCCCCAGATTGAGAGAAAAACCAGTGGAATGGTATCGACAAGGGGATCAATTTGGAAAGGTTTCAAAGGTACTATGGGAAGATTTAGATGGATTGTTTGACATTGAAGTACCAGCAGACCTATGGTCTGACTGTAAAATTACAGTGGACTGGCCATAAACTGAATATCCAAGAGATTCTATAACAGGTGCTCCTGGACCTGAGGTAATGCGGAAGTATGAACAAGTAATCCTGTTTTTGAAAATAAAATACCACCAAAAGAGACAGATTGGGGAAAGATTGACAGAACATTGCAGGAACCAAAATAGTACATGCATTTTATAATAGATTGCTACTACTGTTTAAGCAATACAGTGGATATGAGGAGTTGAATGAAAAAGACATGAGTGATTTTGTGTATCGTTTTGTTTTTGGATCGAGACCAGAAATAGGAGACATGATTAAGCATAATTTGATGGGATGGCAATCATGCTCGGTGGATGAGGTTTCGAGACATGCAAAATACTACAGTGATGAGATTGAGTTTAAGCAAAGAAAGCTTAAAAAGAAAGCAATGTGGGCACAGGTAAAAGTAGCTGAATATCAAGTAGTTCAACTAGAAAATAAGAACTCAGAAAGAGGTCAGGCAAGAATGAAGGGAAATTTTAATAAAACAAAAGTGATGGGTAATTTAAATGAGGCCAAGAAAAAGTTTCCTTGTCACAATTGCGGCAGGTTAGGGCATTGGAAGAAAGAGTGTATGTATCCACCAAGAGGTAATCCTGAAAATACATAATTGAATCCGCAGGTGCAGAATAAGGTAATTCAACAGCCATCTCCACAGCAGCAGGTAGTTACCCAACAGAGTCAGGTGCCGCAGCCACCACTTCCACACAGTGTAAATCTACAGAAATACAGAGCAAAGATAGGATTCTGCTGAGAAGAACAGGTAACAAGATCACCTAGAGTGAATGTGAGTTTGCAGTATTGGTTGAAGGGAGATGGGAGTGAGTCGGATGACAGCCTCTGACTGTGCCTAAGAGAGGGAGAAGAGTGCGTACTTGGCGCAACATTAGAGGTAGATCAATCTGGTCCTTTTGTGAATGGAAAGGTGAACGATGTAAATGCGACTTTCCTTGTGGACACAGGGGCTACCTATTCTATTGTTAGATCAGTAGAAGTTCAAAATCTTCCTATCTCTGGAGATAGTATCCAAGTTG
Source organism: Lissotriton vulgaris (assembly GCF_964263255.1). Lineage (NCBI taxonomy): Eukaryota > Metazoa > Chordata > Amphibia > Caudata > Salamandridae > Lissotriton > Lissotriton vulgaris. The sequence goes on along the minus strand of NC_141689.1, from coordinate 1,756,533,002 downwards.
TAGGTGTAGCGAATAGACAAATCAAAACATCCCTAACAGAACCAGTTGAAGTGGAAATTGGAAATCTCAAAGATATGCATCGATTTGTAGTGTGTGACAGAAATCCTGTTAACCTTCTTGGCAGGGACATACTGTGTAAAATTAATTGTGCCATTTACTGTTCACCAGATGGCATTGAGCTTCAAAGCCCAGATGAAGATAGCTTGTATAAAATGACTTTGTCACTGATAGATTCAGAACAAAGTAGTATGTTTCCTGTATTTGAGAGAGAGAAAATACCTGTTGAATTGAAAGAGTTAGTCAAAGAACACGTGTGGGATTTCACAGGAGAAGATATTGGTCCAATGAAAGGTGTAGATCCTGTGAAAGTTTCTGTAAAAGAAGGAGTGAGTTACCCAAATATTCCCCAGTACAAAATGACAGCAGAAATAATCGAAGGAATAACTCCGGTGACAAACAAGATGATTGAGCAAGGAATTCTAAGAGAAATAGTAGGCAGTCTATGTAATTCACCTATAATGAGATTAAAAAAGCCTAATGGAACATTAAGGATAGTACAGAATTTGAGAAGACTTAATAAAATTGTTGTCCCATGTTGTCCAATTATACCAAATCCAGCAGTAATCCTGTACCAAATTTCACATGATGCAGAATGGTATACAGTCATTGATCTATGTAATGCGTTCTTTACAGTTCTATTACACCCAGATAGCCAGCCAATATTTGCTTTCCGGTTTGGAGACCGTATGTCGGCATGGTGCCGAATTCCTCAGGGGTATACTGAGAGTCCCTCCATCTTTAATCAGATGGTGGGGGCGTGGCCTGACGTCGATGGAGACGGGACCCTGAATCGGAGCTCCTGTCGGTGATCCCCTCTCTGGCACCATCCTGACCGCTACGGAGGAGCCCCGACAGAGGAGACCGGCCCCGGAGGTGTCGGGAGTATAGGAGCGGCGGGGACATTTGCTGCGGGAGGTTGATAGTCCACTCCAGACGATCTAGAGCGGTGAAGCTGGCGAGGCCGCGGACCGTGCAAAATGGTGGCAGCGTGGCAGTGGCGGTTCCTGGGGCACAGAAGCAGTATGCTGTAAGCTGTATGCTGTATGCCTGCTTGGGGGCCGACCTGCTTTGCAGTCTTGGAGGCTGGAACGGTAACCAGGGCAGAGGCGAGGACCGGGACTGTCACGGGTGTGGAAGGGGCACACGAAGGAGCCCAGGTGGGCCCGGAGACCGGCAGCGGCGGTCTGTGCAAAATGGCAGCCGGGCAGTCCTAACGGCTCCTGGAATACAGAGGGGCCCCAGACCTGACGAGTCAGTACCCTATACTATTCCCCCTGGAGCGGGACGCGTGTAATCGGCGGCGGCAGGAGCCCGGACTACCGCGGGTAAGGAGGATGCGCAGTGAAGAGCTGCGGCAGACCCCGGGGCCTGGAAAATGCCCAGCTGTGGGAGCTGGGCCTGAGGGACAGCGGCCGTGGCGAGGACTCAGATCTCCTACACGACTGGTGCAGCCTGCAGCGCACGTCAGCAGGTGCCCCCCGTGTGGTGGAGGGATCAGGGGGAGGCAAACTGTGGCGCTGAGTGATGAGTGAGGAGGCAGCACTGCGGGGCAGAGGCTGTTGATCCCCGTAGCGGGAAACAGTGGAGCGCAAGGAGCAGGTACCGGGTGGCTCTGCTGCTGGCGAGGCCTGCAGTCAGACTGCGGCGAGGGCAACGGCTCCTGACTAAGAGAGGCATTGAGGGGGCAGAGGAACTGGCTGCGAGTCACCTTGCGAGCCCCTCTCCACTGAACTGAACACAGTGGGATCAGAGTATAGGGGCAGGGCTCTGAGAGACGATTGTGCTGGCTATTGCTGGGGCCGAAGACAGATTTACGGCGGGGCACGATGGCGAAGACCAGGTGTCACAGGGTGATCCTGGACGCCCAGGGACAGTGAAGCGACAGGTTGATGCGGAGGGGCAGCTACGGTGGGGTGACGAAGCGCCAGGCAGGAGAAGTGCCCAGAGAGCAGCCTCCACTGCTGAAACTGCTGTGTTGGGGCTGGCAGAGTGAGCAGGAGTTGGAGCAGGGTCGCTGGCCACATAGCTCCTTGGACTTGATAAAGCGGGGTTCGAGATACAGATAGTACCCAGAGGCAACTGACGGCTGGCCGCATATGGGAGGTGGAAGGTGTGGCTGCCGTGACTGTTGACACTGGTCAGAGGAGCTGGGGCATCGTTAGTGGGCGACCTGGACCGTGGGCCACCTGTTTGTGGATTTTCTGAGCTGTAGGTGCTCCGGTGGTGGTGGTTGGGGCTTCTCATTGGTCAGGGATACAGAGAAGACAGGGTGGGAGGTGGAGGTCCCATAGCAGAGGAGTTAAGAGCGGATGGGGTATATAAACTTTGTTGTTGTGCCGACACTGAATTCGGCTGTGGACGGGACTGTGGTTGGACTGTTGCAGGACGGCAGGTGTGTGCCTCGGAGTGGTCAATCACAAATCACCCTGCAGAGAAGGCAAGTAGGGCTGCAGCGACCTTCATCCTATCATAGCCCACTCCAGGAGTGCGACTTCCTGACCTGACAGCATCATGGGTCAGAACACCAAGAGGCGGGACACTGAACAGCAAGAGGGGGGCGAGCGAGGACCGCAGAGACTCTAATTCACGCCCGGGGCCCAGGAAAGAAGCGGGGATTCCCCAAGAAGAACTCTCCCTCCATGATATTCTACAGACTATAGAACGCTCCCAGCTACCGGTGGAAACTAAGATAGATACCATTAGGGAGGACTTGGGCCTCCTCCGTGCGGACCATAGGACACTGGCCGACCACTTCACGGCCACAGAAGCGGTGATAGAGAGCTTGCGGCTACCAGTTACGGCGACGACAAGCAAACTCGCGGCCATAGAAAGAAGAGTACAGATACTGGAACTGCGTGCCGAGGATGAGGAAAATAGAGCCCGCCGGAATAACATTAGAGTCACGGACCTTCCTGAAAAGGTCGAAGGGAACAATATAGTGGCATACCTTTAGCGCTGGCTGTGAACGGATGTGGCAGAGGAGGTGTTGTCCACATTCTTTGTCCTAGTAAGCGCGCACAGGGTTCCAATTCCAGCCCCGCAACCTGGCAGGCCGCCGAGGCCAGTGGTGGCCCGTCTCTCGTTCTACAAGGATAGAGATCATGTGCTGGAGCAGGCGCTCCTTAAGGGACAGCTTAGAATAGACAAGGGTGTGGTACTGATCTTCCCAGATTTTTCACGGGAGGTGCAGCAACAAAGAGCATCCTATACGGCGGTCAAGCGGTAACTGCGCCTGGTGGGGGTGTCCTACTCTATGGTTTTCCCGGCCAAACTATGCAAAGTGCATAATGGAGGAACTACCTTCTTTACCACCCTCCAGGACGTATGGAACTGGATTGAGGAACAAGATCTCCGAGGACAACAGCGAGGAGGAAATGGCCCAGCGGACAAAGCCTTGCTGCGCTCCCCTGACAGAGGGACAGCTTCAAAGACTCACCCGATGGCGGAGGAGGCAAACCGAGCTAGGGCCAGTGCGATTGCCGCGGTGGCCTCATTCAGTGCGGCGGACACCCGGGAACCACTATCACCATCCGGGGGAGAACAGAGGGACTCGGACTCAGAAACCAGCTCGACTTTGGTTGGAGACACCTGCCAGATCCTGCCACATGTGACTCCCAGATCAGCGGATGACCTGATGTGAGATTAGCCACGCGCACAAGTATACCTGGGACTATGTTACTATGTTTGGCGGCGATAGAGGGGGCTGTCGGTACTATAGCCCTGAACCTCACTTGGGGGGGTGTCCCTGATGCCTACCTGAGCTCTGTAAGCCGGGGGGGTTCCGGAGGGACGGAGAGGATGGCAATCATCCAGGTGGACTTTGGCCTAACCACCTCCTTTGAACTCTGTCTGTTTGAGCACGGAAGTGCGCAGTTTGGATGGGGGAGATGTTCTCACTTGTCCTGGAGAGGGGGAGTTGGGATGGTTCTTTTAGTATTAGGAAGGGATTGGTATTATGGTTAATGGGAAGGGATGCTGCGGCCGACGGGGGGAGAGGCCAAGGCAGGCTATTCTGTAAGAGGGGCTTGCACATTATGCATAGAGGTTCTGGGTCTCCGGTCATGCCAGGGAGTAAGCATGAGTACTCATGCATCAGACACAGACCACCTATAATATAATGTCGTGGAATATTCGGGGCATGCACTCCATGAGTAAAAGGTATAAAATATTCTCACAACTATATAGTAGAGGGGTACAAATAGCGATGTTCCAGGAGACTCGCACATTGGACAAGGAGGGTGAGGCACTGCGCAGGCGCTGGAGAGGGCAGGTGTTTTACACGTCATACTCAGCATTTGCCCGGGGAGTCCTGATCTGGGTGCGGGCGGGAGTCCCCTTCCAACCTATTGAGCATAAAATAGATCGAGAGGGAAGGTACGTGATTGTAGCCGGAAGGCTTGACAGCAGGATGTCACCCTGGTTAATGTATATGGCCCGAATGTGGATCAAGTTAGGTTTCTGGAGCAGCTGTCAGGGGTACTGGCACCGTACATGACTGGGGAGGTTTTAATAGGGGGGGGGATTTTAATTGTGTCGCAGATCGTGAGATGGACCGGTCACACCCACCTCTTCGGGAATCTCCAGGACATGCAGTGGCTCAGACTTTTAGGGACTGGCAGGCTCGCTGGGGGCTCATGGATGCCTGGTGCAGAGCACATCCGACAGATAGGGACTACTCGCACTTATCACACACCCATGACTTACACGTATGACGAGACACCTTTTTAAGCACACAGGGCCTCTACACTCAGCTGGGGGGACAGAGCACCCGAATAGAACGGTATCGGACCATAACCCACTTATGATACGATACAGGGGGGGAGGATTCTGCAACCCATCCCTACATGGCGCCTCAAACCTGAAGCACTTGAAGACCAGTTCTTTCAACAGGAGACTAGGGAACACATCATACAAAATGTTGCTGACAATGCGGGCACCACTGACTCTAGAAGCACAGAATGGGAGGCCTTCAAGGCTGTGATCAGGGGGAGTTGCATGGCTACATCTATTGGGGTGCGTAGGACTCCCACAGCAGACTTAGAGAGATCAGATGAGGCACTCAGGAACTTAGAGAAGAGGCGGCCGGAATACTCGGAATTGATGCAGGAACTCCTGGCGGCTAAGGATGAGGTGGCAGTGCAGGTAGAGCATCTACGATGCTTGGATTTCCAGAAATATATGGATAGGAGACATGATGAGCGGGATAAAGCTGGGCCATCACTGGCATGGCTTGCTAACCGGTCCCGGCGGGGAAGTACTATACTGACGATACGTGACAAGGGGGAGCGCCTATTACATACGCAAGAGGATATTAGTAGCAGGTTCAGGGAGTACTACACCCGCCTATACAGAAGCACTGGCAATGGTGCCTTTTCTGTTCCATACACTGGAGGCAGAGGAGGCGGAGTTACTGGGAGCAGCGATTACGGACAGGAGATCAGGGGGGCAGTCAAAGCTATGTCAAGAGGGAAAACTCCGGGCACAGACGGACTGCCCCAGGAGTTTTATGCCACATACTTGGTGGAGCTGGCTCCCAGGTTAGTGGAACTATGCGTGGACACGTGGGAGAGTGGGAGGTTACCACACACGAGAGAGGCGGTAATGGTTCTTCTGCTCAAGCCTGACAAGAACCCCACAGAGTGCTCTGCATATCGGCACTATCGATGCTAAATCTCAATTTTAAAATTCTTAGTAAGATAATGGCCACCAGGCTGCTGCCACGTATGACCTCCTTGCTACATGCTGACCAAGCAGTATTCATCCCTAGCAGAAGCACCACCCTGAACATTAGGCGTCTGTTTGCGGTGTTACAACAGGATGCGGTGGAGGCGCAGGAGGGGGCGATTTTCGCCATTGATATCGAGAAAGCGTTCAATAGTCTTGAGTGGAATTTCTTATATGCGGTCCTCACGCGGACGAGTTTGGGACAGGGATTCATCCAATGGGTCAAATTACTCTATAAGGACCCAGTGGCGCAGGTCCGTATGGGTCGCATCATTTCCATGCAGTACAGGGTGGAGAGGGGCACACAGCAGGGGTGTCTCCTCTCCCCCCTGCTTTTTGCACTGGCAATAGAGCCATTGGCGTGTGTGGCAAGATCAGGGACACCGTATGAGGGTATTAGGTTGGCAGAGCAGACGCACCATATCGCATTATATGTGGATGACTTACTGCTTTTCCTGAAGGACTCAGTCACAGCGTTGGAGGGAGCCCGGCACATGCTGGACGAGTTCGGAACACTGTCTGGAATCTGCGTCAACTGGCAGAAGTCACGACTCTCCCGATAACAAGGGAGGTTCTGCCGCCTGCGGGCCTGGGGGGCCTCCAGTGGAAAGCACATTGTTTTCAATACCTAGGGATTAGGGTGTATCATGATCTCTCTGACGTCCAGGGGGGAATATAGGGGGAGCTCTCCAATCTCTAAAAGGCAAGATGGCATTCTGGGAGATGTTGCCCCTGCCAGTGGCGGTGCGCATATCAGTGCTAAAAATCGTAGAGCTACCCCGATCTTTATATTTTTTTACCACGCTCCCCGTGTGGATCCCCAAGACATAGTTCTGATCCCTCAAGTCTCTTATGGACACTTTCTTTTGGGGTCCCAGTAGGCACAGAGTGGCGTTGGTTACGTTGCGCAGAGCACAAGCAGAGGGGGCCTAGCAGTGCCAGATATGGAAAATTATTATCTAGCGGGACAGCTCCAGCGCTTCACACAGTGGGTAGCAGCAAGTCTAGATCCGGACAGGAGGACACCCCCATTCACCCCGAATAGAACAGGTGTCCTGAGTACACTCATGGGTACCATTAACACCTTGAGCGCAGCCGTGATTCTGCGCCTGTGTGGCAGAATCGCGAGTGGGCGGGTTTATGACGGCCCCCAGCCGTCATCAGCACATGCCCACCGTAGTGCGTGACGGCTGGGGGCCGTCATCAGCATCAAAGGGGTTAAGCAGCGCACAATTAAATCCTCTGAACATAGGTTATTAAGAAATTGCTGGGTCAGGTGTCTTCAGAAAACCACAACTAAGCGTCCTTACTCCCCAGAGATGTCCATGGTGCTATTGGAAGTTCTCCCGCATGGGGTTCAGTGGAGAGGGTTGGAGGAAAGGGCGCAAGAGGGGGTCACTAAGATAGGAGATTTATACGGTGACGGGGAGCTTCTAACATTCGGGCCTTCCGGGCAAGTTGGGATATTCCACTGGGCCATTTTCTGTTATATGGGGCGGTCACTGGGGCTATACGCAGGCACTGGGGTCAGGGGGTTACGGAACCCCCTACACACTTTACTTTCGAATACATAAGTCTAGCAGGGGGGTCATTAAAGCAGTTTCATGTATCTATAGAGCCATTCGGCTGGACTCCACGGGGCCACTGGAGAGCCTGAAAGATAAATGGGAGGCAGACATTGGGAGTCCTATACCAGATAAGGACTGGGAGAATACACTGCTCTGGGCCACATAGGTATCCCGCATCGCGAGATTCCAATTAATCAGTTTTTACACTTTAATCAGGAGAATGCGAGCAGTCCCCGCTTCCAGGAGGTAGGGGCTAGTTATATTCACATGATGTGGAATTGCCCATGGATAGAGGGATATTGGCACCCCCAGTCATGTGCTGCTCAACCTATTCCCCCACTCCGCTAAAACCAAGATCACGGCCAGGTTCTAAGATTTGGCATATATACTGGCAAAACGCTAACTCACTAGCAAGTGGAAGGCACCGGCAGTTCTGGGGTTAGGCAACTGGAACAGGGAGCTAGTAAAGTGGGCAAGTTGTGAACATAGAATACTGCTTCGGAATGCAAAGAGAGGCATAGGGTGACTGGAGAGGGCGCAGGCCTGGGGGGAGTTGGTGGACGACCTGAAGAATGAGGACTGGGAGTCTGCGCCTAGCACGCCACAGGCATGATCTCAACTGGCTAGCACTAGGAGACTGGATCAAGGAGGGGCTTAGGGGGAAACATGAATGGGCCATAGCCTTTTAACATCCACATACAGGGTGGGCTCTATGAGCACGACACACGGCACAGACAGCTCTGACTGAGACCCGGATCATGTATACAGTGAGAGGCAAATTTGAGGGTTGGTCGGCAGCAGCAGGGGAGGGGGATCATAGGGGGGAATAGTTAAGTTGTTAACGTTGATACAACTCACATACAGCTAGCACCGCATAGTGTGGCAGGCAGTCGTAGAGAAGAAGGAGGTATGGAGGGGAGACATGATGCCCGGCTGGGCTGGACACTCTGGAGGATCTTGCGGACATTCCATCATTGCATATCAATATGTCTGTATACTGATATTCAAAACTGCCAATAAAATTTGTTAAAAACAAAAATCTTACATTAGTTGCTAAAGAAATCATAGGAGAGTTTAAACATGCCCGGAGTTTCCGTACTGGTTCAATATATTGATGACCTCTAAGTGGCATCAAGAACAAAGGATGCATGTGTTTCAGACACCATTGCATTACTGAACCATTTGGCAGACGGAGGACATAAGTTGTCCCCAACAAAGTTACAGTTCTGTCAGAAAGGATTGGTGTCACTACAACGCATGCTTTTACATCGCATGCCTTTACAACGCGGTTTTTACCACGCAGTCCATTACAACGCATAATGCTTTTAGGCGCTGTGTGGTAAATTTAAATTACCTATACTTAATTTATGCGGTAAAGTTCAATAAGAATAACTCAGAAAAAATAAGAGGCAGAGTCCGTGGCATCTGAGGTTTTAAAAGGGGTTTTATTCCTTAAAAAGGAATTGGTTCGAACCAGGCAAATCGTATTCCATCACCACGAAGGTTCAGGAAGGGATAGACAATACTTTATTGACAGAATATCATATATATAGTCAATGCATTACAGTGGTGATGGATGCAGAAGGCGTAACAGCTGAGAGGAGAGATAAAAAACATATACGTAATGAAAAAGGCGGAACAGAAGGTGTGCACAAGGGTGTGTACTAGAAACGTCACATAAAGGTGTCACAAGTGGGTGGATCCATAAGAAAATCCTGCAGTGTCAGCAGAAATACATGGCAGAGATGCGCGCGCAGCAGCATGACGTGCAATTGACGTGGAACTGGAGGGTGAAGGGGACTTGACATTTAGCCTTACATGAGGAGACAGAAGTCTGGGGTGTCAGAACAACCTAATCCCAAATCATATCTAATATCGGGTGTTTGGAGAACTGTATTATCTAGAGGGAAAGGTCTCTTGGGCAGAGGCTATTCTATACTGACTGGGAGTGCGTGTATATGCGTCTACGTGTCTACATGTAGTGTGGGGCCATGGGCCTACCATGGTAGCAGGAGCAATGAATTACTTGCATGGAGACAGAGAGGCCGGGCCCTTTGCTCTGCAGCTGGGAAGGATGTTTACCTAAACTACTAGACAGGAATGTATTTTCGAGGAGCGGAGCAGATAACTTGAAGGCAAAATACAGTCTTGGCAGGCAAGCAGGGCGAGCCTGGCACCGCTAGCCGCGCAGGGAGTAAGACAGAGGTCAGGGATACAGATGCAGGTCCAGGCTGCAGCATCCAGAGACAGAAGGCAGGAAAAGACTCGATGACAGAAATCAGGGCCTAACTCGCCTGAGCCAGGGAAAACGTGAAAAGTGCACCATGTAAAGACGTTGGCAAGGCACACTTAGGAACGGAATATCCGACCCATTCATGGTGGATCTGAAAGAGGACATGTTAACGTTGGACGCAAATGTATTTGCGTCTTCATAGCTAAAAGTGGAGGGAACATACATGTACTTGAAGCACGTACATGGAGCCGTTGGGGTCTACGATAGGGGACATAATTGACCATAAAAATTCATATTTCCTCATTCCCTCCTTGTCCCCTACGGACCCATCATGATATCTCAATTCTCATTAATCTATCAATCTGTTCATGTAACATCATTTGCTCTTCTTTCTTCTTACGGTGTTTTGAACGTGGACTTGAATGAGGAATACATGATGTGGCGCACAAGCCGCAAATCGCTGGCCCACATTGTAAACATAGGCAACAACTGAATACTATGAGAAGGGCAATACCTAGGAAGGATAGGATCTTCCATCCCCAGGCTGACAACACGCTCCAGAACCAACCGGACCAAGTCCAGGTGCCTGGATTCTGGTGTATCTGACTTGCAATCTTATGAAGACGGGTATGGCTCTATATACTGATGATTTAGAAAAGGGGGTGGTGATGAACAGAGTGTCTGAGTTAAACAGACCACTCTTACCCAGTCCAAAGATCAGGGCTTGATCCATCACCGTTATTTATCTCACTGCCCCATCCCAGCTCAGAACCTGGCTATATGCAAATCAGTCTGTCCCTGGCCCAGTGCATCATGGGAACAGGGCAGACTAAACTACCAAGCCAATTCTTCACCAGAAAGGAAACAAGCTACCGGGGACCGGTTTCTGGCATTTCAGCCTTCTTCGGCCCGGCTTGCTTGAATCCTGATGGAGCAGTGAGAAAGGGACTCATGTCTGAGTATACCCTGCCACACCTATAGTGGCCAAAAACGATTTAGAAAAGGGGGTGGTGATGAACAGAGTGTCTGAGTTAAACAGACCACTCTTACCCAGTCCAAAGATCAGGGCTTGATCCATCACCGTTATTTATCTCACTGCCCCATCCCAGCTCAGAACCTGGCTATATGCAAATCAGTCTGTCCCTGGCCCAGTGCATCATGGGAACAGGGCAGACTAAACTACCAAGCCAATTCTTCACCAGAAAGGAAACAAGCTACCGGGGACCGGTTTCTGGCATTTCAGCCTTCTTCGGCCCGGCTTGCTTGAATCCTGATGGAGCAGTGAGAAAGGGACTCATGTCTGAGTATACCCTGCCACACCTATAGTGGCCAAAAACGATTTAGAAAAGGGGGTGGTGATGAACAGAGTGTCTGAGTTAAACAGACCACTCTTACCCAGTCCAAAGATCAGGGCTTGATCCATCACCGTTATTTATCTCACTGCCCCATCCCAGCTCAGAACCTGGCTATATGCAAATCAGTCTGTCCCTGGCCCAGTGCATCATGGGAACAGGGCAGACTAAACTACCAAGCCAATTCTTCACCAGAAAGGAAACAAGCTACCGGGGACCGGTTTCTGGCATTTCAGCCTTCTTCGGCCCGGCTTGCTTGAATCCTGATGGAGCAGTGAGAAAGGGACTCATGTCTGAGTATACCCTGCCACACCTATAGTGGCCAAAAACGATTTAGAAAAGGGGGTGGTGATGAACAGAGTGTCTGAGTTAAACAGACCACTCTTACCCAGTCCAAAGATCAGGGCTTGATCCATCACCGTTATTTATCTCACTGCCCCATCCCAGCTCAGAACCTGGCTATATGCAAATCAGTCTGTCCCTGGCCCAGTGCATCATGGGAACAGGGCAGACTAAACTACCAAGCCAATTCTTCACCAGAAAGGAAACAAGCTACCGGGGACCGGTTTCTGGCATTTCAGCCTTCTTCGGCCCGGCTTGCTTGAATCCTGATGGAGCAGTGAGAAAGGGACTCATGTCTGAGTATACCCTGCCACACCTATAGTGGCCAAAAACGATTTAGAAAAGGGGGTGGTGATGAACAGAGTGTCTGAGTTAAACAGACCACTCTTACCCAGTCCAAAGATCAGGGCTTGATCCATCACCGTTATTTATCTCACTGCCCCATCCCAGCTCAGAACCTGGCTATATGCAAATCAGTCTGTCCCTGGCCCAGTGCATCATGGGAACAGGGCAGACTAAACTACCAAGCCAATTCTTCACCAGAAAGGAAACAAGCTACCGGGGACCGGTTTCTGGCATTTCAGCCTTCTTCGGCCCGGCTTGCTTGAATCCTGATGGAGCAGTGAGAAAGGGACTCATGTCTGAGTATACCCTGCCACACCTATAGTGGCCAAAAACGATTTAGAAAAGGGGGTGGTGATGAACAGAGTGTCTGAGTTAAACAGACCACTCTTACCCAGTCCAAAGATCAGGGCTTGATCCATCACCGTTATTTATCTCACTGCCCCATCCCAGCTCAGAACCTGGCTATATGCAAATCAGTCTGTCCCTGGCCCAGTGCATCATGGGAACAGGGCAGACTAAACTACCAAGCCAATTCTTCACCAGAAAGGAAACAAGCTACCGGGGACCGGTTTCTGGCATTTCAGCCTTCTTCGGCCCGGCTTGCTTGAATCCTGATGGAGCAGTGAGAAAGGGACTCATGTCTGAGTATACCCTGCCACACCTATAGTGGCCAAAAACGATTTAGAAAAGGGGGTGGTGATGAACAGAGTGTCTGAGTTAAACAGACCACTCTTACCCAGTCCAAAGATCAGGGCTTGATCCATCACCGTTATTTATCTCACTGCCCCATCCCAGCTCAGAACCTGGCTATATGCAAATCAGTCTGTCCCTGGCCCAGTGCATCATGGGAACAGGGCAGACTAAACTACCAAGCCAATTCTTCACCAGAAAGGAAACAAGCTACCGGGGACCGGTTTCTGGCATTTCAGCCTTCTTCGGCCCGGCTTGCTTGAATCCTGATGGAGCAGTGAGAAAGGGACTCATGTCTGAGTATACCCTGCCACACCTATAGTGGCCAAAAACGATTTAGAAAAGGGGGTGGTGATGAACAGAGTGTCTGAGTTAAACAGACCACTCTTACCCAGTCCAAAGATCAGGGCTTGATCCATCACCGTTATTTATCTCACTGCCCCATCCCAGCTCAGAACCTGGCTATATGCAAATCAGTCTGTCCCTGGCCCAGTGCATCATGGGAACAGGGCAGACTAAACTACCAAGCCAATTCTTCACCAGAAAGGAAACAAGCTACCGGGGACCGGTTTCTGGCATTTCAGCCTTCTTCGGCCCGGCTTGCTTGAATCCTGATGGAGCAGTGAGAAAGGGACTCATGTCTGAGTATACCCTGCCACACCTATAGTGGCCAAAAACGATTTAGAAAAGGGGGTGGTGATGAACAGAGTGTCTGAGTTAAACAGACCACTCTTACCCAGTCCAAAGATCAGGGCTTGATCCATCACCGTTATTTATCTCACTGCCCCATCCCAGCTCAGAACCTGGCTATATGCAAATCAGTCTGTCCCTGGCCCAGTGCATCATGGGAACAGGGCAGACTAAACTACGAAGCCAATTCTTCACCAGAAAGGAAACAAGCTACCGGGGACCGGTTTCTGGCATTTCAGCCTTCTTCGGCCCGGCTTGCTTGAATCCTGATGGAGCAGTGAGAAAGGGACTCATGTCTGAGTATACCCTGTCACACCTATAGTGGCCAAAAACGATTTAGAAAAGGGGGTGGTGATGAACAGAGTGTCTGAGTTAAACAGACCACTCTTACCCAGTCCAAAGATCAGGGCTTGATCCATCACCGTTATTTATCTCACTGCCCCATCCCAGCTCAGAACCTGGCTATATGCAAATCAGTCTGTCCCTGGCCCAGTGCATCATGGGAACAGGGCAGACTAAACTACCAAGCCAATTCTTCACCAGAAAGGAAACAAGCTACCGGGGACCGGTTTCTGGCATTTCAGCCTTCTTCGGCCCGGCTTGCTTGAATCCTGATGGAGCAGTGAGAAAGGGACTCATGTCTGAGTATACCCTGCCACACCTATAGTGGCCAAAAACGATTTAGAAAAGGGGGTGGTGATGAACAGAGTGTCTGAGTTAAACAGACCACTCTTACCCAGTCCAAAGATCAGGGCTTGATCCATCACCGTTATTTATCTCACTGCCCCATCCCAGCTCAGAACCTGGCTATATGCAAATCAGTCTGTCCCTGGCCCAGTGCATCATGGGAACTGGGCAGACTAAACTACCAAGCCAATTCTTCACCAGAAAGGAAACAAGCTACCGGGGACCGGTTTCTGGCATTTCAGCCTTCTTCGGCCCGGCTTGCTTGAATCCTGATGGAGCAGTGAGAAAGGGACTCATGTCTGAGTAAACCCTGCCACACCTATAGTGGCCAAAAACGATTTAGAAAAGGGGGTGGTGATGAACAGAGTGTCTGAGTTAAACAGACCACTCTTACCCAGTCCAAAGATCAGGGCTTGATCCATCACCGTTATTTATCTCACTGCCCCATCCCAGCTCAGAACCTGGCTATATGCAAATCAGTCTGTCCCTGGCCCAGTGCATCATGGGAACAGGGCAGACTAAACTACCAAGCCAATTCTTCACCAGAAAGGAAACAAGCTACCGGGGACCGGTTTCTGGCATTTCAGCCTTCTTCGGCCCGGCTTGCTTGAATCCTGATGGAGCAGTGAGAAAGGGACTCATGTCTGAGTATACCCTGCCACACCTATAGTGGCCAAAAACGATTTAGAAAAGGGGGTGGTGATGAACAGAGTGTCTGAGTTAAACAGACCACTCTTACCCAGTCCAAAGATCAGGGCTTGATCCATCACCGTTATTTATCTCACTGCCCCATCCCAGCTCAGAACCTGGCTATATGCAAATCAGTCTGTCCCTGGCCCAGTGCATCATGGGAACAGGGCAGACTAAACTACCAAGCCAATTCTTCACCAGAAAGGAAACAAGCTACCGGGGACCGGTTTCTGGCATTTCAGCCTTCTTCGGCCCGGCTTGCTTGAATCCTGATGGAGCAGTGAGAAAGGGACTCATGTCTGAGTATACCCTGCCACACCTATAGTGGCCAAAAACGATTTAGAAAAGGGGGTGGTGATGAACAGAGTGTCTGAGTTAAACAGACCACTCTTACCCAGTCCAAAGATCAGGGCTTGATCCATCACCGTTATTTATCTCACTGCCCCATCCCAGCTCAGAACCTGGCTATATGCAAATCAGTCTGTCCCTGGCCCAGTGCATCATGGGAACAGGGCAGACTAAACTACCAAGCCAATTCTTCACCAGAAAGGAAACAAGCTACCGGGGACCGGTTTCTGGCATTTCAGCCTTCTTCGGCCCGGCTTGCTTGAATCCTGATGGAGCAGTGAGAAAGGGACTCATGTCTGAGTATACCCTGCCACACCTATAGTGGCCAAAAACGATTTAGAAAAGGGGGTGGTGATGAACAGAGTGTCTGAGTTAAACAGACCACTCTTACCCAGTCCAAAGATCAGGGCTTGATCCATCACCGTTATTTATCTCACTGCCCCATCCCAGCTCAGAACCTGGCTATATGCAAATCAGTCTGTCCCTGGCCCAGTGCATCATGGGAACAGGGCAGACTAAACTACCAAGCCAATTCTTCACCAGAAAGGGTGGACAAAAATATTTACAACAAGGGGTGGTGAGGGACAGAGTCTCTGAATTAAGCAGAAAGCTCTCACCCAGTCAAGAGATCAGGGCTAGATCCAACACCGTTTTTTAGCTCACTGCACCATCCCAGTTTCAGAACCTGGCTGTATGCAAATTAGTCTGTTCCTGTCCCAGTGCATGATGGGAACAGGGCAAACCAAACTACAAAAGCCAATTCTTACACTGGGAAGGAAACAAGCTCCCGGGGACCGGTTTCTGGCATTACAGCCGTCTTCGGCCCGGTTTGCTTGAATCCTGATGGTGCAATGAGCAAGGGTCTCACATCTGAGAATACCCTTCCACGCTTAGGGTGGACAAAAATATTTACAACAAGGGGTGGTGAGGGACAGAGTCTCTGAATTAAGCAGAAAGCTCTCACCCAGTCAAGAGATCAGGGCTAGATCCAACACCGTTTTTTAGCTCACTGCACCATCCCAGTTTCAGAACCTGGCTGTATGCAAATTAGTCTGTTCCTGTCCCAGTGCATGATGGGAACAGGGCAAACCAAACTACAAAAGCCAATTCTTACACTGGGAAGGAAACAAGCTCCCGGGGACCGGTTTCTGGCAATACAGCCGTCTTCGGCCCGGTTTGCTTGAATCCTGATGGTGCAATGAGCAAGGGTCTCACATCTGAGAATACCCTTCCACGCTTAGGGTGGACAAAAATATTTACAACAAGGGGTGGTGAGGGACAGAGTCTCTGAATTAAGCAGAAAGCTCTCACCCAGTCAAGAGATCAGGGCTAGATCCAACACCGTTTTTTAGCTCACTGCACCATCCCAGTTTCAGAACCTGGCTGTATGCAAATTAGTCTGTTCCTGTCCCAGTACATGATGGGAACAGGGCAAACCAAACTACAAAAGCCAATTCTTACACTGGGAAGGAAACAAGCTCCCGGGGACCGGTTTCTGGCATTACAGCCGTCTTCGGCCCGGTTTGCTTGAATCCTGATGGTGCAATGAGCAAGGGTCTCACATCTGAGAATACCCTTCCACGCTTAGGGTGGACAAAAATATTTACAACAAGGGGTGGTGAGGGACAGAGTCTCTGAATTAAGCAGAAAGCTCTCACCCAGTCAAGAGATCAGGGCTAGATCCAACACCGTTTTTTAGCTCACTGCACCATCCCAGTTTCAGAACCTGGCTGTATGCAAATTAGTCTGTTCCTGTCCCAGTGCATGATGGGAACAGGGCAAACCAAACTACAAAAGCCAATTCTTACACTGGGAAGGAAACAAGCTCCCGGGGACCGGTTTCTGGCATTACAGCCGTCTTCGGCCCGGTTTGCTTGAATCCTGATGGTGCAATGAGCAAGGGTCTCACATCTGAGAATACCCTTCCACGCTTAGGGTGGACAAAAATATTTACAACAAGGGGTGGTGAGGGACAGAGTCTCTGAATTAAGCAGAAAGCTCTCACCCAGTCAAGAGATCAGGGCTAGATCCAACACCGTTTTTTAGCTCACTGCACCATCCCAGTTTCAGAACCTGGCTGTATGCAAATTAGTCTGTTCCTGTCCCAGTGCATGATGGGAACAGGGCAAACCAAACTACAAAAGCCAATTCTTACACTGGGAAGGAAACAAGCTCCCGGGGACCGGTTTCTGGCATTACAGCCGTCTTCGGCCCGGTTTGCTTGAATCCTGATGGTGCAATGAGCAAGGGTCTCACATCTGAGAATACCCTTCCACGCTTAGGGTGGACAAAAATATTTACAACAAGGGGTGGTGAGGGACAGAGTCTCTGAATTAAGCAGAAAGCTCTCACCCAGTCAAGAGATCAGGGCTAGATCCAACACCGTTTTTTAGCTCACTGCACCATCCCAGTTTCAGAACCTGGCTGTATGCAAATTAGTCTGTTCCTGTCCCAGTGCATGATGGGAACAGGGCAAACCAAACTACAAAAGCCAATTCTTACACTGGGAAGGAAACAAGCTCCCGGGGACCGGTTTATGGCATTACAGCCGTCTTCGGCCCGGTTTGCTTGAATCCTGATGGTGCAATGAGCAAGGGTCTCACATCTGAGAATACCCTTCCACGCTTAGGGTGGACAAAAATATTTACAACAAGGGGTGGTGAGGGACAGAGTCTCTGAATTAAGCAGAAAGCTCTCACCCAGTCAAGAGATCAGGGCTAGATCCAACACCGTTTTTTAGCTCACTGCACCATCCCAGTTTCAGAACCTGGCTGTATGCAAATTAGTCTGTTCCTGTCCCAGTGCAGTGTACTCAGACATGAGTCCCTTTCTCACTGCTCCATCAGGATTCAAGCAAGCCGGGCCGAAGAAGGCTGAAATGCCAGAAACCGGTCCCCGGTAGCTTGTTTCCTTCCCAGTGTAAGAATTGGCTTTTGTAGTTTGGTTTGCCCTGTTCCCATCATGCACTGGGACAGGAACAGACTAATTTGCATACAGCCAGGTTCTGAAACTGGGATGGTGCAGTGAGCTAAAAAACGGTGTTGGATCTAGCCCTGATCTCTTGACTGGGTGAGAGCTTTCTGCTTAATTCAGAGACTCTGTCCCTCACCACCCCTTGTTGTAAATATTTTTGTCCACCCTAAGCGTGGAAGGGTATTCTCAGATGTGAGACCCTTGCTCATTGCACCATCAGGATTCAAGCAAACCGGGCCGAAGACGGCTGTAATGCCAGAAACCGGTCCCCGGGAGCTTGTTTCCTTCCCAGTGTAAGAATTGGCTTTTGTAGTTTGGTTTGCCCTGTTCCCATCATGCACTGGGACAGGAACAGATTAATTTGCATACAGCCAGGTTCTGAAACTGGGATGGTGCAGTGAGCTAAAAAACGGTGTTGGATCTAGCCCTGATCTCTTGACTGGGTGAGAGCTTTCTGCTTAATTCAGAGACTCTGTCCCTCACCACCCCTTGTTGTAAATATTTTTGTCCACCCTAAGCGTGGAAGGGTATTCTCAGATGTGAGACCCTTGCTCATTGCACCATCAGGATTCAAGCAAACCGGGCCGAAGACGACTGTAATGCCAGAAACCGGTCCCCGGGAGCTTGTTTCCTTCCCAGTGTAAGAATTGGCTTTTGTAGTTTGGTTTGCCCTGTTCCCATCATGCACTGGGACAGGAACAGACTAATTTGCATACAGCCAGGTTCTGAAACTGGGATGGTGCAGTGAGCTAAAAAACGGTGTTGGATCTAGCCCTGATCTCTTGACTGGGTGAGAGCTTTCTGCTTAATTCAGAGACTCTGTCCCTCACCACCCCTTGTTGTAAATATTTTTGTCCACCCTAAGCGTGGAAGGGTATTCTCAGATGTGAGACCCTTGCTCATTGCACCATCAGGATTCAAGCAAACCGGGCCGAAGACGGCTGTAATGCCAGAAACCGGTCCCCGGGAGCTTGTTTCCTTCCCAGTGTAAGAATTGGCTTTTGTAGTTTGGTTTGCCCTGTTCCCATCATGCACTGGGACAGGAACAGACTAATTTGCATACAGCCAGGTTCTGAAACTGGGATGGTGCAGTGAGCTAAAAAACGGTGTTGGATCTAGCCCTGATCTCTTGACTGGGTGAGAGCTTTCTGCTTAATTCAGAGACTCTGTCCCTCACCACCCCTTGTTGTAAATATTTTTGTCCACCCTAAGCGTGGAAGGGTATTCTCAGATGTGAGACCCTTGCTCATTGCACCATCAGGATTCAAGCAAACCGGGCCGAAGACGGCTGTAATGCCAGAAACCGGTCCCCGGGAGCTTGTTTCCTTCCCAGTGTAAGAATTGGCTTTTGTAGTTTGGTTTGCCCTGTTCCCATCATGCACTGGGACAGGAACAGACTAATTTGCATACAGCCAGGTTCTGGAACTGGGATGGTGCAGTGAGCTAAAAAACGGTGTTGGATCTAGCCCTGATCTCTTGACTGGGTGAGAGCTTTCTGCTTAATTCAGAGACTCTGTCCCTCACCACCCCTTGTTGTAAATATTTTTGTCCACCCTAAGCGTGGAAGGGTATTCTCAGATGTGAGACCCTTGCTCATTGCACCATCAGGATTCAAGCAAACCGGGCCGAAGACGGCTGTAATGCCAGAAACCGGTCCCCGGGAGCTTGTTTCCTTCCCAGTGTAAGAATTGGCTTTTGTAGTTTGGTTTGCCCTGTTCCCATCATGCACTGGGACAGGAACAGACTAATTTGCATACAGCCAGGTTCTGAAACTGGGATGGTGCAGTGAGCTAAAAAACGGTGTTGGATCTAGCCCTGATCTCTTGACTGGGTGAGAGCTTTCTGCTTAATTCAGAGACTCTGTCCCTCACCACCCCTTGTTGTAAATATCTATATACTGATGGCGCGTTTTCTGGAATGAAAACACAGCAGCTCGATCCGATGACCCTACAGGCTCTGCCCCTATTGGCCAGGATGACGTCAAGGACAAGACGATTTTGACGAACAACAATCCGCATAGCAGACTGCTCCTCCGTTAAGTTGCCTAGGGCGGAAGTAGTCTCATTCACCACTGCTTCGAGGGTTCTTGTTAATCTACGTATCAGTTTACTATTAAAGACAGCACCTAAGTAGGGAAAGAAACCTTTATTGAAGTCTGTGTATTGCTCCCATGCCGTTTCAGTGTAGTCGACAATCGGGAGATCTCTCTGGGGTCTATTGTGTACTAGATGAGTATTCCTATGATAATCAGGAGGGGCTAGGAAAACAGGTGGCAGAAGGAATGCAATGTAACAGGTGCCATCCCAATCTGGAGGTAAGCGTATGTATGCGGTATGACCACAAATGAAATAGGAATGACGGGAAGCCTTAAACGTAGACTTGCCTTTATCACTGAATTCGATCACAGTAGTACATTTACTATGACCCAGGTGTACTGAACCATTCTTTCTAACACATAATTCACCTTTGACTGGTAATACTGACATAGCGGGCAAGACTGGTGCTGTTTCAGATTCAACATTCAGAATCATGAGGTTAAGTGTAAAGTTACCTAATCCATATACTTCATTTTCTAGATCAGTCCCTGTCCTTTTGGGGAGACCCTCCTTGTCAGGGAAACATACTTTATGCAAAACGGTGTTCAGATTTCCCCATACCCAGTTGCCCTGGTAAACTACGGAATTGGAATCTAAGGAATTAATCAAACTAAACCATGCACCACAGGAACCATTGTGTGTGAACGGGTACGGAAAGAGAGGCAGAACTCCCTTGTATTTCTGATAGGGAGGGAGTCGGCCGCATATCCAACAATTTGTAGCGTTGCTGGTCTGATGGGAATGATGTAAAATACTAATGAATGTGTTGTTGCGCAGCGCAAGTCGGTAAGATAATTCATGCGGGGTTAATTCACTGAAAGAGTGCTCTGCAGTAACATTAAAGAGAGAATGTGCACGTTTGAAAATAGGGTAGTATATATGCAACAGTATACTTGCAGCAATAATCAAAAGACTCAGAAAAAACATAATCAATAGTGTCACGATACAGTGGCTGCGAAGTGATTTACAATATTCACGTTTCTTGAGCTGTTTATGTCTATCTCTCTCTCTATTGGGGACTAGGGGATACATGTCAGAGACTCGTCTAACCGATTCACCTAGGGGAGGACTTAAACAATTAAACTGTCTGACTTGCTAGACCTCAATTTCAACTTATATTCCTGGGAAGAAGTTTTCTCGACCAGAGGGAGTTTTGAATCAGTCTGTGGAGGAGGGCAAGGCTGAGAGTTCAAATCTGGCGGTAGTCCATGAAATTTTTTGATATGGCTCGAATGCAGCCAGCCCTTGCGGCCCTCCACTTTTATCGCGGTCCTTGTGGTCAAAAGTACTAGCTTCGGCGTCTGCCAACGGGGCTCCAGCGGACTCCTCCTATCGAAATTTCTTACGAAGACGAAATCGCCTGGAACAACTTCATGGGGCTTCACCTCGGTGTTGTCGGGAAAGGCTGCAGCGACCTGTGAACGACATGATTGTAGTGCAGACATCAAGGAGGCAAGGTAATCTGTCAGCATATTACAGTCAACATCGGTAATTTTTCGAGGAAGAGGCGTCCCCCACATATTTGGTGGCCTACCAAAGACCACCTCATACGGGGATAGCCCTGTTCGGGAGTGTGCGATCATTCTCATGTAAAAGAGTGCGACTGGTAGAGCTACTATCCAGTCGACGCCTTTCTCTCTACAGATTTTGGCAAGACGAATTTTCAGAGTCTGATTGTGACGCTCCACGAGACCTGCTGCCTCGGGATGTCGGACACAATGGAACTTCCACTGATAGCCGAGCAGGAGTGTAACCTGTTTCACAAGCTCGGACGAGAATGGCTGACCGTTATCTGGATATACGATACGGGGCAAACCATACCTGGGGAAGAATTCACGTACCAGCTGCTTGGCAGTGGTCGGAGCAGTGTAATCTGGGACTGGATATGCTTCTGTCCAACGGGAAAGTGCACATACAACTACGAGGACATATTTGAATCCTCGACAACGTTCCATCTGGATGTAATCCATCTGGAGGACTTCAAAAGGGTGATCGGGAGGATGAAATCCACCTTGCTCTACAGGAATGCTTTTACCTGGGTTGAACTGACAACAAATCATGCAAGTACGCACTTTCTGTTTGGCTGCTGCTCGTAAATGTTTATTGAACCAGATGTTTTGAATACTGTCTAACATGGCTTTTTCTCCTAGATGTGCAGGACTATGTACTGTGTTAATGATAACTTGAACCATAGAGTCGGGGAGAAACCATGTAGATTTTCCCTTCGTCATCCATCCCTGATCTGTTTGGATCCCTCCTAGTTCAGTCCATTTCTTGATTTCATCTGGTGTAGCATGTGTCTGTATGTCAATTACATCAAGGGCGGGATCCCTAACGGTCATGCAGTGTGTCGGTGTCGAGACTATTGTCTTTGTCAAGTCAGTTGCGTAAGTCTGATTCTGAGCTGTCTGCTTGGCTGTTCGTCTGCTAGGTCGTTACCTTGGGAAATGATATCAGTGACTTTCGTATGTGCCTTGCACTTCATGATGGATATGGCTGTAGGCAGATGTATTGCATCTAATAGTGCTTGAATGAGAGGACCGTGTTGAATTTTGGCACCGTGAGAAGTCAAATAACCTCTCTCTCGCCAGAGGACACCGAAGTCGTGTACGACTCCGAATGCATAACGGGAATCTGTATATATGTTAACTCTTTTATTTCTGGCTTGAAGACAGGCTTGTGTCAGAGCGATGAGCTCTGCTGCTTGAGCTGACAGGGTGTCAATACAATTCGTTTCTATGACTTCAGTTTCTGTCGTGACTGCGTAGGCGGCCACTAACTCTCCTGTACTAGTTCTCATGCATGAACCATCCACATAAAGTGTCAGGTCTGGATCTGGTAATGGAGTATCTGTCAAGTCTTGTCTGGGTTTCGTCGTAATAGTAATGATTTCAATACAATCATGTGCCAATGGGTCTGTTTCACTTAATGGCAGAAGTGTAGCGGGATTCAATGTATTACAGCGTCTGATTTCTATGTGTGGCTGAAACAATGTCAATTCATAACCTGTCAGTCGTGCTATAGTCAAGTGCTGAGTCTGTGTTCGGTTTAAAAGAACTTCCACGGAATGTGGAACTTGTACTGTCAATTGGTGTCCTAACACTATGGAATCACTTTGTCTGATTGCTAAAGCTGTCGCTGCTACTGATTTCAAGCACGCAGGCAGAGCCTGGGCTACTGGACCTAATGTGCTAGAAAAGTAAGCACACGGTTTGTGTGAACCTGCTTGTTCCTGAGTGAGTACTGACAATGCAGTACCTTCACGTTCTGTAACAAAAAGTGTAAAAGGCTTGCTGTGACATGGTGTTGCTAAAACAGGTGCTTGGCATAAAGCTTTCTTTAAGTCTTCAAAAGCCTGTGTATGTTCCTGAGTCCAAGGGAGGACAGTCGAAGACGCTGCCTCCTGAGTTGTTAACTGTATGAGTGGTTTTGCTAGAAATGCGTACTGGGGAATCCATTGTCTGCAGTAAGAAGTGAGGCCTATGAAGGCCCGCACCTCCTTTTGTGTCTTCGGTGGTGACATATTTACAATTAACTGGATGCGGTCAGGTGTGAGCTGTCTCCCCCCTTTGGACAGCAAGTGCCCAAGGTACACAACTTGCTGAACACAGAATTGAAGCTTTGAAGGGGACACCTTGTGCCCCTTGTCGGCCAGAAAATGTAAAACCGTCAGTGATCCTCGTTCACATTCGGGTTCGCTTCGGGCAGTGATCAGTAGATCATCAACATACTGAAGCAGGGCAGTGTTTTCAGGCATGTGAATACTGTCAAGTTGTCTTTTCAGTGCTTGGCTATAGATGCTGGGGCTTTCTGTGAATCCTTGAGGTGCGCGTGCAAATTTGAAGCTTCGTCCATTTAAACAGAATCCGAAAAGATATTGGCTCTCCGGATCAATTGGAACACTAAAGAAGGCGTTCTTGAGGTCAATTACAGTAAAGAACGTTGCTTCTGAATCAATGGCAGTCAATAATGACGAGATATCTGGGACCACAGGATACTGTGGTACAATACATTTATTCAATTCGCGTAAATCGATAACTAATCGATAAACTGGGGGTGCATTTGGATCAGTACGTTTAAGAATCGGGATGATGGGGGAATTACAGAGATTGGAGTCGGTTTCCACAACCACTCCTTGTGCAATGAGCTCGTCAATGATTTTCAGTAAAGCCACT
The DNA here is from genome assembly GCF_964263255.1 of Lissotriton vulgaris. Lineage (NCBI taxonomy): Eukaryota > Metazoa > Chordata > Amphibia > Caudata > Salamandridae > Lissotriton > Lissotriton vulgaris. The sequence continues at coordinate 1,756,509,029 of NC_141689.1, read as the reverse complement.
ACAGCATCTGGGGGTAACTTGTATTGTCGCATTCGTGGTAATACCACTCCTGGCTTGAGCGTGACTCGATATGGTGTAATGTGCATACAACCTACATCAGTGGGGCCTTGTGCCCATAAATGTGCAGGAACATTCTGCAATCTGGGATCAATATCTCTCAACACATAGTGACCCTTGAAGTCACGTAGGAACAATCGTACTCCTTCCGGAGAACAGCAAATCACAGCTCCTAGAGCTTTCAGTGTCTTTATACCTAACAAATTTTCTGGACATGATTTTGTAAGTAGTAAATCTGTAGTACGTGTCAATGGACCAACTGCGAGGGGAAGTGGTTGCGATACTTCATTAACAATAGGCTTTCCTGAAAATCCAAGGGAAACATTCTGTGAGCCTGAGAGGGGTGCCCCTGGAACCTCGTCGTGACTTATAGTTGTCCTGCTTGCCCCTGTATCAATTAAAAACTTTCTGTCTTTCCCTAATACTTGACTATGTACATAAGGACCCTCTTGATCTACAGGAACCTCAATAAGAGGCAAGCCAACCTCCCTCTCTAGGCTGTTTCATGTGTATCGCTGATAATCAGGATAATCATTTTGTGCATACTGGTAAATCTGTTGTGTCATGTTTTGTGTTGCGGTAATGGGCTGTGACTGTGGTACCGCTACGGTCTGTACTGTCTGTTGTGAAGCATGCATAGGTTGTACGTTCTGGGGTACTTGTTGTTGGGCCTGATCTTGTCTAGGTGGACGTGGTCTCTCTTTGGTTTTACCCGTAGAGATATTATGTTTCAAAACTGCACAATCGTTTATATAGTGACCTGGCTGTTTACAGTAGTTACATGTCCCTTTAACAGGACCTGCTGAATTATTGGACTGTGTCGTACCCTTTTTATTAACGTCAGCTGGAACTGACTGAGCAACTAGCATTTTCATTTTTGTGTCTTTCATACGTCTTTGTTCGTGTTCATGTTCTTCTCTAATTCTATTCTGGTGGTACTGTAACATTTGTAACATTTGTGAAGGGGTATTAGCTTGCCAGGTGCTCTCGACTTTCAGTACTCAGTTCTTAACCTGGGGCAGGGAATTCTCGACTAATTTGGATACAAAAAGATGTGGATATGACTCGCTACTTGCTTTCAGGCCACTATTAATAATAAAACATTTCTCAAATCGGGAATAAAAATCACTAGTGTCTTCATCGGGTTTCTGTTTGCAGGCTGAGATTGCATCCCAGTCTTCCTTTTTCGTTGCTAATAAACGTGGAAATACTTGTACTAACAATCCTGGTAATGCTTTAGTTTTGTCCCCAAGCCCTAGGCCTGGAGTTCGAGTGTTTTCTTCGTTTTCTAATGCAGCCCAATCAATCTTTTGCTCTCCCACCTCCCATTCTTTTTCTTTGAGTTTCTCGTAAATACCGGCAGGCAATAATACTTTCAATATTTTCATGATATCGGGATAGGTATAATCACCCATGAGTAACATGTCTTTTATTTCACGGTGAAAACCTGCTGGATCTTTGTCATGGCTGGGCACTAATTTCTTCATTTCCAATAGTTCTATTTTAGTTATGGGTGTGTATACAAACATGCGTCTAAAAGTATTATCATCATTCCTGACTGGGTGCACTTCTCGTAAGGGATTCTGTCTGTCTATGTAATACGCTTTTCTTTCTATGGGTGGAGCTGGATCAAACTGTGGACACAGGAAGGCACTATATCTGTGCCGATGTTCTAGAATTACTTTAATTAAATCGGTACCTAGGCCTCTCCATTTATTCATGACTAGTTCTATTAATATATCAGGTAGGGGACCAGGATCAGAGTGTTGGCTTTTATACAATATAAGGAGGTGTTGTATCATGTACATACCAGCTAGACGCTGTTCACCTGGGGAAAGATTCAAAAACGTTTGCGCTAACGCGTCATCACTATATTTATCAGGACTGTCAGCCCATTGTACTGCTGACCTGGCTAATTCTTGTTCATCCATGGAATCGAGTACATGGTACCCCATTCGTTCTTGAAGTATTTTATCGGTAGCCTGAAATAGGTGTTCAGGGGTCTTTGAATTTGACATGGCTGCTTGAAAAACTCTCTTACTTTCTGGACGTATTGGACGCATACTATTATTAAAGTATCTTCCCTTACTTACATATGCTATCATTTCTCTAGCTGGTAACTGCACTGTTCCTGTTGCTGTTTCTGGTTGTTCCTCCTCCGAGGATTCATTCTTGTCTGTATCTATTTCCCTCTCAGACTGTCTTCTTTCGTGTATTTGTTCTACTGCTTTTCGGATCCGTCGATACATATTTTCTATACAACTTTGTTTATCATGTTTTCCGTCTGCTATATTCTGGCCCCATTTATTAAGTGCTTTCATTTCTTCCTGGTCTACACCAGGCCTATCTTGGTCTCTTATCAAGCAGTTTATGAAGAAACGTAATATCATTTTTTGAGTGTCAACTTTCTGATGTGCCATGGCCTCGCCAATACTTTCCGGGCCTTGCCCCGTTTGGACAAAAAGATATATTCTGTCTAGATGCTCAATCATTCCTGGTAGTAACATTAAATAGTTTGCAACTCGTCGTAGACGTACTGATGACAGCATCATTCTGTCGTCTTTACCGGGTACTGGATCATATCTACAGTCTGTAAGAGGCTCTTTAAATATGTCGTAACTCACTGTTTGAGGTGTACGTTGTTGTGCTAAATCCCTATAAGTCATTCGATGTGTTGGTGGCGGTGTCTGGAAACCTCCTGCCGCACCTCCTGAGGTGCCAGGTAAAAAAGGATTTAGTGGATTCATGCCAGGGAGAATAGGTGCAGGAAGGACTGGGGCTGGAGGAACGGGCGCAGGATGTGGACCGGGAGGAGGAGTTTGTTGTTGCGGAAGTGGGTGCAGATTATCTCGGGGTGGGGTGCCGTCAGCAGGTGGTGTGTGTGGCGGCGGAATATTAACATATTCGGGGGCTACATCGTCTAAATAGGAAGAAAGGAATATGTCCTTTGCGGTCTTGTGGTGTAATTTAGTCGGGAGTAATGGAGGTGGCAGGTCTTTTGGTACTTCCTGGGTGGCCTTAGGTAAACCCTCGGTCAGAAGAGGATACATACCATTCATAAGAGTATTTCGTTGTCTGTCTACTTGTTCTGCTTTAACTCGTATACCTTCCTCCACTAATACGTTTTCTCGGGTTTTGTCTGAATCCTCTTCTTTTTTCTGCTTTTCTGAGTGCTTTCTCTGTGCGTCTATGCGATTCTTTACGCCATAATTCAATGGCATCCTTCTGTGACTGTCTGGCTTTCTTTTTCCATAATGCTTCTTCTACTCTCATGATGCAGTCGGCATCCCATGTCCCCGTAGCGGGCCATTTCTGATTCTCTTCTAAATCTTTGGTATAGTCCACCCATAAGTCAAGATATAATACGGCATCTAGGCCGTGCTTATGGTACATAAAATATCCGGGAGTGTCCCTGGGTGGGATGGGAACAGCTTCCTCGAGTGTCCCTTTTCTAGTTTTTATTTGTCTTAGTTTGGAAAATAAAGGCATCTTGAACCCTGCTACTTGATACTTACTCGAACTTGAACACAGTAAATACAATAAACACAGTAATGAAGATCGAACAATCACTCATACCACAACATTTAAAACACACTGAAACATTTTTTAAACACGAACAATAATGATTAGAATGAAACTAGCTAACTGCATACTGGATATACTGCTAAACAGTACAGATACACCGCTAAAAACAGTGCAGACCGGATATACTGCTAAACAGTACAGATACACCGCTAAAACAGTGCATACCGGGTCTGTGTACCCAAACCCGTCTTGACCGGCACAAATTAATGCGCTCGTCTAGATGCGTCCCCAGCAACGGTACTCACCGGGAAGCACGGAACGGAAGGCCTCGGAAACTTGACACTGGACTGGACCGGACTGGACTCGACTCGTGACGTAGGTACTTCGGGACTTCGGAACCTGGTGGGCCTCTGAATACCTCGGACCTTGCTCTCTCAGCTAGGCTCTGGTCGGGATCCTCCGCACTCCTCACCGCCTCGTCTAGGTGTCGATCGCAGCCTCAGTCACCTCCGTTGGCCTGAGGGAGATACAGGAAATCCTGCGGGTACGCGTAGTTGTCCGTCCGGCTGTGGCAGGGGACCGGGCCTGCAACGCACCGCCGGCGCGTAAGGTGGGGGAGGGGTCCCTGTTCGGGCGCCAATTATGTGGTAAATTTAAATTACCTATACTTAATTTATGCGGTAAAGTTCAATAAGAATAACTCAGAAAAAATAAGAGGCAGAGTCCGTGGCATCTGAGGTTTTAAAAGGGGTTTTATTCCTTAAAAAGGAATTGGTTCGAACCAGGCAAATCGTATTCCATCACCACGAAGGTTCAGGAAGGGATAGACAATACTTTATTGACAGAATATCATATATATAGTCAATGCATTACAGTGGTGATGGATGCAGAAGGCGTAACAGCTGAGAGGAGAGATAAAAAACATATACGTAATGAAAAAGGCGGAACAGAAGGTGTGCACAAGGGTGTGTACTAGAAACGTCACATAAAGGTGTCACAAGTGGGTGGATCCATAAGAGAATCCTGCAGTGTCAGCAGAAATACATGGCAGAGATGCGCGCGCAGCAGCATGACGTGCAATTGACGTGGAACTGGAGGGTGAAGGGGACTTGACATTTAGCCTTACATGAGGAGACAGAAGTCTGGGGTGTCAGAACAACCTAATCCCAAATCATATCTAATATCGGGTGTTTGGAGAACTGTATTATCTAGAGGGAAAGGTCTCTTGGGCAGAGGCTATTCTATACTGACTGGGAGTGCGTGTATATGCGTCTACGTGTCTACATGTAGTGTGGGGCCATGGGCCTACCATGGTAGCAGGAGCAATGAATTACTTGCATGGAGACAGAGAGGCCGGGCCCTTTGCTCTGCAGCTGGGAAGGATGTTTACCTAAACTACTAGACAGGAATGTATTTTCGAGGAGCGGAGCAGATAACTTGAAGGCAAAATACAGTCTTGGCAGGCAAGCAGGGCGAGCCTGGCACCGCTAGCCGCGCAGGGAGTAAGACAGAGGTCAGGGATACAGATGCAGGTCCAGGCTGCAGCTTCCAGAGACAGAAGGCAGGAAAAGACTCGATGACAGAAATCAGGGCCTAACTCGCCTGAGCCAGGGAAAACGTGAAAAGTGCACCATGTAAAGACGTTGGCAAGGCACACTTAGGAACGGAATATCCGACCCATTCATGGTGGATCTGAAAGAGGACATGTTAACGTTGGACGCAAATGTATTTGCGTCTTCATAGCTAAAAGTGGAGGGAACATACATGTACTTGAAGCACGTACATGGAGCCGTTGGGGTCTATGATAGGGGACATAATTGACCATAAAAATTCATATTTCCTCAGCTGGATAGTGAATTATTTAATTTACTATTCCAACTCCAGTCCCCGTGGATAGCAGGGAAGGTGTTGGATAGTAAATTAAATATATTCCCTATCCTAGAGCGCCCCCCAGCGCAATGCGTTGTAATGGTTTGCGTTGTAATGGTTGCGATGTAATGGTAGTGCGTTGTAAAAAATGCGTTGTAAGTGATGTTCCCTGTCAGAAAGAAGTACAATACCTAGGACACAAAATTGCTAAAGGAATCAGACAAGTCACTATAGAGAGAATCAGGATGATAAAGGGATTGCAACCTCCAAAAACTCAGAGACAAGTGAGAATGTTCTAGGAATGGTAGGTTACTGTCGACAATGGATTAGTGGATTTTCACTAATAGCAAAACCATTGCAGAGGTTGACAAAAGCAGATGTAAAAGATCCCATAATTTTGAATACAACTGAAATGGAGGCTTTTGTGCGACTAAAAACCAGTTTATGTGAAGCACCAGCATTAGGAATGCCTAGTTATGAAAAAGAGTTTGAACTATATTGCAGTGAAAAAGAAGGATGTGCCTTATCAGTTCTAATTCAGAGACATGGAAAACTGAGAAAGCCAATTGCATATTTCTCAGCTGTTTTGGATCCAGTTGCAAAAGCATTGCCAGGATGCTTAAAAGCAGTAGCTGCTACAAGTGTGAGTTTGGAACAAAGTGAAGGTATAGTGATGGGATATCCATTCAGTGGAGATTATTCTCACTAGGACAAAGACACAGTTCCTTACTAATAACAGGGTGACAAAATATGAGAAGACAATTTTAGGTGCAGATACTGTGACAATTTCACGATGTGTGAATGTAAAGCCATCTACACTGTTACCTGATGTTATGGATTTTGAGGTGAGAAATGAAGTTGATCATAAGTGTTTGGATGTTCTTGAATACTGTACCAAACCAAGACCTGACATTAAAGATGAGCCATTGCCTGAATCTGATTATGTGATGTTTTAGATGGTTCATGTCTAAGAACAGATGAGGGTGCTCTTAGTGCTGCATATGCTGTATGCACATTGGCACACGTCCAGGAAGCATCTTGTCTAAAAGGAATTCATTCTGCTCAAATAGCAGAATTGATTGCTTTGATTCAAACATGTGAACAGGGAAAAGAGATAAGAGTCACAATAGTGACTGGCAGTCAATATGGCTTCGGGTTGTTCATGATTATGGCCAACTGTGGTCCCAAAGAGGTTACTCAACTTCTGCGGGATCCCCCATCAAAAATGCTGAATTTGTGAAAATGTTGATTGATGCAATCCAGTTGCCTGAAAAAATTGCTGTTGTGAAATTTGCAGCTCACAAGAAAGGAGATGACTATGTCACCAGAGGTAATCGTTTTGCTGACTCAATTGCAAAATACTGTGCCAAAAATCTTGCATCTATAAATCGGGACAGAAAAGCTGAACATGTTAAAAAGTCCTTTAATGCTAACCACAGCAGTTGAGACTTGGCAGGAAGTGAGACAGATGCAAGAAGATGCAAGTGAGGAAGAGAAGGATGTCTGGTTAAAATCAGGATGTAGACAAAGAGAAGAGGATGACATTTGGGTTTACAAAGATGAAAGACCAGTAATGCCTGATAACAAGATTTCAAATATGGCCCAAATGTACCCTGGTCAAGCCCACATTGGAAGGGATACCATGATCCGAATGTTTAGACAGACATGGTATAATCCTAAGTTTAGGATGATCGCTGAGAGCATTTGTCAGCAATGAATCCAAGAAAAAAACAGCTGTGAGTTTGGGAACCATAAGACGGGAGGGAGGTCCATTCACACAAATGCAATTAGACTTCATAGAACTACCACCCTGTAATCGACTTCGATATCTACCTGTGATCATTTGCCTATTTTCTCGGTGGGTGGAGGCTTTTCTTACCAAGAAGAATGAAGGAGCAACTGTTGCAAAACTGTTGTTGAGAGAAATTATTCAACGCTACGGTTTCCCAGTATCAATTGAGACAGATCGTGGGACACATTTTCACAATGAGTTAATGCAGATGATTTGTGAAGCACTGTACATTCGTAAGAAATTGCATTGTGCTTACCGACTAGAGGCTTCTGGGGTAGTTGAGCAAGTGAATGGAACCATAAAGAACAGAATTGCAAAAATGTGTTTGGCCACTGGACTGAAATGGCCTAATGCTTTGCCACTTGTTCTGATGACCCTAAGGAGCATACCTGATAAAAAGACAGGATTAAGTCCTTATGAGATTCTGATGGGAAGAGTGAGGAGACAAGCATTTGTGCCAGTTGATAAACTATTGACTATTAATGATGACATCATACTCGATTACTGCAAAACCCTGTCTGACGTGGTAGCTTCTGTGTTCCATCAGGGCGAAACTGAGTCAAACTGGAAAGAAAAACATCCAGCTCAAGATCTAGTCCCTGGAGATTTGGGATCAGATAAAGTTGCACAGGAGAAGAAACTGCTTAGTCTCTCATTGGCAGAAGCCCAGACAAGTCATTGTGATTAGCATGACTGCAGTTAAATGTGTTCCGGAGTAAAGAGATTGGTGCACGCAAGTCACACCATCTGTGTGTTTGAACCTGAAAATCCACAGGACGAAGGAGAAAGCACAACTGACTCAGATTCTGAAGGTAAACAAGAGAAAGATCCGGATACTGAAACTCGACCTGTTCGTCGACATCTGGAAATATCAAATGCAAGTTCTGCATCTGAAGGAGAAATTAAAACTATTGAAGTACCACATTCTAAAGATTGACCTGAAAGTCGAGATTTGGTATGAACTGATACCAGTAAGGACACTGAGCAAAGTGAAGATTAAACTGGTAGTCAGAAAAATATTGAAGGACAGTCTGAAAGCTCTGAAAGCAGGAAGCAGAATCAAGAAACTGGCGATAAGGAAATAACTCACAATGAGGATGAGCTTCCAAGTACCAGCTATGGAGAAGTTCCTAACAGAGTGAAAGAACTGACCAAAGAGAAAACCAGCTCAGTGAAAGACAGACATTATAAAGTTCACCATAAATGAAACTGTTGAAAAATCGGAAACTGAGTCTGATGACAGTGAAGATGAAGCTCAATTCAGAAGAAGTTCAAGAAAGAGAGCTTGGAGAGTGGAACTAAACATTTTCAGACCTGAAACCAAGAGAGCTGGTAAAGGAGATAATTGGCCTAAAGACAATGATGGACTGAAATTTAAACGGGTTAATAAAGCAAAAACACAAGAGGATCAACTAAATGACATAACCAGTCAAAGGGAGTCGTTGGGTAAAAAGATAGAAATTGTGCAAAGGCCAAAAAGAGTGAGGAGACCAAATCATAAATACAAGTCACCTGAGTGAACTTATATGATTTTGCCTCCAATAAGTGAAGTAAATAGCAGTCAAGAAAATTTGAGTTGCCAAAACGAAGAAAAAGAAAGTAAGTGAACTGTAACTCAATAGAAAGAAAAGAAGTACCTAAGTTGGGAAACTGTGAAAAAGGTGAAGGAACAAGAATTATTGAACATTTCTGGTGATAAGGACACTTTAAGTGGCAAAGAAAAGATTTAAAAGAGACAATATAAGGGCAGAAAAGATAGTGAAAAGCGCTGTGTAAAAAAAAAATGGCTACTAATGTTGTAACAAAATCGAAATGTACCATTTTTAGAAAGTGGTGTAGAACGTGGTTAATATGGACCCGATTATTAATGGTTGATTTTAGCTATTATGATTCCTTTCAGGCCAGATTTTGAAAAAGCAAAGGCAATTGAGAGTATGAAAGAAAAGAACTATGAGGCAAAGGGTGAAATGTTGCATGTGTATAGACCTGAAGTACATCAAGATAACTCGATTAGCGATTTTTTCTCGCAAAATGTTTTCAAAGTTATTGTCTGAATATGTGAGAACGATGGATGCGAGGGATTGTTATGTGTAAAATTACCAGCATCTGTATCAGAGGGTGTGACATACCATCATCTTCCATTAACATATGGAGTTTTTTATAGAACAGGTAAATTAGAGTATTATTATTCTAATTCTGATGATGTTTTTGCGAAACTGAAAATTGAGGCTGAACTGAATCAAATCAAACCTGCAAAGGTTTTGGGGAATATTTTTTAGAAACACAAGAGTTGACCCATGATTATGCATTTAAACATAATTTGACCTGTAAAAAGAGAAATGAAGAAAAAGCCTTTTTGGATATGGTAGAAGAAAGGAGGAATCAGTATAAAAGGAGAGAAAAAGCAAAGCAAACTAAATCTACAAGGTGGACATTTGAGGACGATAATATAGAAGGACATAATGTGAATGTGGCTATAAAAATAGATACACCATTATTAGGGAAATTATGTATTTGAACGGATAACACTGTGTATGATAATTATTTTGTGGGAGCAAGTCAATGCGAAGATACATACATTATAAAAGGGGTTTGGGGATTTAAAGGATGTAATGATCCAGTCTTTCCTGGGATATATTTTTGTGCGGGAACAAAGCTTATTATAGATTGCCTGATCACTGGTATGGGTCCTGTTGTATAGGCCTGGTCTTTCCTAAAATTTTCCATGTAGACAGAGGAACTAATGGAGTTCACGAGATAGGTAAACCTTTAAATCGTAGAAGAAGAGAAAGTGTGATAGAAATAATAGGTGATGTTTTTGGAGCATTGATACCAGCACTGGGTATATCCTTTAATGCAAACAGAATTTGGAAATTGTCAATGATAGTAGATCATTTGTCAACAGATACAGCATGAGGATTTCTAATGGTAAATACCGAAATGGTTGCTATGAGAGCTATGGTGATGCAAAATCGACTTGCTCTTGATATAATTTTGGCAAAAGAAGGAGGAGTCTGTGGAATTTTGAAGGTACAACATTCCAGATAAAAGTCAAAACATTGAAAAACGTATTACAAATTGTACAGAGTTGCATAAGGATATTGAACCACTGGAGGTTGATGGTGTTCTTGAGAAACTTAGTAGAAGTTTTTCAGCAGTTAGAAATTGGTTTTATGAAATAGGTAGATCCATAATAGGGAAGATACTAATTCCAGTAACATTAATAATAGTAGTATTTTTGATTTTAAGATTAGGTTGTAAACTTAAAAAAATAAGAAATCTTAAAAAGTCTATTAAGAAAGAATTTGAAGAAAGGCAAGAAAGAGAACATGAAAAGGGTGACATTGAAATTGAAGAGTTCAAAGAGAAACTTTATCAAGATAGAAAGGAACTGCAAGAAGCTAGAGTATAATTCATACTAAGTAAAATAATTTGAAACATGTTGAGATAAAAGTTACAACATTTTGGATGTTATTTGGTGATAAATCACCAAAGGGGGGAGTTGATGGAGCGAGGGTCAAAACAAAAATTTTGGTATAGCCCTAATGAAGTTTCTTCCCCATAACAGTAATATGTATTAATTGTGTGGTTTTGAAATTAACCAACATAGAATAAAATGCACACACACAAATACATATGGGGTACTAATTTGCTTGTGTTGCGGATTTTAATCTACTAATTAAGTAGAATTGTTATATTAATCTGGTACGTAAATGTCATAATCTAACAAAAATCTATGTGTATATGCTTCTTGTATTTCTTATTGTGGCAAAAATTATGGAGAATGGTAAGTAAACCATGCTTATTTGTGGCTAAAATGATAGGTAATAACTAACAGGGTTACCTTATAATGGGGGAGGTAAACAGAAGGGCTATACTTTGAAATAACTTAAAATGGAAGTCTGCAAGACTCCGAGACTGTGATGATCCACGCATGCGCAACTGTGATCGAAAGAAGTGCAAGCAGATTGTGCCTGTACAGAGTGGGCCGAGGTCAGCGTGGCCTGAAAATTTGACCAAGTGCTAAAAATCTGTATGTCCGCATTGTGAGCATGGGAAACCGGTCTGAAGTGACAATTTAAAGGACACAAGTGAAAAACTGTTAAAGAACAATCGAGACTTTATTTTTTGGTTATAACGGTAACTTGGCGGAAATATGGACAATGAGGAGATGAGGTTATTCTCATCCACCCCTTACTCCGACCAATGAGAATAAACGAGGACACTAAAAGTTTCAAATCTTTGATAGATAAGTTAGGGAAAGAGGGTATAAAAGAAGACGCTTGGAAGTGAGAAAAAAGGGCTTGCTTTTGATTGGATTTTCGCACCACGACATGCTGTCAGACTGACAAACTTTTCCTATGGTGAAATTCCTTGACTTTAACTTTTGATGGTTGTGAAAGCCGGATGAGAGGCGATCATTAAGAAAGAATAGAGAGGTTGTTTTTGGGAACTATGCTGTCCTTGCTCTGATGTTCGTGTCCTGAAACCTTGGTAATATTATGTTGACGTATTTTTCTGAACTGTTATGCTAATAAACATAAATGTTTTAATTTAACTTCTCTTTCTCTCTAGGTTATTAAAATGCTTAAACGATTATTAAAATAGGGCAAACAAAAGTAAGGTCATGCTAGGAGATTTAATCTCTAAATAAAAATTAAATAAATGGAGAATTACGCTGGTCTTGTTGTCCATTAGTTAACTTTTACTAGCAGATCCATTGACTAAATTGTGGGGTGTTTTAATGCTTTCTTAAGAATAAAACCATGGTAATATTGACAAACTGCAGATGTATATAGTGTATAGATGTTAGTATGAAATAAGACACTTCGCTAGAATCCTTCAGCTCTCCTCTCGTCTTCACTAATCCTGGGAGCAGGGTGGATGTGAGTATAAATGACTCACGGTGTTATGGGCCCCACTGACGAGTAATGTTTGAATAGCTCCTAGGAAGGATAGTGATGGCTTGCAGGTTTTGTTTTGAGCCACGCTGGATCAGATGCAAGATGGCATCCAGATGTAAACCATTTAAAACACAGGCCTACATTAGCTGCAGTAAATCTAAATGTGAATAATACACAATCAGTACTTTTACGTGTTGCTTTTGATGTTAATGTTGATATAAATACAAAACATTTAATATGAAAAATGAATATCTCTACCACCTGCATAAGGGTTCCTAGGTAACACATTCTTCATACAAAGCAACAAACTGTATACATTTCAGGATTTATCCGTCAGAATACAAAATACAACTACTGGAACTCTGACATTGCTCAATAAAAGTATAGAAAAGTGATAGTCAGCTGTGTAAGAAAGTGGTTTATTAGTTGGTATGGATGGGTCTCCACTACAAGTAATATAGTCAAATTCTTGTTAGGTCCAGTGAAAAGTTTTAGTAATTTAAACCTCAGCTATATTATTAATATTATTATCATTATTAATAACTTTCCCCTGTTAGCTGTCACACAGAGCAGACAGGCTGAACATAGAGAAAATATGTAAAGCATTTAGAAGTTAAAAAGCATAAACATACTAGAATCAAATAAAAAAAAACTGAGAGAAATGCAATTAGCATAATGACACCAGAACAAGACAAATCCAATATGGGGAACCAGAAATATTTAATTTTTAAGTTTGTACTTAGCTCTAAAAGCCCCAATAGTTGTCAATATTAGTGGTAGACCGAGACCTAGACAATGTTAAGGCTGACTGAAATGGAGTGCGTGTAGGATACACTATGTAGATTGGAATTGCTAGGGCCTGGAAGTACGAAAATTCAAAGAAGTTTCTAAGTCACAATCTGAAAAGGTAATTTTTCGATTTTCTGAAGAAATACTCTTCACTGCACAGGACAAACTTGAAATTCAATCTGACTCTGTGAAATTGCTAGTCAAATACTTTTCATGTACAGTCCTCTTGAAGTTCTGGAGGAAATATTTGGAAGCTCCAAACTCTTTTTGTTGTCCAAACAGCACAGGAGTACACTTCTAAATCACAGAGAACCTCAGTGGGAGCACTTAGACACTCTCAGCCCAAATAGGATATGAGGATCAAGGAACCTTTCAGGCAGGATTTGAGTGCGGTGTCAATACCATGACTGTAGCTCTCACTCTGAATATTCTGTGGAGTTTAGAGGAGTCATCCCTCACCATTCAAGTCAGTCTCCTGTTTTCTCCCGAGGGGAATTTCAGACCTATTCCCAAGCTTGAGCACACTCTGGGAGCTGGCAGAGGCGTATGCTAATTAGTCTTCTGACAGTTTAAGAAGGTAAAAGGACACTTTCTAAAAGTTACCCAGCCGTTATATTTATTAAAAATCAGATGTCATCATTAAATTGGATTTTTAATAATTATTAGAAATATAGATTGTATTATTTTTCAAGCTTGTGCCATTCCAAGATAGCAGTTTTAGTATTTTAATATGTATTCTGGTTTTCTGCATAGGACAGCGAGGCCTGCAAAAGTGAAAATAGATTTTAGACCTATTTCAGTGCACATACATGATGACATTACTGTTTTACATGACCCACTTTTAAATACCTTGCACCTTAATGTGTTGGCTACAAAGCTTACTTAGAGCTAGTGCTTAATCTGAGCCAGTGGTTGCTGGTGGGGCCACCACCACTCATTTTTGGGAACTGTCTCTTAGTTTTTCTCTTCAGATATTTCCCAAGAGCAATAAAGGGAAAAACACACAAAACAAAATGATGGAGGAAGAGAAAGACAAAAGACTGTCATAAATGGAAAAACCAGGAACCTCCAATAGTGAGATAAAGGGTAAGTGAGTGTATGGCAGTGGATTAAAAATGCCTGAATTTGATTCAAGACTAGTAGCCTGGGTATTGGTTGTGCTGACATATAACAGTGCCGGCTACAGGCTTTTGAGCAGAATTTCTGGCACCAGCAGAAATTCTTTTACCAATTGAGCATTGGTTAGGGCTTACTTAGTAATATATATAAGGACGTTTTTTACTTTGAATGAAAAAATGGTTGTTTAAGCAGTTTTACATTCAGGTTTTGCACTGCAGCTGTCAGGCTTCAATGATAGGCCTGAAGCCATGTTTTCTTTTGGAACACACCAGGGGATGGCACAATAAATGCTGAAGTCCATGGATGACATTTTACTTTTCATCTCATGGTTATATTTCAGCACCATATGCTATGACCTTAGAGTAAAATTACATAAGCCAATCATGGATTAAACAAATTCTTTATTTTGTAGAGGTCAGAGCACACCCACTGGACATTGAACAGTAATGCACTTTACCACTGCTAACCAGTACTGATGGGCTGTGGCCCAAGCTCCAGCATTATATAAAAATCATGTGGGATGGGAGGAGGATTCTCCTCACCACAAGATCCAGTTAAAGAATCAACCAACTTCTCAGAAGCAGTATCCGGTTAAACAAGAATCTAAAAACAGGTCAGGGAGATCCTAGATCGACTTGAATACCAAGGGGTGATTGAAACATGCACCTCGTCCATGAACAATCCTTTGTTTCCTGTCTCCAAACCAGACAATACATATCGTCTAGTTTTGGACTACAGACATTTAAAGTCTTGTTGCAAAACTTTTGCAGTACAAAATGCACACAGTGCAGCGCTGATGAATAACATTGTGTGCAAAAAATATAAAACCACATTAGATGTTTCAAACAGTTTCTTCTGTCAAAACATTGCACCTGAAACCAGGTGCTTGACAGCTTTCTTAATTACGGGGATACAGCGTCACTTCTGTCAATTCAAGAACAGTCCTGGGTTATTTTCAGCCAGAGTAACAGAGTTACTACAAACGTACTATGATGAGGCATTATCTTATGTCGATGACATCGATCTTATAGAAGATGATTTGGACAGGCATTTGAACAGGGTGAACACCATAATACTTGGATTTGTCTCTGAAGGGTATAAAATCAACTTTAAAAAATCAAAAATTGCCCACCTCATTGTCCTATTTTTAGGATATGAACTTTCCAGTGAAGGCAAAAGCCTGGCAGCAAGCTTTTTAGAAAAATGTGCGCTGCTTCAACCACCAAAAATGCTGAAAAACTTACAGTCAGTTCCAGGATTCCTGAATTTCGAAAGAACTTACATTCTAAATTACACAGAAAGCGTTAAACCTCTCTACGAACTAATCAAACCTGATTTGAAACCTACTAATTGGACTCAAAAACACACAGAAATTTTGCGTTTAGTGCAACCAGACATGTTAGCAACAACACATTTACAGACACGCGTAAACAAATGCAACCTAGTAATCCGAATCATCCCAGGTAGATACGGATTCCTAACCTTTAATGAAGGTGAAAAGGTACCAATAGCTTACAAATCACACTTGTACACACAAGCTGAAATTAAATTAACTTCAACAGAAAAAATTCTGACAGCGGTTCAAACTGCTGTAGCAAAAGAGAGAGCCCTCGCACAGGGTAAATGCATAAAAGTCGTTACTCCTGTACCTGCCTTGGAGGCAGTGACAAAGGCAAGCATTCCAAATGCAAAGCCCTACATCCAAGATGGATACAATGGGTTAATTTTCTTGCTGCAACAGACGTTGAATACGTTTTTTAACCCCTCCTTGGAGACACAAGAATTTCTCCAATACGACAAGAATGTCCTCTGCCACTGAAATTCTGCCTCTAGAACATTACGGATGTATAATATACACAGACGGATCAGCACAGCCTCCAATTGGGGGTAAACAAGCTTATAGTGCTGCGTGCACGATGGTTAAAGGTCGCTGGCGCAATGGTAAATTCACACCTATGGTCACAAAAACTCAATCTTTCTGAGACTGTCAGCTCAGCGAGCTGAACTACAAGCTTTCAAGATAGCGCTTGAAAATACGGACCGCGAATTCCCCACACTTATAGTGTGCGATTCGTATTACTGCGTCCAATCTTACAATGAATACTTGCAGAACTGGGTTCAGAACGGTTTCAAAGATGCAAAAGGTGCCACAATCAAGCATAAAATGCTTTGGGAACAAGTGGTTCAATTACAGAAAGAACTATAAAAGACTCACATGATTCAAACACTGATTCATCCACGTGATGGCATTCACGTTGCAGGAAATTCATTGGCTGATGAAGCCGCAAAGGCAGCTGTGCAAACAGCTTCCATAGCTGCAATCACTCGTTCAAAAACAAAAATAGACTGCAAAATAATGCAAGCCATCACTGCTTCAATAAAAGATAGTGGTAAAACATTACCAAAGGGATTTCAACTCAAGTACTCATATATAACTGATGCAAATACTGTTCCTTTTGCTCGAATCCCTGGAGTGGGGGATAGAGTAATCCCAAACATGGAACATAGATTAGGATTGATTTTAGCATCACATGAAGGGCTAGACTCTGCACATGCAGGTGTTTCCGCCACAGTGTCATTATTAAAGCAAAGATACTGGTGGCCGCGCATGAGGAAACAGACCTGAAACTATGTTTTGGAATGTGAAATCTGCCAGAAAATGAAAGTTTCAACAGTGAAACGCCCGGCGCAGACGCCCCTTCTAATTTCAGATAAAGCATTAGAATGTGTTTACCTGGACCACTGTGGTCCCCTACAAAGGGATGGTAACTATAAATACATCATGGTCACAGGAGATTCATGCACAAGATTCATTTTGATGTGTCCTCAGCGCTCTGCTAATGCCCAAACTGTTATAAAAGATTTGCGAGTCTTTATCGGCTCTTATGCAATCGGCATGCTACATTACGACCAAGGTCCTGCTTTTAGCTCTAGGGCTTACAAGGAGGCCATGGCCAGCCTGGGCGTTGCATTGCTGTACTCAAGTCCATTCTATCCTGAGGGAAATTTGGTTGTCGAAAGAAAAAAAGTGACATAAAGCAATCTATAACAGCTAGGGTATTAGGTTCAGGTGAAGGGTGGGTTAAACATCTACTAAGTGTCCAACGTAGTCTTAATAACCTGCCAAGAAATTCTCTGGGTGGAATCACTCCATATGAAATCCTTTTTGGTACTAGAGTGATGGTTGAAGACCTCGATCATCATACTTCAGTGGTGGAACAAAAACCCTTTGATATCAAAGATTGTTTGGCTGTTTTGCAGGACTTACACGAAACAAGAAGAAGTCTAAGCAACACCATACAAAAGCCAACGGCCACTGAAGAAAAAAACACCTGTCCCAGCAAGACCAGTCTGGATTCCAAAGATTTGGGATCTGGTCAGAGAGAAAATAGCGGATAAGAAGATATTTGGGCCTTCTTATATAAAACCAATACCTGCACTAGCAGTCCACGGATCAAGAACAGTGTTGCTGCCTCCCCTTGCTGGAAGAAAGGAGAACCGGTCCGTATCAATCCACCTGGTAAAACCCCACCATGTGGCCAATAATAGGAAGTAAGCCCAGTGGACTCTAAAGATGTAGCAGACGACCAAATCTTGCTACCATCCAAGAGGTTCAAACTGAAAGACTCATCACGTTTGAAGAATCTGAAGTGAGAAAAGAAGGAATATGCAATAAAGCCATGGAAACGTGTGCCTCTTGAAACCCAAATAACAGTTTGTCAAGAAACTCCTGTCTACAATGATGTAGCATCTGACTATACTAACATGTCAAGAAAACAAGCAGCTCCAGCGATTTCAGATAATCCGGAACAAATACCAGCAATTGATAGAATTGCATCTGGCTATTTCATCAACTTCGATACCTTTTCTGAGGATCCTAGTGAACCTGAAACTACGCCAACAAACAAAAATTTCAAGGAACAAGTAAAAGAACTTGGTCAGCATATTGCAACTACATATCTGACTTCACCATGGGTTGAATTTTGGATTGTGTTAGGGGTACTTTTTCTCCTACTATGGCTCATTCTTGTTTTAAGTTTAGGAAAGCTGATAGATGGAAAATATAGTAAAATGGACACAGCAATAAGAACATCAACTTTATCCTTAAGCCACACAAATCATCTCATCGTGAACAACGAGACCTGTCATCAGTGAACATCACAGCCGTTCCTCTACCTGGTGGAATAGCAGGGGATGGGACTTATTTTGACATTTATGGCCCGGTTGAGCTGCTGAAGATTCCACACCAATTTAAGGTTTCCTTGAATGATTTTGTTTCACCGAGTACATTTTCTGATGATTGGGACTTTGAAACTGTTAATAACATGATGTCAGATTTAGAAATGCCAGCAAAATTTGCAAAACATGAATACTTAGAAGGTTCATCAAATTATGAAGAAATGTATTGTTTTAATCATTTTGGTCATCATTATTCGCACAAATCTGCAAATCCTAGAAATGTTTTACCTCATAATCAATGGGAAAATTGTCCAACGCCACCAAAAGGTAGCTCTAAAACATTCTATAGAAAGTTCCCATATTTTACAGGTTTTAATGTCACAAATCCAGAAACCTTTTACTTTAAAAATGTTAATAAGACAGGCATGAAAAGTATGTTAACAAATACTAAACAGATTTATTCCGCGGCCTTTTATGCTCAAATGTCCACATTAGGTTTTGACTTTTGGAAAGACAACATTGAGACAAAAACTGTCTGGGTCACAAAAGGCTGGCAGGTACAAGGTTTAGAAGCATTGTTCAGAGCCTGCATCATCCCAGAACAAATACTGTTCTTAAATGAAACTGTTCGACAGACATCTTGTCTTGGCCTTGCTAAGATAAAATATTTAAACAAACGGTCATACCTAAGCCCACACCTGATAGTAATAGAACTACAGATGAGGAGGTAGATGTAAATTACATTTTACATCAGAACATAACTAATCCAGAATGGACACAATGGTTAATCTGGCCCACGGACACGAATAACTGTCAAGATAGATTCCTGAACAAGACACAAGGGTTTACAGTAACTAGGCCAGATCCAAGATATGTTCAGAGACAACATCCAGGGATAATAAAAACTTACAGTGTAGGAAAACTGTGCCTTGAGTGGCTACAAAAATCCGCACTCCCAGATATAAAACAACAGTTAACTTTACTTAAAGATGGCATTGATTTGAGAGAATTCTTATTGGGACCTCGTAAACAACGTCATAAACATTTTATATACGCCGGTATTTACGCTGCTTATGATGAAGCATGGAAAGTCATGCAAATGGAAACTGCAGAACGAATACGAGAAATTGATCATATTAGTTTAGAGAAAGCTCTCTCTGTCGTTGACAATAGTTTAACAACTCTATCATCCAGAATGTATTCTTTGGACAGCATTGTATCCTCTGCCATAGACATAATGGGACAGGACTTGCTAAAGGTACAACATGGCCAGTCCCAATTACGTTCTATAACGCTGCTAGGCTGGACGTTACAAAACCTTCGTTCTGGCTATGTGCCTTGGAGTCTAATCAACACCAAGTCATTGTTTACTGTATTTAACCTTACAGATAACACCTTCGCTGCGGCGGCTATTCCGCCGCAGCGCTAACGGTCGCGGGGGGCGCGTGGCTCACCTGCGCGGGTGACAGAACCGTTCCGTCCCGGCTCGCGGGTGAGCTGTGCTTGTGACGGAACGGTTCCATCACGGCCCCGCCCGCTTAATGAAAGCGTAGGCGCGAAATCAGCGCCACGCAGGCGCAGCGAGCGGCCCGTGACTGAACTGTTCTGTCATGAGCACAGCCCACCCGAGGGGCGTGACGGAATGGTTCCATCAATAGCGTCAAAGGTGTTAAACAAATCTCTTTTGCACAGAGGGGAGCAGACTATATGGTGGTGCGCATAGAAAAACTGGAGAGATTACCATTGACCGTTTCTGAGAAACCAGCCATTGAATGGATAATACATGGCACCATACCAGTGACGTTTTTCCAGTTTCAATATTGCTTAAAACACATACCAGCAGGCCTGAATGAAAAGTTGGGTAAGGGGTACATAAAGTCGACCTGGGATTTACCATACATGCACAAATGTTGGAGTGGGGGAAAGGAGGTATTTGTTAGTGGTAAAAATTGCAAAACCAGATTGAGCGGTACACTTCTATGTCAAGGCATTAATTTACATGGAGCCTGTGAGGGTTCTTCAAACAACTTATCATGCCACCTGCAGGGTTCCCCGGCAGCAGTGATAGATTCAATTTTTAGGCAGCTTTCCAATGGAAGCTACATAATACTGAATGATCACAGCTGTTGTGGAATTATGCCAGGGACAGCCTGTCTCGTTAGTGTGTCAGCCAGGGTCACTTGTTGTATGCAAGTATTGTTTCCTAAAACTGAGACAGACGGGGAGTCGCCCCTATGGCCTTCACTGAACATCTCTTCTATACGAATTGATACTTGAGGCAGAATGAAAGCCATCCTTTTACAAAAAGTTGTGCCACTGATCTCGTCCAGAGAGACGTATGATCTGCAAGTTGCAAGGTCCTCTGCGGAGATACATGCATTATTAACAACAAACTGCCCCATACATTTCGCAGAAATGTTAGGTCATATCTTAAACATGTCTGATACCAGTGGTACTGTACATGTATTTAAGACGATTTTTTCGGGACTGTTAGCACCCTGTGAAGCAGTCCTGGGCATTTTTCCTAACTTTGTGCATTCTTTGTTCGGTAGCCTGCCTCTCATTTTGGGACTCGTAGCAGGGATACAATTTTTATTCCTTCTGCTTCGTTATGGTAAGTCCAGTCACCTACGATACCCAAATTACCATGGAGAATGCTCTTCTGGCAATGCAGTATCGTGAACGCATAACACAGATCCTTGGCTTGGCTCATTTGAGAGATCTGAATACCACATGGTTCCTGTCATTCAGACTATCTGTTCTACGATGCCTGCTTTGTGGAGAAGAATGCGTGTTGGATATCCGTCGAACACTTCCACCAGCTATGCCAACGGATGTCGAAGCATTACTGGGTCCGGTAATGGCTCATGTTTTGTGTTGCCCACAACGGCTACCAATCCTGATGACGGCATTCATTGAGATCTCACTGGCAATTCCAGCTGAGGGTGAAATACACGGACCAACAGGCACACAGGGACCATCAACTGCGAACATTGCTAATGCTACTAACGCTGACGGTGATGCTTCTTATCTGTGTACGATTGATCTACTTAATGAAGTGGTTCAACTTTAATCTACTGTGGTAGACAATTTCTTTGCCAGCCTAGAAGAATTAATGTTTTCTCCTGACACTGAGAATAACTTTTTAAGTTAGCACACAGTATTCTTTCAACTCTGAAATTCTACCTTCACTTTTTCATAACAAAACTTCTAACTTTGGAACTCTAATTTTTTTTACGATTTGATTTGACTTTTTCCAAACACAATGAACTTTGCCACAAAAGCAATCTTCTTAAAGTAGAACTATTCTTAGAGAACAAGAATTCATTGAATACTTCCTAGGAACAATATTGACCTAATCCACAAACCAAAACAGTTTGTATATTCTGCTATGAGATGGTCTCGACTGTTCTTCTGTAACTAAGAGCCATTTCATAAATATAATTTTGTGATTCATTCGGTTAGCATTTCAAATATGATTTTATGTACTTACGATGAAATCATTGCTTTTTAATGTGTTCAGGACAAATGTTAATTTTTCGTGTGCAACCATTTCAAATGCATTTTTTATGTATTTTTGGATGGCATTGTAAACACATGCTTTAGCATATGTTTTAGTGCTTGAACTTAGTACTGTTGAACATTATAAACATGGAGTGGCTGTTGTATAGCATTTTAGGACCCTACTGTAATTTTCTCGATTCATGCCCTTATATAGGTATAAATCACCATATCCTTGTATAGGCATAGAAATCATAACCATATTTAGGCATAGCTCAAGCAGTCCAAATACGGCAGGGCTGCTTCCACTAGTTCCGAAAATCCACACCGATTTCTTGAAAAACTCGGCTTCACCAGCTAGGGACTTCCCCTTGCTCGAATACTGACTTGTCCAAGAACTCATGGAGTTTTCAAAGAACTGGGACTCTTTGATGACGTTATTATGTCTACCTTTACGTCAAACTTGGCACCTTCAAGGTATAAATATGCCCACACTCGCCTTAGCAAACACATGGTGATTTGGAGCAGTTCGAATATCTACTTTCCCAGTGCATCCTGCTACAGCAAGTGCCGAAGGAAGCTGACCCTCCAGCAGACTCACTGAGAGAGACGCTGTCTTTTCTCTCGCAGAGAAATCCAGCTCCAGTGTTTCCAAGCTACCCTTGCGGATTGTTGGGAAATTGAGTCTTGAGCCTGACCTTCTTCATTCTAAACCAAGGCACGGAGCTGATTAGACCCTTAGAAAAATCTTGGATAGATTCTTGGCAAAGAATACAAAATTTATGTTACACCTCACTTACTTCTTCCCTCGTACTAGACTTAGGTTTGGTACATCGGGGTAGGCATATTTTAGAAGCATCGGTTGAGTACTTTTTAGCCTCTGTTATTTATATATGTATCTATTGTTTCCACGACTCTGAAGATCAGTTTTATCATGGGGAAACAAAGTTGTCATGTTTATGCAGTTGTCAGAAACTAAAACCCAGTCCTATGAACTCGAGAACGTTTCTAGTGACCTCTGGGCTAGCTGGCACTCACAATTAAGTCTAATATGTTTCGATAGGGACCTAGTAGACATATGTCCTACGTCACATCTATAGCATATATTATTCCAATGTGCAGAGCCTATTGGGAATATAGGAACTACACTACACTGTCTCAGGCCCGCAGTTGCAACTCTAGGTGCAGTTTTAAACTGTCATTTCAACCTGATATAATAAACATGTTGCCAGGCCTAAACCTACTTTTTTAATACATATAAGTCACCATATAATAAGCTCTAACCATAGATAGGGCAGAGTGCACTGTTTTTAAAAAGTTGGACAGGCACTTTTAGGTTTTATATGTCCTGGTGGTGAAAAGCTCCCAAATTAATTTTTAATAATTGCAATGCCTACACATTGGTTTACCTTATTGCATTGCATAAGTGATACCTTTTGGTTGGCAATAGGTAGGAATGTCAAGCTTGGTGTCTAAGGAATTACATTGTAAAATCCTCTTTAAAGGTAAAGCTGGATTATAAGTCACAATTCTGAAAATGCCACGTTTAGAATGTTGTCATTTTCTTGCCTTTACCATTTGGTGCATGCTGCCTGTTCCTGGGTCACATGACTTTGTGTAGTTGGCAGTTGGTCTTTGTGTATTCCACTCAGACAGCCACACAATAGAGGGTCTGGGTATTGGCAGGATGGGCAATCATGACTTGATAAGGGCCTGGAGCTGTCACCTGGTACAGTTGCACTTCAGAGACAATGCCTTAGCTCCCACACAAAGAACTTTTCTTATACTATTGTGCCTGCTGACAGACTGGGATCAGGACAGGGAGGCAGGAAATGTCAGTCACCTCTGTAGCTGGATAACACATGTAGTTTCTTCCACTTCAATTTGGGGGCCATTTATAAAAAGGGGACTCTCAGACCCACCCTTCAGTCCACTCCTGGGCATGTAGATAGTACAGAGGAAGGACTTCCTTGCTGCCAGAGGTCTACCCTGCTGCTTGAGGCCTGCCCTGCTGTCTGGGAAGGGAGACTGGACCTGCACCATTGATCCCAGGCTGAATTTATTCCAATGGTCAGCTAACTGACCTCCTGTTCTTAGTTACAAGGATGCAACATGCTCAAGTTACCTCCCTGTAAATGCCCAACAATTGATTCCAATAGTGAGCTATCTGGCCTCCTGTTCTTAGTTACAAGGACACAACACGCCCTAGATGCCTCCCTGTAAATGCCCAGCTGACCTGCTGTACTGGACCTGCTTGAACCGACAACTGCACCTGCCTGAGCCCTGCTGGCCTCTGCTGAAGTGAGTTCTAGATCCTCAAGATGTGCTCCTGAGGGCCTGGACCCTTCTTTGACATCAGTGGAACTCCTCCTAAAAGAATCAAAGAAATCCTGAAGTGTGTGCCCTTCACAACGGATCACTGACAGAATATCAACAGTCAAAATATCGACTTGCAAAAATATCAGGGTAAAAATATAGAATGCTAGAATATCGACTTCCTATCTACAAACAGGTAAGTACAAAAATATCGACTTCAAATTATCGATAGGAAAAAATATAGACAGTCAAAATATCGAATTTTGTATATATCTTAAAAATGATTTTAAAGTAATATATTAATAAATGTAATTAATTTAAACATACTTAAATAAACTTAAAATGAATAAATAATTAATGTAACTTAAAAAATATACTAATTTGAAAACATATATATATATTACCTACTGGCGGTAGCCAGTAGGTATATATAGTTAGGACCTAGTTTCCACAGGAAATCCCCAACATTCTATTGGGAATAACTTTGGCGCTGGTTGATGAATCTTCGCAAATATCTCAAAGAAGATGGCTCGCTCCGCTCCTCTCCTTCCCTGAAAGTTTGGGGGGGATTCGTCAAGTGGGGGCTGAGAAAAAAGGGGGGGCCTCAAAACGTGTTTTCCCCATGTTAATTTCCATAGGACCTTTAGACACGGCTACAGCCCGAACGGCTGAACGGAATTATTTGAAATTTGGTAAAATGGAAGAGACTGGTTCGCAGATTACGCTTTTCTTTAAATGGTGTAAATCCGTCCAGCATTTGCTGAGAAAATTGCATTTAAAATCAATTATATATCTATCGGCGCGCACGCGTGCGGGCACTCTCCCCGCCTGCCTGAAATCGGGCTGCCGCGCTGCCCGCGGTGACCCGGAAGTGCTGGGGCCGGCCGGCCAATCCCAGCACGGCCGGCTGGAAATGCCCGCCCCCGCCGCGAGGGGGAAGAAGGAAGATGGCGGCTGACTCTGCAGGGCTCCCGTGATGGGAGGGAGCCCTGCCACCTGTAAGAGAAGTGTTATTTGCACCTATGAGTGCCCAGCTCATTTTTGTCCCCGCCTGCCTGCCTGAAATCGGGGCGCGGCGACCCGGAAGTGCTGGGGCCGGCCGGCCAATCCCAGCGTGGCCGGCCGGGAATGCCCGCCCCCGTCGCGAGGTGGAAGAAGGAAGATGGCACCAGGACGAAGAGGAGGCGGAACGGACAGGTGTGGGGCTCCCCTGTGCCGAGGGAGCCCCGGAGACCAAGAGGGAGGCTGGAGCAGTGGCAGAGGGGGCGCGGGGCACATTGTCGGTGCCCTCCCCCACCGCAGTTCAGCCGCCGCTGGTAGTAAGTGCAAAGAGCTTGTGAAGGAGCTACGACCACTTCCGCTGTAATTGGGTAATTATTGTCTGTGAAAAAAATGTATACAGTTACAGTGATCAGCCTTGGCTCTTAATTATTTACCCCCCGGACTGATTGACTCAACCATATGTTCAGTCCTCCCCGGACAGCTATATTTTCACCTTAAGTTGACCGTAAGAACAATTTATCATTCAGCAATTTGTATACGGTCAATATACCCACATTTCCCCTTTTTATTGCTCCAAATACTAGTTATTTCTGCTCAAGTCTCGATGTTTGGATTCGTACTCAAGTATTCCTGATTCCAGAGGCAAAAACTTTCCTTTCACAGAATGGACCTCAGTATATACATTTTGCACTGGTTAAAAAACACATGCAAACTCCTTCTGCACTATTGTGATGCTGGTGTTTAGAGAATGGATCAGATTTTGCTCCAGTCCATGTGGCACAGCTGTCTCCCTGCATGTCTTGGGTGATGCATGTACCCATGCCTTGAGTTTCCCTCATGGCATGTTAGGTTTAGGCTTTTGATCATTTCACCTCAGCACACATGGAAATCACACATGTGCGCTGAGGGACTCTGTAATGGCATGAAGCCCACAGCGAGACTTCACAGTCTGGAGGGCACACCAAGTCTGCCCCTCTTTTCAGACTGGGAAGGGACACGCCATTTTACCTGTTGCTTTCAGCAAGAGCGTTACTGTTACCTCAGCACTTTAATATTTTTGTACTAGTGATAGACTATGCATCATGGCAAGCCTTCTCTGTAGCCCGGCTAGCAAGTGTTCTTTGTTCCCTGCTTAAACGAGTTTTTTATTGCTCAGAATAGGATGGAAGGTTCAGTAACCCTCTGGAATAGCTTACTCGTTACAGAGACCTCTCTAGGAGGTGCTTTAACCTAGAAACCTCTCTTACACCGATAAAACAATTTCCTGCTCGCTGACCCTCGGTGACCTATCTCGTTTAATGGGCATTTCTGATGTCGAGCTTCTTCTCAGTGTACAGGTATTGGTATCCCTTAAACAAAGAAATCAGAATTGTCCAAATCTAAAGGCAGTTCCGCAGGTATGGGGCAGAAGTGATGAAAAGATGGAGTTTTAACTGCCGAACGGCATCCAGATTGCAGTTCGTAATTTAATTATTCCACAAAAAAGAATGAAATTTAGAAAAAAAAGCCAAATTCAAATTAAATTAAAAATTGAGTCATGTGTCTGATTTAAATGTGAAAAAACACAAAAGTTCTTAAACCGTCTAGAAACAAAGGAAGGACCAGAAACTGAGTCTTGTTACTGTTTTTTATATTTATAGTGACCCCTGAAGAAGTGCAACTGTGCACGAAATGCATTGGGTTTTTAATTAAATAAACACTGTCCTGAACGAAGAATGCTTCACATATATATATATATCTATATATATATATATATCTATATATATATATATCTATATATATATATATATATCTATATATATATATATATATATATATATATATATATCTATATATATATATATATATATATATATATATATATATATATATATATATATATATATATATATATATATATATATATATATATATATATATATATATATATATATATAACCTACTGGCGATAGCCAGTGGGTATATATAGTTAGGATTTTTGCACGTGTGGATTTTGTCTAATTAAGGTTAAAAAAATATATATATCTGTAAGCGTGCACCGGCGCGCTTACGTTACGGGTTTTGTTTGCGCTGCAGAGCCGATACGTCACGGTTATGCGACGCGTCATGAGACGTCTCACGTGGCTACGTGATACGTCACGTAATAAAGAATATATTTTACAGCTATAGATATTAGCTTTCAAAAAACCAATGAAATTCACTTAAAAAACCATAGGTTATAGACTATAGTTAGGAATTTGCATTTACAAAACCTTGAAAATTCACTGAAAAAACCATAGGTTGTCTGTAACCAGCTGGACCTTAACCACAGCGGTTGCTCCACTCGCGCTTTGCCTCCTTACAGACGCTTCGCTTCCAGCTACCTGATTGCCCTGATTGCTGCCTGATTGTCCTGTCCTGATTGAGCGCCTCGTAGTGCACGTAGCGCTTGGTATCGTTACTATTAATTTTATGCCTGCTTGCCCTATTACAGCGTTTGTATCGCGCCTGACATCATTTTAGTGCCTACTTAATTAATGCTCATTGGCCTGCATTGCGGGGAAGGTAAAAAGCGCCTGCACTGTGTTTGAAATATTTTAACAATTGGTGTACCTTATCTCGCACTCCGGCTGTGCCCAGTTTCGTTTCTGGTACCGGGCTGCCATTTTGTGGAGTGTTTGTTTACCTTGTATGTGCCCGTGTCTCCTCCCAGCTCCCGCCTCCCAGCTGCCCCGCCCACCCACGAGCTCAGCTACCTCGCCCCGTCCTCTCGCAATCTGTAACCAGCTGGACCTTAACCACAGCGGTTGCTCCACTCGCGCTTTGCCTCCTTACAGACGCTTCGCTTCCAGCTACCTGATTGCCCTGATTGCTGCCTGATTGTCCTGATTGAGCGCCTCGTAGTGCACGCAGCGCTTGGTATCGTTACTATTAATTTTATGACTGCTTGCCCTTTTACAGCGTTTGTATCGTGCCTGACATCATTTTAGTGCCTACTTAATTAATGCTCATTGGCCTGCATTGCGGGGAAAGTAAAAAGCGCCTGCACTGTGTTTGAAATATTTTAAGAATTGGTGTACCTTATTTCGCACTCCGGCTGTGCCCCGTTTCGTTTCTGGTACCGGGCTGCCATTTTGTGGAGTGTTTGTTTACCTTGTATGTGCCCGTGCCTCCTCCCAGCTCCCGCCTCCCAGCTGCCCCGCCCACCCACGAGCTCAGCTACCTCGCCCCGTCCTCTCGCAATCTGTAACCAGCTGGACCTTAACCACAGCGGTTGCTCCACTCGCGCTTTGCCTCCTTACAAACGCTTCGCTTCCAGCTACCTGATTGCCCTGATTGCTGCCTGATTGTCCTGTCCTGATTGAGCGCCTCGTAGTGCACGTAGCGCTTGGTATCGTTACTATTAATTTTATGCCTGCTTGCCCTATTACAGCGTTTGTATCGCGCCTGACATCATTTTAGTGCCTACTTAATTAATGCTCATTGGCCTGCATTGCGGGGAAGGTAAAAAGCGCCTGCACTGTGTTTGAAATATTTTAACAATTGGTGTACCTTATCTCGCACTCCGGCTGTGCCCAGTTTCGTTTCTGGTACCGGGCTGCCATTTTGTGGAGTGTTTGTTTACCTTGTATGTGCCCGTGTCTCCTCCCAGCTCCCACCTCCCAGCTGCCCCGCCCACCCACGAGCTCAGCTACCTCGCCCCGTCCTCTCGCAATCTGTAACCAGCTGGACCTTAACCACAGCGGTTGCTCCACTCGCGCTTTGCCTCCTTACAGACGCTTCGCTTCCAGCTACCTGATTGCCCTGATTGCTGCCTGATTGTCCTGATTGAGCGCCTCGTAGTGCACGCAGCGCTTGGTATCGTTACTATTAATTTTATGCCTGCTTGCCCTATTACAGCGTTTGTATCGCGCCTGACATCATTTTAGTGCCTACTTAATTAATGCTCATTGGCCTGCATTGCGGGGATGGTAAAAAGCGCCTGCACTGTGTTTGAAATATTTTAACAATTGGTGTACCTTATCTCGCACTCCGGCTGTGCCCAGTTTCGTTTCTGGTACCGGGCTGCCATTTTGTGGAGTGTTTGTTTACCTTGTATGTGCCCGTGTCTCCTCCCAGCTCCCGCCTCCCAGCTGCCCCGCCCACGCTCCGCCCCCTCCACTCTCCATTTATGTCCAATGACCCAAAGTGCAGCGTCCACGCGCTGCGGCCGCGCCGAAGGTGCGCCAAAGGTAAGCCCGTCTACGCCCGTCCGTGCCTGGACCGCGCCCAGCGCCAGTCCCCCTGGTTCCCGTAATGCCCAGCCCACTCGCATCACTTACGATGCCACCACCCTCCTAGCCCTTAACCCCGGCCGTTCCCCCAACTGCGTCCAAGCCGCTCCTGGACACACCCATGGACCCTTCTCTTGCAACTCCTGCAAGTTCGACGGCACCAAAACCAGCTCCTCATCCTCCAACACCAATCAGAGACCTGACACCAACCACCTAAAATGCATCCTGCTCAACACCCGCTCGGTCCACAGACACGCCATCGACCTCTGGAATCTACTAGACACCATCTCACCGGACTTCGCCTTCCTAACAGAAACATGGATGAACGCCTCCTCAGCCCCAGACATCACCATTGCCATCCCGGAAGGATACAAGATCATCCGTAAGGACCGCATCAAGCAAACAGGAGGAGGCATCGCTATCGTCCATAAGAACTCCATCCGCGTCTCAACCAGCTCAGACGTCAACCTTACCAGCGCCGAACACCTCCACTTCCAGATCCACACCGACCCCAAGACCACACTCAGAGGCACCCTCCTCTACCGGCCTCCAGGACCCCGTGCACAATTCAGTGACGACATCACTGACTTTATCACCCCACACGCCCTCCCCTCCGAGGACTACATTCTATTGGGAGACCTCAATTTTCACCTGGAAAAGAGCAACGACAGCAGCGCCACCACCCTTCTGGACAATCTTGCCAACCTCGGACTCAAACAACTTGTCACTACCCCCACCCACATTGCAGGTCACACACTCGACCCCATCTTCACCTCCAGCAAACATGTCTTATTCAGTCACACCACAGCTATTCATTGGACGGACCACAGCTGCGTTCACTTTACCTACAATAAGACCACAATCCATAACCATCCTCAACCCACCCTGCGAAGAAACTGGAACAAAATCACCATCGACCAGATCTCCTCATCGCTTCTTCTAAACCCCCCCACCCACTCCTCAAACCCCGACCAAGCAGCCATTAACCTCACCCAATGGCTATCCAACAGCGCCGACATCCTAGCACCGTTGAAAAAACGCCAAAGCAAACTAGGCAGCAAAAACGCCTCCTGGTTCAACGATGATCTTAAGAAATCGAAGAAACTTTGTCGCTCCCTCGAGAAGGCCTGGAAAAAAGATCCAAACACCAGCACCAGGGACGCCTTCAAAAACACCACCCGCATACACCACCAACTTATCCGGTCTGCCAAGAAAGCCGCTTTCAAAGACCGACTAGATAACAACGCCCACTACAGCAAGGAATTATTCAACATCGTCAAAGAATTTACCAACCCATCAGCCAACTCCAACGACATCACCCCCTCCCAAGCCCTCTGCGACTCCCTAGCTTCCTTCTTCCACAACAAAATCGCAGAAATCCACAACAGCTTCGTCAACCGACCCGGAGACCAACCCACCCAGACTGGAACCCAATCTCCACTGAGGACACCATCTGCCTGATGAACTCCATCCACTCAGGATCCCCAACGGACCCATGCCCTCACCACATCTTCAACAAAGCAGACTCCATCATAGCACCACACCTCCGAGATGTCATCAACTGCTCCCTCAACTCCGCCACCTTCCCGGAAAGCTGGAAACACGCAGAACTCAGCGCCCTTCTGAAAAAACCCACAGCTGACCCCACCAAACTCAAAAACTACCGCCCCATCTCGCTTCTTCCATTCCCGGCCAAAGTCATTGAGAAAGCTGTCAACAACCAGCTCGCCACCTTCCTCGAAACCAACAAATCCCTCGACCCCTCACAGTCCGGCTTCCGAGCCAAACACAGCACTGAGACCGCACTCATCGCAGCAACTGACGACATTCGAACTCTACTGGACAATGGAGACACAGTCGCCCACATCCTCCGCCGCCTTCGACACAGTCTGTCATAGCACGCTTCTACAGCGCCTCAGAAATGTCGGAATCCAAGGAAAAGCACTGGAATGGATCACCTCGTTCCTCACCGGAAGAACCCAGAGAGTCCGCCTCCCACCATTCAAGTCAGAGGCCTCTGAAGTCATCTGCGGTGTGCCACAAGGATCCTCACTCAGCCCCACCCTCTTCAACGTATACATGAGCCCCCTTGCGGCCATCGCTCGCCAACACAATCTCAACATCATCTCCTACGCTGACGACACTCAACTGATCCTATCACTCACCAAAGACCCTAACACCGCCAAAACCAACTTACACGAAGGAATGAAAGAAGTAGCCGAGTGGATGAAGCACAGTCGTTTGAAACTGAACTCAGACAAAACAGAAGTCCTCATCTTAGGCACCTCCCCCTCCACCTGGGACGACTCTTGGTGGCCAGAGGCCCTTGGAAAAGCACCCATCCCGACGGACCACGCACGGAACCTGGGCGTCATCCTGGACTCCTCACTCTCGATGACCAGACAAGTCAACGCAGTTTCATCATCTTGCTTCAACATTCTTCGCATGCTCAAAAAAACATTTCGCTGGATCCCCACCGAAACTAGAAAAACGGTCACCCACGCACTGGTCACGAGCCGCCTGGACTACGGAAACACCCTATACACCGGTACCACCGCAAAACTCCAGAAAAAACTCCAACGCATCCAGAACGCTTCAGCCAGGCTCATACTAGACATCCCGCGTAAAGAACACATCTCTGGTCACCTGAAAAACCTCCACTGGCTCCCAGTAAATAAGAGGATTACTTTCCGTCTCCTAACCCACGCACACAAAGCACTTCACGAACTTGGACCCGAATGCCTCAACACACGACTGTCCTTCTACACCCCCTCCCGTCAGCTACGATCCTCCAACCAAGCCCTTGCCACTGTACCTCGCATCAACAAAACCACCATGGGAGGTAGATCCTTCTCCTACCTGGAAGCTAAAACCTGGAACTCACTTCCCACTCTCCTTCGCCTTACTCAGAACCACCTAGCATTCAGAAAGCAACTTAAAACTTGGATATTCGACAAGTAATTCCACACCCTTCCTCAAGCGCCTTGAGACCCTATGGGTATGTAGCGCGCTATATAAATCTCTTGACTTGACTTGACTTGACATAGGTTAGAGACCATATATAGTTAGCTGGACATTTTAGCAGTGAATTGCGGGTGCGCAATATATAGTTAGTGCAACTAACTATATATGGAATTTCATTGGTTTTATGTCAATAAAATGTCCAGCTAACTATATATGGTCTCTAACCTATGGTTTTTTCAGTGAATTTTCAAGGTTTTGTAAATGCAAATTCCTAACTATATATGGTCTATAACCTATGTTTTTTAAGTGAATATATATATATATATATATATATGTTTCCACACACCTCCGTGATTCCCCCAGAGGTCAAAGAAGGACGGCACTCCAAATCGGTGTTCAACCAAAGTGGTTTATTGGCAGACCCCCCTGCCCCCTTGACATACGCGTTTCACCAATTTGGCTTCCTCAGTGTCAGCCATACATTGTGCACACTGCCATTAAATCCCCTACCACTTCCCCAAACATAGAAAGCGGACTGGTGCTCGCCTGTATGTTTTGCGGCGGCCATATTCAAACGTGCAAATTCACATCTCGTTTGTAGCATTGTTTACAGATTTAACAGGGGGATAAATGGCATTTAGAAAAAGTGCTAGTGCAAAAGTTCATTAGACAAGAAAATATTAAAAACAAGGGTTGATTGACAAGGCATATTGTCAAAAAAATGTCTGTAGTGCATGTACAAATTTTGCATCCACCTCGTATAATGCATTTTCATTTTAACAATTTCCACAAGTGAAAATTGAGGTTATTTACAAATAATTCATATATATACACACATGATTCTGCCCTGAATGGGCTCGGTGGACAATTGATATGTTAGCCTTGATAACCAACACACGTTATGGAGCCCTGAATGGGCAAGGATCCATATTATTCTTATTTCCTATTACCAGTTTCTTTGCTGCCAACTGGAAAGTTACCCATCTCAGTTAACAGTGTTTGCTAGCTCTTTTTGCAGTGTGGGGATTTCTTCCTGAACCAGCTTGGGAGTGAACGCCAACTATTCTAAATGTACCCAGAGTTCTTCATCGTTGTTGAGCCCTTTTGGCTGCATACTCTGGAGGTCAATGATGTACCTGGACTCCATCGCTCTCAATAGCCTTATCCTGTCCCCACCTCGCTCCCTTCTATCTAGCTGATCTATTAGGTAGAAGGACAATAGGTCCCTATTACTGCCATGGTGGGTCTCGAAATGACGTGCCACCGGATAGTTCTTATCCTTATTTGCGATGGCACGCATGTGTTCCAGGATGCGTTTCTTGGCTTGGTTGATGGTACTTCCAATGTACCTTTTGGCACATGGGCATACCAGGCAATAAACTACAAATTCTGAATTGCAGTTCAGAAATTTCTTTATTTCTCTCATTGGCCGTGGGTCGTTGGTCCTCCCTTCATACTTGGTTCTTTTTTTGCTGTATTTGCATGCCTTGCATTGCATGCATGGGAAGAAACCGTTGATGGGTTTATTTCTCATACTTTTGGGGGGGTTTACATAGTGGCTTTTTACAAGATGGTCACTGAGGGATTGGCAACGTCTATAGGTAGTAGACGGCCTTTCTGGTATCACTCTCTTCAGCACTGGGTCTGTACCTAGGATGTGCCAGTTCTTGTTAAATATCTGCACCAGTTCGTTGGATCTCATGTTGTAACTGGTGATCATCCTAGTTGTACAATCATCTGTTCTGTTTTTTGTGACAGTTTGTATGAGGTCTTTCCTGTCAATAAGGTCTACTCGCCTAGTTGCTTCGCTGAGTAAGGACCTGGAGTACCCTCTCTCTCTAAACCTCCCAAAAAAAAAAAAAAAAAAAAAATATATATATATATATATATATATATATATATATATATATATATATATATATATATATAGAAAAGCAATTGCGCAAGCGCTTCGGTGAGGGCTCACCGCAGTATCTCACCCTCCGGTTTGTTTGCGGCCCCAAGCAAGGTTTGAAGACTCCCTCTTGCATTAATGAATGTCGACGCGTTTCGGGGCCAAAACCCGCCCCTTCTTCATAGACTTGATGAGGAAGACGCCACACTCAGCTCACGCTTTCCAAACACGTTTTATTTGGAAAAGTGGGTGTCGTCCGCCCTAAGTGGGTGGAGTTACGGCACCTGGAATCCTGGAGATTGTAGTCCAGTGAACTGAGTAGTTCATTACAACCTTGAGTAGGTTGGCGTTACCTTTCTGTGAATGTCATTAATTTCCTTGAGTAGGAGGCGAGGGCAGAGTCCAAACTTCGCTGAATAAAATTTTAGAAACTGTGCTGGCAGGCGATGACAGTTTTCATCGCCACAGGCTTCAAACACTTGGATGCTTGTTCCGGTGCTGTAGCGGAGCTCCTCACCACGACCCAGGCAGGCCGTCAGGAATGTAGAAAAGCAATTGCGCAAGCGCTTCGGTGAGGGCTCACCGCAGTATCTCACCCTCCGGTTTGTTTGCGGCCCCAAGCAAGGTTTGAAGACTCCCTCTTGCATTAATGAATGTCGACGCGTTTCGGGGCCAAAACCCGCCCCTTCTTCATAGACTTGATGAGGAAGACGCCACACTCAGCTCACGCTTTCCAAACACGTTTTATTTGGAAAAGTGGGTGTCGTCCGCCCTAAGTGGGTGGAGTTACGGCACCTGGAATCCTGGAGATTGTAGTCCAGTGAACTGAGTAGTTCATTACAACCTTGAGTAGGTTGGCGTTACCTTTCTGTGAATGTCATTAATTTCCTTGAGTAGGAGGCGAGGGCAGAGTCCAAACTTCGCTGAATAAAATTTTAGAAACTGTGCTGGCAGGCGATGACAGTTTTCATCGCCACAGGCTTCAAACACTTGGATGCTTGTTCCGGTGCTGTAGCGGAGCTCCTCACCACGACCCAGGCAGGCCGTCAGGAATGTAGAAAAGCAATTGCGCAAGCGCTTCGGTGAGGGCTCACCGCAGTATCTCACCCTCCGGTTTGTTTGCGGCCCCAAGCAAGGTTTGAAGACTCCCTCTTGCATTAATGAATGTCGACGCGTTTCGGGGCCAAAACCCGCCCCTTCTTCATAGACTTGATGAGGAAGACGCCACACTCAGCTCACGCTTTCCAAACACGTTTTATTTGGAAAAGTGGGTGTCGTCCGCCCTAAGTGGGTGGAGTTACGGCACCTGGAATCCTGGAGATTGTAGTCCAGTGAACTGAGTAGTTCATTACAACCTTGAGTAGGTTGGCGTTACCTTTCTGTGAATGTCATTAATTTCCTTGAGTAGGAGGCGAGGGCAGAGTCCAAACTTCGCTGAATAAAATTTTAGAAACTGTGCTGGCAGGCGATGACAGTTTTCATCGCCACAGGCTTCAAACACTTGGATGCTTGTTCCGGTGCTGTAGCGGAGCTCCTCACCACGACCCAGGCAGGCCGTCAGGAATGTAGAAAAGCAATTGCGCAAGCGCTTCGGTGAGGGCTCACCGCAGTATCTCACCCTCCGGTTTGTTTGCGGCCCCAAGCAAGGTTTGAAGACTCCCTCTTGCATTAATGAATGTCGACGCGTTTCGGGGCCAAAACCCGCCCCTTCTTCATAGACTTGATGAGGAAGACGCCACACTCAGCTCACGCTTTCCAAACACGTTTTATTTGGAAAAGTGGGTGTCGTCCGCCCTAAGTGGGTGGAGTTACGGCACCTGGAATCCTGGAGATTGTAGTCCAGTGAACTGAGTAGTTCATTACAACCTTGAGTAGGTTGGCGTTACCTTTCTGTGAATGTCATTAATTTCCTTGAGTAGGAGGCGAGGGCAGAGTCCAAACTTCGCTGAATAAAATTTTAGAAACTGTGCTGGCAGGCGATGACAGTTTTCATCGCCACAGGCTTCAAACACTTGGATGCTTGTTCCGGTGCTGTAGCGGAGCTCCTCACCACGACCCAGGCAGGCCGTCAGGAATGTAGAAAAGCAATTGCGCAAGCGCTTCGGTGAGGGCTCACCGCAGTATCTCACCCTCCGGTTTGTTTGCGGCCCCAAGCAAGGTTTGAAGACTCCCTCTTGCATTAATGAATGTCGACGCGTTTCGGGGCCAAAACCCGCCCCTTCTTCATAGACTTGATGAGGAAGACGCCACACTCAGCTCACGCTTTCCAAACACGTTTTATTTGGAAAAGTGGGTGTCGTCCGCCCTAAGTGGGTGGAGTTACGGCACCTGGAATCCTGGAGATTGTAGTCCAGTGAACTGAGTAGTTCATTACAACCTTGAGTAGGTTGGCGTTACCTTTCTGTGAATGTCATTAATTTCCTTGAGTAGGAGGCGAGGGCAGAGTCCAAACTTCGCTGAATAAAATTTTAGAAACTGTGCTGGCAGGCGATGACAGTTTTCATCGCCACAGGCTTCAAACACTTGGATGCTTGTTCCGGTGCTGTAGCGGAGCTCCTCACCACGACCCAGGCAGGCCGTCAGGAATGTAGAAAAGCAATTGCGCAAGCGCTTCGGTGAGGGCTCACTGGTTTGGAGTCCGTGGTGAGCCCTGGCCGAAGCGCTTGCGCATTTGCTTTGACATTTACTGGCGGCCTGCCTGGGTCGCGGCTAGGAGCTCCGCCACCGCTGCGGAATGAGAATCCTTGCAGCGGAGGACTGAGACGGCACAAATCGTTGCCGCCTGTCAGCACAGATTCCACAGATGTTACAGCGATGTGTGTTGTTTTTCCTTCGCCTCCTACTTAAGGATTATAAGACATTGAACCTGCAAGGAAGCACCACCCTACTCAAGGGTCTAACGAACTACCTGGCTCACAGGACTACAAGAACCACAAGCCGGCACCGCAACTCCACCCACTTAGGGCGGACGATGCCCCTCCCAAATTATAAAGTATTTGAGAAGTGTGAGCCAAGTCTGGTTGTTTTCCTTCATCTGTCCATGAATAAGGGGCGGGTTTTGGCCCCGAAACGCGTCGGACGTTCCTTTTAAGAAAGAAGGCATCTTCAAACATCGCTT
This sequence comes from Lissotriton vulgaris, assembly GCF_964263255.1. Lineage (NCBI taxonomy): Eukaryota > Metazoa > Chordata > Amphibia > Caudata > Salamandridae > Lissotriton > Lissotriton vulgaris. The sequence continues at coordinate 1,756,471,747 of NC_141689.1, read as the reverse complement.
TGGGGGCCACAGCAAAAGCCGGATGGTTTGGAGTCCGTGGTGAGCCCTGGCCGAAGCGCTTGCGCATTTGCTTTGACATTTACTGGCGGCCTGCCTGGGTCGCGGCTAGGAGCTCCGCCACCGCTGCGGAATGAGAATCCTTGCAGCGGAGGACTGAGACGGCACAAATCGTTGCCGCCTGTCAGCACAGATTCCACAGATGTTACAGCGATGTGTGTTGTTTTTCCTTCGCCTCCTACTTAAGGATTATAAGACATTGAACCTGCAAGGAAGCACCACCCTACTCAAGGGTCTAACGAACTACCTGGCTCACAGGACTACAAGAACCACAAGCCGGCACCGCAACTCCACCCACTTAGGGCGGACGATGCCCCTCCCAAATTATAAAGTATTTGAGAAGTGTGAGCCAAGTCTGGTTGTTTTCCTTCATCTGTCCATGAATAAGGGGCGGGTTTTGGCCCCGAAACGCGTCGGACGTTCCTTTTAAGAAAGAAGGCATCTTCAAACATCGCTTTGGGGGCCACAGCAAAAGCCGGATGGTTTGGAGTCCGTGGTGAGCCCTGGCCGAAGCGCTTGCGCATTTGCTTTGACATTTACTGGCGGCCTGCCTGGGTCGCGGCTAGGAGCTCCGCCACCGCTGCGGAATGAGAATCCTTGCAGCGGAGGACTGAGACGGCACAAATCGTTGCCGCCTGTCAGCACAGATTCCACAGATGTTACAGCGATGTGTGTTGTTTTTCCTTCGCCTCCTACTTAAGGATTATAAGACATTGAACCTGCAAGGAAGCACCACCCTACTCAAGGGTCTAACGAACTACCTGGCTCACAGGACTACAAGAACCACAAGCCGGCACCGCAACTCCACCCACTTAGGGCGGACGATGCCCCTCCCAAATTATAAAGTATTTGAGAAGTGTGAGCCAAGTCTGGTTGTTTTCCTTCATCTGTCCATGAATAAGGGGCGGGTTTTGGCCCCGAAACGCGTCGGACGTTCCTTTTAAGAAAGAAGGCATCTTCAAACATCGCTTTGGGGGCCACAGCAAAAGCCGGATGGTTTGGAGTCCGTGGTGAGCCCTGGCCGAAGCGCTTGCGCATTTGCTTTGACATTTACTGGCGGCCTGCCTGGGTCGCGGCTAGGAGCTCCGCCACCGCTGCGGAATGAGAATCCTTGCAGCGGAGGACTGAGACGGCACAAATCGTTGCCGCCTGTCAGCACAGATTCCACAGATGTTACAGCGATGTGTGTTGTTTTTCCTTCGCCTCCTACTTAAGGATTATAAGACATTGAACCTGCAAGGAAGCACCACCCTACTCAAGGGTCTAACGAACTACCTGGCTCACAGGACTACAAGAACCACAAGCCGGCACCGCAACTCCACCCACTTAGGGCGGACGATGCCCCTCCCAAATTATAAAGTATTTGAGAAGTGTGAGCCAAGTCTGGTTGTTTTCCTTCATCTGTCCATGAATAAGGGGCGGGTTTTGGCCCCGAAACGCGTCGGACGTTCCTTTTAAGAAAGAAGGCATCTTCAAACATCGCTTTGGGGGCCACAGCAAAAGCCGGATGGTTTGGAGTCCGTGGTGAGCCCTGGCCGAAGCGCTTGCGCATTTGCTTTGACATTTACTGGCGGCCTGCCTGGGTCGCGGCTAGGAGCTCCGCCACCGCTGCGGAATGAGAATCCTTGCAGCGGAGGACTGAGACGGCACAAATCGTTGCCGCCTGTCAGCACAGATTCCACAGATGTTACAGCGATGTGTGTTGTTTTTCCTTCGCCTCCTACTTAAGGATTATAAGACATTGAACCTGCAAGGAAGCACCACCCTACTCAAGGGTCTAACGAACTACCTGGCTCACAGGACTACAAGAACCACAAGCCGGCACCGCAACTCCACCCACTTAGGGCGGACGATGCCCCTCCCAAATTATAAAGTATTTGAGAAGTGTGAGCCAAGTCTGGTTGTTTTCCTTCATCTGTCCATGAATAAGGGGCGGGTTTTGGCCCCGAAACGCGTCGGACGTTCCTTTTAAGAAAGAAGGCATCTTCAAACATCGCTTTGGGGGCCACAGCAAAAGCCGGATGGTTTGGAGTCCGTGGTGAGCCCTGGCCGAAGCGCTTGCGCATTTGCTTTGACATTTACTGGCGGCCTGCCTGGGTCGCGGCTAGGAGCTCCGCCACCGCTGCGGAATGAGAATCCTTGCAGCGGAGGACTGAGACGGCACAAATCGTTGCCGCCTGTCAGCACAGATTCCACAGATGTTACAGCGATGTGTGTTGTTTTTCCTTCGCCTCCTACTTAAGGATTATAAGACATTGAACCTGCAAGGAAGCACCACCCTACTCAAGGGTCTAACGAACTACCTGGCTCACAGGACTACAAGAACCACAAGCCGGCACCGCAACTCCACCCACTTAGGGCGGACGATGCCCCTCCCAAATTATAAAGTATTTGAGAAGTGTGAGCCAAGTCTGGTTGTTTTCCTTCATCTGTCCATGAATAAGGGGCGGGTTTTGGCCCCGAAACGCGTCGGACGTTCCTTTTAAGAAAGAAGGCATCTTCAAACATCGCTTTGGGGGCCACAGCAAAAGCCGGATGGTTTGGAGTCCGTGGTGAGCCCTGGCCGAAGCGCTTGCGCATTTGCTTTGACATTTACTGGCGGCCTGCCTGGGTCGCGGCTAGGAGCTCCGCCACCGCTGCGGAATGAGAATCCTTGCAGCGGAGGACTGAGACGGCACAAATCGTTGCCGCCTGTCAGCACAGATTCCACAGATGTTACAGCGATGTGTGTTGTTTTTCCTTCGCCTCCTACTTAAGGATTATAAGACATTGAACCTGCAAGGAAGCACCACCCTACTCAAGGGTCTAACGAACTACCTGGCTCACAGGACTACAAGAACCACAAGCCGGCACCGCAACTCCACCCACTTAGGGCGGACGATGCCCCTCCCAAATTATAAAGTATTTGAGAAGTGTGAGCCAAGTCTGGTTGTTTTCCTTCATCTGTCCATGAATAAGGGGCGGGTTTTGGCCCCGAAACGCGTCGGACGTTCCTTTTAAGAAAGAAGGCATCTTCAAACATCGCTTTGGGGGCCACAGCAAAAGCCGGATGGTTTGGAGTCCGTGGTGAGCCCTGGCCGAAGCGCTTGCGCATTTGCTTTGACATTTACTGGCGGCCTGCCTGGGTCGCGGCTAGGAGCTCCGCCACCGCTGCGGAATGAGAATCCTTGCAGCGGAGGACTGAGACGGCACAAATCGTTGCCGCCTGTCAGCACAGATTCCACAGATGTTACAGCGATGTGTGTTGTTTTTCCTTCGCCTCCTACTTAAGGATTATAAGACATTGAACCTGCAAGGAAGCACCACCCTACTCAAGGGTCTAACGAACTACCTGGCTCACAGGACTACAAGAACCACAAGCCGGCACCGCAACTCCACCCACTTAGGGCGGACGATGCCCCTCCCAAATTATAAAGTATTTGAGAAGTGTGAGCCAAGTCTGGTTGTTTTCCTTCATCTGTCCATGAATAAGGGGCGGGTTTTGGCCCCGAAACGCGTCGGACGTTCCTTTTAAGAAAGAAGGCATCTTCAAACATCGCTTTGGGGGCCACAGCAAAAGCCGGATGGTTTGGAGTCCGTGGTGAGCCCTGGCCGAAGCGCTTGCGCATTTGCTTTGACATATATATATATATATATATATATATATTATTGCACCACAGCACTTCCTCAGTTAGGAAGAATCACCACGGACACCTCGCATGAATTGCAGATAATTTAATCGTATGTAGACTGCACAGCAACGCGTTTCGACTGAACGTCTTGATATATATATATATCAACAACACTCCTGACCGCTTGCAAAGCGGCGATACAGCAGGCACGGACCTCTTCTCTGTCGGGTCGATTAGCTATATATATACAGCGCCTGCTCCCAAACGAAGAAAATAGGCACGACACACCTCTGGGATCTTGAGAGAGATTCTTCAATGATGGTAAGAAGCGCGATGCTGGCAGTCCATGAAACACGTTGGCAGGCGCGTTTCAGCCTTCTTTGGCTTTCATCAGTGCTGGATTTCACGGGCTACTCGCTCCATCAGGGTGTCTGACAGGGTACAGGTGAGGTGAAGTTCGTCCCTGGCTGAGTGAAGTTACACCCCTCCTCCAATTTAAAGGTATACTGTCTTTACGCATTCTCTCTCCTGAGCAGATGCATGCTGGTATCTGCAGTCCAGTTGGGGCTCTATGCCGTGATAGAACCGTTCCAAACATCCAGTGATGTTCCAATCAATATGGACTTGGGCCACACGCCAGCTCAAGTGCCCCGAAGAGTAAAAGATGTCTCTCATAAATCCCTTGTTCTAGGCAATACGTATTGCCTCCTCTCTCCCCTTGCAGCAATTAAGACCTTGTGGCGAGTGAGGCTGCTGGGGGGGGCTCTGTGTATTGCAAGAAATGCCGATTACCAAAGGGTGCTGGTTTTGTACACGGTGCTCCAAACCGAGAGGGGGTGTCGTCAGTCAGCGCCCAGCTTGCTGACATAATATAGAAACAGCGCCTGCTCCCAAACGAAGAAAATAGGCATGACACACCTCTGGGATCTTGAGAGAGATTCTTTAATGATGGTAAGAAGCGAGATGCTGGCAGTCCATGAAACACGTTGGCAGACGTGTTTCAGACTTCTTTGGCTTTCATCAGTGCCGGATTTCACGGGCTACTCGCTCCATCAGGGTGTCTGACAGGGTACAGGTGAGGTGAAGTTCGTCCCTGGTTGAGTGAAGTTAAACCCCTCCTCCAATTTAAAGGTATAATGTCTTTACGCATTCTCTCTCCTGAGCAGATGCATGCTGGTATCTACAGTCCAGTTGGGGGTCTATGCCGTGATAGAACCGTTCCAAACATCCAGTGATGTTCCAGTCAATGTGGACTTCGGCCACACGCCAGCTCAAGTGCCCCGGAGAGTAAAAGATGTCTCTCATAAATCCCTTGTACCAGGCAATACGTATTGCCTCCTTTCTCTCCTTGCAGCAATTAAGACCTTGTGGTGAGTGAGGCTGCTGGGGGGGCTCCGTGTATTGCAAGAAATGCTCATTACCAAAGGGTGCCAGTTTTGTACACGGTGCTCCAAACCGTGTATGTTACACCAACTTCCTTCGTGAATTACTTTAGTCAAAGAACGAAAGAACCGAGCCCAAACTCCGTTTTGCGTGTGAAAAGGGTTTATTTAGTCATAAATCGGCAGTCCTGCCCGACGCGTTTCGGAGCCCAGCTTCTAGGTCAGGGGTCATTATTTTCTTGTTTCAATAAAGTATATATATAAAAAAAAAACATAGGTGTGGACATCACAAAAAATCAACATCAACATAGGACTACTGCACCACATTAATAGGTGAGAAAACATGGGCGCCATTTTGTAGTATTACATTCCTTATTCAAAAGCAATGTTTGTTTCAATCTCATATTCGGTTAAACATAATTGTGACTTATTGTTTGAAATTAATTCAGGCAAATAATATGACCAATGTAAAAATGATGCTCTATACATCTAAAGTTCAGTTTTTTAGGAAAATTACAATCTTTTCCAATTAATCAATTGGTGGTCCAGAGTATTGGCACTATATATTATGATCAATTCTGCCCCAGTGGGCTAATTCCTTGGCCATTTAAGCTTGGCAACAGAATAGGAAATATTTTGTACAATTCAGCCCCAGTGGGCTGTTGTATATGGCAATACTGGCTTCCTCAATGGTGACCATTTTACAGATGCTTGTGTCTCCGTTTCTATGATAAAATATACATATACGTGAAGTGAGTTCATAGTTTTCTTAAAAGTTTCATACTAAACAAATAAAATCAATTCAGGCTACTTAAGTTCATGCAACAATTAACATGTTATACTAGATGGAATTACACCGCCAAGATGCTCCTTGGAGCGATAGTATGCGCTCTATAAAAACTACCTTACAATTACAGTTAGTTAGTCTAGGCTCAAATAAACCTTCAGGTATTTTGAAACTGATGTGAGTAGTATTTCCGGCCCACCATTCTAGGCGACGGAATTACAGCGCCAAGATGCTCCTTGGAGCGATAGTATGCGCTCTATAAAAACTACCTTACAATTACAATTACAATGGACCGCAAGTTCTTCGTCCTTGTACAATCCTACAGGAAACATTGTTTCATATTTAATGATCATTTTAGATTCCCTGCGTCTAAGTTCTTTCAGGCGATTCCCTCCTCTTTCATCCTTTGCAATTTGGTCTAATGCACAGAATTTAAGGAGATCCACATTTTTGCTATGTTTCTCCTTAAAATGCCGAGCTATCGGGTATTGTTTGTCCTCATTAACGATAGCTTGTCTGTGCTCCAGGACCCGTTTCTTGACTTCATGTATAGTGCTGACTATATAGATTTTTGGGCAGGGGCAGATCAGGGCATATACACAATATTCAGATTTGCATGATAAGTGTTTATCTGTCACAAATGGTTTTTGGTGTATCGACAGCTCAATTTGTTTCATATTGTTACTATACTTGCAGGCTTTACAAGCTCTGCAGGTATAGAACCCTTTAATTGGTGTTTTGTCTTGCTTGTCCCACACCTCACTGCTACACAACAGATCACCTAGAGATTTGCATTTGCGATAGGTAATTTTGGGATTATCGCCTATCCATTTTTTCAGGGTATTGTCGGTTTGTAACACACTCCAGAACTTTTTCAAACAGAGCCGCACTTCCCAGGCTTGGCTGCTAAACATTGTAATGAAACGTAATGGAGTGTTGACATCAACTTCCTCTCTTCTATCCACTAGCAGTTCTTTTCTATCTACCAGTTGGATTTTCTTGCATGCCTCTTTTATAATATTCTCAGGGTACCCTCTTTTCATAAAACGTGTGGACATGACCTCCATCTCTTCTAGGAAACCAGCTTCCGTGCTACAGTTACGTTTTGCACGTAACAGTTCTCCATAAGGAATACTGTTAAACTAAATTCCTAGGGTGGCAGCTATTAGAATGAAGCAGGCTATTACCTGATGTTTCCTTTCTGAATAGCCTGCTTTCTAATTTCTTCTCATTTACTGAAATCTCCACATCTAAGAATTCAATTCTCTTCTTAGCCACTGTGCTCGTAAATTTGAGATTCAGCTCAATTTTATTTAATGTATCAGTGAAGTCGAATGCTTCTTGTTCTGTGCCACGCCAGATACAAAAAATATCATCTATGTATCAGGCCCAGAGGACGACGTTATGGGAAAAGGCATAGATCTTACTTGCCACATGCTCCTACCACCAGCCCAGGAATAATCCCACATAACTGGGGGCGAAGCACGTTCCCATTGCCGTCCCCTGGGTCTGACAATAGATGGAATGAGTGAATAGAAAAAGGTTGTTACTCAGACATGCCATCATCATGTCCAATAACATGTCTGTATGTTTGAGGTATGACACCTGTCTCTTTTTTAGATAGTATTTACTTGTTTCCATGCCCAGGGAGTGGGGTATGCATGTATATAGACTATTCACGTCTAATGTTACTAGCCACATCCCCTCATCCCACTCAATGGTGTCAATTAATCTTAGAAAATGTCCTGTGTCTCGTATGTACGATGGTAGTGATTGTACATAGGGTCTCAAAAAATGATCAATGTATTTGGACGTCATCTCATACAGACTCCTATAGATGAAACTGTGGGTCGTCCTGGCGGTACCTCTTTGTTTTTATGGAGATATGGCAATAAATACAGGGTGGGTAGCCTCGGATGGTCACAATACAGAAATTTAAATTCATCATCAGAAATCAACATTTCACTCTTCCATCTTTTTAAGCAATTCATGTATTGTTCATTGTTTGTTCATTGCATTTCCTTATTGTCTTACAGTAATTCCCTTTATCACTCAACTGTTTAAAACCCTCTTCTAGATACATTTTTAAGGGCCAGACAACAATATTTCCCCCTTTGTCTGATTTCTTTATGACTACCGAGGTGTTGTTCTTCAATTCCACAATAGCTTTGTTCTGTTCTACTGTTAGATTGTGGACAATTCTACTTTTGCTTTGGTTTAGTTTTTTAAATTCATCCTTGACACCTTTTTCAAAAATGTCAATGGCATCGCAATGAATTTGGGACAGAAATACAGATCGGGGTTTAAAGCTACTACCGCTTTGTTTATCTATGATAAGCTGTCCTTCAGCTGCTACTCTTGCTGGATCAATATCATTAGTCTCTTCATTTCTAAGCTCATGTAGCAATTGTATGGTTGAGAAATCCCCAATTGTTAACTCAATAGGTTCCCCCACATTATCCACCCCCTGTAATGATTTTTTATGCTCAAACCACTTCTTGAGCTTCAATTTACGTGTAAAGTGGAAAAGATCTATTCTCCCACCAGTGTAGTCAAATTTGCTAGTCGGGAAGAAAGTTATCCTCAAAGAGAGTACATTAATCTGGGTATCAGTAATTATAATGTCTGATAAATTTACCACAGTCAGCTCCTCCATTATTCCTTTGCTGCTTTTCCTCTCATCATCATTCCCATGGACGAATTCGAATTCCATTGCTTTCCTGTGCCTCAACTTTTTCCTCCTCTGGCGCCTCAACCACGTCCTTTGTTTGCTTGGGGTCCTGGACTTCCTGGGTTTTTACCTTGTCTTGCCAGTGCCATTAGGTCGAACTCCTTTAAAATTTTTGATTTTACTCCTACTTGTCCACTTGTGTTTACCTCATCTTCCACCCGACTGCTTGGTGTTGTTTGATTACTCACTGTTTGTGGCACTGGGTTTTCTTGCTCCACAGTTTGTACTGTTGTGACAGTCGATACCATACTACCAGAGACGCCTTGTTTTACTCCTCTTAGTTGATCAAACTTTGTACCAAAAGTAAATATTTGTCCCAATTTATAATCCTGCTGGTCTCTGTAGAATTTTCTCTGTTTCTTTGTCTTAATTTCATCCTCTGCTTTCTGTAAGCGAAGGTTGACTTTTTTAATTTCAGCTTCAAATTCTGCATCTGTATAGAGTGCTTTTAATAGAGTTGAGACCCTCTCTATTTCTTCAGCCAATCGTTCTTTCTCTTTTATGGCATACTTTATTAGCAATTTGAGCATTATAGTCGAGCAGGCATGAATATTTTGCACCCATTCCTCAATTAGTTCTGGATCCGGGTTTGCAAAAGTCGGTGTTATAAATATTCTCAGCCCCCTCGGGACCATCTGTGCCTCCACATATTTCTGTAGAGCCGTGGCTTCCCACCACTTAACTTGTTCCAGTTTTGCAGCCCTCCATAGTTTGTCCCACAGTGTTTTCTTGTTTTCTAAAGCGCTATCATTACTTGTGCTTTGTCCCGCTATTCCGATGTTACTGTTGTCCCTTGGTATGAACAGCATGTCAGCAGTCTGTCTTCTTGTAGCCTCTCGGTCTGCCGACAACATTATGATGTTATTGCCCGTTCCACTCTTATATGGAATCAGATGCGCTTCGTTCTTGAAGATCAGCGCTCACACATAGTTCCTCTGCATACATATTATGAATAAAAAATATACAATATTTTTTCCGTAGGATAGCGAGAGGGTTAAAATTACTATTCCCACTCCAGTTAGCGCAACAGTAGAGAAAGCGTTGGATAGCGTAGGGGTAAAAATTACTATTCCAACTCCAGAGAACACAACAGTAGGGAAAGCATTGGATAGCATAGGGGGGGAAATAACTATCCCCACTCCAGAGAGTGCAACAGTAGTGAAAGTGTTGGATAGTGTAGGAGTAAAAATGACTATTCCCACTCCAGTGAGTGCAACAGTAGGGAAAGCGTTGGATAGCGTAGGGGTAAAAATTACTATTTCTACTTCAGAGAACACAACAGTAGGGAAAGCAATGGATAGCATAGGGGGGATAATAACTATTCCCACTCCAGAGAGTGCAACAGTAGTGAAAGTGTTGGATAGTGTAGGAGTAAAAATGACTATTCCCACTCCAGTGAGTGCAACAGTAGGGAAAGCGTTGGATAGCGTAGGGATAAAAATTACTATTCCTACTCCAGAGAGTGCAACAGTAGAGAAAGCGTTGGATAGCGTAAGGATAAAAATTACTATTCCCACTCCAGTGAGTGTAACAGTAGGGAAAGCGTTGGATAGCGTAGGGGTAAAAATTACTATTCCAACTCCAGAGAGTGCATCAGTAGGAAAAGCGCTGGATAGCGTAGGGGTAAAAATTACTATTCCCACTCCAGTGAGTGCAACAGTAGGGAAAGTGTTGGATAGCGTAGAGATAAAAATTACTATTCCCACTCCAGGAAGTGCAACAGTAGGGAAAGCATTGGATAGCGTAGTGGTAAAAATTACTATTCCAACTCCAGAGAGTGCAACAGTAGGGAAAGCGTTGGATAGCATAGGGGTTAAAATTACTATTCCCACTCCAATGAGTGCAACAGTAGGGAAAGCGTTGGATAGCGTAGGGGTAAAAATTACTATTCCTACTCCAGAGAGTGCAACAGTAGGGAAAGCGTTGGATAGCGTAGGGGTAAAAATTACTATTGCAACTCCAGAGAGTGCAACAGTAGGGAAAGCGTTGGATAGCGTAGGGGTAAACATTACTATTCCCACTCCAGTGAGTGCAACAGTAGGGAAAGCGTTGGATAGCGTAGGGGTAAAAATTACTATTCCCACTCCAGTGAGTGCAATAGTAGGGAAAGCGTTGGATAGCGTAGGGGTAAAAATTACTATTCCCACTCCAGTGAGTGCAATAGTAGGGAAAATAAATACTTCATATATAAATATAAATAGCATAAATATTAGTACCAATTTCAAAATAATTAACATATTTTACAATTTAATAAAATATATTATTAAATCAATTAAAATTACAAATAAAAATTAACTATTAACAAAAAATACCTACTAATACTAATTATTTACCAATTACCAATAAATTAATTTACAATATAAAAATAAATAAAAATTAAACACCAGAAAATATTTAAAAAATATAATTACTTACAATTACATTACTTCCCAAGCTATTTCCCTATAAACACACAACCGACTACAGAAAATAATGTAATAAAAGTAACATATTTTGTAATTAATCAATTAAAATTAATTACCAATTATATTTTAATTAATTACCAATTAATAATTAATTAACAATTAATTGTAAATAAATAACAATAAATAAAATAACATACCTAATTAATTATAATAAATTACTTCCCACCCTATTCCCCATAAACCCATAACCCGCTACAGAAAATAAATTACTAAAATTAACATATTTATCAATTAATCAATTAAACATAATTACCAATTATATTTTAAGTCATTACCAATTAATACTTAATTAACAATTAATTCTAAATAAATACCAATAAATAAAATAACATATTTAATTAATTATAATTAAATTACTTCACACCCTATTCCCCAATAAACCCACAACCCGCTACGGAAAATAAATTACTAACATTAACATATTTATCAATTAATCAATTAAAATTAATTAACAATTATATTTTGATTAATTACCAATTAATACTTAATTAACAATTAATTCTAAATAAATACCAATACATAAAATAACATATTTAATTAATTATAATTAGATTACTTCCCACCCTATTTCCCTATAAACCCACAACCCGCTACAGAAAATAAATTACTAAAATTAAAACATTTATCAATTAATCAATTACAATTAATTACCAATTATATTTTAATTAATTACCAATTAATAATTAATTAACAATTAATTCTAAATAAATAACAAGAAATAAAATAACATATTTAATTAATTATAATTAAATTACTTCCCACCCTATTCCCCTATAAACCCACAACCCGCTACAGATTTATATTACACAAAAATTCAAAATTCAAATTAACTTACCTTAAATTCGATATTTTTGTTGTCTATATTATGTCTAGTCGATATCATGTCCATTCTATATTTTTGATTCAATATTATGTCCATTCTATTTGATATTAAAATGTTCTAGTCGATATTTTGGTAGTCTATATTATGTCTAGTCGATATTATGTCCATTCTATATTTTTTACTCGATATTATGTCTGGTCGATAATAAAAACTCAATATCATATCTGCTTACCCTTCTCAACCTCGAATAGGCTCATTTGCCCTAAGATCTTGCTTTCCACACCTATCGCAAACACGAAGCTACAGGGGACCTAAATCTTCATGCTACAGCAACCACCAGTGACCAGTGGCATGGAAGATTTGACTTCATGCTACGACCACCAATGCAAAGCTTCAGAAACAGCCCTCTCTGATGCCCAACAGGATCTTTGCACTAGAGTGAATACCCTCCACAATGCCCAGCCTGGTCTTCATGCTACACAGACAACAACCCTTGATGCTCTCCCTACTCTTCATGGCTTCCTCTACCGCGAGTGGACCTCTTCTCACTGAACTTTAGAAGGTAATGTTTTCAGTGGTACTAACCTGGTCCCTGTATGCGGACCATGCTCCATCGCTGTTAGCCGGAACTCGTGGCTTTCCCCTGGTCTCGCACGACCAGATAACCGCGAGTGGCACTTTGCGGTTTAAGGTGCTATATTTAACTTAAATCTTTGGAACTGCATATCCCTGATTCAACAGATTGGAATTTTGTTGTTTTGGTGGCAAATAATGTATTACAATTTCTAAATTCATGTGGGATCTTCTTGTGTTGTGTTTTCACTTTATTACTGTTAGTGTGCGGCATAAATACTTTACACATTGCCTCTAAGTTAATCCTGACTGCTTTGGTGGTGCCAAGATACCACATGGTTAGGTACAGGCTAATTTAGTGACTTTTGTGGTTCACTCTGATAAAGATTGTGGCGGTTGCTTGAGATGGGCTCCCACCTCCTCAACCAATAACCCAGTTTGTCACAGACTGTGCTATCAGCGAATAGTAATACGTGCATCTTCTATCCACCTAATTTAGATCCAGATCAATATGTTTTTTGCCAATGTCTTTGATAAAATGGTTGAAAAACGGGGCGCAAGTACACAGCTTTGTTGAACTATTTGTTCAATATTTATCTTGGGGGTTTACTTGCCTCTCATGTCATAACAAACACTTGCTCTGTTCCTATTGTATAAATTCTGTATGGCAGATGTTAGTTTCTCCAGTGCGCCCAATACTCTTAAGGTGACCCTCTGTAAATTCCTGTCCACAGAGTCAAACACTTATTTAACAGTGACCACAAATAATGGGAGTTTCTTTATGAGAGTGTATGTCATACATATAGGGTAAGGTCTCATAGCCTGATCAACTGTTATCAGTCTCTTCCAGAAACCTGCTTGGAAGTCCGAAAGTATCCCCTTGTCTTTGTCCCGAGGGCACTTCATTCTGGCCGGGTGCCTTTTTGGATTTCTGATTTAGGATCGCCCCATATTCTTCTTCCTCTGTAGGTTCAGAGCAGGGGTCAAATGAAACAAGAGTAAATGCATTACATGTGAGCTGTCTTGCTTGAATGCAGGATTCAAGTTTCGGGGGTCTAAGCTAAGGCATACATATCTCTGTCTTCCATGTTTGTAACTTTAATGTCTTTCTTTTTGTTGGTACAGGGAGACAAAAGATTTGTCCAATAGGTGCAGTTAATTCCTGTTTCCAAGTTATTTTTAGGTCCTTGCACCCCAATCTAACCAGGTCATAGAATGTTGTTTTATTTTTCTCTCTGGTCACCATTTTAAGTAGACGCCGTGCATTCATTTGTTATTGGGCCTTTTTTATTTGATGAGCATCTCATACTTTTTTCTAATGGCTTCAGGTGTTCATCACTAACCCTGGGCGTAGTTCGAGCAGTAGCGATATGTGTAGATACGCGAAGTGCACTTCGCACTATGCAAGCTACGGGTACTGCGTAGTGCACTGTGCAAAATGCTGTTCGCACTGATTGCACAGTGCCGGATGCTTGTCAGCACTGTGCAATTGTTAGAAATGGGGATCTCTGATTGGCTAAGGCTTGTGCCAAAGCCAGGCAGAGACCACCACTCTAGTCAGGGAAAGGGAGTTACACGCCAAAGATAACCCCTGCTCACCCCCTTGGTAGCTTGGCACGAGCAGCTAGGCTTATCTCGGTGGCGATGTGTAAAGTATTTGTACAACACACACAGTAACAACACACTAGGAACACCACAAAAGGAACTCCACACAAGGTTATATAAAAATAGCCTTTGTATATTAATAAAAACACATCAGATAGTAATCACACAATTTACACTGTGCCAACTGGCACGGGCAATATTTACAAGGGATTATGTACACATGACAGGGCCAGGTGGTCCACTGTCAGAATTAGCACTTGGTAAAGAAATAGTAAAAGTAAGTATATATATGAATTTAGAACACAGCCAGTAATCAATCACTGGCAGACACTATACTCAGCGTCAACCTGTAATATAAATCATAACAGGCACAGTATCACATAAGGCGAGAGCTCTATTTTGCACCAGCCTCATAAGTTAAAATAGGATAAACCAGAATCTCCTAAACATAACTTGCATTAGGAAAAAAACTCAAATAGCATAAGCTGTAGTAGGGAATAAATCAAAACTAGACCACAGTAGAGAAATAAAACAGTAGGTAAAACCTAGTAATCACAAAAGCACATCTATGAACAGAAATAAAGGTGCATAAATCATACTACAAATATGACATTTCCTAGCAACTATAAAAAGTACACTAGGGCCTTGCGCCCTACAAAACCTAATAGTTCCCTGGGCCAACTGGCCATCTATAAGGGGTTCAAATGCCCTCTGTTTACTAAGTGAGGGCTGCTGCCTAAGCAGCAACAGTCACGGGGGCGCACTTGGCGCAAACCTAAACGTGGCAGCTGCCCACTACTTGCTGGGCAGCTGGAAGACTGAAGTGAAGGGCCTAAACGTTGCAGCTGGCTCTAAGTGCTGCGCAGCTGTGCAGGCAGAGATGGGGCCAGGGGGTGCGTCTCATTCCTGGATTCAAAGTACATGTCCCCCTAAAAGAAAGGTCCTAAACGGTGCAGCTGCCCACTACTTGCTGGGGAGCTGGGAAGTAGAATTGCGGTATGGGCTCTCAGTAGCTCTTAGACTAACAATGAGCCAAGCGTTGGAGCCCTCGAGGCTCTACAAATAAACATGTCTCAGGGAGCACACTGGCTCCTCAAACTAACAAGGCCACCATCCCGGTAAGGAACTTGCCCCCAAAGCTTGGAGCACACTGGGGAGTGTGCTGGCGCTGGAAATAAATATGCAGATGGGGGAGCCTTTTAGGCTCTGAGAGTCAATGGGGCCCAAAAGCATGGTAAAGGACATGGGCCCTTAAAGAAAATATTGTAATACGTCGGAGCGGCCCGCTGCCATACGGGGCCGCTCTGGAGAATGGTAATGGTAAGGTGCCCGGGTAAGTAGGGGGGCTACGGGCCCCTTGGGCACTTGAAATAATGGCGGCCAAATGTTGGAGCGGCCCTCAATGGCGGGCCCGCTCAGGAGGCCCCAAGCACCGGCAAGGTGCCTCAAAGGCACCGTCACTACGAAGTGACAGTGCCGTCTTCTCTGTTCCTCAAGTGTGGCGGTCCTCGGCCCTTCGCCCTGTTCCCCCCTTGGGACCAGAGGCATCACCAGGCCATAATGCGGGGCTCCGTCTTCGTCCCAGGAGCCCTGTGTAGAATCTGGCACCGATCTCTCATCACATGGGAGACCAGCAAGGCGTGGGACGGCTTCCCCTGGCAGGGGGAAGCGGAAAAGGATTTTGCAAGGCCCCGCCCATGTCCGGGGGAGTGAGAGGCGCCAGACTTCGGGTGCGGCCGCACGGGCCGCAGCAGTGAATTAGTTGGCAGTGATGGCCGCGAGCAAGCAAAAAATGCCCCCTGTTTTTGCACTGTGCTACGGGCAATTTGCGTAGTTGCGCAAACTACACAAACTATGCGAGTGTAGCGTAGTCCTACGCCCAGGGTAATTCGTCACTCTTCCCAGGGGTTGTCATTTGGTATAATGCGTAAGATAACACCTTCTTCTGGAGCACGTGTTCTAAGTCGAACCACTCTAGCATTGAATCGCTGATTCCACTAGTAGGTCCAGTAATTAGTTTTCTCCCAGTTTTCTTAAATATATATGTACTGGGTGTGTAACACAACAACATAAGGTGTCACATGCCATGTTTCAAGGAATTTGGTTGCACCGATTGGTCACAATCCTGACATCATTGCCAGGTTTCCTAGGTCCATGCATAACCGGCTCCTCTATGCCGCCTTTGTATTTTCACATTCTAAAACGTGCAGTCTTAAATAATTATCTCACTGTAAAATCAGTGGTACAGGCCCCGGAAGGCAAACAAAAACATAGGACTGCTGAGAAGCCAGTCCTGCATGGACCTGGAAACTTGGCAGCTATGAATCCATGTTGAAAATAACAAATTCGTTGATACATTACTAAATTCCTGAAGTATAAGGCAGGTTTCTAGTCACTGCTATGATATAGATGAAAGAAAGCTAACAGGGCTAAAGAGCATGCTGGAGTCCGAGACGCGAGACAAAGAGGGCCAGCAAGGTGCATTGAAAAGCAGTCCACAGAACAATGAGTTTAAAAGTGCAAGCCTAGTTCCGGACTCGCAGGGCATGCCTGAATGACAGGTCTGTATGACACACGCTTCCTTTCACATCAGCGGAGGACGTTTCATATCAGGAAGTGCCTTTCCGGTTCTTCTACCAAACCCTTTATTTCCATTGACTTTCCACCCTCCAGGTTGCACTTTCTTTGAATCGCTTGGCCTAGGTGCCCTCGTTTCTGAGTTGAGTTTTATTAATGCGCAGTTATGCAAGCACGTGCGCAGGGAACGTCGCCTCAGCGGCACACAACAGCAAGTGCCAAGCCGTGATTTCTGGCTCAGCTGGGAACGTCTGAACAGGGGTGAGTGGTACTTTTTTCCCCCGAGCTTTGCGCTGAAGGGCTTGGAGCCGTCTTCTGGCAATAAATATCCTGTTTCACATGCTCTCCGCCCTGCTGTGACTGCATCTCCCCTGCGCAGGGTGAGGGCTTCAGCCAGAGGCGCGTGTTGTTTGATGTTGTTGCATTGTTAATGTGCGTCACATCTGGCCCAGGAGTGACAGGTTTGGTAATGTTCAATAATAACGGGCAGGTGTGGAGCAGAATAAAATAAGGGTCAAACATGAAGTTCTGTGGAAGGCCACACTCAGCACTGCTGTGCTGCCGTGACCTGTTTGGAAGATATTGGAGAAGTGAAAAATAAGCCTGAAAGTTCTTCCTATACTTATGAGACCATAACATAAGGGGTTATGTTGTAGAATTTTATGTCAGACCCTTTTAAGTTGGCAACCTCTTTACCGCGTTAAGTACCAAAAGAATATTATGTCTGAGTTAGAAGGCCATATCTAAATAATGCAATAAGAGACAATGGTAAAAAGACAAATCTAGTTACCAAGCAAAAACCTTTTCACAGGCTTTTAATATTTGAATACAGGGCAGCCTTTGAAAAATAATTTAATGCGAGAGGGGAAGATGACGGCTGTGTAAACCTGGTCGTTCTGTGCTCCTACCTTTGTGGGCTTCTATCGGAGGGCCTACCCATCCCTGCACGCTGACAGAGCCGAAGGATTCTGGGAGGTTGGCCCGCTGTGCTTTCCATGGGAGGTAAGGCAGCGGATGGTGAGGGGTGTGATGTCGGCGGAACACGCTGCCTGGCTTCTGGTTCTTGAGGCAGTTCGCTGGGCTTCTCTGAAGGCTGGGCGCCGCTGTGTGCATGGAGCTGCTGAAATATCTCCCAAGACTGCGAGGGCCCTGGGGACTCGCAGCGCCGGTCAGGTGCCAGGTGCAGAGACAGGATATTCACAATCAGGGCAAACCCTGGTGAAGAACGGTGGAGATTACTGGGTCTGAAAGTTGCCTGCAAAGACAGAGGTTATAAAAAAGGTTGCAGTTGCAAACTCTGCAAACTCGATGGCGACATTTTAAAAGAAATCTCTACCCAATAAAGACGTCATAGTCAAAGCTCCTATTAGAACCCCTGAAGTGGCACAAAATAATGGAGCCTCAGAGCCTCAAACTGGAATTGCACAGGTCGTGAGTACTAAAAATCGGTTAATGGGTCAGGGAGCAGCAAGGAGGTGCGCTGAGGTTGAGACTGTTATGTCTGCTACAGTAGGATTACCCATGATATTGCATGCCCCCCAAATGACTATGTTGGGAGAGGCGATTACTGAGTAAGGCCATGATGATGATCTGGGAGGGCGGGCTCTAGAGACTAGGGGCCAGATGTAGGTATCCAAATACCGGTCGGAAATGGCCGAAAATAACGATTTTCGGCCGTTTCGGACCGGTATTTGGATTTTGAGATGTAGGGACATGTTAAATTACCGAATCGGTAATTTGACCGAATTTGTAATTTTTCCGATTCAAAGCCCCTAGGAATCAATGGCAATTACCGAATCGGTAAATACCGATTCGGTAGTTACTGAATCATTCCGATTCGGTAATTTCAAAAGTGAAATTACCTACATCCCATTTACTTACTCTTAAATACCGAATCGGTATGATTCCGTATTTAAGAGTAGGTATATCGAGATTACTTACATCTGGCCCTAGAAGTGCTAACAGCACTCTCCAGAGTATGGAGAGCAGAATCACAATTACTAAGAAACAAACTACAGATTAGGCAGAACAAAATCAGGCAGTAACTGAGGAGGCAGAAGTAGACTCAGGAGATAAATTATTTTCGCTATCTGACTAGTCGAGCATACCTGGGGAAGAAGATTCAGACTCATTAGGTCAGCCTACCAGGGTGAATTCACTGGGAAGCATATTGAGTGATGTGAGTAGTGGAAGAAAGATAAACCCCTCAAATAGGTTCAATAGGCTTGGTTACAGCAGGCACCATTAAGGGGGAAAAAAGATGGAAGTACAACAGGATGAAGCCAGTTGAGAGGCGAAGAAGCTACTTTGGGAATACGTTGGAACTCCTACTTTGTAGGCACATTCCTTAGATGGGAGGGAGATCTCTCATGAAACCTCCAAAATAATTTTGTTAGATACAATCTATCAAAGTATTATGATACATGAGAGAAGAGCAGAAAGTCGGAAAGCCCAATCTGCATGTCGAAAAATGCAGGGAGTAGTTCGGTGAGTTGCAAAACCATGTACAGAAATTGTGAAGAGAATTGGAGAGACAGCGTGCAGAATGTCAAAAATAGAAAGTGACCTAGTAGCACAGAAGGAAGCAACTAGAATGTCGGAAACTCAAGTTAATGACACAATGGAAACTCAAGGACTTTGAAAACAGACTGTAGCAGAATAACCTGAGAGTTTTGGGCATTCTGGAAGAGTTGGATGGTGGGGATGCCCATAGGTTTATCGTGGAACTTTTTAAAGAAGCATTTCCAGTGGTCTCCAATTGGAAAAGGGACGCGGAAGTGCAGAGGCAGATAGATTCCCATTTAAACAAAACTAGTGGTGAGCAAGGAGCTCTGAAACCGAGGGCAGTACTGATCTGTCTGGGCAATTTCTTGCTTCATCAGGCTCTCTATGATCTGGCTCGTCCGGATCAGAAAAGTTCTGCAAGAGGCATGAGTTTTTTGTTAGGCCTGGATGATTGCCACTTCATGGTGCAAAGGAGATGGTGACTGCGACAGTTGATACCTCTGTTTCAATCCAAAAGGGCTCAAGCCTTTTTATTGAATCCGGCTAACCTGAAAGCGATTATTAAGGATAAGTCTTACTTATTTGCTTCAGAAGTCAAGGTAATGGAATTTTTTGAGACGTTGGTCCTTGGATGATTAAGTTAGGGGACCTTGGATGGGGGGAGTGCACACCATCGAGAATGGATCTACTCGGTCCTTTTGCCTCTAGGAGTAGGAGGGAACAGAGGGGGAGCTACAGACGGGGAGGTTGGGGATCCTGGGGGGGCACAGAAGCAGGGGGGAACTCAGGGGCTGCGTGTTGGATTGGTACGCAGCACAATAAGGATATAAGCAAGACAGCTGAGACGCTCATAAAATGAAGAATAGGAAACGGCTTGAAAAAATGTATCGTAATGTATATTCCAATGGTCACAGATTTGAGTGGGTTATTCTGTGTCTACAGCTCTTAGAAGATGATTCAATGTGGTTTATGAGTAAGGGATGCAGAGGTAATGCAGTGGGTAGGTGAAAAAGAAAAGATAAGATGATGTTGTGAGCTAACATATGTCGTAGAACACAAACAAATGGGGCATAATCTATGAATTTGTACAATTAACATCTGTCGTCTAAATGATAGAAACAAAAGAAATAGAGTGGCTCTTGGTTTAATGCGACCAGACATAGTGTGTGTACAGGAAACTCATATTCTCTGGGGAAAGCGGGAACTTTTAAAAGATTTAGGCATGACCCAGCTAGCCTGTACACAGCCTGCAGGAATCTTTTGGTGTAGCCAAAGGGAAATTAAAAAAATTCCTACAGATTCGTGATTTTCTTTTTAAAAGGAATTAAAACCAATAGAGAATATCCCTGCTATTGAGGCAGTTTTACAAAGGTATAGAACAAGTTTGATATATGAACAATTGATGCAAACACAAAAAGACGATTTAGAGCTCTAGGACACTAAGTGGGGTATTAGGTTAGCAAGGGATTGGGTATGCCTCCAAGAATCTTTGTAAGATTTGTGACAAGGCATTTTTAACTACAAGTCCGAGGAACCAGTATTTTAAGACAATATGTAACCTATATTACGCCCTGGCTACAATTTCCAAGTGGGGGAGGGGACTCTGATGGCAAGTGCAAATGGTGTGGCTCAGATCAGGCAGCTATTGTACATATGTTCTTTTCATTTCTGAAGTTAGAATCCATGCTACACGAGATGGAGGAATTTTAAAGCCATGTCACCAAAGGACGGATTTGTGTTACTTCTTCAATGATGCTATTAGTGTTGGTAAATAGCACAGAAAATAATGTGATAGTAAAGAAAGAATCATATTTGATTTTTATTGCTACAGCTGTAGGACCACTATGCATTGCGTCAGATTGGCTGAAACCAGAGCCTCCTACATTTGCACTGTGGAGATCCAGATGTATGGTTATATATAATATGGAAAATTGTTCAAATAAGATTAAGGGCAGTAAAAAGAAATTCTGGGGGTTAGGATCTGGCCTTCAGTTACCAAGTGGATGGAGGATTTGAACGGTTATTAAGCGGCTGAAATGTAAGTGGATTCTAGGCTAGCCTATTGTGAGCTGTCTGGGGTATTAGATATTAGAATTTTTACAATAAATGTATGAATTATCTAATATATATATATAAATATTTAGGTTCCCTATTTTGGGTATTCTCTTATTTCTTTTTCTTCCAGGCACTCCCACTTTCAAATGCAAGGAAAATTGTTCTCTTGGTATAAATCAGTTACTGATCTTTAATTATATGTTTTTTTAGATATTATATGTATGTATTTGCATTTAGCACTTTATGCGCTGTATAGAGATATATCTCAAATTGTTTCAGGATTTGTTGGCAGTTTGGTCTGTTATTAATGAGGGCTTAGGAGAAGAGATAATATGTTTGCTAAAATATTCAGTATCATGATTTTTACTCAATGTTCTTATATTGATGAATTTTGAAATGTCTCTGCTGGTTTTGCCTATTGATATTAATGCTTTGTATAATCACGAGGATGAAAAATAATTAAATAAATTAAATTAAAAAATGAAAAAGAATTTCATAGTTTTTTTGTCAGTAGATATTTCTCACAACATAGAGTAATGTTGCTTCATCACAGGCGTTCCAGTTACACTTTCTACATGACACTGTTGACTGGTCACTACAGAGGGGTTCTGAAGGTTTGGATACTATTTTGAGAGAGAACATAGTTGATTCTCAAATTACCACTATTTCTCAGAATCATCTGTGCCTGCCTCTGAGAACGCAAAAACTGAAAGAAAATAAAGACGCCACCATAAGTATCAGCGTGAAGGGCTTACAACACCCCTTTGCTGCAGTTTTGTGTGAGCTGTCTGCAATAGAAATCCAAGGAAAGAATTTTCTGTTCCTTTATTATGCTTAACAAGACACCACTCTTGTAGACCAATTACACCCAGGAAGTAGTCTTCCCATGTTTCCATAGTGAAAAAGCCTATGTACATTTCCACATAGCTAACCACAGAAGCTTTAGGCTCTTGTCTGCCTCCACAGGTCCTGCCTCCACAGAAGCAGTCGCTCCCTCACGCTGCTCCCTGCCAGACCAGTGGTATCGTAGCGCTTCTGCCTAACTGCTTTGTGCCTTCATATTAATTAGCTGCGCACTGCTCACTGTTCAGTATTGCCTGAACACTCGATTAGCATTTTAGTAGCGCTTTTACCGCTAGACGGCTGCGCATTCATTACACAATTGTGCTCTGCCCGCTTTGCCTGAATTATTTAATTTGTTTACTGGGCCGGTACCTCTGGACATTTGCTAGCGTTTTTTAAGGCTGTGCCCCCAATCTCGCCCTGTTTCGCCTTTTGACTTGCTGCCATCTTGTTTATTGTTGTTGTGCCTTGATCCCAGCCCGGCGCCCCCCACGCACCCGCCTCCCAGCTGCCCCTCCCTCACCCCTCTCTCCCACCATCCTCATATGACAGATGCCTCCGCGCGCAGCGTTCACGCGCAGCGGTTGCGCCCCATGCGCGCCGAAGGTGCGCCAAAGGTAAGCCCGTCTACGCCCGTCCACGCCTGGACCGCGCCCAGCGCCAGACCCCCTGGTCCTCGCTACTCCCACCCCACTCGCTTAGCGTATGACGCCGCTACTCTCCTTGCCCTTAACCCCGGACGCATACCTCAATGCTACGTAGCTGCTCCAGGACGCACCCACGGTCCCTTCGCCTGCCACTCCTGCAAGTTTACCAGCATCAAGACTCACACCAAATCCACTAATCCCAAACACAGCTCCGACTCTAACCACCTGAAGTGCATCCTGCTGAACACCCGATCGGTCCACAGACACGCCACAGAACTCTGGGACCTACTCGACACTGCTTCTCCGGACGTCGCCTTCCTTACAGAAACCTGGATGAACACATCATCAACTCCCGACATCGCAATAGCCATCCCAGACACTTACAAGATCATCCGAAAAGACCGCGCCAACCAAACAGGAGGAGGCATCGCCATCGTCCATAAGAACACCATCAGAATCACGACCAGCTCCGACGATAACCTTGCAACCGCTGAACACCTCTACTTCCAGATCCACACCGACCCCAGGACCACACTTAGAGGCACCGTCATCTACAGGCCTCCAGGAACCCGTAAACAATTCAGCGAAGACATCACTGACTTCATCAGCCCACATGCCCTCGCCTCCAAGAACTACATTCTACTGGGAGACCTCAACTTCCACCTGGAAAATAAAAACAACAACAACACCACCACCCTTCTGGACAACATAGCCAATCTCGGACTCAAACAACTTGTTGACACCCCCACCCATATAGCCGGACAAACGCTCGACCCAATCTTCACCTCCAGCAAACTCATCTCCTTCGATCGTACCACAGCTCTCCATTGGACGGACCATAGCTGTGTTCATTTCAGCTACAAAACTACCCCGACCCACTACCTCCCACCACCTATTCCCCGAAGAAATTGGAAAAAAATCACCACCGACCAACTCCTCACATCGCTCAACCTAAACCCTCCCGCCCTCTCCTCGGACCCAAACCAAGCTGCCACCAAACTCAAACAATGGATCACTTACAGCGTTGTAGAAAAAGCACCCTTGAAAAACCACCAAACTAAACAGGGTAGCAAAACGGCCCCCTGGTTCAACGACGACCTTAAGAAATCCAAGAAACTATGCCGTACTCTCGAGAAAACATGGAGAAAAAACCCAACCACTGACAACCTGGCCACCTTCAAGAACGCCACCCGCAAACACCACCAACTGATCCGTTCCACCAAGAAATCAGCACTCAAGGATCGACTCGACAACAACGCCCATAACAGCAAGGAACTATTCAACATCGTCAAAGAATTCACCAACCCACCGCAGCCTCAAACGACATTACTCCCTCCCAAGACCTCTGCGACTCGTTATCCTCCTTCTTCTACAACAAAATTGCCGACATACATAACAGCTTCGAGAGCATTTCCAAAGAACAATCCTCTCCACCCACCTCCGAACCTATACCGTCCTCCAACAACCTAAACGCCTGGAACCCCAATCACCACCGAAGACACCATCCGCCTAATGAACTCCATCCATTCTGGCTCGTCAACCGACCCCTGTCCCCATCACATCTTCAACAAAGCAGACTCCATCATCGCACCCCATCTCCGTGATGTCATCAACTGCTCCTTCAACTCCGCTACCTTCCCAGAAAGCTGGAAACACGCCGAACTCAGCACCCTCCTGAAAAAACCCACAGCAGACCCCTCTGAACTTAAGAACTACCGCCCCATTTCCCTCCTCCCATTCCCTGCCAAAGTCATTGAGAAAGCCGTCAATAGCCAGCTCGCCGCCTTCCTTGAATCCAACAACTCCCTCGACCCATCACAGTCCGACTTTCGAGCCAAACACAGCACCGAAACCGCCCTCATTGCAGCAACAGACGACATCCGAACACTACTGGACAACGGAGAAACAGTGGCCCTCATCCTACTTGACCTCTCCGCCGCCTTCGACACAGTTTGCCATAGCACCCTCATACAACGCCCTAGCAACATCGGCTTAAAAGAAAAAGCCCTTGACTGGATCATCTCATTCCTCGGCGGGAGAACCCAAAGAGTCCGACTTCCCCCATTCAAATCAGAGGCCACCGAAGTCATCTGCGGAGTACCACAAGGATCTTCACTCAGTCCCACCCTCTTCAACGTTTACATGAGTCCACTCGCATCCATCGCGCGTCAACATAACCTTAACATCATCTCCTACGCCGACGACACCCAGCTGATCCTCTCCCTCACCAAAGACCCTAACACCGCCAAAACCAATCTTCACGAAGGCATGAAAGAAGTAGCCGAATGGATGAAAAACAGCCGCCTAAAACTTAATTCAGACAAAACGGAGGTCCTCATCCTAGGATCATCCCCCTCTGCCTGGGACGACTCATGGTGGCCCTCGGCTCTGGGCACAGCACTCATACCCACAGATCACGCACGTAACCTCTGCTTCATTCTGGACTCCTCACTTTCGATGACCAGACAAGTCAACGCCGTCTCATCCTCCTGCTTCAACGTACTTCGCATGCTCAAAAAAATCTTCAGTTGGATCCCCTCCGAGACAAGAAAGACTGTCACCCACGCACTGGTCACGAGTCGACTGGACTATGGAAACACCCTCTACGCCGGAATCACAGCCAAACTACAGAAAAAACTCCAACGCATCCAAAACGCATCAGCGAGACTCCTATTGGGCATCCCTCGTCAAGATCACATTACCGGTCACTTGAAAGACCTCCACTGGCTTCCCGTCAACAAGAGAATAACGTTCCATCTCCTCACCCACGCACACAAGGCCCTCTACAAAATAGGACCCGAATGCCTCAACATTCGACTGTCCTTCTACACACCCACCCGCCAACTAAGATCCTCCAATCAAGCCCTCGCCGCAGTCCCGCGCATCCAAAGATCCACCATGGGAGGAAGATCCTTCTCCTACTTGGCGGCCAAAACTTGGAATTCACTCCCCACTCACCTCCGCCTTACTCAGAACCACATATCCTTCAGAAAAGAACTTAAAACCTGGCTATCCGATAAATAATGAACCCCCTCCCTAAGCGCCTTGAGACCCTCTGGGTGAGTAGTGCGCTATATAAATTCCTGAACTTGAACTTGGACATGACTACTGTGTGTGACTGTACAAATAGGGGTGTAATCACAAGGGCATTTTGGATAACGAAAAGTAGTGCTCCTGTAATACTCTTTCACATCCTCTTACATACTTTTTTGACTCTGCCCTAAGACATTGAAAGTGGAACTCAACTAGGAATATTCAGAGAATATTCATATACCATTAGTACAAAAAGAAAGCACAGTACTTACCTTGCACGTTTACTTATGGGAATGGTTGAGTACATAAAAGATTACTCCTATAGTACTTCTTCCTGCACTCATGAAAGCTTTTGTGAGATGGCACCAAAGATTATGATATGTCCTCGGTGGCTTGTGGTTAAAACTGTGACATATTTAATCCTACATGCCAGTGTTCCCATTGGGAAGTCTCTGTGCCTTAAACTGAAATGCTATGCATTATATTCACTGTGATACACAGTCCTAGGCATACGCTAATGTCACTTTCATGGTGGACTGATGCTCCCTGATTTAAAAATCTTGACACCAGCAATTTTCTTTGCCACTGGGTCTATGGTGACAGGTTGTAATTCATCCATTTCATTTCGTCCCGACAGGATCTTTCGTTCTCAGGTTTTGCCTCTCATGCATAGGATTGGTAATACCACTTGGGGATTTTTAAATGCTACTTAGAACTGAACACAGTTTATTTCCTTGAGCCTGATTTAGACTCTGTGTCCTAGCAGGAAGAACTCAGTCTTCATGTACTCACTTGTCCATCTATCATGTCTGCTGGTAGTCACAGTCAACAAAGGGGAGACCTATGAGATATTGACACGTATTATGATCCACAGAATTCACCCAGAAATGTTTAGTGTCACATTAAACCGAAGACGAGCCGAAATGCAATGTATCTCCACTCTCTCTAAGATAGTCCACTCTGGTGACCTGATTCAACAGCCCCAGTGTGCACTTTTGGGTAAAAAGGCTAAGGAAAGGGCGAGGGAAAAGAAAAAGACAACTGTTTTTTTTTCTGGAACCTTTGGTTAGTCGTCTGATATTGTACTGTTAATGCATCCTTCGGGGGAGCCAGACTATTGATACATGGGAATGGAATATGTTCACGTAAAGACAAATATAGCACTGTTTTGAATTAACTATACCAGCCAGCAGAGCTCTTGAATATGGGTAGCAGGGGCGTAGTGTGGTCAGTAAGATTGCAGGTGGGGGTGGGATGGGGGGGTTGAGCTTCAGATTTTCCAACCATCACGCTGGCACATAATTTTAAAATACATTATACAACATGTAGGGCACACAAGAGGTCCTTAATGGGCTGTGGAAAGGGGGATAAATGCGGCTTATCAGTGGTACTAAGCAGCTGCACCCGGTGCAGTTAAGAGCGGTGGGGTGGGGTTGTGTGGGGAATCGACAGATGACCACAAAGGAATATTAAATAAATAATTAATTTTCCCTAGTCGTCGTCTGTCAAAATATCCCCCACCCAGCCCCACACTCTAAGAGAGGGAAAGCACATTATTTTTTATATAACCTACATTTTTTAATTATTTGCAAACAGAGAGAGGGAGAGGGTGTGTGTGTGTGCATTTTTGTGTTTATGTAAAAATTCCTAATGAAATCCGACAGACACCTCACCATACCCGACTGAAAGCGCCTGCACCCAACTATCACAAAAAACATTTAATAGGGGTGTGTAACATTGTAAACACTCCCCAAAGCTACGCCCCTGATCGGTAGATGCAGATAAACAAGTAACAGCTTTTCAAGAATGTGAACTGTGAAACACTTGGGCTACCAGAATTCAGCCCCAGAATCAAAATACAATAAAGATAAACTGAATATCAGAAGGTATGATGTCACTAGGAAAGACATCAGATTTTTATCATCCAAGGAAATGTTCTCTGTACTCTCATGAGAAAGCAATCTAAGCCATGGGAACCAGAAGATAGAACACATCTAATATGCAGGGAGGCAAATGGGTGCAGACGGATTCAAATCGCAAGAGCGAACCAACTGCTCCAAGGCAAGTGTACTGTGTTTCCACTGCTTATTACAGTGACTCTAACTCCCCTACCCATGATTTTGTATACCGTCCTGGCCTTGGGTGACCTTAAAATGATGCCATAAATTTACGGCCAGCCTTGGGTCACTGTGTCTCCCCAGCCTCTAGCTGTTCAGTCTACAGTTTCCATGACCGTGTTTTGTACAAGTGGCTATCCAGAACAGATCTTTACTAAAGTGTTCAATAGTCATGTTCCACGGTACTGGATGATTCCATTGCTAACCACCCTGACATTTACCTATTATAAACAGTGCTTCACTAACCCATGAATTGGTTCTTCCGTTTTGGACTTGGGACCATGATAATCAGGCGAGGGGTCTCAGATAGTGAATTAGTTACCCTGCCCTTAATTCCTGAAAGATTATTACCTCTGAAGATTCTTCTGATAACTTTTTGTTTCAACCTCTTTGGGTCTCTCCCCAGCTCTCAATATCTTTTTTTCTCACCTCAGAAAATATTACTCTTATCCGCCTTCAATTTTCATATGTGACATCACAGGCATTTGCCTGTATAAGAGGATCTCATCTACATCTTCACTGAACTAAAGTACTACACTCTACCACTTTAATACGCATACAGATTCCCCCAAAAGAAAACAAAGAATGCAGGGCTCATATTAGCTACACAACCCAGCAAACTAAAAACCATAGAAAACCAAACTAACCTTGGGCTAGATATGCACTCTTTTTTCAGCAGATTCTGTTTAAAAATAACAATGAAATGCACAATGCGATCAATAACAGTTGCAAGGCAGTCAGGGTGCAGAATCCGTGACTTCAGTGGTATCTTTACTTGCATAAATCAACATAATTTGATGATCATTGCTTTTTCTCATCATCCATGACAAATTTGTGTCAGTTGCAGATGCAAAAAAATATTCATTCATATGTTATGCTAATGTTGCAAAATGTGCATGTGAACTAATTCAGAATATGATAAGCCAGGATGGAGCAGCATCAACATCAAGTCCTGAATATTTATTTGGCATCAGTGATACCTTGCATTTTGCTTCTATGAGGCTGAATTCATGATTGGTAAGAGGAAATCATCATTGAGGCTGCCAAGCACACAGGTTTCGAGTGACTCAAGCTACTTATGCATTACATGTGCAAAAATTATAGACTGGAGCAAGTGAGTACATCAGTCAGTCAAAATACTTTATTTTCGATAAATTAATATCATAAAAAGACATAGGCACAATACAATTTCACACAATCAACAATACATAAATTATACAAAATCAAATCCTAATTAAGGAAAATAGGAAACATGTCATCATTTTAAAGACTCAATTATTAAAATGTTTTAAAAAGAGGTCAGTTAAATAAAACCATATATTCTCATCACTTACATGTTGCAATTAAGGATATTAATTTCATGAGATAGGCATTTCCTATAACCAATATTAAAATTCATCCATTATAAAACCATATTAATTAGATTATCGGACAACTTCCTTTTCTTGATCCTGACAGCCCCCACTAGAAAACTAGCTACACAGAACATAATCCCGGGGGTCCGTAGTAACTGTAGAAACAGGAGCGCTGGCTTAACCTGAATAAACCCTGCCTCCTTTAAGATCGGGATCAGATATTTCCTTCTTGGTGCCGTGTAATGATCACAGAACATCAAAAAATGTAATGTGTTCTGGATCGAAAAGTTATCACAAGTACACGGCATTGCATTTTCAGGAGTGCTCCAGGTTGGGAAGTGTCCAAGAGTTAAATGAATCAAATTAAACCGAAAACGAGTTAAAAGAAAGCGATGATAAGGTTGATTTACAGTAATTAGGTATAATTCAGGGCCTACGTGAGTGCTCAAAATGATGCTAGTCCGCACTGTTGGTTTCTCAAGCTCTACTTGTTCCCTTTCCAGACTTAGCAACTCTCCCAACATGCCTTTAATCAGGACAATATCTTTGGCAGTTATAGAGGCTGGGGAAAAAAAGAGATCTGGTCTCCCCACCTTAACAAGACAGTTTTTAATGTAAACTAGCCACGGGATTTTGTTTACTCTATCCAGCTGCAGGCAGTCTTTTAAAATAATATGGTTAAGGGGGATTTCTTGATTCAACCATATCTTTAGCCAAGCCAGAACAGGGGCCACTTTAATCAGGTCTGAGATATATCCTAAACCAAGTTCAGTGTGAACAATATATGTTGGAGTGGACTGTGGTACAGAGAGAACAGTTCTTAAAAATTTGTTCTCAGTGGTCTGTATAATTTCCGTTGGACAGTATCCCCATATAGCACTTCCATATGTAGTAACAGCAAGACATTTTGCTTTATAGGTTTGTACAAGAGTTACTATTGGCCTTGCTCCCAATTTCTTTGTAAAGCCCTGCAATGCAGAAGATGATCTAGCAAGGGAAATATTTCTATTTTTTATCTGGGGACCCCAGGTGCCTCTGTCATCAAATGTGATCCCCAGATAAGGGAAAGTAGATACCCTACATAGCTCTTGTTTACCACAAGTAAATGTTTTTATGAGCTTATTATTCTTACCCTTGCCCAATATCATAATTTGAGACTTTTTTACATTGATTTTTAGGTCCAAAGAACCCATAAAGTCCTCAAAAGCATCTAGTAATCGTTGAAGACCAACCCCAGTGCGTGAGAGCAAGACAGCGTCATCCGCGTATAGGAGAACTGGAATTCCAAGTTCTCCTATACGTGGAATATCAGGGGATGCCTCTTTAAGTGCTGGTTCCAGGGCATTTATATAAACTGTAAATAGGAGGGGTGCCAAAATGCACCCCTGCCTAACTCCCCTTTCTGATTTAAAGTGACTCGTGCAACATCCCTCTGGAGTAACTGTGACCGAAGCTATTAAGTCAGTATGTAAGTCTACTAAAAGACTAACAAGGGCCCTGTCTAGTCCTATCTCGAGCAAAATTTTCCATAATTTAGCACGATTTACAAGATCAAAAGCTGACGAGAGGTCCATGAACCCCAAGTACATGGACCCCTCCTTGGCCCTTGTATATTTTTCTACCAGTAAATGCAAATTAAGGCCTTGATCTTTTGTGCTCCTTTTTGATCTAAAACCATACTGAACGTTTGATAGGACCCCTTTCTCTGTTAACCAATCATTCAGTTTTGATAAAATAACCCGGCCCAAAATTTTCACCGATGAGTCAATCAATGAAATGGGTCTGTAACAGGATGGGTCTTGCCTGTTACCCTTTTTAAAGACCGGTATGATGATGGATTTTTTCCAAGAGTCCGGGATTTTATCATTTGAAAGAGCATTAAAAACATTACATAAGACTTTAGACCAGAATTTCGGTGCGCTTTTAAAGACATCCCCTGGTACCCCATCAGGGCCCGGTGCTTTGTTTTTCAAAGTCTGATCTATTGCCTTTTCCACTTCTGTTGCCTCAAAAATGACGGCAACCTCCGCAATACAGAGTTCCGTTATCTCAACTTCTGGAATGACAATAGAAGTGGTAGTACTGCTAGCTTCTGTATATATTTGTCTAAAATGTTCAATCCAGCCCTCATCCGAAATGTTTGCCTCTAAGGGGGTATTTTCGTCGACAGAAAAGAGTGGCTGATTTATAATTTTCCAAAAAAGGGCACTATTTTTTGAAGTTTCTGGTTCAAGAAGCTGAGCCAAAGCATTATCTTTCAGGACCCTCTTCCTTTCTAGGATAGTTTTTTTGTAAGCAATCCTTGCACTAGCTATATCTGCAAGATTTTTAGGAGTTGCTTTCAGAGCTTTAAGTAGCACTCCATGTGCTTTTGAGCATTTCTTATCGAACCATCTTTTACCCACTAGTGGCTTCTGTCTAGATTTTTTCAACAGACTACG
This sequence comes from Lissotriton vulgaris, assembly GCF_964263255.1. Lineage (NCBI taxonomy): Eukaryota > Metazoa > Chordata > Amphibia > Caudata > Salamandridae > Lissotriton > Lissotriton vulgaris. The sequence goes on along the minus strand of NC_141689.1, from coordinate 1,756,440,140 downwards.
ATTAATTTTATCGATATTATCAAATGCTACCATAACATCTTTACAGTGTGTTCTATTTGCTAGGCATATTGCAACTTCATCCTCTACTCTAGACAACACCTCTTGAAGAAAGGTTTCAGGGACTATTTTTGTCCATTTCAACCTACGATTTTGATCTTTTACCGTGACATTTTGTCCCCCTCTAACTTTTACTGTTTTTAAGGAAATTAAATCTGAATGCTTCACTTCAATTAAAACAGGATTATGATCACTAAAAACTGACACCTCTGTAGAATATCTTATCACATTATGTAACCAAAAAGAAGACACAAAAATATAATCTATAATAGTACCCACGTCTTTTCCTTTAAAAGTAGGGGACCTATTTTTCCCATCCCCGCAGCCTGACTCATATAGTTTCCATCTTGCAAGAAAATTTTTCAAGAAGCTCTCCACGCCTAGTATGTTCCAGATGGACAGACGAGGAGAGTGGGGGGCCTTCATCATCCTGAATAATGCATGGTAGGGTGCATGGGTGTATATTATAGTCCCCTAATAATATCAATTCAAAAGTATCTACATTAATACCATAAGCTGACAAAAATGTGTCCAGTACTTTCCAAATTTTGACTGGTGTGCTCATTTGCGTGTGAATTATAAAAATTAACAAAAAGAATCTTGGCTGTATCTTGAGTAGATAATTCAACAATCAAATAATTTTCAGAGCCCGAAGAACATTGGGTTAGTGTGCCTTTTATATCCAGTTTGAATAGGCTTAGCAGGCCCCCCTTAGATCTTCCTGCCACACTACTAGTGGCTGGATTAAAAAAGTGGCTATAGCCATCCAAAGAGAAACTGTTCGTTTGATCCCAAGTCTCTTGTAAGGCAATGATGTCAAAGGATTTTAAAGACGTTAACCATTCAGCATTCCCAGTTTTATTCTTTAGACCAGCAATGTTCCATGTAACAATTTTGAGAGACGGTGTTGGTAACTGGCTAAAGTCCTCCGAAGCAGCGGGCAGTCAATCAATTTCCTCTAGTGTTAATAAAGCAGTAAAACGATTATAAAGAGGTATAGTATGATCAAACTGCCTGTTTGCTAGCTGATAACAGTATGAGTCCACACTATTTTGATGCAGGGGTACATTCAAAGGGGCATTCGGAACACAACTAGCCATTCCCCTCCTGTGCCCATTTACAGTGTACCTTTGCTGATGAGGCAATCGATGTTGGGTATTGTCCAGGTGGTTATAGAAGAAGCCAAGGGGTCTAGCACATACTGAATTATCCAGGTTTGGTAAGGAGGCGGCTCTAAGGAGGACTGTTGCAACGTGTTGTGGGTGTTTAAAGTTTACAATGATACAGTCCCCTCTTAAATTTTTCCTACCATTGCGATTCCAACTAACTCTACGTGTGGATATTATATCATTTGTAAAGGCAAGCGGAAAGCCACAATTCCTATTCAACCAGGCAAGGGTTTTATTCTTTAGGGCAGCGTGGGTTTCAAGCCTAGGGTCAGTTAGGCAAGAGTCAACCTCTGGCACATTAGTTAATACCACCGTGTAAGGAACACACTCCGGTGGGAGGTTGACAAAGTTTTTCCTCCTACTCCTACTTCTCCTGGCACTGTCTCCCCCTGCTAGGTTGTTTAGACTACCATTTAGTGCTACTTGGGGTTGTACTGGTGTATGTGCTATAAGGATTGCCACTGTTGATGGATTAGAAGGTGGAATGTTTGGTGCCTTTATGACTGAGGGCGCCTGAGCAATGACCCCTGTACCACTAGCCCTAGTGCTAGCCGATGCAGGAGCTACGGGTCACACTGTAATGTTACCCAATGGGCCAGTTGGAGTACTCGTCTGGATAGGAAACCGGGTCATATTGGAATCTAGAAGACCCCCCAGTCTGGTGACCTCATGAGCAACTAATTCTATCTTTGCCACCAATGGTCTAATCAATGCCTCTATTTTCGCCTCAATAATAGTTGCCAAGAGTTCAATATGCCAATACTGAGTCTGATTTTGAAAACACCAGCGTAATCCTATGCTAATAAACAATCAATTATTACCCAGAGATTGGCATAAATACATCATTATTTATTTATTTTCAAGAAGATTTTTTGAAAAAAACAACAACCACAAATCACAACTTTATGTATATATATGACAGACAGTGAAGGGAAAAGAAATTTTTCGGGGGGGAAGGACAGATACTCTAAACAATAGACGATGAAAGCATGTGTATTTACATCCTCACTCAGTCATCATACGTGAACCAAACATTCTTGCACTCCTTTCTACTCACAGTATACCAAACATATAGCACAATAGATCTCTGCATTGTTTGGCTTGTCGCTACCTACTCCACCGCTTGACGTAGTTCTAGTTATACTAAAAGGACACTTGTTTTGATTTTTCAGATCTTCTGTCTGGTCCTGATGAGAATCGGACAAAGGGTCCAATTCGAAACGCGTCGACCTTATCTGTCTGGCTTGTTGTCAAAAATTGTATATATTTGCAATTTTTAACTGGTTGATATTAAGTATTCTTTGTAAACAGTTTTTTCTTCGATGTTTTTGTAAATAGCATATGGATTAATTCACTGACCTCTCTTTTTTCCTTCTATATTGTCTATTGTGCTATATGTATGAAAATAAAGATGGATTTATTCCAATCTCTGGCTAATAATTGATTGTTTATTAGCAGAGGATTACGCTGGTGTTTTCAAAATCAGACTCAGTATTGGCATCTCTTTGTTAATTTGAATACTAGACTCTGCCTTACTGTTGGTGAGTCAAAGCCCTTGTTCGTTTTCTTGAAGAGTTCAATATGGGCTGGATGCAAGGTACTTCCCTCATCAAGGTTTATGGACTCAGTAGTGTCTCCCCTGCTGAGTGATGTTGGTCCTGCCTTTTTATTCTTCCGTACCACCACCCTTTTGGCAGGTAACTTCCTGCATGCCCGTACCATCCTCCGTACAGGTGATTGAGTTGGAGAGGGCCTTGGAGAGGGTGACGGACTCTGACTAGGGATGGATTCAGTTAAAATTTCCCGCTCTTCTGTTGACACTATGGTGGATGCATCGTAATTTGTGTCAACATTATTAGGGGCAGCCAAGTCACTGTCTAGATGGGGCGACGGTGTGGTAGGCGAGCTCAGCTTTGTGGGAGAGTTTTCTGGGCTTACCCTGCTTAGTGATAATCTCCTATCTTTGTTGATTTTGCTAACAACGTTAACAAGATAGTTGTCCATTGTCCTTGTATCATTAGTTACCGCTGGTTTTGAGGACCTAAGCTTAGGCATTGTAGGGCCAGCAAATGCTAGCTTTCAGAGTAAATAGAACAACAGTAACTTAGCCGGTTAATTTGGAAGACTGTATTAGCAATAAAGCCAAGATAAATAGTACACACAAATAAAAATTATTAAAAGGAAATGTCTTACTAAAAGTCCAAGGTCCAAGTACAAAGAGCCAATGTCCGTGGCCCAGCCCAGCCTGTTCTGGCCGCAGACGGCCCCGCCCTTGTCCCGGGCTTAGCCCGGCACTCCCGTGCGCTCCCACGACGCGGGGATGTTTGACGTTTATATCGCGCCTGGAGCTGTGGGCGTGGTGGAGGTCCGGCCCAGGTGTGCTTGCCCAGAGGGTAGTCTTGGGATTTGCAGTCCCCCTCAGGTATGCTGGTAAAGCTTCCACGTGAAGAGAGCGCCGGTCGCAATCAGGGAGCTGTGCTGGAAGAGATTTCAGCCGGTCGATTCACACTTAGGCTCCGTACAGTGAAGAAAAATGCCCCACGTTATTCTGCTGCTTTGCTGCACTCGCCACTACCAACTCCGCGCAGCGGCACCCTCGATAGCGGGTGCGACAAGCATTCTAACAATGCGCCTGGAGCTGTGGGCGTGGTGGAGGTCTGGCCCAGGTGTGCTTGCCCAGAGGGGAGTCTTGGGACTTGCAGTCCCCCTCAGGTATGCTGGTGAAGCTTCCACGTGAAGAGAGCGCCGCTCGCAATTAGGGCGCTGTGCTGGAAGAGATTTCAGCCGGTCGATTCACACTTAGGCTCCGTACAGTGAAGAAAAATGCCCCACGTTATTCTGCTGCTTTGCTGCACTCGCCACTACCAACTCCGCGCAGCGGCACCCGCGATAGCGGGTGTGACAAGCCGTTAACAATGCTCCTGGAGCTGTGGGCGTGGTGGAGGTCCGGCCCAGGTGTGCTTGCCCAGAGGGGAGTCTTGGGATTTGCAGTCCCCCTCAGGTATGCTGGTAAAGCTTCCACGTGAAGAGAGCGCCGCTCGCAATCAGGGCGCTGTGATGGAAGAGATTTCAGCCGGTCGATTCACCCTTAGGCTCCGTACAGTGAAGAAAAATGCCCCACGTTATTCTGCTGCTTTGCTGCACTCGCCACTACCAACTCCGCGCAGTGAGTACATGATTTGGGGGCCAAGCAATTGTGGTGCATTACTCTATGAAACCGAGATACCCCACTATTACACACACTGTTCGCATGAGTATGAAAGAAGCCATCTTTGGCTATGAATGCACCATATTCTGGAAGCCTTGAAGTTGTAATGCTTGTCCTCATCTGCGTAACCTCGCATAAGATTTCTGAGTATTTTGTAACATTGTTACCCACTTTTTAATTAAAAATTTGTGAAGTTACTAAACTGCTGTAGTTTTAAAAAGAATTGGTGGAGCCAAACTTCACCAACTTTTTATATGTCAACATTATGCATTATGCATAGGCCCTAATGGTTTTGAGGAGGTGCCCTGGGATACAGAAATATTAACATATTTGATGAATTGAGGATCTCTCCTTCAGATTTTAATTTAAAAACATATTGTGTAGTTATCAAAAATGTACAAACTAGGAGCCTGATGTATCAACACATAGACTCAGAATGGGTAACACCCTTTGATACATCAGGATTTATATGCTTTAGCAGATTGTGATGGGTCCCATTATGCTGACTTTTTTGATTGAACGAATCCCCACATCCACTTAAAATACTTTGACTGATTCAGTCATCAGCCACAGGGGCTGCTCACTACTCCTACTATTTTATTGAGGAGACACCACTAGCCATCAGCCCCACTCTGACAAATGTTTCAGGGCCACAGAGGAGCTCTTGGAGCCACACTTGTATAACGTCCCTCTTGCCTCAGCTTGGTTCTTAAGGGGAAGTTTCATGATAGCTTACAAAGATTGTTTTATTTTCCTTAATAGCATACGGTAAAATATAATAATTTGTCAACGAAGATGCTTTGACTTGGATTAGTACTTTAATAATGTCTATAGTAGGAATTATAAAACCTTGTTTCAAGTTTTAACACTTTAGAAAGGATTACACAGGATTGGAAAGACGAGGCATTTTTGTGTTTCTCCGTGAAAGGTCGTTTGAGAAGGCAGAATGTACATGCAATCATGTCTTATGATCATTTTAGTGCTAAGATCACCAAGCAATCACCGTTCTCCCTCTACTTTGCTCTGCACTTGGGAGCACTTGGAGTTGTCTGTATGGGGAGTGTGATAAATGAGTTACAGCTCAGCGACTTCAAGAGCGGAGATGGGTCAGGCATGTCTTGGGTGCACTGTAATCATCTTTCAACAAATCAGAAATAATGAAATGTGAAAGCAAGCAACGTCCTCTTTCAAGGAACCGATGAGGTGACAGCTTCTATGAATTGTGCTGTCAGTTTTGCTGATTTATTGAGATAGCACAATGAACGTCTCGCCATTTCCTCTAGCTATTTGATAAGGTCACACTTTGAAGTTTTCAACCACTCTGGGGTTTGTTATTTTTTCTTAGATCCGACACCTTTTTAACTACTTCAAGATAGACGTTTGGCTCTTAGAAACTGGAAAATGCAGTCTGCACTTAATTGTCGAAAGTGTTGATATAACTACCTCATGAAGATGGCAGATTGGGTAGAAAATGTGTTAAGCAGCAGGTTTTTTTTCTTTCACATGAGGCATAAATGGCGTGTCATTACTTTATATGTAATTAAATGTATTGCGAATTAGTTGGTCACCAATTGTCTAGGGGTGGGACTCTTCTTAGCTTTGTGTCAATTTGTGAAGTCCAAGCACTTACAAATTTAGATTTTGCTAAAAAGAAAACATTTAAATTTGACAAATGTAAAGCTCGCTTTTTTGTTAAAGGTACAATTTTAGCTCCCTTTTGTTGCAGCAGCAGTTCCCAGTTTCCTGTTCCTGGCCCTGGCTGGTGAATTATCACCCGCCTGCCCCTGGACTCATCCCTTCTGCGCCCAAACAGCGGCGGCTGGCACAGATTGGAGCGAAGGGTGAGGGGTGGAGCCGAGAGAAGGGGTAAAGAATAAAAAAAAGTACCTTCTTGCAGGTCTCGCTGCTCTCTCCATTGTCATCTCTGGAACAGAGCACCCAGGAAGCACCAGGCTCCCCTGAGCCAATCACAACACTGCAATGCAATGTTCTGATTGGTAAGCACCCATGCTCCCCTGAGCCAATCACAGTGTTGTAATTGGTCTGAGAGGCGTAGTTCGGTGCTCATCCAGGGAATAGGGGCCTGGGCATGTTCTCCACCCTTGCTGTATTGCAGCCTGGATGGAGAACATGCAAAGTGTGCATGAATATTTGGCAAGCCCCAGACGTCTTACCAAACAGTCAAGTGCAAACCACTCCTCCCCTGCTCTGTCAGCAAAGCAGTCACGCTCGTCCCGTCCAAAAACCTGCCACAACAAGGCAAAAATAAAATGACAATAAATTAGAGTTATTATCATTTTATTTTTCCTTTAGTGACACTGCTTAAAAGCAGTGGGGTGACACTCCTCAACCTTTGCGGAGGAGACGTCACTGGTCCCACCTCTACGTCTTCACCCAAGCCCCTGAGCGCTGACCACAATAATCATATTTAAATGTCCTGCACACACTTACCGGCCTAGCAAAGGACAGAGGTTGCAGTGGCTTTCCTCAAGATTTTCTTGCACTCAATATCCCCCTGTATAAGGGACATCTATAGCCAGAATATTCAGAGGTATATTTTCTAAAAGTTCATGCAACGCAGAGCGGCAAGGCAAGTCCCTGTGCTGCGCTGCATAAACAAGTAAGACCTAAAGAGCTCCATATCTACTAAGATATGATGATCTTCAGCTCTCTACCTATACTCGCATACTTGAAGCTGCCTAGCTCCAAAGCAGGCACACTTGAACCATGGTGCAAAAGTGCCTGCGTTACAGGCAGGATTGCTTTTCTGTAGAAAGGTTACCTTCCTTCACAAAACAATCTTACGAGGCAATTTCCTCTTTCTATGCATGATGCAAAATGTATCACCTCATTCAATTTAAGTAATGTAAACCGAATTGCATCTATAGATTTTTTGTACTTCCTACACTTCCCAGTTGTGCTATTCCTAGATCATCAGTACTATTTCACTATCCCCATTTTCAGATTCAGGTACCATTGTGCTTGCCATAATAATTTGCCAAAGCCTAAGCAAATCATTGTTTTGGATTGCCTGATATACCTGGATCATTTTTTTAAAGCATTTTTTATACAGCTGAGTTTTTAGAAAATCCATTGTAACTCTGGCAAAGTACCTCTGTTGTTCATAAGGGTAGTGAGGATCCCTGAAGACTCTATAAGGGCTGTGGAACAGCTTACTTCTTTCTCTCGAAACTTTTTTTTGTTTAAATCTGTTTTATTTAAATTTTAAAAGTTACAGATATATGAAAGACATCATAGACTGTGTACACTCCATGCATGGTGGCACTCAGCAGCGATAGATAAAGATTTTCGGCGCACACAGTCTAAGCCTCGTAGCTAGACATCACACGCCTGCCACACCAGATTAGATGCAACAATAACATTCCGTTCAGTTCATGTATGGGATGTCTCACTATTTAGCGACAACATAGTTTCGAAAGTCCAAGAAAAAAGTCCTTCTGCTCTTTCCTCATGGACTGCTAAACAAACATAGTAGAGTAAAAACAGTTAACACCCAACAATCCCAACTCAGACCGGCACTAGTAGCAGTATCCCCCATCCCCCCTCCCATTCTGGCTTTCCAAGCTAGCCTTACAGATTGAATGTTATCCCCTTCCAACAGCATTTCTCATTATCTCCACTGATGATGATGCTAAATAACACATATATGAAACATATAGACTCCAGCATCTACAGCATTTACCCTTGCCCTATGTCTCTGCCCTCTGGTTGTCCCCCCATGTGTTCCTCATCAGCCCTCTGGAGTGCTTGGAGTAAACCTTCCCATTGAGCAGCTATTGGTTCCTTCCTTAAACCAAACGATTCCTCCCTTTTGATGGCGGTCCCCTCACCTCTAGCCCATACGTAGAGCAAGTGTCTCAATGCCTGCACGTGGGGTGGGTCCTGCGCCTTTCATCTTCTGGTGAGCAATCGTTTGGCAACCACTATTCCCAGATCTAAAAACCGGGATGATACTTTCGTGGTTGGCGTTCTGCAGAACTGGTGCAGCAGATATACCTCCCACTCAAAGGGCAAATTGCAGCCTGTACTATTGTGTAGCAATTCGCTGATCGTACGCCAGTACGTGTGTAATCTGTGGCAGCTCCATAGCATGTGGACAAGACCCACCCCAGGTTCGGTGCATCTGGGGCACACTGCATCCGCCCGGTGGAAAAACCTGTTGATTGCCTCTGGTGTAAGGTGTGCCCTATGTTCTATGAACAACTGATTCTGGCAGAGCCTCATGTTCCTGGGGATGCACACGGGTCCCTTCAATACCCGTTCCCATTCCCTGTCTTCCAATGGCCTCCCCAGATGTACTTGCCACTTGTGCTGTAGAGGTTCCAGTGTGATCGCTGCATGTGTGCGTAAGGATGCCGCAAACCAGCGGACTAAATGTCTACCCGGCCCCATAACATGAAGGTATTGTATGATGAGGTTCTGTTTGGGTTCTGTGGGCATGTCCCCCCATGTAGCAGCCAAGGTTGCAACTAATGAGAGGAATTGTCCCGGCGGTAGTCCCTCGTCTTCCACTAGCAAGTCGTATGATGCCAGCAAGCCATCACATTACACTTTTCCTACGGTCTGTATGCCAGCATCTCGCCAAGGCCCCAGAGCAAGAGAGGTGAGTGTCTGCCTCCCGCTAGGGGATCCATATAATGGTAACGCAGGTGCATAGGGAATGAGAGTTCTGGTGATGAATTAGCTTCTGCAATAGGATTTGTACGCCACCGCCAGGAGGAGTGGTGTTGGTGTCATGTGTTTGACAGCCAGATGAAAAAGTGTGAGGAGCCATTCCAGAGAGTATGGGGGCAGCATAGTTGCCGTGTCTTCCCGGCCTTTATCCACAAACCAGCGGGCAACCTATTGCAGCTGTACCGCTAAGTAGTAGTGTTCCAAGCAGGGCGCCGCAGGTCCCCACTTATCTGTGGGTAGATATAATTTCGCTAGTGACAGCCTATGCCGGCTACTCCCCCAGATGAAGTCCCGGAGCAAATTAGAGAACGTGGCAAAAAAGGATGCTGGTATAAATAATGGCAAGTTGGTAAAGTAATACAGTAGTCTAGGGAGGATCACCATTTTGGACAGTGCCACCCTGCCCGTGACTGTCAGCAGCAATGTGCCCCAGAAACGCATCTGTGACTTAATAGCCGTAACAGCCCTGCCCAGATTTCCGTCAAAGATGTTTAATGGTTGACTGTATATCTGCACTCCCAAGTATCGGAAGGTGTCCTCCTTCCACTCTAATCCCGTTTCATTAAGGGTATACCCCAGATCGTGCCACCCCTCCGAACGCATAAAGACAGGATTTACTGGCATGTACTTGTAAGCCAGAGACAGCAGCGAAATTCCGCAGGATGAGGGCCAGCTGAGCCGGGATATTCTTGATGTTCCTCACGTACACCAGCAGGTCAACCACATATAGCAACACCTGGTGTGTTGTGTCCCCCAGTGGTATACCCTCTCCCACCAGTACACGGAGGGCCACCACAAGAGGCTCAATTGCCAATGCGAACATTAGTCGTGACAGTGGGCAACCCTGCCTGGTGCCCCTACATACCGGCACTGTTTTAGATATGTACAGACCCAATTTTACCCGGACCGTGGGGTTTCTATACAAGAGTCCTACCATTTGTAAAAATTCCCCCCTAGATCATGGCGCCACTACAGCGTCGACAAGTACCTCCACTCCAAACAGCCAAAGGCCTTTTCCAGGTCCAACATTAGGCAACCCGCTCTCAGACACTCTTTTACGCTTTCTGTCGCCACTCTAAAGAACCTCCGCAGGTTCAGAGACGTGCTCCGCTTAGGCACAAATCCATTTCGGGCACTGTGGATTAGGGCTGAAACCACTGGCAGCAAACGCTTTGCTAGGACTTTGGTGAGTATTTTATAGTCGGCATTTAGAAGTGCCAGTGGCCCATAGGATCCCAAATTTGTTGGATCTCGATCTGGCTTCAGCAGGGACACCAAGTACGCCTCACGCATTGAGAGGAGAAGCGTGTTTCCTCCAGTGCTTTCGAGAACAGTGCATGTAATTGCGGCACCAAGGACTCTCAGTATGCCTCATAGAGTTCGGCCGGTATGCCGTCCTGCCCTGGCGTTCTCCCAGATGCTAGGGACAAAACAGCCTCTCCTATCTCTCCCAGGGTGAGGGGGTAGTTAAGTGTTTACTGGTGCTCGACCGAAGTCACAGGCAACTCAATCCGCTCCAGGAATCTCTCTAGCTCGGGGTCCCAACAGTGGACTCGGGAGCAGTACAGCTGTGCCTAGTGGTCCACTATGACCTTGTGGATTTCTCTTTGTGTGTACACCAAGTCTCTTTCCCATGTACGTATCAACGCGATCAGAGTACGAGTGTTGTATGTATGTATGTATTTTGCATTTGTAAAGCGCTCTGTAACCCTACGGGCATCCTGGCACTGAGACACAGTAAACTAAAGATAAAAACACAGCTACAGAAATTGTACGGCCGGCTGGTTATATTTTGGGAAAAAGCCAGGTCTTGACTTTCTTTCGGAACAGCAGCAAATCCTGTATTTGCCTCAATTCCGGGGGGAGGCTGTTCCATAAGCAAGCTGCTGCTACGCCGAAAGCTCGTCCTCCCATTGTAGATCTCTTACTCCTCGGAATGATTGCCAGATTAGCTGCTGAAGAACGCAAACTACGTGCAGGTACATACCATCCAATCCTACCCTGAAGCATTTTGGGTCCAAGTCTGTGAAGCGCTCTAAAGGCAATGCACAAGGACTTGAACAATATCCTTTGTCTCACCGGGAGCCAATGCAGCTCAGCCAAGGCCTGAGATGTAGAAGACCCGCGCGTTCTCATAAGAACAAGTGTTGCTGCTGCTGCCTGGATACTCTGGAGCTGCGAGATCAAATAACATGAGGACTCCAGTAGCAAAGCTTTACAATAATCCAGGTGGCTGAGAACAACACTCCTAACCACTAAGCCTCTGGCCTGAGGTGGCAATAGTGGTAGTACCTTACGGAGTCCTCTGATGAGCATGTAGCAATGTCTAACTACTTTATTTACATGTGATTCCAGGTTAAGCTTATCATTGAAGCTAACCCCCAGATTGCGTACCATGCTTACAGGAACCGGAAGTGTGTCTGTAGGAATTGAGATTCCGTGACAGTTGTAAGTGGTGTTTTCGACTCGCACGAATATGGTCGAGTCTGGTATCTATGAACCGCAAATGACGAGTTTAGTGGGTGTACGCGTTTACGCTGTGCTAACCTGAACCGTTCGTTTGTTTCGTGGGTTTCTTCATCTGAGCCCATGGGTTCCATCTTAGATACGGCATCCATTTTGTTTTTTGCCCTCAAGTAGCCAGCGAACGGACGCTGTCCGCTTCGCGACCCTGGGATTCCCAAACTCTTGCGGAAGACACGTCTCCTTTGAAGGTGTCTTTATGATGAGGGGGATGACACTGTAAGGCAGATGCCCCCGCTCGAGGCTCATCTTGCCGTGCCGCTTTACTGTCTCAGTTGTGCATTCATTAAGCACGTCCCCTTTGATGCCTGCAACTCGTGTTTCTTGACGCCACCCCTTTTACACCCTTTTCGATCTGTTCGCTGTTTTCGTGTTCCTCTGCACCTGTTTCTGTCTCTTCCTTGATTCGTTTACTGCTGATTGGAATGTACTAATGGTGGGAAGATGTACTTTTACAGTTGGGAACCGCCAAATGTCACTGTAGTTATGTTCCGGGCCCTGAATACATGAAAGCGACCCCTTATGTCTTTTACGATGGGAACCAAGTTGTAAACCTTTGTGCACCATGTTATCCTATGCTCGAGAACTGTATAAGAGGAGCGATCCACAGATACAATTTGAAGCAGTCTCCTCGAACCTACACATGTTGTACTTCTTGTGACTTCTGTGTTCCCTGCAGTAATAAACCTCGAATCTTTGACGCCGAAGGAAGTGTCCCGTGTCTCTGTCATTTGTACGCCGGAACAGGTTACCCACGAAGGTTTTAGGTGTTATCCCTGGCACCGCTGGGTCTTAGCAAAACCCAGTCCTTCAGTTGGCGCCCAACGTAGGGCCGCATCAGTGGTACCGGTCCAAGCCCGACGATCGTGAGGAACTTCGTGTGAAATTTCCGAGGGAAGGTGCACCCCGCTTCATCGATCCTGTTGTCGAAACAAGTGGCCCGACGACTTTTCCCGCGAAGATCCCCGCCTCCTGACGGCTGCGACGGACTGCTGCCGTGACTGTAGACCTGTTTTGGCGCCTGGCATTGACCTTGGTACAGCGAGACGATTGACGGGCCTTCCTGGTGACGCCATTGATCTTTGAGTTAAGTATTTGTGGGTCGCTCCCAGAGTCCTTTGTTGTGGGTGCTTAGTTGTTGCATGGTTCCATTGCATTTGTGGTTCTTGGTATTTTGTTCTTTGTTGTGATATTTGACGTCTGCAGTCGCCAAAAACCGAGGGTTTTGCTCTTTGTAGGGACATTGTAATCCTATAACCTTTGACGTTTGTGAAACTTGGTTAGTGTGCACGATGCCTGGCCGTAGTACTTTGTTCAGTTGCTTTAAAAGTTGTGGTGCGGATTCCCGATTGCAGGACTCGTGTCCGATACCTCCGATTGGAACTCCAACTTATGAGTTGTACAGCCGACACGGTTTAGCTCCAATTACGTTCAATGAGTGTTGGGTTTGATACACTAAGAAAGACGGTGTCCTTAGTTGGCCACCTCATGGTAGTTTTGAGACTCCGATTTTCGATAATCTTGAAGCTAAATTGTTCCAAAGAAAAGCAAGGCCGGCCATGTTTGATTCCTTTCGGTTGTGGCGTAAAGAAGCCAAGCAGAAAGAAATCAAACAGATCAAACGTAATAAGAGAGAAGGTATTGTTACTACGGTAAGAAACGCAGAGCAGTTCCAGCGAGATAAGGAGGATGAGGAAAAGGAAGTTTTCGATAGATTGCAGCGCATGACTATAGATAAGTGTTACCCCGCTTTACCGACGGGTACGGATAAGAAGGAGGAAGTAGCAGAGGACCCCTTGTTGTCCTATCTCTTGAAATCACCACCTCCGTATGCGCAGGATACCGCAGTTCCTGTGGTTCCCCCTGTTCCTGTTCGTGTACCTGTTCCCCAACCTGCTCCTGTTCCTGTACCTTCAACTGTTCCTGCTCCTCTGCCTACTTCTGTCCCTACTGCTCCTCCGCTTGTACTTCCTCATACTCCTGTTCCCGCTACTCCTGCTGTTCTGGTTACTCCTGCTGTTCCTTCTGTTTCTGATACTTCTCTTGTTACCCCGTTGTGTTACCCTAATACCCCGTCTACTGGACGTTGTGTCCCTTCTGTTGCTGCTAACTTTTTCAATTCCCTTGGACTGATTCTTGAGTCCGCTGGTTCTGATGGTCCCCAAAGACGAAGTCAGCTTCCCGGTAGTAGGGAACGTGACTGCCTATATGATATGGCGATGGCTTGGATGAAATATCCCCTTAGGAATCCTCCACGTGTGGTACTTGATACGTTCTCTCAGTTCAACGTACCGACACAGAGGTTTGTCTTTGAGGAGATGTGCAAGCTTTTGCGTGATCAAATATCGGTTGATGCGTCTGATGATACATTGACTGCTCTAACTAATCTTCAGCTTCAGTTTGCGAGCGGAATGATAGTGGGTAGCAATGTTCGACGTGCTGTCGAGCAGTTGCTATCTTTTCGTCCTTGTATAATGCCTCGAGCATTGTTTGTAGAAGATATTAAGGGACCGCGAGCAGCGCCTGGTCAGTATCCCATGCGCGAGGTTCCACCAGTGTGGATGCCGGGTGATGCTGCTCAAGTTCCACCGATCTTGCCACATTTCCAGAGAGTGTGGATACATCTACCATGGAAGCGATCAGAAGTTTTGCAGGTGAAGCAATCTTTGCCTGACCCTCGAAAGAATCCTGCTGGGTACTATAAAGAGTTGTCTCAGCTAGTGGATGCGACGGTGATGAATCTTGCCGATATTGATATGTTGTTTGGCAATGTCGTACCGCAACCGGTATGGGCAACGATTAGTCAGCAAGACCATGCAGCAGAATTAGGCGGTGACTGGGCTGCACTTCTTGCTGCAGATGCTTTGCAAGTAGGTGGGGCTAAGCCCGAACAGTTGATTTCTAATCTCCCTCAGAGAATAATCACTCTTATGAAAACGCTTATGCCAGCTATGAAGGTGAATTGGGACAAGTTGTCAGCTTGCAAACAGAAGAAGGACGAGAGTGTCTCTGATTTCTTTACGAGATTTAAGGAGGCATTCATTGATCACAGTGGTCAGGATATGGGCACTGAGGGAGGTCAGAGGTTGTTTGTGGACAAATTTGTGTCTAATTTGCTGCCGGACTTAAGCAACAAATTAAGAAATTCAGAAAGTGCGTGGGCTGTTTCCACTTCTGCTCAGATATTGGCCACGGCCCAATATTATGAGAATAGAGAGAAAGAGGAGAATGATCGTGCCGATAAAAAGACGAAAGAGCTCAAAACGAAGGTGTTGTTGCAACAAGCGTATCCTCCACGTTCGAACCAGAATGATTCGCAACAGCGGAATCAATCGCAGTCTCAGCCGAATAGGTCGCAAACACGAAATGACTCCTCTTCGCAGAGATCTACGTTGGGGTACAATCAGTGCGCCTATTGTAGTAACGAGGGTCATTTGAAATTCGATTGTCCAGTTTTGAGTTAGCGTAATAGTGGTAATTCATCTAGAGGAGGTCGTAGTGGTCCCCAACAAGCATCACGTGGTAGAGGTCGCGGTGCTCAAAATGATCGTTCCAATAATTCTTCTGATTCTAATAATTGTTTCGATCAGCGTGGATCATCGCAAAAGCAGATCTGCTCAGTACAATGTAGACGATTATTACATCGATCAGAACACTGACGACGGTAATTACTAGGACAGCCATAGACAAGGAGAGGGAGTAGTATCAGTTCCGGTTGATCAGAGAGGGCCTTACGTCGCAGTTGCCACCTCGGGCGTCGTTGAACCTTTTCTGTTGGACACTGGTGCAGCGAAAAGTTCCATCATGCATTCGAAACTCCCTGGCGCACCTTTGTCTGGCTTAACAAATGTTTCCGTTGGATTCTCTGGCGCCCCTGTTAGCAATCCGGTTTCGTGCCCTTTGCCCCTTGCAATTGGGCCGCGTGAGCTGAAAGCTCCTTTGATTTTGACTACTGGTTGTGGTGAGAATGTTTTGGGCCTGGATTTGCTGAAACGTTTGTATGCGACTTTGTATTGTTCTCCTGCGGGAGTTAAGCTTACATTGGGTGAGAAAGTTATCTCTCCTATGTATTTGTCCATCGACAAGCTCCCACCGGAATTGAGTTCTCTTCCTGCATCTTTGTGGGCAACAGGTCCCAATGACGTGGGCCTGCTTAATATCTCCCCTTATGTTGTTCATCTGAAATCTAATGTGCGTTTGCCACGTATTCCCCAGTATCGTATCTCTCTTGATGGTGAGCGAGCGCTGTTAGCCATCATCTACGATTTGATTGAGAAAGATGTTATCGAAGAGACTCGGGGAAACATGTGCAATAGCCCTGTGCTGCCCATTCTGAAACGCACTGATCCATCGAAACCCCCTGTTTATCGTTTTGTTATTGATTTACGGGAGGTGAATAAAATTGTGATTCCTCAGTTCCCTGTGGTGCCTGACATTACGGCTCTACTGACTCTGATTCCAGCCTCTGCATCTTGGTTCTCAGTGATCGATCTGAAGAATGCTTTCTTCAGCATTCCGATTGCTGAAGAGAGTAGGGACCTTTTCGGTTTCTCTCTTGGTGGCCGCAGCTTTAGGTTTAAACGCGCTCCTCAGGGCTACTGTGAGAGTCCCATCGATATACAGCCAAGCCTTGAAGAGCCAACTTGATGCGTTTATGTTGCCGGCTGGTGCGGCCTTGATCCAATACGTCGATGACTTATTGGTGGCTGCAGATACTCAGGACATTTGCAGAATTTCTACGGTGTCATTGTTGCAGCATCTCTGTGACTTACATCACAAGGTGTCACCTTCTAAACTGCAATATTGTTGTCAAGAAGTAACCTATCTCGGTCACTTATTGTCAAAGGAGGGAAGAAGGTTGACCCCAGAGAGAATTGCAGCGATTGCTCGTGTGACTATGCCAACAACTCAGAGAGATGTGCGTGCCTTTTTAGGTATCACGTCATACTGCAGGCAATGGATTCCAAATTTTTCATTGCTAGCGAAACCATTGGTAGCTCTTACGTGCAAGGATGTTCCAACTCCTTTGCCTTGGACGGAAGAATGTCAGAAAAGTTTTTCTGAACTGTGTGACGCGTTGTGTTCGGCCCCTGTGTTAGGTACCCCTGACTACAGTAAGCCGTTTACACTATACGTTCACGAGAGGGAAGGTTGTGCGTTGAGTGTTTTAACGCAACAATTCGGCGGTAAGCAACGTCCATGTGCATATTTTTCCTCGACCTTGGACCCGGTAGCTAGAGCATTGCCGAGTTGTTTGAGAGCAACAGCGGCAGCTGCGGTGTCCATCCGACAATCTGCAGGATTGGTCATGGATAATATGCTTACGGTGATGGTTCCGCATGCAGTTGACACTCTCTTGAATCGTACGAAAACCCAACACCTGACGAGTGCAAGGTTGTCTGGGTACGAGTTGACGCTTTGGCAAGTCACATTCAGATAAAGCTGTAATGTCCTGAATCCGGCAACGTTGTTGCCGATTAGTATGGAGTCAGACGAAGTAGCGCCTCATGACTGCTACTTACGAACTGAGGAGGAAACAAAAGGTCGTGTTGATTTGAAAAATACTCCATTGGAAGATCCCGATGGGACCCTGTATGTGGATGGGTCGTGTTTTAAGTTGCCGAACGGTGATGTGACGACTGCGTATGCTGTGGTGACGTTGAGTACGGTTGTGGAGACTGCGAGATTGAATCAGAATTCTGCACAGGCGGCAGAGTTGATTGCCTTGACTAGAGCGTGCGTGTTGTCGAAAGGGAAACGGGTGAATGTGTTTACTGATAGTCAATACGCGTTTGGTGTTGCGCATAGTTTTGGACGTTTGTGGAGAGAGAGAGGTTTCATGACATCGCATGGTACAAAGATTCAGCACGGACAGCTCGTGAATGATCTTTTGGATGCACTTACATTGCCCAAGCAGGTGGCGATTATTAAATGTAGTGCACATCGTAAGGTGACGGATGACGTTGGTCGTGGCAATGCGTTTGCGGATGAGATTGCTAAGGAGACTGCCCGGAACCTTGGCACTAGAATGTATGTGATGAGTTCGGTAAGGTGGCTTTCAGAAACTGGTATGTGTGAGGACACTATTGAGAGTGTGAAAGCGATTCAGAACGAGGCCACCGAGACTGAAAAGACGAAGTGGAAAGAGAGTACGGGAAAGTTGGATGCGAATGGTTGCTGGATTGATTTGTCGGAACGTAAGAGGTGGATGTTGCTGATTGCGTATGTGCTGGCTGTTGTAACAATGGCACACGGCTTGGCACATATTAGTGCGAAAGGTATCTGCAAGTTGTTATCCCCTGTGTGGAAGAATGATGGTAT